>NC_090922.1:5000000-6250000 GCF_040938575.1 Ambystoma mexicanum | reverse complement strand
AATCCTGAGACCCTTCCGATATCATGAGATTTGTTATCTCAATGCTTCTAATATCAAACTTGAGACCCTCACTATAGCATGAGATGTGACATCCAAGTCCTCCCCATTCCAATCCTGAGACCCTTCCTATAGCATGAGATGTGATATCTCAATGCTTCTAATACCAAACCTGAGACCCTTCCTTTAACATGAGATGGGATATCCAACTCCTTCCCATTCCAATCCTGAGACCCTTCCGATAGCAGAGATCTGATATCTCAATGCTTATACCAATCCTGAGACCCTTCCTATGGCCTGAGATGTCATATACAACTCCTTCCCAATCCAATCCTGAGACCCTTCCTATAGCATGAGATGTGATATCTCAATGCTTATACCAAATCTGAGACCCTTCCTATAGCATGAGATGTGATATCCAACTCCTTCCCATTCCAATCCTGAGACCCTTCCTATAGCATGAGATGTGATGTCTCAATGCTTCTAATACCAAACCTGAGATCCTTCCTATAACATGAGATGTCATATCCAACTCCTTCCCATTCCAATCCTGAGACCCTTCCTATAGCATGAGATGTGATGTCTCAATGCTTCTAATACCAAACCTGAGAACCTTCCTACAGCATGCAATGTGATATCTCAATGCTTCTAATACCAAACCTGAGACCGGTCCTATAACATGAGATTGGATATCCAACTCCTTCCCCTTCCAAACCTGAGACCCTTCCTATAGCATGAGATGTGATATCCAACTTCTTCCCATTCCAATCCTGAGACCCTTCCTATAACATGAGATGTGATGTCTCAATGCTTCTAATACCAAACCTGAGATCTTTCCTATAACATGAGATGTGATATCCAACTCCTTCCCATTCCAATCCTGAGACCCTTCCTATAGCATGAGATGTGCTATCTCAATGCTTATACCAAACCTGAGACCCTTCCTAAAGCTTGAGATGTGATATCCAACTCCTTCCCATTCCAATCCTGAGACCCTTCCTATAGCATGAGATGTGATATCTCAAGGCCTCTAATACCAAACCTGAGATCCGTCCTCTAACATAAAATGTGATATCCAACTCCTTCCCCTTCCAAACCTGAGAGCCTTCCTATAGCATGAGATGGGATATCCAAATCCTTCCCATTCCAATCCTGAGACCCTTCCTATAGCATGAGATGTGATATCTCAATGCTTATATCAAACCTGAGAGCCTACCTATAGCATGAGATGTGATATCCAAGTCCATCCCATTCCAATCCTTAGACCCTTCCTACAGCATGCGATGTGATATCTCAATGATTCTAATACCAAACCAGAGACTCTTACTATAACATGAGATGGGATATCCAACTCCTTCCCATTCCAATCCTGAGCCGCTTCCGATAGCAGAGATGTGATATCTCAATGCTTATACCAAACATGAGACCCTTCCTATAACATGAGATGTGATATCCAACTCCTTCCCGTTCCAAACCTGAGACACTAACTATAGCATATGTGATATCCAACCCCTTCCCATTCCAAACATGAGACCCTTCCTATAGCAAGAAAGTAATATCCAAATCCTTCCCATTCCAATCCTGAGACCCTTCCTATAACATGAGATGTGATATCCAACTCCTTCCCATTCACATCCTGAGACCCTTCCTATAGCATGAGAAGGGATATCCAACTCCTTCCCAATCCAATCCTGCGACCCTTCCGATAGCAGAGATCTGATATCTCAATGCTTCTACCAAACCTGAGACCCTTCCTTTAGCATGAGATGTGATATCCAAATCCTTCACATTCCAATCCTGAGACCCTTCCTATAGCATGAGATGTGATATCTCAATGCTTCTAATACCAAACCTGAGATCCTTCCTATAACATGAGATGTGATATCCAATTCCTTCCCATTCCAAACCTGAGACCCTTCCTATTGGATGAGATGCGATATCCAACTCCTTCCCATTCCAACCCTGAGACCCTTCCTATAGCATGAGATGTGATGTCTCAATGCTTCTAATACCAAACCTGAGATCCTTCCTATAACATGAGATGTGATATCCAGCTCCTTCCATTCCAATCCTGAGACCCGTCCTATAGCATGAGATGTGATATCTCAATGCTTATACCAAACCTGAGACCCTTCCTATAGCATGAGATGTGATATCCAACTCCTTCCCTTTCCAAACCTAAGAGCCTATCTATAGCATGAGATGTGATATCCAAGTCCTTCCCATTCCAAGCCTTAGACCCTTCCTACAGCATGCAATATGATATCTCAATGATTCTAATAACAAACCTGAGACCCGTCCTATAGCATGAGATATGATATCCAAGTCCTTCCCATTCCAATCCTGAGACCCTTCCTATAACATGAAATGTGATATCCAACTCCTTCCCATTCCAACCTGAGACCCTTCCTATAGCATGAGATGGGATATCCAACTTCTTCCAAATCCAATACTGATACCCTTCCGATAGCATGAGATGTGATGTCCCAATGCTTCTACCAAACCTGAGACCCATACTATGGCATGAGATGTGATATCAAACTCCTTCCCATTCCAATCCTGAGACCCTTCCTATAGCTTGAGGTGTGATATCCAACTCCTTCCCATTCCAATTCTGAGACCCTTCTTATACCATGAGACTTGATATCTCAATGCTTCTAATACCAAACCTGAGACCCGTCCTATAACATGAGATGTGATATCCAAATCTTTCCCCTTCCAAACCTTAGACCCTTCCTTTATCATGAGATGTGATATCCAACTCCTTCCCATTCCAATCCTGAGACCCTTCCGATATCATGAGATTTGTTATCTCAATGCTTCTAATATCAAACTTGAGACCCTCACTATAGCATGAGATGTGACATCCAAGTCCTCCCCATTCCAATCCTGAGACCCTTCCTATAGCATGAGATGTGATATCTCAATGCTTCTAATACCAAACCTGAGACCCTTCCTTTAACATGAGATGGGATATCCAACTCCTTCCCATTCCAATCCTGAGACCCTTCCGATAGCAGAGATGTGATATCTCAATGCTTATACCAATCCTGAGACCCTTCCTATGGCCTGAGATGTCATATACAACTCCTTCCCAATCCAATCCTGAGACCCTTCCTATAGCATGAGATGTGATATCTCAATGCTTATACCAAATCTGAGACCCTTCCTATAGCATGAGATGTGATATCCAACTCCTTCCCATTCCAATCCTGAGACCCTTCCTATAGCATGAGATGTGATGTCTCAATGCTTCTAATACCAAACCTGAGATCCTTCCTATAACATGAGATGTCATATCCAACTCCTTCCCATTCCAATCCTGAGACCCTTCCTATAGCATGAGATGTGATGTCTCAATGCTTCTAATACCAAACCTGAGAACCTTCCTACAGCATGCGATGTGATATCTCAATGCTTCTAATACCAAACCTGAGACCAGTCCTATAACATGAGATTGGATATCCAACTCCTTCCCCTTCCAAACCTGAGACCCTTCCTATAGCATGAGATGTGATATCCAACTTCTTCCCATTCCAATCCTGAGACCCTTCCTATAACATGAGATGTGATGTCTCAATGCTTCTAATACCAAACCTGAGATCTTTCCTATAACATGAGATGTGATATCCAACTCCTTCCCATTCCAATCCTGAGACCCTTCCTATAGCATGAGATGTGCTATCTCAATGCTTATACCAAACCTGAGACCCTTCCTAAAGCTTGAGATGTGATATCCAACTCCTTTCCATTCCAATCCTGAGACCCTTCCTATAGCATGAGATGTGATATCTCAAGGCCTCTAATACCAAACCTGAGATCCGTCCTCTAACATAAAATGTGATATCCAACTCCTTCCCCTTCCAAACCTGAGAGCCTTCCTATAGCATGAGATGGGATATCCAAATCCTTCCCATTCCAATCCTGAGACCCTTCCTATAGCATGAGATGTGATATCTCAATGCTTATATCAAACCTGAGAGCCTACCTATAGCATGAGATGTGATATCCAAGTCCATCCCATTCCAATCCTTAGACCCTTCCTACAGCATGCGATGTGATATCTCAATGATTCTAATACCAAACCAGAGACTCTTACTATAACATGAGATGGGATATCCAACTCCTTCCCATTCCAATCCTGAGCCGCTTCCGATAGTAGAGATGTGATATCTCAATGCTTATACCAAACATGAGACCCTTCCTATAACATGAGATGTGATATCCAACTCCTTCCCGTTCCAAACCTGAGACACTAACTATAGCATATGTGATATCCAACCCCTTCCCATTCCAAACATGAGACCCTTACTATAGCAAGAAAGTAATATCCAAATCCTTCCCATTCCAATCCTGAGACCCTTCCTATAACATGAGATGTGATATCCAACTCCTTCCCATTCACATCCTGAGACCCTTCCTATAGCATGAGAAGGGATCTCCAACTCCTTCCCAATCCAATCCTGAGACCCTTCCGATAGCAGAGATCTGATATCTCAATGCTTCTACCAAACCTGAGACCCTTCCTTTAGCATGAGATGTGATATCCAAATCCTTCACATTCCAATCCTGAGACCCTTCCTATAGCATGAGATGTGATATCTCAATGCTTCTAATACCAAACCTGAGATCCTTCCTATAACATGAGATGTGATATCCAATTCCTTCCCATTCCAAACCTGAGACCCTTCCTATTGGATGAGATGCGATATCCAACTCCTTCCCATTCCAACCCTGAGACCCTTCCTATAGCATGAGATGTGATGTCTCAATGCTTCTAATACCAAACCTGAGATCCTTCCTATAACATGAGATGTGATATCCAACTCCTTCCATTCCAATCCTGAGACCCGTCCTATAGCATGAGATGTGATATCTCAATGCTTATACCAAACCTGAGACCCTTCCTATAGCATGAGATGTGATATCCAACTACTTCCCATTCCAATCCTGAGACCCTTCCTATAGCATGAGATGTGATATCTCAATGCTTCTAATACCAAACCTGAGATCCTTCCTCTAACATGAAATGTGATATCCAACTCCTTCCCTTTCCAAACCTAAGAGCCTATCTATAGCATGAGATGTGATATCCAAGTCCTTCCCATTCCAAGCCTTAGACCCTTCCTACAGCATGCAATATGATATCTCAATGATTCTAATAACAAACCTGAGACCCGTCCTATAGCATGAGATATGATATCCAAGTCCTTCCCATTCCAATCCTGAGACCCTTCCTATAACATGAAATGTGATATCCAACTCCTTCCCATTCCAACCTGAGACCCTTCCTATAGCATGAGATGGGATATCCAACTTCTTCCAAATCCAATACTGATACCCTTCCGATAGCATGAGATGTGATGTCCCAATGCTTCTACCAAACCTGAGACCCATACTATGGCATGAGATGTGATATCAAACTCCTTCCCATTCCAATCCTGAGACCCTTCCTATAGCTTGAGGTGTGATATCCAACTCCTTCCCATTCCAATTCTGAGACCCGTCCTATAGCATGAGATGTGATATCTCAATGCTTATACCAAACCTGAGACCCTTCCTATAGCATGAGATGTGATATCCAACTACTTCCCATTCCAATCCTGAGACCCTTCCTATAGCATGAGATGTGATATCTCAATGCTTCTAATACCAAACCTGAGATCCTTCCTCTAACATGAAATGTGATATCCAACTCCTTCCCTTTCCAAACCTAAGAGCCTATCTATAGCATGAGATGTGATATCCAAGTCCTTCCCATTCCAAGCCTTAGACCCTTCCTACAGCATGCAATATGATATCTCAATGATTCTAATAACAAACCTGAGACCCGTCCTATAGCATGAGATATGATATCCAAGTCCTTCCCATTCCAATCCTGAGACCCTTCCTATAACATGAAATGTGATATCCAACTCCTTCCCATTCCAACCTGAGACCCTTCCTATAGCATGAGATGGGATATCCAACTTCTTCCAAATCCAATACTGATACCCTTCCGATAGCATGAGATGTGATGTCCCAATGCTTCTACCAAACCTGAGACCCATACTATGGCATGAGATGTGATATCAAACTCCTTCCCATTCCAATCCTGAGACCCTTCCTATAGCTTGAGGTGTGATATCCAACTCCTTCCCATTCCAATTCTGAGACCCTTCTTATACCATGAGACTTGATATCTCAATGCTTCTAATACCAAACCTGAGACCCGTCCTATAACATGAGATGTGATATCCAAATCTTTCCCCTTCCAAACCTTAGACCCTTCCTTTATCATGAGATGTGATATCCAACTCCTTCCCATTCCAATCCTGAGACCCTTCCGATATCATGAGATTTGTTATCTCAATGCTTCTAATATCAAACTTAAGACCCTCACTATAGCATGAGATGTGACATCCAAGTCCTCCCCATTCCAATCCTGAGACCCTTCCTATAGCATGAGATGTGATATCTCAATGCTTCTAATACCAAACCTGAGACCCTTCCTTTAACATGAGATGGGATATCCAACTCCTTCCCATTCCAATCCTGAGACCCTTCCGATAGCAGAGATGTGATATCTCAATGCTTATACCAATCCTGAGACCCTTCCTATGGCCTGAGATGTCATATACAACTCCTTCCCAATCCAATCCTGAGACCCTTCCTATAGCATGAGATGTGATATCTCAATGCTTATACCAAATCTGAGACCCTTCCTATAGCATGAGATGTGATATCCAACTCCTTCCCATTCCAATCCTGAGACCCTTCCTATAGCATGAGATGTGATATCTCAATGCTTCTAATACCAAACCTGAGATCCTTCCTCTAACATGAAATGTGATATCCAACTCCTTCCCTTTCCAAACCTAAGAGCCTATCTATAGCATGAGATGTGATATCCAAGTCCTTCCCATTCCAACCCTTAGACCCTTCCTACAGCATGCAATATGATATCTCAATGATTCTAATAACAAACCTGAGACCCGTCCTATAACATGAGATGGGATATCCAACTCCTTCCCATTCCAATCCTGAGACACTTCCGATAGCAGAGATGTGATATCTCAATGCTTATACCAAACCTGAGACCCTTCCTATAACATGAGATGTGATATCCAAATCCTTCCCGTTCCAAACCTGAGACCCTTCCTTTAGCATGAGATGTGATATCCAGCTCCTTCCCATTCCAATCCTGAGACACTTCCTATAGCATGAGATGTGATAGCTAAATGCTTCTAATACCAAACTTGAGACTCTTCCTATAACATGAGATGGGATATCCAACTCCTTCCCATTCCAATCCTTAGACCCTTCCTACAGCATGCAATATGATATCTCAATGATTCTAATAACAAACCTGAGACCCGTCCTATAACATGAGATGGGATATCCAACACCTTCCCATTCCAATCCTGAGACATTCCCGATAGCAGAGATGTGATATCTCAATGCTTATAACAAACCTGAGACCCTTCCTATAACATGAGATGTGATATCCAACTCCTTCCCGTTCCAAACCTGAGACCCTTCCTATAGCATATGTGATATCCAACACATTCCCATTCCAAACATGAGACCCTTCCTATAGCAGGAATGTAATATCCAACTCCTTCCCATTCCAATCCTGAGACCATTCCTATAGCATGAGATGTGATATCTCAATGCTTCTAATACCAAACCTGAGATCCTTCCTATGACATGAGATGTGATATCCAATTCCTCCCCATTCCAAACCTGAGAACCTTCCTACAGCATGCGATGTGATATCTCAATGCTTCTAATACCAAACCTGAGACCAGTCCAATAACATGAGATTGGATATCCAGCTCCTTCCCCTTCCAAACCTGAGACCCTTCGTATAGCATGAGATGTGATATCCAACTTTCTCCCATTCCAATCCTGAGACCCTTCCTATAACATGAGATGTGATGTCTCAATGCTTCTAATACCAAACCTGAGATCTTTCCTATAACATGAGATGTGATATCCAACTCCTTCCCATTCCAATCCTGAGACCCTTCCTATAGCATGAGATGTGCTATCTCAATGCTTATACCAAACCTGAGACACTTCCTAAAGCTTGAGATGTGATATCAAACTCCTTCCCATTCCAATCCTGAGACTCTTCCTATAGCTTGAGATGTGATATCCAACTCCTTCCCATTCCAATTCTGAGACCCTTCCTATACCATGAGACTTGATATCTCAATGCTTCTAATACCAAACCTGAGACCCGTCCTATAACATGAGATGTGATATCCAAATCTTTCCCCTTCCAAACCTTAGACCCTTCCTTTATCATGAGATGTGATATCCAACTCCTTCCCATTCCAATCCTGAGACCCTTCCGATATCATGAGATTTGTTATCTCAATGCTTCTAATATCAAAATTGAGACCCTCCCTATAGCATGAGATGGGATATCCAACTCCTTCCCATTCCAATCCTGAGACCCTTCCGATAGCAGAGATGTGATATCTCAATGCTTATACCAAATCTGAGACCCTTCCTATAGCATGAGATGTGATATCCAACTCCTTCCCATTCCAATCCTGAGACCCTTCCTATAGCATGAGATGTGATGTCTCAATGCTTCTAATACCAAACCTGAGATCCTTCCTATAACATGAGATGTGATATCCAACTCCTTCCCATTCCAATCCTGAGACCCTTCCTATAGCATGAGATGTGCTATCTCAATGCTTATACCAAACCTGAGACCCTTCCTAAAGCTTGAGATGTGATATCCAACTCCTTCCCATTCCAATCCTGAGACCCTTCCTATAGCATGAGATGTGATATCTCAAGGCCTCTAATACCAAACCTGAGATCCTTCCTCTAACATGAAATGTGATATCCAACTCCTTCCCCTTCCAAACCTGAGAGCCTTCCTATAGCATGAGATATGATATCCAAGTCCTTCCCATTCCAATCCTGAGACCCTTCCTATAACATGAAATGTGATATCCAACTCCTTCCCATTCCAACCTGAGACCCTTCCTATAGCATGAGATGGGATATCCAACTCCTTCCAAATCCAATACTGATACCCTTCCAATAGCATGAGATGTGATATCCCAATGCTTCTACCAAACCTGAGACCCATACTATGGCATGAGATGTGAGAAACTCCTTCCCATTCCAATCCTGAGACTCTTCCTATAGCTTAAGATGAGATATCCAACTCCTTCACATTCCAATTCTGAGACCCTTCCTATGCCATGAGACTTGATATCTCAATGCTTTTAATACCAAACCTGAGACCCGTCCTATAACATGAGATGTGATATCCAAATCTTTCCCCTTCCAAACCTTAGACCCTTCCTTTATCATGAGATGTGATATCCAACTCCTTCCCATTCCAATCCTGAGACCCTTCCGATATCATGAGATTTGTTATCTCAATGCTTCTAATATCAAACTTGAGACCCTCACTATAGCATGAGATGTGACATCCAAGCCCTCCCCATTCCAATCCTGAGACCCTTCCTATAGCATGAGATGTGATATCTCAATGCTTCTAATACCAAACCTGAGACCCTTCCTTTAACATGAGATGGGATATCCAACTCCTTCCCATTCCAATCCTGAGACCCTTCCGATAGCAGAGATGTGATATCTCAATGCTTATACCAATCCTGAGACCCTTCCTATGGCCTGAGATGTCATATACAACTCCTTCCCAATCCAATCCTGAGACCCTTCCTATAGCATGAGATGTGATATCTCAATGCTTATACCAAATCTGAGACCCTTCCTATAGCATGAGATGTGATATCCAACTCCTTCCCATTCCAATCCTGAGACCCTTCCTATAGCATGAGATGTGATGTCTCAATGCTTCTAATACCAAACCTGAGATCCTTCCTATAACATGAGATGTCATATCCAACTCCTTCCCATTCCAATCCTGAGACCCTTCCTATAGCATGAGATGTGATGTCTCAATGCTTCTAATACCAAACCTGAGAACCTTCCTACAGCATGCGATGTGATATCTCAATGCTTCTAATACCAAACCTGAGACCGGTCCTATAACATGAAATTGGATATCCAACTCCTTCCCCTTCCAAACCTGAGACCCTTCCTATAGCATGAGATGTGATATCCAACTTCTTCCCATTCCAATCCTGAGACCCTTCCTATAACATGAGATGTGATGTCTCAATGCTTCTAATACCAAAC
Source organism: Ambystoma mexicanum (assembly GCF_040938575.1). Lineage (NCBI taxonomy): Eukaryota > Metazoa > Chordata > Amphibia > Caudata > Ambystomatidae > Ambystoma > Ambystoma mexicanum. Next base: position 6,239,827 of record NC_090922.1, on the reverse strand, counting down.
CTGAGATCTTTCCTATAACATGAGATGTGATATCCAACTCCTTCCCATTCCAATCCTGAGACCCTTCCTATAGCATGAGATGTGCTATCTCAATGCTTATACCAAACCTGAGACCCTTCCTAAAGCTTGAGATGTGATATCCAACTCCTTCCCATTCCAATCCTGAGACCCTTCCTATAGCATGAGATGTGATATCTCAAGGCCTCTAATACCAAACCTGAGATCCGTCCTCTAACATAAAATGTGATATCCAACTCCTTCCCCTTCCAAACCTGAGAGCCTTCCTATAGCATGAGATGGGATATCCAAATCCTTCCCATTCCAATCCTGAGACCCTTCCTATAGCATGAGATGTGATATCTCAATGCTTATATCAAACCTGAGAGCCTACCTATAGCATGAGATGTGATATCCAAGTCCATCCCATTCCAATCCTTAGACCCTTCCTACAGCATGCGATGTGATATCTCAATGATTCTAATACCAAACCAGAGACTCTTACTATAACATGAGATGGGATATCCAACTCCTTCCCATTCCAATCCTGAGCCGCTTCCGATAGCAGAGATGTGATATCTCAATGCTTATACCAAACATGAGACCCTTCCTATAACATGAGATGTGATATCCAACTCCTTCCCGTTCCAAACCTGAGACACTAACTATAGCATATGTGATATCCAACCCCTTCCCATTCCAAACATGAGACCCTTCCTATAGCAAGAAAGTAATATCCAAATCCTTCCCATTCCAATCCTGAGACCCTTCCTATAACATGAGATGTGATATCCAACTCCTTCCCATTCACATCCTGAGACCCTTCCTATAGCATGAGAAGGGATATCCAACTCCTTCCCCTTCCAAACCTGAGACCCTTCCTATAGCATGAGATGTGATATCCAACTTCTTCCCATTCCAATCCTGAGACCCTTCCTATAACATGAGATGTGATGTCTCAATGCTTCTAATACCAAACCTGAGATCTTTCCTATAACATGAGATGTGATATCCAACTCCTTCCCATTCCAATCCTGAGACCCTTCCTATAGCATGAGATGTGCTATCTCAATGCTTATACCAAACCTGAGACCCTTCCTAAAGCTTGAGATGTGATATCCAACTCCTTTCCATTCCAATCCTGAGACCCTTCCTATAGCATGAGATGTGATATCTCAAGGCCTCTAATACCAAACCTGAGATCCGTCCTCTAACATAAAATGTGATATCCAACTCCTTCCCCTTCCAAACCTGAGAGCCTTCCTATAGCATGAGATGGGATATCCAAATCCTTCCCATTCCAATCCTGAGACCCTTCCTATAGCATGAGATGTGATATCTCAATGCTTATATCAAACCTGAGAGCCTACCTATAGCATGAGATGTGATATCCAAGTCCATCCCATTCCAATCCTTAGACCCTTCCTACAGCATGCGATGTGATATCTCAATGATTCTAATACCAAACCAGAGACTCTTACTATAACATGAGATGGGATATCCAAATCCTTCCCATTCCAATCCTGAGCCGCTTCCGATAGCAGAGATGTGATATCTCAATGCTTATACCAAACATGAGACCCTTCCTATAACATGAGATGTGATATCCAACTCCTTCCCGTTCCAAACCTGAGACAGTAACTATAGCATATGTGATATCCAACTCCTTCCCATTCCAAACATGAGACCCTTCCTATAGCAAGAAAGTAATATCCAAATCCTTCCCATTCCAATCCTGAGACCCTTCCTATAACATGAGATGTGATATCCAACTCCTTCCCATTCACATCCTGAGACCCTTCCTATAGCATGAGAAGGGATATCCAACTCCTTCCCAATCCAATCCTGAGACCCTTCCGATAGCAGAGATCTGATATCTCAATGCTTCTACCAAACCTGAGACCCTTCCTTTAGCATGAGATGTGATATCCAAATCCTTCACATTCCAATCCTGAGACCCTTCCTATAGCATCAGATGTGATATCTCAATGCTTCTAATACCAAACCTGAGATCCTTCCTATAACATGATATGTGATATCCAATTCCTTCCCATTCCAAACCTGAGACCCTTCCTATTGGATGAGATGCGATATCCAACTCCTTCCCATTCCACCCTGAGACCCTTCCTATAGCATGAGATGTGATGTCTCAATGCTTCTAATACCAAACCTGAGATCCTTCCTATAACATGAGATGTGATATCCAACTCCTTCCATTCCAATCCTGAGACCCGTCTTATAGCATGAGATGTGATATCTCAATGCTTATACCAAACCTGAGACCCTTCCTATAGCATGAGATGTGATATCCAACTACTTCCCATTCCAATCCTGAGACCCTTCCTATAGCATGAGATGTGATATCTCAATGCTTCTAATACCAAACCTGAGATCCTTCCTCTAACATGAAATGTGATATCCAACTCCTTCCCTTTCCAAACCTAAGAGCCTATCTATAGCATGAGATGTGATATCCAAGTCCTTCCCATTCCAAGCCTTAGACCCTTCCTACAGCATGCAATATGATATCTCAATGATTCTAATAACAAACCTGAGACCCGTCCTATAGCATGAGATATGATATCCAAGTCCTTCCCATTCCAATCCTGAGACCCTTCCTATAACATGAAATGTGATATCCAACTCCTTCCCATTCCAACCTGAGACCCTTCCTATAGCATGAGATGGGATATCCAACTTCTTCCAAATCCAATACTGATACCCTTCCGATAGCATGAGATGTGATGTCCCAATGCTTCTACCAAACCTGAGACCCATACTATGGCATGAGATGTGATATCAAACTCCTTCCCATTCCAATCCTGAGATCCTTCCTATAGCTTGAGGTGTGATATCCAACTCCTTCCCATTCCAATTCTGAGACCCTTCTTATACCATGAGACTTGATATCTCAATGCTTCTAATACCAAACCTGAGAACCGTCCTATAACATGAGATGTGATATCCAAATCCTTCCCCTTCCAAACCTTAGACCCTTCCTTTATCATGAGATGTGGTATCCAACTCCTTCCCATTCCAATCCTGAGACCCTTCCGATATCATGAGATTTGTTATCTCAATGCTTCTAATATCAAACTTGAGACCCTCTCTATAGCATGAGATGTGACATCCAAGTCCTTCCCATTCCAATCCTGAGACCCTTCCTATAGCATGAGATGTGATATCTCTATGCTTCTAATACCAAACCTGACACCCTTCCTATAACATGAGATGGGATATCCAACTCCTTCCCATTCCAATCCTGAGACCCTTCCGATAGCAGAGATGTGATATCTCAATGCTTATACCAAACCTGAGACCCTTCCTATGGCCTGAGATGTCATATACAACTCCTTCCCATTCCAATCCTGAGACCCTTCCTTTAGCATGAGATGTGATATCTCAATGCTTATACCAAATCTGAGACCCTTCCTATAGCATGAGATGTGATATCTCAATGCTTATACCAAACCTGAGAGCCTACCTATAGCATGAGATGTGATATCCAAGTCCATCCCATTCCAATCCTTAGACCCTTCCTACAGCATGCGATGTGATATCTCAATGATTCTAATACCAAACCAGAGACTCTTACTATAACATGAGATGGGATATCCAACTCCTTCCCATTCCAATCCTGAGCCGCTTCCGATAGCAGAGATGTGATATCTCAATGCTTATAACAAACCTGAGACCCTTCCTATAACATGAGATGTGATATCCAACTCCTTCCCGTTCCAAACCTGAGACACTAATTATAGCATATGTGATATCCAACTCATTCCCATTCCAAACATGAGACCCTTCCTATAGCAAGAAAGTAATATCCAACTCCTACCCATTCCAATCCTGAGACCCTTCCTATAGCAAGAGATGTGATATCCAAATCCTTCCCATTCCAATCCTGAGACCCTTCCTATAACATGAGATGTGATATCCAACTCCTTCCCATTCCAACCTGAGACACTTCCTATAGCATGAGAAGGGATATCCAACTCCTTCCCAATCCAATCCTGAGACCCTTCCGATAGCAGAGATGTGATATCTCAATGCTTATACCAAACTTGAGACCCTTCCTATGGCATGAGATGTGATATCCAACTCCTTGCCATTCAAATCCTGAGACCCTTCCTATAGCATGAGAAGGGATATCCAACTCCTTCCCAATCCAATCCTGAGACCCTTCCGATAGCAGAGACGTGATATCTCAATGCTTCTACCAAACCTGAGACCCTTCCTTTAGCATGAGATGTGATATCCAAATCCTTCACATTCCAATCCTGAGACCCTTCCTATAGCATGAGATGTGATATCTCAATGCTTCTAATACCAAACCTGAGATCCTTCCTATAACATGAGATGTGATATCCAATTCCTTCCCATTCCAAACCTGAGACCCTTCCTATTGGATGAGATGTGATATCCAACTCCTTCCCATTCCAACCCTGAGACCCTTCCTATAGCATGAGATGTGATGTCTCAATGCTTCTAATAGCAAACCTGAGATCCTTCCTATAACATGAGATGTGATATCCAACTCCTTCCATTCCAATCCTGAGACCCGTCCTATAGCATGAGATGTGATATCTCAATGCTTATACCAAACCTGAGACACTTCCTATAGCATGAGATGTGATATCCAACTACTTCCCATTCCAATCCTGAGACCCTTCCTATAGCATGAGATGTGATATCTCAATGCTTCTAATACCAAACCTGAGATCCTTCCTCTAACATGAAATGTGATATCCAACTCCTTCCCTTTCCAAACCTAAGAGCCTATCTATAGCATGAGATGTGATATCCAAGTCCTTCCCATTCCAACCCTTAGACCCTTCCTACAGCATGCAATATGATATCTCAATGATTCTAATAACAAACCTGAGACCCGTCCTATAACATGAGATGGGATATCCAACTCCTTCCCATTCCAATCCTGAGACACTTCCGATAGCAGAGATGTGATATCTCAATGCTTATACCAAACCTGAGACCCTTCCTATAACATGAGATGTGATATCCAAATCCTTCCCGTTCCAAACCTGAGACCCTTCCTTTAGCATGAGATGTGATATCCAGCTCCTTCCCATTCCAATCCTGAGACACTTCCGATAGCATGAGATGTGATATTTCAATGCTTCTAATATCAAAACTGAGACCCTCCCTATAGCATGATATGTGATATCTAAGTCCTTCCCATTCCAATCCTGAGACCCTTCCTATAGCATGAGATATGATATCTCAATACTTCTAATACCAAACGTGAGATCCTTCCGATAACATGAGATGTGATATCCAAATCCTTCCCCTTCCAAACCTGAGACCCTCCCTTTAGCATGAGATGTGATATCCAACTCCTTCCCATTCCAATCCTGAGACCCTTCTGATAGCATGAGATGTGATATCTCAATGCTTCTAATACCAAACCTGAGATCCTTCCGATAGCATGAGATGTGATATCTCAATGGTTCTAATACCAAACCTGAGATCCTTCCTATAACATGAGATGTGATATCCAAATCCTTCCCCTTCCAAGCCTGAGACCCTCCCTTTAGCATGAGATGTGATATCCAACTCCTTCCCATTCCAATCCTGAGACCCTTCCTATAGCATGAGATGTGATATCTCAATGCTTCTAATACCAAACCTGAGATCCTTCCTCTAACATGAAATGTGATATCCAACTCCTTCCCTTTCCAAACCTAAGAGCCTATCTATAGCATGAGATGTGATATCCAAGTCCTTCCCATTCCAACCCTTAGACCCTTCCTACAGCATGCAATATGATATCTCAATGATTCTAATAACAAACCTGAGACCCGTCCTATAACATGAGATGGTATATCCAACTCCTTCCCATTCCAATCCTGAGACACTTCCGATAGCAGAGATGTGATATCTCAATGCTTATACCAAACCTGAGACCCTTCCTATAACATGAGATGTGATATCCAAATCCTTCCCGTTCCAAACCTGAGACCCTTCCTTTAGCATGAGATGTGATATCCAGCTCCTTCCCATTCCAATCCTGAGACACTTCCGATAGCATGAGATGTGATATCTCAATGCTTCTAATATCAAAACTGAGACCCTCCCTATAGCATGATATGTGATATCTAAGTCCTTCCCATTCCAATCCTGAGACCCTTCCTATAGCATGAGATATGATATCTCAATACTTCTAATACCAAACGTGAGATCCTTCCGATAACATGAGATGTGATATCCAAATCCTTCCCCTTCCAAACCTGAGACCCTCCCTTTAGCATGAGATGTGATATCCAACTCCTTCCCATTCCAATCCTGAGACCCTTCTGATAGCATGAGATGTGATATCTCAATGCTTCTAATACCAAACCTGAGATCCTTCCGATAGCATGAGATGTGATATCTCAATGGTTCTAATACCAAACCTGAGATCCTTCCTATAACATGAGATGTGATATCCAAATCCTTCCCCTTCCAAACCTGAGACCCTCCCTTTAGCATGAGATGTGATATCCAACTCCTTCCCATTCCATTCCTGAGACCCTTCTGATAGCATGAGATGTGATATCTCAATGCTTCTAATACCAAACCTGAGATCCTTCCGATAGCATGAGATGTGATATCTCAATGCCTCTAATACCAAACCTGAGATCCTACCTCTAACATGAAATGTGATATCCAACTCTTTCCCCTTCCAAACCTGAGAGCCTTCCTATAGCATGAGATGTGATATCCAAGTCCTTCCCATTCCAATCCTGAGACCCTTCCTATAGCTTGAGATGTGATATCCAACTCCTTCCCATTCCAATTCTGAGACCCTTCCTATACTCTGAGACTTGATATCTCAATGCTTCTAATTCCAAACCTGAGACCCGTAATATAACATGAGATGTGATATCCAAATCCTTCCCCTTCCAAACCTTAGACCCTTCCTTTATCATGAGATGTGATATCCAACTCCTTCCCATTCCAATCCTGAGACCCTTCCGATATCATGAGATGTGATATCTCAAAGCTTCTAATATCAAACTTGAGACCCTCCCTATAGCATGAGATGTGATATCCAAGTCCTTCCCATTCCAATCCTGAGACCCTTCCTATAGCATGAGATGTGATATCTCAATGCTTCTAATACCAAACCTGAGACCCTTCCTATAACATGAGATGGGAATATCCAACTCCTTCCCATTCCAATCCTGAGACCCTTCCGATAGCAGAGATGTGATATCTCAATGCTTATACCAAACCTGAGACCCTTCCTATGGCATGAGATGTGATATCCAACTCCTTGCCATTCAAATCCTGAGACCCTTCCTATAGCATGAGAAGGGATATCCAACTCCTTCCCAATCCAATCCTGAGACCCGTCCTATAGCATGAGATGTGATATCTCAATGCTTATACCAAACCTGAGACACTTCCTATAGCATGAGATGTGATATCCAACTACTTCCCATTCCAATCCTGAGACCCTTCCTATAGCATGAGATGTGATATCTCAATGCTTCTAATACCAAACCTGAGATCCTTCCTCTAACATGAAATGTGATATCCAACTCCTTCCCTTTCCAAACCTAAGATCCTATCTATAGCATGAGATGTGATATCCAAGTCCTTCCCATTCCAACCCTTAGACCCTTCCTACAGCATGCAATATGATATCTCAATGATTCTAATAACAAACCTGAGACCCGTCCTATAACATGAGATGGGATATCCAACTCCTTCCCATTCCAATCCTGAGACACTTCCGATAGCAGAGATGTGATATCTCAATGCTTATACCAAACCTGAGACCCTTCCTATAACATGAGATGTGATATCCAAATACTTCCCGTTCCAAACCTGAGACCCTTCCTTTAGCATGAGATGTGATATCCAGCTCCTTCCCATTCCAATCCTGAGACACTTCCGATAGCATGAGATGTGATATCTCAATGCTTCTAATATCAAAACTGAGACCCTCCCTATAGCATGATATGTGATATCTAAGTCCTTCCCATTCCAATCCTGAGACCCTTCCTATAGCATGAGATATGATATCTCAATACTTCTAATACCAAACGTGAGATCCTTCCGATAACATGAGATGTGATATCCAAATCCTTCCCCTTCCAAACCTGAGACCCTCCCTTTAGCATGAGATGTGATATCCAACTCCTTCCCATTCCAATCCTGAGACCCTTCTGATAGCATGAGATGTGATATCTCAATGCTTCTAATACCAAACCTGAGATCCTTCCGATGGCATGATATGTGATATCTCAATGGTTCTAATACCAAACCTGAGATCCTTCCTATAACATGAGATGTGATATCCAAATCCTTCCCCTTCCAAACCTGAGACCCTCCCTTTAGCATGAGATGTGATATCCAACTCCTTCCCATTCCAATCCTGAGACCCTTCCTATAGCATGAGATGTGATATCTCAATGCTTCTAATACCAAACCTGAGATCCTTCCTCTAACATGAAATGTGATATCCAACTCCTTCCCTTTCCAAACCTAAGAGCCTATCTATAGCATGAGATGTGATATCCAAGTCCTTCCCATTCCAACCCTTAGACCCTTCCTACAGCATGCAATATGATATCTCAATGATTCTAATAACAAACCTGAGACCCGTCCTATAACATGAGATGGGATATCCAACTCCTTCCCATTCCAATCCTGAGACACTTCCGATAGCAGAGATGTGATATCTCAATGCTTATACCAAACCTGAGACCCTTCCTATAACATGAGATGTGATATCCAAATCCTTCCCGTTCCAAACCTGAGACCCTTCCTTTAGCATGAGATGTGATATCCAGCTCCTTCCCATTCCAATCCTGAGACACTTCCGATAGCATGAGATGTGATATCTCAATGCTTCTAATATCAAAACTGAGACCCTCCCTATAGCATGATATGTGATATCTAAGTCCTTCCCATTCCAATCCTGAGACCCTTCCTATAGCATGAGATATGATATCTCAATACTTCTAATACCAAACGTGAGATCCTTCCGATAACATGAGATGTGATATCCAAATCCTTCCCCTTCCAAACCTGAGACCCTCCTTTTAGCATGAGATGTGATATCCAACTCCTTCCCATTCCAATCCTGAGACCCTTCTGATAGCATGAGATGTGATATCTCAATGCTTCTAATACCAAACCTGAGATCCTTCCGATAGCATGAGATGTGATATCTCAATGGTTCTAATACCAAACCTGAGATCCTTCCTATAACATGAGATGTGATATCCAAATCCTTCCACTTCCAAACCTGAGACCCTCCCTTTAGCATGAGATGTGATATCCAACTCCTTCCCATTCCATTCCTGAGACCCTTCTGATAGCATGAGATGTGATATCTCAATGCCTCTAATACCAAACCTGAGATCCTACCTCTAACATGAAATGTGATATCCAACTCTTTCCCCTTCCAAACCTGAGAGCCTTCCTATAGCATGAGATGTGATATCCAAGTCCTTCCCATTCCAATCCTGAGACCCTTCCTATAGCTTGAGATGTGATATCCAACTCCTTCCCATTCCAATTCTGAGACCCTTCCTATACTCTGAGACTTGATATCTCAATGCTTCTAATACCAAACCTGAGACCCGTAATATAACATGAGATGTGATATCCAAATCCTTCCCCTTCCAAACCTTAGACCCTTCCTTTATCATGAGATGTGATATCCAACTCCTTCCCATTCCAATCCTGAGACCCTTCCGATATCATGAGATGTGATATCTCAAAGCTTCTAATATCAAACTTGAGACCCTCCCTATAGCATGAGATGTGATATCCAAGTCCTTCCCATTCCAATCCTGAGACCCTTCCTATAGCATGAGATGTGATATCTCAATGCTTCTAATACCAAACCTGAGACCCTTCCTATAGCATGAGATGGGAATATCCAACTCCTTGCCATTCAAATCCTGAGACCCTTCCTATAGCATGAGAAGGGATATCCAACTCCTTCCCAATCCAATCCTGAGACCCCTCCGATAGCAGAGACGTGATATCTCAATGCTTCTACCAATCCTGAGACCCTTCCTTTAGCATGAGATGTGATATCCAAATCCTTCACATTCCAATCCTGAGACCCTTCCTATAGCATGAGATGTGATATCTCAATGCTTCTAATACCAAACCTGAGATCCTTCCTATAACATGAGATGTGATATCCAATTCCTTCCCATTCCAAACCTGAGACCCTTCCTATTGGATGAGATGTGATATCCAACTCCTTCCCATTCCAACCCTGAGACCCTTCCTATAGCATGAGATGTGATGTCTCAATGCTTCTAATACCAAACCTGAGATCCTTCCTATAACATGAGATGTGATATCCAACTCCTTCCATTCCAATCCTGAGACCCGTCCTATAGCATGAGATGTGATATCTCAATGCTTATACCAAACCTGAGACCCTTCCTATAGCATGAGATGTGATATCCAACTACTTTCCATTCCAATCCTGAGACCCTTCCTATAGCATGAGATGTGATATCTCAATGCTTCTAATACCAAACCTGAGATCCTTCCTCTAACATGAAATGTGATATCCAACTCCTTCCCTTTCCAAACCTAAGAGCCTATCTATAGCATGAGATGTGATATCCAAGTCCTTCCCGTTCCAATCCTTAGACCCTTCCTACAGCATGCAATATGATATCTCAATGATTCTAATAACAAACCTGAGACCTGTCCTATAGCATGAGATATGATATCCAAGTCCTTCCCATTCCAATCCTGAGACCCTTCCTATAACATGAAATGTGATATCCAACTCCTTCCCATTCCAACCTGAGACCCTTCCTATAGCATGAGATGGGATATCCAACTTCTTCCAAATCCAATACTGATACCCTTCCGATAGCATGAGATGTGATATCCCAATGCTTCTACCAAACCTGAGACCCATACTATGGCATGAGATGTGATATCAAACTACTTCCCATTCCAATCCTGAGACCCTTCCTATAGCTTGAGGTGTGATATCCAACTCCTTCCCATTCCAATTCTGAGACCCTTCTTATACCATGAGACTTGATATCTCAATGCTTCTAATACCAAACCTGAGACCCGTCCTATAACATGAGATGTGATATCCAAATCCTTCCCCTTCCAAACCTTAGACCCTTCCTTTATCATGAGATGTGGTATCCAACTCCTTCCCATTCCAATCCTGAGACCCTTCCGATATCATGAGATTTGTTATCTCAATGCTTCTAATATCAAACTTGAGACCCTCCCTATAGCATGAGATGTGACATCCAAGTCCTTCCCATTCCAATCCTGAGACCCTTCCTATAGCATGAGATGTGATATCTCTATGCTTCTAATACCAAACCTGAGACCCTTCCTATAACATGAGATGGGATATCCAACTCCTTCCCATTCCAATCCTGAGACCCTTCCGATAGCAGAGATGTGATATCTCAATGCTTATACCAAACATGAGACCCTTCCTATGGCCTGAGATGTCATATACAACTCCTTCCTATTCCAATCCTGAGACCCTTCCTTTAGCATGAGATGTGATATCTCAATGCTTATACCAAATCTGAGACCCTTCCTATAGCATGAGATGTGATATCCAAATCCTTCCCATTCCAATCCTGAGACCCTTCCTATAGCATGAGATGTGATATCTCAATGTTTATATCAAACCTGAGAGCCTACCTATAGCATGAGATGTGATATCCAAGTCCATCCCATTCCAATCCTTAGACCCTTCCTACAGCATGCAATGTGATATCTCAATGATTCTAATACCAAACCAGAGACTCTTACTATAACATGAGATGGGATATCCAACTCCTTCCCATTCCAATCCTGAGCCGCTTCCGATAGCAGAGATGTGATATCTCAATGCTTATACCAAACAGGAGACCCTTCCTATAACATGAGATGTGATATCCAACTCCTTCCCGTTCCAAACCTGAGACACTAACTATAGCATATGTGATATCCAACTCCTTCCCATTCCAAACATGAGACCCTTCCTATAGCAAGAAAGTAATATCCAAATCCTTCCCATTCCAATCCTGAGACCCTTCCTATAACATGAGATGTGATATCCAACTCCTTCCCATTCAAATCCTGAGACCCTTCCTATAGCATGAGAAGGGATATCCAACTCCTTCCCAATCCAATCCTGAGACCCTTCCGATAGCAGAGATCTGATACCTCAATGCTTCTACCAAACCTGAGACCCTTCCTTTAGCATGAGATGTGATATCCAAATCCTTCACATTCCAAACCTGAGACCCTTCCTATAGCATGAGATGTGATATCTCAATGCTTCTAATACCAAACCTGAGATCCTTCCTATAACATGAGATGTGATATCCAATTCCTTCCCATTCCAAACCTGAGACCCTTCCTATTGGATGAGATGCGATATCCAACTCCTTCCCATTCCAACCCTGAGACCCTTCCTATAGCATGAGATGTGATGTCTCAATGCTTCTAATACCAAACCTGAGATCCTTCCTATAACATGAGATGTGATATCCAACTCCTTCCATTCCAATCCTGAGACCCGTCCTATAGCATGAGATGTGATATCTCAATGCTTATACCAAACCTGAGACCCTTCCTATAGCATGAGATGTGATATCCAACTACTTCCCATTCCAATCCTGAGACCCTTCCTATAGCATGAGATGTGATATCTCAATGCTTCTAATACCAAACCTGAGATCCTTCCTCTAACATGAAATGTGATATCCAACTCCTTCCCTTTCCAAACCTTAGACCCTTCCTACAGCATGCAATATGATATCTCAATGATTCTAATAACAAACCTGAGACCCGTCCTATAGCATGAGATATGATATCCAAGTCCTTCCCATTCCAATCCTGAGACCCTTCCTATAACATGAAATGTGATATCCAACTCCTTCCCATTCCAACCTGAGACCCTTCCTATAGCATGAGATGGGATATCCAACTTCTTCCAAATCCAATACTGATACCCTTCCGATAGCATGAGATGTGATGTCCCAATGCTTCTACCAAACCTGAGACCCATACTATGGCATGAGATGTGATATCAAACTCCTTCCCATTCCAATCCTGAGACCCTTCCTATAGCTTGAGGTGTGATATCCAACTCCTTCCCATTCCAATTCTGAGACCCTTCTTATACCATGAGACTTGATATCTCAATGCTTCTAATACCAAACCTGAGACCCGTCCTATAACATGAGATGTGATATCCAAATCCTTCCCCTTCCAAACCTTAGACCCTTCCTTTATCATGAGATGTGGTATCCAACTCCTTCCCATTCCAATCCTGAGACCCTTCCGATATCATGAGATTTGTTATCTCAATGCTTCTAATATCAAACTTGAGACCCTCCCGATAGCATGAGATGTGACATCCAAGTCCTTCCCATTCCAATCCTGAGACCCTTCCTATAGCATGAGATGTGATATCTCTATACTTCTAATACCAAACCTGAGACCCTTCCTATAACATGAGATGGGATATCCAACTCCTTCCCATTCCAATCCTGAGACCCTTCCGATAGCAGAGATGTGATATCTCAATGCTTATACCAAACATGAGACCCTTCCTATGGCCTGAGATGTCATATACAACTCCTTCCCATTCCAATCCTGAGACCCTTCCTTTAGCATGAGATGTGATATCTCAATGCATATACCAAATCTGAGACCCTTCCTATAGCATGAGATGTGATATCCAAATCCTTCCCATTCCAATCCTGAGACCCTTCCTATAGCATGAGATGTGATATCTCAATGCTTATACCAAACCTGAGAGCCTACAATCCTGAGACCCTTCCTTTAGCATGAAATGTGATATCTCAATGCTTATACCAAATCTGAGACCCTTCCTATAGCATGAGATGTGATATCCAAGTCCATCCCATTCCAATCCTTAGACCCTTCCTACAGCATGCGATGTGATATCTCAATGATTCTAATACCAAACCAGAGACTCTTACTATAACATGAGATGGGATATCCAACTCCTTCCCATTCCAATCCTGAGCCGCTTCCGATAGCAGAGATGTGATATCTCAATGCTTATACCAAACCTGAGACCCTTCCTATAACATGAGATGTGATATCCAACTCCTTCCCGTTCCAAACCTGAGACACTAACTATAGCATATGTGATATCCAAATCCTTCCCATTCCAAACATGAGACCCTTCCTATAGCAAGAAAGTAATATCCAACTCCTACCCATTCCAATCCTGAGACCCTTCCTATAGCAAGAGATGTGATATCGAAATCCTTCCCATTCCAATCCTGAGACCCTTCCTATAACATGAGATGTGATATCCAACTCCTTCCCATTCCAACCTGAGACACTTCCTATAGCATGAGAAGGGATATCCAACTCCTTCCCAATCCAATCCTGAGACCCTTCCGATAGCAGAGATGTGATATCTCAATGCTTATACCAAACCTGAGACCCTTCCTATGGCATGAGATGTGATATCCAACTCCTTGCCATTCAAATCCTGAGACCATTCCTATAGCATGAGAAGGGATATCCAACTCCTTCCCAATCCAATCCTGAGACCCTTCCGATAGCAGAGACGTGATATCTCAATGCTTCTACCAAACCTGAGACCCTTCCTTTAGCATGAGATGTAATATCCAAATCCTTCACATTCCAATCCTGAGACCCTTCCTATAGCATGAGATGTGATATCTCAATGCTTCTAATACCAAACCTGAGACCCTTCCTATAACATGAGATGGGATATCCAACTCCTTCCCATTCCAATCCTGAGACCCTTCCGATAGCAGAGATGTGATATCTCAATGCTTATACCAAACCTGAGAACCTTCCTATGGCCTGAGATGTCATATACAACTCCTTCCCATTCCAATCCTGAGACCCTTCCTTTAGCATGAGATGTGATATCTCAATGCTTATACCAAATCTGAGACCCTTCCTATAGCATGAGATGTGATATCCAAGTCCATCCCATTCCAAACCTGAGACACTAACTATAGCATATGTGATATCCAACTCCTTCCCATTCCAAACATGAGACCCTTCCTATAGCAAGAAAGTAATATCCAACTCCTATCCATTCCAATCCTGAGACCCTTCCTATAGCAAGAGATGTGATATCCAAATCCTTCCCATTCCAATCCTGAGACCCTTCCTATAACATGAGATGTGATATCCAACTCCTTCCCATTCCAACCTGAGACACTTCCTATAGCATGAGAAGGGATATCCAACTCCTTCCCAATCCAATCCTGAGACCCTTCCGATAGCAGAGATGTGATATCTCAATGCTTATACCAAACCTGAGACCCTTCCTATGGCATGAGATGTGATATCCAACTCCTTGCCATTCAAATCCTGAGACCCTTCCTATAGCATGAGATGTGATATCTCTATGCTTCTAATACCAAACCTGAGACCCTTCCTATAACATGAGATGGGATATCCAACTCCTTCCCATTCCAATCCTGAGACCCTTCCGATAGCAGAGATGTGATATCTCAATGCTTATACCAAACCTGAGAACCTTCCTATGGCCTGAGATGTCATATACAACTCCTTCCCATTCCAATCCTGAGACCCTTCCTTTAGCATGAGATGTGATATCTCAATGCTTATACCAAATCTGAGACCCTTCCTATAGCATGAGATGTGATATCCAATTCCTTCCCATTCCAATCCTGAGACCCTTCCTATAGCATGAGATGTGATATCTCAATGCTTATACCAAACCTGAGAGCCTACCTATAGCATGAGATGTGATATCCAAGTCCATCCCATTCCAATCCTTAGACCCTTCCTACAGCATGCAATGTGATATCTCAATGATTCTAATACCAAACCAGAGACTCTTCCTATAACATGAGATGGGATATCCAACTCCTTCCCATTCCAATCCTGAGCCGCTTCTGATAGCAGAGATGTGATATCTCAATGCTTATACCAAACCTGAGACCCTTCCTATAACATGAGATGTGATATCCAACTCCTTCCCGTTCCAAACCTGAGACACTAACTATAGCATATGTGATATCCAACTCCTTCCCATTCCAAACATGAGACCCTTCCTATAGCAAGAAAGTAATTCCAACTCCTACCCATTCCAATCCTGAGACCCTTCCTATAGCAAGAGATGTGATATCCAAATCCTTCCCATTCCAATCCTGAGAACCTTCCTATAACATGAGATGTGATATCCAACTCCTTCCCATTCCAACCTGAGACACTTCCTATAGCATGAGAAGGGATATCCAACTCCTTCCCAATCCAATCCTGAGACCCTTCCGATAGCAGAGATGTGATATCTCAATGCTTATACCAAACCTGAGACCCTTCCTATGGCATGAGATGTGATATCCAACTCCTTGCCATTCAAATCCTGAGACCCTTCCTATAGCATGAGATGTGATATCTCAATGCTTATACCAAACCTGAGACCCTTCCTATAACATGAGATGGGATATCCAACTCCTTCCCATTCCAATCCTGAGACCCTTCCGATAGCAGAGATGTGATATCTCAATGCTTATACCAAACCTGAGAACCTTCCTATGGCCTGAGATGTCGTATACAACTCCTTCCCATTCCAATCCTGAGACCCTTCCTTTAGCATGAGATGTGATATCTCAATGCTTATACCAAATCTGAGACCCTTCCTATAGCATGAGATGTGATATCCAATTCCTTCCCATTCCAATCCTGAGACCCTTCCTATAGCATGAGATGTGATATCTCAATGCTTATACCAAACCACCTGAGAGCCTACCTATAGCATGAGATGTGATATCCAAGTCCATCCCATTCCAATCCTTAGACCCTTCCTACAGCATGCGATGTGATATCTCAATGATTCTAATACCAAACCAGAGACTCTTCCTATAACATGAGATGGGATATCCAACTCCTTCCCATTCCAATCCTGAGCCGCTTCCGATAGCAGAGATGTGATATCTCAATGCTTATACCAAACCTGAGACCCTTCCTATAACATGAGATGTGATATCCAACTCCTTCCCGTTGCAAACCTGAGACACTAACTATAGCATATGTGATATCCAACTCCTTCCCATTCCAAACATGAGACCCCTCCTATAGCAAGAAAGTAATATCCAACTCCTACCCATTCCAATCCTGAGACCCTTCCTATAGCAAGAGATGTGATATCCAAATCCTTCCCATTCCAATCCTGAGACCCTTCCTATAACATGAATGAGATGTGATATCCAACTCCTTCCCATTCCAACCTGAGACACTTCCTATAGCATGAGAAGGGATATCCAACTCCTTCCCAATCCAAACCTGAGACCCTTCCGATAGCAGAGATGTGATATCTCAATGCTTATACCAAACCTGAGACCCTTCCTATGGCATGAGATGTGATATCCAACTCCTTCCCAATCCAATCCTGAGACCCTTCCGATAGCAGAGGCGTGATATCTCAATGCTTCTACCAAACCTGAGACCCTTCCTTTAGCATGAGATGTGATATCCAAATCCTTCACATTCCAATCCTGAGACCCTTCCTATAGCATGAGATGTGATATCTCAATGCTTCTAATACCAAACCTGAGATCCTTCCTATAACATGAGATGTGATATCCAATTCCTTCCCATTCTAAACCTGAGGCCCTTCCTATTGGATGAGATGTGATATCCAACTCCTTCCCATTCCAACCCTGAGACCCTTCCTATAGCATGAGATGTGATGTCTCAATGCTTCTAATACCAAACCTGAGATCCTTCCTATAACATGAGATGTGATATCCAACTCCTTCCATTCCAATCCTGTGACCCGTCCTATAGCATGAGATGTGATATCTCAATGCTTATACCAAACCTGAGACCCTTCCTATAGCATGAGATGTGATATCCAATTGCTTCCCATTCCAATCCTGAGACCCTTCCGATAGCATGAGATGTGATATCTCAATGCTTCTAATACCAAACCTGAGATCCTTCCTCTAACATGAAATGTGATATCCAACTCCTTCCCTTTCCAAACCTAAGAGCCTATCTATAGCATGAGATGTGATATCCAAGTCCTTCCCATTCCAACCCTTAGACCCTTCCATCAGCATGCAATATGATATCTCAATGATTCTAATAACAAACCTGAGACCCGTCCTATAACATGAGATGGGATATCCAACTCCTTCCCATTCCAATCCTGAGACACTTCCGATAGCAGAGATGTGATATCTCAATGCTTATACCAAACCTGAGAACCTTCCTATGGCCTGAGATGTCATATACAACTCCTTCCCATTCCAATCCTGAGACCCTTCCTTTAGCATGAGATGTGATATCTCAATGCTTATACCAAATCTGAGACCCTTCCTATAGCATGATGTGATATCCAATTCCTTCCCATTCCAATCCTGAGACCCTTCCTATAGCATGAAATGTGATATCTCAATGCTTATACCAAACCTGAGAGCCTACCTATAGCATGAGATGTGATATCCAAGTCCATCCCATTCCAATCCTTAGACCCTTCCTACAGCATGCGATGTGATATCTCAATGATTCAAATACCAAACCAGAGACTCTTCCTATAACATTAGATGGGATATCCAACTCCTTCCCATTCCAATCCTGAGCCGCTTCCGATAGCAGAGATGTGATATCTCAATGCTTATACCAAACCTGAGACCCTTCCTATAACATGAGATGTGATATCCAACTCCTTCCCGTTCCAAACCTGAGACACTAACTATAGCATATGTGATATCCAACTCCTTCCCATTCCAAACATGAGACCCTTCCAATAGCAAGAAAGTAATATCCAACTCCTACCCATTCCAATCCTGAGACCCTTCCTATAGCAAGGGATGTGATATCCAAATCCTTCCCATTCCAATCCTGAGACCCTTCCTATAACATGAGATGTGATATCCAACTCCTTCCCATTCCAACCTGAGACACTTCCTATAGCATGAGAAGGGATATCCAACTCCTTCCCAATCCAATCCTGAGACCCTTCCGATAGCAGAGATGTGATATCTCAATGCTTATAACAAACCTGAGACCCTTCCTATGGCATGAGATGTGATATCCAACTCCTTGCCATTCAAATCCTGAGACTCTTCCTATAGCATGAGAAGGGATATCCAACTCCTTCCCAATCCAATCCTGAGACCCTTCCGATAGCAGAGACGTGATATCTCAATGCTTCTACCAAACCTGAGACCCTTCCTTTAGCATGAGATGTGATATCCAAATCCTTCACATTCCAATCCTGAGACCCTTCCTATAGCATGAGATGTGATATCTCAATGCTTCTAATACCAAACCTGAGATCCTTCCTATAACATGAGATGTGATATCCAATTCCTTCCCATTCCAAACCTGAGACCCTTCCTATTGGATGAGATGTGATATCCAACTCCTTCCCATTCCAACCCTGAGACCCTTCCTATAGCATGAGATGTGATGTCTCAATGCTTCTAATACCAAACCTGAGATCCTTCCTTATAACATGAGATGTGATATCCAACTCCTTCCATTCCAATCCTGAGACCCGTCCTATAGCATGAGATGTGATATCTCAATGCTTATACCAAACCTGAGACCCTTCCTATAGCATGAGATGTGATATCCAACTGCTTCCCATTCCAATCCTGAGACCCTTCCTATAGCATGAGATGTGATATCTCAATGCTTCTAATACCAAACCTGAGATCCTTCCTCTAACATGAAATGTGATATCCAATTCCTTCCCTTTCCAAACCTAAGAGCCTATCTATAGCATGAGATGTGATATCCAAGTCCTTCACATTCCAACCCTTAAACCCTTCCTACAGCATGCAATATGATATCTCAATGATTCTAATAACAAACCTGAGACCCGTCCTATAACATGAGATGGGATATCCAACTCCTTCCCATTCCAATCCTGAGACACTTCCGATAGCAGAGATGTGATATCTCAATGCTTATACCAAACCTGAGACCCTTCCTATAACATGAGATGTGATATCCAAATCCTTCCCGTTCCAAACCTGATACCCTTCCTTTAGCATGAGATGTGATATCCAGCTCCTTCCCATTCCAATCCTGAGACACTTCCGATAGCATGAGATGTGATATCTCAATGCTTCTAATATCAAAACTGAGACCCTCCCTATAGCATGATATGTGATATCTAAGTCCTTCCCATTCCAATCCTGAGACCCTCCCTATAGCATGAGATGTGATATCCAACTCCTTCCCATTCCAATCCTGAGACCCTTCCTATAGCATGAGATATGATATCTCAATACTTCTAATACCAAACGTGAGATCCTTCCGATAACATGAGATGTGATATCCAAATCCTTCCCCTTCCAAACCTGAGACCCTCCCTTTAGCATGAGATGTGATATCCAACTCCTTCCTATTCCAATCCTGAGACTCTTCTGATAGCATGAGATGTGATATCTCAATGCTTCTAATACCAAACCTGAGATCCTTCCGATAGCATGAGATGTGATATCTCAATGCTTCTAATACCAAACCTGAGATCCTTCCTATAACATGAGATGTGATATCCAAATCCTTCCCCTTCCAAACCTGAGACCCTCCCTTTAGCATGAGATGTGATATCCAACTGCTTCCCATTCCAATCCTGAGACCCTTCCTATAGCATGAGATGTGATATCTCAATGCTTCTAATACCAAACCTGAGATCCTTCCTCTAACATGAAATGTGATATCCAACTCCTTCCCTTTCCAAACCTAAGAGCCTATCTATACCATGAGATGTGATATCCAAGTCCTTCCCATTCCAACCCTTAGACCCTTCCTACAGCATGCAATATGATATCTCAATGATTCTAATAACAAACCTGAGACCCGTCCTATAACATGAGATGGGATATCCAACTCCTTCCCATTCCAATCCTGAGACACTTCCGATAGCAGAGATGTGATATCTCAATGCTTATACCAAACCTGAGACCCTTCCTATAACATGAGATGTGATATCCAAATCCTTCCCGTTCCAAACCTGAGACCCTTCCTTTAGCATGAGATGTGATATCCAGCACCTTCCCATTCCAATCCTGAGACACTTCCTATAGCATGAGATGTGATATCTCAATGCTTCTAATATCAAAACTGAGACCCTCCCTATAGCATGATATGTGATATCTAAGTCCTTCCCATTCCAATCCTGAGACCCTCCCTATAGCATGAGATGTGATATCCAACTCCTTCCCATTCCAATCCTGAGACCCTTCCTATAGCATGAGATATGATATCTCAATACTTCTAATACCAAACGTGAGATCCTTCCGATAACATGAGATGTGATATCCAAATCCTTCCCCTTCCAATCCTGAGACCCTCCCTTTAGCATGAGATGTGATATCCAACTCCTTCCTATTCCAATCCTGAGACTCTTCTGATAGCATGAGATGTGATATCTCAATGCTTCTAATACCAAACCTGAGATCCTTCCGATAGCATGAGATGTGATATCTCAATGCTTCTAATACCAAACCTGAGATCCTTCCTATAACATGAGATGTGATATCCAAATCCTTCCCCTTCCAAACCTGAGACCCTCCCTTTAGCATGAGATGTGATATCCAACTCCTTCCCATTCCATTCCTGAGACCCTTCTGATAGCATGAGATGTGATATCTCAATGCTTATACCAAACCTGAGAACCTTCCTATGGCCTGAGATGTCATATACAACTCCTTCCCATTCCAATCCTGAGACCCTTCCTTTAGCATGAGATGTGATATCTCAATGCTTATACCAAATCTGAGACCCTTCCTATAGCATGATGTGATATCCAATTCCTTCCCATTCCAATCCTGAGACCCTTCCTATAGCATGAAATGTGATATCTCAATGCTTATACCAAACCTGAGAGCCTACCTATAGCATGAGATGTGATATCCAAGTCCATCCCATTCCAATCCTTAGACCCTTCCTACAGCATGCGATGTGATATCTCAATGATTCAAATACCAAACCAGAGACTCTTCCTATAACATTAGATGGGATATCCAACTCCTTCCCATTCCAATCCTGAGCCGCTTCCGATAGCAGAGATGTGATATCTCAATGCTTATACCAAACCTGAGACCCTTCCTATAACATGAGATGTGATATCCAACTCCTTCCCGTTCCAAACCTGAGACACTAACTATAGCATATGTGATATCCAACTCCTTCCCATTCCAAACATGAGACCCTTCCAATAGCAAGAAAGTAATATCCAACTCCTACCCATTCCAATCCTGAGACCCTTCCTATAGCAAGGGATGTGATATCCAAATCCTTCCCATTCCAATCCTGAGACCCTTCCTATAACATGAGATGTGATATCCAACTCCTTCCCATTCCAACCTGAGACACTTCCTATAGCATGAGAAGGGATATCCAACTCCTTCCCAATCCAATCCTGAGACCCTTCCGATAGCAGAGATGTGATATCTCAATGCTTATAACAAACCTGAGACCCTTCCTATGGCATGAGATGTGATATCCAACTCCTTGCCATTCAAATCCTGAGACTCTTCCTATAGCATGAGAAGGGATATCCAACTCCTTCCCAATCCAATCCTGAGACCCTTCCGATAGCAGAGACGTGATATCTCAATGCTTCTACCAAACCTGAGACCCTTCCTTTAGCATGAGATGTGATATCCAAATCCTTCACATTCCAATCCTGAGACCCTTCCTATAGCATGAGATGTGATATCTCAATGCTTCTAATACCAAACCTGAGATCCTTCCTATAACATGAGATGTGATATCCAATTCCTTCCCATTCCAAACCTGAGACCCTTCCTATTGGATGAGATGTGATATCCAACTCCTTCCCATTCCAACCCTGAGACCCTTCCTATAGCATGAGATGTGATGTCTCAATGCTTCTAATACCAAACCTGAGATCCTTCCTTATAACATGAGATGTGATATCCAACTCCTTCCATTCCAATCCTGAGACCCGTCCTATAGCATGAGATGTGATATCTCAATGCTTATACCAAACCTGAGACCCTTCCTATAGCATGAGATGTGATATCCAACTGCTTCCCATTCCAATCCTGAGACCCTTCCTATAGCATGAGATGTGATATCTCAATGCTTCTAATACCAAACCTGAGATCCTTCCTCTAACATGAAATGTGATATCCAATTCCTTCCCTTTCCAAACCTAAGAGCCTATCTATAGCATGAGATGTGATATCCAAGTCCTTCACATTCCAACCCTTAAACCCTTCCTACAGCATGCAATATGATATCTCAATGATTCTAATAACAAACCTGAGACCCGTCCTATAACATGAGATGGGATATCCAACTCCTTCCCATTCCAATCCTGAGACACTTCCGATAGCAGAGATGTGATATCTCAATGCTTATACCAAACCTGAGACCCTTCCTATAACATGAGATGTGATATCCAAATCCTTCCCGTTCCAAACCTGATACCCTTCCTTTAGCATGAGATGTGATATCCAGCTCCTTCCCATTCCAATCCTGAGACACTTCCGATAGCATGAGATGTGATATCTCAATGCTTCTAATATCAAAACTGAGACCCTCCCTATAGCATGATATGTGATATCTAAGTCCTTCCCATTCCAATCCTGAGACCCTCCCTATAGCATGAGATGTGATATCCAACTCCTTCCCATTCCAATCCTGAGACCCTTCCTATAGCATGAGATATGATATCTCAATACTTCTAATACCAAACGTGAGATCCTTCCGATAACATGAGATGTGATATCCAAATCCTTCCCCTTCCAAACCTGAGACCCTCCCTTTAGCATGAGATGTGATATCCAACTCCTTCCTATTCCAATCCTGAGACTCTTCTGATAGCATGAGATGTGATATCTCAATGCTTCTAATACCAAACCTGAGATCCTTCCGATAGCATGAGATGTGATATCTCAATGCTTCTAATACCAAACCTGAGATCCTTCCTATAACATGAGATGTGATATCCAAATCCTTCCCCTTCCAAACCTGAGACCCTCCCTTTAGCATGAGATGTGATATCCAACTCCTTCCCATTCCAATCCTGAGACCCTTCCGATATCATGAGATGTGATATCTCAAAGCATCTAATATCAAACTTGAGACCCTCCCTATAGCGTGAGATGTGATATCCAAGTCCTTCCCATTCCAATCCTGAGACCCTTCCTATAGCATGAGATGTGATATCTCAATGCTTCTAATACCAAACCTGAGACCCTTCCTATAACATGAGATGGGAATATCCAACTCCTTCCCATTCCAATCCTGAGACCCTTCCGATAGCAGAGATGTGATATCTCAATGCTTATACCAAACCTGAGATCCTTCCTATAACATGAGATGTCCTGAGACACTTCCTATTGCATGAGATGTGATATCTCACTGCTTATACCAAACCTGAGACCCTTCCCATAGCATGAGATGTGATATCCAAGTCCTTCCCATTCCAATCCTGAGACACTTCCTATAGCATGAGATGTGATATCTCAATGCTTCTAATACCAAACCTGAGACTCTTCCTATAACATGAGATGGGGAATCCAACTCCTTCCCATTCCAATCCTGAGACCCTTTTGATAGCAGAGATGTGATATCTCAATGTTTATACCAAACCTGAGACCCTTCCTACGGCATGAGTTGTCATATTCAACTCCTTCCCATTCCAATCCTGAGACCCTTCCTATAGCATGAGATGTGATATCCAACTCTTTCCCATTCCAATCCTGAGACCCTTCCTATAGCATGAGATGTGATGTCTCAATGCTTCTAATACCAAACCTGATATCCTTCCTATAACATGAGATGTGATATCCAACTCCTTCCATTCCAATCCTGAGACCCTTCCTATAGCATGAGATGTGATATCTCAATGGTTCTACCAAACCTGAGACCCTTCCTATAGCATGAGATGTGATATCCAACTCCTTCCCATTCCAATCCTGAGACCCTTCCTATAGCCTGAGATGTGATATCTCAATGCCCCTAATACCAAACCTGAGATCCTTCCTCTAACATGAAATGTGATATCCAACTCCTTCACTTTCCAAACCTGAGAGCCTATCTATAGCATGAGATGTGAGATCTAAGTCCTTCCCATTCCAATCCTTAGACCCTTCCTACATCATGCAATATGATATCTCAATGATTCTAATAAAAAACCTGAGACCCGTCCTATAACATGAGATGGGATATTCAACTCCTTCCCATTCCAATCCTGAGACACTTCCGATAGCAGAGATGTGATATCTCAATGTTTATACCAAACCTGAGACCCTTCCTATAACATGAGATGTGATATCCAACTCCTTCCCGTTCCAAACCTGAGACCCTTCCTTTAGCATGAGATGTTATATCCAGCTCCTTCCCATCCCAATCCTGAGACACTTCCGATAGCATGAGATGTGATATCTCAATGCTTCTAATATCAAAACCGAGACCCTCCCTATAGCATGATATGTGATATCTAAGTCCTTCCCATTCCAATCCTGAGAGCCTTCCTATAGCATGAGATGTGATACCTCAATGCTTCTACCAAACCTGAGACCCTTCCTTTAGCATGAGATGTGATATCCAACTCCTTCCCATTCCAATCCTGAGACCCTTCCTATAGCATGAGATGTGATATCTCAATACTTCTAATACCAAACCTGAGATCCTTCCGATAACATGAGATGTGATATCTCAATACTTCTAATACCAAACCTGAGATCCTTCCTATAACATGAGATGTGATATCCAAATCCTTATCTTCCAAACCTGAGACCCTTCCTTTACCATGAGATGTGATATCCAACTCCTTCCCATTCCAATCCTGAGACTCTTCTGATAGCATAAGATATGATATCTCAATGCTTCTATACCAAACCTGAGATCCTTCTGATAGCATGAGATGTGATATCTCAATACTTCTAATACCAAACCTGAGATCCTACCTCTAACATGAAATGTGATATCCAACTCTTTCCCCTTGCAAACCTGAGAGCCTTCCTATAGCATGAGTTGTGATATCCAAGTCCTTCCCATTCCAATCCTGAGACCCGTCCTATAACATGAGATGTGATATCCAACTCCTTCCCATTCCAACCTGAGACCCTTCCTATAGCATGAGATGGGATATCCAACTCCTTCCAAATCCAATCCTGATAACCTTCCGATAGCATGAGATGTGATATCCCAATGCTTCTACCAAACCTGAGACCCATACTATGGCATGAGATGTGATATCAAACTCCTTCCCATTCTAATCCTGAGACCCTTCCTATAGCTTGAGATGTGATATCCAACTCCTTCCCATTCCAATTCTGAGACCCTTCCTATACCATGAGACTTGATATCTCAATGCTTCTAATACCAAACCTGAGACCCGTCCTATAACATGAGATGTGATATCCAAATCCTTCCCCTTCCAAACCTTAGACCCTTCCTTTATCATGAGATGTGATATCCAACTCCTTCCCATTCCAATCTTGAGACCCTTCCGATATCATGAAATGTGATATCTCAATGCTTCTAATATCAAACTTGAGACCCTCCTTATAGCATGAGATGTGAGATCCAAGTCCTTCCCATTCCAATCCTGAGACCCTTCCTATAGCATGAGATGTGATATCGCAATGCTTCTAATACCAAACCTGAGATCCTTCCTATAACATGAGATGGGAATATCCAATGTGTTATCCAACTCCTTCCCATTCCAATCCTGAGACCCTTCCTATAGCATGAGATGTGATATCCAACTCCTTCCCATTCCAATCCTGAGACCCTTCCTATAGCATGAGATGTGATATCTCAATGTGTATACCAAACCTGAGACCCGTCCTATAACATGAGATGTGATATCCAAATCCTTCCCCTTCCAAACCTTAGACCCTTCCTTTATCATGAGATGTGGTATCCAACTCCTTCCCATTCCAATCCTGAGACCCTTCCGATATCATGAGATTTGTTATCTCAATGCTTCTAATATCAAACTTGAGACCCTCCCTATAGCATGAGATGTGACATCCAAGTCCTTCCCATTCCAATCCTGAGACCCTTCCTATAGCATGAAATGTGATATCTCTATACTTCTAATACCAAACCTGAGACCCTTCCTATAACATGAGATGGGATATCCAACTCCTTCCCATTCCAATCCTGAGACCCTTCCGATAGCAGAGATGTGATATCTCAATGCTTATACCAAACCGGAGACCCTTCCTATGGCCTGAGATGTCATATACAACTCCTTCCCATTCCAATCCTGAGACCCTTCCTTTAGCATGAGATGTGATATCTCAATGCTTATACCAAATCTGAGACCCTTCCTATAGCATGAGATGTGATATCCAAATCCTTCCCATTCCAATCCTGAGACCCTTCCTATAGCATGAGATGTGATATCTCAATGCTTATACCAAACCTGAGAGCCTACAATCCTGAGACCCTTCCTTTAGCATGAAATGTGATATCTCAATGCTTATACCAAATCTGAGACCCTTCCTATAGCATGAGATGTGATATCCAAATCCATCCCATTCCAATCCTTAGACCCTTCCTACAGCATGCGATGTGATATCTCAATGATTCTAATACCAAACCAGAGACTCTTACTATAACATGAGATGGGATATCCAACTCCTTCCCATTCCAATCCTGAGCCGCTTCCGATAGCAGAGATGTGATATTTCAATGCTTATACCAAACCTGAGACCCTTCCTATAACATGAGATGTGATATCCAACACCTTCCCGTTCCAAACCTGAGACACTAACTATAGCATATGTGATATCCAAATCCTTCCCATTCCAAACATGAGACCCTTCCTATAGCAAGAAAGTAATATCCAACTCCTACCCATTCCAATCCTGAGACCCTTCCTATAACATGAGATGTGATATCCAACTCCTTCCCATTCCAACCTGAGACACTTCCTATAGCATGAGAAGGGATATCCAACTCCTTCCCAATCCAATCCTGAGACCCTTCCGATAGCAGAGACGTGATATCTCAATGCTTCTACCAAACCTGAGACCCTTCCTTTAGCATGAGATGTAATATCCAAATCCTTCACATTCCAATCCTGAGACCCTTCCTATAGCATGAGATGTGATATCTCAATGCTTCTAATACCAAACCTGAGACCCTTCCTATAACATGAGATGGGATATCCAACTCCTTCCCATTCCAATCCTGAGACCCTTCCGATAGCAGAGATGTGATATCTCAATGCTTATACCAAACCTGAGAACCTTCCTATGGCCTGAGATGTCATATACAACTCCTTCCCATTCCAATCCTGAGACCCTTCCTTTAGCATGAGATGTGATATCTCAATGCTTATACCAAATCTGAGACCCTTCCTATAGCATGAGATGTGATGTCCAAGTCCATCCCATTCCAAACCTGAGACACTAACTATAGCATATGTGATATCCAACTCCTTCCCATTCCAAACATGAGACCCTTCCTATAGCAAGAAAGTAATATCCAACTCCTACCCATTCCAATCCTGAGACCCTTCCTATAGCAAGAGATGTGATATCCAAATCCTTCCCATTCCAATCCTGAGACCCTTCCTATAACATGAGATGTGATATCCAACTCCTTCCCATTCCAACCTGAGACACTTCCTATAGCATGAGAAGGGATATCCAACTCCTTCCCAATCCAATCCTGAGACCCTTCCGATAGCAGAGATGTGATATCTCAATGCTTATACCAAACCTGAGACCCTTCCTATGGCATGAGATGTGATATCCAACTCCTTGCCATTCAAATCCTGAGACCCTTCCTATAGCATGAGATGTGATATCTCTATGCTTCTAATACCAAACCTGAGACCCTTCCTATAACATGAGATGGGATATCCAACTCCTTCCCATTCCAATCCTGAGACCCTTCCGAAAGCAGAGATGTGATATCTCAATGCTTATACCAAACCTGAGAACCTTCCTATGGCCTGAGATGTCATATACAACTCCTTCCCATTCCAATCCTGAGACCCTTCCTTTAGCATGAGATGTGATATCTCAATGCTTATACCAAATCTGAGACCCTTCCTATAGCATGAGATGTGATATCCAATTCCTTCCCATTCCAATCCTGAGACCCTTCCTATAGCATGAGATGTGATATCTCAATGCTTATACCAAACCTGAGAGCCTACCTATAGCATGAGATGTGATATCCAAGTCCATCCCATTCCAATCCTTAGACCCTTCCTACAGCATGCGATGTGATATCTCAATGATTCTAATACCAAACCAGAGACTCTTCCTATAACATGAGATGGGATATCCAACTCCTTCCCATTCCAATCCTGAGCCGCTTCTGATAGCAGAGATGTGATATCTCAATGCTTATACCAAACCTGAGACCCTTCCTATAACATGAGATGTGATATCCAACTCCTTCCCGTTCCAAACCTGAGACACTAACTATAGCATATGTGATATCCAACTCCTTCCCATTCCAAACATGAGACCCTTCCTATAGCAAGAAAGTAATATCCAACTCCTACCCATTCCAATCCTGAGACCCTTCCTATAGCAAGAGATGTGATATCCAAATCCTTCCCATTCCAATCCTGAGACCCTTCCTATAACATGAGATGTGATATCCAACTCCTTCCCATTCCAACCTGAGACACTTCCTATAGCATGAGAAGGGATATCCAACTCCTTCCCAATCCAATCCTGAGACCCTTCCGATAGCAGAGATGTGATATCTCAATGCTTATACCAAACCTGAGACCCTTCCTATGGCATGAGATGTGATATCCAACTCCTTGCCATTCAAATCCTGAGACTCTT
This sequence comes from Ambystoma mexicanum, assembly GCF_040938575.1. Lineage (NCBI taxonomy): Eukaryota > Metazoa > Chordata > Amphibia > Caudata > Ambystomatidae > Ambystoma > Ambystoma mexicanum. The sequence continues at coordinate 6,210,059 of NC_090922.1, read as the reverse complement.
CCTATAGCATGAGATGTGATATCTCAATGCTTATACCAAACCTGAGACCCTTCCTATAACATGAGATGGGATATCCAACTCCTTCCCATTCCAATCCTGAGACCCTTCCGATAGCAGAGATGTGATATCTCAATGCTTATACCAAACCTGAGAACCTTCCTATGGCCTGAGATGTCGTATACAACTCCTTCCCATTCCAATCCTGAGACCCTTCCTTTAGCATGAGATGTGATATCTCAATGCTTATACCAAATCTGAGACCCTTCCTATAGCATGAGATGTGATATCCAACTCCTTCCCATTCCAATCCTGAGACCCTTCCTATAGCCTGAGATGTGATATCTCAATGTTTATACCAAACCTGAGACCCTTCCTATAACATGAGATGTGATATCCAACTCCTTCCCGTTCCAAACCTGAGACCCTTCCTTTAGCATGAGATGTGATATCCAGCTCCTTCCCATTCCAATCCTGAGACACTTCCGATAGCATGAGATGTGATATCTCAATGCTTCTAATATCTAAACTGAGACCCTCCCTATAGCATGATATGTGATATTTAAGTCCTTCCCATTCCAATCCTGAGACCCTTCCTATAGCATGAGATGTGATATCTCAATGCTTATCCTTGATTCCTGTAGTAAATTGATTTCCTTTGCAGGCCGACTCCTGTCACGAATGCCTTGTCTGCATGCATTCTCTCCTGGCCATTCTCTCACCGTGGCTATTTGCCTACCCCCTTCCTCTCTCAGTGGATGGACTTCTCCGTCCTAGCCTCCTACCACTCAACTCCGCCTACTTGGAGAATTCAACATGAACCTGTATGCTTCCTGACCTGGACTTTTACGAGATCTGCAACTCTTCATGTCGCTGGCCCTACACACTGCAGGGAATACTCAGGATTTTCTGATCTCAGACCTCCCCCTCTGTAACCCTCTCAACAATCCTCTCCCGTGGTGATCAAGTTCTCATCTTCAAAGAAGGCTAACTGCCAGCTGTTCCTCCTCAGAGGAGATCTCCCTTTCTGTCCCTGCTCCCTGCACCGTTTCGCGTTGCAAACACTCGCTTCCCTGCTCTCTTGTTTAGACGCTTTTCCTTCTCAGAGGCCTTCTTGCTTTCTGCCCTTTTCGCGTTGCAAGTACTCGCTTCCCAGCTCTCTGGTTTAGACGCGTGTTCCCTGCCTTCTCTCCTCTTCCCGCTGCCTTCAAATCAAAAAATGAGCTCCAAAAGATACACAGTGCTCAGAATGCTCTATAACACCCATTATTCAACATATAGCCGTAACCCGCTAGACGTATTGATGCGTGCTGTAAACTAGCAAAAACAGCTAGAAAATGTACTTTCCTCGCGTTTTTGTAAATGCTAATTCTGATGGGTTCCCATGTATACTGTCCGTGCGTTTGTTGTCGAATGCTGAAGTTTTTAACCACTGTTCTCCCATACAAGGGAGGGGGGGGGGGTCAACGTCTACTGCTGTTCATAGGCTGAATGTATACGGCTGAAATCTTCAAGGCATTATCAGCTTTCCTGACTGTTTTGGAACGTGTATTTGCCATCTGTTAATGCAGTCGCCCTGTGTTCATAGTCCCTTCTACTTTACAGGCTGCACTCCCCTGGTGATCACATTCTCCTCTCCAGAGCAGGCTGACTACCAGCTGCTCCTCCTCATAGGCGTTCATCCTTTCTGTCCCTGCTCCCTGCACCGTTTCGCGTTGCATGTACTCGCTTCCCAGCTCTCTGGTTTAGATGCGTGTTCCCTGCCTTCTCTCCTCTTCCTACAGCCTTCCAATGAGCTCCACAAGATAGTGTTCAGAATGCTTTATAACACCCATTATTCAACATATAGCTGTAACCCGCTAGACGTATTGAAACGTGCTAAAAACGAGCAGAAACAGCTAGAACATGTACTTTCCTCGCGTTTTGGTAAATGCGAATTCTGGTGGATTCCCATTTTGTACTCTGTTCGTGCGTTTGTTCAGTCGAATCCTGGTCTTTTGAACCACTCTTCTCCCATACAAGGGAGGGTCAAAATGTGTCGTTCACAGGCTGAATTTATACTGCTGAAATGCTCGCTTCCCTGCTCTCTGGTTTAGACGTGTGTACCCTGCATTTACCAAAACGCGAGGGAAGTACATTTTCTAGCTGTTTTTGCTAGTTTTTAGCACGTTTCAATACGTCTATCGGGTTACAGCTATATGTTGAATAATGGGTGTTATAAAGCATTCTGAACACTGTATCTTGTGGAGCAAATTGGAAGGCTGTAGCAAGAGGAGAGAAGGCAGGGAACACGCATCTCAACCAGAGAGCTGGGAAGCGAGTACATGCAACGCGAAACGGTGCAGGGAGCAGGGACAGAAAGGATGAACATCTATGTGGAGGAGCAGCTGGTAGTTAGCCTGCATAGGAGAGAAGAATGTGATCACTAGGGGAGTGCAGCCTGTAAACTAGAAGGAACGATGAACAAAGGGCGACTGCATTAACAGATGGCAAATACACGTTCCAAAACAGTCAGGAAAGCTGATAATGCCTTGAAGATTTCAGCCGTATACATTCAGCCTGTGAACAGCAGATGTTGACCCCCCCCTCCCTAGTATGGGAGAACAGTGGTTAAAAACGTCAGGATTCGACACAAACGCACGGACACAGTACATACAACATGGGAACCCACCAGAATTCGCATTTACAAAAACGCGAGGGAAGTACATTTTCTAGCTATTTTTGCTAGTTTTTAGCACGTTTCAATACGTCTAGCGGGTTACAGCTATATGTTGAATAATGGGGTTATAAAGCATTCTGAACACTATCTAGTGGAGCTCATTGGAAGGCTGTAGGAAGAGGAGAGAAGGCAGGGAACACGCATCTAAACCAGAGAGCAGGGAAGCGAGCATTTCAGCAGTATAAATTCAGCCTGTGAACAACACATTTTGACCCTCCTTTGTATGGGAGAAGAGTGGTTCAAAAGACCAGGATTCGACTGAACAAACGCACGAACAGAGTACAAAATGGGAATCCACCAGAATTCGCATTTACCAAAACGCGAGAAAAGTACATTTTCGAGCTGTTTCTGCTCGTTTTTAGCACGTTTCAATACGTCTAGCGGGTTACAGCTATATGTTGAATAATGGGGTTATAAAGCATTCTGAACACTATCTTGTGGAGCTCATTGGAAGGCTGTAGGAAGAGGAGAGAAGGCAGGGAACACGCATCTAAACCAGAGAGCTGGGAAGCGAGTACATGCAACGCGGAACGGTGCAGGGAGCAGGGACAGAAAGGATGAACGCCTATGAGGAGGAGCAGCTGGTAGTCAGCCTGCTCTGGAGAGGAGAATGTGATCACCAGGGGAGTGCAGCCTGTGAAGTAGAAGGGTCGATGAACACAGGGCGACTGCATTAACAGATGGCAAATACACGTTCCAAAACAGTCAGGAAAGCTGATAATGCCTTGAAGATTTCAGCCGTATACATTCAGCCTGTGAACAGCAGTAGACGTTGACCCCCCCTTGTATGGGAGAACAGTGGTTAAAAACTTCAGGATTCGACAACAAACGCACGGACAGTACATACATGGGAACCCATCAGAATTAGCATTTACAAAAACGCGAGGAAAGTACATTTTCTAGCTGTTTTTGCTAGTTTACAGCACGTTTCAATACGTCTAGCGGGTTACGGCTATATGTTGAATAATGGGTGTTATAGAGCATTCTGAGCACTGTGTATCTTTTGGAGCTCATTTTTTGATTTGAAGGCAGCGGGAAGAGGAGAGAAGGCAGGGAACACGCGTCTAAACCAGAGAGCTGGGAAGCGAGTACTTGCAACGCGAAAAGGGCAGAAAGGAAGAAGGCCTCTGAGAAGGAAAAGCGTCTAAGCCAGAGAGCAGGAAAGCGAGTGTTTGCATCGCGAAACTGTGCAGGGAGCAGGGACAGAAAGGGAGAACTCCTCTGAAGAGGAATAGCTGGCAGTTAGCCTTCTTTGGAGATGAGAACTTGATCACCACGGGAGAGGATTGTTGAGAGGGTTACAGAGGGGGAGGTCTGAGATCAGAAAATCCTGAGTATTCCCTGCAGTGTGTAGGGCCAGCGACATGAAGAGTTGCAGATCTCGTAAAAGTCCAGGTCAGGAAGCATACAGGTTCATGTTGAATTCTCCAAGTAGGCGGAGTTGAGTGGCTAGGATGGAGAAGTCCATCCACTGAGAGAGGAAGGGGGTAGGCAAATAGCCACGGTGAGCGAATGGCCAGGAGAGAATGCATGCAGACAAGGCATTCGTGACAGGAGTCGGCCTGCAAAGGAAATCAATTTACTACAGGAATCAAGGATAAGCATTGAGATAGCACATCTCATGCTATAGGGTCTCAGGATTGGAATGGGAAGGATTTAGATATCACATATGCTATAGGGAGGGTCTCAGTTTTGATATTAGAAGCATTAAGATATCACATCTCATGCTATCGGAAGTTTCTCAGGATTGGAATGGGAAGGAGCTGGATATCACATCTCATGCTAAAGGAAGGGTCTCAGGTTTGGAACGGGAAGGAGTTGGATATCACATCTCATGCTATAGGAAGGGTCTCAGGATTGGAATGGGATGGAGTTGGATATCACATCTCATGCTATAGGAAGGGTCTCAGGATTGGAATGGGAAGGAGTTGGATATCACATCTCGTGTTATAGGAAGGGTCTCAGGTTTGGTATAAACATTGAGATATCACATCTCTGCTATCGGAAGTGTCTCAGGATTGGAATGGGAAGGAGTTGGATATCCCATCTCATGTTATAGGACGGGTCTCAGGTTTTTTATTAAAATCATTGAGATATCATATTGCATGCTGTAGGAAGGGTCTAAGGATTGGAATGGGAAGGAGTTGGATATTCCCATCTCATGTTATAGGAAGGGTCTCAGGTTTGGTATTAGAAGCATTGAGATATCACATCTCATGCTATAGGAAGGGTCTCAGGATTGGAATGGGAAGGACTTGGATATCACATCTCATGCTATAGGGAGGGTCTCAAGTTTGATAGAAGCATTGAGATATCACATTTCATGATATCGGAAGGGTCTCAAGATTGGAATGGGAAGGAGTTGGATATCACATCTCATGATAAAGGAAGGGTCTAAGGTTTGGAAGGGGAAGGATTTGGATATCACATCTCATGTTATAGGACGGGTCTCAGGTTTGGTATTAGAAGCATTGAGATATCAAGTCTCATGGTATAGGAAGGGTCTCAGAATTGGAATGGGAAGGAGTTGGATATCACATTTCAAGCTATAGGAAGGGTCTCAGGATTAGAATGGGAAGGAGTTTGATATCACATCTCATGCCATAATATGGGTCTCAGGTTTGGTAGAAGCATTGGGTTATCACATCTCATGCTATCGGAAGGGTATCGGGATTGGATTTGGAAGGAGTTGGATATCCCATCTCATGCTATAGGAAGGGTCTCAGGTTGGAATGGGAAGGAGTTGGATATCACATCTCATGTTATAGGAAGGGTCTCAGGATTGGAATGGGAAGGACTTGGATATCACATCTCATGCTATAGGAAGGCTCTCAGGTTTGCAAGGGGAAAGAGTTGGATATCACATTTCATGTTAGAGGTAGGATCTCAGGTTTGGTATTAGAAGCATTGAGATATCACATCCCATGCTATCAGAAGGATCTCAGGTTTGGTATAGAAGCATTGAGATATCATATCTTATGCTATCAGAAGAGTCTCAGGATTGGAATGGGAAGGAGTTGGATATCACATCTCATGGTAAAGGGAGGGTCTCAGGTTTGGAAGATAAGGATTTGGATATCACATCTCATGTTATAGGAAGGATCTCAGGTTTGGTATTAGAAGTATTGAGATATCACATCTCATGCTATCGGAAGGATCTCAGGTTTGGTATAGAAGCATTGAGATATCATTTCTTATGCTATCAGAAGGGTCTCAGGATTGGAATGGGAAGGAGTTGGATATCACATCTCATGCTAAAGGCAGGGTCTCAGGTTTGGAAGGGGAAGGATTTGGATATCACATCTCATGTTATAGGATGGATCTCAGGTTTGGTATTAGAAGTATTGAGATATCACATCTCATGTTATCGGAAGGATCTCAGGTTTGGTATTAGAAGTATTTAGATATCACATCTCATGCTATAGGAAGGGTCTCAGGATTGGAATGGGAAGGAGTTGGATATCACATCTCATGCTAAAGGAAGGGTCTCAGGTTTGGTAGAAGCATTGAGATATCACATCTCATGCTATAGGAAGGGTCTCAGGATTGGAATGGGAAGGACTTAGATATCACATATCATGCTATAGGGAGGGTCTCAGTTTTGATATTAGAAGCATTGAGATATCACATCTCATGCTATCGGAAGTGTCTCAGGATTGGAATGGGAAGGAGCTGGATATCACATCTCATGCTAAAGGAAGGGTCTCAGGTTTGGAACGGGAAGGAGTTGGATATCACATCTCATGTTATAGGAAGGGTCTCAGGTTTGGTATAAACATTGAGATATCACATCTCTGCTATCGGAAGTGTCTCAGGATTGGAATGGGAAGGAGTTGGATATCCCATCTCATGTTATAGGACGGGTCTCAGGTTTTTTATTAGAATCATTGAGATATCATATTGCATGCTGTAGGAAGGGTCTAAGGATTGGAATGGGAAGGACTTGGATATCACATCTCATGCTATAGATAGGCTCTCAGGTTTGGAAAGTGAAGGAGTTGGATATCACATTTCATGTTAGAGGAAGGATCTCAGGTTTGGTATTAGAGGCATTGAGATATCACATCTCAGGCTATAGGAAGGGTCTCAGGATTGGAATGGGAAGGAGTTGGATATCACATCTCATGCTATAGGAAGGGTCTCAGGTTTGGTATAAGCATTGAGATATCACATCTCATGCTATAGGAAGGGTCTCCGGATTGGAATGGAAGGAGTTGGATATCACATCTCATGTTATAGGAAGGATCTCAGGTTTGGTATTAGAAGCATTGAGACATCACATCTCATGCTATAGGAAGGGTCTCAGGATTGGAATGGGAAGGAGTTGGATATCAAATCTCATGCTATAGGAAGCGTCTCAGGATTGGAATGGGAAGGAGTTGAATATGACATCTCATGCCGTAGGAAGGGTCTCAGGTTTGGTATAAACATTGAGATATCACATCTCTGCTATCAAAAGGGTCTCAGGATTGGAATTGGAAGGAGTTGGATATCCCATCTCATGTTATAGGAAGAGTCTCAGGTTTGGTATTAGAAGCATTGAGATATCACATCTCATGCTATAGGAAGTGTCTCAGGATTGGAATGGGAAGGACTTGGATATCACATCTCATGCTATAGGTAGGGTCTCAAGTTTGACATTAGAAGCATTGAGATATCACATCTCATGCTATAGGAAGGGTCTGAGGATTGGAATGGGAAGGAGTTGGATATCACATCTCCTGCTATGGGAAGGGCCTCAGGTTTGGTATAAGCAGTGAGATATCACATCTCATGCTATAGGAAGTGTCTCAGGATTGGAATGGGAAGGAGTTGGATATCACATCTCATGTTATAGGAAGGATCTCAGGTGTGGTATAAGCATTGAGATATCACATCTCTGCTATCGGAAGGGTCTCAAGATTGGAATGGGAAGGAGTTGGATATTCCCATCTCATGTTATAGGAAGGGTCTCAGGTTTGGTATTAGAAGCATTGAGATATCACATCTCATGCTATAGGAAGGGTCTCAGGATTGGAATGGGAAGGACTTGGATATCACATCTCATGCTATAGGGAGGGTCTCAAGTTTGATATTAGAAGCTTTGAGATTTCACATCTCATGATATCGGAAGGGTCTCAGGATTGGAATGGGAAGGAGTTGGATATCACATCTCATGATAAAGGAAGGGTCTAAGGTTTGGAAGGGGAAGGATTTGGATATCACATCTCATGTTATATTACGGGTCTCAGGTTTGGTATTAGAAGCATTGAGATATCAAGTCTCATAGTATAGGAAGGGTCTCAGAATTGGAATGGGAAGGAGTTGGATATCCCATCTCATGTTATAGGAAGAGTCTCTGGTTTGGTATTAGAATCATTGAGATATCACATCGCATGCTGTAGGAAGGGTCTAAGGATTGGAATGGGATGGACTTGGATATCACATCTCATGCTATAGGTAGGCTCTCAGGTTTGGTATAAGCATTGAGATATCACATCTCATGCTATAGGAAGGGTCTCAGAATTGGAATGGGAAGGAGTTGGATATCACATCTCAAGCTGTAGGAAGGGTCTCAGTATTGGAATGGGAAGGACTTGGATATCACATCTCATGCTATAGGAAGGCTCTCAGGTTTGGAAGGCGAAAGAGTTGGATATCTCATTTCATGTTAGAGGTAGGATCTCAGGTTTGGTATTAGAGGCATTGAGATATCACATCTCATGCTATCAGAAGGGTCTCAGGAATGGAATGGGAAGGAGTTAGATATCACATCTCATTCTAAAGGGAGGGTCTCAGGTTTGGAAGGGGAAGGATTTGGATATCACATCTCATGTTATAGGAAGGATCTCAGGTTTGGTATTAGAAGCATTGAGATATCACATCTCATGCTATCGGAAGGATCTCAGGTTTGGTATTAGAAGCATTGAGATATCACATCTCATGCTATCAGAAGAGTCTCAGGATTGGAATAGGAAGGAGTTGGATATCACATTTCATGCTAAAGGGAGGGTCTCAGGTTTGGAAGGGGAAGGATTTGGATATCACATCTCATGTTATCGGAAGGGTCTCACGTTTGGTATTAGAAGTATTGAGATATCATATCTCATGCTATAGGAAGGGTCTCAGGATTGGAATGGGAAGGAGTTGGATATCACATCTCATGCTATAGGGAGGGTCTCAGGATTGGAATGGGAAGGACTTAGATATCACATATCATGCTATAGGGAGGGTCTCAGTTTTGATATTAGAAGCATTGAGATATCACATCTCATGCTATCGGAAGTGTCTCAGGATTGGAATGGGAAGGAGCTGGATATCACATCTCATGCTAAAGGAAGGGTCTCAGGTTTGGAACGGGAAGGATTTGGATATCACATCTCATGTTATAGGAAGGGTCTCAGGTTTGGTATAAGCATTGAGATATCACATCTCTGCTATCGGAAGTGTCTCAGGATTGGAATGGGAAGGAGTTGGATATCCCATCTCATGTTATAGGACGGGTCTCAGGTTTGTTGTTAGAATCATTGAGATATCATATTGCATGCTGTAGGAAGGGTCTAAGGGTTGGAATGTGAAGGACTTGGATATCACATCTCATGCTATAGATAGGCTCTTAGGTTTGGAAAGGGAAGGAGTTGGATGTCACATTTCATGTTAGAGGAAGGGTCTCAGGTTTGGTATAAGCATTGAGATATCACATCTCATGCTATAGGACGGGTCTCAGGATTGGAATGGAAGAAGTTGGATATCACATCTCATGTTATAAGAAGGATCTCAGGTTTGGTATTAGACGCATTGAGACATCACATCTCATGCTATAGGAAGGGTCTCAGGGTTGGAATGGGAAGGAGTTGGATATCACATCTTATCCAATAGGAAGGGTCTCAGGTTTGGAATGGGAAGGAATTGGATATCACATCTCATGTTATAGGAAGGATCTCAGGTTTGGTATTAGAAGCATTGAGATATCACATCTCATGCTATAGGAAGGGTCTCAGGATTGGAATGTGAAGGATTTGGATATCACATCTCATGCTAAAGGAAGGGTCTCAGGTTTGGTAGAAGCATTGAGATATCACGTCGCTGCTATCGGAAGGGTCTCAGGATTGGATTGGGAAGGAGTTGGATATCCCTTCTCATGCTATAGGAAGGGTCTCAGGATTTGAATGGCAAGGAGTTGGATATCACATCTCATGCCATAGGAAGGGTCTCAGGTTTGGTATAAGCATTGAGATATCACATCTCTGCTATCGGAAGGGTCTCAGGATTGGATTGGGAAGGAGTTGGATATCCCTTCTCATGCTTTAGGAAGTGTCTCAGGTTGGAATGGGAAGGAGTTGGATATCACATCTCTTGCTATAGGAAGGGTCTCAGGATTGGAATGGGTAGGAGTTGGATATTACTTTCTTGCTATAGGAAGGGTCTCATGTTTGGAATGGGAAGGAGTTGGATATCACATATGCTATAGTTAGTGTCTCAGGTTTGGAACGGGAAGGAGTTGGATATCACATCTCATGTTATAGGAAGGGTCTCAGGTTTGGTATAAGCATTGAGATATCACATCTCTGCTATCGGAAGCGGCTCAGGATTGGAATGGGAAGGAGTTGGATATCCCATCTCATGTTATAGGAAGAGTCTCAGGTTTGGTATAAGCATTGAGATATCACATCGCATGCTGTAGGAAGGGTCTAAGGATTGGAATGGGATGGACTTGGATATCACATCTCATGCTAAAGGAAGGGTCTCAGGATTGGAATGGGAAGGAGTTGTATATGACATCTCAGGCCATGACATCTCAGGCCATAGGAAGGTTCTCAGGTTTGGTATAAGCATTGAGATATCATATTGCATGCTGTAGGAAGGGTCTAAGGATTGGAATGGGAAGGACCTGGATATCACATCTCATGCTATAGAACGGCTCTCAGGTTTGGAAAGGGAAGGAGTTGGATATCACATCTCATGTTATAAGATGGATCTCAGGTTTGGTATTAGAAGTATTGAGATATCACATCTCATGTTATCGGAAGGATCTCAGGTTTGGTATTAGAAGTATTGAGATATCACATCTCATGCTATAGGAAGGTTCTCAGGATTGGAATGGGAAGGAGTTGGATATCACATCTCATGCTAAAGGAAGGGTCTCAGGTTTGGTAGAAGCATTGAGATATCACATCTCATGCTATAGGAAGGGTCTCAGGATTGGAATGGGAAGGACTTAGATATCACATATGCTATAGGGAGGGTCTCAGTTTTGATATTAGAAGCATTGAGATATCACATCTCATGCTATCGGAAGTGTCTCAGGATTGGAATGGGAAGGAGCTGGATATCACATCTCATGCTAAAGGAAGGGTCTCAGGTTTGGAACGGGAAGGAGTTGGATATCACATCTCATGTTATAGGAAGGGTCTCAGGTTTGGTATAAACATTGAGATATCACATCTCTGCTATCGGAAGTGTCTCAGGATTGGAATGGGAAGGAGTTGGATATCCCATCTCATGTTATAGGACGGGTCTCAGGTTTGTTATTGGAATCATTGAGATATCATATTGCATGCTGTAGGAAGGGTCTAAGGGTTGGAATGGGAAGGAGTTGGATATCACATCTCATGCTATAGGAAGGGTCTCAGGTTTGGTATAAGCATTGAGATATCACATCTCATGCTATAGGAAGGGTCTCAGGATTGGAATGGAAGGAGTTGGATATCACATCTCATGTTATAGGAAGGATCTCAGGTTTGGTATTAGAAGCATTGAGACATCACATCTCATGCTATAGGAAGGGTCTCAGGATTGGAATGGGAAGGAGTTGGATATCGAATCTCATGCTATAGGAAGGGTCTCAGGATTGGAATGGGAAGGAGTTGAATATGACATCTCATGCCGTAGGAAGGGTCTCAGGTTTGGTATAAACATTGAGATATCACATCTCTGCTATCAAAAGGGTCTCAGGATTGGAATGGGAAGGACTTGGATATCACATCTCATGCTATAGGTAGGGTCTCAAGTTTGACATTAGAAGCATTGAGATATCACATCTCATGCTATAGGAAGGGTCTGAGGATTGGAATGGGAAGGAGTTGGATATCACATCTCCTGCTATGGGAAGGGTCTCAGGTTTGGTATAAGCAGTGAGATATCACATCTCATGCTATAGGAAGTGTCTCAGGATTGGAATGGGAAGGAGTTGGATATCACATCTCATGTTATAGGAAGGATCTCAGGTTTGGTATAAGCATTGAGATATCACATCTCTGCTATCGGAAGGGTCTCAAGATTGGAATGGGAAGGAGTTGGATATTCCCATCTCATGTTATAGGAAGGGTCTCAGGTTTGGTATTAGAAGCATTGAGATATCACATCTCATGCTATAGGAAGGGTCTCAGGATTGGAATGGGAAGGACTTGGATATCACATCTCATGCTATAGGGAGGGTCTCAAGTTTGATATTAGAAGCTTTGAGATATCACATCTCATGATATCGGAAGGGTCTCAGGATTGGAATGGGAAGGAGTTGGATATCACATCTCATGATAAAGGAAGGGTCTAAGGTTTGGAAGGGGAAGGATTTGGATATCACATCTCATGTTATATTACGGGTCTCAGGTTTGGTATTAGAAGCATTGAGATATCAAGTCTCATAGTATAGGAAGGGTCTCAGAATTGGAATGGGAAGGAGTTGGATATCCCATCTCATGTTATAGGAAGAGTCTCTGGTTTGGTATTAGAATCATTGAGATATCACATCGCATGCTGTAGGAAGGGTCTAAGGATTGGAATGGGATGGACTTGGATATCACATCTCATGCTATAGGTAGGCTCTCAGGTTTGGTATAAGCATTGAGATATCACATCTCATGCTATAGGAAGGGTCTCAGAATTGGAATGGGAAGGAGTTGGATATCACATGTCAAGCTATAGGAAGGGTCTCAGTATTGGAATGGGAAGGACTTGGATATCACATCTCATGCTATAGGAAGGCTCTCAGGTTTGGAAGGGGAAAGAGTTGGATATCTCATTTCATGTTAGAGGTAGGATCTCAGGTTTGGTATTAGAGACATTTAGATATCACATCTCATGCTATCAGAAGGGTCTCAGGAATGGAATGGGAAGGAGTTAGATATCACATCTCATGCTAAAGGGAGGGTCTCAGGTTTGGAAGGGGAAGGATTTGGATATCACATCTCATGTTATAGGAAGGATCTCAGGTTTGGTATTAGAAGCATTGAGATATCACATCTCATGCTATCGGAAGGATCTCAGGTTTGGTATTAGAAGCATTGAGATATCACATCTCATGCTATCAGAAGAGTCTCAGGATTGGAATAGGAAGGAGTTGGATATCACATTTCATGCTAAAGGGAGGGTCTCAGGTTTGGAAGGGGAAGGATTTGGATATCACATCTCATGTTATCGGAAGGATCTCACGTTTGGTATTAGAAGTATTGAGATATCATATCTCATGCTATAGGAAGGGTCTCAGGATTGGAATGGGAAGGAGTTGGATATCACATCTCATGCTATAGGGAGGGTCTCAGGATTGGAATGGGAAGGACTTAGATATCACATATCATGCTATAGGGAGGGTCTCAGTTTTGATATTAGAAGCATTGAGATATCACATCTCATGCTATCGGAAGTGTCTCAGGATTGGAATGGGAAGGAGCTGGATATCACATCTCATGCTAAAGGAAGGGTCTCAGGTTTGGAACGGGAAGGATTTGGATATCACATCTCATGTTATAGGAAGGGTCTCAGGTTTGGTATAAGCATTGAGATATCACATCTCTGCTATCGGAAGTGTCTCAGGATTGGAATGGGAAGGAGTTGGATATCCCATCTCATGTTATAGGACGGGTCTCAGGTTTGTTATTAGAATCATTGAGATATCATATTGCATGCTGTAGGAAGGGTCTAAGGGTTGGAATGTGAAGGACTTGGATATCACATCTCATGCTATAGATAGGCTCTTAGGTTTGGAAAGGGAAGGAGTTGGATATCACATTTCATGTTAGAGGAAGGATCTCAGGTTTGGTATTAGAAGCATTGAGATATCACATCTCATGCTATAGGAAGGGTCTCAGGATTGGAATGGGAAGCAGTTGGATATCACATCTCATGCTATAGGAAGGGTCTCAGGTTTGGTATAAGCATTGAGATATCACATCTCATGCTATAGGACGGGTCTCAGGATTGGAATGGAAGGAGTTGGATATCACATCTCATGTTATAGGAAGGATCTCAGGTTTGGTATTAGACGCATTGAGACATCACATCTCATGCTATAGGAAGGGTCTGAGGGTTGGAATGGGAAGGAGTTGGATATCACATCTCATCCAATAGGAAGGGTCTCAGGTTTGGAATGGGAAGGAATTGGATATCACATCTCATGTTATAGGAAGGATCTCAGGTTTGGTATTAGAAGCATTGAGATATCACATCTCATGCTATAGGAAGGGTCTCAGGATTGGAATGTGAAGGATTTGGATATCACATCTCATGCTAAAGGAAGGGTCTCAGGTTTGGTAGAAGCATTGAGATATCACGTCGCTGCTATCGGAAGGGTCTCAGGATTGGATTGGGAAGGAGTTGGATATCCCTTCTCATGCTATAGGAAGGGTCTCAGGATTTGAATGGCAAGGAGTTGGATATCACATCTCATGCCATAGGAAGGGTCTCAGGTTTGGTATAAGCATTGAGATATCACATCTCTGCTATCGGAAGGGTCTCAGGCTTGGATTGGGAAGGAGTTGGATATCCCTTCTCATGCTATAGGAAGTGTCTCAGGTTGGAATGGGAAGGAGTTGGATATCACATCTCCTGCTATGGGAAGGGTCTCAGGTTTGGTATAAGCAGTGAGATATCACATCTCATGCTATAGGAAGTGTCTCAGGATTGGAATGGGAAGGAGTTGGATATCACATCTCATGTTATAGGAAGGATCTCAGGTTTGGTATAAGCATTGAGATATCACATCTCTGCTATCGGAAGGGTCTCAAGATTGGAATGGGAAGGAGTTGGATATTCCCATCTCATGTTATAGGAAGGGTCTCAGGTTTGGTATTAGAAGCATTGAGATATCACATCTCATGCTATAGGAAGGGTCTCAAGATTGGAATGGGAAGGACTTGGATATCACATCTCATGCTATAGGGAGGGTCTCAAGTTTGATATTAGAAGCTTTGAGATATCACATCTCATGATATCGGAAGGGTCTCAGGATTGGAATGGGAAGGAGTTGGATATCACATCTCATGATAAAGGAAGGGACTAAGGTTTGGAAGGGGAAGGATTTGGATATCACATCTCATGTTATATTACGGGTCTCAGGTTTGGTATTAGATGCATTGAGATATCAAGTCTCATAGTATAGGAAGGGTCTCAGAATTGGAATGGGAAGGAGTTGGATATCCCATCTCATGTTATAGGAAGAGTCTCTGGTTTGGTATTATAATCATTGAGATATCACATCGCATGCTGTAGGAAGGGTCTAAGGATTGGAATGGGATGGACTTGGATATCACATCTCATGCTATAGGTAGGCTCTCAGGTTTGGTATAAGCATTGAGATATCACATCTCATGCTATAGGAAGGGTCTCAGAATTAGAATGGGAAGGAGTTGGATATCACATCTCAAGCTATAGGAAGGGTCTCAGTATTGGAATGGGAAGGACTTGGATATCACATCTCATGCTATAGGAAGGCTCTCAGGTTTGGAAGGGGAAAGAGTTGGATATCTCATTTCATGTTAGAGGTAGGATCTCAGGTTTGGTATTAGAGGCATTGAGATATCACATCTCATGCTATCAGAAGGGTCTCAGGAATGGAATGGGAAGGATTTGGATATCACATCTCATGTTATAGGAAGGATCTCAGGTTTGGTATTAGAAGCATTGAGATATCACATCTCATGCTATCGGAAGGATCTCAGGTTTGGTATTAGAGGCATTGAGATATCACATCTCATGCTAAAGGGAGGGTCTCAGGTTTGGAAGGGGAAGGATTTGGATATCACATCTCATGTTATAGGAAGGATCTCAGGTTTGGTATTAGAAGCATTGAGATATCACATCTCATGCTATCGGAAGGATCTCAGGTTTGGTATTAGAAGCATTGAGATATCACATCTCATGCTATCAGAAGAGTCTCAGGATTGGAATAGGAAGGAGTTGGATATCACATTTCATGCTAAAGGGAGGGTCTCAGGTTTGGAAGGGGAAGGATTTGGATATCACATCTCATGTTATCGGAAGGATCTCACGTTTGGTATTAGAAGTATTGAGATATCATATCTCATGCTATAGGAAGGGTCTCAGGATTGGAATGGGAAGGAGTTGGATATCACATCTCATGCTATAGGGAGGGTCTCAGGATTGGAATGGGAAGGACTTAGATATCACATATCATGCTATAGGGAGGGTCTCAGTTTTGATATTAGAAGCATTGAGATATCACATCTCATGCTATCGGAAGTGTCTCAGGATTGGAATGGGAAGGAGCTGGATATCACATCTCATGCTAAAGGAAGGGTCTCAGGTTTGGAACGGGAAGGATTTGGATATCACATCTCATGTTATAGGAAGGGTCTCAGGTTTGGTATAAGCATTGAGATATCACATCTCTGCTATCGGAAGTGTCTCAGGATTGGAATGGGAAGGAGTTGGATATCCCATCTCATGTTATAGGACGGGTCTCAGGTTTGTTATTAGAATCATTGAGATATCATATTGCATGCTGTAGGAAGGGTCTAAGGGTTGGAATGTGAAGGACTTGGATATCACATCTCATGCTATAGATAGGCTCTTAGGTTTGGAAAGGGAAGGCGTTGGATATCACATTTCATGTTAGAGGAAGGATCTCAGGTTTGGTATTAGAAGCATTGAGATATCACATCTCATGCTATAGGAAGGGTCTCAGGATTGGAATGGGAAGCAGTTGGATATCACATCTCATGCTATAGGAAGGGTCTCAGGTTTGGTATAAGCATTGAGACATCACATCTCATGCTATAGGAAGGGTCTCAGGGTTGGAATGGGAAGGAGTTGGATATCACATCTCATCCAATAGGAAGGGTCTCAGGTTTGGAATGGGAAGGAATTGGATATCACATCTCATGTTATAGGAAGGATCTCAGGTTTGGTATTAGAAGCATTGAGATATCACATCTCATGCTATAGGAAGGGTCTCAGGATTGGAATGTGAAGGATTTGGATATCACATCTCATGCTAAAGGAAGGGTCTCAGGTTTGGTAGAAGCATTGAGATATCACGTCGCTGCTATCGGAAGGGTCTCAGGATTGGATTGGGAAGGAGTTGGATATCCCTTCTCATGCTATAGGAAGGGTCTCAGGATTTGAATGGCAAGGAGTTGGATATCACATCTCATGCCATAGGAAGGGTCTCAGGTTTGGTATAAGCATTGAGATATCACATCTCTGCTATCGGAAGGGTCTCAGGATTGGATTGGGAAGGAGTTGGATATCCCTTCTCATGCTATAGGAAGTGTCTCATGTTGGAATGGGAAGGAGTTGGATATCACATCTCATGTTATAGGAAGGGTCTCAGGATTGGAATGGGAAGGATTTGGATATCACATCTCTTGCTATAGGAAGGGTCTCAGGATTGGAATGGGTAGGAGTTGGATATTAGTTTCTTGCTATAGGAAGGGTCTCATGTTTGGAATGGGAAGGAGTTGGATATCACATATGCTATAGTTAGTGTCTCAGGTTTGGAACGGGAAGGAGTTGGATATCACATCTCATGTTATAGGAAGGGTCTCAGGTTTGGTATAAGCATTGAGATATCACATCTCTGCTATCGGAAGCGGCTCAGGATTGGAATGGGAAGGAGTTGGATATCCCATCTGATGTTATAGGAAGAGTCTCTGGTTTGGTATTAGAATCATTGAGATATCACATCGCATGCTGTAGGAAGGGTCTAAGGATTGGAATGGGATGGACTTGGATATCACATCTCATGTTATAGGTTGGCTCTCAGGTTTGGTATAAGCATTGAGATATCACATCTCATGCTATAGGAAGGGTCTCAGGATTGGAATGGGAAGGAATTGGATATCACATCTCATGCTATAGGAAGGGTCTCAGATTTGGTATAAGCATTGAGATATCACATCTCATGCTAAAGGAAGGGTCTCAGGATTGGAATGGGAAGGAGTTGTATATGACATCTCAGGCCATGACATCTCAGGCCATAGGAAGGTTCTCAGGTTTGGTATAAGCATTGAGATATCATATTGCATGCTGTAGGAAGGGTCTAAGGATTGGAATGGGAAGGACCTGGATATCACATCTCATGCTATAGAACGGCTCTCAGGTTTGGAAAGGGAAGGAGTTGGATATCACATCTCATGTTATAGTATGGATCTCAGGTTTGGTATTAGAAGTATTGAGATATCACATCTCATGCTATAGGAAGGGTCTCAGGATTGGAATGGGAAGGAGTTGGATATCACATCTCATGCTAAAGGAAGGGTCTCAGGTTTGGTAGAAGCATTGAGATATCACATCTCATGCTATAGGAAGGGTCTCAGGATTGGAATGGGAAGGACTTAGATATCACATATCATGCTATAGGGAGGGTCTCAGTTTTGATATTAGAAGCATTGAGATATCACATCTCATGCTATCGGAAGTGTCTCAGGATTGGAATGGGAAGGAGCTGGATATCACATCTCATGCTAAAGGAAGGGTCTCAGGTTTGGAACGGGAAGGAGTTGGATATCACATCTCATGTTATAGGAAGGGTCTCAGGTTTGGTATAAACATTGAGATATCACATCTCTGCTATCGGAAGTGTCTCAGGATTGGAATGGGAAGGAGTTGGATATCCCATCTCATGTTATAGGACGGGTCTCAGGTTTGTTATTGGAATCATTGAGATATCATATTGCATGCTGTAGGAAGGGTCTAAGGATTGGAATGGGAAGGACCTGGATATCACATCTCATGCTATAGAACGGCTCTCAGGTTTGGAAAGGGAAGGAGTTGGATATCACATCTCATGTTATAGTATGGATCTCAGGTTTGGTATTAGAAGTATTGAGATATCACATCTCATGTTATCGGAAGGATCTCAGGTTTGGTATTAGAAGTATTGAGATATCACATCTCATGCTATAGGAAGGGTCTCAGGATTGGAATGGGAAGGAATTGGATATCACATCTCATGCTATAGGAAGGGTCTCAGGTTTGGTATAAGCATTGATATATCACATCTCATGCTATAGGAAGGGTCTCAGGATTGGAATGGAAGGAGTTGGATATCACATCTCATGTTATAGGAAGGATCTCAGGTTTGGTATTAGAAGCATTGAGACATCACATCTCATGCTATAGGAAGGGTCTCAGGATTGGAATGGGAAGGAGTTGGATATCAAATCTCATGCTATAGGAAGGGTCTCAGGATTGGAATGGGAAGGAGTTGAATATGACATCTCATGCCGTAGGAAGGGTCTCAGGTTTGGTATAAACATTGAGATATCACATCTCTGCTATCAAAAGGGTCTCAGGATTGGAATGGGAAGGAGTTGGATATCCCATCTCATGTTATAGGAAGAGTCTCAAGTTTGGTATTAGAAGCATTGAGATATCACATATCATGCTATAGGAAGTGTCTTAGGATTGGAATGGGAAGGACTTGGATATCACATCTCATGCTATAGGTAGGGTCTCAAGTTTGACATTAGAAGCATTGAGATATCACATCTCATGCTATAGGAAGGGTCTGAGGATTGGAATGGGAAGGAGTTGGATATCACATCTCCTGCTATGGGAAGGGTCTCAGGTTTGGTATAAGCAGTGAGATATCACATCTCATGCTATAGGAAGTGTCTCAGGATTGGAATGGGAAGGAGTTGGATATCACATCTCATGTTATAGGAAGGATCTCAGGTTTGGTATAAGCATTGAGATATCACATCTCTGCTATAGGAAGGGTCTCAAGATTGGAATGGGAAGGAGTTGGATATTCCCATCTCATGTTATAGGAAGGGTCTCAGGTTTGGTATTAGAAGCATTGAGATATCACATCTCATGCTATAGGAAGGGTCTCAGGATTGGAATGGGAAGGACTTGGATATCACATCTCATGCTATAGGGAGGGTCTCAAGTTTGATATTAGAAGCTTTGAGATATCACATCTCATGATATCGGAAGGGTCTCAGGATTGGAATGGGAAGGAGTTGGATATCACATCTCATGATAAAGGAAGGGTCTAATGTTTGGAAGGGGAAGGATTTGGATATCACATCACATGTTATATTACGGGTCTCAGGTTTGGTATTAGAAGCATTGAGATATCAAGTCTCATAGTATAGGAAGGGTCTCAGAATTGGAATGGGAAGGAGTTGGATATCCCATCTCATGTTATAGGAAGAGTCTCTGGTTTGGTATTAGAATCATTGAGATATCACATCGCATGCTGTAGGAAGGCTCTAAGGATTGGAATGGGATGGACTTGGATATCACATCTCATGTTATAGGTAGGCTCTCAGGTTTGGTATAAGCATTGAGATATCACATCTCATGCTATAGGAAGGGTCTCAGAAATGGAATGGGAAGGAGTTGGATATCACATCTCAAGCTATAGGAAGGGTCTCAGTATTGGAATGGGAAGGACTTGGATATCACATCTCATGCTATAGGAAGGCTCTCTGGTTTGGAAGGGGAAAGAGTTGGATATCTCATTTCATGTTAGAGGTAGGATCTCAGGTTTGGCATTAGAGGCATTGAGATATCACATCTCATGCTATCAGAAGGGTCTCAGGAATAAAATGGGAAGGAGTTAGATATCACATCTCATGCTAAAGGGAGGGTCTCAGGTTTGGAAGGGGAAGGATTTGGATATCACATCTCATGCTATCGGAAGGATCTCAGGTTTGGTATTAGAAGCATTGAGATATCACATCTCATGCTATCAGAAGAGTCTCAGGATTGGAATAGGAAGGAGTTGGATATCACATTTCATGCTAAAGGGAGGGTCTCAGGTTTGGAAGGGGAAGGATTTGGATATCACATCTCATGTTATCGGAAGGATCTCACGTTTGGTATTAGAAGTATTGAGATATCATATCTCATGCTATAGGAAGGGTCTCAGGATTGGAATGGGAAGGAGTTGGATATCACATCTCATGCTATAGGGAGGGTCTCAGGATTGGAATGGGAAGGACTTAGATATCACATATCATGCTATAGGGAGGGTCTCAGTTTTGATATTAGATGCATTGAGATATCACATCTCATGCTATCGGAAGTGTCTCAGGATTGGAATGGGAAGGAGCTGGATATCACATCTCATGCTAAAGGAAGGGTCTCAGGTTTGGAACGGGAAGGATTTGGATATCACATCTCATGTTATAGGAAGGGTCTCAGGTTTGGTATAAGCATTGAGATATCACATCTCTGCTATCGGAAGTGTCTCAGGATTGGAATGGGAAGGAGTTGGATATCCCATCTCATGTTATAGGACGGGTCTCAGGTTTGTTATTAGAATCATTGAGATATCATATTGCATGCTGTAGGAAGGGTCTAAGTGTTGGAATGTGAAGGACTTGGATATCACATCTCATGCTATAGATAGGCTCTTAGGTTTGGAAAGGGAAGAAGTTGGATATCACATTTCATGTTAGAGGAAGGATCTCAGGTTTGGTATTAGAAGCATTGAGATATCACATCTCATGCTATAGGAAGGGTCTCAGGATTGGAATGGGAAGCAGTTGGATATCACATCTCATGCTATAGGAAGGGTCTCAGGTTTGGTATAAGCCTTGAGATATCACATCTCATGCTATAGGACGGGTCTCAGGATTGGAATGGAAGGAGTTGGATATCCCATCTCATGTTATAGGACGGGTCTCAGGTTTGTTATTAGAATCATTGAGATATCATATTGCATGCTGTAGGAAGGGTCTAAGTGTTGGAATGTGAAGGACTTGGATATCACATCTTATGCTATAGATAGGCTCTTAGGTTTGGAACGGGAAGGAGTTGGATATCACATTTCATGTTAGAGGAAGGATCTCAGGTTTGGTATTAGAAGCATTGAGACATCAAATCTCATGCTATAGGAAGGGTCTCAGGGTTGGAATGGGAAGGAGTTGGATATCACATCTCATCCAATAGGAAGGGTCTCAGGTTTGGAATGGGAAGGAATTGGATATCACATCTCATGTTATAGGAAGGATCTCAGGTTTGGTATAAGAAGCATTGAGATATCACATCTCATGCTATAGGAAGGGTCTCAGGATTGGAATGTGAAGGATTTGGATATCACATCTCATGCTAAAGGAAGGGTCTCAGGTTTGGTAGAAGCATTGAGATATCACGTCGCTGCTATCGGAAGGGTCCCAGGATTGGATTGGGAAGGAGTTGGATATCCCTTCTCATGCTATAGGAAGGGTCTCAGGATTTGAATGGCAAGGAGTTGGATATCACATCTCATGCCATAGGAAGGGTCTCAGGTTTGGTATAAGCATTGAGATATCACATCTCTGCTATCGGAAGGGTCTCAGGATTGGATTGGGAAGGAGTTGGATATCCCTTCTCATGCTATAGGAAGTGTCTCAGGTTGGAATGGGAAGGAGTTGGATATCACATCTCATGTTATAGGAAGGGTCTCAGGATTGGAGTGGGAAGGATTTGGATATCACATCTCTTGCTATAGGAAGGGTCTCAGGATTGGAATGGGTAGGAGTTGGATATTACTTTCTTGCTATAGGAAGGGTCTCATGTTTGGAATGGGAAGGAGTTGGATATCACATATGCTATAGTTAGTGTCTCAGGTTTGGAACGGGAAGGAGTTGGATATCACATCTCATGTTATAGGAAGGGTCTCAGGTTTGGTATAAGCATTGAGATATCACATCTCTGCTATCGGAAGCGGCTCAGGATTGGAATGGGAAGGAGTTGGATATCCCATCTCATGTTATAGGAAGAGTCTCTGGTTTGGTATTAGAATTATTGCGATATCACATCGCATGCTGTAGGAAGGGTCTAAGGATTGGAATGGGATAGACTTGGATATCACATCTCATGTTATAGGTAGGCTCTCAGGTTTGGTATAAGCATTGAGATATCACATCTCATGCTATAGGAAGGGTCTCAGGATTGGAATGGGAAGGAATTGGATATCACATCTCATGCTATAGGAAGTGTCTCAGATTTGGTATAAGCATTGAGATATCACATCTCATGCTAAAGGAAGGGTCTCAGGATTGGAATGGGAAGGAGTTGTATATGACATCTCAGGCCATAGGAAGGTTCTCAGGTTTGGTATAAGCATTGAGATATCACATCTCTGCTATCGGAAAGGTCTCAGGATTGGAATGGGAAGGAGTTGGATATCCCATCTCATGTTATAGGAAGGGTCTCAGGTTTGGTATTAGAAGCATAGAGATATCACATCTCATGCTATAGGAAGGGTCTCAGGATTGGAATGGGAAGGACTTGGATGTCACATCTCATGCTATAGGGAGGGTCTCAAGTTTGATATTAGAAGCATTGAGATAACAAATCTCATGATATCGGAAGGGTCTCAGGATTGGAATGGGAAGGAGTTTGATATCACATCTCATGCCATAGTATGGGTCTCAGGTTTGGTAGAAGCATTGGGATATCACATCTCATGCTATCGGAAGGGTATCAGTATTGGATTTGGAAGAAGTTGGATATCCCATCTCATGCTATAGGAAAGGTCTCAGGTTGGAATGGGAAGGAGTTGGATATCACATTTCATGTTATAGGAAGGGTCTCAGGATTGGAATGGGAAGGACTTGGATATCATATCTCATGCTATAGGACGGGTCTCAGGTTTGTTATTAGAATCATTGAGATATCATATTGCATGCTGTAGGAAGGGTCTAAGGATTGGAATGGGAAGGACCTGGATATCACATCTCATGCTATAGAACGGCTCTCAGGTTTGGAAAGGGAAGGAGTTGGATATCACATCTCATGTTATAGGATGGATCTCAGGTTTGGTATTAGAAGTATTGAGATATCACATCTCATGTTATCGGAAGGATCTCAGGTTTGGTATTAGAAGTATTGAGATATCACATCTCATGCTATAGGAAGGGTCTCAGGATTGGAATGGGAAGGAGTTGGATATCACATCTCATGCTAAAGGAAGGGTCTCAGGTTTGGTAGAAGCATTGAGATATCACATCTCATGCTATAGGAAGGGTCTCAGGATTGGAATGGGAAGGACTTAGATATCACATATCATGCTATAGGGAGGGTCTCAGTTTTGATATTAGAAGCATTGAGATATCACATCTCATGCTATCGGAAGTGTCTCAGGATTGGAATGGGAAGGAGCTGGATATCACATCTCATGCTAAAGGAAGGGTCTCAGGTTTGGAACGGGAAGGAGTTGGATATCACATCTCATGTTATAGGAAGGGTCTCAGGTTTGGTATAAACATTGAGATATCACATCTCTGCTATCGGAAGTGTCTCAGGATTGGAATGGGAAGGAGTTGGATATCCCATCTCATGTTATAGGACGGGTCTCAGGTTTGTTATTAGAATCATTGAGATATCATATTGCATGCTGTAGGAAGGGTCTAAGGGTTGGAATGTGAAGGACTTGGATATCACATCTCATGCTATAGATAGGCTCTTAGGTTTGGAAAGGGAAGGAGTTGGATCTAACATTTCATGTTAGAGGAAGGATCTCAGGTTTGGTATTAGAAGCATTGAGATATCACATCTCATGCTATAGGAAGGGTCTCGGGATTGGAATGGGAAGGAGTTGGATATCACATCTCATGCTATAGGAAGGGTCTCAGGTTTGGTATAAGCATTGAGATATCACATCTCATGCTATAGGAAGGGTCTCAGGATTGGAATGGAAGGAGTTGGATATCACATCTCATGTTATAGGAAGGATCTCAGGTTTGGTATTAGAAGCATTGAGACATCACATCTCATGCTATAGGAAGGGTCTCAGGATTGGAATGGGAAGGAGTTGGATATCAAATCTCATCCAATAGGAAGGGTCTCAGGTTTGGAATGGGAAGGAATTGGATATCACATCTCATGTTATAGGAAGGATCTCAGGTTTGGTATTAGAAGCATTGAGATATCACATCTCATGCTATAGGAAGGGTCTCAGGATTGGAATGTGAAGGATTTGGATATCACATCTCATGCTATAGGAAGGGTCTCAGGATTGGAATGGGAAGGACTTGGATATCACATCTCATGCTATAGGGAGGGTCTCAAGTTTGATATTAGAAGCTTTGAGATATCACATCTCATGATATCGGAAGGGTCTCAGGATTGGAATGGGAAGGAGTTGGATATCACATCTCATGATAAAGGAAGGGTCTAATGTTTGGAAGGGGAAGGATTTGGATATCACATCACATGTTATATTACGGGTCTCAGGTTTGGTATTAGAAGCATTGAGATATCAAGTCTCATAGTATAGGAAGGGTCTCAGAATTGGAATGGGAAGGAGTTGGATATCCCATCTCATGTTATAGGAAGAGTCTCTGGTTTGGTATTAGAATCATTGAGATATCACATCGCATGCTGTAGGAAGGGTCTAAGGATTGGAATGGGATGGACTTGGATATCACATCTCATGTTATAGGTAGGCTCTCAGGTTTGGTATAAGGATTGAGATATCACATCTCATGCTATAGGAAGGGTCTCAGAAATGGAATGGGAAGGAGTTGGATATCACATCTCAAGCTATAGGAAGGGTCTCAGTATTGGAATGGGAAGGACTTGGATATCACATCTCATGCTATAGGAAGGCTCTCTGGTTTGGAAGGGGAAAGAGTTGGATATCTCATTTCATGTTAGAGGTAGGATCTCAGGTTTGGTATTAGAGGCATTGAGATATCACATCTCATGCTATCAGAAGGGTCTCAGGAATAAAATGGGAAGGAGTTAGATATCACATCTCATGCTAAAGGGAGGGTCTCAGGTTTGGAAGGGGAAGGATTTGGATATCACATCTCATGCTATCGGAAGGATCTCAGGTTTGGTATTAGAAGCATTGAGATATCACATCTCATGCTATCAGAAGAGTCTCAGGATTGGAATAGGAAGGAGTTGGATATCACATTTCATGCTAAAGGGAGGGTCTCAGGTTTGGAAGGGGAAGGATTTGGATATCACATCTCATGTTATCGGAAGGATCTCACGTTTGGTATTAGAAGTATTGAGATATCATATCTCATGCTATAGGAAGGGTCTCAGGATTGGAATGGGAAGGAGTTGGATATCACATCTCATGCTATAGGGAGGGTCTCAGGATTGGAATGGGAAGGACTTAGATATCACATATCATGCTATAGGGAGGGTCTCAGTTTTGATATTAGAAGCATTGAGATATCACATCTCATGCTATCGGAAGTGTCTCAGGATTGGAATGGGAAGGAGCTGGATATCACATCTCATGCTAAAGGAAGGGTCTCAGGTTTGGAACGGGAAGGATTTGGATATCACATCTCATGTTATAGGAAGGGTCTCAGGTTTGGTATAAGCATTGAGATATCACATCTCTGCTATCGGAAGTGTCTCAGGATTGGAATGGGAAGGAGTTGGATATCCCATCTCATGTTATAGGACGGGTCTCAGGTTTGTTATTAGAATCATTGAGATATCATATTGCATGCTGTAGGAAGGGTCTAAGTGTTGGAATGTGAAGGACTTGGATATCACATCTCATGCTATAGATAGGCTCTTAGGTTTGGAAAGGGAAGAAGTTGGATATCACATTTCATGTTAGAGGAAGGATCTCAGGTTTGGTATTAGAAGCATTGAGATATCACATCTCATGCTATAGGAAGGGTCTCAGGATTGGAATGGGAAGCAGTTGGATATCACATCTCATGCTATAGGAAGGGTCTCAGGTTTGGTATAAGCCTTGAGATATCACATCTCATGCTATAGGACGGGTCTCAGGATTGGAATGGAAGGAGTTGGATATCCCATCTCATGTTATAGGACGGGTCTCAGGTTTGTTATTAGAATCATTGAGATATCATATTGCATGCTGTAGGAAGGGTCTAAGTGTTGGAATGTGAAGGACTTGGATATCACATCTTATGCCATAGGAAGGGTCTCAGGTTTGGTATAAGCATTGAGATATCACATCTCTGCTATCGGAAGGGTCTCAGGATTGGATTGGGAAGGAGTTGGATATCCCTTCTCATGCTATAGGAAGTGTCTCAGGTTGGAATGGGAAGGAGTTGGATATCACATCTCATGTTATAGGAAGGGTCTCAGGATTGGAGTGGGAAGGATTTGGATATCACATCTCTTGCTATAGGAAGGGTCTCAGGATTGGAATGGGTAGGAGTTGGATATTACTTTCTTGCTATAGGAAGGGTCTCATGTTTGGAATGGGAAGGAGTTGGATATCACATATGCTATAGTTAGTGTCTCAGGTTTGGAACGGGAAGGAGTTGGATATCACATCTCATGTTATAGGAAGGGTCTCAGGTTTGGTATAAGCATTGAGATATCACATCTCTGCTATCGGAAGCGGCTCAGGATTGGAATGGGAAGGAGTTGGATATCCCATCTCATGTTATAGGAAGAGTCTCTGGTTTGGTATTAGAATTATTGCGATATCACATCGCATGCTGTAGGAAGGGTCTAAGGATTGGAATGGGATAGACTTGGATATCACATCTCATGTTATAGGTAGGCTCTCAGGTTTGGTATAAGCATTGAGATATCACATCTCATGCTATAGGAAGGGTCTCAGGATTGGAATGGGAAGGAATTGGATATCACATCTCATGCTATAGGAAGTGTCTCAGATTTGGTATAAGCATTGAGATATCACATCTCATGCTAAAGGAAGGGTCTCAGGATTGGAATGGGAAGGAGTTGTATATGACATCTCAGGCCATAGGAAGGTTCTCAGGTTTGGTATAAGCATTGAGATATCACATCTCTGCTATCGGAAAGGTCTCAGGATTGGAATGGGAAGGAGTTGGATATCCCATCTCATGTTATAGGAAGGGTCTCAGGTTTGGTATTAGAAGCATAGAGATATCACATCTCATGCTATAGGAAGGGTCTCAGGATTGGAATGGGAAGGACTTGGATGTCACATCTCATGCTATAGGGAGGGTCTCAAGTTTGATATTAGAAGCATTGAGATAACAAATCTCATGATATCGGAAGGGTCTCAGGATTGGAATGGGAAGGAGTTTGATATCACATCTCATGCCATAGTATGGGTCTCAGGTTTGGTAGAAGCATTGGGATATCACATCTCATGCTATCGGAAGGGTATCAGTATTGGATTTGGAAGAAGTTGGATATCCCATCTCATGCTATAGGAAAGGTCTCAGGTTGGAATGGGAAGGAGTTGGATATCACATTTCATGTTATAGGAAGGGTCTCAGGATTGGAATGGGAAGGACTTGGATATCATATCTCATGCTATAGGACGGGTCTCAGGTTTGTTATTAGAATCATTGAGATATCATATTGCATGCTGTAGGAAGGGTCTAAGGATTGGAATGGGAAGGACCTGGATATCACATCTCATGCTATAGAACGGCTCTCAGGTTTGGAAAGGGAAGGAGTTGGATATCACATCTCATGTTATAGGATGGATCTCAGGTTTGGTATTAGAAGTATTGAGATATCACATCTCATGTTATCGGAAGGATCTCAGGTTTGGTATTAGAAGTATTGAGATATCACATCTCATGCTATAGGAAGGGTCTCAGGATTGGAATGGGAAGGAGTTGGATATCACATCTCATGCTAAAGGAAGGGTCTCAGGTTTGGTAGAAGCATTGAGATATCACATCTCATGCTATAGGAAGGGTCTCAGGATTGGAATGGGAAGGACTTAGATATCACATATCATGCTATAGGGAGGGTCTCAGTTTTGATATTAGAAGCATTGAGATATCACATCTCATGCTATCGGAAGTGTCTCAGGATTGGAATGGGAAGGAGCTGGATATCACATCTCATGCTAAAGGAAGGGTCTCAGGTTTGGAACGGGAAGGAGTTGGATATCACATCTCATGTTATAGGAAGGGTCTCAGGTTTGGTATAAACATTGAGATATCACATCTCTGCTATCGGAAGTGTCTCAGGATTGGAATGGGAAGGAGTTGGATATCCCATCTCATGTTATAGGACGGGTCTCAGGTTTGTTATTAGAATCATTGAGATATCATATTGCATGCTGTAGGAAGGGTCTAAGGGTTGGAATGTGAAGGACTTGGATATCACATCTCATGCTATAGATAGGCTCTTAGGTTTGGAAAGGGAAGGAGTTGGATCTAACATTTCATGTTAGAGGAAGGATCTCAGGTTTGGTATTAGAAGCATTGAGATATCACATCTCATGCTATAGGAAGGGTCTCGGGATTGGAATGGGAAGGAGTTGGATATCACATCTCATGCTATAGGAAGGGTCTCAGGTTTGGTATAAGCATTGAGATATCACATCTCATGCTATAGGAAGGGTCTCAGGATTGGAATGGAAGGAGTTGGATATCACATCTCATGTTATAGGAAGGATCTCAGGTTTGGTATTAGAAGCATTGAGACATCACATCTCATGCTATAGGAAGGGTCTCAGGATTGGAATGGGAAGGAGTTGGATATCAAATCTCATCCAATAGGAAGGGTCTCAGGTTTGGAATGGGAAGGAATTGGATATCACATCTCATGTTATAGGAAGGATCTCAGGTTTGGTATTAGAAGCATTGAGATATCACATCTCATGCTATAGGAAGGGTCTCAGGATTGGAATGTGAAGGATTTGGATATCACATCTCATGCTAAAGGAAGGGTCTCAGGTTTGGTAGAAGCATTGAGATATCACGTCGCTGCTATCGGAAGGGTCCCAGGATTGGATTGGGAAGGAGTTGGATGTCCCTTCTCATGCTATAGGAAGGGTCTCAGGATTTGAATGGCAAGGAGTTGGATATCACATCTCATGCCATAGGAAGGGTCTCAGGTTTGGTATAAGCATTGAGATATCACATCTCTGCTATCGGAAGGGTCTCAGGATTGGATTGGGAAGGAGTTGGATATCCCTTCTCATGCTATAGGAAGTGTCTCAGGTTGGAATGGGAAGCAGTTGGATATCACATCTCATGTTATAGGAAGGGTCTCAGGATTGGAGTGGGAAGGATTTGGATATCACATCTCTTGCTATAGGAAGGGTCTCAGGATTGGAATGGGTAGGAGTTGGATATTACTTTCTTGCTATAGGAAGGGTCTCATGTTTGGAATGGGAAGGAGTTGGATATCACATATGCTATAGTTAGTGTCTCAGGTTTGGAACGGGAAGGAGTTGGATATCACATCTCATGTTATAGGAAGGGTCTCAGGTTTGGTATAAGCATTGAGATATCACATCTCTGCTATCGGAAGCGGCTCAGGATTGGAATGGGAAGGAGTTGGATATCCCATCTCATGTTATAGGAAGAGTCTCTGGTTTGGTATTAGAATTATTGCGATATCACATCGCATGCTGTAGGAAGGGTCTAAGGATTGGAATGGGATAGACTTGGATATCACATCTCATGTTATAGGTAGGCTCTCAGGTTTGGTATAAGCATTGAGATATCACATCTCATGCTATAGGAAGGGTCTCAGGATTGGAATGGGAAGGAATTGGATATCACATCTCATGCTATAGGAAGTGTCTCAGATTTGGTATAAGCATTGAGATATCACATCTCATGCTAAAGGAAGGGTCTCAGGATTGGAATGGGAAGGAGTTGTATATGACATCTCAGGCCATAGGAAGGTTCTCAGGTTTGGTATAAGCATTGAGATATCACATCTCTGCTATCGGAAAGGTCTCAGGATTGGAATGGGAAGGAGTTGGATATCCCATCTCATGTTATAGGAAGGGTCTCAGGTTTGGTATTAGAAGCATAGAGATATCACATCTCATGCTATAGGAAGGGTCTCAGGATTGGAATGGGAAGGACTTGGATGTCACATCTCATGCTATAGGGAGGGTCTCAAGTTTGATATTAGAAGCATTGAGATAACAAATCTCATGATATCGGAAGGGTCTCAGGATTGGAATGGGAAGGAGTTTGATATCACATCTCATGCCATAGTATGGGTCTCAGGTTTGGTAGAAGCATTGGGATATCACATCTCATGCTATCGGAAGGGTATCAGTATTGGATTTGGAAGAAGTTGGATATCCCATCTCATGCTATAGGAAAGGTCTCAGGTTGGAATGGGAAGGAGTTGGATATCACATTTCATGTTATAGGAAGGGTCTCAGGATTGGAATGGGAAGGACTTGGATATCATATCTCATGCTATAGGACGGGTCTCAGGTTTGTTATTAGAATCATTGAGATATCATATTGCATGCTGTAGGAAGGGTCTAAGGATTGGAATGGGAAGGACCTGGATATCACATCTCATGCTATAGAACGGCTCTCAGGTTTGGAAAGGGAAGGAGTTGGATATCACATCTCATGTTATAGGATGGATCTCAGGTTTGGTATTAGAAGTATTGAGATATCACATCTCATGTTATCGGAAGGATCTCAGGTTTGGTATTAGAAGTATTGAGATATCACATCTCATGCTATAGGAAGGGTCTCAGGATTGGAATGGGAAGGAGTTGGATATCACATCTCATGCTAAAGGAAGGGTCTCAGGTTTGGTAGAAGCATTGAGATATCACATCTCATGCTATAGGAAGGGTCTCAGGATTGGAATGGGAAGGACTTAGATATCACATATCATGCTATAGGGAGGGTCTCAGTTTTGATATTAGAAGCATTGAGATATCACATCTCATGCTATCGGAAGTGTCTCAGGATTGGAATGGGAAGGAGCTGGATATCACATCTCATGCTAAAGGAAGGGTCTCAGGTTTGGAACGGGAAGGAGTTGGATATCACATCTCATGTTATAGGAAGGGTCTCAGGTTTGGTATAAACATTGAGATATCACATCTCTGCTATCGGAAGTGTCTCAGGATTGGAATGGGAAGGAGTTGGATATCCCATCTCATGTTATAGGACGGGTCTCAGGTTTGTTATTAGAATCATTGAGATATCATATTGCATGCTGTAGGAAGGGTCTAAGGGTTGGAATGTGAAGGACTTGGATATCACATCTCATGCTATAGATAGGCTCTTAGGTTTGGAAAGGGAAGGAGTTGGATCTAACATTTCATGTTAGAGGAAGGATCTCAGGTTTGGTATTAGAAGCATTGAGATATCACATCTCATGCTATAGGAAGGGTCTCGGGATTGGAATGGGAAGGAGTTGGATATCACATCTCATGCTATAGGAAGGGTCTCAGGTTTGGTATAAGCATTGAGATATCACATCTCATGCTATAGGAAGGGTCTCAGGATTGGAATGGAAGGAGTTGGATATCACATCTCATGTTATAGGAAGGATCTCAGGTTTGGTATTAGAAGCATTGAGACATCACATCTCATGCTATAGGAAGGGTCTCAGGATTGGAATGGGAAGGAGTTGGATATCAAATCTCATGCTATAGGAAGCGTCTCAGGATTGGAATGGGAAGGAGTTGAATATGACATCTCATGCCGTAGGAAGGGTCTCAGGTTTGGTATAAACATTGAGATATCACATCTCTGCTATCAAAAGGGTCTCAGGATTGGAATGGGAAGGAGTTGGATATCCCATCTCATGTTATAGGAAGAGTCTCAGGTTTGGTATTAGAAGCATTGAGATATCACATCTCATGCTATAGGAAGTGTCTCAGGATTGGAATGGGAAGGAGTTGGATATCACATCTCATGTTATAGGAAGGGTCTCAGGATTGGAATGGGAAGGATTTGGATATCACATCTCTTGCTATAGGAAGGGTCTCAGGATTGGAATGGGTAGGAGTTGGATATTACTTTCTTGCTATAGGAAGGGTCTCATGTTTGGAATGGGAAGGAGTTGGATATCACATCTCATGTTATAGGAAGGGTCTCAGGTTTGGTATAAGCAGTGAGATATCACATCTCTGCTATCGGAAGCGGCTCAGGATTGGAATGGGAAGGAGTTGGATATCCCATCTCATGTTATAGGAAGAGTCTCTGGTTTGGTATTAGAATCATTGAGATATCACATCGCATGCTGTAGGAAGGGTCTAAGGATGGGAATGGGATGGACTTGGATATCACATCTCATGCTATAGGAAGGGTCT
This sequence comes from Ambystoma mexicanum, assembly GCF_040938575.1. NCBI lineage: Eukaryota > Metazoa > Chordata > Amphibia > Caudata > Ambystomatidae > Ambystoma > Ambystoma mexicanum. The sequence goes on along the minus strand of NC_090922.1, from coordinate 6,177,189 downwards.
CAGATTTGGTATAAGCATTGAGATATCACATCTCATGCTATAGGAAGGGTCTCAGGATTGGAATGGGAAGGAATTGGATATCACATCTCATGCTATAGGAAGGGTCTCAGATTTGGTATAAGCATTGAGATATCACATCTCATGCTAAAGGAAGGGTCTCAGGATTGGAATGGGAAGGAGTTGTATATGACATCTCAGGCCATAGGAAGGTTCTCAGGTTTGGTATAAGCATTGAGATATCACTTCTCTGCTATCGGAAAGGTCTCAGGATTGGAATGGGAAGGAGTTGGATATCCCATCTCATGTTATAGGAAGGGTCTCAGGTTTGGTATTAGAAGCATAGAGATATCACATCTCATGCTATAGGAAGGGTCTCAGGATTGGAATGGGAAGGACTTGGATGTCACATCTCATGCTATAGGGAGGGTCTCAAGTTTGATATTAGAAGAATTGAGATAACAAATCTCATGATATTGGAAGGGTCTCAGGATTGGAATGGGAAGGAGTTGGATATCACATCTCATGATAAAGGAAGGGTCTAAGGTTTGGAAGGGGAAGGATTTGGATATCACATCTCATGTTATAGGACGGGTCTCAGGTTTAATATTAGAAGCATTGAGATATCAAGTCTCATGGTATAAGAAGGGTCTCAGAATTGGAATGGGAAGGAGTTGGATATCACACCTCAAGCTATAGGAAGGGTCTCAGGATTGGAATGGGAAGGAGTTTGATATCACATCTCATGCCATAGTATGGGTCTCAGGTTTGGTAGAAGCATTGGGATATCACATCTCATGCTATCGGAAGGGTATCAGTATTGGATTTGGAAGAAGTTGGATATCCCATCTCATGCTATAGGAAGGGTCTCAGGTTGGAATGGGAAGGAGTTGGATATCACATTTCATGTTATAGGAAGGGTCTCAGGATTGGAATGGGAAGGACTTGGATATCATATCTCATGCTATAGGACGGGTCTCAGGTTTGTTATTAGAATCATTGAGATATCATATTGCATGCTGTAGGAAGGGTCTAAGGATTGGAATGGGAAGGACCTGGATATCACATCTCATGCTATAGAACGGCTCTCAGGTTTGGAAAGGGAAGGAGTTGGATATCACATCTCATGTTATAGGATGGATCTCAGGTTTGGTATTAGAAGTATTGAGATATCACATCTCATTCTATAGGAAGGGTCTCAGGATTGGAATGGGAAGGAGTTGGATATCACATCTCATGCTAAAGGAAGGGTCTCAGGTTTGGTAGAAGCATTGAGATATCACATCTCATGCTATAGGAAGGGTCTCAGGATTGGAATGGGAAGGACTTAGATATCACATATCATGCTATAGGGAGGGTCTCAGTTTTGATATTAGAAGCATTGAGATATCACATCTCATGCTATCGGAAGTGTCTCAGGATTGGAATGGGAAGGAGCTGGATATCACATCTCATGCTAAAGGAAGGGTCTCAGGTTTGGAACGGGAAGGAGTTGGATATCACATCTCATGTTATAGGAAGGGTCTCAGGTTTGGTATAAACATTGAGATATCACATCTCTGCTATCGGAAGTGTCTCAGGATTGGAATGGGAAGGAGTTGGATATCCCATCTCATGTTATAGGACGGGTCTCAGGTTTGTTATTAGAATCATTGAGATATCATATTGCATGCTGTAGGAAGGGTCTAAGGGTTGGAATGTGAAGGACTTGGATATCACATCTCATGCTATAGATAGGCTCTTAGGTTTGGAAAGGGAAGGAGTTGGATCTCACATTTCATGTTAGAGGAAGGATCTCAGGTTTGGTATTAGAAGCATTGAGATATCACATCTCATGCTATAGGAAGGGTCTCATGATTGGAATGGGAAGGAGTTGGATATCACATCTCATGCTATAGGAAGGGTCTCAGGTTTGGTATAAGCATTGAGATATCACATCTCATGCTATAGGATGGTCTCAGGATTGGAATGGAAGGAGTTGGATATCACATCTCATGTCATAGGAAGGATCTCAGGTTTGGTATTAGAAGCATTGAGACATCACATCTCATGCTATAGGAAGGGTCTCAGGATTGGAATGGGAAGGAGTTGGATATCAAATCTCATGCTATAGGAAGGGTCTCAGGATTGGAATGGGAAGGAGTTGAATATGACATCTCATGCCGTAGGAAGGGTCTCAGGTTTGGTATAAACATTGAGATATCACATCTCTGCTATCAAAAGGGTCTCAGGATTGGAATGGGAAGGAGTTGGATATCCCATCTCATGTTATAGGAAGAGTCTCAGGTTTGGTATTAGAAGCATTGAGATATCACATCTCATGCTATAGGAAGTGTCTCAGGATTGGAATGGGAAGGACTTGGATATCACATCTCATGCTATAGGTAGGGTCTCAAGTTTGACATTAGAAGCATTGAGATATCACATCTCATGCTATAGGAAGGGTCTGAGGATTGGAATGGGAAGGAGTTGGATATCACATCTCCTGCTATGGGAAGGGTCTCAGGTTTGGTATAAGCAGTGAGATATCACATCTCATGCTATAGGAAGTGTCTCAGGATTGGAATGGGAAGGAGTTGGATATCACATCTCATGTTATAGGAAGGATCTCAGGTTTGGTATAAGCATTGAGATATCACATCTCTGCTATCGGAAGGGTCTCAAGATTGGAATGGGAAGGAGTTGGATATTCCCATCTCATGTTATAGGAAGGGTCTCAGGTTTGGTATTAGAAGCATTGAGATATCACATCTCACGCTATAGGAAGGGTCTCAGGATTGGAATGGGAAGGACTTGGATATCACATCTCATGCTATAGGGAGGGTCTCAAGTTTGATATTAGAAGCTTTGAGATATCACATCTCATGATATCGGAAGGGTCTCAGGATTGGAATGGGAAGGAGTTGGATATCACATCTCATGATAAAGGAAGGGTCTAAGGTTTGGAAGGGGAAGGATTTGGATATCACATCTCATGTTATATTACGGGTCTCTGGTTTGGTATTAGAATCATTGAGATATCACATCGCATGCTGTAGGAAGGGTCTAAGGATTGGAATGGGATGGACTTGGATATCACATCTCATGTTATAGGAAGGCTCTCAGGTTTGGAAGGGGAAAGAGTTGGATATCTCATTTCATGTTAGAGGTAGGATCTCAGGTTTGGTATTAGAGGCATTGAGATATCACATCTCATGCTATCAGAAGGGTCTCAGGAATGGAATGGGAAGGAGTTAGATATCACATCTAATGCTAAAGGGAGGGTCTCAGGTTTGGAAGGGGAAGGATTTGGATATCACATCTCATGTTATAGGAAGGATCTCAGGTTTGGTATTAGAAGCATTGAGATATAACATCTCATGCTATCGGAAGGATCTCAGGTTTGGTATTAGAAGCATTGAGATATCACATCTCATGCTATCAGAAGAGTCTCAGGATTGGAATAGGAAGGAGTTGGATATCACATTTCATGCTAAAGGGAGGGTCTCAGGTTTGGAAGGGGAAGGATTTGGATATCACATCTCATGCTAAAGGAAGGGTCTCAGGTTTGGTAGAAGCATTGAGATTTCACGTCTCTGCTATCGGAAGGGTCTCAGGATTGGATTGGGAAGGAGTTGGATATTCCTTTTCATGCTATAGGAAGGGTCTCAGGATTTGAATGGCAAGGAGTTGGATATCACATCTCATGCCATAGGAAGGGTCTCAGGTTTGGTATAAGCATTGAGATATCACATCTCTGCTATCGGAAGGGTCTCAGGATTGGATTGGGAAGGAGTTGGATATCCCTTCTCATGCTATAGGAAGTGTCTCAGGTTGGAATGGGAAGGAGTTGGATATCACATCTCATGCTAAAGGAAGGGTCTCAGGATTGGAATGTGAAGGATTTGGATATCACATCTCATGCTAAAGGAAGGGTCTCAGGTTTGGTAGAAGCATTGAGATATCACGTCGCTGCTATCGGAAGGGTCTCAGGATTGGATTGGGAAGGAGTTGGATATCCCTTCTCATGCTATAGGAAGGGTCTCAGGATTTGAATGGCAAGGAGTTGGATATCACATCTCATGCCATAGGAAGGGTCTCAGGTTTGGTATAAGCATTGAGATATCACATCTCTGCTATCGGAAGGGTCTCAGGATTGGATTGGGAAGGAGTTGGATATCCCTTCTCATGCTATAGGAAGTGTCTCAGGTTGGAATGGGAAGGAGTTGGATATCACATCTCATGTTATAGGAAGGGTCTCAGGATTGGAATGGGAAGGATTTGGATATCACATCTCTTGCTATAGGAAGGGTCTCAGGATTGGAATGGGTAGGAGTTGGATATTACTTTCTTGCTATAGGAAGGGTCTCATGTTTGGAATGGGAAGGAGTTGGATATCACATATGCTATAGTTAGTGTCTCAGGTTTGGAACGGGAAGGAGTTGGATATCACATCTCATGTTATAGGAAGGGTCTCAGGTTTGGTATAAGCATTGAGATATCACATCTCTGCTATCTGAAGCGGCTCAGGATTGGAATGGGAAGGAGTTGGATATCCCATCTCATTTTATAGGAAGAGTCTCTGGTTTGGTATTAGAATCATTGAGATATCACATCGCTTGCTGTAGGAAGGGTCTAAGGATTGGAATGGGATGGACTTGGATATCACATCTCATGCTATAGGTAGGCTCTCAGGTTTGGTATAAGCATTGAGATATCACATCTCATGCTATAGGAAGGGTCTCATGATTGGAATGGGAAGGAATTGGATATCACATCTCATGCTATAGGAAGGGTCTCAGATTTGGTATAAGCATTGAGATATCACATCTCATGCTAAAGGAAGGGTCTCAGGATTGGAATGGGAAGGAGTTGTATATGACATCTCAGGCCATAGGAAGGGTCTCAGGTTTGGTATAAGCATTGAGATATCACATCTCTGCTATCGGAAAGGTCTCAGGATTGGAATGGGAAGGAGTTGGATCTCCCATCTCATGTTATAGGAAGGGTCTCAGGTTTGGTATTAGAAGCATAGAGATATCACATCTCATGCTATAGGAAGGGTCTCAGGATTGCAATGGGAAGGACTTGGATGTCACATCTCATGCTATAGGGAGGGTCTCAAGTTTGATATTAGAAGCATTGAGATAACAAATCTCATGATATCGGAAGGGTCTCAGGATTGGAATGGGAAGGAGTTGGATATCACATCTCATGATAAAGGAAGGGTCTAAGGTTTGGAAGGGGAAGGATTTGGATATCACATCTCATGTTATAGGACGGGTCTCAGGTTTCGTATTAGAAGCATTGAGATATCAATTCTCATGGTATAAGAAGGGTCTCAGAATTGGAATGGGAAGGAGTTGGATATCACACCTCAAGCTATAGGAAGGGTCTCAGGATTGGAATGGGAAGGAGTTTGATATCACATCTCATGCCATAGTATGGGTCTCAGGTTTGGTAGAAGCATTGGGATATCACATCTCATGCTATCGGAAGGGTATCAGTATTGGATTTTGAAGAAGTTGGATATCCCATCTCATGCTATAGGAAGGGTCTCAGGTTGGAATGGGAAGGAGTTGGATATCACATTTCATGTTATAGGAAGGGTCTCAGGATTGGAATGGGAAGGACTTGGATATCATATCATGCTATAGGACGGGTCTCAGGTTTGTTATTAGAATCATTGAGATATCATATTGCATGCTGTAGGAAGGGTCTAAGGATTGGAATAGGAAGGACCTGGATATCACATCTCATGCTATAGATAGGCTCTTAGGTTTGGAAAGGGAAGGAGTTGGATATCACATTTCATGTTAGAGGAAGGATCTCAGGATTGGTATTAGAAGCATTGAGATATCACATCTCATGCTATAGGAAGGGTCTCAGGATTGGAATGGGAAGGACTTGGATATCACATCTCATGCTATAGGTAGGGTCTCAAGTTTGACATTAGAAGCATTGAGATATCACATCTCATGCTATAGGAAGGGTCTGAGGATTGGAATGGGAAGGAGTTGGATATCACATCTCCTGCTATGGGAAGGGTCTCAGGTTTGGTATAAGCAGTGAGATATCACATCTCATGCTATAGGAAGTGTCTCAGGATTGGAAGGGGAAGGATTTGGATATCACATCTCATGTTATAGGACGGGTCTCAGGTTTGGTATTAGAAGCATTGAGATATCAATTCTCATGGTATAAGAAGGGTCTCAGAATTGGAATGGGAAGGAGTTGGATATCACACCTCAAGCTATAGGAAGGGTCTCAGGATTGGAATGGGAAGGAGTTTGATATCACATCTCATGCTAAAGGAAGGGTCTCAGGTTTGGTAGAAGCATTGAGATATCACGTCTCTGCTATCGGAAGGGTCTCAGGATTGGATTGGGAAGGAGTTGGATATCCCTTCTCATGCTATAGGAAGGGTCTCAGGATTTGAATGGCAAGGAGTTGGATATCACATCTCATGCCATACGAAGGGTCTCAGGTTTGGTATAAGCATTGAGATATCACATCTCTGCTATCGGAAGGGTCTCAGGATTGGAATGGGAAGGAGTTGGATATTCCCATCTCATGTAATAGGAAGGGTCTCAGGTTTGGTATTAGAAGCATAGAGATATCACATCTCATGCTATAGGAAGGGTCTCAGGATTGGAATGGGAAGGACTTGGATGTCACATCTCATGCTATAGGGAGGGTCTCAAGTTTGATATTAGAAGCATTGAGATAACAAATCTCATGATATCGGAAGGGTCTCAGGATTGGAATGGGAAGGAGTTGGATATCACATCTCATGATAAAGGAAGGGTCTCAGGTTTGGTATTTGAAGCATAGAGATATCACATCTCATGCTATAGGAAGGGTCTCAGGATTGGAATGGGAAGGACTTGGATGTCACATCTCATGCTATAGGGAGGGTCTCAGGTTTGGTATTAGAAGCATAGAGATATCACATCTCATGCTATAGGAAGGGTCTCAGGATTGGAATGGGAAGGACTTGGATGTCACATCTGATGCTATAGGGAGGGTCTCAAGTTTGATATTAGAAGCATTGAGATAACAAATCTCATGATATCGGAAGGGTCTCAGGATTGGAATGGGAAGGAGTTGGATATCACATCTCATGATAAAGGAAGGGTCTAAGGTTTGGAAGGGGAAGGATTTGGATATCACATCTCATGTTATAGGACGGGTCTCAGGTTTAATATTAGAAGCATTGAGATATCAAGTCTCATGGTATAAGAAGGGTCTCAGAATTGGAATGGGAAGGAGTTGGATATCACACCTCAAGCTATAGGAAGGGTCTCAGGATTGGAATGGGAAGGAGTTTGATATCACATCTCATGCCATAGTATGGGTCTCAGGTTTGGTAGAAGCATTGGGATATCACATCTCATGCTATCGGAAGGGTATCAGTATTGGATTTGGAAGAAGTTGGATATCCCATCTCATGCTATAGGAAGGGTCTCAGGTTGGAATGGGAAGGAGTTGGATATCACATTTCATGTTATAGGAAGGGTCTCAGGATTGGAATGGGAAGGACTTGGATATCATATCTCATGCTATAGGACGGGTCTCAGGTTTGTTATTAGAATCATTGAGATATCATATTGCATGCTGTAGGAAGGGTCTAAGGATTGGAATGGGAAGGACCTGGATATCACATCTCATGCTATAGAACGGCTCTCAGGTTTGGAAAGGGAAGGAGTTGGATATCACATCTCATGTTATAGGATGGATCTCAGGTTTGGTATTAGAAGTATTGAGATATCACATCTCATGCTATAGGAAGGGTCTCAGGATTGGAATGGGAAGGAGTTGGATATCACATCTCATGCTTAAGGAAGGGTCTCAGGTTTGGTAGAAGCATTGAGATATCACATCTCATGCTATAGGAAGGGTCTCAGGATTGGAATGGGAAGGACTTAGATATCACATATCATGCTATAGGGAGGGTCTCAGTTTTGATATTAGAAGCATTGAGATATCACATCTCATGCTATCGGAAGTGTCTCAGGATTGGAATGGGAAGGAGCTGGATATCACATCTCATGCTAAAGGAAGGGTCTCAGGTTTGGAACGGGAAGGAGTTGGATATCACATCTCATGTTATAGGAAGGGTCTCAGGTTTGGTATAAACATTGAGATATCACATCTCTGCTATCGGAAGTGTCTCAGGATTGGAATGGGAAGGAGTTGGATATCCCATCTCATGTTATAGGACGGGTCTCAGGTATGTTATTAGAATCATTGAGATATCATATTGCATGCTGTAGGAAGGGTCTAAGGGTTGGAATGTGAAGGACTTGGATATCACATCTCATGCTATAGATAGGCTCTTAGGTTTGGAAAGGGAAGGAGTTGGATCTCACATTTCATGTTAGAGGAAGGATCTCAGGTTTGGTATTAGAAGCATTGAGATATCACATCTCATGCTATAGGAAGGGTCTCATGATTGGAATGGGAAGGAGTTGGATATCACATCTCATGCTATAGGAAGGGTCTCAGGTCTGGTATAAGCATTGAGATATCACATCTCATGCTATAGGATGGTCTCAGGATTGGAATGGAAGGAGTTGGATATCACATCTCATGTCATAGGAAGGATCTCAGGTTTGGTATTAGAAGCATTGAGATATCACATCTCATGCTATAGGAAGGGTCTCAGGATTGAAATGGGAAGGAGTTGGATATCAAATCTCATGCTATAGGAAGGGTCTCAGGATTGGAATGGGAAGGAGTTGAATATGACATCTCATGCCGTAGGAAGGGTCTCAGGTTTGGTATAAACATTGAGATATCACATCTCTGCTATCAAAAGGGTCTCGGGATTGGAATGGGAAGGAGTTGGATATCCCATCTCATGTTATAGGAAGAGTCTCAGGTTTGGTATTAGAAGCATTGAGATATCACATCTCATGCTATAGGAAGTGTCTCAGGATTGGAATGGGAAGGACTTGGATATCACATCTCATGCTATAGGTAGGGTCTCAAGTTTGACATTAGAAGCATTGAGATATCACATCTCATGCTATAGGAAGGGTCTGAGGATTGGAATGGGAAGGAGTTGGATATCACATCTCCTGCTATGGGAAGGGTCTCAGGTTTGGTATAAGCAGTGAGATATCACATCTCATGCTATAGGAAGTGTCTCAGGATTGGAATGGGAAGGAGTTGGATATCACATCTCATGTTATAGAAAGGATCTCAGGTTTGGTATAAGCATTGAGATATCACATCTCTGCTATCGGAAGGGTCTCAAGATTGGAATGGGAAGGAGTTGGATATTCCCATCTCATGTTATAGGAAGGGTCTCAGGTTTGGTATTAGAAGCATTGAGATATCACATCTCACGCTATAGGAAGGGTCTCAGGATTGGAATGGGAAGGACTTGGATATCACATCTCATGCTATAGGGAGGGTCTCAAGTTTGATATTAGAAGCTTTGAGATATCACATCTCATGATATCGGAAGGGTCTCAGGATTGGAATGGGAAGGAGTTGGATATCACATCTCATGATAAAGGAAGGGTCTAAGGTTTGGAAGGGGAAGGATTTGGATATCACATCTCATGTTATATTACGGGTCTCAGGTTTGGTATTAGAAGCATTGAGATATCAAGTCTCATAGTATAGGAAGGGTCTCAGAATTGGAATGGGAAGGAGTTGGATATCCCATCTCATGTTATAGGAAGAGTCTCTGGTTTGGTATTAGAATCATTGAGATATCACATCGCATGCTGTAGGAAGGGTCTAAGGATTGGAATGGGATGGACTTGGATATCACATCTCATGTTATAGGAAGGCTCTCAGGTTTGGAAGGGGAAAGAGTTGGATATCTCATTTCATGTTAGAGGTAGGATCTCAGGTTTGGTATTAGAGGCATTGAGATATCACATCTCATGCTATCAGAAGGGTCTCAGGAATGGAATGGGAAGGAGTGAGATATCACATCTAATGCTAAAGGGAGGGTCTCAGGTTTGGAAGGGGAAGGATTTGGATATCACATCTCATGTTATAGGAAGGATCTCAGGTTTGGTATTAGAAGCATTGAGATATCACATCTCATGCTATCGGAAGGATCTCAGGTTTGGTATTAGAAGCATTGAGATATCACATCTCATGCTATCAGAAGAGTCTCAGGATTGGAATAGGAAGGAGTTGGATATCACATTTCATGCTAAAGGGAGGGTCTCAGGTTTGGAAGGGGAAGGATTTGGATATCACATCTCATGTTATAGGAAGGATCTCACGTTTGGTATTAGAAGCATTGAGATATCAAATCTCATGCTATAGGAAGGGTCTCAGGATTGGAATGTGAAGGATTTGGATATCACATCACATGCTAAAGGAAGGGTCTCAGGTTTGGTAGAAGCATTGAGATTTCACGTCTCTGCTATCGGAAGGGTCTCAGGATTGGATTGGGAAGGAGTTGGATATTCCTTTTCATGCTATAGGAAGGGTCTCAGGATTTGAATGGCAAGGAGTTAGATATCACATCTCATGCCATAGGAAGGGTCTCAGGTTTGGTATAAGCATTGAGATATCACATCTCTGCTATCGGAAGGGTCTCAGGATTGGATTGGGAAGGAGTTGGATATCCCTTCTCATGCTATAGGAAGTGTCTCAGGTTGGAATGGGAAGGAGTTGGATATCACATCTCATGCTAAAGGAAGGGTCTCAGGATTGGAATGTGAAGGATTTGGATATCACATCTCATGCTAAAGTAAGGGTCTCAGGTTTGGTAGAAGCATTGAGATATCACGTCGCTGCTATCGGAAGGGTCTCAGGATTGGATTGGGAAGGAGTTGGATATCCCTTCTCATGCTATAGGAAGGGTCTCAGGATTTGAATGGCAAGGAGTTGGATATCACATCTCATGCCATAGGATGGGTCTCAGGTTTGGTATAAGCATTGAGATATCACATCTCTGCTATCGGAAGGGTCTCAGGATTGGATTGGGAAGGAGTTGGATATCCCTTCTCATGCTATAGGAAGTGTCTCAGGTTGGAATGGGAAGGAGTTGGATATCACATCTCATGTTATAGGAAGGGTCTCAGGATTGGAATGGGAAGGATTTGGATATCACATCTATTGCTATAGGAAGGGTCTCAGGATTGGAATGGGTAGGAGTTGGATATTACTTTCTTGCTATAGGAAGGGTCTCATGTTTGGAATGGGAAGGAGTTGGATATCACATATGCTATAGTTAGTGTCTCAGGTTTGGAACGGGAAGGAGTTGGATATCACATCTCATGTTATAGGAAGGGTCTCAGGTTTGGTATAAGCATTGAGATATCACATCTCTGCTATCTGAAGCGGCTCAGGATTGGAATGGGAAGGAGTTGGATATCCCATCTCATGTTATAGGAAGAGTCTCTGGTTTGGTATTAGAATCATTGAGATATCACATCGCTTGCTGTAGGAAGGGTCTAAGGATTGGAATGGGATGGACTTGGATATCACATCTCATGCTATAGGTAGGCTCTCAGGTTTGGTATAAGCATTGAGATATCACATCTCATGCTATAGGAAGGGTCTCATGATTGGAATGGGAAGGAATTGGATATCACATCTCATGCTATAGGAAGGGTCTCAGATTTGGTATAAGCATTGAGATATCACATCTCATGCTAAAGGAAGGGTCTCAGGATTGGAATGGGAAGGAGTTGTATATGACATCTCAGGCCATAGGAAGGGTCTCAGGTTTGGTATAAGCATTGAGATATCACATCTCTGCTATCGGAAAGGTCTCAGGATTGGAATGGGAAGGAGTTGGATCTCCCATCTCATGTTATAGGAAGGGTCTCAGGTTTGGTATTAGAAGCATAGAGATATCACATCTCATGCTATAGGAAGGGTCTCAGGATTGCAATGGGAAGGACTTGGATGTCACATCTCATGCTATAGGGAGGGTCTCAAGTTTGATATTAGAAGCATTGAGATAACAAATCTCATGATATCGGAAGGGTCTCAGGATTGGAATGGGAAGGAGTTGGATATCACATCTCATGATAAAGGAAGGGTCTAAGGTTTGGAAGGGGAAGGATTTGGATATCACATCTCATGTTATAGGACGGGTCTCAGGTTTGGTATTAGAAGCATTGAGATATCAATTCTCATGGTATAAGAAGGGTCTCAGAATTGGAATGGGAAGGAGTTGGATATCACACCTCAAGCTATAGGAAGGGTCTCAGGATTGGAATGGGAAGGAGTTTGATATCACATCTCATGCCATAGTATGGGTCTCAGGTTTGGTAGAAGCATTGGGATATCACATCTCATGCTATCGGAAGGGTATCAGTATTGGATTTTGAAGAAGTTGGATATCCCATCTCATGCTATAGGAAGGGTCTCAGGTTGGAATGGGAAGGAGTTGGATGTCACATTTCATGTTATAGGAAGGGTCTCAGGATTGGAATGGGAAGGACTTGGATATCATATCATGCTATAGGACGGGTCTCAGGTTTGTTATTAGAATCATTGAGATATCATATTGCATGCTGTAGGAAGGGTCTAAGGATTGGAACAGGAAGGACCTGGATATCACATCTCATGCTATAGATAGGCTCTTAGGTTTGGAAAGGGAAGGAGTTGGATATCACATTTCATGTTAGAGGAAGGATCTCAGGATTGCTATTAGAAGCATTGAGATATCACATCTCATGCTATAGGAAGGGTCTCAGGATTGGAATGGGAAGTAGTTGGATATCACATCTCATGCTATAGGAAGGGTCTCAGGTTTGGTATAAGCATTGAGATATCACATCTCATGCTATAGGACGGGTCTCAGGATTGGAATGGAAGGAGTTGGATATCACATCTTATGTTATAGGAAGGATCTCAGGTTTGGTATTAGAATCATTGAGACATCACATCTCATGCTATAGGAAGGGTCTCAGGGTTGGAATGGGAAGGAGTTGGATATCACAACTCATCCAATAGGAAGGGTCTCAGGTTTGGAATGGGAAGGAATTGGATATCACATCTCATGTTATAGGAAGGATCTCAGGTTTGGTATTAGAAGCATTGAGATATCACATCTCATGCTATAGGAAGGGTCTCAGGATTGGAATGTGAAGGATTTGGATATCACATCTCATGCTAAAGGAAGGGTCTCAGGTTTGGTAGAAGCATTGAGATATCACGTCTCTGCTATCGGAAGGGTCTCAGGATTGGATTTGGGAAGGAGTTGGATATCCCTTCTAATGCTATAGGAAGGGTCTCAGGATTTGAATGGCAAGGAGTTGGATATCACATCTCATGCCATACGAAGGGTCTCAGGTTTGGTATAAGCATTGAGATATCACATCTCTGCTATCGGAAGGGTCTCAGGATTGGAATGGGAAGGAGTTGGATATTCCCATCTCATGTAATAGGAAGGGTCTCAGGTTTGGTATTAGAAGCATTGAGATATCACATCTCATGCTATAGGAAGGGTCTCAGGATTGGAATGGGAAGGACTTGGATATCACATCTCATGCTATAGGGAGGGTCTCAAGTTTGATATTAGAAGCTTTGAGATATCACATCTCATGATATCGGAAGGGTCTCAGGATTGGAATGGGAAGGAGTTGGATATCACATCTCATGATAAAGGAAGGGTCTAAGGTTTGGAAGGGGAAGGATTTGGATATCACATCTCATGTTATATTACGGGTCTCAGGTTTGGTATTAGAAGCATTGAGATATCAAGTCTCAGAGTATAGGAAGGGTCTCAGAATTGGAATGGGAAGGAGTTGGATATCATATCTCAAGCTATAGGAAGGGTCTCAGGATTGGAATGGGAAGGACTTGGATATCACATCTCATGCTATAGGAAGGCTCTCAGGTTTGGAAGGGGAAAGAGTTGGATATCACATTTCATGTTAGAGGTAGGATCTCAGGTTTGGTATTAGAGGCATTGAGATATCACATCTCATGCTATCAGAAGGGTCTCGGGAATGGAATGGGAAGGAGTTGGATATCACATCTCATGCTAAAGGGAGGGTCTCAGGTTTGGAAGGGGAAGGATTTGGATATCACATCTCATGTTATAGGAAGGATCTCAGGTTTGGTATTAGAAGCATTGAGATATCACATCTCATGCTATCGGAAGGATTTCAGGTTTGGTATTAGAAGCATTGAGATATCACATCTCATGCTATCAGAAGGGTCTCAGGATTGGAATGGGAAGGAGTTGGATATCACATCTCATGCTAAAGGGAGCGTCTCAGGTTTGGAAGGGGAAGGATTTGGATATCACATCTCATGTTATCGGAAGGATCTCACGTTTGGTATTAGAAGTATTGAGATATCATATCTCATGCTATAGGAAGGGTCTCAGTATTGGAATGGGAAGGAGTTGGATATCACATCTCATGCTATAGGAAGTGTCTCAGGATTGTAATGGGAAGGACTTGGATATCACATCTCATGCTATAGGTAGGGTCTCAAGTTTGATATTAGAAGCATTGAGATATCACATCTCATGCTATAGCAAGGGTCTGAGGATTGGAATGGGAAGGAGTTGGATATCACATCTCATGCTATGGGAAGGGTCTCAGGTTTGGTATAAGCAGTGAGATATCACATCTCATGCTATAGGAAGTGTCTCAGGATTGGAATGGGAAGGAGTTGGATATCACATCTCATGTTATAGGAAGGATCTCAGGTTTGGTATAAGCATTGAGATATCACATCTCTGCTATCGGAAGGGTCTCAGGATTGGAATGGGAAGGAGTTGGATATTCCCATCTCATGTTATAGGAAGGTTCTCAGGTTTGGTATTAGAAGCATTGAGATATCACATCTCATGCTATAGGAAGGGTCTTAGGATTGGAATGGGAAGGACTTGGATATCACATCTCATGCTATAGGGAGGGTCTCAAGTTTGATATTAGAAGCTTTGAGATATCACATCTCATGATATCCGAAGGGTCTCAGGATTGGAATGGGAAGGAGTTGGATATCACATCTCATGATAAAGGAAGGGTCTAAGGTTTGGAAGGGGAAGGATTTGGATATCACATCTCATGTTATATTACGGGTCTCACGTTTGTATTAGAAGCATTGAGATATCAAGTCTCATAGTATAGGAAGGGTCTCAGAATTGGAATGGGAAGGAGTTGGATATCACATCTCAAGCTATAGGAAGGGTCTCAGGATTGGAATGGGAAGGACTTGGATATCACATCTCATGCTATAGGAAGGCTCTCAGGTTTGGAAGGGGAAAGAGTTGGATATCACATTTCATGTTAGAGGTAGGATCTCAGGTTTGGTATTAGAGGCATTGAGATATCACATCTCATGCTATCAGAAGGGTCTCAGGAATGGAATGGGAAGGAGTTGGATATCACATCTCATGCTAAAGGGAGGGTCTCAGGTTTGGAAGGGGAAGGATTTGGATATCACATCTCATGTTATAGGAAGGATCTCAGGTTTGGTATTAGAAGCATTGAGATATCACATCTCATGCTATCGGAAGGATCTCAGGTTTGGTATTAGAAGCATTGAGATATCACATCTCATGCTATCAGAAGAGTCTCAGGATTGGAATAGGAAGGAGTTGGATATCACATCTCATGCTAAAGGGAGGGTCTCAGGATTGGAAGGGGAAGGATTTGGATATCACATCTCATGTTATCGGAAGGATCTCACGTTTGGTATTAGAAGTATTGAGATATCATATCTCATGCTATAGGAAGGGTCTCAGGATTGGAATGGGAAGGAGTTGGATATCACATCTCATGCTATAGGGAGGGTCTCAGGATTGGAATGGGAAGGACTTAGATATCACATATCATGCTATAGGGAGGGTCTCAGTTTTGATATTAGAAGCATTGAGATATCACATCTAATGCTATAGGAAGTGTCTCAGGATTGGAATGGGAAGGTTCTGGATATCACATCTCATGCTAAAGGAAGGGTCTCAGGTTTGGAACGGGAAGGATTTGGATATCACATCTCATGTTATAGGAAGGGTCTCAGGTTTGGTATAAGCATTGAGATATCACATCTCTGCTATCGGAAGTGTCTCAGGATTGGAATGGGAAGGAGTTGGATATCCCATCTCATGTTATAGGACACGTCTCAGGTTTGTTATTAGAATCATTGAGATATCATATTGCATGCTGTAGGAAGGGTCTAAGGGTTGGGATGGGAAGGACTTGGATATCACATCTCATGCTATAGATAGGCTCTTAGGTTTGGAAAGGGAAGGAGTTGGATATCACATTTCATGTTAGAGGAAGGATCTCAGGTTTGGTATTAGAAACCTTGAGATATCACATCTCATGCTATAGGAAGGGTCTCAGGATTGGAATGGGAAGCAGTTGGATATCACATCTCATGCTATAGGAAGGGTCTCAGGTTTGGTATAAGCATTGAGATATCACATCTCATGCTATAGGATGGGTCTCAGGATTGGAATGGAAGGAGTTGGATATCACATCTCATGTTATAGGAAGGATCTCAGGTTTGGTATTAGAAGCATTGAGACATCACATCTCATGCTATAGGAAGGGTCTCAGGGTTGGAATGGGAAGGAGTTGGATATCACATCTCATCCAATAGGAAGGGTCTCAGGTTTGGAATGGGAAGGAATTGGATATCACATCTCATGTTATAGGAAGGATCTCAGGTTTGGTATTAGAAGCATTGAGATATCACATCTCATGCTATAGGAAGGGTCTCAGGATTGGAATGTGAAGGATTTGGATATCACATCTCATGCTAAAGGAAGGGTCTCAGGTTTGGTAGAAGCATTGAGATATCACGTCTCTGCTATCGGAAGGGTCTCAGGATTGGATTGGGAAGGAGTTGGATATCACATCTCATGCCATAGGAAGGGTCTCAGGATTGGTATAAGCATTGAGATATCACATCTCTGCTATCGGAAGGGTCTCAGGATTGGATTGGGAAGGAGTTGGATATCCCTTCTCATGCTATAGGAAGTGTCTCAGGTTGGAATGGGAAGGAGTTGGATATCACATCTCATGTTATAGGAAGGGTCTCAGGATTGGAATGGGAAGGATTTGGATACCACATCTCTTGCTATAGGAAGGGTCTCAGGATTGGAATGGGAAGGAGTTGGATATCACATATGCTATAGTTAGTGTCTCAGGTTTGGAACGGGAAGGAGTTGGATATCACATCTCATGTTATAGGAAGGGTCTCAGGTTTGGTATAAGCATTGAGATATCACATCTCTGCTATCGGAAGCGCTCAGGATTGGAATGGGAAGGAGTTGGATATCCCATCTCATGTTATAGGAAGAGTCTCTGGTTTGGTATTAGAATCATTGAGATATCACATCGCATGCTGTAGGAAGGGTCTAAGGATTGGAATGGGATGGACTTGGATATCACATCTCATGCTATAGGTAGGCTCTCAGGTTTGGTATAAGCATTGAGATATCAGATCTCATGCTATAGGAAGGGTCTCAGGATTGGAATGGGAAGGAATTGGATATCACATCTCATGCTATAGGAAGGGTCTCAGATTTGGTATAAGCATTGAGATATCACATCTCATGCTAAAGGAAGGGTCTCAGCATTGGAATGGGAAGGAGTTGTATATGACATCTCAGGCCATAGGAAGGTTCTCAGGTTTAGTATAAACATTGAGATATCACATCTCTGCTATCGGAAGGGTCTCAGGATTGGAATGGGAAGGAGTTGGATATCCCATCTCATGTTATAAGAAGGGTCTCAGGTTTGGTATTAGAAGCATAGAGATATCACATCTCATGCTATAGGAAGGGTCTCAGGATTTGAATGGCAAGGAGTTGGATATCACATCTCATGCCATAGGAAGGGTCTCAGGTTTGGTATAAGCATTGAGATATCACATCTCTGCTATCGGAAGGGTCTCAGGATTGGATTGGGAAGGAGTTAGATATCCCTTCTCATGCTATAGGAAGTGTCTCAGATTGGAATGGGAAGGAGTTGGATATCACATCTCATGTTATAGGAAGGGTCTCAGGATTGGAATGGGAAGGACTTGGATGTCACATCTCATGCTATAGGGAGGGTCTCAAGTTTGATATTAGAAGCATTGAGATAACAAATCTCATGATATCGGAAGGGTCTCAGGATTGGAATGGGAAGGAGTTGGATATCACATCTCATGATAAAGGAAGGGTCTAAGGTTTGGAAGGGGAAGGATTTGGATATCACATCTCATGTTATAGGACGGGTCTCAGGTTTGGTATTAGAAGCATTGAGATATCAAGTCTCATGGTATAAGAAGGGTCTCAGAATTGGAATGGGAAGGAGTTGGATATCACACCTCAAGCTATAGGAAGGGTCTCAGGATTGGAATGGGAAGTAGTTTGATATCACATCTCATGCCATAGTATGGGTCTCAGGTTTGGTAGAAGCATTGGGATATCACATCTCATGCTATCGGAAGGATCTCAGGTTTGGTATTAGAAGCATTGAGATATCACATCTCATGCTATCAGAAGGGTCTCAGGATTGGAATGGGAAGGAGTTGGATATCCCATCTCATGTTATAGGAAGGGTCTCAGGTTTGGTATTAGAAGCATAGAGATATCACATCTCATGCTATAGGAAGGGTCTCAGGATTTGAATGGCAAGGAGTTGGATATCACATCTCATGCCATAGGAAGGGTCTCAGGTTTGGTATAAGCATTGAGATATCATATCTCATGCTATAGGAAGGGTCTCAGGATTGGAATGGGAAGGAGTTGGATATCACATCTCATGCTATAGGAAGTGTCTCAGGATTGTAATGGGAAGGACTTGGATATCACATCTCATGCTATAGGTAGGGTCTCAAGTTTGATATTAGAAGCATTGAGATATCACATCTCATGCTATAGGAAGGGTCTGAGGATTGGAATGGGAAGGAGTTGGATATCACATCTCATGCTATGGGAAGGGTCTCAGGTTTGGTATAAGCAGTGAGATATCACATCTCATGCTATAGGAAGTGTCTCAGGATTGGAATGGGAAGGAGTTGGATATCACATCTCATGTTATAGGAAGGATCTCAGGTTTGGTATAAGCATTGAGATATCACATCTCTGCTATCGGAAGGGTCTCAGGATTGGAATGGGAAGGAGTTGGATATTCCCATCTCATGTTATAGGAAGGTTCTCAGGTTTGGTATTAGAAGCATTGAGATATCACATCTCATGCTATAGGAAGGGTCTCAGGATTGGAATGGGAAGGACTTGGATATCACATCTCATGCTATAGGGAGGGTCTCAAGTTTGATATTAGAAGCTTTGAGATATCACATCTCATGATATCGGAAGGGTCTCAGGATTGGAATGGGAAGGAGTTGGATATCACATCTCATGATAAAGGAAGGGTCTAAGGTTTGGAAGGGGAAGGATTTGGATATCACATCTCATGTTATATTACGGGTCTCACGTTTGTATTAGAAGCATTGAGATATCAAGTCTCATAGTATAGGAAGGATCTCAGAATTGGAATGGGAAGGAGTTGGATATCACATCTCAAGCTATAGGAAGGGTCTCAGGATTGGAATGGGAAGGACTTGGATATCACATCTCATGCTATAGGAAGGCTCTCAGGTTTGGAAGGGGAAAGAGTTGGATATCACATTTCATGTTAGAGGTAGGATCTCAGGTTTGGTATTAGAGGCATTGAGATATCACATCTCATGCTATCAGAAGGGTCTCAGGAATGGAATGGGAAGGAGTTGGATATCACATCTCATGCTAAAGGGAGGGTCTCAGGTTTGGAAGGGGAAGGATTTGGATATCACATCTCATGTTATAGGAAGGATCTCAGGTTTGGTATTAGAAGCATTGAGATATCACATCTCATGCTATCGGAAGGATCTCAGGTTTGGTATTAGAAGCATTGAGATATCACATCTCATGCTATCAGAAGAGTCTCAGGATTGGAATAGGAAGGAGTTGGATATCACATCTCATGCTAAAGGGAGGGTCTCAGGATTGGAAGGGGAAGGATTTGGATATCACATCTCATGTTATCGGAAGGATCTCACGTTTGGTATTAGAAGTATTGAGATATCATATCTCATGCTATAGGAAGGGTCTCAGGATTGGAATGGGAAGGACTTAGATATCACATATCATGCTATAGGGAGGGTCTCAGTTTTGATATTAGAAGCATTGAGATATCACATCTCATGCTATAGGAAGTGTCTCAGGATTGGAATGGGAAGGTTCTGGATATCACATCTCATGCTAAAGGAAGGGTCTCAGGTTTGGAACGGGAAGGATTTGGATACCACATCTCATGTTATAGGAAGGGTCTCAGGTTTGGTATAAGCATTGAGATATCACATCTCTGCTATCGGAAGTGTCTCAGGATTGGAATGGGAAGGAGTTGGATATCCCATCTCATGTTATAGGACGGGTCTCAGGTTTGTTATTAGAATCATTGAGATATCATATTGCATGCTGTAGGAAGGGTCTAAGGGTTGGGATGGGAAGGACTTGGATATCACATCTCATGCTATAGATAGGCTCTTAGGTTTGGAAAGGGAAGGAGTTGGATATCACATTTCATGTTAGAGGAAGGATCTCAGGTTTGGTATTAGAAACATTGAGATATCACATCTCATGCTATAGGAAGGGTCTCAGGATTGGAATGGGAAGCAGTTGGATATCACATCTCATGCTATAGGAAGGGTCTCAGGTTTGGTATAAGCATTGAGATATCACATCTCATGCTATAGGACGGGTCTCAGGATTGGAATGGAAGGAGTTGGATATCACATCTCATGTTATAGGAAGGATCTCAGGTTTGGTATTAGAAGCATTGAGACATCACATCTCATGCTATAGGAAGGGTCTCAGGGTTGGAATGGGAAGGAGTTGGATATCACATCTCATCCAATAGGAAGGGTCTCAGGTTTGGAATGGGAAGGAATTGGATATCACATCTCATGTTATAGGAAGGATCTCAGGTTTGGTAGAAGCATTGAGATATCACGTCTCTGCTATCGGAAGGGTCTCAGGATTGGATTGGGAAGGAGTTGGATATCACATCTCATGCCATAGGAAGGGTCTCAGGATTGGTATAAGCATTGAGATATCACATCTCTGCTATCGGAAGGGTCTCAGGATTGGATTGGGAAGGAGTTGGATATCCCTTCTCATGCTATAGGAAGTGTCTCAGGTTGGAATGGGAAGGAGTTGGATATCACATCTCATGTTATAGGAAGGGTCTCAGGATTGGAATGGGAAGGATTTGGATACCACATCTCTTGCTATAGGAAGGGTCTCAGGATTGGAATGGGTAGGAGTTGGATATTACTTTATTGCTATAGGAAGGGTCTCATGTTTGGAATGGGAAAGAGTTGGATATCACATATGCTATAGTTAGTGTCTCAGGTTTGGAACGGGAAGGAGTTGGATATCACATCTCATGTTATAGGAAGGGTCTCAGGTTTGGTATAAGCATTGAGATATCACATCTCTGCTATCGGAAGCGCTCAGGATTGGAATGGGAAGGAGTTGGATATCCCATCTCATGTTATAGGAAGAGTCTCTGGTTTGGTATTAGAATCATTGAGATATCACATCGCATGCTGTAGGAAGGGTCTAAGGATTGGAATGGGATGGACTTGGATATCACATCTCATGCTATAGGTAGGCTCTCAGGTTTGGTATAAGCATTGAGATATCACATCTCATGCTATAGGAAGGGTCTCAGGATTGGAATGGGAAGGAATTGGATATCACATCTCATGCTATAGGAAGGGTCTCAGATTTGGTATAAGCATTGAGATATCACATCTCATGCTAAAGGAAGGGTCTCAGGATTGGAATGGGAAGGAGTTGTATATGACATCTCAGGCCATAGGAAGGTTCTCAGGTTTAGTATAAACATTGAGATATCACATCTCTGCTATCGGAAGGGTCTCAGGATTGGAATGGGAAGGAGTTGGATATCCCATCTCATGTTATAGGAAGGGTCTCAGGTTTGGTATTAGAAGCATAGAGATATCACATCTCATGCTATAGGAAGGGTCTCAGGATTTGAATGGCAAGGAGTTGGATATCACATCTCATGCCATAGGAAGGGTCTCAGGTTTGGTATAAGCATTGAGATATCACATCTCTGCTATCGGAAGGGTCTCAGGATTGGATTGGGAAGGAGTTAGATATCCCTTCTCATGCTATAGGAAGTGTCTCAGGTTGGAATGGGAAGGAGTTGGATATCACATCTCATGTTATAGGAAGGGTCTCAGGATTGGAATGGGAAGGACTTGGATGTCACATCTCATGCTATAGGGAGGGTCTCAAGTTTGATATTAGAAGCATTGAGATAACAAATCTCATGATATCGGAAGGGTCTCAGGATTGGAATGGGAAGGAGTTGGATATCACATCTCATGATAAAGGAAGGGTCTAAGGTTTGGAAGGGGAAGGATTTGGATATCACATCTCATGTTATAGGACGGGTCTCAGGTTTGGTATTAGAAGCATTGAGATATCAAGTCTCATGGTATAAGAAGGGTCTCAGAATTGGAATGGGAAGGAGTTGGATATCACACCTCAAGCTATAGGAAGGGTCTCAGGATTGGAATGGGAAGTAGTTTGATATCACATCTCATGCCATAGTATGGGTCTCAGGTTTGGTAGAAGCATTGGGATATCACATCTCATGCTATCGGAAGGGTATCAGTATTGGATTTGGAAGAAGTTGGATATCCCATCTCATGCTATAGGAAGGGTCTCAGGTTGGAATGGGAAGGAGTTGGATATCATATTTCATGTTATAGGAAGGGTCTCAGGATTGGAATGGGAAGGACTTGGATATCATATCTCATGCTATAGGACGGGTCTCAGGTTTGTTATTAGAATCATTGAGATATCATTTTGCATGCTGTAGGAAGGGTCTAAGGATTGGAATGGGAAGGACTTGGATATCACATCTCATGCTATAGATAGGCTCTTAGGTTTGGAAAGGGAAGGAGTTGGATATCACATTTCATGTTAGAGGAAGGATCTCAGGTTTGGTATTAGAAGCATTGAGATATCACATCTCATGCTATATGAAGGGTCTCAGGATTGGAATGGGAAGTAGTTGGATATCACATCTCATGCTATAGGAAGGGTCTCAGGTTTGGTATAAGCATTGAGATATCACATCTCATGCTATAGGACAGGTCTCAGGATTGGAATGGAAGGAGTTGGATATCACATCTCATGTTATAGGAAGGATCTCAGGTTTGGTATTAGAAGCATTGAGACATCACATCTCATGCTATAGGAAGGGTCTCAGGGTTGGAATGGGAAGGAGTTGGATATCACATCTCATCCAATAGGAAGGGTCTCAGGTTTGGAATGGGAAGGAATTGGATATCACATCTCATGTTATAGGAAGGATCTCAGGTTTGGTATTAGAAGCATTGAGATATCACATCTTATGCTATAGGAAGGGTCTAAGGATTGGAATGTGAAGGATTTGGATATCACATCTCATGCTAAAGGAAGGGTCTCAGGTTTGGTAGAAGCATTGAGATATCACGTCTCTGCTATCGGAAGGGTCTCAGGATTGGATTGGGAAGGAGTTGGATATCCCTTCTCATGCTATAGGAAGGGTCTCAGGATTTGAATGGCAAGGAGTTGGATATCACATCTCATGCCATAGGAAGGGTCTCAGGTTTGGTATAAGCATTGAGATATCACATCTCTGCTTTCGGAAGGGTCTCAGGATTGGAATGGGAAGGAGTTGGATATTCCCATCTCATGTTATAGGAAGGGTCTCAGGTTTGGTATTAGAAGCATTGAGATATCACATCTCATGCTATAGGAAGGGTCTCAGGATTGGAATGGGAAGGACTTGGATATCACATCTCATGCTATAGGGAGGGTCTCAAGTTTGATATTAGAAGCTTTGAGATATCACATCTCATGATATCGGAAGGGTCTCAGGATTGGAATGGGAAGGAGTTGGATATCACATCTCATGATAAAGGAAGGGTCTAAGGTTTGGAAGGGGAAGGATTTGGATATCACATATCATGTTATATTACGGGTCTCAGGTTTGGTATTAGAAGCATTGAGATATCAAGTCTCAGAGTATAGGAAGGGTCTCAGAATTGGAATGGGAAGGAGTTGGATATCACATCTCAAGCTATAGGAAGGGTCTCAGGATTGGAATGGGAAGGACTTGGATATCACATCTCATGCTATAGGAAGGCTCTCAGGTTTGGAAGGGGAAAGAGTTGGATATCACATTTCATGTTAGAGGTAGGATCTCAGGTTTGGTATTAGAGGCATTGAGATATCACATCTCATGCTATCAGAAGGGTCTCAGGAATGGAATGGGAAGGAGTTGGATATCACATCTCATGCTAAAGGGAGGGTCTCAGGTTTGGAAGGGGAAGGATTTGGATATCACATCTCATGTTATAGGAAGGATATCAGGTTTGGTATTAGAAGCATTGAGATATCACATCTCATGCTATCGGAAGGATCTCAGGTTTGGTATTAGAAGCATTGAGATATCACATCTCATGCTATCAGAAGGGTCTCAGGATTGGAATGGGAAGGAGTTGGATATCACATCTCATGCTAAAGGGAGGGTCTCAGGTTTGGAAGGGGAAGGATTTGGATATCACATCTCATGTTATCGGAAGGATCTCACGTTTGGTATTAGAAGTATTGAGATATCATATCTCATGCTATAGGAAGGGTCTCAGGATTGGAATGGGAAAGAGTTGGATATCACATCTCATGCTATAGGGAGTGTCTCAGGATTGGAATGGGAAGGACTTAGATATCACATATCATGCTATAGGAAGGGTCTCAGTTTTGATAGAAACATTGAGATATCACATCTCATGCTATCGGAAGTGTCTCAGGATTGGAATGGGAAGGAGCTGGATATCACATCTCATGCTAAAGGAAGGGTCTCAGGTTTGGAACGGGAAGGATTTGGATATCACATCTCATGTTATAGGAAGGGTCTCAGGTTTGGTATAAGCATTGAGATATCACATCTCTGCTATCGGAAGTGTCTCAGGATTGGAATGGGAAGGAGTTGGATATCACATCTCATGTTATAGGATGGGTCTCAGGTTTGTTATTAGAATCATTGAGATATCATATTGCATGCTGTAGGAAGGGTCTAAGGGTTGGAATGGGAAGGACTTGGATATCACATCTCATGCTATAGATAGGCTCTTAGGTTTGGAAAGGGAAGGAGTTGGATATCACATTTCATGTTAGAGGAAGGATCTCAGGTTTGGTATTAGAAGCATTGAGATATCACATCTCATGCTATAGGAAGGGTCTCAGGATTGGAATGGGAAGTAGTTGGATATCACATCTCATGCTATAGGAAGGGTCTCAGGTTTAGTATAAGCATTGAGATATCACATCTCATGCTATAGGACGGGTCTCAGGATTGGAATGGAAGGAGTTGGATATCACATCTCATGTTATAGGAAGGATCTCAGGTTTGGTATTAGAAGCATTGAGACATCACATCTCATGCTATAGGAAGGGTCTCAGGGTTGGAATGGGAAGGAGTTGGATATCACATCTCATCCAATAGGAAGGGTCTCAGGTTTGGAATGGGAAGGAATTGGATATCACATCTCATGTTATAGGAAGGATCTCAGGTTTGGTATTAGAAGCATTGAGATATCACATCTCATGCTATAGGAAGGGTCTCAGGATTGGAATGTGAAGGATTTGGATATCACATCTCATGCTAAAGGAAGGGTCTCAGGTTTGGTAGAAGCATTGAGATATCACGTCTCTGCTATCGGAAGGGTCGCAGGATTGGATTGGGAAGGAGTTGGATATCCCTTCTCATGCTATAGGAAGGGTCTCAGGATTTGAATGGCAAGGAGTTGGATATCACATCTCATGCCATAGGAAGGGTCTCAGGTTTGGTATAAGCATTGAGATATCACATCTCTGCTATCGGAAGGGTCTCAGGATTGGATTGGGAAGGAGTTGGATATCCCTTCTCATGCTATAGGAAGTGTCTCAGGTTGGAATGGGAAGGAGTTGGATATCACATCTCATGTTATAGGAAGGGTCTCAGGATTGGAATGGGAAGGATTTGGATATCACATCTCTTGCTATAGGAAGGGTCTCAGGATTGGAATGGGTAGGAGTTGGATATTACTTTCTTGCTATAGGAAGGGTCTCATGTTTGGAATGGGAAGGAGTTGGATATCACATATGCTATAGTTAGTGTCTCAGGTTTGGAACGGGAACGAGTTGGATATCACATCTCATGTTATAGGAAGGGTCTCAGGTTTGGTATAAGCATTGAGATATCACATCTCTGCTATCGGAAGCGGCTCAGGATTGGAATGGGAAGGAGTTGGATATCCCATCTCATGTTATAGTAAGAGTCTCTGGTTTGGTATTAGAATCATTGAGATATCACATCTCATGCTATAGGAAGGGTCTCAGGATTGGAATGGGAAGGATTTGGATATCACATCTCATGCTATAGGACGGGTCTCAGATTTGGTATAAGCATTGAGATATCACATCTCCTGCTAAAGGAAGGGTCTCAGGATTGGAATGGGAAGGAGTTGTATATGACATCTCAGGCCATAGGAAGGGTCTCAGGTTTGGTATAAGCATTGAGATATCACATCTCTGCTATCGGAAGGTTCTCAGGATTGGAATGGGAAGGAGTTGGATATCCCATCTCATGTTATAGGAAGGGTCTCAGGTTTGGTATTAGAAGCATAGAGATATCACATCTCATGCTATAGGAAGGGTCTCAGGATTGGAATGGGAAGGACTTGGATGTCACATCTCATGTTTCCTATGACATGAGATGTGATATCCAATTCCTTCCCATTCCAAACCTGAGACCCTTCCTACAACATGCAATGATATATCTCAATGCCTCTAATACCAAACCTGAGACCAGTCCTATAACATGAGATGGGATATCCAACTCCTTCCCGTTCCAAACCTGAGACCCTTCCTATAGCATGAGATGTAATATCTCAATGCTTCTAATGCCAAACCTGAGATCCTTCCGATAGCATGAGATGTGATATCTCAATGCTTCTAATACCAAACTTGAGATCCTTCCGATAGCATGAGATGTGATATCTCAATGCTTCTAATACCAATCCTGAGATCCTTCCTATAACATGAGATGTGATATCCAAATCCTTCCCCTTCCAAACCTGAGACCCTCCCTTTAGCATGAGGCCTCAGGTTTGGTATTAGAAGCATTGAGATATCACATCTCATGCTATAGGAAGGGTCTCAGGATTGGAATGGGAAGGACTTGGATGTCACATCTCATGCTATAGGGAGGGTCTCAAGTTTGATATTAGAAGCATTGAGATAACAAATCTCATGATATCGGAAGGGTCTCAGGATTGGAATGGGAAGGAGTTGGATATCACATCTCATGATAAAGGAAAGGTCTAAGGTTTGGAAAGGAAAGGATTTGGATATCACATCTCATGTTATAGGACGGGTCTCAGGTTTGGTATTAGAAGCATTGAGATATCAAGTCTCATGGTATAAGAAGGGTCTCAGAATTGGAATGGGAAGGCGTTGGATATCACACCTCAAGCTATAGGAAGCGTCTCAGGATTGGAATGGGAAGGAGTTTGATATCACATCTCATGCCATAGTATGGTTCTCAGGTTTGGTAGAAGCATTGGGATATCACATCCCATGCTATCGGAAGGGTATCAGTATTGGATTTGGAAGGAGTTGGATATTCCATCTCATGCTATAGGAAGGGTCTCAGGTTGGAATGGGAAGGAGTTGGATATCATATCTCATGCTATAGGAAGGTTCTTAGGTTTGGAAGGGGAAGGAGTTGGATATCACATTTCATGTTAGAGGAAGGATCTCAGGTTTGGTATTAGAGGCCTTGAGATATCACATCTCATGCTATCGGAAGGGTCTCAGGATTGGAATGGGAAGGAGTTGGATATCACATCTCAAGCTATAGGAAGGGTCTCAGGTTTGGTATAAGCATTGAGATATCACATCTCATGCTATAGGAAGGTTCTCTGGATTGGAATGGGAAGAAGTTGGATATCACATCTCATGCTATAGGAAGGGTCTCAGGTTTGGTATAAGCATTGAGATATCACATCTCATGCTATAGGAAGGGTCTCAGGATTGGAATGGGAAGGAGTTGTATATGACATCTCATGCCATAGGAAGGGTCTCAGGTTTGGTATAAGCATTGAGATATCACATCACATGCTATAGGAAGGGTCTCAGGATTGGAATGGGAAGGACTTGGATATCACATCTCATGCTATAGGCAGGGTCTCAGGTTTGGAAAGGGAAGGAGATGGATATCACATTTCATGTTAGAGGTAGGATCTCAGGTTTGGCATTAGAGGCATTGAGATATCACATCTCATGCTATCAGAAGGGTCTCAGGATTGGAATGGGAAGGAGTTGGATATCACATCTCATGCTAAAGGGAGGGTCTCAGGTTTGGAAGGGGAAGGATTTGGAAATCACATCTCATATTATAGGAAGGATCTCAGGTTTGGTATTAGAAGCATTGAGATATCACATCTCATGCTATCGGAAGGATCTCAGGTTTGGTATAAGAGGCATTGAGATATCACATCTCATGCTATCATAAGGGTCTCAGGATTGGAATGGGAAGGAGTTGGATATCACATCTCATGTTATAGGAAGCATCTCAGGTTTGGTATTAGAAGCATAGAGATATCACATCTCATGCTATAGGAAGGGTCTCAGGATTGGAATGGGAAGGACTTGGATGTCACATCTCATGTTTCCTATGACATGAGATGTGATATCCAATTCCTTCCCATTCCAAACCTGAGACCCTTCCTACAACATGCAATGTGATATCTCAATGCCTCTAATACCAAACCTGAGACCAGTCCTATAACATGAGATGGGATATCCAACTCCTTCCCGTTCCAAACCTGAGACCCTTCCTATAGCATGAGATGTGATATCTCAATGCTTCTAATGCCAAACCTGAGATCCTTCCGATAGCATGAGATGTGATATCTCAATGCTTCTAATACCAAACTTGAGATCCTTCCGATAGCATGAGATGTGATATCTCAATGCTTCTAATACCAATCCTGAGATCCTTCCTATAACATGAGATGTGATATCCAAATCCTTCCCCTTCCAAACCTGAGACCCTCCCTTTAGCATGAGGCCTCAGGTTTGGTATTAGAAGCATTGAGATATCACATCTCATGCTATAGGAAGGGTCTCAGGATTGGAATGGGAAGGACTTGGATGTCACATCTCATGCTATAGGGAGGGTCTCAAGTTTGATATTAGAAGCATTGAGATAACAAATCTCATGATATCGGAAGGGTCTCAGGATTGGAATGGGAAGGAGTTGGATATCACATCTCATGATAAAGGAAAGGTCTAAGGTTTGGAAGGGGAAGGATTTGGATATCACATCTCATGTTATAGGACGGGTCTCAGGTTTGGTATTAGAAGCATTGAGATATCAAGTCTCATGGTATAAGAAGGGTCTCAGAATTGGAATGGGAAGGAGTTGGATATCACACCTCAAGCTATAGGAAGCGTCTCAGGATTGGAATGGGAAGGAGTTTGATATCACATCTCATGCCATAGTATGGTTCTCAGGTTTGGTAGAAGCATTGGGATATCACATCCCATGCTATCGGAAGGGTATCAGTATTGGATTTGGAAGGAGTTGGATATCCCATCTCATGCTATAGGAAGGGTCTCAGGTTGGAATGGGAAGGAGTTGGATATCATATCTCATGCTATAGGAAGGTTCTCAGGTTTGGAAGGGGAAGGAGTTGGATATCACATTTCATGTTAGAGGAAGGATCTCAGGTTTGGTATTAGAGGCCTTGAGATATCACATCTCATGCTATCGGAAGGGTCTCAGGATTGGAATGGGAAGGAGTTGGATATCACATCTCAAGCTATAGGAAGGGTCTCAGGTTTGGTATAAGCATTGAGATATCACATCTCATGCTATAGGAAGGTTCTCTGGATTGGAATGGGAAGAAGTTGGATATCACATCTCATGCTATAGGAAGGGTCTCAGGTTTGGTATAAGCATTGAGATATCACATCTCATGCTATAGGAAGGGTCTCAGGATTGGAATGGGAAGGAGTTGTATATGACATCTCATGCCATAGGAAGGGTCTCAGGTTTGGTATAAGCATTGAGATATCACATCACATGCTATAGGAAGGGTCTCAGGATTGGAATGGGAAGGACTTGGATATCACATCTCATGCTATAGGCAGGGTCTCAGGTTTGGAAAGGGAAGGAGATGGATATCACATTTCATGTTAGAGGTAGGATCTCAGGTTTGGCATTAGAGGCATTGAGATATCACATCTCATGCTATCAGAAGGGTCTCAGGATTGGAATGGGAAGGAGTTGGATATCACATCTCATGCTAAAGGGAGGGTCTCAGGTTTGGAAGGGGAAGGATTTGGAAATCACATCTCATATTATAGGAAGGATCTCAGGTTTGGTATTAGAAGCATTGAGATATCACATCTCATGCTATCGGAAGGATCTCAGGTTTGGTATAAGAGGCATTGAGATATCACATCTCATGCTATCATAAGGGTCTCAGGATTGGAATGGGAAGGAGTTGGATATCACATCTCATGTTATAGGAAGCATCTCAGGTTTGGTATTAGAAGCATTGAGACATCACATCTCATGCTATAGGAAGGGTCTCAGGATTGGAATGGGAAGGAGTTGGATATCACATCTCATGCTATAGGAAGGGTCTCAGATTTGGTATAAGCATTGAGATATCACATCTCATGCTATAGGAAGGGTCTCAGGATTGGAATGGGAAGGAGTTGTATATGACATCTCATGCTAAAGGGAGGGTCTCAGGTTTGGAAGGAGAAGGATTTGGAAATCACATCTCATGTTATCGGAAGGATCTCAGGTTTGGTATTAGAAGCACTGAGATATCACATCTCATGCTATCGGAAGTATCTCAGGTTTGGTATTAGAGGCATTGAGATATCACATCTCATGCTATCATAAGGGTCTCAGGATTGGAATGGGAAGGAGTTGGATATCACATCTCATGCTATAGGAAGGGTCTCAGATTTGGTATAAGCATTGAGATATCACATCTCATGCTATAGGAAGGGTCTCAGGATTGGAATGGGAAGGAGTTGGATATCACATCTCATGCTATAGGAAGGGTCTCAGGTTTGGAACGGGAAGGAGTTAGATATCACATCTCATGTTATAGGAAGAGTCTCAGGTTTGTTATAAGCATTGAGATATCACATCTCTGCTATCGGAGGTGTCTCAGGATTGGGATGGGAAGGAATTGGATATCACATCTCATGCTATAGGAAGGGTATCAGGTTTGGAACGGGAAGGAGTTGGATATCCCATCTCATGTTATAGGACAGGTCTCAGGTTTGATATTAGAAGCATTAGATATCACATCTCTGCTATTGGAAGGGTCTCAGGATTGGAATGGGAAGGACTTGGATATAAGAATTCATGTTATAGGAAGGGTCTCAGGTTTGGTATTAGAAGCATTGAGATATCACATCTCATGCTATAGGAAGGGTCTCAGGATTAAAATGGGAAGGACTTGGATATCACATCTCATGCTATAGGAAGGGTCTCAGGTTTGGTATAAGCATTGAGATATCACATCTCATGCTATAGGAAGGGTCTCAGGATTGGAATGGGAAGGATATGTATATGACATCTTATGCCATAGGAAGGGTCTCAGGTTTGGTATAAGCATTGAGATATCACATCACTGCTTTTGGAAGGGTCTCAGGATTGGAATCGGAAGGAGTTGGATATCCCATCTCATGTTATAGGAAGAGTCTCAGGTTTGGTATTAGAAGCATTGAGATATCACATCTCATGCTATCGGAAGTGTCTCAGGATTGGAATGGGAAGGAATTGGATATCACATCTCATGCTATAGGGAGGGTCTCAAGTTTGATATTAGAAGCATTGAGATATCACATCTCATGCTATAGGAAGGGTCTCAGGATTGGAATGGAAGGAGTTGGATATCACATCTCATGTTATAGGAAGGATCTCAGGTTTGGTATTAGAAGCATTGAGACATCACATCTCATGCTATAGGAAGGGTCTCAGGATTGTAATGGGAAGGAGTTGGATATCACATCTCATGCTATATGAAGGGTCTCAGGTTTGGTATAAGCATTCAGATATCACATTTCATGCTATAGGAAGGGTCTCAGGATTGGAATGGGAAGGAGTTGTATATGACATCTCATGCCGTAGGAAGGGTCTCAGGTTTGGTATAAGCATTGAGATATCACATCTCTGCTATCGGAAGGGTCTCAGGATTGGAATGGGAAGGAGTTGGATATCCCATCTCATGTTATAGGAAGGGTCTCATGATTGGAATGGGAAGGACTTGGATATCACATCTCATGCTATAGGAAGGCTCTTAGGTTTGGAAGGGGAAAGAGTTGGATATCACATTTCATGTTAGAGGTAGGATCTCAGGTTTGGTATTAGAGGCATTGAGATATCACATCTCATGCTATCAGAAGGGTCTCAGGATTGGAATGGGAAGGAGTTGGATATCACATCTCATGCTAAAGGGAGGGTCTCAGGTTTGGAAGGGGAAGGATTTGGATATCACATCTCATGTTATAGGAAGGATCTCAAGTTTGGTATTAGAAGCATTGAGATATCACATCTCATGCTATCAGAAGGGTCTCAGGATAGGAATGGGAAGGAGTTGGATATCACATCTCATGCTAAAGGGAGGGTCTCAGGTTTGGAAGGGGAAGGATTTGGATATCACATCTCATGTTATCGGAAGGATCTCAGGTTTGGTATTAGAAGTATTGAGATATCACATCTCATGCTATAGGAAGGGTCTCAGGATTGGAATGGGAACGAGTTGGATATCACATCTCATGCTAAAGGAAGGGTCTCAGGTTTGGTAGAAGCATTGAGATATCACATCTCATGCTATAGGAAGGGTCTCAGGATTGGAATGGGAAGGAGTTGTATATGACATCTCATGCCGTAGGAAGGGTCTCAGGTTTGGTATAAGCATTGAGATATCACATCTCTGCTATAGGAAGGGTCTCAGGATTGGAATGGGAAGGAGTTGGATATCCCATCTCATGTTATAGGAAGGGTCTCATGATTGGAATGGGAAGGACTTGGATATCACATCTCATGCTATAGGAAGGCTCTTAGGTTTGGAAGGGGAAAGAGTTGGATATCACATTTCATGTTGGAGGTAGGATCTCAGGTTTGGTATTAGAGGCATTGAGATATCACATCTCATGCTATCAGAAGCGTCTCAGGATTGGAATGGGAAGGAGTTGGATATCACATCTCATGCTAAAGGGAGGGTCTCAGGTTTGGAAGGGGAAGGATTTGGATATCACATCTCATGTTATAGGAAGGATCTCAAGTTTGGTATTAGAAGCATTGAGATATCACATCTCATGCTATCAGAAGGGTCTCAGGATAGGAATGGGAAGGAGTTGGATATCACATCTCATGCTAAAGGGAGGGTCTCAGGTTTGGAAGGGGAAGGATTTGGATATCACATCTCATGTTATCGGAAGGATCTCAGGTTTGGTATTAGAAGTATTGAGATATCACATCTCATGCTATAGGAAGGGTCTCAGGATTGGAATGGGAACGAGTTGGATATCACATCTCATGCTAAAGGAAGGGTCTCAGGTTTGGTAGAAGCATTGAGATATCACATCTCATGCTATAGGAAGGGTCTCAGGATTGGAATGGGAAGGAGTTGTATATGACATCACATGCCGTAGGAAGGGTCTCAGGTTTGGTATAAGCATTGAGATATCACATCTCTGCTATCGGAAGGGACTCAGGATTGGAATGGGAAGGAGTTGGATATCCCATCTCATGTTATAGGAAGGGTCTCATGATTGGAATGGGAAGGACTTGGATATCACATCTCATGCTATAGGAAGGCTCTTAGGTTTGGAAGGGGAAAGAGTTGGATATCACATTTCATGCTATAGGGTGGGTCTCAGCTTTGATATTAGAAGCATTGAGATATCACATCTCATGCGTCGGAAGTGTCTCAGGATTGGAATGGGAAGGAGCTGGATATCACATCTCATGCTAAAGGAAGGGTCTCAGGTTTGGAACAGGAAGGAGTTGGATATCACATCTCATGTTATAGGAAGGGTCTCAGGTTGGTATAAGCATTGATATATCACATCTCTGCTATCGGAAGTGTCTCAGGATTGGAATGGGAAGGAGTTGGATATCCCATCTCATGTTATAGGACGGGTCTCAGGTTTGTTATTAGAATCATTGAGATATCATATTGCATGCTGTAGGAAGGGTCTAAGGATTGGAATGGGAAGGACTTGGATATCACATCTCATGCTATAGATAGGGTCTCAGGTTGGAATTGGAAGGAGTTGGATATCACATCTCATGTTATAGGAAGGGTCTCAGGATTGGAATGGGAAGGACTTGGATATCACATCTCATGCTATAGGAAGGCTCTCAGGTTTGGAAGGGGAAAGAGTTGGATATCACATTTCATGTTAGAGGTAGGATCTCAGGTTTGGTATTAGAGGCAATGAGATATCACATCTCATGCTATCAGAAGGGTCTCAGATTTAGAATGGGAAGGAGTTGGATATCACATCTCATGCTAAAGGGAGGGTCTCAGGTTTGGAAGGGGAAGGATTTGGATATCACATCTCATGTTATAGGAAGGATCTCAAGTTTGGTATTAGAAGCATTGAGATATCACATCTCATGCTATCGGAAGGATCTCAGGTTTGGTATTAGAAGCATTGAGATATCACATCTCATGCTATCAGAAGGTTCTCAGGATTGGAATGGGAAGGAGTTGGATATCCCATCTCATGCTAAAGGGAGGGTCTCAGGTTTGGAAGGGGAAGGATTTGGATATCACATCTCATGTTATCGGAAGGATCTCAGGTTTGGTATTAGAAGTATTGAGATATCACATCTCATGCTATAGGAAGGGTCTCAGGATTGGAATATGGGAAGTAGTTGGATATCACATCTCATGCTAAAGGAAGGGTCTCAGGTTTGGTAGAAGCATTGAGATATCACATCTCATGCTATAGGAAGGGTCTCAGGAGGATATCACATCTCATGCTATAGGAAGGGTCTCAGATTTGGTATAAGCATTGAGATATCACATCTCATGCTAAAGGAAGGGTCTCAGGATTGGAATGGGAAGGAGTTGTATATGACATCTCAGGCCATAGGAAGGTTCTCAGGTTTGGTATAAGCATTGAGATATCACATCTCTGCTATCGGAAGGGTCTCAGGATTGGAATGGGAAGGAGTTGGATATCCCATCTCATGTTATAGGAAGGGTCTCGGGTTTGGTATTAGAAGCATAGAGATATCACATCTCATGCTATAGGAAGGATCTCAGGATTTGAATGGCAAGGAGTTGGATATCACATCTCATGCCATAGGAAGGGTCTCAGGTTTGGTATAAGCATTGAGATATCACATCTCTGCTATCGGAAGGGTCTCAGGATTGGATTGGGAAGGAGTTAGATATCCCTTCTCATGCTATAGGAAGTGTCTCAGGTTGGAATGGGAAGGAGTTGGATATCACATCTCATGTTATAGGAAGGGTCTCAGGATTGGAATGGGAAGGACTTGGATGTCACATCTCATGCTATAGGGAGGGTCTCAAGTTTGATATTAGAAGCATTGAGATAACAAATCTCATGATATCAGAAGGGTCTCAGGATTGGAATGGGAAGGAGTTGGATATCACATCTCATGATAAAGGAAGGGTCTAAGGTTTGGAAGGGGAAGGATTTGGATATCACATCTCATGTTATAGGACGGGTCTCAGGTTTGGTATTAGATGCATTGAGATATCAAGTCTCATGGTATAAGAAGGGTCTCAGAATTGGAATGGGAAGGAGTTGGATATCACACCTCAAGCTATAGGAAGGGTCTCAGGATTGGAATGGGAAGGAGTTTGATATCACATCTCATGCCATAGTATGGGTCTCAGGTTTGGTAGAAGCATTGGGATATCACATCTCATGCTATCGGAAGGGTATCAGTATTGGATTTGGAAGAAGTTGGATATCCCATCTCATGCTATAGGAAGGGTCTCAGGTTGGAATGGGAAGGAGTTGGATATCACATTTCATGTTATAGGAAGGGTCTCAGGATTGGAATGGGAAGGACTTGGATATCATATCTCATGCTATAGGACGGGTCTCAGGTTTGTTATTAGAATCATTGAGATATCATATTGCATGCTGTAGGAAGGGTCTAAGGATTGGAATGGGAAGGACTTGGATATCACATCTCATGCTATAGATAGGCTCTTAGGTTTGGAAAGGGAAGGAGTTGGATATCACATTTCATGTTAGAGGAAGGATCTCAGGTTTGGTATTAGAAGCATTGAGATATCACATCTCATGCTATATGAAGGGTCTCAGGATTGGAATGGGAAGTAGTTGGATATCACATCTCATGCTATAGGAAGGGTCTCAGGTTTGGTATAAGCATTGAGATATCACATCTCATGCTATAGGACAGGTCTCAGGATTGGAATGGAAGGAGTTGGATATCACATATCATGTTATAGGAGGGATCTCAGGATTGGTATTAGAAGCATTGAGACATCACATCTCATGCTATAGGAAGGGTCTCAGGGTTGGAATGGGAAGGAGTGTGATATCACATCTCATCCAATAGGAAGGGTCTCAGGTTTGGAATGGGAAGGAATTGGATATCACATCTCATGTTATAGGAAGGATCTCAGGTTTGGTATTAGAAGCATTGAGATATCACATCTCATGCTATAGGAAGGGTCTTAGGATTGGAATGTGAAGGATTTGGATATCACATCTCATGCTAAAGGAAGGGTCTCAGGTTTGGTAGAAGCATTGAGATATCACGTCTCTGCTATCGGAAGGGTCTCAGGATTGGATTGGGAAGGAGTTGGATATCCCTTCTCATGCTATAGGAAGGGTCTCAGGATTTGAATGGCAAGGAGTTGGATATCACATCTCATGCCATAGGAAGGGTCTCAGGTTTGGTATAAGCATTGAGATATCACATCTCTGCTATCGGAAGGGTCTCAGGATTGGAATGGGAAGGAGTTGGATATTCCCATCTCATGTTATAGGAAGGGTCATTGGTTTGGTATTAGAAGCATTGAGATATCACATCTCATGCTATAGGAAGGGTCTCAGGATTGGAATGGGAAGGACTTGGATATCACATCCCCTGCTATAGGGAGGGTCTCAAGTTTGATATTAGAAGCTTTGAGATATCACATCTCATGATATCGGAAGGGTCTCAGGATTGGAATGGGAAGGAGTTGGATATCACATCTCATGATAAAGGAAGGGTCTAAGGTTTGGAAGGGGAAGGATTTGGATATCACATCTCATGTTATATTACGGGTCTCAGGTTTGGTATTAGAAGCATTGAGATATCAAGTCTCAGAGTATAGGAAGGGTCTCAGAATTGGAATGGGAAGGAGTTGGATATCACATCTCAAGCTATCGGAAGGGTCTCAGGATTGGAATGGGAAGGAGTTGGATATTCCCATCTCATGTTATAGGAAGGGTCATTGGTTTGGTATTAGAAGCATTGAGATATCACATCTCATGCTATAGGAAGGGTCTCAGGATTGGAATGGGAAGGACTTGGATATCACATCCCCTGCTATAGGGAGGGTCTCAAGTTTGATATTAGAAGCTTTGAGATATCACATCTCATGATATCGGAAGGGTCTCAGGATTGGAATGGGAAGGAGTTGGATATTCCATCTCATGATAAAGGAAGGGTCTCAGGTTTGGAAGGGGAAGGATTTGGATATCACATCTCATGTTATATTACGGGTCTCAGGTTTGGTATTAGAAGCATTGAGATATCAAGTCTCAGAGTATAGGAAGGGTCTCAGAATTGGAATGGGAAGGAGTTGGATATCACATCTCAAGCTATAGGAAGGGTCTCAGGATTGGAATGGGAAGGACTTGGATATCACATCTCATGCTATAGGAAGGCTCTCAGGTTTGGAAGGGGAAAGAGTTGGATATCACATTTCATGTTAGAGGTAGGATCTCAGGTTTGGTATTAGAGGCATTGAGATATCACATCTCATGCTATCAGAAGGGTCTCAGGAATGGAATGGGAAGGAGTTGGATATCACATCTCATGCTAAAGGGAGGGTCTCAGGTTTGGAATGGAAGGAGTTGGATATCACATATCATGTTATAGGAGGGATCTCAGGTTTGGTATTAGAAGCATTGAGACATCACATCTCATGCTATATGAAGGGTCTCAGGATTGGAATGGGAAGTAGTTGGATATCACATCTCATGCTATAGGAAGGGTCTCAGGTTTGGTATTAGAAGCATTGAGATATCACATCTCATGCTATAGGACAGGTCTCAGGATTGGAATGGAAGGAGTTGGATATCACATATCATGTTATAGGAGGGATCTCAGGTTTGGTATTAGAAGCATTGAGACATCACATCTCATGCTATAGGAAGGGTCTCAGGGTTGCATGGGAAGGAGTGTGATATCACATCTCATCCAATAGGAAGGGTCTCAGGTTTGGAATGGGAAGGAATTGGATATCACATCTCATGTTATAGGAAGGATCTCAGGTTTGGTATTAGAAGCATTGAGATATCACATCTCATGCTATAGGAAGGGTCTTAGGATTGGAATGTGAAGGATTTGGATATCACATCTCATGCTAAAGGAAGGGTCTCAGGTTTGGTAGAAGCATTGAGATATCACGTCTCTGCTATCGGAAGGGTCTCAGGATTGGATTGGGAAGGAGTTGGATATCCCTTCTCATGCTATAGGAAGGGTCTCAGGATTTGAATGGCAAGGAGTTGGATATCACATCTCATGCCATAGGAAGGGTCTCAGGTTTGGTATAAGCATTGAGATATCACATCTCTGCTATCGGAAGGGTCTCAGGATTGGAATGGGAAGGAGTTGGATATTCCCATCTCATGTTATAGGAAGGGTCATTGGTTTGGTATTAGAAGCATTGAGATATCACATCTCATGCTATAGGAAGGGTCTCAGGATTGGAATGGGAAGGACTTGGATATCACATCCCCTGCTATAGGGAGGGTCTCAAGTTTGATATTAGAAGCTTTGAGATATCACATCTCATGATATCGGAAGGGTCTCAGGATTGGAATGGGAAGGAGTTGGATATCACATCTCATGATAAAGGAAGGGTCTAAGGTTTGGAAGGGGAAGGATTTGGATATCACATCTCATGTTATATTACGGGTCTCAGGTTTGGTATTAGAAGCATTGAGATATCAAGTCTCAGAGTATAGGAAGGGTCTCAGAATTGGAATGGGAAGGAGTTGGATATCACATCTCAAGCTATAGGAAGGGTCTCAGGATTGGAATGGGAAGGACTTGGATATCACATCTCATGCTATAGGAAGTCTCTCAGGTTTGGAAGGGGAAAGAGTTGGATATCACATTTCATGTTAGAGGTAGGATCTCAGGTTTGGTATTAGAGGCATTGAGATATCACATCTCATGCTATCAGAAGGGTCTCAGGAATGGAATGGGAAGGAGTTGGATATCACATCTCATGCTAAAGGGAGGGTCTCAGGTTTGGAAGGGGAAGGATTTGGATATCACATCTCATGTTATAGGAAGGATCTCAGGTTTGGTATTAGAAGCATTGAGATATCACATCTCATGCTATCGGAAGGATCTCAGGTTTGGTATTTGAAGCATTGAGATATCACATCTCATGCTATCAGAAGGGTCTAAGGATTGGAATGGGAAGGAGTTGGATATCACATCTCATGCTAAAGGGAGGGTCTCAGGTTTGGAAGGGGAAGGATTTGGATATCACATCTCATGTTATCGGAAGGATCTCACGTTTGGTATTAGAAGTATTGAGATATCATATCTCATGCTATAGGAAGGGTCTCAGGATTGGAATGGGAAAGAGTTGGATATCACATCTCATGCTATAGGGAGTGTCTCAGGATTGGAATGGGAAGGACTTAGATATCACATATCATGCTATAGGGAGGGTCTCAGTTTTGATATTAGAAGCATTGAGATATCACATCTCATGCTATCGGAAGTGTCTCAGGATTGGAATGGGAAGGAGCTGGATATCACATCTCATGCTAAAGGAAGAGTCTCAGGTTTGGAACGGGAAGGATTTGGATATCACATCTCATGTTATAGGAAGGGTCTCAGGTTTGGTATAAGCATTGAGATATCACATCTCTGCTATCGGAAGTGTCTCGGGATTGGAATGGGAAGGAGTTGGATATCACATCTCATGTTATAGGACGGGTCTCAGGTTTGTTATTAGAATCATTGAGATATCATATTGCATGCTGTAGGAAGGGTCTAAGGGTTGGAATGGGAAGGACTTGGATATCACATCTCATGCTATAGATAGGCTCTTAGGTTTGGAAAGGGAAGGAGTTGGATATCACATTTCATGTTAGAGGAAGGATCTCAGGTTTGGTATTAGAAGCATTGAGATATCACATCTCATGCTATAGGAAGGGTCTCAGGATTGGAATGGGAAGTAGTTGGATATCACATCTCATGCTATAGGAAGGGTCTCAGGTTTAGTATAAGCATTGAGATATCACATCTCATGCTATAGGACGGGTCTCAGGATTGGAATGGAAGGAGTTGGATATCACATCTCATGTTATAGGAAGGATCTCAGGTTTGGTATTAGAAGCATCGAGACATCACATCTCATGCTATAGGAAGGGTCTCAGGGTTGGAATGGGAAGGAGTTGGATATCACATCTCATCCAATAGGAAGGGTCTCAGGTTTGGAATGGGAAGGAATTGGATATCACATCTCATGTTATAGGAAGGATCTCAGGTTTGGTATTAGAAGCATTGA
Organism: Ambystoma mexicanum; assembly: GCF_040938575.1. Classification (NCBI taxonomy): domain Eukaryota; kingdom Metazoa; phylum Chordata; class Amphibia; order Caudata; family Ambystomatidae; genus Ambystoma; species Ambystoma mexicanum. The sequence goes on along the minus strand of NC_090922.1, from coordinate 6,136,359 downwards.
GATATCACATCTCATGCTATAGGAAGGGTCTCAGGATTGGAATGTGAAGGATTTGGATATCACATCTCATGCTAAAGGAAGGGTCTCAGGTTTGGTAGAAGCATTGAGATATCACGTCTCTGCTATCGGAAGGGTCGCAGGATTGGATTGGGAAGGAGTTGGATATCCCTTCTCATGCTATAGGAAGGGTCTCAGGATTTGAATGGCAAGGAGTTGGATATCACATCTCATGCCATAGGAAGGGTCTCAGGTTTGGTATAAACATTGAGATATCACATCTCTGCTATCGGAAGGGTCTCAGGATTGGATTGGGAAGGAGTTGGATATCCCTTCTCATGCTATAGGAAGTGTCTCAGGTTGGAATGGGAAGGAGTTGGATATCACATCTCATGTTATAGGAAGGGTCTCAGGATTGGAATGGGAAGGATTTGGATATCACATCTCTTGCTATAGGAAGGGTCTCAGGATTGGAATGGGTAGGAGTTGGATATTACTTTCTTGCTATAGGAAGGGTCTCATGTTTGGAATGGGAAGGAGTTGGATATCACATATGCTATAGTTAGTGTCTCAGGTTTGGAACGGGAAGGAGTTGGATATCACATCTCATGTTATAGGAAGGGTCTCAGGTTTGGTATAAGCATTGAGATATCACATCTCTGCTATCGGAAGCGGCTCAGGATTGGAATGGGAAGGAGTTGGATATCACATCTCATGTTATAGTAAGAGTCTCTGGTTTGGTATTAGAATCATTGAGATATCACATCGCATGCTGTAGGAAGGGTCTAAGGATTGGAATGGGATGGACTTGGATATCACATCTCATGCTATAGGTAGGCTCTCAGGTTTGGTATAAGCATTGAGATATCACATCTCATGCTATAGGAAGGGTCTCAGGATTGGAATGGGAAGGATTTGGATATCACATCTCATGCTATAGGAAGGGTCTCAGATTTGGTATAAGCATTGAGATATCACATCTCATGCTAAAGGAAGGGTCTCAGGATTGGAATGGGAAGGAGTTGTATATGACATCTCAGGCCATAGGAAGGGTCTCAGGTTTGGTATAAGCATTGAGATATCACATCTCTGCTATCGGAAGGGTCTCAGGATTGGAATGGGAAGGAGTTGGATATCCCATCTCATGTTATAGGAAGGGTCTCAGGTTTGGTATTAGAAGCATAGAGATATCACATCTCATGCTATAGGAAGGGTCTCAGGATTGGAATGGGAAGTAGTTGGATATCACATCTCATGCTATAGGAAGGGTCTCAGGTTTAGTATAAGCATTGAGATATCACATCTCATGCTATAGGACGGGTCTCAGGATTGGAATGGAAGGAGTTGGATATCACATCTCATGTTATAGGAAGGATCTCAGGTTTGGTATTAGAAGCATTGAGACATCACATCTCATGCTATAGGAAGGGTCTCAGGGTTGGAATGGGAAGGAGTTGGATATCACATCTCATCCAATAGGAAGGGTCTCAGGTTTGGAATGGGAAGGAATTGGATATCACATCTCATGTTATAGGAAGGATCTCAGGTTTGGTATTAGAAGCATTGAGATATCACATCTCATGCTATAGGAAGGGTCTCAGGATTGGAATGTGAAGGATTTGGATATCACATCTCATGCTAAAGGAAGGGTCTCAGGTTTGGTAGAAGCATTGAGATATCACGTCTCTGCTATCGGAAGGGTCGCAGGATTGGATTGGGAAGGAGTTGGATATCCCTTCTCATGCTATAGGAAGGGTCTCAGGATTTGAATGGCAAGGAGTTGGATATCACATCTCATGCCATAGGAAGGGTCTCAGGTTTGGTATAAACATTGAGATATCACATCTCTGCTATCGGAAGGGTCTCAGGATTGGATTGGGAAGGAGTTGGATATCCCTTCTCATGCTATAGGAAGTGTCTCAGGTTGGAATGGGAAGGAGTTGGATATCACATCTCATGTTATAGGAAGGGTCTCAGGATTGGAATGGGAAGGATTTGGATATCACATCTCTTGCTATAGGAAGGGTCTTAGGATTGGAATGGGTAGGAGTTGGATATTACTTTCTTTCTATAGGAAGGGTCTCATGTTTGGAATGGGAAGGAGTTGGATATCACATATGCTATAGTTAGTGTCTCAGGTTTGGAACGGGAAGGAGTTGGATATCACATCTCATGTTATAGGAAGGGTCTCAGGTTTGGTATAAGCATTGAGATATCACATCTCTGCTATCGGAAGCGGCTCAGGATTGGAATGGGAAGGAGTTGGATATCACATCTCATGTTATAGTAAGAGTCTCTGGTTTGGTATTAGAATCATTGAGATATCACATCGCATGCTGTAGGAAGGGTCTAAGGATTGGAATGGGATGGACTTGGATATCACATCTCATGCTATAGGTAGGCTCTCAGGTTTGGTATAAGCATTGAGATATCACATCTCATGCTATAGGAAGGGTCTCAGGATTGGAATGGGAAGGATTTGGATATCACATCTCATGCTATAGGAAGGGTCTCAGATTTGGTATAAGCATTGAGATATCACATCTCATGCTAAAGGAAAGGTCTCAGGATTGGAATGGGAAGGAGTTGTATATGACATCTCAGGCCATAGGAAGGGTCTCAGGTTTGGTATAAGCATTGAGATATCACATCTCTGCTATCGGAAGGGTCTCAGGATTGGAATGGGAAGGAGTTGGATATCCCATCTCATGTTATAGGAAGGGTCTCAGGTTTGGTATTAGAAGCATAGAGATATCACATCTCATGCTATAGGAAGGGTCTCAGGATTGGAATGGGAAGGACTTGGATGTCACATCTCATGCTATAGGGAGGATCTCAAGTTTGATATTAGAAGCATTGAGATAACACATCTCATGATATCGGAAGGGTCTCAGGATTGGAATGGGAAGGAGTTGGATACCACATCTCATGATAAAGGAAGGGTCTAAGGTTTGGAAGGGGAAGGATTTGGATATCACATCTCATGTTATAGGACGGGTCTCAGGTTTGGTATTAGAAGCATTGAGATATCAAGTCTCATGGTATAAGAAGGGTCTCAGAATTGGAATGGGAAGGAGTTGGATATCACACCTCAAGCTATAGGAAGGGTCTAAGGATTGGAATGGGAAGGAGTTTGATATCACATCTCATGCCATAGTATGGGTCTCAGGTTTGGTAGAAGCATTGGGATATCACATCTCATGCTATCGGAAGGGTATCAGTATTGGATTTTGAAGAAGTTGGATATCCCATCTCATGCTATAGGAAGGGTCTCAGGTTGGAATGGGAAGGAGTTGGATATCACATTTCATGTTATAGGAAGGGTCTCAGGATTGGAATGGGAAGGACTTGGATATCATATCTCATGCTATAGGACGGGTCTCAGGTTTGTTATTAGAATCATTGAGATATCATATTGCATGCTGTAGGAAGGGTCTAAGGATTGGAATAGGAAGGACCTGGATATCACATCTCATGCTATAGATAGGCTCTTAGGTTTGGAAAGGGAAGGAGTTGGATATCACATTTCATGTTAGAGGAAGGATCTCAGGTTTGGTATTAGAAGCATTGAGATATCACATCTCATGCTATAGGAAGGGTCTCAGGATTGGAATGGGAAGTAGTTGGATATCACATCTCATGCTATAGGAAGGGTCTCAGGTTTGGTATAAGCATTGCGATATCACATCTCATGCTATAGGACGGGTCTCAGGATTGGAATGGAAGGAGTTGGATATCACATCTCATGTTATGGGAAGGATCTCAGGTTTGGTATTAGAATCATTGAGACATCACATCTCATGCTATAGGAAGGGTCTCAGGGTTGGAATGGGAAGGAGTTGGATATCACAACTCATCCAATAGGAAGGGTCTCAGGTTTGGAATGGGAAGGAATTGGATATCACATCTCATGTTATAGGAAGGATCTCAGGTTTGGTATTAGAAGCATTGAGATATCACATCTCATGCTATAGGAAGGGTCTCAGGATTGGAATGTGAAGGATTTGGATATCACATCTCATGCTAAAGGAAGGGTCTCAGGTTTGGTAGAAGCATTGAGATATCACGTCTCTGCTATCGGAAGGGTCTCAGGATTGGATTGGGAAGGAGTTGGATATCCCTTCTCATGCTATAGGAAGGGTCTCAGGATTTGAATGGCAAGGAGTTGGATATCACATCTCATGCCATACGAAGGGTCTCAGGTTTGGTATAAGCATTGAGATATCACATCTCTGCTATCGGAAGGGTCTCAGGATTGGAATGGGAAGGAGTTGGATATTCCCATCTCATGTAATAGGAAGGGTCTCAGGTTTGGTATTAGAAGCATTGAGATATCACATCTCATGCTATACTAAGGGTCTCAGGATTGGAATGGGAAGGACTTGGATATCACATCTCATGCTATAGGGAGGGTCTCAAGTTTGATATTAGAAGCTTTGAGATATCACATCTCATGATATCGGAAGGGTCTCAGGATTGGAATGGGAAGGAGTTGGATATCACATCTCATGATAAAGGAAGGGTCTAAGGTTTGGAAGGGGAAGGATTTGGATATCACATCTCATGTTATATTACGGGTCTCAGGTTTGGTATTAGAAGCATTGAGATATCAAGTCTCAGAGTATAGGAAGGGTCTCAGAATTGGAATGGGAAGGAGTTGGATATCACATCTCAAGCTATAGGAAGGGTCTCAGGATTGGAATGGGAAGGACTTGGATATCACATCTCATGCTATAGGAAGGCTCTCAGGTTTGGAAGGGGAAAGAGTTGGATATCACATTTCATGTTAGAGGTAGGATCTCAGGTTTGGTATTAGAGGCATTGAGATATCACATCTCATGCTATCAGAAGGGTCTCGGGAATGGAATGGGAAGGAGTTGGATATCACATCTCATGCTAAAGGGAGGGTCTCAGGTTTGGAAGGGGAAGGATTTGGATATCACATCTCATGTTATAGGAAGGATCTCAGGTTTGGTATTAGAAGCATTGAGATATCACATCTCATGCTATCGGAAGGATCTCAGGTTTGGTATTAGAAGCATTGAGATATCACATCTCATGCTATCAGAAGGGTCTCAGGATTGGAATGGGAAGGAGTTGGATATCACATCTCATGCTAAAGGGAGGGTCTCAGGTTTGGAAGGGGAAGGATTTGGATATCACATCTCATGTTATCGGAAGGATCTCACGTTTGGTATTAGAAGTATTGAGATATCATATCTCATGCTATAGGAAGGGTCTCAGGATTGGAATGGGAAGGAGTTGGATATCACATCTCATGCTATAGGAAGTGTCTCAGGATTGTAATGGGAAGGACTTGGATATCACATCTCATGCTATAGGTAGGGTCTCAAGTTTGATATTAGAAGCATTGAGATATCACATCTCATGCTATAGGAAGGGTCTGAGGATTGGAATGGGAAGGAGTTGGATATCACATCTCATGCTATGGGAAGGGTCTCAGGTTTGGTATAAGCAGTGAGATATCACATCTCATGCTATAGGAAGTGTCTCAGGATTGGAATGGGAAGGAGTTGGATATCACATCTCATGTTATAGGAAGGATCTCAGGTTTGGTATAAGCATTGAGATATCACATCTCTGCTATCGGAAGGGTCTCAGGATTGGAATGGGAAGGAGTTGGATATTCCCATCTCATGTTATAGGAAGGGTCTCAGGTTTGGTATTAGAAGCATTGAGATATCACATCTCATGCTATAGGAAGGGTCTCAGGATTGGAATGGGAAGGACTTGGATATCACATCTCATGCTATAGGGAGGGTCTCAAGTTTGATATTAGAAGCTTTGAGATATCACATCTCATGATATCGGAAGGGTCTCAGGATTGGAATGGGAAGGAGTTGGATATCACATCTCATGATAAAGGAAGGGTCTAAGGTTTGGAAGGGGAAGGATTTGGATATCACATCTCATGTTATATTACGGGTCTCACGTTTGTATTAGAAGCATTGAGCTATCAAGTCTCATAGTATAGGAAGGGTCTCAGAATTGGAATGGGAAGGAGTTGGATATCACATCTCAAGCTATAGGAAGGGTCTCAGGATTGGAATGGGAAGGACTTGGATATCACATCTCATGCTATAGGAAGGCTCTCAGGTTTGGAAGGGGAAAGAGTTGGATATCACATTTCATGTTAGAGGTAGGATCTCAGGTTTGGTATTAGAGGCATTGAGATATCACATCTCATGCTATCAGAAGGGTCTCAGGAATGGAATGGGAAGGAGTTGGATATCACATCTCATGCTAAAGGGAGGGTCTCAGGTTTGGAAGGGGAAGGATTTGGATATCACATCTCATGTTATAGGAAGGATCTCAGGTTTGGTATTAGAAGCATTGAGATATCACATCTCATGCTATCGGAAGGATCTCAGGTTTGGTATTAGAAGCATTGAGATATCACATCTCATGCTATCAGAAGAGTCTCAGGATTGGAATAGGAAGGAGTTCGATATCACATCTCATGCTAAAGGGAGGGTCTCAGGATTGGAAGGGGAAGGATTTGGATATCACATCTCATGTTATCGGAAGGATCTCACGTTTGGTATTAGAAGTATTGAGATATCATATCTCATGCTATAGGAAGGGTCTCAGGATTGGAATGGGAAGGAGTTGGATATCACATCTCATGCTATAGGGAGGGTCTCAGGATTGGAATGGGAAGGACTTAGATATCACATATCATGCTATAGGGAGGGTCTCAGTTTTGATATTAGAAGCATTGAGATATCACATCTCATGCTATAGGAAGTGTCTCAGGATTGGAATGGGAAGGTGCTGGATATCACATCTCATGCTAAAGGAAGGGTCTCAGGTTTGGAACGGGAAGGATTTGGATATCACATCTCATGTTATAGGAAGGGTCTCAGGTTTGGTATAAGCATTGAGATATCACATCTCTGCTATCGGAAGTGTCTCAGGATTGGAATGGGAAGGAGTTGGATATCCCATCTCATGTTATAGGACGGGTCTCAGGTTTGTTATTAGAATCATTGAGATATCATATTGCATGCTGTAGGAAGGGTCTAAGGGTTGGAATGGGAAGGACTTGGATATCAAATCTCATGCTATAGATAGGCTCTTAGGTTTGGAAAGGGAAGGAGTTGGATATCACATTTCATGTTAGAGGAAGGGTCTCAGGTTTGGTATTAGAAGCATTGAGATATCACATCTCATGCTATAGGAAGGGTCTCAGGATTGGAATGGGAAGGAGTTGGATATTCCCATCTCATGTTATAGGAAGGGTCTCAGGTTTGGTATTAGAAGCATTGAGATATCACATCTCATGCTATAGGAAGGGTCTCAGGATTGGAATGGGAAGCAGTTGGATATCACATCTCATGCTATAGGAAGGGTCTCAGGTTTGGTATAAGCATTGAGATATCACATCTCATGCTATAGGACGGGTCTCAGGATTTGAATGGAAGGAGTTGGATATCACATCTCATGTTATAGGAAGGATCTCAGGTTTGGTATTAGAAGCATTGAGACATCACATCTCATGCTATAGGAAGGGTCTCAGGGTTGGAATGGGAAGGAGTTGGATATCACATCGCATCCAATAGGAAGGGTCTCAGGTTTGGAATGGGAAGGAATTGGATATCACATCTCATGTTATAGGAAGGATCTCAGGTTTGGTATTAGAAGCATTGAGATATCACATCTCATGCTATAGGAAGGGTCTCAGGATTGGAATGTGAAGGATTTGGATATCACATCTCATGCTAAAGGAAGGGTCTCAGGTTTGGTAGAAGCATTGAGATATCACGTCTCTGCTATCGGAAGGGTCTCAGGATTGGATTGGGAAGGAGTTGGATATCACATCTCATGCCATAGGAAGGGTCTCAGGTTTGGTATAAGCATTGAGATATCACATCTCTGCTATCGGGAGGGTCTCAGGATTGGATTGGGAAGGAGTTGGATATCCCTTCTCATGCTATAGGAAGTGTCTCAGGTTGGAATGGGAAGGAGTTGGATATCACATCTCATGTTATAGGAAGGGTCTCAGGATTGGAATGGGAAGGATTTGGATATCACATCTCTTGCTATAGGAAGGGTCTCAGGATTGGAATGGGTAGGAGTTGGATATTACTTTCTTGCTATAGGAAGGGTCTCATGTTTGGAATGGGAAGGAGTTGGATATCACATATGCTATAGTTAGTGTCTCAGGTTTGGAACGGAAGGAGTTGGATATCACATCTCATGTTATAGGAAGGGTCTCAGGTTTGGTATAAGCATTGAGATATCACATCTCTGCTATCGGAAGCGGCTCAGGATTGGAATGGGAAGGAGTTGGATATCCCATCTCATGTTATAGGAAGAGTCTCTGGTTTGGTATTAGAATCATTGAGATATCACATTGCATGCTGTAGGAAGGGTCTAAGGATTGGAATGGGATGGACTTGGATATCACATCTCATGCTATAGGTAGGCTCTCAGGTTTGGTATAAGCATTGAGATATCACATCTCATGCTATAGGAAGGGTCTCAGGATTGGAATGGGAAGGAATTGGATATCACATCTCATGCTATAGGAAGGGTCTCAGATTTGGTATAAGCATTGAGATATCACATCTCATGCTAAAGGAAGGGTCTCAGGATTGGAATGGGAAGGAGTTGTATATGACATCTCAGGCCATAGGAAGGTTCTCAGGTTTGGTATAAGCATTGAGATATCACATCTCTGCTATCGGAAGGGTCTCAGGATTGGAATGGGAAGGAGTTGGATATCCCATCTCATGTTATAGGAAGGGTCTCAGGTTTGGTATTAGAAGCATAGAGATATCACATCTCATGCTATAGGAAGGGTCTCAGGATTTGAATGGCAAGGAGTTGGATATCACATCTCATGCCATAGGAAGGGTCTCAGGTTTGGTATAAGCATTCAGATATCACATCTCTGCTATCGGAAGGGTCTCAGGATTGGATTGGGAAGGAGTTAGATATCCCTTCTCATGCTATAGGAAGTGTCTCAGGTTGGAACGGGAAGGAGTTGGATATCACATCTCATGTTATAGGAAGGGTCTCGGGATTGGAATGGGAAGGACTTGGATGTCACATCTCATGCTTTAGGGAGGGTCGCAAGTTTGATATTAGAAGCATTGAGATAACAAATCTCATGATATCGGAAGGGTCTCAGGATTGGAATGGGAAGGAGTTGGATATCACATCTCATGATAAAGGAAGGGTCTAAGGTTTGGAAGGGGAAGGATTTGGATATCACATCTCATGTTATAGGACGGGTCTCGGGTTTGGTATTAGAAGCATTGAGATATCAAGTCTCATGGTATAAGAAGGGTCTCAGAATTGGAATGGGAAGGAGTTGGATATCACACCTCAAGCTATAGGAAGGGTCTCAGGATTGGAATGGGAAGGACTTGGATATCACATCTCATGCTATAGGGAGGGTCTCAAGTTTGATATTAGAAGCTTTGAGATATCACATCTCATGATATCGGAAGGGTCTCAGGATTGGAATGGGAAGGAGTTGGATATCACATCTCATGATAAAGGAAGGGTCTAAGGTTTGGAAGGGGAAGGATTTGGATATCACATCTCATGTTATATTACGGGTCTCACGTTTGTATTAGAAGCATTGAGATATCAAGTCTCATAGTATAGGAAGGGTCTCAGAATTGGAATGGGAAGGAGTTGGATATCACATCTCAAGCTATAGGAAGGGTCTCAGGATTAGAATGGGAAGGACTTGGATATCACATCTCATGCTATAGGAAGGCTCTCAGGTTTGGAAGGGGAAATAGTTGGATATCACATTTCATGTTAGAGGTAGGATCTCAGGTTTGGTATTAGAGGCATTGAGATATCACATCTCATGCTATCAGAAGGGTCTTAGGAATGGAATGGGAAGGAGTTGGATATCACATCTCATGCTAAAGGGAGGGTCTCAGGTTTGGAAGGGGAAGGATTTGGATATCACATCTCATGTTATAGGAAGGATCTCAGGTTTGGTATTAGAAGCATTGAGATATCACATCTCATGCTATCGGAAGGATCTCAGGTTTGGTATTAGAAGCATTGAGATATCACATCTCATGCTATCAGAAGAGTCTCAGGATTGGAATAGGAAGGAGTTGGATATCACATCTCATGCTAAAGGGAGGGTCTCAGGATTGGAAGGGGAAGGATTTGGATATCACATCTCATGTTATCGGAAGGATCTCACGTTTGGTATTAGAAGTATTGAGATATCATATCTCATGCTATAGGAAGGGTCTCAGGATTGGAATGGGAAGGAGTTGGATATCACATCTCATGCTATAGGGAGGGTCTCAGGATTGGAATGGGAAGGACTTAGATATCACATATCATGCTATAGGGAGGGTCTCAGTTTTGATATTAGAAGCATTGAGATATCACATCTCATGCTATAGGAAGTGTCTCAGGATTGGAATGGGAAGGTGCTGGATATCACATCTCATGCTAAAGGAAGGGTCTCAGGTTTGGAACGGGAAGGATTTGGATATCACATCTCATGTTATAGGAAGGGTCTCAGGTTTGGTATAAGCATTGAGATATCACATCTCTGCTATCGGAAGTGTCTCAGGATTGGAATGGGAAGGAGTTGGATATCCCATCTCATGTTATAGGACGGGTCTCAGGTTTGTTATTAGAATCATTGAGATATCATATTGCATGCTGTAGGAAGGGTCTAAGGGTTGGAATGGGACGGACTTGGATATCACATCTCATGCTATAGATAGGCTCTTAGGTTTGGAAAGGGAAGGAGTTGGATATCACATTTCATGTTAGAGAAAGGATCTCAGGTTTGGTATTAGAAGCATTGAGATATCACATCTCATGCTATAGGAAGGGTCTCAGGATTGGAATGGGAAGCAGTTGGATATCACATCTCATGCTATAGGAAGGGTCTCAGGTTTGGTATAAGCATTGAGATATCACATCTCATGCTATAGGACGGGTCTCAGGATTGGAATGGAAGGAGTTGGATATCACATCTCATGTTATAGGAAGGATCTCAGGTTTGGTATTAGAAGCATTGAGACATCACATCTCATGCTATAGGAAGGGTCTCAGGGTTGGAATGGGAAGGAGTTGGATATCACATCTCATCCAATAGGAAGGGTCTCAGGTTTGGAATGGGAAGGAATTGGATATCACATCTCATGTTATAGGAAGGATCTCAGGTTTGGTATTAGAAGCATTGAGATATCACATCTCATGCTATAGGAAGGGTCTCAGGATTGGAATGTGAAGGATTTGGATATCACATCTCATGCTAAAGGAAGGGTCTCAGGTTTGGTAGAAGCATTGAGATATCACGTCTCTGCTATCGGAAGGGTCTCAGGATTGGATTGGGAAGGAGTTGGATATCACATCTCATGCCATAGGAAGGGTCTCAGGTTTGGTATAAGCATTGAGATATCACATCTCTGCTATCGGAAGGGTCTCAGGATTGGATTGGGAAGGAGTTGGATATCCCTTCTCATGCTATAGGAAGTGTCTCAGGTTGGAATGGGAAGGAGTTGGATATCACATCTCATGTTATAGGAAGGGTCTCAGGATTGGAATGGGAAGGATTTGGATATCACATCTCTTGCTATAGGAAGGGTCTCAGGATTGGAATGGGTAGGAGTTGGATATTACTTTCTTGCTATAGGAAGGGTCTCATGTTTGGAATGGGAAGGAGTTGGCTATCACATATGCTATAGTTAGTGTCTCAGGTTTGGAACGGGAAGGAGTTGGATATCACATCTCATGTTATAGGAAGGGTCTCAGGCTTGGTATAAGCATTGAGATATCACATCTCTGCTATCGGAAGCGGCTCAGGATTGGAATGGGAAGGAGTTGGATATCCCATCTCATGTTATAGGAAGAGTCTCTGGTTTGGTAGAATCATTGAGATATCACATCGCATGCTGTAGGAAGGGTCAAAGGATTGGAATGGGATGGACTTGGATATCACATCTCATGCTATAGGTAGGCTCTCAGGTTTGGTATAAGCATTGAGATATCACATCTCATGCTATAGGAAGGGTCTCAGGATTGGAATGGGAAGGAATTGGATATCACATCTCATGCTATAGGAAGGGTCTCAGATTTGGTATAAGCATTGAGATATCACATCTCATGCTAAAGGAAGAGTCTCAGGATTGGAATGTGAAGGATTTGGATATCACATCTCATGCTAAAGGAAGGGTCTCAGGTTTGGTAGAAGCATTGAGATATCACGTCGCTGCTATCGGAAGGGTCTCAGGATTGGATTGGGAAGGAGTTGGATATCCCTTCTCATGCTATAGGAAGGGTCTCAGGATTTGAATGGCAAGGAGTTGGATATCACATCTCATGCCATAGGAAGGGTCTCAGGTTTGGTATAAGCATTGAGATATCACATCTCTGCTATCGGAAGGGTCTCAGGATTGGATTGGGAAGGAGTTGGATATCCCTTCTCATGCTATAGGAAGTGTCTCAGGTTGGAATGGGAAGGAGTTGGATATCACATCTCATGCTATAGGAAGGGTCTCAGGTTTGGTATAAGCATTGAGATATCACATCTCATGCTATAGGACGGGTCTCAGGATTGTAATGGAAGGAGTTGGATATCACATCTCATGTTATAGGAAGGATCTCAGGTTTGGTATTAGAATCATTGAGACTTCACATCTCATGCTATAGGAAGGGTCTCAGGGTTGGAATGGGAAGGAGTTGGATATCACAACTCATCCAATAGGAAGGGTCTCAGGTTTGGAATGGGAAGGAATTGGATATCACATCTCATGTTATAGGAAGGATCTCAGGTTTGGTATTAGAAGCATTGAGATATCACATCTGATGCTATAGGAAGGGTCTCAGGATTGGAATGTGAAGGATTTGGATATCACATCTCATGCTAAAGGAAGGGTCTCAGGTTTGGTAGAAGCATTGAGATATCACGTCTCTGCTATCGGAAGGGTCTCAGGATTGGATTGGGAAGGAGTTGGATATCCCTTTTCATGCTATAGGAAGGGTCTCAGGATTTGAATGGCAAGGAGTTGGATATCACATCTCATGCCACAGGAAGGGTCTCGGGTTTGGTTTAAGCATTGAGATATCACATCTCTGCTATCGGAAGGGTCTCAGGATTGGATTGGGAAGGAGTTGGATATCCCTTCTCATGCTATAGGAAGTGTCTCAGGTTGGAATGGGAAGGAGTTGGATATCACATCTCATGTTATAGGAAGGGTCTCAGGATTGGAATGGGAAGGATTTGGATATCACATCTCTTGCTATAGGAAGGGTCTCAGGATTGGAATGGGTAGGAGTTGGATATTACTTTCTTGCTATAGGAAGGGTCTCATGTTTGGAATGGGAAGGAGTTGGATATCACATATGCTATAGTTAGTGTCTCAGGTTCGGAACGGGAAGGAGTTGGATATCACATCTCATGTTATAGGAAGGGTCTCAGGTTTGGTATAAGCATTGAGATATCACATCTCTGCTATCGGAAGCGGCTCAGGATTTGAATGGGAAGGAGTTGGATATCCCATCTCATGTTATAGGAAGAGTCTCTGGTTTGGTATTAGAATCATTGAGATATCACATCGCATGCTGTAGGAAGGGTCTAAGGATTGGAATGGGGTGGACTTGGATATCACATCTCATGCTATAGGTAGGCTCTCAGTTTTGGTATAAGCATTGAGATATCACATCTCATGCTATAGGAAGGGTCTCAGGATTGGAATGGGAAGGAATTGGATATCACATCTCATGCTATAGGAAGGGTCTCAGATTTGGTATAAGCATTGAGATATCACATCTCATGCTAAAGGAAGGGTCTCAGGATTGGAATGGGAAGGAGTTGTATATGACATCTCAGGCCATAGGAAGGTTCTCAGGTTTGGTATAAGCATTGAGATATCACATCTCTGCTATCGGAAAGGTCTCAGGATTGGAATGGGAAGGAGTTGGATATCCCATCTCATGTTATAGGAAGGGTCTCAGGTTTGGTATTAGAAGCATAGAGATATCACATCTCATGCTATAGGAAGGGTCTCAGGATTGGAATGGGAAGGACTTGGATGTCACATCTCATGCTATAGGGAGGGTCTCAAGTTTGATATTAGAAGCATTGAGATAACAAATCTCATGATATCGGAAGGGTCTCAGGATTGGAATGGGAAGGAGTTGGATATCACATCTCATGATAAAGGAAGGGTCTAAGGTTTGGAAGGGGAAGGATTTGGATATCACATCTCATGTTATAGGATGGGTCTCAGGTTTGGTATTAGAAGCATTGAGATATCAAGTCTCATGGTATACGAAGGGTCTCAGAATTGGAATGGGAAGGAGTTGGATATCACACCTCAAGCTATAGGAAGGGTCTCAGGATTGGAATGGGAAGGAGTTTGATATCACATCTCATGCCATAGTATGGGTCTCAGGTTTGGTAGAAGCATTGGGATATCACATCTCATGCTATCGGAAGGGTATCAGTATTGGATTTGGAAGAAGTTGGATATCCCATCTTATGCTATAGGAAGGGTCTCAGGTTGGAATGGGAAGGAGTTGGATATCACATTTCATGTTATAGGAAGGGTCTCAGGATTGGAATGGGAAGGACTTGGATATCATATCTCATGCTATAGGACGGGTCTCAGGTTTGTTATTAGAATCATTGAGATATCATATTGCATGCTGTAGGAAGGGTCTAAGGATTGGAATGGGAAGGACCTGGATATCACATCTCATGCTATAGATAGGCTCTTAGGTTTGGAAAGGGAAGGAGTTGGATATCACATCTCATGTTATAGGATGGATCTCAGGTTTGGTATTAGAAGTATTGAGATATCACATCTCATGTTATCGGAAGGATCTCAGGTTTGGTATTAGAAGTATTGAGATATCACATCTCATGCTATAGGAAGGGTCTCAGGATTGGAATGGGAAGGTGTTGGATATCACATCTCATGCTAAAGGAAGGGTCTCAGGTTTGGTAGAAGCATTGAGATATCACATCTCATGCTATAGGAAGGGTCTCAGGATTGGAATGGGAAGGACTTAGATATCACATATCATGCTATAGGGAGGGTCTCAGTTTTGATATTAGAAGCATTGAGATATCACATCTCATGCTATCGGAAGTGTCTCAGGATTGGAATGGGAAGGATATCACATCTCATGCTAAAGGAAGGGTCTCAGGTCTGGAACGGGAAGGAGTTAAATTTCACATCTCATGTTATAGGAAGGGTCTCAGGTTTGGTATAAACATTGAGATATCACATCTCTGCTATCAGAAGTGTCTCAGGATTGGCATGGGAAGGAGTTGGATATCCCATCTCATGTTATAGGAAGGGTCTCAGGTTTGTTATTAGAATCATTGAGATATCATATTGCATGCTTTAGGAAGGGTCTAAGGGTTGGAATGTGAAGGACTTGGATATCACATCTCATGCTATAGATAGGCTCTTAGGTTTGGAAAGGGAAGGAGTTGGATATCACATTTCATGTTAGAGGAAGGATCTCAGGTTTGGTATTAGAAGCATTGAGATATCACATCTCATGCTATAGGAAGGGTCTCAGGATTGGAATGGGAAGGAGTTGGATATCACATCTCATGCTATAGGAAGGGTCTCAGGTTTGGTATAAGCATTGAGATATCACATCTCATGCTATAGGACGGGTCTCAGGATTGGAATGGAAGGAGTTGGATATCACATCTCATGTTATAGGAAGGATCTCAGGTTTGGTATTAGAAGCATTGAGACATCACATCTCATGCTATAGGAAGGGTCTCAGGGTTGGAATGGGAAGGAGTTGGATATCACATCTCATCCAATAGGAAGGGTCTCAGGTTTGGAATGGGAAGTAATTGGATATCACATCTCATGTTATAGGAAGGATCTCAGGTTTGGTATTAGAAGCATTGAGATATCAAATCTCATGCTATAGGAAGGGTCTCAGGATTGGAATGTGAAGGATTTGGATATCACATCTCATGCTAAAGGAAGGGTCTCAGGTTTGGTAGAAGCATTGAGATATCACGTCTCTGCTATCGGAAGGGTCTCAGGATTGGATTGGGAAGGAGTTGGATATCCCTTCTCATGCTATAGGAAGTGTCTCAGGTTGGAATGGGAAGGAGTTGGATATCACATCTCATGTTATAGGAAGGGTCTCAGGATTGGAATGGGAAGGATTTGGATATCACATCTCATGTTATAGGATGGGTCTCAGGTTTGGTATTAGAAGCATTGAGATATCAAGTCTCATGGTATACGAAGGGTCTCAGAATTGGAATGGGAAGGAGTTGGATATCACACCTCAAGCTATAGGAAGGGTCTCAGGATTGGAATGGGAAGGAGTTTGATATCACATCTCATGCCATAGTATGGGTCTCAGGTTTGGTAGAAGCATTGGGATATCACATCTCATGCTATCGGAAGGGTATCAGTATTGGATTTGGAAGAAGTTGGATATCCCATCTTATGCTATAGGAAGGGTCTCAGGTTGGAATGGGAAGGAGTTGGATATCACATTTCATGTTATAGGAAGGGTCTCAGGATTGGAATGGGAAGGACTTGGATATCATATCTCATGCTATAGGACGGGTCTCAGGTTTGTTATTAGAATCATTGAGATATCATATTGCATGCTGTAGGAAGGGTCTAAGGATTGGAATGGGAAGGACCTGGATATCACATCTCATGCTATAGATAGGCTCTTAGGTTTGGAAAGGGAAGGAGTTGGATATCACATCTCATGTTATAGGATGGATCTCAGGTTTGGTATTAGAAGTATTGAGATATCACATCTCATGTTATCGGAAGGATCTCAGGTTTGGTATTAGAAGTATTGAGATATCACATCTCATGCTATAGGAAGGGTCTCAGGATTGGAATGGGAAGGAGTTGGATATCACATCTCATGCTAAAGGAAGGGTCTCAGGTTTGGTAGAAGCATTGAGATATCACATCTCATGCTATAGGAAGGGTCTCAGGATTGGAATGGGAAGGACTTAGATATCACATATCATGCTATAGGGAGGGTCTCAGTTTTGATATTAGAAGCATTGAGATATCACATCTCATGCTATCGGAAGTGTCTCAGGATTGGAATGGGAAGGATATCACATCTCATGCTAAAGGAAGGGTCTCAGGTTTGGAACGGGAAGGAGTTAAATTTCACA
Source organism: Ambystoma mexicanum (assembly GCF_040938575.1). NCBI lineage: Eukaryota > Metazoa > Chordata > Amphibia > Caudata > Ambystomatidae > Ambystoma > Ambystoma mexicanum. The sequence continues at coordinate 6,119,204 of NC_090922.1, read as the reverse complement.
TCTCATGTTATAGGAAGGGTCTCAGGTTTGCTATAAACATTGAGATATCACATCTCTGCTATCGGAAGTGTCTCAGGATTGGCATGGGAAGGAGTTGGATATCCCATCTCATGTTATAGGACGGGTCTCAGGTTTGTTATTAGAATCATTGAGATATCATATTGCATGCTGTAGGAAGGGTCTAAGGGTTGGAATGTGAAGGACTTGGATATCACATCTCATGCTATAGATAGGCTCTTAGGTTTGGAAAGGGAAGGAGTTGGATATCACATTTCATGTTAGAGGAAGGATCTCAGGTTTGGTATTAGAAGCATTGAGATATCACATCTCATGCTATAGGAAGGGTCTCAGGATTGGAATGGGAAGGAGTTGGATATCACATCTCATGCTATAGGAAGGGTCTCAGGTTTGGTATAAGCATTGAGATATCACATCTCATGCTATAGGACGGGTCTCAGGATTGGAATGGAAGGAGTTGGATATCACATCTCATGTTATAGGAAGGATCTCAGGTTTGGTATTAGAAGCATTGAGACATCACATCTCATGCTATAGGAAGGGTCTCAGGGTTGGAATGGGAAGGAGTTGGATATCACATCTCATCCAATAGGAAGGGTCTCAGGTTTGGAATGGGAAGTAATTGGATATCACATCTCATGTTATAGGAAGGATCTCAGGTTTGGTATTAGAAGCATTGAGATATCAAATCTCATGCTATAGGAAGGGTCTCAGGATTGGAATGTGAAGGATTTGGATATCACATCTCATGCTAAAGGAAGGGTCTCAGGTTTGGTAGAAGCATTGAGATATCACGTCTCTGCTATCGGAAGGGTCTCAGGATTGGATTGGGAAGGAGTTGGATATCCCTTTTCATGCTATAGGAAGGGTCTCAGGTTTGGTATAAGCATTGAGATATCACATCTCTGCTATCGGATGGGTCTCAGGATTGGATTGGGAAGGAGTTGGATTTCCCTTCTCATGCTATAGGAAGTGTCTCAGGTTGGAATGGGAAGGAGTTGGATATCACATCTCATGTTATAGGAAGGGTCTCAGGATTGGAATGGGAAGGATTTGGATATCACATCGCTTGCTATAGGAAGGGTCTCAGGATTGGAATGGGTAGGAGTTGGATATTACTTTCTTGCTATAGGAAGGGTCTCATGTTTGGAATGGGAAGGAGTTGGATATCACATATGCTATAGTTAGTGTCTCAGGTTTGGAACGGGAAGGAGTTGGATATCACATCTCATGTTATAGGAAGGGTCTCAGGTTTGGTATAAGCATTGAGATATCACATCTCTGCTATCGGAAGCGGCTCAGGATTGGAATGGGAAGGAGTTGGATATCCCATCTCATGTTATAGGAAGAGTCTCTGGTTTGGTATTAGAATAATTGAGATATCACATTGCATGTTGTAGGAAGGGTCTAAGGATTGGAATGGGATGGACTTGGATATCACATCTCATGCTATAGGTAGGCTCTCAGGTTTGGTATAAGCATTGAGATATCACATCTCATGCTATAGGAAGGGTCTCAGGATTGGAATGGGAAGGAATTGGATATCACATCTCATGCTATAGGAAGGGTCTCAGATTTGGTATAAGCATTGAGATATCACATATCATGCTAAAGGAAGGGTCTCAGGATTGGAATGGGAAGGAGTTGTATATGACATCTCAGGCCATAGGAAGGTTCTCAGGTTTGGTATAAGCATTGAGATATCACATCTCTGCTATCGGAAAGGTCTCAGGATTGGAATGGGAAGGAGTTGGATATCCCATCTCATGTTATAGGAAGGATCTCAGGTTTGGTATTAGAAGCATAGAGATATCACATCTCATGCTATAGGAAGGGTCTCAGGATTGGAATGGGAAGGACTTGGATGTCACATCTCATGCTATAGGGAGGGTCTCAAGTTTGATCTTAGAAGCATTGAGATAACAAATCTCATGATATCGGAAGGGTCTCAGGATTGGAATGGGAAGGAGTTGGATATCACATCTCATGATAAAGGAAGGGTCTAAGGTTTGGAAGGGGAAGGATTTGGATATCACATCTCATGTTATAGGACGGGTCTCAGGTTTGGTATTAGAAGCATTGAGATATCAAGTCTCATGGTATAAGAAGGGTCTCAGAATTGGAATGGGAAGGAGTTGGATATCACACCTCAAGCTATAGGAAGGGTCTCAGGATTGGAATGGGAAGGAGTTTGATATCACATCTCATGCCATAGTATGGGTCTCAGGTTTGGTAGAAGCATTGGGATATCACATCTCATGCTATCGGAAGGGTATCAGTATTGGATTTCGAAGAAGTTGGATATCCCATCTCATGCTATAGGAAGGGTCTCAGGTTGGAATGGGAAGGAGTTGGATATCACATTTCATGTTATAGGAAGGGTCTCAGGATTGGAATGGGAAGGACTTGGATATCATATCTCATGCTATAGGACGGGTCTCAGGTTTGTTATTAGAATCATTGAGATATCATATTGCATGCTGTAGGAAGGGTCTAAGGATTGGAATAGGAAGGACCTGGATATCACATCTCATGCTATAGATAGGCTCTTAGGTTTGGAAAGGGAAGGAGTTGGATATCACATTTCATGTTAGAGGAAGGATCTCAGGTTTGGTATTGGAAGCACTGAGATATCACATCTCATGCTATAGGAAGGGTCTCAGGATTGGAATGGGAAGTAGTTGGATATCACATCTCATGCTATAGGAAGGGTCTCAGGTTTGGTATAAGCATTGAGATATCACATCTCATGCTATAGGACGGGTCTCAGGATTGGAATGGAAGGAGTTGGATATCACATCTCATGTTATAGGAAGGATCTCAGGTTTGGTATTAGAATCATTGAGACATCACATCTCATGCTATAGCAAGGGTCTCAGGGTTGGAATGGGAAGGAGTTGGATATCACAACTCATCCAATAGGAAGGGTCTCAGGTTTGGAATGGGAAGGAATTGGATATCACATCTCATGTTATAGGAAGGATCTCAGGTTTGGTATTAGAAGCATTGAGATATCACATCTCATGCTATAGGAAGGGTCTCAGGATTGGAATGTGAAGGATTTGGATATCACATCTCATGCTAAAGGAAGGGTCTCAGGTTTGGTAGAAGCATTGAGATATCACGTCTCTGCTATCGGAAGGGTCTCAGGATTGGATTGGGAAGGAGTTGGATATCCCTTCTCATGCTATAGGAAGGGTCTCAGGATTTGAATGGCAAGGAGTTGGATATCACATCTCATGCCATACGAAGGGTCTCAGGTTTGGTATAAGCATTGAGATATCACATCTCTGCTATCGGAAGGGTCTCAGGATTGGAATGGGAAGGAGTTGGATATTCCCATCTCATGTAATAGGAAGGGTCTCAGGTTTGGTATTAGAAGCATTGAGATATCACATCTCATGCTATAGGAAGGGTCTCAGGATTGGAATGGGAAGGACTTGGATATCACATCTCATGCTATAGGGAGGGTCTCAAGTTTGATATTAGAAGCTTTGAGATATCACATCTCATGATATCGGAAGGGTCTCAGGATTGGAATGGGAAGGAGTTGGATATCACATCTCATGATAAAGGAAGGGTCTAAGGTTTGGAAGGGGAAGGATTTGGATATCACATCTCATGTTATATTACGGGTCTCAGGTTTGGTATTAGAAGCATTGAGATATCAAGTCTCAGAGTATAGGAAGGGTCTCAGAATTGGAATGGGAAGGAGTTGGATATCACATCTCAAGCTATAGGAAGGGTCTCAGGATTGGAATGGGAAGGACTTGGATATCACATCTCATGCTATAGGAAGGCTCTCAGGTTTGGAAGGGGAAAGAGTTGGATATCACATTTCATGTTAGAGGTAGGATCTCAGGTTTGGTATTAGAGGCATTGAGATATCACATCTCATGCTATCAGAAGGGTCTCGGGAATGGAATGGGAAGGAGTTGGATATCACATCTCATGCTAAAGGGAGGGTCTCAGGTTTGGAAGGGAAAGGATTTGGATATCACATCTCATGTTATAGGAAGGATCTCAGGTTTGGTATTAGAAGCATTGAGATATCACATCTCATGCTATCAGAAGGGTCTCAGGATTGGAATGGGAAGGAGTTGGATATCACATCTCATGCTAAAGGGAGGGTCTCAGGTTTGGAAGGGGAAGGATTTGGATATCACATCTCATGTTATCGGAAGGATCTCACGTTTGGTATTAGAAGTATTGAGATATCATATCTCATGCTATAGGAAGGGTCTCAGGATTGGAATGGGAAGGAGTTGGATATCACATCTCATGTTATAGGAAGTGTCTCAGGATTGTAATGGGAAGGACTTGGATATCACATCTCATGCTATAGGTAGGGTCTCAAGTTTGATATTAGAAGCATTGAGATATCACATCTCATGCTATAGGAAGGGTCTGAGGATTGGAATGGGAAGGAGTTGGATATCACATCTCATGCTATGGGAAGGGTCTCAGGTTTGGTGTAAGCAGTGAGATATCACATCTCATGCTATAGGAAGTGTCTCAGGATTGGAATGGGAAGGAGTTGGATATCACATCTCATGTTATAGGAAGGATCTCAGGTTTGGTATAAGCATTGAGATATCACATCTCTGCTACCGGAAGGGTCTCAGGATTGGAATGGGAAGGAGTTGGATATTCCCATCTCATGTTATAGGAAGGGTCTCAGGTTTGGTATTAGAAGCATTGAGATATCACATCTCATGCTATAGGAAGGGTCTCAGGATTGGAATGGGAAGGACTTGGATATCACATCTCATGCTATAGGGAGGGTCTCAAGTTTGATATTAGAAGCTTTGAGATATCACATCTCATGATATCGGAAGGGTCTCAGGATTGGAATGGGAAGGAGTTGGATATCACATCTCATGATAAAGGAAGGGTCTAAGGTTTGGAAGGGGAAGGATTTGGATATCACATCTCATGTTATATTACGGGTCTCAGGTTTGGTATTAGAAGCATTGAGATATCAAGTCTCAGAGTATAGGAAGGGTCTCAGAATTGGAATGGGAAGGAGTTGGATATCACATCTCAAGCTATAGGAAGGGTCTCAGGATTGGAATGGGAAGGACTTGGATATCACATCTCATGCTATAGGAAGGCTCTCAGGTTTGGAAGGGGAAAGAGTTGGATATCACATTTCATGTTAGAGGTAGGATCTCAGGTTTGGTATTAGAGGCATTGAGATATCACATCTCATGCTATCAGAAGGGTCTCTGGAATGGAATGGGAAGGAGTTGGATATCACATCTCATGCTAAAGGGAGGGTCTCAGGTTTGGAAGGGAAAGGATTTGGATATCACATCTCATGTTATAGGAAGGATCTCAGGTTTGGTATTAGAAGCATTGAGATATCACATCTCATGCTATCAGAAGGGTCTCAGGATTGGCATGGGAAGGAGTTGGATATCCCATCTCATGTTATAGGACGGGTCTCAGGTTTGTTATTAGAATCATTGAGATATCATATTGCATGCTGTAGGAAGGGTCTAAGGGTTGGAATGTGAAGGACTTGGATATCACATCTCATGCTATAGATAGGCTCTTAGGTTTGGAAAGGGAAGGAGTTGGATATCACATTTCATGTTAGAGGAAGGATCTCAGGTTTGGTATTAGAAGCATTGAGATATCACATCTCATGCTATAGGAAGGGTCTCAGGATTGGAATGGGAAGGAGTTGGATATCACATCTCATGCTATAGGAAGGGTCTCAGGTTTGGTATAAGCATTGAGATATCACATCTCATGCTATAGGACGGGTCTCAGGATTGGAATGGAAGGAGTTGGATATCACATCTCATGTTATAGGAAGGATCTCAGGTTTGGTATTAGAAGCATTGAGACATCACATCTCATGCTATAGGAAGGGTCTCAGGGTTGGAATGGGAAGGAGTTGGATATCACATCTCATCCAATAGGAAGGGTCTCAGGTTTGGAATGGGAAGTAATTGGATATCACATCTCATGTTATAGGAAGGATCTCAGGTTTGGTATTAGAAGCATTGAGATATCAAATCTCATGCTATAGGAAGGGTCTCAGGATTGGAATGTGAAGGATTTGGATATCACATCTCATGCTAAAGGAAGGGTCTCAGGTTTGGTAGAAGCATTGAGATATCACGTCTCTGCTATCGGAAGGGTCTCAGGATTGGATTGGGAAGGAGTTGGATATCCCTTTTCATGCTATAGGAAGGGTCTCAGGTTTGGTATAAGCATTGAGATATCACATCTCTGCTATCGGATGGGTCTCAGGATTGTATTGGGAAGGAGTTGGATTTCCCTTCTCATGCTATAGGAAGTGTCTCAGGTTGGAATGGGAAGGAGTTGGATATCACATCTCATGTTATAGGAAGGGTCTCAGGATTGGAATGGGAAGGATTTGGATATCACATCGCTTGCTATAGGAAGGGTCTCAGGATTGGAATGGGTAGGAGTTGGATATTACTTTCTTGCTATAGGAAGGGTCTCATGTTTGGAATGGGAAGGAGTTGGATATCACATATGCTATAGTTAGTGTCTCAGGTTTGGAACGGGAAGGAGTTGGATATCACATCTCATGTTATAGGAAGGGTCTCAGGTTTGGTATAAGCATTGAGATATCACATCTCTGCTATCGGAAGCGGCTCAGGATTGGAATGGGAAGGAGTTGGATATCCCATCTCATGTTATAGGAAGAGTCTCTGGTTTGGTATTAGAATAATTGAGATATCACATTGCATGTTGTAGGAAGGGTCTAAGGATTGGAATGGGATGGACTTGGATATCACATCTCATGCTATAGGTAGGCTCTCAGGTTTGGTATAAGCATTGAGATATCACATCTCATGCTATAGGAAGGGTCTCAGGATTGGAATGGGAAGGAATTGGATATCACATCTCATGCTACAGGAAGGGTCTCAGATTTGGTATAAGCATTGAGATATCACATATCATGCTAAAGGAAGGGTCTCAGGATTGGAATGGGAAGGAGTTGTATATGACATCTCAGGCCATAGGAAGGTTCTCAGGTTTGGTATAAGCATTGAGATATCACATCTCTGCTATCGGAAAGGTCTCAGGATTGGAATGGGAAGGAGTTGGATATCCCATCTCATGTTATAGGAAGGATCTCAGGTTTGGTATTAGAAGCATAGAGATATCACATCTCATGCTATAGGAAGGGTCTCAGGATTGGAATGGGAAGGACTTGGATGTCACATCTCATGCTATAGGGAGGGTCTCAAGTTTGATCTTAGAAGCATTGAGATAACAAATCTCATGATATCGGAAGGGTCTCAGGATTGGAATGGGAAGGAGTTGGATATCACATCTCATGATAAAGGAAGGGTCTAAGGTTTGGAAGGGGAAGGATTTGGATATCACATCTCATGTTATAGGACGGGTCTCAGGTTTGGTATTAGAAGCATTGAGATATCAAGTCTCATGGTATAAGAAGGGTCTCAGAATTGGAATGGGAAGGAGTTGGATATCACACCTCAAGCTATAGGAAGGGTCTCAGGATTGGAATGGGAAGGAGTTTGATATCACATCTCATGCCATAGTATGGGTCTCAGGTTTGGTAGAAGCATTGGGATATCACATCTCATGCTATCGGAAGGGTATCAGTATTGGATTTCGAAGAAGTTGGATATCCCATCTCATGCTATAGGAAGGGTCTCAGGTTGGAATGGGAAGGAGTTGGATATCACATTTCATGTTATAGGAAGGGTCTCAGGATTGGAATGGGAAGGACTTGGATATCATATCTCATGCTATAGGACGGGTCTCAGGTTTGTTATTAGAATCATTGAGATATCATATTGCATGCTGTAGGAAGGGTCTAAGGATTGGAATAGGAAGGACCTGGATATCACATCTCATGCTATAGATAGGCTCTTAGGTTTGGAAAGGGAAGGAGTTGGATATCACATTTCATGTTAGAGGAAGGATCTCAGGTTTGGTATTGGAAGCACTGAGATATCACATCTCATGCTATAGGAAGGGTCTCAGGATTGGAATGGGAAGTAGTTGGATATCACATCTCATGCTATAGGAAGGGTCTCAGGTTTGGTATAAGCATTGAGATATCACATCTCATGCTATAGGACGGGTCTCAGGATTGGAATGGAAGGAGTTGGATATCACATCTCATGTTATAGGAAGGATCTCAGGTTTGGTATTAGAATCATTGAGACATCACATCTCATGCTATAGCAAGGGTCTCAGGGTTGGAATGGGAAGGAGTTGGATATCACAACTCATCCAATAGGAAGGGTCTCAGGTTTGGAATGGGAAGGAATTGGATATCACATCTCATGTTATAGGAAGGATCTCAGGTTTGGTATTAGAAGCATTGAGATATCACATCTCATGCTATAGGAAGGGTCTCAGGATTGGAATGTGAAGGATTTGGATATCACATCTCATGCTAAAGGAAGGGTCTCAGGTTTGGTAGAAGCATTGAGATATCACGTCTCTGCTATCGGAAGGGTCTCAGGATTGGATTGGGAAGGAGTTGGATATCCCTTCTCATGCTATAGGAAGGGTCTCAGGATTTGAATGGCAAGGAGTTGGATATCACATCTCATGCCATACGAAGGGTCTCAGGTTTGGTATAAGCATTGAGATATCACATCTCTGCTATCGGAAGGGTCTCAGGATTGGAATGGGAAGGAGTTGGATATTCCCATCTCATGTAATAGGAAGGGTCTCAGGTTTGGTATTAGAAGCATTGAGATATCACATCTCATGCTATAGGAAGGGTCTCAGGATTGGAATGGGAAGGACTTGGATATCACATCTCATGCTATAGGGAGGGTCTCAAGTTTGATATTAGAAGCTTTGAGATATCACATCTCATGATATCGGAAGGGTCTCAGGATTGGAATGGGAAGGAGTTGGATATCACATCTCATGATAAAGGAAGGGTCTAAGGTTTGGAAGGGGAAGGATTTGGATATCACATCTCATGTTATATTACGGGTCTCAGGTTTGGTATTAGAAGCATTGAGATATCAAGTCTCAGAGTATAGGAAGGGTCTCAGAATTGGAATGGGAAGGAGTTGGATATCACATCTCAAGCTATAGGAAGGGTCTCAGGATTGGAATGGGAAGGACTTGGATATCACATCTCATGCTATAGGAAGGCTCTCAGGTTTGGAAGGGGAAAGAGTTGGATATCACATTTCATGTTAGAGGTAGGATCTCAGGTTTGGTATTAGAGGCATTGAGATATCACATCTCATGCTATCAGAAGGGTCTCGGGAATGGAATGGGAAGGAGTTGGATATCACATCTCATGCTAAAGGGAGGGTCTCAGGTTTGGAAGGGAAAGGATTTGGATATCACATCTCATGTTATAGGAAGGATCTCAGGTTTGGTATTAGAAGCATTGAGATATCACATCTCATGCTATCAGAAGGGTCTCAGGATTGGAATGGGAAGGAGTTGGATATCACATCTCATGCTAAAGGGAGGGTCTCAGGTTTGGAAGGGGAAGGATTTGGATATCACATCTCATGTTATCGGAAGGATCTCACGTTTGGTATTAGAAGTATTGAGATATCATATCTCATGCTATAGGAAGGGTCTCAGGATTGGAATGGGAAGGAGTTGGATATCACATCTCATGTTATAGGAAGTGTCTCAGGATTGTAATGGGAAGGACTTGGATATCACATCTCATGCTATAGGTAGGGTCTCAAGTTTGATATTAGAAGCATTGAGATATCACATCTCATGCTATAGGAAGGGTCTGAGGATTGGAATGGGAAGGAGTTGGATATCACATCTCATGCTATGGGAAGGGTCTCAGGTTTGGTATAAGCAGTGAGATATCACATCTCATGCTATAGGAAGTGTCTCAGGATTGGAATGGGAAGGAGTTGGATATCACATCTCATGTTATAGGAAGGATCTCAGGTTTGGTATAAGCATTGAGATATCACATCTCTGCTACCGGAAGGGTCTCAGGATTGGAATGGGAAGGAGTTGGATATTCCCATCTCATGTTATAGGAAGGGTCTCAGGTTTGGTATTAGAAGCATTGAGATATCACATCTCATGCCATAGGAAGGGTCTCAGGATTGGAATGGGAAGGACTTGGATATCACATCTCATGCTATAGGGAGGGTCTCAAGTTTGATATTAGAAGCTTTGAGATATCACATCTCATGATATCGGAAGGGTCTCAGGATTGGAATGGGAAGGAGTTGGATATCACATCTCATGATAAAGGAAGGGTCTAAGGTTTGGAAGGGGAAGGATTTGGATATCACATCTCATGTTATATTACGGGTCTCAGGTTTGGTATTAGAAGCATTGAGATATCAAGTCTCAGAGTATAGGAAGGGTCTCAGAATTGGAATGGGAAGGAGTTGGATATCACATCTCAAGGTATAGGAAGGGTCTCAGGATTGGAATGGGAAGGACTTGGATATCACATCTCATGCTATAGGAAGGCTCTCAGGTTTGGAAGGGGAAAGAGTTGGATATCACATTTCATGTTAGAGGTAGGATCTCAGGTTTGGTATTAGAGGCATTGAGATATCACATCTCATGCTATCAGAAGGGTCTCGGGAATGGAATGGGAAGGAGTTGGATATCACATCTCATGCTAAAGGGAGGGTCTCAGGTTTGGAAGGGAAAGGATTTGGATATCACATCTCATGTTATAGGAAGGATCTCAGGTTTGGTATTAGAAGCATTGAGATATCACATCTCATGCTATCAGAAGGGTCTCAGGATTGGAATGGGAAGGAGTTGGATATCACATCTCATGCTAAAGGGAGGGTCTCAGGTTTGGAAGGGGAAGGATTTGGATATCACATCTCATGTTATCGGAAGGATCTCACGTTTGGTATTAGAAGTATTGAGATATCATATCTCATGCTATAGGAAGGGTCTCAGGATTGGAATGGGAAGGAGTTGGATATCACATCTCATGTTATAGGAAGTGTCTCAGGATTGTAATGGGAAGGACTTGGATATCACATCTCATGCTATAGGTAGGGTCTCAAGTTTGATATTAGAAGCATTGAGATATCACATCTCATGCTATAGGAAGGGTCTGAGGATTGGAATGGGAAGGAGTTGGATATCACATCTCATGCTATGGGAAGGGTCTCAGGTTTGGTATAAGCAGTGAGATATCACATCTCATGCTATAGGAAGTGTCTCAGGATTGGAATGGGAAGGATTTGGATATCACATCTCATGTTATAGGAAGGATCTCAGGTTTGGTATAAGCATTGAGATATCACATCTCTGCTACCGGAAGGGTCTCAGGATTGGAATGGGAAGGAGTTGGATATTCCCATCTCATGTTATAGGAAGGGTCTCAGGTTTGGTATTAGAAGCATTGAGATATCACATCTCATGCTATAGGAAGGGTCTAAGGATTGGAATGGGAAGGACTTGGATATCACCTCTCATGCTATAGGGAGGGTCTCAAGTTTGATATTAGAAGCTTTGAGATATCACATCTCATGATATCGGAAGGGTCTCAGGATTGGAATGGGAAGGAGTTGGATATCACATCTCATGATAAAGGAAGGGTCTAAGGTTTGGAAGGGGAAGGATTTGGATATCACATCTCATGTTATATTACGGGTCTCACGTTTGTATTAGAAGCATTGAGATATCAAGTCTCATAGTATAGGAAGGGTCTCAGAATTGGAATGGGAAGGAGTTGGATATCACATCTCAAGCTATAGGAAGGGTCTCAGGATTGGAATGGGAAGGACTTGGATATCACATCTCATGCTATAGGAAGGCTCTCAGGTTTGGAAGGGGAAAGAGTTGGATATCACATTTCATGTTAGAGGTAGGATCTCAGGTTTGGTATTAGAGGCATTGAGATATCACATCTCATGCTATCAGAAGGGTCTCAGGAATGGAATGGGAAGGAGTTGGATATCACATCTCATGCTAAAGGGAGGGTCTCAGGTTTGGAAGGGGAAGGATTTGGATATCACATCTCATGTTATAGGAAGGATCTCAGGTTTGGTATTAGAAGCATTGAGATATCACATCTCATGCTATCGGAAGGATCTCAGGTTTGGTATTAGAAGCATTGAGATATCACATCTCATGCTATCAGAAGAGTCTCAGGATTGGAATAGGAAGGAGTTGGATATCACATCTCATGCTAAAGGGAGGGTCTCAGGATTGGAAGGGGAAGGATTTGGATATCACATCTCATGTTATCGGAAGGATCTCACGTTTGGTATTAGAAGTATTGAGATATCATATCTCATGCTATAGGAAGGGTCTCAGGATTGGAATGGGAAGGAGTTGGATATCACATCTCATGCTATAGGGAGGGTCTCAGGATTGGAATGGGAAGGACTTAGATATCACATATCATGCTATAGGGAGGGTCTCAGTTTTGATATTAGAAGCATTGAGATATCACATTTCATGCTATAGGAAGTGTCTCAGGATTGGAATGGGAAGGTGCTGGATATCACATCTCATGCTAAAGGAAGGGTCTCAGGTTTGGAACGGGAAGGATTTGGATATCACATCTCATGTTATAGGAAGGGTCTCAGGTTTGGTATAAGCATTGAGATATCACATCTCTGCTATCGGAAGTGTCTCAGGATTGGAATGGGAAGGAGTTGGATATCCCATCTCATGTTATAGGACGGGTCTCAGGTTTGTTATTAGAATCATTGAGATATCATATTGCATGCTGTAGGAAGGGTCTAAGGGTTGGAATGGGAAGGACTTGGATATCACATCTCATGGTATAGATAGGCTCTTAGGTTTGGAAAGGGAAGGAGTTGGATATCACATTTCATGTTAGAGGAAGGATCTCAGGTTTGGTATTAGAAGCATTGAGATATCACATCTCATGCTATAGGAAGGGTCTCAGGATTGGAATGGGAAGCAGTTGGATATCACATCTCATGCTAAAGGGAGGGTCTCAGGTTTGGTATTAGAAGCATTGAGATATCACATCTCATGCTATCGGAAGGATCTCAGGTTTGGTATTAGAAGCATTGAGATATCACATCTCATGCTATCAGAAGAGTCTCAGGATTGGAATAGGAAGGAGTTGGATATCCCATCTCATGTTATAGGACGGGTCTCAGGTTTGTTATTGGAGTCATTGAGATATCATATTGCATGCTGTAGGAAGGGTCTAAGGGTTGGAATGTGAAGGACTTGGATATCACATCTCATGCTATAGATAGGCTCTTAGGTTTGGAAAGGGAAGGAGTTGGATCTCACATTTCATGTTAGAGGAAGGATCTCAGGTTTGGTATTAGAAGCATTGAGATATAACATCTCATGCTATAGGAAGGGTCTCAGGATTGGAATGGGAAGGAGTTGGATATCACATCTCATGCTATAGGAAGGGTCTCAGGTTTGGTATAAGCATTGAGATATCACATCTCATGCTATAGGAAGGGTCTCAGGATTGGAATGGAAGGAGTTGGATATCAGATCTCATGTTATAGGAAGGATCTCAGGTTTGGTATTAGAAGCATTGAGATATCACATCTCATGCTATAGGAAGGGTCTCAGGATTGGAATGTGAAGGATTTGGATATCACATCTCATGCTAAAGGAAGGGTCTCAGGTTTGGTAGAAGCATTGAGATATCACGTCGCTGCTATCGGAAGGGTCTCAGGATTGGATTGGGAAGGAGTTGGATATCCCTTCTCATGCTATAGGAAGGGTCTCAGGATTTGAATGGCAAGGAGTTGGATATCACATCTCATGCCATAGGAAGGGTCTCAGGTTTGGTATAAGCATTGGGATATCACATCTCTGCTATCGGAAGGGTCTCAGGATTGGATTGGGAATGAGTTGGATATCCCTTCTCATGCTATAGGAAGTGTCTCAGGTTGGAATGGGAAGGAGTTGGATATCACATCTCATGTTATAGGAAGGGTCTCAGGATTGGAATGGGAAGGATTTGGATATCACATCTCTTGCTATAGGAAGGGTCTCAGGATTGGAATGGGTAGGAGTTGGATATTACTTTCTTGCTATAGGAAGGGTCTCATGTTTGGAATGGGAAGGAGTTGGATATCACATATGCTATAGTTAGTGTCTCAGGTTTGGAACGGGAAGGAGTTGGATATCACATCTCATGTTATAGGAAGGGTCTCAGGTTTGGTATAAGCATTGAGATATCACATCTCTGCTATCGGAAGCGGCTCAGGATTGGAATGGGAAGGAGTTGGATATCCCATCTCATGTTATAGGAAGAGTCTCTGGTTTGGTATTAGAATAATTGAGATATCACATTGCATGTTGTAGGAAGGGTCTAAGGATTGGAATGGGATGGACTTGGATATCACATCTCATGCTATAGGTAGGCTCTCAGGTTTGGTATAAGCATTGAGATATCACATCTCATGCTATAGGAAGGGTCTCAGGATTGGAATGGGAAGGAATTGGATATCACATCTCATGCTATAGGAAGGGTCTCAGATTTGGTATAAGCATTGAGATATCACATATCATGCTAAAGGAAGGGTCTCAGGATTGGAATGGGAAGGAGTTGTATATGACATCTCAAGCCATAGGAAGGTTCTCAGGTTTGGTATAAGCATTGAGATATCACATCTCTGCTATCGGAAAGGTCTCAGGATTGGAATGGGAAGGAGTTGGATATCCCATCTCATGTTATAGGAAGGATCTCAGGTTTGGTATTAGAAGCATAGAGATATCACATCTCATGCTATAGGAAGGGTCTCAGGATTGGAATGGGAAGGACTTGGATGTCACATCTCATGCTATAGTGAGGGTCTCAAGTTTGATATTAGAAGCATTGAGATAACAAATCTCATGATATCGGAAGGGTCTCAGGATTGGAATGGGAAGGAGTTGGATATCACATCTCATGATAAAGGAAGGGTCTAAGGTTTGGAAGGATAAGGATTTGGATATCACATCTCATGTTATAGGACGGGTCTCAGGTTTGGTATTAGAAGCATTGAGATATCAAGTCTCATGGTATAAGAAGGGTCTCAGAATTGGAATGGGAAGGAGTTGGATATCACACCTCAAGCTATAGGAAGGGTCTCAGGATTGGAATGGGAAGGAGTTTGATATCACATCTCATGCCATAGTATGGGTCTCAGGTTTGGTAGAAGCATTGGGATATCACATCTCATGCTATCGGAAGGGTATCAGTATTGGATTTTGAAGAAGTTGGATATCCCATCTCATGCTATAGGAAGGGTCTCAGGTTGGAATGGGAAGGAGTTGGATATCACATTTCATGTTATAGGAAGGGTCTCAGGATTGGAATGGGAAGGACTTGGATATCATATCTCATGCTATAGGACGGGTCTCAGGTTTGTTATTAGAATCATTGAGATGTCATATTGCATGCTGTAGGAAGGGTCTAAGGATTGGAATAGGAAGGACCTGGATATCACATCTCATGCTATAGATAGGCTCTTAGGTTTGGAAAGGGAAGGAGTTGGATATCACATCTCATGTTATAGGAAGGATCTCAGGTTTGGTATTAGAATCATTGAGACTTCACATCTCATGCTATAGGAAGGGTCTCAGGGTTGGAATGGGAAGGAGTTGGATATCACAACTCATCCAATAGGAAGGGTCTCAGGTTTGGAATGGGAAGGAATTGGATATCACATCTCATGTTATAGGAAGGATCTCAGGTTTGGTATTAGAAGCATTGAGATATCACATCTGATGCTATAGGAAGGGTCTCAGGATTGGAATGTGAAGGATTTGGATATCACATCTCATGCTAAAGGAAGGGTCTCAGGTTTGGTAGAAGCATTGAGATATCACGTCTCTGCTATCGGAAGGGTCTCAGGATTGGATTGGGAAGGAGTTGGATATCCCTTTTCATGCTATAGGAAGGGTCTCAGGATTTGAATGGCAAGGAGTTGGATATCACATCTCATGCCACAGGAAGGGTCTCGGGTTTGGTTTAAGCATTGAGATATCACATCTCTGCTATCGGAAGGGTCTCAGGATTGGATTGGGAAGGAGTTGGATATCCCTTCTCATGCTATAGGAAGTGTCTCAGGTTGGAATGGGAAGGAGTTGGATATCACATCTCATGTTATAGGAAGGGTCTCAGGATTGGAATGGGAAGGATTTGGATATCACATCTCTTGCTATAGGAAGGGTCTCAGGATTGGAATGGGTAGGAGTTGGATATTACTTTCTTGCTATAGGAAGGGTCTCATGTTTGGAATGGGAAGGAGTTGGATATCACATATGCTATAGTTAGTGTCTCAGGTTCGGAACGGGAAGGAGTTGGATATCACATCTCATGTTATAGGAAGGGTCTCAGGTTTGGTATAAGCATTGAGATATCACATCTCTGCTATCGGAAGCGGCTCAGGATTTGAATGGGAAGGAGTTGGATATCCCATCTCATGTTATAGGAAGAGTCTCTGGTTTGGTATTAGAATCATTGAGATATCACATCGCATGCTGTAGGAAGGGTCTAAGGATTGGAATGGGGTGGACTTGGATATCACATCTCATGCTATAGGTAGGCTCTCAGTTTTGGTATAAGCATTGAGATATCACATCTCATGCTATAGGAAGGGTCTCAGGATTGGAATGGGAAGGAATTGGATATCACATCTCATGCTATAGGAAGGGTCTCAGATTTGGTATAAGCATTGAGATATCACATCTCATGCTAAAGGAAGGGTCTCAGGATTGGAATGGGAAGGAGTTGTATATGACATCTCAGGCCATAGGAAGGTTCTCAGGTTTGGTATAAGCATTGAGATATCACATCTCTGCTATCGGAAAGGTCTCAGGATTGGAATGGGAAGGAGTTGGATATCCCATCTCATGTTATAGGAAGGGTCTCAGGTTTGGTATTAGAAGCATAGAGATATCACATCTCATGCTATAGGAAGGGTCTCAGGATTGGAATGGGAAGGACTTGGATGTCACATCTCATGCTATAGGGAGGGTCTCAAGTTTGATATTAGAAGCATTGAGATAACAAATCTCATGATATCGGAAGGGTCTCAGGATTGGAATGGGAAGGAGTTGGATATCACATCTCATGATAAAGGAAGGGTCTAAGGTTTGGAAGGGGAAGGATTTGGATATCACATCTCATGTTATAGGATGGGTCTCAGGTTTGGTATTAGAAGCATTGAGATATCAAGTCTCATGGTATACGAAGGGTCTCAGAATTGGAATGGGAAGGAGTTGGATATCACACCTCAAGCTATAGGAAGGGTCTCAGGATTGGAATGGGAAGGAGTTTGATATCACATCTCATGCCATAGTATGGGTCTCAGGTTTGGTAGAAGCATTGGGATATCACATCTCATGCTATCGGAAGGGTATCAGTATTGGATTTGGAAGAAGTTGGATATCCCATCTTATGCTATAGGAAGGGTCTCAGGTTGGAATGGGAAGGAGTTGGATATCACATTTCATGTTATAGGAAGGGTCTCAGGATTGGAATGGGAAGGACTTGGATATCATATCTCATGCTATAGGACGAGTCTCAGGTTTGTTATTAGAATCATTGAGATATCATATTGCATGCTGTAGGAAGGGTCTAAGGATTGGAATGGGAAGGACCTGGATATCACATCTCATGCTATAGATAGGCTCTTAGGTTTGGAAAGGGAAGGAGTTGGATATCACATCTCATGTTATAGGATGGATCTCAGGTTTGGTATTAGAAGTATTGAGATATCACATCTCATGTTATCGGAAGGATCTCAGGTTTGGTATTAGAAGTATTGAGATATCACATCTCATGCTATAGGAAGGGTCTCAGGATTGGAATGGGAAGGTGTTGGATATCACATCTCATGCTAAAGGAAGGGTCTCAGGTTTGGTAGAAGCATTGAGATATCACATCTCATGCTATAGGAAGGGTCTCAGGATTGGAATGGGAAGGACTTAGATATCACATATCATGCTATAGGGAGGGTCTCAGTTTTGATATTAGAAGCATTGAGATATCACATCTCATGCTATCGGAAGTGTCTCAGGATTGGAATGGGAAGGATATCACATCTCATGCTAAAGGAAGGGTCTCAGGTCTGGAACGGGAAGGAGTTAAATTTCACATCTCATGTTATAGGAAGGGTCTCAGGTTTGGTATAAACATTGAGATATCACATCTCTGCTATCAGAAGTGTCTCAGGATTGGCATGGGAAGGAGTTGGATATCCCATCTCATGTTATAGGACGGGTCTCAGGTTTGTTATTAGAATCATTGAGATATCATATTGCATGCTTTAGGAAGGGTCTAAGGGTTGGAATGTGAAGGACTTGGATATCACATCTCATGCTATAGATAGGCTCTTAGGTTTGGAAAGGGAAGGAGTTGGATATCACATTTCATGTTAGAGGAAGGATCTCAGGTTTGGTATTAGAAGCATTGAGATATCACATCTCATGCTATAGGAAGGGTCTCAGGATTGGAATGGGAAGGAGTTGGATATCACATCTCATGCTATAGGAAGGGTCTCAGGTTTGGTATAAGCATTGAGATATCACATCTCATGCTATAGGACGGGTCTCAGGATTGGAATGGAAGGAGTTGGATATCACATCTCATGTTATAGGAAGGATCTCAGGTTTGGTATTAGAAGCATTGAGACATCACATCTCATGCTATAGGAAGGGTCTCAGGGTTGGAATGGGAAGGAGTTGGATATCACATCTCATCCAATAGGAAGGGTCTCAGGTTTGGAATGGGAAGTAATTGGATATCACATCTCATGTTATAGGAAGGATCTCAGGTTTGGTATTAGAAGCATTGAGATATCAAATCTCATGCTATAGGAAGGGTCTCAGGATTGGAATGTGAAGGATTTGGATATCACATCTCATGCTAAAGGAAGGGTCTCAGGTTTGGTAGAAGCATTGAGATATCACGTCTCTGCTATCGGAAGGGTCTCAGGATTGGATTGGGAAGGAGTTGGATATCCCTTCTCATGCTATAGGAAGTGTCTCAGGTTGGAATGGGAAGGAGTTGGATATCACATCTCATGTTATAGGAAGGGTCTCAGGATTGGAATGGGAAGGATTTGGATATCACATCTCATGTTATAGGATGGGTCTCAGGTTTGGTATTAGAAGCATTGAGATATCAAGTCTCATGGTATACGAAGGGTCTCAGAATTGGAATGGGAAGGAGTTGGATATCACACCTCAAGCTATAGGAAGGGTCTCAGGATTGGAATGGGAAGGAGTTTGATATCACATCTCATGCCATAGTATGGGTCTCAGGTTTGGTAGAAGCATTGGGATATCACATCTCATGCTATCGGAAGGGTATCAGTATTGGATTTGGAAGAAGTTGGATATCCCATCTTATGCTATAGGAAGGGTCTCAGGTTGGAATGGGAAGGAGTTGGATATCACATTTCATGTTATAGGAAGGGTCTCAGGATTGGAATGGGAAGGACTTGGATATCATATCTCATGCTATAGGACGGGTCTCAGGTTTGTTATTAGAATCATTGAGATATCATATTGCATGCTGTAGGAAGGGTCTAAGGATTGGAATGGGAAGGACCTGGATATCACATCTCATGCTATAGATAGGCTCTTAGGTTTGGAAAGGGAAGGAGTTGGATATCACATCTCATGTTATAGGATGGATCTCAGGTTTGGTATTAGAAGTATTGAGATATCACATCTCATGTTATCGGAAGGATCTCAGGTTTGGTATTAGAAGTATTGAGATATCACATCTCATGCTATAGGAAGGGTCTCAGGATTGGAATGGGAAGGAGTTGGATATCACATCTCATGCTAAAGGAAGGGTCTCAGGTTTGGTAGAAGCATTGAGATATCACATCTCATGCTATAGGAAGGGTCTCAGGATTGGAATGGGAAGGACTTAGATATCACATATCATGCTATAGGGAGGGTCTCAGTTTTGATATTAGAAGCATTGAGATATCACATCTCATGCTATCGGAAGTGTCTCAGGATTGGAATGGGAAGGATATCACATCTCATGCTAAAGGAAGGGTCTCAGGTTTGGAACGGGAAGGAGTTAAATTTCACATCTCATGTTATAGGAAGGGTCTCAGGTTTGGTATAAACATTGAGATATCACATCTCTGCTATCGGAAGTGTCTCAGGATTGGCATGGGAAGGAGTTGGATATCCCATCTCATGTTATAGGATGGGTCTCAGGTTTGTTATTAGAATCATTGAGATATCATATTGCATGCTGTAGGAAGGGTCTAAGGGTTGGAATGTGAAGGACTTGGATATCACATCTCATGCTATAGATAGGCTCTTAGGTTTGGAAAGGGAAGGAGTTGGATATCACATTTCATGTTAGAGGAAGGATCTCAGGTTTGGTATTAGAAGCATTGAGATATCACATCTCATGCTATAGGAAGGGTCTCAGGATTGGAATGGGAAGGAGTTGGATATCACATCTCATGCTATAGGAAGGGTCTCAGGTTTGGTATAAGCATTGAGATATCACATCTCATGCTATAGGACGGGTCTCAGGATTGGAATGGAAGGAGTTGGATATCACATCTCATGTTATAGGAAGGATCTCAGGTTTGGTATTAGAAGCATTGAGACATCACATCTCATGCTATAGGAAGGGTCTCAGGGTTGGAATGGGAAGGAGTTGGATATCACATCTCATCCAATAGGAAGGGTCTCAGGTTTGGAATGGGAAGTAATTGGATATCACATCTCATGTTATAGGAAGGATCTCAGGTTTGGTATTAGAAGCATTGAGATATCAAATCTCATGCTATAGGAAGGGTCTCAGGATTGGAATGTGAAGGATTTGGATATCACATCTCATGCTAAAGGAAGGGTCTCAGGTTTGGTAGAAGCATTGAGATATCACGTCTCTGCTATCGGAAGGGTCTCAGGATTGGATTGGGAAGGAGTTGGATATCCCTTTTCATGCTATAGGAAGGGTCTCAGGTTTGGTATAAGCATTGAGATATCACATCTCTGCTATCGGATGGGTCTCAGGATTGGATTGGGAAGGAGTTGGATTTCCCTTCTCATGCTATAGGAAGTGTCTCAGGTTGGAATGGGAAGGAGTTGGATATCACATCTCATGTTATAGGAAGGGTCTCAGGATTGGAATGGGAAGGATTTGGATATCACATCGCTTGCTATAGGAAGGGTCTCAGGATTGGAATGGGTAGGAGTTGGATATTACTTTCTTGCTATAGGAAGGGTCTCATGTTTGGAATGGGAAGGAGTTGGATATCACATATGCTATAGTTAGTGTCTCAGGTTTGGAACGGGAAGGAGTTGGATATCACATCTCATGTTATAGGAAGGGTCTCAGGTTTGGTATAAGCATTGAGATATCACATCTCTGCTATCGGAAGCGGCTCAGGATTGGAATGGGAAGGAGTTGGATATCCCATCTCATGTTATAGGAAGAGTCTCTGGTTTGGTATTAGAATAATTGAGATATCACATTGCATGTTGTAGGAAGGGTCTAAGGATTGGAATGGGATGGACTTGGATATCACATCTCATGCTATAGGTAGGCTCTCAGGTTTGGTATAAGCATTGAGATATCACATCTCATGCTATAGGAAGGGTCTCAGGATTGGAATGGGAAGGAATTGGATATCACATCTCATGCTATAGGAAGGGTCTCAGATTTGGTATAAGCATTGAGATATCACATATCATGCTAAAGGAAGGGTCTCAGGATTGGAATGGGAAGGAGTTGTATATGACATCTCAGGCCATAGGAAGGTTCTCAGGTTTGGTATAAGCATTGAGATATCACATCTCTGCTATCGGAAAGGTCTCAGGATTGGAATGGGAAGGAGTTGGATATCCCATCTCATGTTATAGGAAGGATCTCAGGTTTGGTATTAGAAGCATAGAGATATCACATCTCATGCTATAGGAAGGGTCTCAGGATTGGAATGGGAAGGACTTGGATGTCACATCTCATGCTATAGGGAGGGTCTCAAGTTTGATCTTAGAAGCATTGAGATAACAAATCTCATGATATCGGAAGGGTCTCAGGATTGGAATGGGAAGGAGTTGGATATCACATCTCATGATAAAGGAAGGGTCTAAGGTTTGGAAGGGGAAGGATTTGGATATCACATCTCATGTTATAGGACGGGTCTCAGGTTTGGTATTAGAAGCATTGAGATATCAAGTCTCATGGTATAAGAAGGGTCTCAGAATTGGAATGGGAAGGAGTTGGATATCACACCTCAAGCTATAGGAAGGGTCTCAGGATTGGAATGGGAAGGAGTTTGATATCACATCTCATGCCATAGTATGGGTCTCAGGTTTGGTAGAAGCATTGGGATATCACATCTCATGCTATCGGAAGGGTATCAGTATTGGATTTCGAAGAAGTTGGATATCCCATCTCATGCTATAGGAAGGGTCTCAGGTTGGAATGGGAAGGAGTTGGATATCACATTTCATGTTATAGGAAGGGTCTCAGGATTGGAATGGGAAGGACTTGGATATCATATCTCATGCTATAGGACGGGTCTCAGGTTTGTTATTAGAATCATTGAGATATCATATTGCATGCTGTAGGAAGGGTCTAAGGATTGGAATAGGAAGGACCTGGATATCACATCTCATGCTATAGATAGGCTCTTAGGTTTGGAAAGGGAAGGAGTTGGATATCACATTTCATGTTAGAGGAAGGATCTCAGGTTTGGTATTGGAAGCACTGAGATATCACATCTCATGCTATAGGAAGGGTCTCAGGATTGGAATGGGAAGTAGTTGGATATCACATCTCATGCTATAGGAAGGGTCTCAGGTTTGGTATAAGCATTGAGATATCACATCTCATGCTATAGGACGGGTCTCAGGATTGGAATGGAAGGAGTTGGATATCACATCTCATGTTATAGGAAGGATCTCAGGTTTGGTATTAGAATCATTGAGACATCACATCTCATGCTATAGCAAGGGTCTCAGGGTTGGAATGGGAAGGAGTTGGATATCACAACTCATCCAATAGGAAGGGTCTCAGGTTTGGAATGGGAAGGAATTGGATATCACATCTCATGTTATAGGAAGGATCTCAGGTTTGGTATTAGAAGCATTGAGATATCACATCTCATGCTATAGGAAGGGTCTCAGGATTGGAATGTGAAGGATTTGGATATCACATCTCATGCTAAAGGAAGGGTCTCAGGTTTGGTAGAAGCATTGAGATATCACGTCTCTGCTATCGGAAGGGTCTCAGGATTGGATTGGGAAGGAGTTGGATATCCCTTCTCATGCTATAGGAAGGGTCTCAGGATTTGAATGGCAAGGAGTTGGATATCACATCTCATGCCATACGAAGGGTCTCAGGTTTGGTATAAGCATTGAGATATCACATCTCTGCTATCGGAAGGGTCTCAGGATTGGAATGGGAAGGAGTTGGATATTCCCATCTCATGTAATAGGAAGGGTCTCAGGTTTGGTATTAGAAGCATTGAGATATCACATCTCATGCTATAGGAAGGGTCTCAGGATTGGAATGAGAAGGACTTGGATATCACATCTCATGCTATAGGGAGGGTCTCAAGTTTGATATTAGAAGCTTTGAGATATCACATCTCATGATATCGGAAGGGTCTCAGGATTGGAATGGGAAGGAGTTGGATATCACATCTCATGATAAAGGAAGGGTCTAAGGTTTGGAAGGGGAAGGATTTGGATATCACATCTCATGTTATATTACGGGTCTCAGGTTTGGTATTAGAAGCATTGAGATATCAAGTCTCAGAGTATAGGAAGGGTCTCAGAATTGGAATGGGAAGGAGTTGGATATCACATCTCAAGCTATAGGAAGGGTCTCAGGATTGGAATGGGAAGGACTTGGATATCACATCTCATGCTATAGGAAGGCTCTCAGGTTTGGAAGGGGAAAGAGTTGGATATCACATTTCATGTTAGAGGTAGGATCTCAGGTTTGGTATTAGAGGCATTGAGATATCACATCTCATGCTATCAGAAGGGTCTCGGGAATGGAATGGGAAGGAGTTGGATATCACATCTCATGCTAAAGGGAGGGTCTCAGGTTTGGAAGGGAAAGGATTTGGATATCACATCTCATGTTATAGGAAGGATCTCAGGTTTGGTATTAGAAGCATTGAGATATCACATCTCATGCTATCAGAAGGGTCTCAGGATTGGAATGGGAAGGAGTTGGATATCACATCTCATGCTAAAGGGAGGGTCTCAGGTTTGGAAGGGGAAGGATTTGGATATCACATCTCATGTTATCGGAAGGATCTCACGTTTGGTATTAGAAGTATTGAGATATCATATCTCATGCTATAGGAAGGGTCTCAGGATTGGAATGGGAAGGAGTTGGATATCACATCTCATGTTATAGGAAGTGTCTCAGGATTGTAATGGGAAGGACTTGGATATCACATCTCATGCTATAGGTAGGGTCTCAAGTTTGATATTAGAAGCATTGAGATATCACATCTCATGCTATAGGAAGGGTCTGAGGATTGGAATGGGAAGGAGTTGGATATCACATCTCATGCTATGGGAAGGGTCTCAGGTTTGGTATAAGCAGTGAGATATCACATCTCATGCTATAGGAAGTGTCTCAGGATTGGAATGGGAAGGAGTTGGATATCACATCTCATGTTATAGGAAGGATCTCAGGTTTGGTATAAGCATTGAGATATCACATCTCTGCTACCGGAAGGGTCTCAGGATTGGAATGGGAAGGAGTTGGATATTCCCATCTCATGTTATAGGAAGGGTCTCAGGTTTGGTATTAGAAGCATTGAGATATCACATCTCATGCTATAGGAAGGGTCTCAGGATTGGAATGGGAAGGACTTGGATATCACATCTCATGCTATAGGGAGGGTCTCAAGTTTGATATTAGAAGCTTTGAGATATCACATCTCATGATATCGGAAGGGTCTCAGGATTGGAATGGGAAGGAGTTGGATATCACATCTCATGATAAAGGAAGGGTCTAAGGTTTGGAAGGGGAAGGATTTGGATATCACATCTCATGTTATATTACGGGTCTCAGGTTTGGTATTAGAAGCATTGAGATATCAAGTCTCAGAGTATAGGAAGGGTCTCAGAATTGGAATGGGAAGGAGTTGGATATCACATCTCAAGCTATAGGAAGGGTCTCAGGATTGGAATGGGAAGGACTTGGATATCACATCTCATGCTATAGGAAGGCTCTCAGGTTTGGAAGGGGAAAGAGTTGGATATCACATTTCATGTTAGAGGTAGGATCTCAGGTTTGGTATTAGAGGCATTGAGATATCACATCTCATGCTATCAGAAGGGTCTCGGGAATGGAATGGGAAGGAGTTGGATATCACATCTCATGCTAAAGGGAGGGTCTCAGGTTTGGAAGGGAAAGGATTTGGATATCACATCTCATGTTATAGGAAGGATCTCAGGTTTGGTATTAGAAGCATTGAGATATCACATCTCATGCTATCAGAAGGGTCTCAGGATTGGAATGGGAAGGAGTTGGATATCACATCTCATGCTAAAGGGAGGGTCTCAGGTTTGGAAGGGGAAGGATTTGGATATCACATCTCATGTTATCGGAAGGATCTCACGTTTGGTATTAGAAGTATTGAGATATCATATCTCATGCTATAGGAAGGGTCTCAGGATTGGAATGGGAAGGAGTTGGATATCACATCTCATGTTATAGGAAGTGTCTCAGGATTGTAATGGGAAGGACTTGGATATCACATCTCATGCTATAGGTAGGGTCTCAAGTTTGATATTAGAAGCATTGAGATATCACATCTCATGCTATAGGAAGGGTCTGAGGATTGGAATGGGAAGGAGTTGGATATCACATCTCATGCTATGGGAAGGGTCTCAGGTTTGGTATAAGCAGTGAGATATCACATCTCATGCTATAGGAAGTGTCTCAGGATTGGAATGGGAAGGATTTGGATATCACATCTCATGTTATAGGAAGGATCTCAGGTTTGGTATAAGCATTGAGATATCACATCTCTGCTACCGGAAGGGTCTCAGGATTGGAATGGGAAGGAGTTGGATATTCCCATCTCATGTTATAGGAAGGGTCTCAGGTTTGGTATTAGAAGCATTGAGATATCACATCTCATGCTATAGGAAGGGTCTAAGGATTGGAATGGGAAGGACTTGGATATCACCTCTCATGCTATAGGGAGGGTCTCAAGTTTGATATTAGAAGCTTTGAGATATCACATCTCATGATATCGGAAGGGTCTCAGGATTGGAATGGGAAGGAGTTGGATATCACATCTCATGATAAAGGAAGGGTCTAAGGTTTGGAAGGGGAAGGATTTGGATATCACATCTCATGTTATATTACGGGTCTCACGTTTGTATTAGAAGCATTGAGATATCAAGTCTCATAGTATAGGAAGGGTCTCAGAATTGGAATGGGAAGGAGTTGGATATCACATCTCAAGCTATAGGAAGGGTCTCAGGATTGGAATGGGAAGGACTTGGATATCACATCTCATGCTATAGGAAGGCTCTCAGGTTTGGAAGGGGAAAGAGTTGGATATCACATTTCATGTTAGAGGTAGGATCTCAGGTTTGGTATTAGAGGCATTGAGATATCACATCTCATGCTATCAGAAGGGTCTCAGGAATGGAATGGGAAGGAGTTGGATATCACATCTCATGCTAAAGGGAGGGTCTCAGGTTTGGAAGGGGAAGGATTTGGATATCACATCTCATGTTATAGGAAGGATCTCAGGTTTGGTATTAGAAGCATTGAGATATCACATCTCATGCTATCGGAAGGATCTCAGGTTTGGTATTAGAAGCATTGAGATATCACATCTCATGCTATCAGAAGAGTCTCAGGATTGGAATAGGAAGGAGTTGGATATCACATCTCATGCTAAAGGGAGGGTCTCAGGATTGGAAGGGGAAGGATTTGGATATCACATCTCATGTTATCGGAAGGATCTCACGTTTGGTATTAGAAGTATTGAGATATCATATCTCATGCTATAGGAAGGGTCTCAGGATTGGAATGGGAAGGAGTTGGATATCACATCTCATGCTATAGGGAGGGTCTCAGGATTGGAATGGGAAGGACTTAGATATCACATATCATGCTATAGGGAGGGTCTCAGTTTTGATATTAGAAGCATTGAGATATCACATTTCATGCTATAGGAAGTGTCTCAGGATTGGAATGGGAAGGTGCTGGATATCACATCTCATGCTAAAGGAAGGGTCTCAGGTTTGGAACGGGAAGGATTTGGATATCACATCTCATGTTATAGGAAGGGTCTCAGGTTTGGTATAAGCATTGAGATATCACATCTCTGCTATCGGAAGTGTCTCAGGATTGGAATGGGAAGGAGTTGGATATCCCATCTCATGTTATAGGACGGGTCTCAGGTTTGTTATTAGAATCATTGAGATATCATATTGCATGCTGTAGGAAGGGTCTAAGGGTTGGAATGGGAAGGACTTGGATATCACATCTCATGGTATAGATAGGCTCTTAGGTTTGGAAAGGGAAGGAGTTGGATATCACATTTCATGTTAGAGGAAGGATCTCAGGTTTGGTATTAGAAGCATTGAGATATCACATCTCATGCTATAGGAAGGGTCTCAGGATTGGAATGGGAAGCAGTTGGATATCACATCTCATGCTAAAGGGAGGGTCTCAGGTTTGGTATTAGAAGCATTGAGATATCACATCTCATGCTATCGGAAGGATCTCAGGTTTGGTATTAGAAGCATTGAGATATCACATCTCATGCTATCAGAAGAGTCTCAGGATTGGAATAGGAAGGAGTTGGATATCCCATCTCATGTTATAGGACGGGTCTCAGGTTTGTTATTGGAGTCATTGAGATATCATATTGCATGCTGTAGGAAGGGTCTAAGGGTTGGAATGTGAAGGACTTGGATATCACATCTCATGCTATAGATAGGCTCTTAGGTTTGGAAAGGGAAGGAGTTGGATCTCACATTTCATGTTAGAGGAAGGATCTCAGGTTTGGTATTAGAAGCATTGAGATATAACATCTCATGCTATAGGAAGGGTCTCAGGATTGGAATGGGAAGGAGTTGGATATCACATCTCATGCTATAGGAAGTGTCTCAGGTTTGGTATAAGCATTGAGATATCACATCTCATGCTATAGGAAGGGTCTCAGGATTGGAATGGAAGGAGTTGGATATCAGATCTCATGTTATAGGAAGGATCTCAGGTTTGGTATTAGAAGCATTGAGATATCACATCTCATGCTATAGGAAGGGTCTCAGGATTGGAATGTGAAGGATTTGGATATCACATCTCATGCTAAAGGAAGGGTCTCAGGTTTGGTAGAAGCATTGAGATATCACGTCGCTGCTATCGGAAGGGTCTCAGGATTGGATTGGGAAGGAGTTGGATATCCCTTCTCATGCTATAGGAAGGGTCTCAGGATTTGAATGGCAAGGAGTTGGATATCACATCTCATGCCATAGGAAGGGTCTCAGGTTTGGTATAAGCATTGGGATATCACATCTCTGCTATCGGAAGGGTCTCAGGATTGGATTGGGAATGAGTTGGATATCCCTTCTCATGCTATAGGAAGTGTCTCAGGTTGGAATGGGAAGGAGTTGGATATCACATCTCATGTTATAGGAAGGGTCTCAGGATTGGAATGGGAAGGATTTGGATATCACATCTCTTGCTATAGGAAGGGTCTCAGGATTGGAATGGGTAGGAGTTGGATATTACTTTCTTGCTATAGGAAGGGTCTCATGTTTGGAATGGGAAGGAGTTGGATATCACATATGCTATAGTCAGTGTCTCAGGTTTGGAACGGGAAGGAGTTGGATATCACATCTCATGTTATAGGAAGGGTCTCAGGTTTGGTATAAGCATTGAGATATCACATCTCTGCTATCGGAAGCGGCTCAGGATTGGAATGGGAAGGAGTTGGATATCCCATCTCATGTTATAGGAAGAGTCTCTGGTTTGGTATTAGAATAATTGAGATATCACATTGCATGTTGTAGGAAGGGTCTAGGGATTGGAATGGGATGGACTTGGATATCACATCTCATGCTATAGGTAGGCTCTCAGGTTTGGTATAAGCATTGAGATATCACATCTCATGCTATAGGAAGGGTCTCAGGATTGGAATGGGAAGGAATTGGATATCACATCTCATGCTATAGGAAGGGTCTCAGATTTGGTATAAGCATTGAGATATCACATATCATGCTAAAGGAAGGGTCTCAGGATTGGAATGGGAAGGAGTTGTATATGACATCTCAAGCCATAGGAAGGTTCTCAGGTTTGGTATAAGCATTGAGATATCACATCTCTGCTATCGGAAAGGTCTCAGGATTGGAATGGGAAGGAGTTGGATATCCCATCTCATGTTATAGGAAGAGTCTCTGGTTTGGTATTAGAATAATTGAGATATCACATTGCATGTTGTAGGAAGGGTCTAAGGATTGGAATGGGATGGACTTGGATATCACATCTCATGCTATAGGTAGGCTCTCAGGTTTGGTATAAGCATTGAGATATCACATCTCATGCTATAGGAAGGGTCTCAGGATTGGAATGGGAAGGAATTGGATATCACATCTCATGCTATAGGAAGGGTCTCAGATTTGGTATAAGCATTGAGATATCACATATCATGCTAAAGGAAGGGTCTCAGGATTGGAATGGGAAGGAGTTGTATATGACATCTCAGGCCATAGGAAGGTTCTCAGGTTTGGTATAAGCATTGAGATATCACATCTCTGCTATCGGAAAGGTCTCAGGATTGGAATGGGAAGGAGTTGGATATCCCATCTCATGTTATAGGAAGGATCTCAGGTTTGGTATTAGAAGCATAGAGATATCACATCTCATGCTATAGGAAGGGTCTCAGGATTGGAATGGGAAGGACTTGGATGTCACATCTCATGCTATAGGGAGGGTCTCAAGTTTGATCTTAGAAGCATTGAGATAACAAATCTCATGATATCGGAAGGGTCTCAGGATTGGAATGGGAAGGAGTTGGATATCACATCTCATGATAAAGGAAGGGTCTAAGGTTTGGAAGGGGAAGGATTTGGATATCACATCTCATGTTATAGGACGGGTCTCAGGTTTGGTATTAGAAGCATTGAGATATCAAGTCTCATGGTATAAGAAGGGTCTCAGAATTGGAATGGGAAGGAGTTGGATATCACACCTCAAGCTATAGGAAGGGTCTCAGGATTGGAATGGGAAGGAGTTTGATATCACATCTCATGCCATAGTATGGGTCTCAGGTTTGGTAGAAGCATTGGGATATCACATCTCATGCTATCGGAAGGGTATCAGTATTGGATTTCGAAGAAGTTGGATATCCCATCTCATGCTATAGGAAGGGTCTCAGGTTGGAATGGGAAGGAGTTGGATATCACATTTCATGTTATAGGAAGGGTCTCAGGATTGGAATGGGAAGGACTTGGATATCATATCTCATGCTATAGGACGGGTCTCAGGTTTGTTATTAGAATCATTGAGATATCATATTGCATGCTGTAGGAAGGGTCTAAGGATTGGAATAGGAAGGACCTGGATATCACATCTCATGCTATAGATAGGCTCTTAGGTTTGGAAAGGGAAGGAGTTGGATATCACATTTCATGTTAGAGGAAGGATCTCAGGTTTGGTATTGGAAGCACTGAGATATCACATCTCATGCTATAGGAAGGGTCTCAGGATTGGAATGGGAAGTAGTTGGATATCACATCTCATGCTATAGGAAGGGTCTCAGGTTTGGTATAAGCATTGAGTTATCACATCTCATGCTATAGGACGGGTCTCAGGATTGGAATGGAAGGAGTTGGATATCACATCTCATGTTATAGGAAGGATCTCAGGTTTGGTATTAGAATCATTGAGACATCACATCTCATGCTATAGCAAGGGTCTCAGGGTTGGAATGGGAAGGAGTTGGATATCACAACTCATCCAATAGGAAGGGTCTCAGGTTTGGAATGGGAAGGAATTGGATATCACATCTCATGTTATAGGAAGGATCTCAGGTTTGGTATTAGAAGCATTGAGATATCACATCTCATGCTATAGGAAGGGTCTCAGGATTGGAATGTGAAGGATTTGGATATCACATCTCATGCTAAAGGAAGGGTCTCAGGTTTGGTAGAAGCATTGAGATATCACGTCTCTGCTATCGGAAGGGTCTCAGGATTGGATTGGGAAGGAGTTGGATATCCCTTCTCATGCTATAGGAAGGGTCTCAGGATTTGAATGGCAAGGAGTTGGATATCACATCTCATGCCATACGAAGGGTCTCAGGTTTGGTATAAGCATTGAGATATCACATCTCTGCTATCGGAAGGGTCTCAGGATTGGAATGGGAAGGAGTTGGATATTCCCATCTCATGTAATAGGAAGGGTCTCAGGTTTGGTATTAGAAGCATTGAGATATCACATCTCATGCTATAGGAAGGGTCTCAGGATTGGAATGGGAAGGACTTGGATATCACATCTCATGCTATAGGGAGGGTCTCAAGTTTGATATTAGAAGCTTTGAGATATCACATCTCATGATATCGGAAGGGTCTCAGGATTGGAATGGGAAGGAGTTGGATATCACATCTCATGATAAAGGAAGGGTCTAAGGTTTGGAAGGGGAAGGATTTGGATATCACATCTCATGTTATATTACGGGTCTCAGGTTTGGTATTAGAAGCATTGAGATATCAAGTCTCAGAGTATAGGAAGGGTCTCAGAATTGGAATGGGAAGGAGTTGGATATCACATCTCAAGCTATAGGAAGGGTCTCAGGATTGGAATGGGAAGGACTTGGATATCACATCTCATGCTATAGGAAGGCTCTCAGGTTTGGAAGGGGAAAGAGTTGGATATCACATTTCATGTTAGAGGTAGGATCTCAGGTTTGGTATTAGAGGCATTGAGATATCACATCTCATGCTATCAGAAGGGTCTCGGGAATGGAATGGGAAGGAGTTGGATATCACATCTCATGCTAAAGGGAGGGTCTCAGGTTTGGAAGGGAAAGGATTTGGATATCACATCTCATGTTATAGGAAGGATCTCAGGTTTGGTATTAGAAGCATTGAGATATCACATCTCATGCTATCAGAAGGGTCTCAGGATTGGAATGGGAAGGAGTTGGATATCACATCTCATGCTAAAGGGAGGGTCTCAGGTTTGGAAGGGGAAGGATTTGGATATCACATCTCATGTTATCGGAAGGATCTCACGTTTGGTATTAGAAGTATTGAGATATCATATCTCATGCTATAGGAAGGGTCTCAGGATTGGAATGGGAAGGAGTTGGATATCACATCTCATGTTATAGGAAGTGTCTCAGGATTGTAATGGGAAGGACTTGGATATCACATCTCATGCTATAGGTAGGGTCTCAAGTTTGATATTAGAAGCATTGAGATATCACATCTCATGCTATAGGAAGGGTCTGAGGATTGGAATGGGAAGGAGTTGGATATCACATCTCATGCTATGGGAAGGGTCTCAGGTTTGGTATAAGCAGTGAGATATCACATCTCATGCTATAGGAAGTGTCTCAGGATTGGAATGGGAAGGAGTTGGATATCACATCTCATGTTATAGGAAGGATCTCAGGTTTGGTATAAGCATTGAGATATCACATCTCTGCTACCGGAAGGGTCTCAGGATTGGAATGGGAAGGAGTTGGATATTCCCATCTCATGTTATAGGAAGGGTCTCAGGTTTGGTATTAGAAGCATTGAGATATCACATCTCATGCTATAGGAAGGGTCTCAGGATTGGAATGGGAAGGACTTGGATATCACATCTCATGCTATAGGGAGGGTCTCAAGTTTGATATTAGAAGCTTTGAGATATCACATCTCATGATATCGGAAGGGTCTCAGGATTGGAATGGGAAGGAGTTGGATATCACATCTCATGATAAAGGAAGGGTCTAAGGTTTGGAAGGGGAAGGATTTGGATATCACATCTCATGTTATATTACGGGTCTCAGGTTTGGTATTAGAAGCATTGAGATATCAAGTCTCAGAGTATAGGAAGGGTCTCAGAATTGGAATGGGAAGGAGTTGGATATCACATCTCAAGCTATAGGAAGGGTCTCAGGATTGGAATGGGAAGGACTTGGATATCACATCTCATGCTATAGGAAGGCTCTCAGGTTTGGAAGGGGAAAGAGTTGGATATCACATTTCATGTTAGAGGTAGGATCTCAGGTTTGGTATTAGAGGCATTGAGATATCACATCTCATGCTATCAGAAGGGTCTCGGGAATGGAATGGGAAGGAGTTGGATATCACATCTCATGCTAAAGGGAGGGTCTCAGGTTTGGAAGGGAAAGGATTTGGATATCACATCTCATGTTATAGGAAGGATCTCAGGTTTGGTATTAGAAGCATTGAGATATCACATCTCATGCTATCAGAAGGGTCTCAGGATTGGAATGGGAAGGAGTTGGATATCACATCTCATGCTAAAGGGAGGGTCTCAGGTTTGGAAGGGGAAGGATTTGGATATCACATCTCATGTTATCGGAAGGATCTCACGTTTGGTATTAGAAGTATTGAGATATCATATCTCATGCTATAGGAAGGGTCTCAGGATTGGAATGGGAAGGAGTTGGATATCACATCTCATGTTATAGGAAGTGTCTCAGGATTGTAATGGGAAGGACTTGGATATCACATCTCATGCTATAGGTAGGGTCTCAAGTTTGATATTAGAAGCATTGAGATATCACATCTCATGCTATAGGAAGGGTCTGAGGATTGGAATGGGAAGGAGTTGGATATCACATCTCATGCTATGGGAAGGGTCTCAGGTTTGGTATAAGCAGTGAGATATCACATCTCATGCTATAGGAAGTGTCTCAGGATTGGAATGGGAAGGATTTGGATATCACATCTCATGTTATAGGAAGGATCTCAGGTTTGGTATAAGCATTGAGATATCACATCTCTGCTACCGGAAGGGTCTCAGGATTGGAATGGGAAGGAGTTGGATATTCCCATCTCATGTTATAGGAAGGGTCTCAGGTTTGGTATTAGAAGCATTGAGATATCACATCTCATGCTATAGGAAGGGTCTAAGGATTGGAATGGGAAGGACTTGGATATCACCTCTCATGCTATAGGGAGGGTCTCAAGTTTGATATTAGAAGCTTTGAGATATCACATCTCATGATATCGGAAGGGTCTCAGGATTGGAATGGGAAGGAGTTGGATATCACATCTCATGATAAAGGAAGGGTCTAAGGTTTGGAAGGGGAAGGATTTGGATATCACATCTCATGTTATATTACGGGTCTCACGTTTGTATTAGAAGCATTGAGATATCAAGTCTCATAGTATAGGAAGGGTCTCAGAATTGGAATGGGAAGGAGTTGGATATCACATCTCAAGCTATAGGAAGGGTCTCAGGATTGGAATGGGAAGGACTTGGATATCACATCTCATGCTATAGGAAGGCTCTCAGGTTTGGAAGGGGAAAGAGTTGGATATCACATTTCATGTTAGAGGTAGGATCTCAGGTTTGGTATTAGAGGCATTGAGATATCACATCTCATGCTATCAGAAGGGTCTCAGGAATGGAATGGGAAGGAGTTGGATATCACATCTCATGCTAAAGGGAGGGTCTCAGGTTTGGAAGGGGAAGGATTTGGATATCACATCTCATGTTATAGGAAGGATCTCAGATTTGGTATTAGAAGCATTGAGATATCACATCTCATGCTATCGGAAGGATCTCAGGTTTGGTATTAGAAGCATTGAGATATCACATCTCATGCTATCAGAAGAGTCTCAGGATTGGAATAGGAAGGAGTTGGATATCACATCTCATGCTAAAGGGAGGGTCTCAGGATTGGAAGGGGAAGGATTTGGATATCACATCTCATGTTATCGGAAGGATCTCACGTTTGGTATTAGAAGTATTGAGATATCATATCTCATGCTATAGGAAGGGTCTCAGGATTGGAATGGGAAGGAGTTGGATATCACATCTCATGCTATAGGGAGGGTCTCAGGATTGGAATGGGAAGGACTTAGATATCACATATCATGCTATAGGGAGGGTCTCAGTTTTGATATTAGAAGCATTGAGATATCACATTTCATGCTATAGGAAGTGTCTCAGGATTGGAATGGGAAGGTGCTGGATATCACATCTCATGCTAAAGGAAGGGTCTCAGGTTTGGAACGGGAAGGATTTGGATATCACATCTTATGTTATAGGAAGGGTCTCAGGTTTGGTATAAGCATTGAGATATCACATCTCTGCTATCGGAAGTGTCTCAGGATTGGAATGGGAAGGAGTTGGATATCCCATCTCATGTTATAGGACGGGTCTCAGGTTTGTTATTAGAATCATTGAGATATCATATTGCATGCTGTAGGAAGGGTCTAAGGGTTGGAATGGGAAGGACTTGGATATCACATCTCATGGTATAGATAGGCTCTTAGGTTTGGAAAGGGAAGGAGTTGGATATCACATTTCATGTTAGAGGAAGGATCTCAGGTTTGGTATTAGAAGCATTGAGATATCACATCTCATGCTATAGGAAGGGTCTCAGGATTGGAATGGGAAGCAGTTGGATATCACATCTCATGCTAAAGGGAGGGTCTCAGGTTTGGTATTAGAAGCATTGAGATATCACATCTCATGCTATCGGAAGGATCTCAGGTTTGGTATTAGAAGCATTGAGATATCACATCTCATGCTATCAGAAGAGTCTCAGGATTGGAATAGGAAGGAGTTGGATATCCCATCTCATGTTATAGGACGGGTCTCAGGTTTGTTATTGGAGTCATTGAGATATCATATTGCATGCTGTAGGAAGGGTCTAAGGGTTGGAATGTGAAGGACTTGGATATCACATCTCATGCTATAGATAGGCTCTTAGGTTTGGAAAGGGAAGGAGTTGGATCTCACATTTCATGTTAGAGGAAGGATCTCAGGTTTGGTATTAGAAGCATTGAGATATAACATCTCATGCTATAGGAAGGGTCTCAGGATTGGAATGGGAAGGAGTTGGATATCACATCTCATGCTATAGGAAGGGTCTCAGGTTTGGTATAAGCATTGAGATATCACATCTCATGCTATAGGAAGGGTCTCAGGATTGGAATGGAAGGAGTTGGATATCAGATCTCATGTTATAGGAAGGATCTCAGGTTTGGTATTAGAAGCATTGAGATATCACATCTCATGCTATAGGAAGGGTCTCAGGATTGGAATGTGAAGGATTTGGATATCACATCTCATGCTAAAGGAAGGGTCTCAGGTTTGGTAGAAGCATTGAGATATCACGTCGCTGCTATCGGAAGGGTCTCAGGATTGGATTGGGAAGGAGTTGGATATCCCTTCTCATGCTATAGGAAGGGTCTCAGGATTTGAATGGCAAGGAGTTGGATATCACATCTCATGCCATAGGAAGGGTCTCAGGTTTGGTATAAGCATTGGGATATCACATCTCTGCTATCGGAAGGGTCTCAGGATTGGATTGGGAATGAGTTGGATATCCCTTCTCATGCTATAGGAAGTGTCTCAGGTTGGAATGGGAAGGAGTTGGATATCACATCTCATGTTATAGGAAGGGTCTCAGGATTGGAATGGGAAGGATTTGGATATCACATCTCTTGCTATAGGAAGGGTCTCAGGATTGGAATGGGTAGGAGTTGGATATTACTTTCTTGCTATAGGAAGGGTCTCATGTTTGGAATGGGAAGGAGTTGGATATCACATATGCTATAGTTAGTGTCTCAGGTTTGGAACGGGAAGGAGTTGGATATCACATCTCATGTTATAGGAAGGGTCTCAGGTTTGGTATAAGCATTGAGATATCACATCTCTGCTATCGGAAGCGGCTCAGGATTGGAATGGGAAGGAGTTGGATATCCCATCTCATGTTATAGGAAGAGTCTCTGGTTTGGTATTAGAATAATTGAGATATCACATTGCATGTTGTAGGAAGGGTCTAAGGATTGGAATGGGATGGACTTGGATATCACATCTCATGCTATAGGTAGGCTCTCAGGTTTGGTATAAGCATTGAGATATCACATCTCATGCTATAGGAAGGGTCTCAGGATTGGAATGGGAAGGAATTGGATATCACATCTCATGCTATAGGAAGGGTCTCAGATTTGGTATAAGCATTGAGATATCACATATCATGCTAAAGGAAGGGTCTCAGGATTGGAATGGGAAGGAGTTGTATATGACATCTCAAGCCATAGGAAGGTTCTCAGGTTTGGTATAAGCATTGAGATATCACATCTCTGCTATCGGAAAGGTCTCAGGATTGGAATGGGAAGGAGTTGGATATCCCATCTCATGTTATAGGAAGGATCTCAGGTTTGGTATTAGAAGCATAGAGATATCACATCTCATGCTATAGGAAGGGTCTCAGGATTGGAATGGGAAGGACTTGGATGTCACATCTCATGCTATAGTGAGGGTCTCAAGTTTGATATTAGAAGCATTGAGATAACAAATCTCATGATATCGGAAGGGTCTCAGGATTGGAATGGGAAGGAGTTGGATATCACATCTCATGATAAAGGAAGGGTCTAAGGTTTGGAAGGATAAGGATTTGGATATCACATCTCATGTTATAGGACGGGTCTCAGGTTTGGTATTAGAAGCATTGAGATATCAAGTCTCATGGTATAAGAAGGGTCTCAGAATTGGAATGGGAAGGAGTTGGATATCACACCTCAAGCTATAGGAAGGGTCTCAGGATTGGAATGGGAAGGAGTTTGATATCACATCTCATGCCATAGTATGGGTCTCAGGTTTGGTAGAAGCATTGGGATATCACATCTCATGCTATCGGAAGGGTATCAGTATTGGATTTTGAAGAAGTTGGATATCCCATCTCATGCTATAGGAAGGGTCTCAGGTTGGAATGGGAAGGAGTTGGATATCACATTTCATGTTATAGGAAGGGTCTCAGGATTGGAATGGGAAGGACTTGGATATCATATCTCATGCTATAGGACGGGTCTCAGGTTTGTTATTAGAATAATTGAGATGTCATATTGCATGCTGTAGGAAGGGTCTAAGGATTGGAATAGGAAGGACCTGGATATCACATCTCATGCTATAGATAGGCTCTTAGGTTTGGAAAGGGAAGGAGTTGGATATCACATTTCATGTTAGAGGAAGGATCTCAGGTTTGGTATTAGAAGCACTGAGATATCACATCTCATGCTATAGGAAGGGTCTCAGGATTGGAATGGGAAGTAGTTGGATATCACATCTCATGCTATAGGAAGGGTCTCAGGTTTGGTATAAGCATTGAGATATCACATCTCAGGCTATAGGACGGGTCTCAGGATTGGAATGGAAGGAGTTGGATATCACATCTCATGTTATAGGAAGGATCTCAGGTTTGGTATTAGAATCATTGAGACATCACATCTCATGCTATAGGAAGGGTCTCAGGGTTGGAATGGGAAGGAGTTGGATATCACAACTCATCCAATAGGAAGGGTCTCAGGTTTGGAATGGGAAGGAATTGGATATCACATCTCATGTTATAGGAAGGATCTCAGGTTTGGTATTAGAAGCATTGAGATATACCATCTCATGCTATAGGAAGGGTCTCAGGATTGGAATGTGAAGGATTTGGATATCACATCTCATGCTAAAGGAAGGGTCTCAGGTTTGGTAGAAGCA
Source organism: Ambystoma mexicanum (assembly GCF_040938575.1). Classification (NCBI taxonomy): domain Eukaryota; kingdom Metazoa; phylum Chordata; class Amphibia; order Caudata; family Ambystomatidae; genus Ambystoma; species Ambystoma mexicanum. The sequence continues at coordinate 6,080,569 of NC_090922.1, read as the reverse complement.
TTGAGATATCACGTCTCTGCTATCGGAAGGGTCTCAGGATTGGATTGGGAAGGAGTTGGATATCCCTTCTCATGCTATAGGAAGGGTCTCAGGATTTGAATGGCAAGGAGTTGGATATCACATCTCATGCCATACGAAGGGTCTCAGGTTTGGTATAAGCATTGAGATATCACATCTCTGCTATCGGAAGGGTCTCAGGATTGGAATGGGAAGGAGTTGGATATTCCCATCTCATGTAATAGGAAGGGTCTCAGGTTTGGTATTAGAAGCATTGAGATATCACATCTCATGCTATAGGAAGGGTCTCAGGATTGGAATGGGAAGGACTTGGATATCACATCTCATGCTATAGGGAGGGTCTCAAGTTTGATATTAGAAGCTTTGAGATATCACATCTCATGATATCGGAAGGGTCTCAGGATTGGAATGGGAAGGAGTTGGATATCACATCTCATGATAAAGGAAGGGTCTAAGGTTTGGAAGGGGAAGGATTTGGATATCACATCTCATGTTATATTACGGGTCTCAGGTTTGGTATTAGAAGCATTGAGATATCAAGTCTCAGAGTATAGGAAGGGTCTCAGAATTGGAATGGGAAGGAGTTGGATATCACATCTCAAGCTATAGGAAGGGTCTCAGGATTGGAATGGGAAGGACTTGGATATCACATCTCATGCTATAGGAAGGCTCTCAGGTTTGGAAGGGGAAAGAGTTGGATATCACATTTCATGTTAGAGGTAGGATCTCAGGTTTGGTATTAGAGGCATTGAGATATCACATCTCATGCTATCAGAAGGGTCTCGGGAATGGAATGGGAAGGAGTTGGATATCACATCTCATGCTAAAGGGAGGGTCTCAGGTTTGGAAGGGAAAGGATTTGGATATCACATCTCATGTTATAGGAAGGATCTCAGGTTTGGTATTAGAAGCATTGAGATATCACATCTCATGCTATCAGAAGGGTCTCAGGATTGGAATGGGAAGGAGTTGGATATCACATCTCATGCTAAAGGGAGGGTCTCAGGTTTGGAAGGGGAAGGATTTGGATATCACATCTCATGTTATCGGAAGGATCTCACGTTTGGTATTAGAAGTATTGAGATATCATATCTCATGCTATAGGAAGGGTCTCAGGATTGGAATGGGAAGGAGTTGGATATCACATCTCATGTTATAGGAAGTGTCTCAGGATTGTAATGGGAAGGACTTGGATATCACATCTCATGCTATAGGTAGGGTCTCAAGTTTGATATTAGAAGCATTGAGATATCACATCTCATGCTATAGGAAGGGTCTGAGGATTGGAATGGGAAGGAGTTGGATATCACATCTCATGCTATGGGAAGGGTCTCAGGTTTGGTATAAGCAGTGAGATATCGTATCTCATGCTATAGGAAGTGTCTCAGGATTGGAATGGGAAGGAGTTGGATATCACATCTCATGTTATAGGAAGGATCTCAGGTTTGGTATAAGCATTGAGATATCACATCTCTGCTACCGGAAGGGTCTCAGGATTGGAATGGGAAGGAGTTGGATATTCCCATCTCATGTTATAGGAAGGGTCTCAGGTTTGGTATTAGAAGCATTGAGATATCACATCTCATACTATAGGAAGGGTCTCAGGATTGGAATGGGAAGGACTTGGATATCACATCTCATGCTATAGGGAAGGTCTCAAGTTTGATATTAGAAGCTTTGAGATATCACATCTCATGATATCGGAAGGGTCTCAGGATTGGAATGGGAAGGAGTTGGATATCACATCTCATGATAAAGGAAGGGTCTAAGGTTTGGAAGGGGAAGGATTTGGATATCACATCTCATGTTATATTACGGGTCTCACGTTTGTATTAGAAGCATTGAGATATCAAGTCTCATAGTATAGGAAGGGTCTCAGAATTGGAATGGGAAGGAGTTGGATATCACATCTCAAGCTATAGGAAGGGTCTCAGGATTGGAATGGGAAGGACTTGGATATCACATCTCATGCTATAGGAAGGCTCTCAGGTTTGGAAGGGGAAAGAGTTGGATATCACATTTCATGTTAGAGGTAGGATCTCAGGTTTGGTATTAGAGGCATTGAGATATCACATCTCATGCTATCAGAAGGGTCTCAGGAATGGAATGGGAAGGAGTTGGATATCACATCTCATGCTAAAGGGAGGGTCTCAGGTTTGGAAGGGGAAGGATTTGGATATCACATCTCATGTTATAGGAAGGATCTCAGGTTTGGTATTAGAAGCATTGAGATATCACATCTCATGCTATCGGAAGGATCTCAGGTTTGGTATTAGAAGCATTGAGATATCACATCTCATGCTATCAGAAGAGTCTCAGGATTGGAATAGGAAGGAGTTGGATATCACATCTCATGCTAAAGGGAGGGTCTCAGGATTGGAAGGGGAAGGATTTGGATATCACATCTCATGTTATCGGAAGGATCTCACGTTTGGTATTAGAAGTATTGAGATATCATATCTCATGCTATAGGAAGGGTCTCAGGATTGGAATGGGAAGGAGTTGGATATCACATCTCATGCTATAGGGAGGGTCTCAGGATTGGAATGGGAAGGACTTAGATATCACATATCATGCTATAGGGAGGGTCTCAGTTTTGATATTAGAAGCATTGAGATATCACATCTCATGCTATAGGAAGTGTCTCAGGATTGGAATGGGAAGGTGCTGGATATCACATCTCATGCTAAAGGAAGGGTCTCAGGTTTGGAACGGGAAGGATTTGGATATCACATCTCATGTTATAGGAAGGGTCTCAGGTTTGGTATAAGCATTGAGATATCACATCTCTGCTATCGGAAGTGTCTCAGGATTGGAATGGGAAGGAGTTGGATATCCCATCTCATGTTATAGGACGGGTCTCAGGTTTGTTATTAGAATCATTGAGATATCATATTGCATGCTGTAGGAAGGGTCTAAGGGTTGGAATGGGAAGGACTTGGATATCACATCTCATGGTATAGATAGGCTCTTAGGTTTGGAAAGGGAAGGAGTTGGATATCACATTTCATGTTAGAGGAAGGATCTCAGGTTTGGTATTAGAAGCATTGAGATATCACATCTCATGCTATAGGAAGGGTCTCAGGATTGGAATGGGAAGCAGTTGGATATCACATCTCATGCTAAAGGGAGGGTCTCAGGTTTGGAAGGGGAAGGATTTGGATATCACATCTCATGTTATAGGAAGGATCTCAGGTTTGGTATTAGAAGCATTGAGATATCACATCTCATGCTATCGGAAGGATCTCAGGTTTGGTATTAGAAGCATTGAGATATCACATCTCATGCTATCAGAAGAGTCTCAGGATTGGAATAGGAAGGAGTTGGATATCACATCTCATGCTAAAGGGAGGGTCTCAGGATTGGAAGGGGAAGGATTTGGATATCACATCTCATGTTATCGGAAGGATCTCACGTTTGGTATTAGAAGTATTGAGATATCATATCTCATGCTATAGGAAGGGTCTCAGGATTGGAATGGGAAGGAGTTGGATATCACATCTCATGCTATAGGGAGGGTCTCAGGATTGGAATGGGAAGGACTTAGATATCACATATCATGCTATAGGGAGGGTCTCAGTTTTGATATTAGAAGCATTGAGATATCACATCTCATGCTATAGGAAGTGTCTCAGGATTGGAATGGGAAGGTGCTGGATATCACATCTCATGCTAAAGGAAGGGTCTCAGGTTTGGAACGGGAAGGATTTGGATATCACATCTCATGTTATAGGAAGGGTCTCAGGTTTGGTATAAGCATTGAGATATCACATCTCTGCTATCGGAAGTGTCTCAGGATTGGAATGGGAAGGAGTTGGATATCCCATCTCATGTTATAGGACGGGTCTCAGGTTTGTTATTAGAATCATTGAGATATCATATTGCATGCTGTAGGAAGGGTCTAAGGGTTGGAATGGGAAGGACTTGGATATCACATCTCATGGTATAGATAGGCTCTTAGGTTTGGAAAGGGAAGGAGTTGGATATCACATTTCATGTTAGAGGAAGGATCTCAGGTTTGGTATTAGAAGCATTGAGATATCACATCTCATGCTATAGGAAGGGTCTCAGGATTGGAATGGGAAGCAGTTGGATATCACATCTCATGCTATAGGAAGGGTCTCAGGTTTGGTATAAGCATTGAGATATCACATCTCATGCTATAGGACGGGTCTCAGGATTGGAATGGAAGGAGTTGGATATCACATCTCATGTTATAGGAAGGATCTCAGGTTTGGTATTAGAAGCATTGAGACATCACATCTCATGCTATAGGAAGGGTCTCAGGGTTGGAATGGGAAGGAGTTGGATATCACATCTCATCCAATAGGAAGGGTCTCAGGTTTGGAATGGGAAGGAATTGGATATCACATCTCATGTTATAGGAAGGATCTCAGGTTTGGTATTAGAAGCATTGAGATATCACATCTCATGCTATAGGAAGGGTCTCAGGATTGGAATGTGAAGGATTTGGATATCACATCTCATGCTAAAGGAAGGGTCTCAGGTTTGGTAGAAGCATTGAGATATCACGTCGCTGCTATCGGAAGAGTCTCAGGATTGGATTGGGAAGGAGTTGGATATCACATCTCATGCCATAGGAAGGGTCTCAGGTTTGGTATAAGCATTGAGATATCACATCTCTGCTATCGGAAGGGTCTCAGGATTGGATTGGGAAGGAGTTGGATATCCCTTCTCATGCTATAGGAAGTGTCTCAGGTTGGAATGGGAAGGAGTTGGATATCACATCTCATGTTATAGGAAGGGTCTCAGGATTGGAATGGGAAGGATTTGGATATCACATCTCTTGCTATAGGAAGGGTCTCAGGATTGGAATGGGTAGGAGTTGGATGTTACTTTCTTGCTATAGGAAGGGTCTCATGTTTGGAATGGGAAGGAGTTGGATATCACATATGCTATAGTTAGTATCTCAGGTTTGGAACGGGAAGGAGTTGGATATCACATCTCATGTTATAGGAAGGGTCTCAGGTTTGGTATAAGCATTGAGATATCACATCTCTGCTATCGGAAGCGGCTCAGGATTGGAATGGGAAGGAGTTGGATATCCCATCTCATGTTATAGGAAGAGTCTCTGGTTTGGTATTAGAATCATTGAGATATCACATCCCATGCTGTAGGAAAGGTCTAAGGATTGGAATGGGATGGACTTGGATATCACATCTCATGCTATAGGAAGGGTCTCAGATTTGGTATAAGCATTGAGATATCACATATCATGCTAAAGGAAGGGTCTCAGGATTGGAATGGGAAGGAGTTGTATATGACATCTCAAGCCATAGGAAGGTTCTCAGGTTTGGTATAAGCATTGAGATATCACATCTCTGCTATCGGAAAGGTCTCAGGATTGGAATGGGAAGGAGTTGGATATCCCATCTCATGTTATAGGAAGGATCTCAGGTTTGGTATTAGAAGCATAGAGATATCACATCTCATGCTATAGGAAGGGTCTCAGGATTGGAATGGGAAGGACTTGGATGTCACATCTCATGCTATAGGGAGGGTCTCAAGTTTGATATTAGAAGCATTGAGATAACAAATCTCATGATATCGGAAGGGTCTCAGGATTGGAATGGGAAGGAGTTGGATATCACATCTCATGATAAAGGAAGGGTCTAAGGTTTGGAAGGGGAAGGATTTGGATATCACATCTCATGTTATAGGACGGGTCTCAGGTTTGGTATTAGAAGCATTGAGATATCAAGTCTCATGGTATAAGAAGGGTCTCAGAATTGGAATGGGAAGGAGTTGGATATCACACCTCAAGCTATAGGAAGGGTCTCAGGATTGGAATGGGAAGGAGTTTGATATCACATCTCATGCCATAGTATGGGTCTCAGGTTTGGTAGAAGCATTGGGATATCACATCTCATGCTATCGGAAGGGTATCAGTATTGGATTTTGAAGAAGTTGGATATCCCATCTCATGCTATAGGAAGGGTCTCAGGTTGGAATGGGAAGGAGTTGGATATCACATTTCATGTTATAGGAAGGGTCTCAGGATTGGAATGGGAAGGACTTGGATATCATATCTCATGCTATAGGACGGGTCTCAGGTTTGTTATTAGAATCATTGAGATATCATATTGCATGCTGTAGGAAGGGTCTAAGGATTGGAATAGGAAGGACCTGGATATCACATCTCATGCTATAGATAGGCTCTTAGGTTTGGAAAGGGAAGGAGTTGGATATCACATTTCATGTTAGAGGAAGGATCTCAGGTTTGGTATTAGAAGCACTGAGATATCACATCTCATGCTATAGGAAGGGTCTCAGGATTGGAATGGGAAGTAGTTGGATATCACATCTCATGCTATAGGAAGGGTCTCAGGTTTGGTATAAGCATTGAGATATCACATCTCATGCTATAGGACGGGTCTCAGGATTGGAATGGAAGGAGTTGGATATCACATCTCATGTTATAGGAAGGATCTCAGGTTTGGTATTAGAATCATTGAGACATCACATCTCATGCTATAGGAAGGGTCTCAGGGTTGGAATGGGAAGGAGTTGGATATCACAACTCATCCAATAGGAAGGGTCTCAGGTTTGGAATGGGAAGGAATTGGATATCACATCTCATGTTATAGGAAGGATCTCAGGTTTGGTATTAGAAGCATTGAGATATACCATCTCATGCTATAGGAAGGGTCTCAGGATTGGAATGTGAAGGATTTGGATATCACATCTCATGCTAAAGGAAGGGTCTCAGGTTTGGTAGAAGCATTGAGATATCACGTCTCTGCTATCGGAAGGGTCTCAGGATTGGATTGGGAAGGAGTTGGATATCCCTTCTCATGCTATAGGAAGGGTCTCAGGATTTGAATGGCAAGGAGTTGGATATCACATCTCATGCCATACGAAGGGTCTCAGGTTTGGTATAAGCATTGAGATATCACATCTCTGCTATCGGAAGGGTCTCAGGATTGGAATGGGAAGGAGTTGGATATTCCCATCTCATGTAATAGGAAGGGTCTCAGGTTTGGTATTAGAAGCATTGAGATATCACATCTCATGCTATAGGAAGGGTCTCAGGATTGGAATGGGAAGGACTTGGATATCACATCTCATGCTATAGGGAGGGTCTCAAGTTTGATATTAGAAGCTTTGAGATATCACATCTCATGATATCGGAAGGGTCTCAGGATTGGAATGGGAAGGAGTTGGATATCACATCTCATGATAAAGGAAGGGTCTAAGGTTTGGAAGGGGAAGGATTTGGATATCACATCTCATGTTATATTACGGGTCTCAGGTTTGGTATTAGAAGCATTGAGATATCAAGTCTCAGAGTATAGGAAGGGTCTCAGAATTGGAATGGGAAGGAGTTGGATATCACATCTCAAGCTATAGGAAGGGTCTCAGGATTGGAATGGGAAGGACTTGGATATCACATCTCATGCTATAGGAAGGCTCTCAGGTTTGGAAGGGGAAAGAGTTGGATATCACATTTCATGTTAGAGGTAGGATCTCAGGTTTGGTATTAGAGGCATTGAGATATCACATCTCATGCTATCAGAAGGGTCTCGGGAATGGAATGGGAAGGAGTTGGATATCACATCTCATGCTAAAGGGAGGGTCTCAGGTTTGGAAGGGAAAGGATTTGGATATCACATCTCATGTTATAGGAAGGATCTCAGGTTTGGTATTAGAAGCATTGAGATATCACATCTCATGCTATCAGAAGGGTCTCAGGATTGGAATGGGAAGGAGTTGGATATCACATCTCATGCTAAAGGGAGGGTCTCAGGTTTGGAAGGGGAAGGATTTGGATATCACATCTCATGTTATCGGAAGGATCTCACGTTTGGTATTAGAAGTATTGAGATATCATATCTCATGCTATAGGAAGGGTCTCAGGATTGGAATGGGAAGGAGTTGGATATCACATCTCATGTTATAGGAAGTGTCTCAGGATTGTAATGGGAAGGACTTGGATATCACATCTCATGCTATAGGTAGGGTCTCAAGTTTGATATTAGAAGCATTGAGATATCACATCTCATGCTATAGGAAGGGTCTGAGGATTGGAATGGGAAGGAGTTGGATATCACATCTCATGCTATGGGAAGGGTCTCAGGTTTGGTATAAGCAGTGAGATATCGTATCTCATGCTATAGGAAGTGTCTCAGGATTGGAATGGGAAGGAGTTGGATATCACATCTCATGTTATAGGAAGGATCTCAGGTTTGGTATAAGCATTGAGATATCACATCTCTGCTACCGGAAGGGTCTCAGGATTGGAATGGGAAGGAGTTGGATATTCCCATCTCATGTTATAGGAAGGGTCTCAGGTTTGGTATTAGAAGCATTGAGATATCACATCTCATGCTATAGGAAGGGTCTCAGGATTGGAATGGGAAGGACTTGGATATCACATCTCATGCTATAGGGAAGGTCTCAAGTTTGATATTAGAAGCTTTGAGATATCACATCTCATGATATCGGAAGGGTCTCAGGATTGGAATGGGAAGGAGTTGGATATCACATCTCATGATAAAGGAAGGGTCTAAGGTTTGGAAGGGGAAGGATTTGGATATCACATCTCATGTTATATTACGGGTCTCACGTTTGTATTAGAAGCATTGAGATATCAAGTCTCATAGTATAGGAAGGGTCTCAGAATTGGAATGGGAAGGAGTTGGATATCACATCTCAAGCTATAGGAAGGGTCTCAGGATTGGAATGGGAAGGACTTGGATATCACATCTCATGCTATAGGAAGGCTCTCAGGTTTGGAAGGGGAAAGAGTTGGATATCACATTTCATGTTAGAGGTAGGATCTCAGGTTTGGTATTAGAGGCATTGAGATATCACATCTCATGCTATCAGAAGGGTCTCAGGAATGGAATGGGAAGGAGTTGGATATCACATCTCATGCTAAAGGGAGGGTCTCAGGTTTGGAAGGGGAAGGATTTGGATATCACATCTCATGTTATAGGAAGGATCTCAGGTTTGGTATTAGAAGCATTGAGATATCACATCTCATGCTATCGGAAGGATCTCAGGTTTGGTATTAGAAGCATTGAGATATCACATCTCATGCTATCAGAAGAGTCTCAGGATTGGAATAGGAAGGAGTTGGATATCACATCTCATGCTAAAGGGAGGGTCTCAGGATTGGAAGGGGAAGGATTTGGATATCACATCTCATGTTATCGGAAGGATCTCACGTTTGGTATTAGAAGTATTGAGATATCATATCTCATGCTATAGGAAGGGTCTCAGGATTGGAATGGGAAGGAGTTGGATATCACATCTCATGCTATAGGGAGGGTCTCAGGATTGGAATGGGAAGGACTTAGATATCACATATCATGCTATAGGGAGGGTCTCAGTTTTGATATTAGAAGCATTGAGATATCACATCTCATGCTATAGGAAGTGTCTCAGGATTGGAATGGGAAGGTGCTGGATATCACATCTCATGCTAAAGGAAGGGTCTCAGGTTTGGAACGGGAAGGATTTGGATATCACATCTCATGTTATAGGAAGGGTCTCAGGTTTGGTATAAGCATTGAGATATCACATCTCTGCTATCGGAAGTGTCTCAGGATTGGAATGGGAAGGAGTTGGATATCCCATCTCATGTTATAGGACGGGTCTCAGGTTTGTTATTAGAATCATTGAGATATCATATTGCATGCTGTAGGAAGGGTCTAAGGGTTGGAATGGGAAGGACTTGGATATCACATCTCATGGTATAGATAGGCTCTTAGGTTTGGAAAGGGAAGGAGTTGGATATCACATTTCATGTTAGAGGAAGGATCTCAGGTTTGGTATTAGAAGCATTGAGATATCACATCTCATGCTATAGGAAGGGTCTCAGGATTGGAATGGGAAGCAGTTGGATATCACATCTCATGCTAAAGGGAGGGTCTCAGGTTTGGAAGGGGAAGGATTTGGATATCACATCTCATGTTATAGGAAGGATCTCAGGTTTGGTATTAGAAGCATTGAGATATCACATCTCATGCTATCGGAAGGATCTCAGGTTTGGTATTAGAAGCATTGAGATATCACATCTCATGCTATCAGAAGAGTCTCAGGATTGGAATAGGAAGGAGTTGGATATCACATCTCATGCTAAAGGGAGGGTCTCAGGATTGGAAGGGGAAGGATTTGGATATCACATCTCATGTTATCGGAAGGATCTCACGTTTGGTATTAGAAGTATTGAGATATCATATCTCATGCTATAGGAAGGGTCTCAGGATTGGAATGGGAAGGAGTTGGATATCACATCTCATGCTATAGGGAGGGTCTCAGGATTGGAATGGGAAGGACTTAGATATCACATATCATGCTATAGGGAGGGTCTCAGTTTTGATATTAGAAGCATTGAGATATCACATCTCATGCTATAGGAAGTGTCTCAGGATTGGAATGGGAAGGTGCTGGATATCACATCTCATGCTAAAGGAAGGGTCTCAGGTTTGGAACGGGAAGGATTTGGATATCACATCTCATGTTATAGGAAGGGTCTCAGGTTTGGTATAAGCATTGAGATATCACATCTCTGCTATCGGAAGTGTCTCAGGATTGGAATGGGAAGGAGTTGGATATCCCATCTCATGTTATAGGACGGGTCTCAGGTTTGTTATTAGAATCATTGAGATATCATATTGCATGCTGTAGGAAGGGTCTAAGGGTTGGAATGGGAAGGACTTGGATATCACATCTCATGGTATAGATAGGCTCTTAGGTTTGGAAAGGGAAGGAGTTGGATATCACATTTCATGTTAGAGGAAGGATCTCAGGTTTGGTATTAGAAGCATTGAGATATCACATCTCATGCTATAGGAAGGGTCTCAGGATTGGAATGGGAAGCAGTTGGATATCACATCTCATGCTATAGGAAGGGTCTCAGGTTTGGTATAAGCATTGAGATATCACATCTCATGCTATAGGACGGGTCTCAGGATTGGAATGGAAGGAGTTGGATATCACATCTCATCCAATAGGAAGGGTCTCAGGTTTGGAATGGGAAGGAATTGGATATCACATCTCATGTTATAGGAAGGATCTCAGGTTTGGTATTAGAAGCATTGAGACATCACATCTCATGCTATAGGAAGGGTCTCAGGGTTGGAATGGGAAGGAGTTGGATATCACATCTCATCCAATAGGAAGGGTCTCAGGTTTGGAATGGGAAGGAATTGGATATCACATCTCATGTTATAGGAAGGATCTCAGGTTTGGTATTAGAAGCATTGAGATATCACATCTCATGCTATAGGAAGGGTCTCAGGATTGGAATGTGAAGGATTTGGATATCACATCTCATGCTAAAGGAAGGGTCTCAGGTTTGGTAGAAGCATTGAGATATCACGTCTCTGCTATCGGAAGAGTCTCAGGATTGGATTGGGAAGGAGTTGGATATCACATCTCATGCCATAGGAAGGGTCTCAGGTTTGGTATAAGCATTGAGATATCACATCTCTGCTATCGGAAGGGTCTCAGGATTGGATTGGGAAGGAGTTGGATATCCCTTCTCATGCTATAGGAAGTGTCTCAGGTTGGAATGGGAAGGAGTTGGATATCACATCTCATGTTATAGGAAGGGTCTCAGGATTGGAATGGGAAGGATTTGGATATCACATCTCTTGCTATAGGAAGGGTCTCAGGATTGGAATGGGTAGGAGTTGGATATTACTTTCTTGCTATAGGAAGGGTCTCATGTTTGGAATGGGAAGGAGTTGGATATCACATATGCTATAGTTAGTATCACAGGTTTGGAACGGGAAGGAGTTGGATATCACATCTCATGTTATAGGAAGGGTCTCAGGTTTGGTATAAGCATTGAGATATCACATCTCTGCTATCGGAAGCGGCTCAGGATTGGAATGGGAAGGAGTTGGATATCCCATCTCATGTTATAGGAAGAGTCTCTGGTTTGGTATTAGAATCATTGAGATATCACATCGCATGCTGTAGGAAAGGTCTAAGGATTGGAATGGGATGGACTTGGATATCACATCTCATGCTATAGGTAGGCTCTCAGGTTTGGTATAAGCATTGAGATATCACATCTCATGCTATAGGAAGGGTCTCAGGATTGGAATGGGAAGGAATTGGATATCACATCTCATGCTATAGGAAGGGTCTCAGATTTGGAATAAGCATTGAGATATCACATCTCATGCTAAAGGAAGGGTCTCAGGATTGGAATGGGAAGGAGTTGTATATGACATCTCAGGCCATAGGAAGGTTCTCAGGTTTGGTATAAGCATTGAGATATCACATCTCTGCTATCGGAAGGGTCTCAGGATTGGAATGGGAAGCAGTTGGATATCCCATCTCATGTTATAGGAAGGGTCTCAGGTTTGGTATTAGAAGCATAGAGATATCACATCTCATGCTATAGGAAGGATCTCAGGATTTGAATGGCAAGGAGTTGGATATCACATCTCATGCCATAGGAAGGGTCTCAGGTTTGGTATAAGCATTGAGATATCACATCTCTGCTATCGGAAGGGTCTCAGGATTGGATTGGGAAGGAGTTAGATATTCCTTCTCATGCTATAGGAAGTGTCTCAGGTTGGAATGGGAAGGAGTTGGATATCACATCTCATGTTATAGGAAGGGTCTCAGGATTGGAATGGGAAGGACTTGGATGTCACATCTCATGCTATAGGGAGGGTCTCAAGTTTGATATTAGAAGCATTGAGATAACAAATCTCATGATATCGGAAGGGTCTCAGGATTGGAATGGGAAGGAGTTGGATATCACATCTCATGATAAAGGAAGGGTCTAAGGTTTGGAAGGGGAAGGATTTGGATATCACATCTCATGTTATAGGACGGGTCTCAGGTTTGGTATTAGATGCATTGAGATATCAAGTCTCATGGTATAAGAAGGGTCTCAGAATTGGAATGGGAAGGAGTTGGATATCACACCTCAAGCTATAGGAAGGGTCTCAGGATTGGAATGGGAAGGAGTTTGATATCACATCTCATGCCATAGTATGGGTCTCAGGTTTGGTAGAAGCATTGGGATATCACATCTCATGCTATCGGAAGGGTATCAGTATTGGATTTGGAAGAAGTTGGATATCCCATCTCATGCTATAGGAAGGGTCTCAGGTTGGAATGGGAAGGAGTTGGATATCACATTTCATGATATAGGAAGGGTCTCAGGATTGGAATGGGAAGGACTTGGGTATCATATCTCATGCTATAGGACGGGTCTCAGGTTTGTTATTAGAATCATTGAGATATCATATTGCATGCTGTAGGAAGGGTCTAAGGATTGGAATGGGAAGGACTTGGATATCACATCTCATGCTATAGATAGGCTCTTAGGTTTGGAAAGGGAAGGAGTTGGATATCACATTACATGTTAGAGGAAGGATCTCAGGTTTGGTATTAGAAGCATTGAGATATCACATCTCATGCTATATGAAGGGTCTCAGGATTGGAATGGGAAGTAGTTGGATATCACATCTCATGCTATAGGAAGAGTCTCAGGTTTGGTATAAGCATTGAGATATCACATCTCATGCTATAGGACAGGTCTCAGGATTGGAATGGAAGGAGTTGGATATCACATATCATGTTATAGGAAGGATCTCAGGTTTGGTATTGGAAGCATTGAGACATCACATCTCATGCTATAGGAAGGGTCTCAGGGTTGGAATGGGAAGGAGTTGGATATCACATCTCATCCAATAGGAAGGGTCTCAGGTTTGGAATGGGAAGGAATTGGATATCACATCTCATGTTATAGGAAAGATCTCAGGTTTGGTATTAGAAGCATTGAGATATCACATCTCATGCTATAGGAAGGGTCTCAGGATTGGAATGTGAAGGATTTGGATATCACATCTCATGCTAAAGGAAGGGTCTCAGGTTTGGTAGAAGCATTGAGATATCACGTCTCTGCTATCGGAAGGGTCTCAGGATTGGATTGGGAAGGAGTTGGATATCCCTTCTCATGCTATAGGAAGGGTCTCAGGATTTGAATGGCAAGGAGTTGGATATCACATCTCATGCCATAGGAAGGGTCTCAGGTTTGGTATAAGCATTGAGATATCACATCTCTGCTATCGGAAGGGTCTCAGGATTGGAATGGGAAGGAGTTGGATATTCCCATCTCATGTTATAGGAAGGGTCATTGGTTTGGTATTAGAAGCATTGAGATATTACATCTCATGCTATAGGAAGGGTCTCAGGATTGGAATGGGAAGGACTTGGATATCACATCCCCTGCTATAGGGAGGGTCTCAAGTTTGATATTAGAAGCTTTGAGATATCACATCTCATGATATCGGAAGGGTCTCAGGATTGGAATGGGAAGGAGTTGGATATCACATCTCATGATAAAGGAAGGGTCTAAGGTTTGGAAGGGGAAGGATTTGGATATCACATCTCATGTTATATTACGGGTCTCAGGTTTGGTATTAGAAGCATTGAGATATCAAGTCTCAGAGTATAGGAAGGGTCTCAGAATTGGAATGGGAAGGAGTTGGATATCACATCTCAAGCTATAGGAAGGGTCTCAGGATTGGAATGGGAAGGACTTGGATATCACATCTCATGCTATAGGAAGGCTCTCAAGTTTGGAAGGGGAAAGAGTTGGATATCACATTTCATGTTAGAGGTAGGATCTCAGGTTTGGTAGTAGAGGCATTGAGATATCACATCTCATGCTATCAGAAGGGTCTCAGGAATGGAATGGGAAGGAGTTGGATATCACATCTCATGCTAAAGGGAGGGTCTCAGGTTTGGAAGGGGAATGATTTGGATATCACATCTCATGTTATAGGAAGGATCTCAGGTTTGGTATTAGAAGCATTGAGATATCACATCTCATGCTATCGGAAGGATCTCAGGTTTGGTATTAGAAGCATTGAGATATCACATCTCATGCTATCAGAAGGGTCTCAGGATTGGAATGGGAAGGAGTTGGATATCACATCTCATGCTAAAGGGAGGGTCTCAGGTTTGGAAGGGGAAGGATTTGGATATCACATCTCATGTTATCGGAAGGATCTCACGTTTGGTATTAGAAATATTGAGATATCATATCTCATGCTATAGGAAGGGTCTCAGGAGTGGAATGGGAAAGAGTTGGATATCACATCTCATGCTATAGGGAGTGTCTCAGGATTGGAATGGGAAGGACTTAGATATCACATATCATGCTATAGGGAGGGTCTCAGTTTTGATATTAGAAGCATTGAGATATCACATCTCATGCTATCGGAAGTGTCTCAGGATTGGAATGGGAAGGAGCTGGATATCACATCTCATGCTAAAGGAAGGGTCTCAGGTTTGGAACGGGAAGGATTTGGATATCACATCTCATGTTATAGGAAGGGTCTCAGGTTTGGTATAAGCATTGAGATATCACATCTCTGCTATCGGAAGTGTCTCAGGATTGGAATGGGAAGGAGTTGGATATCACATCTCATGTTATAGGACGGGTCTCAGGTTTGTTATTAGAATCATTGAGATATCATATTGCATGCTGTAGGAAGGGTCTAAGGGTTGGAATGGGAAGGACTTGGATATCACATCTCATGCTATAGATAGGCTCTTAGGTTTGGAAAGGGAAGGAGTTGGATATCACATTTCATGTTAGAGGAAGGATCTCAGGTTTGGTATTAGAAGCATTGAGATATCACATCTCATGCTATAGGAAGGGTCTCAGGATTGGAATGGGAAGTAGTTGGATATCACATCTCATGCTATAGGAAGGGTCTCAGGTTTAGTATAAGCATTGAGATATCACATATCATGCTATAGGACGGGTCTCAGGATTGGAATGGAAGGAGTTGGATATCACATCTCATGTTATAGGAAGGATCTCAGGTTTGGTATTAGAAGCATTGAGACATCACATCTCATGCTATAGGAAGGGTCTCAGGGTTGGAATGGGAAGGAGTTGGATATCACATCTCATCCAATAGGAAGGGTCTCAGGTTTGGAATGGGAAGGAATTGGATATCACATCTCATGTTATAGGAAGGATCTCAGGTTTGGTATTAGAAGCATTGAGATATCACATCTCATGCTATAGGAAGGGTCTCAGGATTGGAATGTGAAGGATTTGGATATCACATCTCATGCTAAAGGAAGGGTCTCAGGTTTGGTAGAAGCATTGAGATATCACGTCTCTGCTATCGGAAGGGTCGCAGGATTGGATTGGGAAGGAGTTGGATATCCCTTCTCATGCTATAGGAAGGGTCTCAGGATTTGAATGGCAAGGAGTTGGATATCACATCTCATGCCATAGGAAGGGTCTCAGGTTTGGTATAAGCATTGAGATATCACATCTCTGCTATCGGAAGGGTCTCAGGATTGGATTGGGAAGGAGTTGGATATCCCTTCTCATGCTATAGGAAGTGTCTCAGGTTGGAATGGGAAGGAGTTGGATATCACATCTCATGTTATAGGAAGGGTCTCAGGATTGGAATGGGAAGGATTTGGATATCACATCTCTTGCTATAGGAAGGGTCTCAGGATTGGAATGGGTAGGAGTTGGATATTACTTTCTTGCTATAGGAAGGGTCTCATGTTTGGAATGGGAAGGAGTTGGATATCACATATGCTATAGTTAGTGTCTCAGGTTTGGAACGGGAAGGAGTTGGATATCACATCGCATGTTATAGGAAGGGTCTCAGGTTTGGTATAAGCATTGAGATATCACATCTCTGCTATCGGAAGCGGCTCAGGATTGGAATGGGAAGGAGTTGGATATCACATCTCATGTTATAGTAAGATCTCTGGTTTGGTATTAGAATCATTGAGATATCACATCGCATGCTGTAGGAAGGGTCTAAGGATTGGAATGGGATGGACTTGGATATCACATCTCATGCTATAGGTAGGCTCTCAGGTTTGGTATAAGCATTGAGATATCACATCTCATGCTATAGGAAGGGTCTCAGGATTGGAATGGGAAGGATTTGGATATCACATCTCATGCTATAGGAAGGGTCTCAGATTTGGTATAAGCATTGAGATATCACATCTCATGCTAAAGGAAGGGTCTCAGGATTGGAATGGGAAGGAGTTGTGTATGACATCTCAGGCCATAGGAAGGGTCTCAGGTTTGGTATAAGCATTGAGATATCACATCTCTGCTATCGGAAGGGTCTCAGGATTGGAATGGGAAGGAGTTGGATATCCCATCTCATGTTATAGGAAGGGTCTCAGGTTTGGTATTAGAAGCATAGAGATATCACATCTCATGCTATAGGAAGGGTCTCAGGATTGGAATGGGAAGGACTTGGATGTCACATCTCATGCTATAGGGAGGATCTCAAGTTTGATATTAGAAGCATTGAGATAACAAATCTCATGATATCGGAAGGGTCTCAGGATTGGAATGGGAAGGAGTTGGATACCACATCTCATGATAAAGGAAGGGTCTAAGGTTTGGAAGGGGAAGGATTTGGATATCACATCTCATGTTATAGGATGGGTCTCAGGTTTGGTATTAGAAGCATTGAGATATCAAGTCTCATGGTATAAGAAGGGTCTCAGAATTGGAATGGGAAGGAGTTGGATATCACACCTCAAGCTATAGGAAGGGTCTCAGGATTGGAATGGGAAGGAGTTTGATATCACATCTCATGCCATAGTATGGGTCTCAGGTTTGGTAGAAGCATTGGGATATCACATCTCATGCTATCGGAAGGGTATCAGTATTGGATTTTGAAGAAGTTGGATATCCCATCTCATGCTATAGGAAGGGTTTCAGGTTGGAATGGGAAGGAGTTGGATATCACATTTCATGTTATAGGAAGGGTCTCAGGATTGGAATGGGAAGGACTTGGATATCATATCTCATGCTATAGGACGGGTCTCAGGTTTGTTATTAGAATCATTGAGATATCATATTGCATGCTGTAGGAAGGGTCTAAGGATTGGAATAGGAAGGACCTGGATATCACATCTCATGCTATAGATAGGCTCTTAGGTTCGGAAAGGGAAGGAGTTGGATATCACATTTCATGTTAGAGGAAGGATCTCAGGTTTGGTATTAGAAGCATTGAGATATCACATCTCATGCTATAGGAAGGGTCTCAGGATTGGAATGGGAAGTAGTTGGATATCACATCTCATGCTATAGGAAGGGTCTCAGGTTTCGTATAAGCATTGCGATATCACATCTCATGCTATAGGACGGGTCTCAGGATTGGAATGGAAGGAGTTGGATATCACATCTCATGTTATAGGAAGGATCTCAGGTTTGTTATTAGATTCATTGAGACATCACATCTCATGCTATAGGAAGGGTCTCAGGGTTGGAATGGGAAGGAGTTGGATATCACAACTCATCCAATAGGAAGGGTCTCAGGTTTGGAATGGGAAGGAATTGGATATCACATCTCATGTTATAGGAAGGATCTCAGGTTTGGTATTAGAAGCATTGAGATATCACATCTCATGCTATAGGAAGGGTCTCAGGATTGGAATGTGAAGGATTTGGATATCACATCTCATGCTAAAGGAAGGGTCTCAGGTTTGGTAGAAGCATTGAGATATCACGTCTCTGCTATCGGAAGGGTCTCAGGATTGGATTGGGAAGGAGTTGGATATCCCTTCTCATGCTATAGGAAGGGTCTCAGGATTTGAATGGCAAGGAGTTGGATATCACATCTCATGCCATACGAAGGGTCTCAGGTTTGGTATAAGCATTGAGATATCACATCTCTGCTATCGGAAGGGTCTCAGGATTGGAATGGGAAGGAGTTGGATATTCCCATCTCATGTAATAGGAAGGGTCTCAGGTTTGGTATTAGAAGCATTGAGATATCACATCTCATGCTATAGGAAGGGTCTCAGGATTGGAATGGGAAGGACTTGGATATCACATCTCATGCTATAGGGAGGGTCTCAAGTTTGATATTAGAAGCTTTGAGATATCACATCTCATGATATCGGAAGGGTCTCAGGATTGGAATGGGAAGGAGTTGGATATCACATCTCATGATAAAGGAAGGGTCTAAGGTTTGGAAGGGGAAGGATTTGGATATCACATCTCATGTTATATTACGGGTCTCAGGTTTGGTATTAGAAGCATTGAGATATCAAGTCTCAGAGTATAGGAAGGGTCTCAGAATTGGAATGGGAAGGAGTTGGATATCACATCTCAAGCAATAGGAAGGGTATCAGGATTGGAATGGGAAGGACTTGGATATCAGATCTCATGCTATAGGAAGGCTCTCAGGTTTGGAAGGGGAAAGAGTTGGATATCACATTTCATGTTAGAGGTAGGATCTCAGGTTTGGTATTAGAGGCATTGAGATATCATATCTCATGCTATCAGAAGGGTCTCGGGAATGGAATGGGAAGGAGTTGGATATCACATCTCATGCTAAAGGGAGGGTCTCAGGTTTGGAAGGGGAAGGATTTGGATATCACATCTCATGTTATAGGAAGGATCTCAGGTTTGGTATTAGAAGCATTGAGATATCACATCTCATGCTATCGGAAGGATCTCAGGTTTGGTATTAGAAGCATTGAGATATCACATCTCATGCTATCAGAAGGGTCTCAGGATTGGAATGGGAAGGAGTTGGATATCACATCTCATGCTAAAGGGAGGGTCTCAGGTTTGGAAGGGGAAGGATTTGGATATCACATCTCATGTTATCGGAAGGATCTCACGTTTGGTATTAGAAGTATTGAGATATCATATCTCATGCTATAGGAAGGGTCTCAGGATTGGAATGGGAAGGAGTTGGATATCACATCTCATGCTATAGGAAGTGTCTCATGATTGTAATGGGAAGGACTTGGATATCACATCTCATGCTATAGGTAGGGTCTCAAGTTTGATATTAGAAGCATTGAGATATCACAACTCATGCTATAGGAAGGGTCTGAGGATTGGAATGGGAAGGAGTTGGATATCACATCTCATGCTATGGGAAGGGTCTCAGGTTTGGTATAAGCAGTGAGATATCACATCTCATGCTATAGGAAGTGTCTCAGGATTGGAATGGGAAGGAGTTGGATATCACATCTCATGTTATAGGAAGGATCTCAGGTTTGGTATAAGCATTGAGATATCACATCTCTGCTATCGGAAGGGTCTCAGGATTGGAATGGGAAGGAGTTGGATATTCCCATCTCATGTTATAGGAAGGGTCTCAGGTTTGGTATTAGAAGCATTGAGATATCACATCTCATGCTATAGGAAGGGTCTCAGGATTGGAATGGGAAGGACTTGGATATCACATCTCATGCTATAGGGAGGGTCTCAAGTTTGATATTAGAAGCTTTGAGATATCACATCTCATGATATCGGAAGGGTCTCAGGATTGGAATGGGAAGGAGTTGGATATCACATCTCATGATAAAGGAAGGGTCTAAGGTTTGGAAGGGGAAGGATTTGGATATCACATCTCATGTTATATTACGGGTCTCATGTTTGTATTAGAAGCATTGAGATATCAAGTCTCATAGTATAGGAAGGGTCTCAGAATTGGAATGGGAAGGAGTTGGATATCACATCTCAAGTTATAGGAAGGGTCTCAGGATTGGAATGGGAAGGACTTGGATATCACATCTTATGCTATAGGAAGGCTCTCAGGTTTGGAAGGGGAAAGAGTTGGATATCACATTTCATGTTAGAGGTAGGATCTCAGGTTTGGTATTAGAGGCATTGAGATATCACATCTCATGCTATCAGAAGGGTCTCAGGAATGGAATGGGAAGGAGTTGGATATCACATCTCATGCTAAAGGGAGGGTCTCAGGTTTGGAAGGGGAAGGATTTGGATATCACATCTCATGTTATAGGAAGGATCTCAGGTTTGGTATTAGAAGCATTGAGATATCACATCTCATGCTATCGGAAGGATCTCAGGTTTGGTATTAGAAGCATTGAGATATCACATCTCATGCTATCAGAAGAGTCTCAGGATTGGAATAGGAAGGAGTTGGATATCACATCTCATGCTAAAGGGAGGGTCTCAGGATTGGAAGGGGAAGGATTTGGATATCACATCTCATGTTATCGGAAGGATCGCACGTTTGGTATTAGAAGTATTGAGATATCATATCTCATGCTATAGGAAGGGTCTCAGGATTGGAATGGGAAGGAGTTGGATATCACATCTCATGCTATAGGGAGGGTCTCAGGATTGGAATGGGAAGGACTTAGATATCACATATCATGCTATAGGGAGGGTCTCAGTTTTGATATTAGAAGCATTGAGATATCACATCTCATGCTATAGGAAGTGTCTCAGGATTGGAATGGGAAGGTGCTGGATATCACATCTCATGCTAAAGGAAGGGTCTCAGGTTTGGAACGGGAAGGATTTGGATATCATATCTCATGTTATAGGAAGGGTCTCAGGTTTGGTATAAGCATTGAGATATCACATCTCTGCTATCGGAAGTGTCTCAGGATTGGAATGGGAAGGAGTTGGATATCCCATCTCATGTTATAGGACGGGTCTCAGGTTTGTTATTAGAATCATTGAGATATCATATTGCATGCTGTAGGAAGGGTCTAAGGGTTGGAATGGGAAGGAGTTGGATATCCCATCTCATGTTATAGGACGGGTCTCAGGTTTGTTATTAGAATCATTGAGATATCACATCTCATGCTATAGGAAGGGTCTCAGGATTGGAATGGGAAGCAGTTGGATATCACATCTCATGCTATAGGAAGGGTCTCAGGTTTGGTATAAGCATTGAGATATCACATCTCATGCTATAGGACGGGTCTCAGGATTGGAATGGAAGGAGTTGGATATCACATCTCATGTTATAGGAAGGATCTCAGGTTTGGTATTAGAAGCATTGAGACATCACATCTCATGCTATAGGAAGGGTCTCAGGGTTGGAATGGGAAGGAGTTGGATATCACATCGCATCCAATAGGAAGGGTCTCAGGTTTGGAATGGGAAGGAATTGGATATCACATCTCATGTTATAGGAAAGATCTCAGGTTTGGTATTAGAAGCATTGAGATATCACATCTCATGCTATAGGAAGGGTCTCAGGATTGGAATGTGAAGGATTTGAATATCACATCTCATGCTAAAGGAAGGGTCTCAGGTTTGGTAGAAGCATTGAGATATCACGTCTCTGCTATCGGAAGGGTCTCAGGATTGGATTGGGAAGGAGTTGGATATCACATCTCATGCCATAGGAAGGGTCTCAGGTTTGGTATAAGCATTGAGATATCACATCTCTGCTATCGGAAGGGTCTCAGGATTGGATTGGGAAGGAGTTGGATATCCCTTCTCATGCTATAGGAAGTGTCTCAGGTTGGAATGGGAAGGAGTTGGATATCACATCTCATGTTATAGGAAGGGTCTCAGGATTGGAATGGGAAGGATTTGGATATCACATCTCTTGCTATAGGAAGGGTCTCAGGATTGGAATGGGTAGGAGTTGGATATTACTTTCTTGCTATAGGAAGTGTCTCATGTTTGGAATGGGAAGGAGTTGGATATCACATATGCTATAGTTAGTGTCTCAGGTTTGGAACGGGAAGGAGTTGGATATCACATCTCATGTTATAGGAAGGGTCTCAGGTTTGGTATAAGCATTGAGATATCACATCTCTGCTATCGGAAGCGGCTCAGGATTGGAATGGGAAGGAGTTGGATATCCCATCTCATGTTATAGGAAGAGTCTCTGGTTTGGTATTAGAATCATTGAGATATCACATTGCATGCTGTAGGAAGGGTCTAAGGATTGGAATGGGATGGACTTGGATATCACATCTCATGCTATAGGTAGGCTCTCAGGTTTGGTATAAGCATTGAGATATCACATCTCATGCTATAGGAAGGGTCTCAGGATTGGAATGGGAAGGAATTGGATATCACATCTCATGCTATAGGAAGGGTCTCAGATTTGGTATAAGCATTGAGATATCACATCTCATGCTAAAGGAAGGGTCTCAGGATTGGAATGGGAAGGAGTTGTATATGACATCTCAGGCCATAGGAAGGTTCTCAGGTTTGGTATAAGCATTGAGATATCACATCTCTGCTATCGGAAGGGTCTCAGGATTGGAATGGGAAGGAGTTGGATTTCCCATCTCATGTTATAGGAAGGGTCTCAGGTTTGGTATTAGAAGCATAGAGATATCACATCTCATGCTATAGGAAGGGTCTCAGGATTGGATTGGGAAGGAGTTAGATATCCCTTCTCATGCTATAGGAAGTGTCTCAGGTTGGAATGGGAAGGAGTTGGATATCACATCTCATGTTATAGGAAGGGTCTCAGGATTGGAATGGGAAGGACTTGGATGTCACATCTCATGCTATAGGGAGGGTCTCAAGTTTGATATTAGAAGCATTGAGATAACAAATCTCATGATATCGGAAGGGTCTCAGGATTGGAATGGGAAGGAGTTGGATATCACATCTCATGATAAAGGAAGGGTCTAAGGTTTGGAAGGGGAAGGATTTGGATATCACATCTCATGTTATAGGACGGGTCTCAGGTTTGGTATTAGAAGCATTGAGATATCAAGTCTCATGGTATAAGAAGGGTCTCAGAATTGGAATGGGAAGGAGTTGGATATCACACCTCAAGCTATAGGAAGGGTCTCAGGATTGGAATGGGAAGGACTTGGATATCACATCTCATGCTATAGGGAGGGTCTCAAGTTTGATATTAGAAGCTTTGAGATATCACATCTCATGATATCGGAAGGGTCTCAGGATTGGAATGGGAAGGAGTTGGATATCACATCTCATGATAAAGGAAGGGTCTAAGGTTTGGAAGCGGAAGCATTTGGATATCACATCTCATGTTATATTACGGGTCTCACGTTTGTATTAGAAGCATTGAGATATCAAGTCTCATAGTATAGGAAGGGTCTCAGAATTGGAATGGGAAGGAGTTGGATATCACATCTCAAGCTATAGGAAGGGTCTCAGGATTGGAATGGGGAGGACTTGGATATCACATCTCATGCTATAGGAAGGCTCTCAGGTTTGGAAGGGGAAATAGTTGGATATCACATTTCATGTTAGAGGTAGGATCTCAGGTTTGGTATTAGAGGCATTGAGATATCACATCTCATGCTATCAGAAGGGTCTCAGGAATGGAATGGGAAGGAGTTGGATATCACATCTCATGCTAAAGGGAGGGTCTCAGGTTTGGAAGGGGAAGGATTTGGATATCACATCTCATGTTATAGGAAGGATCTCAGGTTTGGTATTAGAAGCATTGAGATATCACATCTCATGCTATTGGAAGGATCTCAGGTTTGGTATTAGAAGCATTGAGATATCACATCTCATGCTATCAGAAGAGTCTCAGGATTGGAATAGGAAGGAGTTGGATATCACATCTCATGCTAAAGGGAGGGTCTCAGGATTGGAAGGGGAAGGATTTGGATATCACATCTCATGTTATCGGAAGGATCTCACGTTTGGTATTAGAAGTATTGAGATATCATATCTCATGCTATAGGAAGGGTCTCAGGATTGGAATGGGAAGGAGTTGGATATCACATCTCATGCTATAGGGAGGGTCTCAGGATTGGAATGGGAAGGACTTAGATATCACATATCATGCTATAGGGAGGGTCTCAGTTTTGATATTAGAAGCATTGAGATATCACATCTCATGCTATAGGAAGTGTCTCAGGATTGGAATGGGAAGGTGCTGGATATCACATCTAATGCTAAAGGAAGGGTCTCAGGTTTGGAACGGGAAGGATTTGGATATCACATCTCATGTTATAGGAACGGTCTCAGGTTTGGTATAAGCATTGAGATATCACATCTCTGCTATCGTAAGTGTCTCAGGATTGGAATGGGAAGGAGTTGGATATCCCATCTCATGTTATAGGACGGGTCTCAGGTTTGTTGTTAGAATCATTGAGATATCATATTGCATGCTGTAGGAAGGGTCTAAGGGTTGGAATGGGAAGGACTTGGATATCACATCTCATGCTATAGATAGGCTCTTAGGTTTGGAAAGGGAAGGAGTTGGATATCACATTTCATGTTAGAGGAAGGATCTTAGGTTTGGTATTAGAAGCATTGAGATATCACATCTCATGCTATAGGAAGGGTCTCAGGATTGGAATGGGAAGCAGTTGGATATCACATCTCATGCTATAGGAAGGGTCTCAGGTTTGGTATAAGCATTGAGATATCACATCTCATGCTATAGGACGGGTCTCAGGATTGGAATGGAAGGAGTTGGATATCACATCTCATGTTATAGGAAGGATCTCAGGTTTGGTATTAGAAGCATTGAGACATCACATCTCATGCTATAGGAAGGGTCTCAGGGTTGGAATGGGAAGGAGTTGGATATCACATCTCATCCAATAGGAAGGGTCTCAGGTTTGGAATGGGAAGGAATTGGATATCACATCTCATGTTATAGGAAGGATCTCAGGTTTGGTATTAGAAGCTTTGAGATATCACATCTCATGCTATAGGAAGGGTCTCAGGATTGGAATGTGAAGGATTTGGATATCACATCTCATGCTAAAGGAAGGGTCTCAGGTTTGGTAGAAGCATTGAGATATCACGTCTCTGCTATCGGAAGGGTCTCAGGATTGGATTGGGAAGGAGTTGGATATCACATCTCATGCCATAGGAAGGGTCTCAGGTTTGGTATAAGCATTGAGATATCACATCTCTGCTATCGGAAGGGTCTCAGGATTGGATTGGGAAGGAGTTGGATATCCCTTCTTATGCTACAGGAAGTGTCTCAGGTTGGAATGGGAAGGAGTTGGATATCACATCTCATGTTATAGGAAGGGTCTCAGGATTGGAATGGGAAGGATTTGGATATCACATCTCTTGCTATAGGAAGGGTCTCAGGATTGGAATGGGTAGGAGTTGGATATTACTTTCTTGCTATAGGAAGGGTCTCATGTTTGGAATGGGAAGGAGTTGGATATCACATATGCTATAGTTAGTGTCTCAGGTTTGGAACGGGAAGGAGTTGGATATCACATCTCATGTTATAGGAAGGGTCTCAGGTTTGGTATAAGCATTGAGATATCACATCTCTGCTATCGGAAGCGGCTCAGGATTGGAATGGGAAGGAGTTGGATATCCCATCTCATGTTATAGGAAGAGTCTCTGGTTTGGTAGAATCATTGAGATATCACATCGCATGCTGTAGGAAGGGTCAAAGGATTGGAATAGGATGGACTTGGATATCACATCTCATGCTATAGGTAGGCTCTCAGGTTTGGTATAAGCATTGAGATATCACATCTCATGCTATAGGAAGGGTCTCAGGATTGGAATGGGAAGGAATTGGATATCACATCTCATGCTATAGGAAGGGTCTCAGATTTGGTATAAGCATTGAGATATCACATCTCATGCTAAAGGAAGGGTCTCAGGATTGGAATGTGAAGGATTTGGATATCACATCTCATGCTAAAGGAAGGGTCTCAGGTTTGGTAGAAGCATTGAGATATCACGTCGCTGCTATCGGAAGGGTCTCAGGATTGGATTGGGAAGGAGTTGGATATCCCTTCTCATGCTATAGGAAGGGTCTCAGGATTTGAATGGCAAGGAGTTGGATATCACATCTCATGCCATAGGAAGGGTCTCAGGTTTGGTATAAGCATTGAGATATCACATCTCTGCTATCGGAAGCGGCTCAGGATTGGAATGGGAAGGAGTTGGATATCCCATCTCATGTTATAGGAAGAGTCTCTGGTTTGGTATTAGAATCATTGAGATATCACATCGCATGCTGTAGGAAGGGTCTAAGGATTGGAATGGGATGGACTTGGATATCACATCTCATGTTATAGGTAGGCTCTCAGGTTTGGTATAAGCATTGAGATATCACATCTCATGCTATAGGAAGGGTCTCAGGATTGGATTGGGAAGGAATTGGATATCACATCTCATGCTATAGGAAGGGTCTCAGATTTGGTATAAGCATTGAGATATCACATCTCATGCTAAAGGAAGGGTCTCAGGATTGGAATGGGAAGGAGTTGTATATGACATCTCAGGCCATAGGAAGGTTCTCAGGTTTGGTATAAGCATTGAGATATCACATCTCTGCTATCGGAAAGGTCTCAGGATTGGAATGGGAAGGAGTTGTATATCCCATCTCATGTTATAGGAAGGGTCTCAGGTTTGGTATTAGAAGCATAGAGATATCACATCTCATGCTATAGGAAGGGTCTCAGGATTGGAATGGGAAGGACTTGGATGTCACATCTCATGCTATAGGGAGGGTCTCAAGTTTGATATTAGAAGCATTGAGATAACAAATCTCATGATATCGGAAGGGTCTCAGGATTGGAATGGGAAGGAGTTGGATATCACATCTCATGATAAAGGAAGGGTCTAAGGTTTGGAAGGGGAAGGATTTGGATATCACATCTCATGTTATAGGACGGGTCTCAGGTTTGGTATTAGAAGCATTGAGATATCAAGTCTCATGGTATAAGAAGGGTCTCAGAATTGGAATGGGAAGGAGTTGGATATCACACCTCAAGCTATAGGAAGGGTCTCAGGATTGGAATGGGAAGGAGTTTGATATCACATCTCATGCCATAGTATGGGTCTCAGGTTTGGTAGAAGCATTGGGATATCACATCTCATGCTATCGGAAGGGTATCAGTATTGGATTTGGAAGAAGTTGGATATCCCATCTCATGCTATAGGAAGGGTCTCAAGTTGGAATGGGAAGGAGTTGGATATCACATTTCATGTTATAGGAAAGGTCTCAGGATTGGAATGGGAAGGACTTGGATATCATATCTCATGCTATAGGACGGGTCTCAGGTTTGTTATTAGAATCATTGAGATATCATATTGCATGCTGTAGGAAGGGTCTAAGTATTGGAATGGGAAGGACCTGGATATCACATCTCATGCTATAGATAGGCTCTCAGGTTTGGAAAGGGAAGGAGTTGGATATCACATCTCATGTTATAGGATGGATCTCAGGTTTGGTATTAGAAGTATTGAGATATCACATCTCATGTTATCGGAAGGATCTCAGGTTTGGTATTAGAAGTATTGAGATATCACATCTCATGCTATAGGAAGGGTCTCAGGATTGGAATGGGAAGGAGTTGGATATCACATCTCATGCTAAAGGAAGGGTCTCAGGTTTGGTAGAAGCATTGAGATATCACATCTCATGCTATAGGAAGGGTCTCAGGATTGGAATGGGAAGGACTTAGATATCACATATCATGCTATAGGGAGGGTCTCAGTTTTGATATTAGAAGCATTGAGATATCACATCTCATGCTATCGGAAGTGTCTCAGGATTGGAATGGGAAGGAGCTGGATATCACATCTCATGCTAAAGGAAGGGTCTCAGGTTTGGAACGGGAAGGAGTTGGATATCACATCTCATGTTATAGGAAGGGTCTCAGGTTTGGTATAAACATTGAGATATCACATCTCTGCTATCGGAAGTGTCTCAGGATTGGAATGGGAAGGAGTTGGATATCCCATCTCATGTTATAGGACGGGTCTCAGGTTTGTTATTAGAATCATTGAGATATCATATTGCATGCTGTAGGAAGGGTCTAAGGGTTGGAATGTGAAGGACTTGGATATCACATCTCATGCTATAGATAGGCTCTTAGGTTTGGAAAGGGAAGGAGTTGGATATCACATTTCATGTTAGAGGAAGAATCTCAGGTTTGGTATTAGAAGCATTGAGATATCACATCTCATGCTAGTGGAAGGGTCTCAGGATTGGAATGGGGAGGAGTTGGATATCACATCTCATGCTATAGGACGGGTCTCAGGATTGGAATGGAAGGAGTTGGATATCACATCTCATGTTATAGGAAGGATCTCAGGTTTGGTATTAGAAGCATTGAGACATCACATCTCATGCTATAGGAAGGGTCTCAGGGTTGGAATGGGAAGGAGTTGGATATCACATCTCATCCAATAGGAAGGGTCTCAGGTTTGGAATGGGAAGGAATTGGATATCACATCTCATGTTATAGGAAGGATCTCAGGTTTGGTATTAGAAGCATTGAGATATCACATCTCATGCTATAGGAAGGGTCTCAGGATTGGAATGTGAAGGATTTGGATATCACATCTCATGCTAAAGGAAGGGTCTCAGGTTTGGTAGAAGCATTGAGATATCACGTCTCTGCTATCGGAAGGGTCTCAGGATTGGATTGGGAAGGAGTTGGATATCCCTTTTCATGCTATAGGAAGGGTCTCAGGATTTGAATGGCAAGGAGTTGGATATCACATCTCATGCCATAGGAAGGGTCTCAGGTTTGCTATAAGCATTGAGATATCACATCTCTGCTATCGGAAGGGTCTCAGGATTGGATTGGGAAGGAGTTGGATATCCCTTCTCATGCTATAGGAAGTGTCTCAGGTTGGAATGGGAAGGAGTTGGATATCACATCTCATGTTATAGGAAGGGTCTCAGGATTCGAATGGGACGGAGTTGGATACCACATCTCATGATAAAGGAAGGGTCTAAGGTTTGGAAGGGGAAGGATTTGGATATCACATCTCATGTTATAGGACGGTCTCAGGTTTTGTATTAGAAGCATTGAGATATCAAGTCTCATGGTATAAGAAGGGTCTCAGAATTGGAATGGGAAGGAGTTGGATATCACACCTCAAGCTATAGGAAGGGTCTCAGGATTGGAATGGGAAGGAGTTTGATATCATATCTCATGCCATAGTATGGGTCTCAGGTTTGGTAGAAGCATTGGGACATCACATATCATGCTATCGGAAGGGTATCAGTATTGGATTTGGATGAAGTTGGATATCCCATCTCATGCTATAGGAAGGGTCTCAGGTTGGAATGGGAAGGAGTTGGATATCACATTTCATGTTATAGGAAGGGTCTCAGGATTGGAATGGGAAGGACTTGGATATCATATCTCATGCTATAGGACGGGTCTCAGGTTTGTTATTAGAATCATTGAGATATCATATTGCATGCTGTAGGAAGGGTCTAAGGATTGGAATGGGAAGGACTTGGATATCACATCTCATGCTATAGGTAGGCTCTCAGGTTTGGAAAGGGAAGGAGTTCGATATCACATTTCATGTTAGAGGAAGGATCTCAGGTTGGGTATTAGAAGCATTGAGATATCACATCTCATGCTATAGGAAGGGTCTCAGGGTTGGAATGGGAAGTAGTTGGATATCACATCTCATGCTATAGGAAGGGTCTCAGGTTTGGTATAAGCATTGAGATATCACATCTCATGCTATAGGACGGGTCTCAGGATTGGAATGGAAGGAGTTGGATATCACATCTCATGTTATAGGAAGGATCTCAGGTTTGGTATTAGAAGCATTGAGACATCACATCTCATGCTATAGGAAGGGTCTCAGGGTTGGAATGGGAAGGAGTTGGATATCACATCTCATCCAATAGGAAGGGTCTCAGGTTTGGAATGGGAAGGAATTGGATATCACATCTCATGTTATAGGAAGGATCTCAGGTTTGGTATTAGAAGCATTGAGATATCACATCTCATGCTATAGGAAGGGTCTCAGGATTGGAATGTGAAGGATTTGGATATCACATCTCATGCTAAAGGAAGGGTCTCAGGTTTGGTAGAAGCATTGAGATATCACGTCTCTGCTATCGGAAGGGTCTCAATACTTCTAATACCAAACCTGAGATCCTTCAGATAACATGAGATGTGATATCTCAATACTTCTAATACCAAACCTGAGATCCATCCTATAACATGAGATGTGATATCCTACTCCTTCCCTTTCCAAACCTAAGAGCCTATCTATAGCATGAGATGTGATATCCAGGTCCTTCCCATTCCAATCCTTAGACCCTTCCTACAGCATGCAATATGATATCTCAATGATTCTAATAACAAACCTGAGACCCGTCCTATTGCATGAGATATGATATCCAAGTACTTCCCATTCCAATCCTGAGACCCTTCCTATAACATGAAATGTGATATCCAACTCCTTCCCATTCCAACCTGAGACCCTTCCTATAGCATGAGATGGGATATCCAACTTCTTCCAAATCCAATACTGATACCCTTCCGATAGCATGAGATGTGATATCCCAATGCTTCTACCAAACCTGAGACCCATACTCTGGCATGAGATGTGATATCAAACTCCATCCCATTCCAATCCTGAGACCCTTCGTATAGCTTGAGGTGTGATATCCAACTCCTTCCCATTCCAATTCTGAGACCCTTCTTATACCATGAGACTTGATATCTCAATGCTTCTAATACCAAACCTGAGACCCGTCCTATAACATGAGATGTGATATCCAAATCCTTCCCCTTCCAAACCTTAGACCCTTCCTTTATCATGAGATGTGATATCCAACTCCTTCCCATTCCAATCCTGAGACCCTTCCGATATCATGAGATTTGTTATCTCAATGCTTCTAATATCAAACTTGAGACCCTCCCTATAGCATGAGATGTGACATCCAAGTCCTTCCCATTCCAATCCTGAGACCCTTCCTATAGCATGAGATCTGATATCTCTATGCTTCTAATACCAAACCTGAGACCCTTCCTATAACATGAGATGGGATATCCAACTCCTTCCCATTCCAATCCTGAGACCTTTCCGATAGCAGAGATGTGATATCTCAATGCTTTTACCAAACCTGAGAACCTTCCTATGGCCTGAGATGTCATATACAACTCCTTCCCATTCCAATCCTGAGACCCTTCCTTTAGCATGAGATGTGATATCTCAATGCTTATACCAAATCTGAGACCCTTCCTATAGCATGAGATGTGATATCTCAATGCTTATACCAGACCTGAGAGCCTACCTATAACATGAGATGTGATATCCAAGTCCATCCCATTCCAATCCTTAGACCCTTCCTACAGCATGCGATGTGATATCTCAATGATTCTAATACCAAACCAGAGACTCTTCCTATAACATGAGATGGGATATCCAACTCCTTCCCATTCCAATCCTGAGCCGCTTCCGATAGCAGAGATGTGATATCTCAATGCTTATACCAAACCTGAGACCCTTCCTATAACATGAGATGTGATATCCAACTCCTTCCCGTTCCAAACCTGAGACACTAACTATAGCATATGTGATACCCACCTCCTTCCCATTCCAAACATGAGACCCTTCCTATAGCAAGAAAGTAATATCCAACTCCTACCCATTCCAATCCTGAGACCCTTCCTATAGCAAGAGATGTGATATCCAAATCCTTCCCATTCCAATCCTGAGACCCTTCCTATAACATGAGATGTGATATCCAACTCCTTCCCATTCCAACCTGAGACACTTCCTATAGCATGAGAAGGGATATCCAACTCCTTCCCAATCCAATCCTGAGACCGTTCTGATAGCAGAGATGTGATATCTCAATGCTTATACCAAACCTGAGACCCTTCCTATGGCATGAGATGTGATATCCAACTCCTTGCCATTCAAATCCTGAGACCCTTCCTATAGCATGAGAAGGGATATCCAACTCCTTCCCAATCCAATCCTGAGACCCTTCCGAAAGCAGAGACGTGATATCTCAATGCTTCTACCAAACCTGAGACCCTTCCTTTAGCATGAGATGTGATATCCAAATCCTTCACATTCCAATCCTGAGACCCTTCCTATAGCATGAGATGTGATATCTCAATGCTTCTAATACGAAACCTGAGATCCTTCCTATAACATGAGATGTGATATCCAATTCCTTCCCATTCCAAACCTGAGACCCTTCCTATTGGATGAGATGTGATATCCAACTCCTTCCCATTCCAACCCTGAGACCCTTCCTATAGCATGAGATGTGATGTCTCAATGCTTCTAATACCAAACCTGAGATCCTTCCTATAACATGAGATGTGATATCCAACTCCTTCCATTCCAATCCTGAGACCCGTCCTATAGCATGAGATGTGATATCTCAATGCTTATACCAAACCTGAGACCCTTCCTATAGCATGAGATGTGATATCCAACTGCTTCCCATTCCAATCCTGAGACCCTTCCTATAGCATGAGATGTGATATCTCAATGCTTCTAATACCAAACCTGAGATCCTTCCTCTATTATGAAATGTGATATCCAACTCCTTCCCTTTCCAAACCTAAGAGCCTATCTATAGCATAAGATGTGATATCCAAGTCCTTCACATTCCAACCCTTAGACCCTTCCTACAGCATGCAATATGATATCTCAATGATTCTAATAACAAACCTGAGACCCGTCCTATAACATGAGATGGGATATCCAACTCCTTCCCATTCCAATCCTGAGACACTTCCGATAGCAGAGATGTGATATCTCAATGCTTATACCAAACCTGAGACCCTTCCTATAACATGAGATGTGATATCCAAATCCTTCCCGTTCCAAACCTGAGACCCTTCCTTTAGCATGAGATGTGATATCCAGCTCCTTCCCATTCCAATCCTGAGACACTTCCGATAGCATGAGATGTGATATCTCAATGCTTCTAATATCAAAACTGAGACCCTCCCTATAGCATGATATGTGATATCTAAGTCCTTCCCATTCCAATCCTGAGACCCTCCCTATAGCATGAGATGTGATATCCAACTCCTTCCCATTCCAATCCTGAGACCCTTCCTATAGCATGAGATATGATATCTCAATACTTCTAATACCAAACGTGAGATCCTTCCGATAACATGAGATGTGATATCCAAATCCTTCCCCTTCCAAACCTGAGACCCTCCCTTTAGCATGAGATGTGATATCCAACTCCTGCCCATTCCATTCCTGAGACCCTTCTGATAGCATGAGATGTGATATCTCAATGCCTCTAATACCAAACCTGAGATCCTACCTCTAACATGAAATGTGATATCCAACTCTTTCCCCTTCCAAACCTGAGAGCCTTCCTATAGCATGAGATGTGATATCCAAGTCCTTCCCATTCCAATCCTGAGACCCTTCCTATAGCTTGAGATGTGATATCCAACTCCTTCCCATTCCAATTCTGAGACCCTTCCTATACTATGAGACTTGATATCTCAATGCTTCTAATACCAAAGGTGAGACCCGTAATATAACATGAGATGTGATATCCAAATCCTTCCCCTTCCAAACCTTAGACCCTTCCTTTATCATGAGATGTGATATCCAACTCCTTCCCATTCCAATCCTGAGACCCTTCCGATATCATGAGATGTGATATCTCAAAGCTTCTAATATCAAACTTGAGACCCTCCCTATAGCATGAGATGTGATATCCAAGTCCTTCCCATTCCAATCCTGAGACCCTTCCTATAGCATGAGATGTGATATCTCAATGCTTCTAATACCAAACCTGAGACCCTTCCTATAACATGAGATGGGAATATCCAACTCCTTCCCATTCCAATCCTGAGACCCTTCCGATAGCAGAGATGTGATATCTCAATGCTTATACCAAACCTGAGATCCTTCCTATAACATGAGATGTGATATCCAACTCCTTCCCATTCCAATCCTGAGACACTTCCTATAGCATGAGATGTGATATCTCACTGCTTATACCAAACCTGAGACCCTTCCCATAGCATGATATGTGATATCCAACTCCTTCCCATTCCAATCCTCAGACCCTTCCTATAGCATTAGATGTGATATCTCAATGCTTCTAATATCAAACTTGAGACCCTACCTATAGCATGAGATGTGATATCCAAGTCCTTCCCATTACAATCCTGAGACACTTCCTATAGCATGAGATGTGATATCCAACTCCTTCCCATTCCAATCCTGAGACCCTTCCTATAGCATGAGATATGATATCTCAATACTTCTAATACCAAACGTGAGATCCTTCCGATAACATGAGATGTGATATCCAAATCCTTCCCCTTCCAAACCTGAAACCCTCCTCCCAGGGAAACTAAAACTACCTCAGCCTCTATCCCGCTGGGAAATGAGTCTGAGGAGAAGGATGCTCCTGTAATCTCTTCTTCCTCGTAGGAGGAGAAGGCCAGATTAGCGGAGTGGACCCCCAAAGGTCTAACCTTACACCGGGGATCCCCCTTCACGTGGTCAGTTGCTCCACAAGCAAAACAAGATCCATTGGGTCTGTTTACATAGGGAGGCTTATTGTAAGACAGTGTGCTGATCAATGGAGTAGATACTCCAGCTCTTAGGGATAGTGGGTGCAGTCGAACTGTAGTGGATTCTACCTTGGTAGACTCAGAGGAAGTTGCCAGAGCTACTCTGATGCCCACTAAGTTGGCTGACGGCCCACTCCGTATGTTCCCAGTAATACCTGTAAATCTTACTTTAAATGGTACAGCAGTCAGGATTCCAGTGAGCATTCAGAGAAACGTCCCGGGAAAGGTCTTGTTAGGTAATGATCTCAGAGCTTTAGGGCTCATAGGAGACACTGCCGAAAGACCCTACACACGGTCTCAAGCACGGGCAGCATTGGCCAAGACCAATACGCCGCCCCAGCCGAAGAAGAAACCCAAGGCGAAAGGAGTCAACAAGTCAAGACGAGGGAAAGAGAATATTCCCCCGAGCTCGCCTACCACTGCGGTGGAGGAAGTTGGTCAATCGCCCGGGCCTGAGGAGGAGGTGGCGATGCCTGAAGTATTTGACCCCAACGACCATCCTGAACTAAAAGACTTGTTAGTTGAAGGAGGTCCTGATAGGGACGAATTCAGTAAAGGCCAACGTGAGTGCCCATCTCTGGAAGGCCTAAGGAGACAGGCCTGCTCCCAGCTTGAGGGTGAACCTCCTGGGACGCATAGGATTTATTGGGAAGGTGGACTCCTGTATAGTGAGCCCACAGAGTCTACAGAAGGAGACCATAGGAGGTTGGTGGTTCCCCTTGCTGTTAGGCCCTTCCTCCTGCAGTTGGCGCATGAAGTGCTCCTTGCTGGTCACCTTGGTATTAAGAGGACCAAGCAAAGGTTATCCATGCACTTCTACTGGCCCAAGATGGGGGTGCAAGTAGAAAGTCACTGCAGGAGTTGTGCCTCCTGCCAGTTATCTGGTAAGGTTGGCTCGACAATCCAAGCTCCGTTGGTACCGCTCCCAGTTGTGGGGGTACCATTTGAAAGGGTAGGGATCGACATCGTTGGTCCCCTTGACCCGCAAACATCCTCGGGCAATAGGTTTATCCTGGTGCTGGTCGACCATGCAACCAGATATCCTGAGGCCATCCCATTGAAAACTGTAACTGCCAAGTCAGTTGCAAAAGCTTTACTTGGCATATTTACTAGGGTTGGCTTCCCTAAAGAAGTTGTGTCAGATCGTGGCAGCAACTTTATGTCGAAGTATATGCAGGCTATGTGGAAAGAATGCGGGGTCACCTACAAGTTCTCTTCTGCATACCACCCCCAGACCAATGGTCTGGTGGAACGTTTCAACAGAACGTTAAAAAGCATGATTGGGGCTCTGGAGAAGCTTCAGAGAAGACAATGGGATCTTCTTTTACCATGCTTACTGTTTGCCTACCGAGAGGTACCACAGGAGGGTGTTGGCTTCAGCCCCTTCAAACTTCTGTTTGGTCATCCTGTACGGGGACCCTTAGCCATAGTCAAAGAGGGATGGGAGATGCCCACTCCCCCTGTTACTACCAACGTAGTTGATTATGTGCTAGGGCTCAGAAAACGGATGGTACTTCTGATGGGCTTGGCTAGTGATAAATTGAAGGCAGTACAAGCGCTGGTGAAACATTGGTACGACCAGAAAGCTTCCCTCATCAACTTTACACCTGGTCAGCAAGTCCTGATCATGAATCCCATAAGGCCTTGAGCTTTACAGGACAAATGGTCAGGCCCTTACACAGTGGTGGAGCCCCTGGGTGAGGTTAACTATTTAGTGGACCTTGGAAGGCCTGGACAGGCTCCAAAAGTGTTTCACGTGAATAGGCTGAAGGCTTTCGTCCCAAGAGTCGAAATCGCAGCACTGTTACTGGCTTCAGATGTTGAGGAAGAGGAGTCTGAACCTCTCCCCGACCTGTTCCAAAGCGGTCCTTCAGATAGCTCCTTTGAGGGTGTCCGAGTGGCCCCTCACCTGACTTCTGATCAGCAGGCTGAGGTGAAAAGTTTGCTTAGGCAGTTTTCCCCCGTTTTCACAGTCGCCTGGTTTGACACCTTGGTGCAAACATAACATAGACACAGGAGACAGTGTACCTACCAAAAGTAGGGGATACAGGATGTCAGACAAAGTACGGTCTTATATTAAGACCGAGGTCAACAAGATGTTAGACCTTGGGGTGATTGAACCCTCTAGTAGTCCTTGGTCCAGCCCTGTGGTTTTCGTTCCAAAGGCAGGCACTTCTGAATTGAGGTTCTGTGTGGATTACAGGGCTCTGAATGCTGTCACCAAGACAGATGCACACCCCTTGCCTCGAACAGATGAGCTGGTGGATACTTTGGGTGCCTCCAAGTACCTCAGCACGTTTGACCTCACTGCTGGCTATTGGCAAATAGCTTTAGCAGAACATGCCAAGGAGAAGACAGCGTTTTCTACTCCAGACGGCCTTTACCAATTCCGGGTAATGCCGTTCGGGTTGAAGAATGCACCTGCCACTTTCCAGAGGCTTGTGCATCATGTTTTGAATGGGTTGGACGAATTCTGTCTTGCATATCTGGACGATATAGCAGTTTTCAGTGCCACCTGACCATGTGAAACACCTCGGGATTGTGCTCCAGGCTCTTCAGAAAGCACACTTGACCATAAAGGCTAGTAAATGCCAGATTGGACAAGGCTCAGTGTTTTACCTTGGACATGAAGTAGGTGGAGGGAGGATACAGCCTCTACCCAGTAAAGTACAAGCAGTACAAGACTGGCCTACCCCCACTACACAAACCCAAGTGAGAGCCTTCTTAGGACTCACGGGGTATTACCGCAATTTTGTGGCAGACTATGGCACCATAGCTGCCCCTCTGACTGCCCTCACAACTCTGAAGAAACCCAAGAAGGTAACTTGGACCGACGAGTGTGAGAAGGCCTTCAATGGCTTAAAAGACTCCTTGTGCCAGGCCCCTGTCCTCAGGGCCCCTGATTATCAAAGACCTTTTATCGTGCAGACGGACGCCTCTGACACTGGGATAGGAGCTGTACTATCGCAAGTAGATGAGAAGGGTAAGGAACACCCTATTGGTTTTATTAGTCGCCAGTTTCAGGACAGAGAGCTCAGATGGTCCACGGTAGAGAAAGAATGTTTCTCTGTTGTGTGGGCCCTAAGGAAGCTGAGGCCCTACCTCTATGGGACCCACTTCACTGTGCAAACTGACCATAAGCCCTTAAAGTGGCTAATAAACATGAAGGGGGAGAATCCAAAGTTGCTTAGGTGGTCCATAAGTCTACAAGGCTTCGACTTCACTATTGAGCATAGGCCAGGTGTCCAACATAGCAATGCTGATGGGTTGTGGAGAATGTTTAACCGACCTGAACAAGAGACTCATCCAGGGGTGGATTAGTTCCCCCTGTCCATAGTCTGGGAGGGGCGAGTGTTAGGAAAGATTTCGTAATTGTAGGTAATTTTCCTTCCATGTGGCAACCCCTAAACCTTTTGCTGTTGTTTTTCACCTTGTTCTCGACTTTGCCCGAGAAGTGCAGCCTTCTGCCGCACTCCTCTGGGCTTTCGCTCCTTTCTTAAGGGGAAACTGTCATGCCCTTAAGACAGTCAGTACCAGGAAACGCTGGTTTCCGTAGTTTCTTGTATCATGTTGCAGCTTTCGTGCAACATGACACAAGAGGGCACTGTAAGCTAAGTTACTGCTCTCTTGGGTCTCTAGCCTTCTACAGGCCCTAGATACTCTTTCAGGATTGTAACTGATCGGTGCAAGTGATTCACGGACGGGAATGGTGGCAGCGATCGTTTCTTGTGTTTTGAGATCCTTTTGGCGTGCTAAGCGCGTTTCTCGCGCTTAACCCAAAATGGTGGCCTAGATCCCAAAATAGCCAGACCACGAGGCTCCTTTGTCCTGTCCGCTGACCGTCTTGCTCCCTTCACCTTCCCCAGGTCGAGCCGACCTGGGGCCTTCCTTATTTGGGCATGTGCTTTCCCGCGAAACACAGATGCTTTCGCAGGCTTCTACATGTCTTGTGTGTGCCTCCAGGATGTGGGCTGGGATGTCTGGTCCCAATACACATCCTGGGTGCCAGAGAGTCTAGGGTGGTGTGAATGCCTGGGACCACCGTGGTCCGTGATAGGTCCACGAATGGTGTGAGTGTTGATGAGCGGATCTCCCATTGGGTCCCCTCCGTTTTGGCGCGAAGGGAACCGTGGATAAGAGGGGGCTGGAAACACCACTACCATGTCGATCTCCTGAGTTCTCACGAACGAAGGAATACAGGAGCCAAGTATCCTGCAACCAAGAGGCTGAACCGAGGAATCGCTGGTGACCCGCTGAAGGACTGCTCCTCTGCACTGCTGTCGCCTTGTGAAACCCTTTTCACCTTTGATCGAACCAGAAGGCCTGTACTGGTACTTCGACCCTTGGAATAGCGGGGACAGCTATTCTCGGCATTTTCACCATCTCCTGCTAGTAAGCCTTCGGAAGCGTCTCTGGGCCATCCAGCAGACTGACCAGCCTACACAGGAGTCTTGCTCTGTAACCGCCGCCAGGTTGTGTAGTATATCGAGTCCTTGTCACTCTCACATGATTCGTACACTTGGCGTTCCCAGGTCTGAAGTGAGTAGTGTTATTGCATGCTGTAGGAAGGGTCTAAGGATTGGAATGGGAAGGACTTGGATATCACATCTCATGCTATGGATAGGCTCTCAGGTTTGGAAAGGGAAGGAGTTGGATATCACATTTCATGTTAGAGGAAGGATCTCAGGTTTGGTATTAGAGGCATAGAGATATCACATCTCATGCTATAGGAAGGGTCTCAGGATTGGAATGGGAAGGAGTTGGATATCACATCTCATGCTAAAGGAAGGGTCTCAGGTTTAGTATAAGCATTGAGATATCACATCTCATGCTATAGGAAGGGTCTCAGGATTGGAATGGAAGGAGTTGGATTTCACATCTCATGTTATAGGAAGGATCTCAGGTTTGGTATTAGAAGCATTGAGACATCACATCTCATGCTATAGGAAGGGTCTCAGGATTGGAATGGGAAGGAGTTGGATATCACATCTCATGCTATAGGAAGGGTCT
Organism: Ambystoma mexicanum; assembly: GCF_040938575.1. NCBI lineage: Eukaryota > Metazoa > Chordata > Amphibia > Caudata > Ambystomatidae > Ambystoma > Ambystoma mexicanum. The sequence continues at coordinate 6,040,522 of NC_090922.1, read as the reverse complement.
CAGGTTTGGTATAAGCATTGAGATATCACATCTCATGCTATAGGAAGGGTCTCAGGATTGGAATGGAAGGAGTTGGATTTCACATCTCATGTTATAGGAAGGATCTCAGGTTTGGTATTAGAAGCATTGAGACATCACATCTCATGCTATAGGAAGGGTCTCAGGATTGGAATGGGAAGGAGTTGGATATCACATCTCATGCTATAGGAAGGGTCTCAGGTTTGGTATAAGCATTGAGATATCACATCTCATGCTATAGGAAGGGTCTCAGGATTGGAATGGGAAGGCGTTGTATATGACATCTCATGCCGTAGGAAGGGTCTCAGGTTTGGTATAAGCATTGAGATATCACATCTCTGCTATCGGAAGGGTCTCAGGATTGCAATGGGAAGGAGTTGGATATCCCATCTCATGTTATAGGAAGAGTCTCAGGTTTGGTATTAGAAGCATTGAGATATCACATCTCATGCTATAGGAAGTGTCTCAAGATTGGAATGGGAAGGACTTGGATATCACATCTCATGCTATAGGGAGGGTCTCAAGTTTGATATTAGAAGCATTGAGATATCACATCTCATGCTATAGGAAGGGTCTCAGGATTGGAATGGGAAGGAGTTGGATATCACATCTCATGCTATAGGAAGGGTCTCAGGTTTGGTATAAGCAGTGAGATATCACATCTCATGCTATAGGAAGTGTCTCAGGATTGGAATGGGAAGGAGTTGGATATCACATCTCATGTTATAGGAAGGATCTCAGGTTTGGTATAAGCATTGAGATATCACATGTTTGCTATCGGAAGGGTCTCAGGATTGGAATGGGAAGGAGTTGGATATTCCCATCTCATGTTATAGGAAGGGTCTCAGGTTTGGTATTAGAAGCATTGAGACATCACATCTCATGCTATAGGAAGGGTCTCAGGATTGGAATGGGAAGGACTTGGATATCACATCTCATGCTATAGGGAGGGTCTCGAGTTTGATATTAGAAGCATTGAGATATCACATCTCATGATATCGGAAGGGTCTCAGGATTGGAATGGGAAGGAGTTGGATATCACATCTCATGATAAAGGAAGGGTCTAAGGTTTGGAAGGGGAAGGATTTGGATATCACATCTCATGTTATAGGACGGGTCTCAGGTTTGGTATTAGAAGCATTGAGATATCAAGTCTCATGGTATAGGAAGGGTCTCAGAATTGGAATGGGAAGGAGTTGGATATCACATCTTAAGCTATAGGAAGGGTCTCAGGATTGGAATGGGAAGGAGTTTGATATCACATCTCATGCCATAGTATGGGTCTCAGGTTTGGTATAAGCATTGGGATATCAAATCTCATGCTATCGGAAGGGTATCAGGATTGGAATTCCAAGGAGTTGGATATCCCATCTCATGCTATAGGAAGGGTCTCAGGTTGGAATGGGAAGGAGTTGGATATCACATCTCATGCTAAAGGGAGGGTCTCAGGTTTGGAAGGGGAAGGATTTGGATATCACATCTCATGTTATAGGAAGGATCTCAGGTTTGGTATAAGAAGCATTGAGATATCACATCTCATGCTATCGGAAGAATCTCAGATTTGGTATTAGAGGTATTGAGATATCACATCTCATGCTATCATAAGGGTCTCAGGATTGGAATGGGAAGGAGTTGGATATCACATCTCATGCTATAGGAAGGGTCTCAGGTTTGGAACGGGAAGGAGTTGGATATCACATCTCATGTTATAGGAAGAGTCTCAGGTTTGGTATAAGCATTGAGATATCAAATCTCTGCAATCGGAAGTGTCTCAGGATTGGGATGGGAAGGAGTTGGATATCACATCTCATGCTATAGGAAGGGTCTCAGGTTTGGAACGGGAAGGAGTTGGATATCCCATCTCATGTTATAGGACTGGTCTCAGGTTTGGTATTAGAAGCATTGAGATATCACATCTCTGCTATCGGAAGTGTCTCAGGATTGGAATGGGAAGGAGTTGGATATCATATCTCATGTTATAGGATGGGTCTCAGGTTTGTTATTTGAATCATTGAGATATCATATTGCATGCTGTAGGAAGGGTCTAAGGATTGGAATGGAAGGACTTGGATATCACATCTCATGCTATAGGTAGGCTCTCAGGTTTGGAAAGGGAAGGAGTTGGATATCACATTTAATGTTAGAGGAAGGATCTCAGGTTTGATATTAGAGCCATTGGATATCACATCTCATGCTATAGGAAGGGTCTCAGGATTGGAATGGGAAGGAGTTGGATATCACATCTCATGCTATAGGACGGGTTTTAGGTTTTGTATAAGCATTGAGATATCACATCTCATGCTATAGGAAGGGTCTCAGGATTGGAATGGGAAGGATCTGTATATGACATCTCATGCCATAGGAAGGGTCTCAGGTTTGGTATTAGAAGCATTGAGATATCACATCTCATGCTATAGGAAGTGTCTCAGGATTGGAATGGGAAGGACTTGGATATCACATCTCATGCTATAGGAAGGGTCTCAGGTTTGGTATAAGCAGTGAGATATCACATCTCATGCTATAGGAAATGTCTCAGGATTGGAATGGGAAGGAGTTGGATATCATATCCCATGTTATAGGAAGGATCTCAGGTTTGGTATAAGCATTGAGATATCACATGTTTGCTATCGGAAGGGTCTCAGGATTATAATGGGAAGGAGTTGGATATTCCCATCTCATGTTATAGGAAGGGTCTCAGGTTTGGTATTAGAAGCATTGAGACATCACATCTCATGCTGTAGGAAGGGTCTCAGGATTGGAATGGGAAGGACTTGGATATCACATCTCATGCTATAGGGAGGGTCTCGAGTTTGATATTAGAAGCATTGAGATATCACATCTCATGATATCGGAAGGGTCTCAGGATTGGAATGGGAAGGAGTTGGATATCACATCTCATGATAAAGGAAGGGTCTAAGGTTTGGAAGGGGAAGGATTTGGATATCACATCTCATGTTATAGGACAGGTCTCAGGTTTGGTATTAGAAGCATTGAGATATCAAGTCTCATGGTATAGGAAGGGTCTCAGAATTGGAATGGGAAGGAGTTGGATATCACATCTCGTTATAGGAAGGGTCTCAGGATTGGAATGGGAAGGAATTGGATATCATATCTCATGTTATAGGACCGGTCCCAGGTCTGGTATTAGAAGCATTGAGATATCACATCTCATGCTATAGGAGGAGTCTCAGGATTGGAATGGGAAGGAGTTGGATATCACGTTTCATGTTATACGAAGGGTCTCAGGATTGGAATGGGAAGGAGTTGAATATCACATCTCATGCTAAAGGAAGGGTATCAGGTTTGATAGAAGCATTGAGATATCACATCTCATGCTATAGGATGGAACTCAGGATTGGAATGGGAAGGAGTTGGATATCACATCTAATGCCATAGGAAGGGTCATCAGGTTTGGTATAAGCATTGAGATATCACATCTCTGCTATCGGAAGGGTCTCAGGATAGGAATGGGGAGGACTTAGAATTCACATCTCATACTATAGGGAGGGTCTCAGTTTTGATATTAGAAGCATTGAGCTATCACATCTCATGCTATCGGAAGGGTCTCAGGATTGGAATCGGATGGAGTTGGATATCACATCTCAAGCTATCTCAGGATTGGAATGGGAAGGAGTTTGATATTTCATCTCAAGCTATAGGAAGGGTCTCAGGTTTGGAAAGGGAAGGATTTGGATTTCACATCTCATGTTATAGGATGGTTCTCATGTTTGGTTTTAGAAGCATTGAGATATCACATCTCATGCTATCGGAAGGGTCTCAGGTTTGGAATGGGAAGGAGTTGGATATCACATCTCTGCTATCTGAAGGGTCTCAGGATTGGAATGGGAAGGAGTTGGATATCCCATCTCGTTATAGGAAGGGTCTCAGGTTTGGTATTAGAAGCAATGAGATATCACATCTCATGCTATAGGAAGGGTCTAAGGTTTGGAAGGGGACGGATTTGGGTATCACATCTCATGTTATAGGACCGGTCTCAGGTTTGGTATTTGAAGCATTGAGATATCAAGTCTCATGGTATAGGACGGGTCTCAGAATGGAATGAGAAGGAGTTGGATATCACATCTCAAGCTATAGGAAGGGTCTCATGATTGGAATGGGAAGGAGTTGGATATCACATCTCATGTTATAGGAAGGGTCTCAGGATTGGAATGGGAAGGACTTGGATATCACATCTCATTCTATACGAAGGCTCTCAGGGTTGGAAGGGGAAGGAGTTCGATATCACATTTCATGTTAGAGGTAGGATCTCAGGTTTGGTTTTAGAGGCATTGAGATATCACATCTCATGCCATCAGAAGGGTCTCAGGATTGGAATGGGAAGGAGTTGGATATCAAATCTCATGCTAAAGGGATGGTCTAAGGTTTGGAAGGGGAGGGATTTGGACATCATATCTCATGTTATTGGAAGGATCTCAGGTTTGGTATTAGAAGCATTGAGATATCACATCTCATGCTATCGGAAGGGTCTCAGGATTGGAATGGGAAGGATTTGGACATCACAATTCATGTTATAGGAAGGGTCTCAGGTTTGGTATTAGAAGCATTGAGATATCACATCTCATGCTATAGGAAGGGTCTCAGGAATGGAATGGAAAGGACTTGGATATCACATCTCATGATAAAGGAAGGGTCTAAGGTTTGGAAGGGGAAGGATTTGGATATCACATCTCATGTTATTGGACCGGTCTCAGGCTTGGTATTAGAAGCATTGAGATATCAAGTCTCATGGTATAGGACGGGAGTTTGATATCACATCTCATGCCATGGTATGGGTGTCAGGTTTTGTAGAAGCATTGGGATATCACATCTCATGCTATCGGAAGGGTATCAGGATTGGATTTGGAAGGAGTTGGATATCCCATCTCATGCTATAGGAAGGGTCTCAGGTTGGAATAGAAGGAGTGTGATATCACATCTCATGTTATAGGAAGGGTCTCAGGATTGGAATGGGAAGGACTTGGATATCACATCTTGTTAGGAAAGATTTCGTAATTGTAGGGAATTTTCCTTCCATGTGGCAACCCCTAAACTTTTTGCTATTGTTTTTAACCTTGTTCTTGACTTTGCCAGAGAAGTACAGCCTTCTGCCGCACTTCTCTGGGCTTTCGCTCCTTTTCTTACGGGGAAACTGACATGCCCTTAAGACAGTCAGTACCGGGGAACGCTGTTTCCCGTAGTTTCGTTTATCATGTTGCGGCTTTAGTGCAACATGACACAAGAGGGCACTGTAAGCTAAGTTACAGCTCTCTTGGGTCTCTAGCCTTCTACGGGCCCTAGATACTCTTTTAGGATGGTATTTGATCGGTGCAAGTCATTCAGGGACTGGAATGGTGGCAGCGATCGTTTTGTTTATTTTGAGCTCCTTTTGGCGTTCTGAGCACGTTTTTCGCACTGAACCCAAAATGGTTGCCTGGCTCCCAAAATGGCCAGTCCACGAGGCTCCTTTGTCCTGTCCACTGACCGTCTTGCTCCCTTCACCTTCCCCAGGTCGGGCGACCCGGGGCCTTCCTTATTTGGGCATGTACTTTCCCGCGAAACGTGGTTGCTTTCGCGGGCTTCTACATGTCGTTTGTGTGCCTCCAGGGTGTGGGCTGGGATGTCTGGTCCCAATACACATCCTGGGTGCCAGAGAGTCTGGGGTGGTGTGAATGCCTGGGACCACCGTGGTCCGTGATTGGTCCACGTATGGTATGTGTGTTGATGTGCGGATCTCCCATTGGCTCCCCTCCGTTTTGGCGCGAAGGGAACCGTGGATAAGAGGGAGCTGGAAACACCACTACCATGTCGATCTCCTGAGTTCTCACGAACGAAGGAATACAGGAGCCAAGTATCCTGCAACCAAGAGGCTGGACCGAGGAATCGCTGGTGACCCGCTGAAGGAATCCTCCTTTGCACTGCTGTCGTCCTGTGAAACCCTTTCCTCCTTGGATCGAACCAGAAGGCCTGTACTGGTGCTTCGACCTTTGGAATAGCAGGAACAGCTATTCCCGGCGACTTCATCATCTCCTGCCAAGTAAGCCTTCGGAAGTGTCTCTGGGCCATCCAGTTGACTGACCAGCTTACAAGGGAGTCCTGCTCTGTAACTGCCGCCAGGTTGTGTTGTATTTCGAGTCCTTGTCACTCTCCCACGCTTCGTACACTTGGCGTTCCCAAGTCTGAAGGGAGGAGTGTACATTTGGCTTGAATACACACGGCCGATCCGTTGTCCTGCTGCGGCAACAAACTGTGCTGGTTTCGTCGATTGGGACGTCTTTTTGCTCTACACGACTTCGAGGAGTTCCCTGCTCTTCTGAACCTGCCAGCTGCTGAAACTAACGTGGAGAAGCCTGGGTCTGCTTGCTTCGGGGACCGGTGAGTAGTTTAGCTAGGATCTGGTCTCCCTCCTGCAGTATCCCATTGCTTTCCCTGCTGTGTAAAAACAGCACCCTTTTGGCCGTACTCGCGCTCTGCTTCTGCCCGCTGTGGAGGCTGCGCTTGAGTTGCGGAACCTGTTCTCCTTCTGCTGTGCACTAACCCGAACTGCCTGACTTCCTCCGAAGAGCTTCCCCTTTTGCCCGTTGGCACCGGCGTGGCAGGTACTTTGAGCACAAGGCTCCACTCTTCGCAGGGCTCGGACTTCCATCTAGTTAGGTGCCTCTGAAGGCGAACTGAGTCTAAAGCGTTATCGCACTGCCTGTTTTCCTTTCCTTTCAGGTGGACTACATATTTCGTGCTTTAAACGCTTGCGACTGTGTATTTGTATATATATTGTGTTGATATGGTATGTGTTGGTTTAATATTGTGATATTGTGATTTTCTCGCTACGGTCATTATTTTAAAGGCCTTAAAATAAATGTGTATCTATTTTTGATATAACAACTGTTTGGAGTAGTTTGTAAGCGCTCTTGCTTTGTGTGCTCATTGCGGGCTTTCAGTCACCCTCACCCCTCTTGAGACCTAGTCTTGACCGCCGCGATCGCTACCTTGATTGGTCTGGCTCGTCCAGAGGTTACCCTGTTCCAAGTAATTAGGTTGGCCTTCTGAACTTCTGCGCCACCAGGACAGAGTTCAGAAATCCGTCTTAACAAATTGGTGTACAGCGGTGGGATACGACTGAAGGTATCCAGTGTTGCGCTCGAACTAAGGCATTTCAGGTTATTCCAAACAGTACACGTAGTGAATTGTTGTAATATAACTTTAAAAAGGCCATAGTCCTATCAAACAGTATGGAAGCAAATACCTTGTTAACTTTAAATGCTTCCAAATCAGAAACATTGAAGAAGATGTGTGCGGAGAGAGGTGTTTCCTCTCAAGGCACTAAATTGGAAATGATCCAGAGAATCGTGGCGTGGCAAGAAGCGCAGCTTGACGCCATAACTTCCGAGGACAGTGCAGAAGGTGGTGGGGCTGCTCTCACTGGTAGAACCGACGGTTCTGCCGCTGCACTGATCCATCGCGACCACGAGGACAGGGAGGATGTGATGTCTAATGTTTCCTCTGCCAGTGTTGATGGGGAGGCTATGCTTGAATTCAAGAAGCAAGAGCTGCGGTTTAGGCAGCAGGAGCTTGAATTCAGCATAGCCAAACTAAAAATCGAACAGGCAGAAAAACAGAAAGACAGGGATCACCAGTTGGAACTGGCCAAGCTTCAGGTTGCAAATGGGTCCAAGGGTCCTGGACATGGCTCTGGGGCTTCCTCTCATCCACGGTTTCCGAAAGATCTGCTCAGTGTGTATGAAGAAAGGAATGCCATTATGGACTGGCTGAATGCGTTTGAGTATGCATGCGAGGTTCAAGAAGTTGACAATGCTGATAAGATTGCTTGGTTGCTCAGTAGACTGCCCCATTCTGGCTGCAGTGCCATTATGGAAATGTCGAAGGCTGAGCGGGCTGATTTCGCAATGTTAAAGCAAACTCTCATTTTAAAGTTTGGGAAGACTCCGGCCCAATATTTAAAGCGTTTTCGAGAGTATAAGAAAAAGGAAGGTGGTACTTGGGTATCTTATGTCGCTGAATCTTTGAAAAACTTAACTGGCTGGGTCGAAGGTTATAAGGCTTCTACCTTTGAAGGCATGATCAATCTGGTCATGCTGGAACACATTTTTGCTTCTTCTTCCCCGGAGCTTAAGCAGCATTTGGCCGATTCGAAGGAGATAGATCCTAAGAAGCTGGCCATTGCAGCAGACTTATGGGTGTCACATCGAGTGTCCCATAAGGACAAAAATCCTGGTAAGCAGGAGGAAGGGAAAAAGACCAAAGATATGGAGGGTGGGGAATCTGCTAAATCTTCTTCCCATAAGGGCCACAAAAAGAAAAACAAGGGTAAGACACAAGAGAACTCACAGGGTAGTGGAGGTTCGCCTCCGAAACAGAACTCTGGTTAAAATAAGCCTCCCTACGTAAACAGACCCACTGGGGCTTGTTTTTCTTGTGGAGCAACTGACCATGTGAAGGGGGATCCCCGGTGTAAGGTTAGACATTTGGGGGTCCACTCCGCTAATCTGGCCTTCTCCTCCTACGAGGAAGAAGAGATTACAGGAGCATCCTTCTCCTCAGACTCATTTCCCAGCGGGATAGAGGCTGAGGTAGTTTTAGTGTCCCTGGGTTCCTGGGAGCCTAAAGTCGCAGAGGCTTATGCTAGGATTCCGGATAATACCAAGCACTACTTTAAAGACAGCGTGCTGATCAATGGAGTGGATACTCCAGCTCTTAGGGATAGTGGGTGCAGTCGAACAGTAGTGGATTCTACCTTGGTAGACTCAGAGGAAGTTGCCAGAGCTACTCTGATGCCCACTAAGTTTGCTGACGGCCCCCTCCGTATGTTTCCCGTGATCCCTGTAAATCTTACTTTAAATGGTACAGCAGTCAGGATTCCAGTGAGCATTCAGAGAAACGTCCCGGGAAAGGTCTTGCTGGGTAATGATCTCAGAGCTTTAGGGCTCGTAGGAGACACTGCCGAAAGACCCTACACACGGTCTCAAGCACGGGCAGCATTGGCCAAGTCCAATACGCCGCCCCAGCCGAAGGGGAAACCCAAGGCGAAGGGAGTCTACAAGTCAAGACGAGGGAAAGAGAATATTCCCCCGAGCTCGCCTACCACTGCGGTGGAGGAAGTTGGTCAATCGCCCGGGCCTGACGAGGAGGTGGCGATGCCTGAAGTTTTCGACCCCAACGATCATCCTGAACTAAAAGACTTGTTAGTTGAAGGAGGTCCTGATAGGGACAAATTCAGTAAAGGCCAACGTGAGTGCCCATCTCTGGAAGGCCTAAGGAGACAGGCCTGCTCCCAGCTTGAGGGTGAGCCTCCTGGGAAGCATAGGATTTATTGGGAAGGTGGACTCCTGTATAGTGAGCCCACAGAGTCTACAGAAGGAGACCATAGGAGGTTGGTGGTTCCCCTTGCTGTTAGGCCCTCCCTCCTGCAGTTGGCGCATGACGTTCCCCTTGCTGGTCACCTTGGTATGAAGAGGACCAAGCAAAGGTTATCCATGCACTTCTACTGGCCCAAGATGGGGGTGCAAGTAGAAAGTCACTGCAGGAGTTGTGCCTCCTGCCAGTTGTCTGGTAAGGTTGGCGCGACAATCCAAGCTCCGTTGGTACCGCTCCCAGTTGTGGGGGTACCATTTGAAAGGGTAGGGATCGACATCGTTGGTCCCCTTGACCCGCAAACATCCTCGGGCAATAGGTTTATCCTGGTGCTGGTCGACCATGCAACCAGGTATCCTGAGGCCATCCCATTGAAAACTGTAACTGCCAAGTCAGTTGCAAAAGCTTTACTCGGCATATTTACTAGGGTTGGCTTCCCTAAATAAGTTGTGTCAGATCGTGGCAGCAACTTTATGTCGAAGTATATGCCGGCTATGTGGAAAGAATGTGGGGTCACCTACAAGTTCTCTTCTGCATACCACCCCCAGACCAATGGTCTGGTGGAACGTTTCAACAGAACGTTAAAAAGCATGATTGGGGCTCTGGAGGAGCCCCAGAGAAGAAAATGGGATCTTCTTTTACCATGCCTACTGTTTGCCTACCGAGAGGTACCACAGGAGGGTGTTGGCTTCAGCCCCTTCGAACTTCTGTTCGGTCATCCCGTACGGGGACCCTTAGCCATCGTCAAAGAGGGATGGGAGATGCCCACTCCCCCTGTTACTACCAATGTAGTTGATTATGTGCTAGGGCTCAGAAAACGGATGGTACTTCTGATGGGCTTGGCTAGTGATAAATTGAAGGCAGGGCAAGCGCTGGTGAAACATTGGTACGACCAGAAAGCTTCCCTCATCAACTTTACACCTGGTCAGCACGTCCTGATCATGAATCCAATAAGGCCTCACGCTTTACAGGACAAATGGTCAGGCCCTTACACAGTGGTGGAGCCCCTGGGTGAGGTGAACTATTTAGTGGACCTTGGAAGGCCTGGACAGGCTCCAAAAGTGTTTCACGTGAATAGGCTGAAGGCTTTCGTCCCAAGAGTCGAAATCGCAGCACTGCTACTGGCTTCAGATGTTGAGGAAGAGGAGTCAGAACCTCTCCCCGACCTGTTCCAAAGCGGTCCTTCAGATGGCTCAGTTGAGGGTGTCCGAGTGGCCCCTCACCTGACTTCTGATCAGCAGGCTGAGGTGAAAAGTTTGCTTAGGCAGTTTTCCCCCCTGTTTTCACAGTCCCCTGGTTTGACACCTTGGTGCAAACATAACATTGACACAGGAGACAGTGTACCTACCAAAAGTAGGGGATACAGGATGTCAGATAAAGTACGGTCTTATATTAAGACCGAGGTCAACAAGATGTTAGACCTTGGGGTGATTGAACCCTCTAGTAGTCCTTGGTCCAGTCCTGTGGTTTTGGTTCCAAAAGCAGGCACTTCTGAATTGAGGTTCTGCGTGGATTACAGGGCTCTGAATGCTGTCACCAAGACAGATGCACACCCCTTGCCTCGAACAGATGAGCTGGTGGATACGTTGGGTGCCTCCAAGTACCTCAGCACGTTTGACCTCACTGCTGGCTATTGGCAAATAGCTTTAGCAGAACATGCCAAGGAGAAGACAGCATTTTCTACTCCAGACGGCCTTTACCAATTCCGGGTAATGCCGTTCGGGTTGAAGAATGCACCTGCCACTTTCCAGAGGCTTGTGAATCATGTGTTGAATGGGTTGGACGAATTCTGTCTTGCATATCTAGACGATATAGCAGTTTTCAGTGCCACCTGGGAAGACCATGTGAAACACCTCAGGATTGTGCTCCAGGCCCTTCAGAAAGCCCACTTGACCATAAAGGCTAGTAAATGCCAGATTGGACAAGGCTCAGTGGTTTACCTTGGACATGAAGTAGGTGGAGGGAGGATACAGCCTCTACCCAGTAAAGTACAAGCAGTACAAGACTGGCCTACCCCCACTACGCAAACCCAAGTGAGAGCCTTCTTAGGACTCACGGGTTATTATCGCAATTTTGTGGCAGACTATGGCACCATAGCTGCTCCTCTGACTGCCCTCACAACTCCGAAGAAACCCAAGAAGGCAACTTGGACTGACGAGTGTGAGAAGGCCTTCAATGGCTTAAAAGACTCCTTGTGCCAGGCCCCTGTGCTCAGGGCCCCTGATTATCAAAGACCTTTTATCGTGCAGACGGATGCCTCTGACACTGGGATAGGAGCTGTACTATCACAAGTACATGAGAAGGGTAAGGAACACCCTATCGGTTTTATTAGTCGCCAGCTTAAGGACAGAGAGCTCAGATGGTCCACGGTAGAGAAAGAATGTTTCTCTGTTGTGTGGGCCCTAAGGAAGCTGAGGCCGTACCTCTATGGGACCCACTTCACTGTGCAGACTGACCATAAGCCGTTAAAGTGGCTAATGAACATGAAAGGGGAGAATCCAAAGTTGCTTAGGTGGTCCATAAGTCTACAAGGCTTCGACTTCACTATTGAGCATAGGCCAGGTGTCCAACATAGCAATGCTGATGGGTTGTCCAGAATGTTTAACCGACCTGAACAAGAGACTCATCCAGGGGTGGATTAGTTCCCCCTGTCCATAGTCTGGGAGGGGCGAGTGTTAGGAAAGATTTCGTAATTGTAGGGAATTTTCCTTCCATGTAGCAACCCCTAAACTTTTTGCTATTGTTTTTAACCTTGTTCTTGACTTTGCCAGAGAAGTACAGCCTTCTGCCGCACTTCTCTGGGCTTTCGCTCCTTTTCTTACGGGGAAACTGACATGCCCTTAAGACATTCAGTACCGGGGAACGCTGTTTCCCGTAGTTTCGTTTATCATGTTGCGGCTTTAGTGCAACATGACACAAGAGGGCACTGTAAGCTAAGTTACAGCTCTCTTGGGTCTCTAGCCTTCTACGGGCCCTAGATACTCTTTTAGGATGGTATTTGATCGGTGCAAGTCATTCAGGGACTGGAATGGTGGCAGCGATCGTTTTGTTTATTTTGAGCTCCTTTTGGCGTTCTGAGCACGATTTTCGCACTGAACCCAAAATGGTGGCCTGGCTCCCAAAATGGCCAGTCCACAAGGCTCCTTTGTCCTGTCCACTGACTGTCTTGCTCCCTTCACCTTCCCCAGGTCGGGCGACCCGGGGCCTTCCTTATTTGGGCATGTACTTTCCCGCGAAACGTGGTTGCTTTCGCGGGCTTCTACATGTCGTTTGTGTGCCTCCAGGGTGTGGGCTGGGATGTCTGGTCCCAATACACATCCTGGGTGCCAGAGAGTCTGGGGTGGTGTGAATGCCTGGGACCACCGTGGTCCGTGATTGGTCCACGTATGGTATGTGTGTTGATGTGCGGATCTCCCATTGGCTCCCCTCCGTTTTGGCGCGAAGGGAACCGTGGATAAGAGGGAGCTGGAAACACCACTACCATGTCGATCTCCTGAGTTCTCACGAACGAAGGAATACAGGAGCCAAGTATCCTGCAACCAAGAGGCTGGACCGAGGAATTGCTGGTGACCCGCTGAAGGAATCCTCCTTTGCACTGCTGTCGTCCTGTGAAACCCTTTCCTCCTTGGATCGAACCAGAAGTGTCTGTACTGGTGCTTCGACCTTTGGAATAGCAGGAACAGCTATTCCCGGTGACTTCATCACCCCCTCCAAGTAAGCCTTCGGAAGTGTCTCTGGGCCATCCAGTTGACTGACCAGCTTACAAGGGAGTCCTGCTCTGTAACTGCCGCCAGGTTGTGTTGTATTTCGAGTCCTTGTCACTCTCCCACGCTTCGTACACTTGGCGTTCCCAAGTCTGAAGGGAGGAGTGTACATTTGGCTTGAATACACACGGCCGCTCCGTTGTCCTGCTGCGGCAACAAACTGTGCTGGTTTCGTCGATTGGGACGTCTTTTTGCTCTACACGACTTCGAGGCGTTCCCTGCTCTTCTGAACCTGCCAGCTGCTGAAACTAACGTGGAGAAGCCTGGGTCTGCTTGCTTCGGGGACCGGTGAGTAGTTTAGCTAGGATCTGGTCGCCCTCCTGCAGTATCCCATTGCTTTCCCTGCTGTGTAAAAATAGCACCCTTTTGGCCGTACTCGCGCTCTGCTTCTGCCCGCTGTGGAGGCTGCGCTTGAGTTGCGGAACCTGTTCTCCTTCTGCTGTGCACTAACCCGAACTGCCTGACTTCCTCCGAAGAGCTTCCCCTTTTGCCCGTTGGCACCGGCGTGGCAGGTACTTTGAGCACAAGGCTCCACTCTTCGCAGGGCTCGGACTTCCATCTAGTTAGGTGCCTCTGAAGGCGAACTGAGTCTAAAGCGTTATCGCACTGCCTGTTTTCCTTTCCTTTCAGGTGGACTACATATTTCGTGCTTTAAACGCTTGCGACTGTGTATTTGTATATATATTGTGTTGATATGGTATGTGTTGGTTTAATATTGTGATATTGTGATTTTCTCGCTACGGTCATTATTTTAAAGGCCTTAAAATAAATGTGTATCTATTTTTGATATAACAACTGTTTGGAGTAGTTTGTAAGCGCTCTTGCTTTGTGTGCTCATTGCGGGCTTTCAGTCACCCTCACCCCTCTTGAGACCTAGTCTTGACCGCCGCGATCGCTACCTTGATTGGTCTGGCTCGTCCAGAGGTTACCCTGTTCCAAGTAATTAGGTTGGCCTTCTGAACTTCTGCGCCACCAGGACAGAGTTCAGAAATCCGTCTTAACAAATTGGTGTACAGCGGTGGGATACGACTGAAGGTATCCAGTGTTGCGCTCGAACTAAGGCATTTCAGGTTATTCCAAACAGTACACGTAGTGAATTGTTGTAATATAACTTTAAAAAGGCCATAGTCCTATCAAACAGTATGGAAGCAAATACCTTGTTAACTTTAAATGCTTCCAAATCAGAAACATTGAAGAAGATGTGTGCGGAGAGAGGTGTTTCCTCTCAAGGCACTAAATTGGAAATGATCCAGAGAATCGTGGCGTGGCAAGAAGCGCAGCTTGACGCCATAACTTCCGAGGACAGTGCAGAAGGTGGTGGGGCTGCTCTCACTGGTAGAACCGACGGTTCTGCCGCTGCACTGATCCATCGCGACCACGAGGACAGGGAGGATGTGATGTCTAATGTTTCCTCTGCCAGTGTTGATGGGGAGGCTATGCTTGAATTCAAGAAGCAAGAGCTGCGGTTTAGGCAGCAGGAGCTTGAATTCAGCATAGCCAAACTAAAAATCGAACAGGCAGAAAAACAGAAAGACAGGGATCACCAGTTGGAACTGGCCAAGCTTCAGGTTGCAAATGGGTCCAAGGGTCCTGGACATGGCTCTGGGGCTTCCTCTCATCCACGGTTTCCGAAAGATCTGCTCAGTGTGTATGAAGAAAGGAATGCCATTATGGACTGGCTGAATGCGTTTGAGTATGCATGCGAGGTTCAAGAAGTTGACAATGCTGATAAGATTGCTTGGTTGCTCAGTAGACTGCCCCATTCTGGCTGCAGTGCCATTATGGAAATGTCGAAGGCTGAGCGGGCTGATTTCGCAATGTTAAAGCAAACTCTCATTTTAAAGTTTGGGAAGACTCCGGCCCAATATTTAAAGCGTTTTCGAGAGTATAAGAAAAAGGAAGGTGGTACTTGGGTATCTTATGTCGCTGAATCTTTGAAAAACTTAACTGGCTGGGTCGAAGGTTATAAGGCTTCTACCTTTGAAGGCATGATCAATCTGGTCATGCTGGAACACATTTTTGCTTCTTCTTCCCCGGAGCTTAAGCAGCATTTGGCCGATTCGAAGGAGATAGATCCTAAGAAGCTGGCCATTGCAGCAGACTTATGGGTGTCACATCGAGTGTCCCATAAGGACAAAAATCCTGGTAAGCAGGAGGAAGGGAAAAAGACCAAAGATATGGAGGGTGGGGAATCTGCTAAATCTTCTTCCCATAAGGGCCACAAAAAGAAAAACAAGGGTAAGACACAAGAGAACTCACAGGGTAGTGGAGGTTCGCCTCCGAAACAGAACTCTGGTTAAAATAAGCCTCCCTACGTAAACAGACCCACTGGGGCTTGTTTTTCTTGTGGAGCAACTGACCATGTGAAGGGGGATCCCCGGTGTAAGGTTAGACATTTGGGGGTCCACTCCGCTAATCTGGCCTTCTCCTCCTACGAGGAAGAAGAGATTACAGGAGCATCCTTCTCCTCAGACTCATTTCCCAGCGGGATAGAGGCTGAGGTAGTTTTAGTGTCCCTGGGTTCCTGGGAGCCTAAAGTCGCAGAGGCTTATGCTAGGATTCCGGATAATACCAAGCACTACTTTAAAGACAGCGTGCTGATCAATGGAGTGGATACTCCAGCTCTTAGGGATAGTGGGTGCAGTCGAACAGTAGTGGATTCTACCTTGGTAGACTCAGAGGAAGTTGCCAGAGCTACTCTGATGCCCACTAAGTTTGCTGACGGCCCCCTCCGTATGTTTCCCGTGATCCCTGTAAATCTTACTTTAAATGGTACAGCAGTCAGGATTCCAGTGAGCATTCAGAGAAACGTCCCGGGAAAGGTCTTGCTGGGTAATGATCTCAGAGCTTTAGGGCTCGTAGGAGACACTGCCGAAAGACCCTACACACGGTCTCAAGCACGGGCAGCATTGGCCAAGTCCAATACGCCGCCCCAGCCGAAGGGGAAACCCAAGGCGAAGGGAGTCTACAAGTCAAGACGAGGGAAAGAGAATATTCCCCCGAGCTCGCCTACCACTGCGGTGGAGGAAGTTGGTCAATCGCCCGGGCCTGACGAGGAGGTGGCGATGCCTGAAGTTTTCGACCCCAACGATCATCCTGAACTAAAAGACTTGTTAGTTGAAGGAGGTCCTGATAGGGACGAATTCAGTAAAGGCCAACGTGAGTGCCCATCTCTGGAAGGCCTAAGGAGACAGGCCTGCTCCCAGCTTGAGGGTGAGCCTCCTGGGAAGCATAGGATTTATTGGGAAGGTGGACTCCTGTATAGTGAGCCCACAGAGTCTACAGAAGGAGACCATAGGAGGTTGGTGGTTCCCCTTGCTGTTAGGCCCTCCCTCCTGCAGTTGGCGCATGACGTTCCCCTTGCTGGTCACCTTGGTATGAAGAGGACCAAGCAAAGGTTATCCATGCACTTCTACTGGCCCAAGATGGGGGTGCAAGTAGAAAGTCACTGCAGGAGTTGTGCCTCCTGCCAGTTGTCTGGTAAGGTTGGCGCGACAATCCAAGCTCCGTTGGTACCGCTCCCAGTTGTGGGGGTACCATTTGAAAGGGTAGGGATCGACATCGTTGGTCCCCTTGACCCGCAAACATCCTCGGGCAATAGGTTTATCCTGGTGCTGGTCGACCATGCAACCAGGTATCCTGAGGCCATCCCATTGAAAACTGTAACTGCCAAGTCAGTTGCAAAAGCTTTACTCGGCATATTTACTAGGGTTGGCTTCCCTAAATAAGTTGTGTCAGATCGTGGCAGCAACTTTATGTCGAAGTATATGCAGGCTATGTGGAAAGAATGTGGGGTCACCTACAAGTTCTCTTCTGCATACCACCCCCAGACCAATGGTCTGGTGGAACGTTTCAACAGAACGTTAAAAAGCATGATTGGGGCTCTGGAGGAGCCCCAGAGAAGAAAATGGGATCTTCTTTTACCATGCCTACTGTTTGCCTACCGAGAGGTACCACAGGAGGGTGTTGGCTTCAGCCCCTTCGAACTTCTGTTCGGTCATCCCGTACGGGGACCCTTAGCCATCGTCAAAGAGGGATGGGAGATGCCCACTCCCCCTGTTACTACCAATGTAGTTGATTATGTGCTAGGGCTCAGAAAACGGATGGTACTTCTGATGGGCTTGGCTAGTGATAAATTGAAGGCAGGGCAAGCGCTGGTGAAACATTGGTACGACCAGAAAGCTTCCCTCATCAACTTTACACCTGGTCAGCACGTCCTGATCATGAATCCAATAAGGCCTCACGCTTTACAGGACAAATGGTCAGGCCCTTACACAGTGGTGGAGCCCCTGGGTGAGGTGAACTATTTAGTGGACCTTGGAAGGCCTGGACAGGCTCCAAAAGTGTTTCACGTGAATAGGCTGAAGGCTTTCGTCCCAAGAGTCGAAATCGCAGCACTGCTACTGGCTTCAGATGTTGAGGAAGAGGAGTCAGAACCTCTCCCCGACCTGTTCCAAAGCGGTCCTTCAGATGGCTCCGTTGAGGGTGTCCGAGTGGCCCCTCACCTGACTTCTGATCAGCAGGCTGAGGTGAAAAGTTTGCTTAGGCAGTTTTCCCCCCTGTTTTCACAGTCCCCTGGTTTGACACCTTGGTGCAAACATAACATTGACACAGGAGACAGTGTACCTACCAAAAGTAGGGGATACAGGATGTCAGATAAAGTACGGTCTTATATTAAGACCGAGGTCAACAAGATGTTAGACCTTGGGGTGATTGAACCCTCTAGTAGTCCTTGGTCCAGTCCTGTGGTTTTGGTTCCAAAAGCAGGCACTTCTGAATTGAGGTTCTGCGTGGATTACAGGGCTCTGAATGCTGTCACCAAGACAGATGCACACCCCTTGCCTCGAACAGATGAGCTGGTGGATACGTTGGGTGCCTCCAAGTACCTCAGCACGTTTGACCTCACTGCTGGCTATTGGCAAATAGCTTTAGCAGAACATGCCAAGGAGAAGACAGCATTTTCTACTCCAGACGGCCTTTACCAATTCCGGGTAATGCCGTTCGGGTTGAAGAATGCACCTGCCACTTTCCAGAGGCTTGTGAATCATGTGTTGAATGGGTTGGACGAATTCTGTCTTGCATATCTAGACGATATAGCAGTTTTCAGTGCCACCTGGGAAGACCATGTGAAACACCTCAGGATTGTGCTCCAGGCCCTTCAGAAAGCCCACTTGACCATAAAGGCTAGTAAATGCCAGATTGGACAAGGCTCAGTGGTTTACCTTGGACATGAAGTAGGTGGAGGGAGGATACAGCCTCTACCCAGTAAAGTACAAGCAGTACAAGACTGGCCTACCCCCACTACGCAAACCCAAGTGAGAGCCTTCTTAGGACTCACGGGTTATTATCGCAATTTTGTGGCAGACTATGGCACCATAGCTGCTCCTCTGACTGCCCTCACAACTCCGAAGAAACCCAAGAAGGCAACTTGGACTGACGAGTGTGAGAAGGCCTTCAATGGCTTAAAAGACTCCTTGTGCCAGGCCCCTGTGCTCAGGGCCCCTGATTATCAAAGACCTTTTATCGTGCAGACGGATGCCTCTGACACTGGGATAGGAGCTGTACTATCACAAGTACATGAGAAGGGTAAGGAACACCCTATCGGTTTTATTAGTCGCCAGCTTAAGGACAGAGAGCTCAGATGGTCCACGGTAGAGAAAGAATGTTTCTCTGTTGTGTGGGCCCTAAGGAAGCTGAGGCCCTACCTCTATGGGACCCACTTCACTGTGCAGACTGACCATAAGCCGTTAAAGTGGCTAATGAACATGAAGGGGGAGAATCCAAAGTTGCTTAGGTGGTCCATAAGTCTACAAGGCTTCGACTTCACTATTGAGCATGGCCAGGTGTCCAACATAGCAATGCTGATGGGTTGTCCAGAATGTTTAACCAACCTGAACAAGAGACTCATCCAGGGGTGGATTAGTTCCCCCTGTCCATAGTCTGGGAGGGGCGAGTGTTAGGAAAGATTTCGTAATTGTAGGGAATTTTCCTTCCATGTAGCAACCCCTAAACTTTTTGCTATTGTTTTTAACCTTGTTCTTGACTTTGCCAGAGAAGTACAGCCTTCTGCCGCACTTCTCTGGGCTTTCGCTCCTTTTCTTACGGGGAAACTGACATGCCCTTAAGACATTCAGTACCGGGGAACGCTGTTTCCCGTAGTTTCGTTTATCATGTTGCGGCTTTAGTGCAACATGACACAAGAGGGCACTGTAAGCTAAGTTACAGCTCTCTTGGGTCTCTAGCCTTCTACGGGCCCTAGATACTCTTTTAGGACGGTATTTGATCGGTGCAAGTCATTCAGGGACTGGAATGGTGGCAGCGATCGTTTTGTTTATTTTGAGCTCCTTTTGGCGTTCTGAGCACGTTTTTCGCACTGAACCCAAAATGGTGGCCTGGCTCCCAAAATGGCCAGTCCACAAGGCTCCTTTGTCCTGTCCACTGACCGTCTTGCTCCCTTCACCTTCCCCAGGTCGGGCGACCCGGGGCCTTCCTTATTTGGGCATGTACTTTCCCGCGAAACGTGGTTGCTTTCGCGGGCTTCTACATGTCGTTTGTGTGCCTCCAGGGTGTGGGCTGGGATGTCTGGTCCCAATACACATCCTGGGTGCCAGAGAGTCTGGGGTGGTGTGAATGCCTGGGACCACCGTGGTCCGTGATTGGTCCACGTATGGTATGTGTGTTGATGTGCGGATCTCCCATTGGCTCCCCTCCGTTTTGGCGCGAAGGGAACCGTGGATAAGAGGGAGCTGGAAACACCACTACCATGTCGATCTCCTGAGTTCTCACGAACGAAGGAATACAGGAGCCAAGAATCCTGCAACCAAGAGGCTGGACCGAGGAATTGCTGGTGACCCGCTGAAGGAATCCTCCTTTGCACTGCTGTCGTCCTGTGAAACCCTTTCCTCCTTGGATCGAACCAGAAGTGTCTGTACTGGTGCTTCGACCTTTGGAATAGCAGGAACAGCTATTCCCGGCGACTTCATCACCCCCTCCAAGTAAGCCTTCGGAAGTGTCTCTGGGCCATCCAGTTGACTGACCAGCTTACAAGGGAGTCCTGCTCTGTAACTGCCACCAGGTTGTGTTGTATTTCGAGTCCTTGTCACTCTCCCACGCTTCGTACACTTGGCGTTCCCAAGTCTGAAGGGAGGAGTGTACATTTGGCTTGAATACACACGGCCGCTCCGTTGTCCTGCTGCGGCAACAAACTGTGCTGGTTTCGTCGATTGGGACGTCTTTTTGCTCTACACGACTTCGAGGCGTTCCCTGCTCTTCTGAACCTGCCAGCTGCTGAAACTAACGTGGAGAAGCCTGGGTCTGCTTGCTTCGGGGACCGGTGAGTAGTTTAGCTAGGATCTGGTCGCCCTCCTGCAGTATCCCATTGCTTTCCCTGCTGTGTAAAAACAGCACCCTTTTGGCCGTACTCGCGCTCTGCTTCTGCCCGCTGTGGAGGCTGCGCTTGAGTTGCGGAACCTGTTCTCCTTCTGCTGTGCACTAACCCGAACTGCCTGACTTCCTCCGAAGAGCTTCCCCTTTTGCCCGTTGGCACCGGCGTGGCAGGTACTTTGAGCACAAGGCTCCACTCTTCGCAGGGCTCGGACTTCCATCTAGTTAGGTGCCTCTGAAGGCGAACTGAGTCTAAAGCGTTATCGCACTGCCTGTTTTCCTTTCCTTTCAGGTGGACTACATATTTCGTGCTTTAAACGCTTGCGACTGTGTATTTGTATATATATTGTGTTGATATGGTATGTGTTGGTTTAATATTGTGATATTGTGATTTTCTCGCTACGGTCATTATTTTAAAGGCCTTAAAATAAATGTGTATCTATTTTTGATATAACAACTGTTTGGAGTAGTTTGTAAGCGCTCTTGCTTTGTGTGCTCATTGCGGGCTTTCAGTCACCCTCACCCCTCTTGAGACCTAGTCTTGACCGCCGCGATCGCTACCTTGATTGGTCTGGCTCGTCCAGAGGTTACCCTGTTCCAAGTAATTAGGTTGGCCTTCTGAACTTCTGCGCCACCAGGACAGAGTTCAGAAATCCGTCTTAACACATCTCATGCTGTAGGAAGGGTCTCAGGTTTGGAAAAGGAAGGAGTTGGATATCACATTTCATGTTAGAGGTAGGATCTCAGGTTTGGTATTAGAGGCATTGAGATATCACATCTCATGCTATCAGAAGGGTATCAGGATTGGAATGGGAAGGAGTTGGATATCATATCTCATGCTAAAGGGAGGGTCTCAGGTTTGGAATGGGAAGGATTTGGATATCACATCTCATGTTATAGGAAGGACCTTAGGTTTGGTATTAGAAGCATTGAGATATCACATCTCATGCTATAGGAAGGGTCTCGGGATTGGAATGGGAAGGAGTTGGATATCACATCTCATGTTATAGGAAGGATCTCAGGTTTGGTATTAGAAACATTGAGATATAACATCTCATGCTATAGGAAGGGTCTCAGGATTGGAATGGGAAGGAGTTGGATATCACATCTCATGCTATGGGAAGGGTCTCAGGTTTGGTATTAGAAGCATTGTGATATCACATCTCATGCTATAGGAAGGGTTTCAGGTTTGGTAGAAGCATTGAGATATCACATCTCATGCTATAGGAAGAGTCTCAGGTTTGGGAAGGGAAGGATTTGGATTTCACATCTCATGTTATAGGATGGTTCTCATGTTTGGTTTTTGAAGCATTGAGATATCACATCTCATGCTATCGGAAGGGTCTCAGGTTTGGAATGGGAAGGAGTTGGATATCACATCTCATGTTATAGGAAGGGTCTCAGGTTTGGAATGGGAAGGAGTTGGATATGACATCTCTTGTTATAGGGAGGGTCTCAGGATTTGAATGGTAAGGAGTTGGATATCACATCTCATGCTATATGAAGGGTTTCAGGCTGGAATGGGAAGGAGTTGGATATCACATCTCATGTTATATACAGGAAGGGTCTCAGGATTGGAATGGGAAGGATTTGGATATCACATCTCTTGCTATAGGAAGGGTCTCAGGTTTTTTATTAGAAACATTGAGATATCACATCTCATGCTATAGGAAGGGTTTTAGGATTGGAATGGGAAGTATTTGGATATCACATCTCATGCTAAAGGAAGGATCTCAGGTCTGGAATGGGAAGGAATTGGATATCACATCTCATGTTATAGGAAGGGTCTCAGGTTTTTTATTAGAAACATTGAGATATCACATCTCATGTTATAGGACGGTGCCCAGGTTTGGTATTAGAAGCATTGAGATATCACATCTCATGGTATAGGAAGGGTCTCAGGGTTGGAATGGGAAGGAGTTGGATATCACATCTCATCCAATAGGAAGGGTCTCAGGTTTGGAATGGGAAGGAATTGGATATCACATCTCATGTTATAGGAAGGATCTCAGGTTTGGTATTAGAAGCATTGAGATATCACATCTCATGCTATAGGAAGGGTCTCAGGATTGGAATGTGAAGGATTTGGATATCACATCTCATGCTAAAGGAAGGGTCTCAGGTTTGGTAGAAGCATTGAGATATCACATCTCATGCTATAGGAAGGGTCTCAGGATTTGAATGGCAAGGAGTTGGATATCACATCTCATGCCATAGGAAGGGTCTCAGGTTTGGTATAAGCATTGAGATATCACATCTCTGCTATCGGAAGGTTCTCAGGATTGGATTGGGAAGGAGTTGGATATCCCTTCTCATGCTATAGGAAGTGTCTCAGGTTGGAATGGGAAGGAGTTGAATATCACATCTCATGTTATAGGAAGGGTCTCAGGATTGGAATGGGAAGGATTTGGATATCACATCTCTTGCTATAGGAAGGGTCTCAGGATTGGAATGGGAAGGATTTGGATATTTCCCATTCCAATCCTGAGACCCTTCCTATAACATGAGATGTGATATCCAACTCCTTCCCATTCCAACCTGAGACACTTCCTATAGCATGAGAAGGGATATCCAACTCCTTCCCAATCCAATCCTGAGACCCTTCCGATAGCAGAGATGTGATATCTCAATGCTTATACCAAACCTGAGACCCTTCCTATGGCATGAGATGTGATATCCAACTCCTTGCCATTCAAATCCTGAGACCCTTCCATTAGCATGAAAAGGGATATCCAACTCCTTCCCAATCCAATCCTGAGACCCTTCCGATAGCAGAGACGTGAAATCTCAATGCTTCTACCAAACCTGAGACCCTTCCTTTAGCATGAGATGTGATATCCAAATCCTTCACATTCCAATCCTGAGACCCTTCCTATAGCATGAGATTTTATATCTCAATGCTTCTAATACCAAACGTGAGATCCTTCCTATAACATGAGATGTGATATCCAAATCCTCCCCTTCCAAACCTGAGACCCTCCCTTTAGCATGAAATGTGATATCCAACTCCTTCCTATTCCAATCCTGAGACTCTTCTGATAGCATGAGATGTGATATCTCAATGCTTCTAATACCAAACCTGAGATCCTTCCGATAGCATGAGATGTGATATCTCAATGCTTCTAATACCAAACCTGAGATCCTTCCTATAACATGAGATGTGATATCCAAATCCTTCCCCTTCCAAACCTGAGACCCTCCCTTTAGCATGAGATGTGATATCTAACTCCTTCCCATTCCATTCCTGAGACCCTTCTGATAGCATGAGATGTGATATCTCAATGCCTCTAATACCAAACCTGAGATCCTACCTCTAACATGAAATGAGATATCCAACTCTTTCCCCTTCCAAACCTGAGAGCCTTCCTATAGCATGAGATGTGATATCCAAGTCCTTCCCATTTCAATACTGAGACCCTTCCTATAGCTTGAGATGTGATATACAACTCCTTCCCATTCCAATTCTGAGACCCTTCCTATAGCATGAGATGTGATATCTCAATGCTTATACCAAACCTGAGAGCCTACCTATAACATGAGATGTGATATCCAAGTCCATCCCATTCCAATCCTTAGACCCTTCCTACAGCATGCGATGTGATATCTCAATGATTTTAATACCAAACCAGAGACTCTTCCTATAACATGAGATGGGATATCCAACTCCTTCCCATTCCAATTCTGAGACCCTTCCTATACTATGAGACTTGATATCTCAATGCTTCTAATACCAAACCTGAGACCCGTAATATAACATGAGATGTGATATCCAAATCCTTCCCCTTCCAAACCTTAGACCCTTCCTTTATCATGAGATGTGATATCCAACTCATTCCCATTCCAATCCTGAGACCCTTCCGATATCATGAGATGTGATATCTCAAAGCTTCTAATATCAAACTTGAGACCCTCCCTATAGCATGAGATGTGATATCCAAGTCCTTCCCATTCCAATCCTGAGACCCTTCCTATAGCATGAGATGTGATATCTCAATGCTTCTAATACCAAACCTGAGACCCTTCCTATAACATGAGATGGGAATATCCAACTCCTTCCCATTCCAATCTTGAGACCCTTCCGATAGCAGAGATGTGATATCTCAATGCTTATACCAAACCTGAGATCCTTCCTATAACATGAGATGTGATATCCAACTCCTTCCCATTCCAATCCTGAGACACTTCCTATAGCATGAGATGTGATATCTCACTGCTTATACCAAACCTGAGACCCTTCCCATAGCAGGAGATGTGATATCCAACTCATTCCCATTCCAATCCTCAGACCCTTCCTATAGCATGAGATGTGATATCTCAATGCTTCTAATGTCAAACTTGAGACCCTACCTATAGCATGAGATGTGATATCCAAGTCCTTCCCATTCCAATCCTGAGACACTTCCTATAGCATGAGATGTGATATCTCAATGCTTCTAATACCAAACCTGAGACTCTTCCTATAACATGAGATGGGATATCCAGCTCCTTCCCATTCCAATCCTGAGACCCTTTTGATAGCAGAGATGTGATATCTCAATGTTTATACCAAACCTGAGACCCTTCCTACGGCATGAGATGTCATATTCAACTCCTTCCCATTCCAATCCTGAGACCCTTCCTATAGCATGAGATTTGATATCCAACTCCTTCCCATTCCAATCCTGAGACCCTTCCTATAGCATGAGATGTGATGTCTCAATGCTTCTAATACCAAACCTGAGATCCTTCCTATAACATGAGATGTGATATCCAACTCCTTCCATTCCAATCCTGAGACCCTTCCTATAGCATGAGATGTGATATCTCAATGCTTATACCAAACCTGAGACCCTTCCTATAGCATGAGATGTGATATCCAACTCCTTCCCATTCCAATCATGAGACCCTTCCTATAGCATGAGATGTGATATCTCAATGCTTCTAATACCAAACCTGAGATCCTTCCTCTAACATGAAATGTGAGATCCAACTCCTTCCCTTTCCAAACCTAAGAGCCTATCTATAGCATGAGATGTGATATCCAAGTCCTTCACATTCCAACCCTTAGACCCTTCCTACAGCATGCAATATGATATCTCAATGATTCTAATAACAAACCTGAGACCCGTCCTATAACATGAGATGGGATATCCAACTCCTTCCCATTCCAATCCTGAGACACTTCCGATAGCAGAGATGTGATATCTCAATGTTTATACCAAACCTGAGACCCTTCCTATAACATGAGATGTGATATCCAACTCCTTCCCGTTCCAAACCTGAGACCCTTCCTTTAGCATGAGATGTGATATCCAGCTCCTTCCCATTCCAATCCTGAGACACTTCCGATAGCATGAGATGTGATATCTCAATGCTTCTAATATCAAAACTGAGACCCTCCCTATAGCATGATATGTGATATCTAAGTCCTTCCCATTCCAATCCTGAGACCCTTCCTATAGCATGAGATGTGATATCTCAATGCTTCTACCAAACCTGAGACCCTTCCTTTAGCATGAGATGTAATATCCAACTCCTTCCCATTCCAATCCTGAGACCCTTCCTATAGCATGAGATGTGATATCTCAATACTTCTAATACCAAACCTGAGATCCATCCTATAACATGAGATGTAATATCCAACTCCTTCCCTTTCCAAACCTGAGAGCCGTTCTATAGCATGAGATGTGATATCCAGGTCCTTCCCATTCCAATCCTTAGACCCTTCCTACAGCATGCAATATGATATCTCAATGATTCTAATAACAAACCTGAGACCCGTCCTATAGCATGAGATATGATATCCAAGTCCTTCCCATTCCAATCCTGAGACCCTTCCTATAACATGAAATGTGATATCCAACTCCTTCCCATTCCAACCTGAGACCCTTCCTATAGCATGAGATGGGATATCCAACTTCTTCCAAATCCAATACTGATACCCTTCCGATAGCATGAGATGTGATATCCCAATGCTTCTACCAAACCTGAGACCCATACTATGGCATGAGATGTGATATCAAACTCCTTCCCATTCCAATCCTGAGACCCTTCCTATAGCTTGAGGTGTGATATCCAACTCCTTCCCATTCCAATTCTGAGACCCTTCTTATACCATGAGACTTGATATCTCAATGCTTCTAATATTAAACCTGAGACCCGTCCTATAACATGAGATGTGATATCCAAATCCTTCCCCTTCCAAACCTTAGACCCTTCCTTTATCATGAGATGTGATATCCAACTCCTTCCCATTCCAATCCTGAGACCCTTCCGATATCATGAGATTTGTTATCTCAATGCTTCTAATATCAAACTTGAGACCCTCCCTATAGCATGAGATGTGACATCCAAGTCCTTCCCATTCCAATCCTGAGACCCTTCCTATAGCATGAGATGTGATATTTCTATGCTTCTAATACCAAACCTGAGACCCTTCCTATAACATGAGATGGGATATCCAACTCCTTCCCATTCCAATCCTGAGACCTTTCCGATAGCAGAGAGGTGATATCTCAATGCTTATACCAAACCTGAGAACCTTCCTATGGCCTGAGATGTCATATACAACTCCTTCCCATTCCAATCCTGAGACCCTTCCTTTAGCATGAGATGTGATATCTCAATGCTTATACCAAATCTGAGACCCTTCCTATAGCATGAGATGTGATATCCAATTCCTTCCCATTCCAATCCTGAGACCCTTCCTATAGCATGAGATGTGATATCTCAATGCTTATACCAAACCTGAGAGCCTACCTATAACATGAGATGTGATATCCAAGTCCATCCCATTCCAATCCTTAGACCCTTCCTACAGCATGCGATGTGATATCTCAATGATTCTAATACCAAACCAGAGACTCTTCCTATAACATGAGATGGGATATCCAACTCCTTCCCATTCCAATCCTGAGCCGCTTCCGATAGCAGAGCTGTGATATCTCAATGCTTATACCAAACCTGAGACCCTTCCTATAACATGAGATGTGATATCCAACTCCTTCCCGTTCCAAACCTGAGACACTAACTATAGCATATGTGATATCCAACTCCTTCCCATTCCAAACATGAGACCCTTCCTATAGCAAGAAAGTAATATCCAACTCCTACCCATTCCAATCCTGAGACCCTTCCTATAGCAAGAGATGTGATATCCAAATCCATCCCATTCCAATCCTGAGACCCTTCCTATAACATGAGATGTGATATCCAACTCCTTCCCATTCCAATCCTGAGACACTTCCTATAGCATGAGATGTGATATCTCAATGCTTCTAATACCAAACCTGAGACTCTTCCTATAATATGAGATGGGATATCCAACTCCTTCCCATTCCAATCCTGAGACCCTTTTGATAGCAGAGATGTGATATCTCAATGTTTATACCAAACCTGAGACCCTTCCTACGGCATGAGATGTCATATTCAACTCCTTCCCATTCCAATCCTGAGACGCTTCCTATAGCATGAGATTTGATATCCAACTCCTTCCCATTCCAATCCTGAGACCCTTCCTATAGCATGAGATGTGATGTCTCAATGCTTCTAATACCAAACCTGAGATCCTTCCTATAACATGAGATGTGATATCCAACTCCTTCCATTCCAATCCTGAGACCCTTCCTATAGCATGAGATGTGATATCTCAATGCTTATACCAAATCTGAGACCCTTCCTATAGCATGAGATGTGATATCCAACTCCTTCCCATTCCAATCCTGAGACCCTTCCTATAGCATGAGATGTGATATCTCAATGCTTCTAATACCAAACCTGAGATCCTTCCTCTAACATGAAATGTGAGATCCAACTCCTTCCCTTTCCAAACCTAAGACCCTTCCTACAGCATGCAATATGATATCTCAATGATTCTAATAACAAACCTGAGACCCGTCCTATAACATGAGATGGGATATCCAACTCCTTCCCATTCCAATCCTGAGACACTTCCGATAGCAGAGATGTGATATCTCAATGTTTATACCAAACCTGAGACCCTTCCTATAACATGAGATGTGATATCCAACTCCTTCCCGTTCCAAACCTGACACCCTTCCTTTAGCATGATATGTGATATCCAGCTCCTTCCCATTCCAATCCTGAGACACTTCCGATAGCATGAGATGTGATATTCAACTCCTTCCCATTCCAATCCTGAGACGCTTCCTATAGCATGAGATTTGATATCCAACTCCTTCCCATTCCAATCCTGAGACCCTTCCTATAGCATGAGATGTGATGTCTCAATGCTTCTAATACCAAACCTGAGATCCTTCCTATAGCATGAGATGTGATATCCAAGTCCTTCACATTCCAAACCTTAGACCCTTCCTACAGCATGCAATATGATATCTCAATGATTCTAATAACAAACCTGAGACCCGTCCTATAACATGAGATGGGATATCCAACTCCTTCCCATTCCAATCCTGAGACACTTCCGATAGCAGAGATGTGATATCTCAATGTTTATACCAAACCTGAGACCCTTCCTATAACATGAGATGTGATATCCAACTCCTTCCCGTTCCAAACCTGACACCCTTCCTTTAGCATGATATGTGATATCCAGCTCCTTCCCATTCCAATCCTGAGACACTTCCGATAGCATGAGATGTGATATCTCAATGCTTCTAATATCAAAACTGAGACCCTCCCTATAGCATGATATGTGATATCTAAGTCCTTCCCATTCCAATCCTGAGACCCTTCCTATAGCATGAGATGTGATATCTCAATGCTTCTACCAAACCTGAGACCCTTCCTTTAGCATGAGATGTGATATCCAACTCCTTCCCATTCCAATCCTGAAACCCTTCCTATAGCATGAGATGTGATATCTCAATACTTCTAATACCAAACCTGAGATCCTTCCGATAACATGAGATGTGATATCTCAATACTTCTAATACCAAACCTGAGATCCATCCTATAATATGAGATGTGATATCCAACTCCTTCCCTTTCCAAACCTGAGAGCCGTTCTATAGCATGAGATGTGATATCCAGGTCCTTCCCATTCCAATCTTTAACCCTTCCTACAGCATGCAATATGATATCTCAATGATTCTAATAACAAACCTGAGACCCGTCCTATAGCATGAGATATGATATCCAAGTCCTTCCCATTCCAATCCTGAGACCCTTCCTATAACATGAAATGTGATATCCAACTCCTTCCCATTCCAACCTGAGACCCTTCCTATAGCATGAGATGGGATATCCAACTTCTTCCAAATCCAATACTGATACCCTTCCGATAGCATGAGATGTGATATCCCAATGCTTCTACCAAACCTGAGACCCATACTATGGCATGAGATGTGATATCAAACTCCTTCCCATTCCAATCCTGAGACCCTTCCTATAGCTTGAGGTGTGATATCCAACTCCTTCCCATTCCAATTCTGAGACCCTTCTTATACCATGAGACTTGATATCTCAATGCTTCTAATATTAAACCTGAGACCCGTCCTATAACATGAGATGTGATATCCAAATCCTTCCCCTTCCAAACCTGAGACCCTTCCTATAGCATGAGATGGGATATCCAACTTCTTCCAAATCCAATACTGATACCCTTCCGATAGCATGAGATGTGATATCCCAATGCTTCTACCAAACCTGAGACCCATACTATGGCATGAGATGTGATATCAAACTCCTTCCCATTCCAATCCTGAGACCCTTCCTATAGCTTGAGGTGTGATATCCAACTCCTTCCCATTCCAATTCTGAGACCCTTCTTATACCATGAGACTTGATATCTCAATGCTTCTAATATTAAACCTGAGACCCGTCCTATAACATGAGATGTGATATCCAAATCCTTCCCATTCCAAACCTTAGACCCTTCCTACAGCATGCAATATGATATCTCAATGATTCTAATAACAAACCTGAGACCCGTCCTATAACATGAGATGGGATATCCAACTCCTTCCCATTCCAATCCTGAGACACTTCCGATAGCAGAGATGTGATATCTCAATGTTTATACCAAACCTGAGACCCTTCCTATAACATGAGATGTGATATCCAACTCCTTCCCGTTCCAAACCTGACACCCTTCCTTTAGCATGATATGTGATATCCAGCTCCTTCCCATTCCAATCCTGAGACACTTCCGATAGCATGAGATGTGATATCTCAATGCTTCTAATATCAAAACTGAGACCCTCCCTATAGCATGATATGTGATATCTAAGTCCTTCCCATTCCAATCCTGAGACCCTTCCTATAGCATGAGATGTGATATCTCAATGCTTCTACCAAACCTGAGACCCTTCCGATAACATGAGATGTGATATCTCAATACTTCTAATACCAAACCTGAGATCCATCCTATAATATGAGATGTGATATCCAACTCCTTCCCTTTCCAAACCTGAGAGCCGTTCTATAGCATGAGATGTGATATCCAGGTCCTTCCCATTCCAATCTTTAACCCTTCCTACAGCATGCAATATGATATCTCAATGATTCTAATAACAAACCTGAGACCCGTCCTATAGCATGAGATATGATATCCAAGTCCTTCCCATTCCAATCCTGAGACCCTTCCTATAACATGAAATGTGATATCCAACTCCTTCCCATTCCAACCTGAGACCCTTCCTATAGCATGAGATGGGATATCCAACTTCTTCCAAATCCAATACTGATACCCTTCCGATAGCATGAGATGTGATATCCCAATGCTTCTACCAAACCTGAGACCCATACTATGGCATGAGATGTGATATCAAACTCCTTCCCATTCCAATCCTGAGACCCTTCCTATAGCTTGAGGTGTGATATCCAACTCCTTCCCATTCCAATTCTGAGACCCTTCTTATACCATGAGACTTGATATCTCAATGCTTCTAATATTAAACCTGAGACCCGTCCTATAACATGAGATGTGATATCCAAATCCTTCCCCTTCCAAACCTTAGACCCTTCCTTTATCATGAGATGTGATATCCAACTCCTTCCCATTCCAATCCTGAGACCCTTCCGATATCATGAGATTTGTTATCTCAATGCTTCTAATATCAAACTTGAGACCCTCCCTATAGCATGAGATGTGACATCCAAGTCCTTCCCATTCCAATCCTGAGACCCTTCCTATAGCATGAGATGTGATATCTCTATGCTTCAAATACCAAACCTGAGACCCTTCCTATAACATGAGATGGGATATCCAACTCCTTCCCATTCCAATCCTGAGACCTTTCCGATAGCAGAGATGTGATATCTCAATGCTTATACCAAACCTGAGAACCTTCCTATGGTCTGAGATGTCATATACAACTCCTTCCCATTCCAATCCTGAGACCCTTCCTTTAGCATGAGATATGATATCTCAATGCTTATACCAAATCTGAGACCCTTCCTATAGCATGAGATGTGATATCCAATTCCTTCCCATTCCAATCCTGAGACCCTTCCTATAGCATGAGATGTGATATCTCAATGCTTATACCAAACCTGAGAGCCTACCTATAACATGAGATGTGATATCCAAGTCTATCCCATTCCAATCCTTAGACCCTTCCTACAGCATGCGATGTGATATCTCAATAATTCTAATACCAAACCAGAGACTCTTCCTATAACATGAGATGGGATATCCAACTCCTTCCCATTCCAATCCTGAGCCGCTTCCGATAGCAGAGATGTGATATCTCAATGCTTATACCAAACCTGAGACCCTTCCTATAACATGAGATGTGATATCCAACTCCTTCCCGTTCCAAACCTGAGACACTAACTATAGCATATGTGATATCCAACTCCTTCCCATTCCAAACATGAGACCCTTCCTATAGCAAGAAAGTAATATCCAACTCCTACCCATTCCAATCCTGAGACCCTTCCTATAGCAAGAGATGTGATATCCAAATCCTTCCCATTCCAATCCTGAGACCCTTCCTATAACATGAGATGTGATATCCAACTCCTTCCCATTCCAACCTGAGACACTTCCTATAGCATGAGAAGGGATATCCAACTCCTTCCCAATCCAATCCTGAGACCCTTCCGATAGCAGAGATGTGATATCTCAATGCTTATACCAAACCTGAGACCCTTCCTATGGCATGAGATGTGATATCCAACTCCTTGCCATTCAAATCCTGAGACCCTTCCTATAGCATGAGAAGGGATATCCAACTCCTTCCCAATCCAATCCTGAGACCCTTCCGATAGCAGCGACGTGATATCTCAATGCTTCTACCAAACCTGAGACCCTTCCTTTAGCATGAGATGTGATATCCAAATCCTTCACATTCCAATCCTGAGACCCTTCCTATAGCATGAGATGTGATATCTCAATGCTTCTAATACCAAACCTGAGATCCTTCCTATAACATGAGATGTGATATCCAATTCCTTCCCATTCCAAACCTGAGACCCTTCCTATTGGATGAGATGTGATATCCAACTGCTTCCCATTCCAACCTTGAGACCCTTCCTATAGCATGAGATGTGATGTCTCAATGCTTCTAATACCAAACCTGAGATCCTTCCTATAACATGAGATGTGATATCCAACTCCTTCTATTCCAATCCTGAGACCCGTCCTATAGCATGAGATGTGATATCTCAAGGCTTATACCAAACCTGAGACCCTTCCTATAGCATGAGATGTGATATCCAACTGCTTCCCATTCCAATCCTGAGACCCTTCCTATAGCATGCAATATGATATCTCAATGATTCTAATAACAAACCTGAGACCCGTCCTATAGCATGAGATATGATATCCAAGTCCTTCGCATTCCAATCCTGAGACCCTTCCTATAACATGAAATGTGATATCCAACTCCTTCCCATTCCAACCTGAGACCATTCCTATAGCATGAGATGGGATATCCAACTTCTTCCAAATCCAATACTGATACCCTTCCGATAGCATGAGATGTGATATCCCAATGCTTCTACCAAACCTGAGACCCATACTATGGCATGAGATGTGATATCAAACTCCTTCTCATTCCAATCCTGAGACCCTTCCTATAGCTTGAGGTGTGATATCCAACTCCTTCCCATTCCAATTCTGAGACCCTTCTTATACCATGAGACTTGATATCTCAATGCTTCTAATATTAAACCTGAGACCCGTCCTATAACATGAGATGTGATATCCAAATCCTTCCCCTTCCAAACCTTAGACCCTTCCTTTATCATGAGATGTGATATCCAACTCCTTCCCATTCCAATCCTGAGACCCTTCCGATATCATGAGATTTGTTATCTCAATGCTTCTAATATCAAACTTGAGACCCTCCCTATAGCATGAGATGTGACATCCAAGTCCTTCCCATTCCAATCCTGAGACCCTTCCTATAGCATGAGATGTGATATCTCTATGCTTCTAATACCAAACCTGAGACCCTTCCTATAACATGAGATGGGATATCCAACTCCTTCCCATTCCAATCCTGAGACCTTTCCGATAGCAGAGATGTGATATCTCAATGCTTATACCAAACCTGAGAACCTTCCTATGGCCTGAGATGTCATATACAACTCCTTCCCATTCCAATCCTGAGACCCTTCCTTTAGCATGAGATGTGATATCTCAATGCTTATACCAAATCTGAGACCCTTCCTATAGCATGAGATGTGATATCCAATTCCTTCCCATTCCAATCCTGAGACCCTTCCTATAGCATGAGATGTGATATCTCAATGCTTATACCAAACCTGAGAGCCTACCTTTAACATGAGATGTGATATCCAAGTCTATCCCATTCCAATCCTTAGACCCTTCCTACAGCATGCGATGTGATATCTCAATAATTCTAATACCAAACCAGAGACTCTTCCTTTAACATGAGATGGGATATACAACTCCTTCCCATTCCAATCCTGAGCCGCTTCCGATAGCAGAGATGTGATATCTCAATGCTTATACCAAACCTGAGACCCTTCCTATAACATGAGATGTGATATCCAACTCCTTCCCGTTCCAAACCTGAGACCCTTCCTTTAGCATGAGATATGATATCTCAATGCTTATACCAAATCTGAGACCCTTCCTATAGCATGAGATGTGATATCCAATTCCTTCCCATTCCAATCCTGAGACCCTTCCTATAGCATGAGATGTGATATCTCAATGCTTATACCAAACCTGAGAGCCTACCTATAACATGAGATGTGATATCCAAGTCTATCCCATTCCAATCCTTAGACCCTTCCTACAGCATGCGATGTGATATCTCAATAATTCTAATACCAAACCAGAGACTCTTCCTATAACATGAGATGGGATATCCAACTCCTTCCCATTCCAATCCTGAGCCGCTTCCGATAGCAGAGATGTGATATCTCAATGCTTATACCAAACCTGAGACCCTTCCTATAACATGAGATGTGATATCCAACTCCTTCCCGTTCCAAACCTGAGACACTAACTATAGCACATGTGATATCCAACTCCTTCCCATTCCAAACATGAGACCCTTCCTATAGCAAGAAAGTAATATCCAACTCCTACCCATTCCAATCCTGAGACCCTTCCTATAGCAAGAGATGTGATATCCAAATCCTTCCCATTCCAATCCTGAGACCCTTCCTATAACATGAGATGTGATATCCAACTCCTTCCCATTCCAACCTGAGACACTTCCTATAGCATGAGAAGGGATATCCAACTCCTTCCCAATCCAATCCTGAGACCCTTCCGATAGCAGAGATGTGATATCTCAATGCTTATACCAAACCTGAGACCCTTCCTATGGCATGAGATGTGATATCCAACTCCTTGCCATTCAAATCCTGAGACCCTTCCTATAGCATGAGAAGGGATATCCAACTCCTTCCCAATCCAATCCTGAGACCCTTCCGATAGCAGCGACGTGATATCTCAATGCTTCTACCAAACCTGAGACCCTTCCTTTAGCATGAGATGTGATATCCAAATCCTTCACATTCCAATCCTGAGACCCTTCCTATAGCATGAGATGTGATATCTCAATGCTTCTAATACCAAACCTGAGATCCTTCCTATAACATGAGATGTGATATCCAATTCCTTCCCATTCCAAACCTGAGACCCTTCCTATTGGATGAGATGTGATATCCAACTCCTTCCCATTCCAACCTTGAGACCCTTCCTATAGCATGAGATGTGATGTCTCAATGCTTCTAATACCAAACCTGAGATCCTTCCTATAACATGAGATGTGATATCCAACTCCTTCTATTCCAATCCTGAGACCCGTCCTATAGCATGAGATGTGATATCTCAAGGCTTATACCAAACCTGAGACCCTTCCTATAGCATGAGATGTGATATCCAACTGCTTCCCATTCCAATCCTGAGACCCTTCCTATAGCATGCAATATGATATCTCAATGATTCTAATAACAAACCTGAGACCCGTCCTATAGCATGAGATATGATATCCAAGTCCTTCGCATTCCAATCCTGAGACCCTTCCTATAACATGAAATGTGATATCCAACTCCTTCCCATTCCAACCTGAGACCATTCCTATAGCATGAGATGGGATATCCAACTTCTTCCAAATCCAATACTGATACCCTTCCGATAGCATGAGATGTGATATCCCAATGCTTCTACCAAACCTGAGACCCATACTATGGCATGAGATGTGATATCAAACTCCTTCTCATTCCAATCCTGAGACCCTTCCTATAGCTTGAGGTGTGATATCCAACTCCTTCCCATTCCAATTCTGAGACCCTTCTTATACCATGAGACTTGATATCTCAATGCTTCTAATATTAAACCTGAGACCCGTCCTATAACATGAGATGTGATATCCAAATCCTTCCCCTTCCAAACCTTAGACCCTTCCTTTATCATGAGATGTGATATCCAACTCCTTCCCATTCCAATCCTGAGACCCTTCCGATATCATGAGATTTGTTATCTCAATGCTTCTAATATCAAACTTGAGACCCTCCCTATAGCATGAGATGTGACATCCAAGTCCTTCCCATTCCAATCCTGAGACCCTTCCTATAGCATGAGATGTGATATCTCTATGCTTCTAATACCAAACCTGAGACCCTTCCTATAACATGAGATAGGATATCCAACTCCTTCCCATTCCAATCCTGAGACCTTTCCGATAGCAGAGATGTGATATCTCAATGCTTATACCAAACCTGAGAACCTTCCTATGGCCTGAGATGTCATATACAACTCCTTCCCATTCCAATCCTGAGACCCTTCCTTTAGCATGAGATGTGATATCTCAATGCTTATACCAAATCTGAGACCCTTCCTATAGCATGAGATGTGATATCCAATTCCTTCCCATTCCAATCCTGAGACCCTTCCTATAGCATGAGATGTGATATCTCAATGCTTATACCAAACCTGAGAGCCTACCTATAACATGAGATGTGATATCCAACTCCTTCCCATTCCAACCTGAGACACTTCCTATAGCATGAGAAGGGATATCCAACTCCTTCCCAATCCAATCCTGAGACCCTTCCGATAGCAGAGATGTGATATCTCAATGCTTATACCAAACCTGAGACCCTTCCTATGGCATGAGATGTGATATCCAACTCCTTGCCATTCAAATCCTGAGACCCTTCCTATAGCATGAGAAGGGATATCCAACTCCTTCCCAATCCAATCCTGAGACCCTTCCGATAGCAGCGACGTGATATCTCAATGCTTCTACCAAACCTGAGACCCTTCCTTTAGCATGAGATGTGATATCCAAATCCTTCACATTCCAATCCTGAGACCCTTCCTATAGCATGAGATGTGATATCTCAATGCTTCTAATACCAAACCTGAGATCCTTCCTATAACATGAGATGTGATATCCAATTCCTTCCCATTCCAAACCTGAGACCCTTCCTATTGGATGAGATGTGATATCCAACTGCTTCCCATTCCAACCTTGAGACCCTTCCTATAGCATGAGATGTGATGTCTCAATGCTTCTAATACCAAACCTGAGATCCTTCCTATAACATGAGATGTGATATCCAACTCCTTCTATTCCAATCCTGAGACCCGTCCTATAGCATGAGATGTGATATCTCAAGGCTTATACCAAACCTGAGACCCTTCCTATAGCATGAGATGTGATATCCAACTGCTTCCCATTCCAATCCTGAGACCCTTCCTATAGCATGCAATATGATATCTCAATGATTCTAATAACAAACCTGAGACCCGTCCTATAGCATGAGATATGATATCCAAGTCCTTCGCATTCCAATCCTGAGACCCTTCCTATAACATGAAATGTGATATCCAACTCCTTCCCATTCCAACCTGAGACCATTCCTATAGCATGAGATGGGATATCCAACTTCTTCCAAATCCAATACTGATACCCTTCCGATAGCATGAGATGTGATATCCCAATGCTTCTACCAAACCTGAGACCCATACTATGGCATGAGATGTGATATCAAACTCCTTCTCATTCCAATCCTGAGACCCTTCCTATAGCTTGAGGTGTGATATCCAACTCCTTCCCATTCCAATTCTGAGACCCTTCTTATACCATGAGACTTGATATCTCAATGCTTCTAATATTAAACCTGAGACCCGTCCTATAACATGAGATGTGATATCCAAATCCTTCCCCTTCCAAACCTTAGACCCTTCCTTTATCATGAGATGTGATATCCAACTCCTTCCCATTCCAATCCTGAGACCCTTCCGATATCATGAGATTTGTTATCTCAATGCTTCTAATATCAAACTTGAGACCCTCCCTATAGCATGAGATGTGACATCCAAGTCCTTCCCATTCCAATCCTGAGACCCTTCCTATAGCATGAGATGTGATATCTCTATGCTTCTAATACCAAACCTGAGACCCTTCCTATAACATGAGATGGGATATCCAACTCCTTCCCATTCCAATCCTGAGACCTTTCCGATAGCAGAGATGTGATATCTCAATGCTTATACCAAACCTGAGAACCTTCCTATGGCCTGAGATGTCATATACAACTCCTTCCCATTCCAATCCTGAGACCCTTCCTTTAGCATGAGATGTGATATCTCAATGCTTATACCAAATCTGAGACCCTTCCTATAGCATGAGATGTGATATCCAATTCCTTCCCATTCCAATCCTGAGACCCTTCCTATAGCATGAGATGTGATATCTCAATGCTTATACCAAACCTGAGAGCCTACCTATAACATGAGATGTGATATCCAAGTCTATCCCATTCCAATCCTTAGACCCTTCCTACAGCATGCGATGTGATATCTCAATAATTCTAATACCAAACCAGAGACTCTTCCTTTAACATGAGATGG
The DNA here is from genome assembly GCF_040938575.1 of Ambystoma mexicanum. NCBI lineage: Eukaryota > Metazoa > Chordata > Amphibia > Caudata > Ambystomatidae > Ambystoma > Ambystoma mexicanum. Next base: position 6,001,741 of record NC_090922.1, on the reverse strand, counting down.
GATATACAACTCCTTCCCATTCCAATCCTGAGCCGCTTCCGATAGCAGAGATGTGATATCTCAATGCTTATACCAAACCTGAGACCCTTCCTATAACATGAGATGTGATATCCAACTCCTTCCCGTTCCAAACCTGAGACCCTTCCTTTAGCATGAGATATGATATCTCAATGCTTATACCAAATCTGAGACCCTTCCTATAGCATGAGATGTGATATCCAATTCCTTCCCATTCCAATCCTGAGACCCTTCCTATAGCATGAGATGTGATATCTCAATGCTTATACCAAACCTGAGAGCCTACCTATAACATGAGATGTGATATCCAAGTCTATCCCATTCCAATCCTTAGACCCTTCCTACAGCATGCGATGTGATATCTCAATAATTCTAATACCAAACCAGAGACTCTTCCTATAACATGAGATGGGATATCCAACTCCTTCCCATTCCAATCCTGAGCCGCTTCCGATAGCAGAGATGTGATATCTCAATGCTTATACCAAACCTGAGACCCTTCCTATAACATGAGATGTGATATCCAACTCCTTCCCGTTCCAAACCTGAGACACTAACTATAGCACATGTGATATCCAACTCCTTCCCATTCCAAACATGAGACCCTTCCTATAGCAAGAAAGTAATATCCAACTCCTACCCATTCCAATCCTGAGACCCTTCCTATAGCAAGAGATGTGATATCCAAATCCTTCCCATTCCAATCCTGAGACCCTTCCTATAACATGAGATGTGATATCCAACTCCTTCCCATTCCAACCTGAGACACTTCCTATAGCATGAGAAGGGATATCCAACTCCTTCCCAATCCAATCCTGAGACCCTTCCGATAGCAGAGATGTGATATCTCAATGCTTATACCAAACCTGAGACCCTTCCTATGGCATGAGATGTGATATCCAACTCCTTGCCATTCAAATCCTGAGACCCTTCCTATAGCATGAGAAGGGATATCCAACTCCTTCCCAATCCAATCCTGAGACCCTTCCGATAGCAGCGACGTGATATCTCAATGCTTCTACCAAACCTGAGACCCTTCCTTTAGCATGAGATGTGATATCCAAATCCTTCACATTCCAATCCTGAGACCCTTCCTATAGCATGAGATGTGATATCTCAATGCTTCTAATACCAAACCTGAGATCCTTCCTATAACATGAGATGTGATATCCAATTCCTTCCCATTCCAAACCTGAGACCCTTCCTATTGGATGAGATGTGATATCCAACTCCTTCCCATTCCAACCTTGAGACCCTTCCTATAGCATGAGATGTGATGTCTCAATGCTTCTAATACCAAACCTGAGATCCTTCCTATAACATGAGATGTGATATCCAACTCCTTCTATTCCAATCCTGAGACCCGTCCTATAGCATGAGATGTGATATCTCAAGGCTTATACCAAACCTGAGACCCTTCCTATAGCATGAGATGTGATATCCAACTGCTTCCCATTCCAATCCTGAGACCCTTCCTATAGCATGCAATATGATATCTCAATGATTCTAATAACAAACCTGAGACCCGTCCTATAGCATGAGATATGATATCCAAGTCCTTCGCATTCCAATCCTGAGACCCTTCCTATAACATGAAATGTGATATCCAACTCCTTCCCATTCCAACCTGAGACCATTCCTATAGCATGAGATGGGATATCCAACTTCTTCCAAATCCAATACTGATACCCTTCCGATAGCATGAGATGTGATATCCCAATGCTTCTACCAAACCTGAGACCCATACTATGGCATGAGATGTGATATCAAACTCCTTCTCATTCCAATCCTGAGACCCTTCCTATAGCTTGAGGTGTGATATCCAACTCCTTCCCATTCCAATTCTGAGACCCTTCTTATACCATGAGACTTGATATCTCAATGCTTCTAATATTAAACCTGAGACCCGTCCTATAACATGAGATGTGATATCCAAATCCTTCCCCTTCCAAACCTTAGACCCTTCCTTTATCATGAGATGTGATATCCAACTCCTTCCCATTCCAATCCTGAGACCCTTCCGATATCATGAGATTTGTTATCTCAATGCTTCTAATATCAAACTTGAGACCCTCCCTATAGCATGAGATGTGACATCCTTGTCCTTCCCATTCCAATCCTGAGACCCTTCCTATAGCATGAGATGTGATATCTCTATGCTTCTAATACCAAACCTGAGACCCTTCCTATAACATGAAATGGGATATCCAACTCCTTCCCATTCCAATCCTGAGACCTTTCCGATAGCAGAGATGTGATATCTCAATGCTTATACCAAACCTGAGAACCTTCCTATGGCCTGAGATGTCATATACAACTCCTTCCCATTCCAATCCTGAGACCCTTCCTTTAGCATGAGATGTGATATCTCAATGCTTATACCAAATCTGAGACCCTTCCTATAGCATGAGATGTGATATCCAATTCCTTCCCATTCCAATCCTGAGACCCTTCCTATAGCATGAGATGTGATATCTCAATGCTTATACCAAACCTGAGAGCCTACCTATAACATGAGATGTGATATCCAAGTCTATCCCATTCCAATCCTTAGACCCTTCCTACAGCATGCGATGTGATATCTCAATAATTCTAATACCAAACCAGAGACTCTTCCTATAACATGAGATGGGATATACAACTCCTTCCCATTCCAATCCTGAGCCGCTTCCGATAGCAGAGATGTGATATCTCAATGCTTATACCAAACCTGAGACCCTTCCTATAACATGAGATGTGATATCCAACTCCTTCCCGTTCCAAACCTGAGACACTAACTATAGCATATGTGATATCCAACTCCTTCCCATTCCAAACATGAGACCCTTCCTATAGCAAGAAAGTAATATCCAACTCCTACCCATTCCAATCCTGAGACCCTTCCTATAGCAAGAGATGTGATATCCAAATCCTTCCCATTCCAATCCTGAGACCCTTCCTATAACATGAGATGTGATATCCAACTCCTTCCCATTCCAACCTGAGACACTTCCTATAGCATGAGAAGGGATATCCAACTCCTTCCCAATCCAATCCTGAGACCCTTCCGATAGCAGAGATGTGATATCTCAATGCTTATACCAAACCTGAGTCCCTTCCTATGGCATGAGATGTGATATCCAACTCCTTGCAATTCAAATCCTGAGACCCTTCCTATAGCATGAGAAGGGATATCCAACTCCTTCCCAATCCAATCCTGAGACCCTTCCGATAGCAGCGACGTGATATCTCAATGCTTCTACCAAACCTGAGACCCTTCCTTTAGCATGAGATGTGATATCCAAATCCTTCACATTCCAATCCTGAGACCCTTCCTATAGCATGAGATGTGATATCTCAATGCTTCTAATACCAAACCTGAGATCCTTCCTATAACATGAGATGTGATATCCAATTCCTTCCCATTCCAAACCTGAGACCCTTTCTATAGCATGAGATGTGATATCCAACTGCTTCCCATTCCAATCCTGAAACCCTTCCTATAGCATGAGATGTGATATCTCAATGCTTCTAATACCAAACCTGAGATCCTTCCTCTAACATGAAATGTGATATCCAACTCCTTCCCTTTCCAAACCTAAGAGCCTATCTATAGCATGAGATGTGATATCCAAGTCCTTCACATTCCAACCCTTAGACCCTTCCTACAGCATGCAATATGATATCTCAATGATTCTAATAACAAACCTGAGACCCGTCCTATAACATGAGATGGGATATCCAACTCCTTCCCATTCCAATCCTGAGACACTTCCGATAGCAGAGATGTGATATCTCAATGCTTATACCAAACCTGAGACCCTTCCTATAACATGAGATGTGATATCCAAATCCTTCCCGTTCCAAACCTGAGACCCTTCCTTTAGCATGAGATGTGATATCCAGCTCCTTCCCATTCCAATCCTGAGACACTTCCGATAGCATGAGATGTGATATCTCAATGCTTCTAATATCAAAACTGAGACCCTCCCTATAGCATGATATGTGATATCTAAGTCCTTCCCATTCCAATCCTGAGACCCTCCCTATAGCATGAGATGTGATATCCAACTCCTTCCCATTCCAATCCTGAGACCCTTCCTATAGCATGAGATATGATATCTCAATACTTCTAATACCAAACGTGAGATCCTTCCGATAACATGAGATGTGATATCCAAATCCTTCCCCTTCCAAACCTGAGACCCTCCCTTTAGCATGAAATGTGATATCCAACTCCTTCCTATTCCAATCCTGAGACTCTTCTGATAGCATGAGATGTGATATCTCAATGCTTCTAATACCAAACCTGAGATCCTTCCGATAGCATGAGATGTGATATCTCAATGCTTCTAATACCAAACCTGAGATCCTTCCTATAACATGAGATGTGATATCCAAATCCTTCCCCTTCCAAACCTGAGACCCTCCCTTTAGCATGAGATGTGATATCTAACTCCTTCCCATTCCATTCCTGAGACCCTTCTGATAGCATGAGATGTGATATCTCAATGCCTCTAATACCAAACCTGAGATCCTACCTCTAACATGAAATGAGATATCCAACTCGTTCCCCTTCCAAACCTGAGAGCCTTCCTATAGCATGAGATGTGATATCCAAGTCCTTCCCATTCCAATACTGAGACCCTTCCTATAGCTTGAGATGTGATATCCAACTCCTTCCCATTCCAATTCTGAGACCCTTCCTATAGCATGAGATGTGATATCTCAATGCTTATACCAAACCTGAGAGCCTACCTATAACATGAGATGTGATATCCAAGTCCATCCCATTCCAATCCTTAGACCCTTCCTATTGGATGAGATGTGATATCCAACTCCTTCCCATTCCAACCTTGAGACCCTTCCTATAGCATGAGATGTGATGTCTCAATGCTTCTAATACCAAACCTGAGATCCTTCCTATAACATGAGATGTGATATCCAACTCCTTCCATTCCAATCCTGAGACCCGTCCAATAGCATGAGATGTGATATCTCAAGGCTTATACCAAACCTGAGACCCTTCCTATAGCATGAGATGTGATATCCAACTGCTTCCCATTCCAATCCTGAGACCCTTCCTATAGCATGAGATGTGATATCTCAATGCTTCTAATACCAAACCTGAGATCCTTCCTCTAACATGAAATGTGATATCCAACTCCTTCCCTTTCCAAACCTAAGAGCCTATCTATAGCATGAGATGTGATATCCAAGTCCTTCACATTCCAACCCTTAGACCCTTCCTACAGCATGCAATATGATATCTCAATGATTCTAATAACAAACCTGAGACCCGTCCTATAACATGAGATGGGATATCCAACTCCTTCCCATTCCAATCCTGAGACACTTCCGATAGCAGAGATGTGATATCTCAATGCTTATACCAAACCTGAGACCCTTCCTATAACATGAGATGTGATATCCAACTCCTTCCCATTCCAATCCTGAGACCCTTCCTATAGCATGAGATATGATATCTCAATACTTCTAATACCAAACGTGAGATCCTTCCGATAACATGAGATGTGATATCCAAATCCTTCCCCTTCCAAACCTGAGACCCTCCCTTTAGCATGAAATGTGATATCCAACTCCTTCCTATTCCAATCCTGAGACTCTTCTGATAGCATGAGATGTGATATCTCAATGCTTCTAATACCAAACCTGAGATCCTTCCGATAGCATGAGATGTGATATCTCAATGCTTCTAATAACAAACCTGAGACCCGTCCTATAGCATGAGATATGATATCCAAGTCCTTCGCATTCCAATCCTGAGACCCTTCCTATAACATGAAATGTGATATCCAACTCCTTCCCATTCCAACCTGAGACCATTCCTATAGCATGAGATGGGATATCCAACTTCTTCCAAATCCAATACTGATACCCTTCCGATAGCATGAGATGTGATATCCCAATGCTTCTACCAAACCTGAGACCCATACTATGGCATGAGATGTGATATCAAACTCCTTCTCATTCCAATCCTGAGACCCTTCCTATAGCTTGAGGTGTGATATCCAACTCCTTCCCATTCCAATTCTGAGACCCTTCTTATACCATGAGACTTGATATCTCAATGCTTCTAATATTAAACCTGAGACCCGTCCTATAACATGAGATGTGATATCCAAATCCTTCCCCTTCCAAACCTTAGACCCTTCCTTTATCATGAGATGTGATATCCAACTCCTTCCCATTCCAATCCTGAGACCCTTCCGATATCATGAGATTTGTTATCTCAATGCTTCTAATATCAAACTTGAGACCCTCCCTATAGCATGAGATGTGACATCCAAGTCCTTCCCATTCCAATCCTGAGACCCTTCCTATAGCATGAGATGTGATATCTCTATGCTTCTAATACCAAACCTGAGACCCTTCCTATAACATGAGATGGGATATCCAACTCCTTCCCATTCCAATCCTGAGACCTTTCCGATAGCAGAGATGTGATATCTCAATGCTTATACCAAACCTGAGAACCTTCCTATGGCCTGAGATGTCATATACAACTCCTTCCCATTCCAATCCTGAGACCCTTCCTTTAGCATGAGATGTGATATCTCAATGCTTATACCAAATCTGAGACCCTTCCTATAGCATGAGATGTGATATCCAATTCCTTCCCATTCCAATCCTGAGACCCTTCCTATAGCATGAGATGTGATATCTCAATGCTTATACCAAACCTGAGAGCCTACCTATAACATGAGATGTGATATCCAAGTCTATCCCATTCCAATCCTTAGACCCTTCCTACAGCATGCGATGTGATATCTCAATAATTCTAATACCAAACCAGAGACTCTTCCTATAACATGAGATGGGATATACAACTCCTTCCCATTCCAATCCTGAGCCGCTTCCGATAGCAGAGATGTGATATCTCAATGCTTATACCAAACCTGAGACCCTTCCTATAACATGAGATGTGATATCCAACTCCTTCCCGTTCCAAACCTGAGACACTAACTATAGCATATGTGATATCCAACTCCTTCCCATTCCAAACATGAGACCCTTCCTATAGCAAGAAAGTAATATCCAACTCCTACCCATTCCAATCCTGAGACCCTTCCTATAGCAAGAGATGTGATATCCAAATCCTTCCCATTCCAATCCTGAGACCCTTCCTATAACATGAGATGTGATATCCAACTCCTTCCCATTCCAACCTGAGACACTTCCTATAGCATGAGAAGGGATATCCAACTCCTTCCCAATCCAATCCTGAGACCCTTCCGATAGCAGAGATGTGATATCTCAATGCTTATACCAAACCTGAGTCCCTTCCTATGGCATGAGATGTGATATCCAACTCCTTGCAATTCAAATCCTGAGACCCTTCCTATAGCATGAGAAGGGATATCCAACTCCTTCCCAATCCAATCCTGAGACCCTTCCGATAGCAGCGACGTGATATCTCAATGCTTCTACCAAACCTGAGACCCTTCCTTTAGCATGAGATGTGATATCCAAATCCTTCACATTCCAATCCTGAGACCCTTCCTATAGCATGAGATGTGATATCTCAATGCTTCTAATACCAAACCTGAGATCCTTCCTATAACATGAGATGTGATATCCAATTCCTTCCCATTCCAAACCTGAGACCCTTTCTATAGCATGAGATGTGATATCCAACTGCTTCCCATTCCAATCCTGAAACCCTTCCTATAGCATGAGATGTGATATCTCAATGCTTCTAATACCAAACCTGAGATCCTTCCTCTAACATGAAATGTGATATCCAACTCCTTCCCTTTCCAAACCTAAGAGCCTATCTATAGCATGAGATGTGATATCCAAGTCCTTCACATTCCAACCCTTAGACCCTTCCTACAGCATGCAATATGATATCTCAATGATTCTAATAACAAACCTGAGACCCGTCCTATAACATGAGATGGGATATCCAACTCCTTCCCATTCCAATCCTGAGACACTTCCGATAGCAGAGATGTGATATCTCAATGCTTATACCAAACCTGAGACCCTTCCTATAACATGAGATGTGATATCCAAATCCTTCCCGTTCCAAACCTGAGACCCTTCCTTTAGCATGAGATGTGATATCCAGCTCCTTCCCATTCCAATCCTGAGACACTTCCGATAGCATGAGATGTGATATCTCAATGCTTCTAATATCAAAACTGAGACCCTCCCTATAGCATGATATGTGATATCTAAGTCCTTCCCATTCCAATCCTGAGACCCTCCCTATAGCATGAGATGTGATATCCAACTCCTTCCCATTCCAATCCTGAGACCCTTCCTATAGCATGAGATATGATATCTCAATACTTCTAATACCAAACGTGAGATCCTTCCGATAACATGAGATGTGATATCCAAATCCTTCCCCTTCCAAACCTGAGACCCTCCCTTTAGCATGAAATGTGATATCCAACTCCTTCCTATTCCAATCCTGAGACTCTTCTGATAGCATGAGATGTGATATCTCAATGCTTCTAATACCAAACCTGAGATCCTTCCGATAGCATGAGATGTGATATCTCAATGCTTCTAATACCAAACCTGAGATCCTTCCTATAACATGAGATGTGATATCCAAATCCTTCCCCTTCCAAACCTGAGACCCTCCCTTTAGCATGAGATGTGATATCTAACTCCTTCCCATTCCATTCCTGAGACCCTTCTGATAGCATGAGATGTGATATCTCAATGCCTCTAATACCAAACCTGAGATCCTACCTCTAACATGAAATGAGATATCCAACTCGTTCCCCTTCCAAACCTGAGAGCCTTCCTATAGCATGAGATGTGATATCCAAGTCCTTCCCATTCCAATACTGAGACCCTTCCTATAGCTTGAGATGTGATATCCAACTCCTTCCCATTCCAATTCTGAGACCCTTCCTATAGCATGAGATGTGATATCTCAATGCTTATACCAAACCTGAGAGCCTACCTATAACATGAGATGTGATATCCAAGTCCATCCCATTCCAATCCTTAGACCCTTCCTATTGGATGAGATGTGATATCCAACTCCTTCCCATTCCAACCTTGAGACCCTTCCTATAGCATGAGATGTGATGTCTCAATGCTTCTAATACCAAACCTGAGATCCTTCCTATAACATGAGATGTGATATCCAACTCCTTCCATTCCAATCCTGAGACCCGTCCAATAGCATGAGATGTGATATCTCAAGGCTTATACCAAACCTGAGACCCTTCCTATAGCATGAGATGTGATATCCAACTGCTTCCCATTCCAATCCTGAGACCCTTCCTATAGCATGAGATGTGATATCTCAATGCTTCTAATACCAAACCTGAGATCCTTCCTCTAACATGAAATGTGATATCCAACTCCTTCCCTTTCCAAACCTAAGAGCCTATCTATAGCATGAGATGTGATATCCAAGTCCTTCACATTCCAACCCTTAGACCCTTCCTACAGCATGCAATATGATATCTCAATGATTCTAATAACAAACCTGAGACCCGTCCTATAACATGAGATGGGATATCCAACTCCTTCCCATTCCAATCCTGAGACACTTCCGATAGCAGAGATGTGATATCTCAATGCTTATACCAAACCTGAGACCCTTCCTATAACATGAGATGTGATATCCAAATCCTTCCCGTTCCAAACCTGAGACCCTTCCTTTAGCATGAGATGTGATATCCAGCTCCTTCCCATTCCAATCCTGAGACACTTCCGATAGCATGAGATGTGATATCTCAATGCTTCTAATATCAAAACTGAGACCCTCCCTATAGCATGATATGTGATATCTAAGTCCTTCCCATTCCAATCCTGAGACCCTCCCTATAGCATGAGATGTGATATCCAACTCCTTCCCATTCCAATCCTGAGACCCTTCCTATAGCATGAGATATGATATCTCAATACTTCTAATACCAAACGTGAGATCCTTCCGATAACATGAGATGTGATATCCAAATCCTTCCCCTTCCAAACCTGAGACCCTCCCTTTAGCATGAAATGTGATATCCAACTCCTTCCTATTCCAATCCTGAGACTCTTCTGATAGCATGAGATGTGATATCTCAATGCTTCTAATACCAAACCTGAGATCCTTCCGATAGCATGAGATGTGATATCTCAATGCTTCTAATACCAAACCTGAGATCCTTCCTATAACATGAGATGTGATATCCAAATCCTTCCCCTTCCAAACCTGAGACCCTCCCTTTAGCATGAGATGTGATATCTAACTCCTTCCCATTCCATTCCTGAGACCCTTCTGATTGCATGAGATGTGATATCTCAATGCCTCTAATACCAAACCTGAGATCCTACCTCTAACATGAAATGAGATATCCAACTCTTTCCCCTTCCAAACCTGAGAGCCTTCCTATAGCATGAGATGTGATATCCAAGTCCTTCCCATTCCAATACTGAGACCCTTCCTATAGCTTGAGATGTGATATCCAACTCCTTCCCATTCCAATTCTGAGACCCTTCCTATAGCATGAGATGTGATATCTCAATGCTTATACCAAACCTGAGAGCCTACCTATAGCATGAGATGTGATATCCAAGTCCATCCCATTCCAATCCTTAGACCCTTCCTACAGCATGCGATGTGAATATCTCAATGATTCTAATACCAAACCAGAGACTCTTCCTATAACATGAGATGGGATATCCAACTCCTTCCCATTCCAATTCTGAGACCCTTCCTATACTATGAGACTTGATATCTCAATGCTTCTAATACCAAACCTGAGACCCGTAATATAACATGAGATGTGATATCCAAATCCTTCCCCTTCCAAACCTTAGACCCTTCCTTTATCATGAGATGTGATATCCAACTCCTTCCCATTCCAATCCTGAGACCCTTCCAAACCTGAGACCCTTCCTATGGCATGAGATGTGATAATCAACTCCTTGCCATTCAAATCCTGAGACCCTTCCTATAGCATGAGAAGGGATATCCAACTCCTTCCCAATCCAATCCTGAGACCCCTCCGATAGCAGAGACGTGATATCTCAATGCTTCTACCAATCCTGAGACCCTTCCTTTAGCATGAGATGTGATATCCAAATCCTTCACATTCCAATCCTGAGACCCTTCCTATAGCATGAGATGTGATATCTCAATGCTTCTAATACCAAACCTGAGATCCTTCCTATAACATGAGATGTGATATCCAATTCCTTCCCATTCCAAACCTGAGACCCTTCCTATTGGATGAGATGTGATATCCCACTCCTTCCCATTCCAACCCTGAGACCCTTCCTATAGCATGAGATGTGATGTCTCAATGCTTCTAATACCAAACCTGAGATCCTTCCTATAACATGAGATGTGATATCCAACTCCTTCCATTCCAATCCTGAGACCCGTCCTATAGCATGAGATGTGATATCTCAATGCTTATACCAAACCTGAGACCCTTCCTATAGCATGAGATGTGATATCCAACTACTTCCCATTCCAATCCTGAGACCCTTCCTATAGCATGAGATGTGATATCTCAATGCTTCTAATACCAAACCTGAGCTCCTTCCTCTAACATGAAATGTGATATCCAACTCCTTCCCTTTCCAAACCTAAGAGCCTATCTATAGCATGAGATCTGATATCCAAGTCCTTCCCGTTCCAATCCTTAGACCCTTCCTACAGCATGCAATATGATATCTCAATGATTCTAATAACAAACCTGAGACCTGTCCTATAGCATGAGATATGATATCCAAGTCCTTCCCATTCCAATCCTGAGACCCTTCCTATAACATGAAATGTGATATCCAACTCCTTCCCATTCCAACCTGAGACCCTTCCTCTAGCATGAGATGGGATATCCAACTTCTTCCAAATCCAATACTGATACCCTTCCGATAGCATGAGATGTGATATCCCAATGCTTCTACCAAACCTGAGACCCATACTATGGCATGAGATGTGATATCAAACTCCTTCCCATTCCAATCCTGAGACCCTTCCTATAGCTTGAGGTGTGATATCCAACTCCTTCCCATTCCAATTCTGAGACCCTTCTTATACCATGAGACTTGATATCTCAATGCTTCTAATACCAAACCTGAGACCCGTCCTATAACATGAGATGTGATATCCAAATCCTTCCCCTTCCAAACCTTAGACCCTTCCTTTATCATGAGATGTGGTATCCAACTCCTTCCCATTCCAATCCTGAGACCCTTCCGATATCATGAGATTTGTTATCTCAATGCTTCTAATATCAAACTTGAGACCCTCCCTATAGCATGAGATGTGACATCCAAGTCCTTCCCATTCCAATCCTGAGACCCTTCCTATAGCATGAGATGTGATATCTCTATGCTTCTAATACCAAACCTGAGACCCTTCCTATAACATGAGATGGGATATCCAACTCCTTCCCATTCCAATCCTGAGACCCTTCCGATAGCAGAGATGTGATATCTCAATGCTTATACCAAACATGAGACCCTTCCTTTGGCCTGAGATGTCATATACAACTCCTTCCCATTCCAATCCTGAGACCCTTCCTTTAGCATGAGATGTGATATCTCAATGCTTATATCAAACCTGAGAGCCTACCTATAGCATGAGATGTGATATCCAAGTCCATCCCATTCCAATCCTTAGACCCTTCCTACAGCATGCGATGTGATATCTCAATGATTCTAATACCAAACCAGAGACTCTTACTATAACATGAGATGGGATATCCAACTCCTTCCCATTCCAATCCTGAGCCGCTTCCGATAGCAGAGATGTGATATCTCAATGCTTATAACAAACCTGAGACCCTTCCTATAACATGAGATGTGATATCCAACTCCTTCCCGTTCCAAACCTGAGACACTAACTATAGCATATGTGATATCCAACTCATTCCCATTCCAAACATGAGACCCTTCCTATAGCAAGAAAGTAATATCCAACTCCTACCCATTCCAATCCTGAGACCCTTCCTATAGCAAGAGATGTGATATCCAAATCCTTCCCATTCCAATCCTGAGACCCTTCCTATAACATGAGATGTGATATCCAACTCCTTCCCATTCCAACCTGAGACACTTCCTATAGCATGAGAAGGGATATCCAACTCCTTCCCAATCCAATCCTGAGACCCTTCCGATAGCAGAGATGTGATATCTCAATGCTTATACCAAACCTGAGACCCTTCCTATGGCATGAGATGTGATATCCAACTCCTTGCCATTCAAATCCTGAGACCCTTCCTATAGCATGAGAAGGGATATCCAACTCCTTCCCAATCCAATCCTGAGACCCTTCCGATAGCAGAGACGTGATATCTCAATGCTTCTACCAAACCTGAGACCCTTCCTTTAGCATGAGATGTGATATCCAAATCCTTCACATTCCAATCCTGAGACCCTTCCTATAGCATGAGATGTGATATCTCAATGCTTCTAATACCAAACCTGAGATCCTTCCTATAACATGAGATGTGATATCCAATTCCTTCCCATTCCAAACCTGAGACCCTTCCTATTGGATGAGATGTGATATCCAACTCCTTCCCATTCCAACCCTGAGACCCTTCCTATAGCATGAGATGTGATGTCTCAATGCTTCTAATACCAAACCTGAGATCCTTCCTATAACATGAGATGTGATATCCAACTCCTTCCATTCCAATCCTGAGACCCGTCCTATAGCATGAGATGTGATATCTCAATGCTTATACCAAACCTGAGACACTTCCTATAGCATGAGATGTGATATCCAACTACTTCCCATTCCAATCCTGAGACCCTTCCTATAGCATGAGATGTGATGTCTCAATGCTTCTAATACCAAACCTGAGATCCTTCCTCTAACATGAAATGTGATATCCAACTCCTTCCCTTTCCAAACCTAAGAGCCTATCTATAGCATGAGATGTGATATCCAAGTCCTTCCCATTCCAACCCTTAGACCCTTCCTACAGCATGCAATATGATATCTCAATGATTCTAATAACAAACCTGAGACCCGTCCTATAACATGAGATGGGATATCCAACTCCTTCCCATTCCAATCCTGAGACACTTCCGATAGCAGAGATGTGATATCTCAATGCTTATACCAAACCTGAGACCCTTCCTATAACATGAGATGTGATATCCAAATCCTTCCCGTTCCAAACCTGAGACCCTTCCTTTAGCATGAGATGTGATATCCAGCTCCTTCCCATTCCAATCCTGAGACACTTCCGATAGCATGAGATGTGATATCTCAATGCTTCTAATATCAAAACTGAGACCCTCCCTATAGCATGATATGTGATATCTAAGTCCTTCCCATTCCAATCCTGAGACCCTTCCTATAGCATGAGATATGATATCTCAATACTTCTAATACCAAACGTGAGATCCTTCTGATAACATGAGATGTGATATCCAAATCCTTCCCCTTCCAAACCTGAGACCCTCCCTTTAGCATGAGATGTGATATCCAACTCCTTCCCATTCCAATCCTGAGACCCTTCTGATAGCATGAGATGTGATATCTCAATGCTTCTAATACCAAACCTGAGATCCTTCCGATAGCATGAGATGTGATATCTCAATGGTTCTAATACCAAACCTGAGATCCTTCCTATAACATGAGATGTGATATCCAAATCCTTCCCCTTCCAAACCTGAGACCCTCCCTTTAGCATGAGATGTGATATCCAACTCCTTCCCATTCCAATCCTGAGACCCTTCCTATAGCATGAGATGTGATATCTCAATGCTTCTAATACCAAACCTGAGATCCTTCCTCTAACATGAAATGTGATATCCAACTCCTTCCCTTTCCAAACCTAAGAGCCTATCTATAGCATGAGATGTGATATCCAAGTCCTTCCCATTCCAACCCTTAGACCCTTCCTACAGCATGCAATATGATATCTCAATGATTCTAATAACAAACCTGAGACCCGTCCTATAACATGAGATGGGATATCCAACTCCTTCCCATTCCAATCCTGAGACACTTCCGATAGCAGAGATGTGATATCTCAATGCTTATACCAAACCTGAGACCCTTCCTATAACATGAGATGTGATATCCAAATCCTTCCCGTTCCAAACCTGAGACCCTTCCTTTAGCATGAGATGTGATATCCAGCTCCTTCCCATTCCAATCCTGAGACACTTCCGATAGCATGAGATGTGATATCTCAATGCTTCTAATATCAAAACTGAGACCCTCCCTATAGCATGATATGTGATATCTAAGTCCTTCCCATTCCAATCCTGAGACCCTTCCTATAGCGTGAGATATGATATCTCAATACTTCTAATACCAAACGTGAGATCCTTCCGATAACATGAGATGTGATATCCAAATCCTTCCCCTTCCAAACCTGAGACCCTCCCTTTAGCATGAGATGTGATATCCAACTCCTTCCCATTCCAATCCTGAGACCCTTCTGATAGCATGAGATGTGATATCTCAATGCTTCTAATACCAAACCTGAGATCCTTCCGATAGCATGAGATGTGATATCTCAATGGTTCTAATACCAAGCCTGAGATCCTTCCTATAACATGAGATGTGATATCCAAATCCTTCCCCTTCCAAACCTGAGACCCTCCCTTTAGCATGAGATGTGATATCCAACTCCTTCCCATTCCATTCCTGAGACCCTTCTGATAGCATGAGATGTGATATCTCAATGCCTCTAATACCAAACCTGAGATCCTACCTCTAACATGAAATGTGATATCCAACTCTTTCCCCTTCCAAACCTGAGAGCCTTCCTATAGCATGAGATGTGATATCCAAGTCCTTCCCATTCCAATCCTGAGACCCTTCCTATAGCTTGAGATGTGATATCCAACTCCTTCCCATTCCAATTCTGAGACCCTTCCTATACTCTGAGACTTGATATCTCAATGCTTCTAATACCAAACCTGAGACCCGTAATATAACATGAGATGTGATATCCAAATCCTTCCCCTTCCAAACCTTAGACCCTTCCTTTATCATGAGATGTGATATCCAACTCCTTCCCATTCCAATCCTGAGACCCTTCCGATATCATGAGATGTGATATCTCAAAGCTTCTAATATCAAACTTGAGACCCTCCCTATAGCATGAGATGTGATATCCAAGTCCTTCCCATTCCAATCCTGAGACCCTTCCTATAGCATGAGATGTGATATCTCAATGCTTCTAATACCAAACCTGAGACCCTTCCTATAACATGAGATGGGAATATCCAACTCCTTCCCATTCCAATCCTGAGACCCTTCCGATAGCAGAGATGTGATATCTCAATGCTTATACCAAACCTGAGACCCTTCCTATGGCATGAGATGTGATATCCAACTCCTTGCCATTCAAATCCTGAGACCCTTCCTATAGCATGAGAAGGGATATCCAACTCCTTCCCAATCCAATCCTGAGACCCCTCCGATAGCAGAGACGTGATATCTCAATGCTTCTACCAATCCTGAGACCCTTCCTTTAGCATGAGATGTGATATCCAAATCCTTCACATTCCAATCCTGAGACCCTTCCTATAGCATCAGATGTGATATCTCAATGCTTCTAATACCAAACCTGAGATCCTTCCTATAACATGAGATGTGATATCCAATTCCTTCCCATTCCAAACCTGAGACCCTTCCTATTGGATGAGATGTGATATCCAACTCCTTCCCATTCCAACCCTGAGACCCTTCCTATAGCATGAGATGTGATGTCTCAATGCTTCTAATACCAAACCTGAGATCCTTCCTATAACATGAGATGTGATATCCAACTCCTTCCATTCCAATCCTGAGACCCGTCCTATAGCATGAGATGTGATATCTCAATGCTTATACCAAACCTGAGACCCTTCCTATAGCATGAGATGTGATATCCAACTACTTCCCATTCCAATCCTGAGACCCTTCCTATAGCATGAGATGTGATATCTCAATGCTTCTAATACCAAACCTGAGATCCTTCCTCTAACATGAAATGTGATATCCAACTCCTTCCCTTTCCAAACCTAAGAGCCTATCTATAGCATGAGATGTGATATCCAAGTCCTTCCCGTTCCAATCCTTAGACCCTTCCTACAGCATGCAATATGATATCTCAATGATTCTAATAACAAACCTGAGACCTGTCCTATAGCATGAGATATGATATCCAAGTCCTTCCCATTCCAATCCTGAGACCCTTCCTATAACATGAAATGTGATATCCAACTCCTTCCCATTCCAACCTGAGACCCTTCCTATAGCATGAGATGGGATATCCAACTTCTTCCAAATCCAATACTGATACCCTTCCGATAGCATGAGATGTGATATCCCAATGCTTCTACCAAACCTGAGACCCATACTATGGCATGAGATGTGATATCAAACTCCTTCCCATTCCAATCCTGAGACCCTTCCTATAGCTTGAGGTGTGATATCCAACTCCTTCCCATTCCAATTCTGAGACCCTTCTTATACCATGAGACTTGATATCTCAATGCTTCTAATACCAAACCTGAGACCCGTCCTATAAAATGAGATGTGATATCCAAATCCTTCCCCTTCCAAACCTTAGACCCTTCCTTTATCATGAGATGTGGTATCCAACTCCTTCCCATTCCAATCCTGAGACCCTTCCGATATCATGAGATTTGTTATCTCAATGCTTCTAATATCAAACTTGAGACCCTTCCTATAACATGAGATGGGATATCCAACTCCTTCCCATTCCAATCCTGAGACCCTTCCGATAGCAGAGATGTGATATCTCAATGCTTATACCAAACATGAGACCCTTCCTATGGCCTGAGATGTCATATACAACTCCTTCCCATTCCAATCCTGAGACCCTCCCTATAGCATGAGATGTGACATCCAAGTCCTTCCCATTCCAATCCTGAGACCCTTCCTATAGCATGAGATGTGATATCTCTATGCTTCTAATACCAAACCTGAGACCCTTCCTATAACATGAGATGGGATATCCAACTCCTTCCCATTCCAATCCTGAGACCCTTCGATAGCAGAGATGTGATATCTCAATGCTTATACCAAACATGAGACCCTTCCTATGGCCTGAGATGTCATATACAACTCCTTCCCATTCCAATCCTGAGACCCTTCCTTTAGCATGAGATGTGATATCTCAATGCTTATACCAAATCTGAGACCCTTCCTATAGCATGAGATGTGATATCCAAATCCTTCCCATTCCAATCCTGAGACCCTTCCTATAGCATGAGATGTGATATCTCAATGCTTATATCAAACCTCTCAATGCTTATATCAAACCTGAGAGCCTACCTATAGCATGAGATGTGATATCCAAGTCCATCCCATTCCAATCCTTAGACCCTTCCTACAGCATGCGATGTGATATCTCAATGATTCTAATACCAAACCAGAGACTCTTACTATAACATGAGATGGGATATCCAACTCCTTCCCATTCCAATCCTGAGCCGCTTCCGATAGCAGAGATGTGATATCTCAATGCTTATACCAAACATGAGACCCTTCCTATAACATGAGATGTGATATCCAACTCCTTCCCGTTCCAAACCTGAGACACTAACTATAGCATATGTGATATCCAACTCCTTCCCATTCCAAACATGAGACCCTTCCTATAGCAAGAAAGTAATATCCAAATACTTCCCATTCCAATCCTGAGACCCTTCCTATAACATGAGATGTGATATCCAACTCCTTCCCATTCAAATCCTGAGACCCTTCCTATAGCATGAGAAGGGATATCCAACTCCTTCCCAATCAAATCCTGAGACCCTTCCGATAGCAGAGATCTGATATCTCAATGCTTCTACCAAACCTGAGACCCTTCCTTTAGCATGAGATGTGATATCCAAATCCTTCACATTCCAATCCTGAGACCCTTCCTATAGCATGAGATGTGATATCTCAATGCTTCTAATACCAAACCTGAGATCCTTCCTATAACATGAGATGTGATATCCAATTCCTTCCCATTCCAAACCTGAGACCCTTCCTATTGGATGAGATGCGATATCCAACTCCTTCCCATTCCAACCCTGAGACCCTTCCTATAGCATGAGATGTGATGTCTCAATGCTTCTAATACCAAACCTGAGATCCTTCCTATAACATGAGATGTGATATCCAACTCCTTCCATTCCAATCCTGAGACCCGTCCTATAGCATGAGATGTGATATCTCAATGCTTATACCAAACCTGAGACCCTTCCTATAGCATGAGATGTGATATCCAACTACTTCCCATTCCAATCCTGAGACCCTTCCTATAGCATGAGATGTGATATCTCAATGCTTCTAATACCAAACCTGAGATCCTTCCTCTAACATGAAATGTGATATCCAACTCCTTCCCTTTCCAAACCTTAGACCCTTCCTACAGCATGCAATATGATATCTCAATGATTCTAATAACAAACCTGAGACCCGTCCTATAGCATGAGATATGATATCCAAGTCCTTCCCATTCCAATCCTGAGACCCTTCCTATAACATGAAATGTGATATCCAACTCCTTCCCATTCCAACCTGAGACCCTTCCTATAGCATGAGATGGGATATCCAACTTCTTCCAAATCCAATACTGATACCCTTCCGATAGCATGAGATGTGATGTCCCAATGCTTCTACCAAACCTGAGACCCATACTATGGCATGAGATGTGATATCAAACTCCTTCCCATTCCAATCCTGAGACCCTTCCTATAGCTTGAGGTGTGATATCCAACTCCTTCCCATTCCAATTCTGAGACCCTTCTTATACCATGAGACTTGATATCTCAATGCTTCTAATACCAAACCTGAGACCCGTCCTATAACATGAGATGTGATATCCAAATCCTTCCCCTTCCAAACCTTAGACCCTTCCTTTATCATGAGATGTGGTATCCAACTCCTTCCCATTCCAATCCTGAGACCCTTCCGATATCATGAGATTTGTTATCTCAATGCTTCTAATATCAAACTTGAGACCCTCCCTATAGCATGAGATGTGACATCCAAGTCCTTCCCATTCCAATCCTGAGACCCTTCCTATAGCATGAGATGTGATATCTCTATACTTCTAATACCAAACCTGAGACCCTTCCTATAACATGAGATGGGATATCCAACTCCTTCCCATTCCAATCCTGAGACCCTTCCGATAGCAGAGATGTGATATCTCAATGCTTATACCAAACCAGAGACCCTTCCTATGGCCTGAGATGTCATATACAACTCCTTCCCATTCCAATCCTGAGACCCTTCCTTTAGCATGAGATGTGATATCTCAATGCTTATACCAAATCTGAGACCCTTCCTATAGCATGAGATGTGATATCCAAATCCTTCCCATTCCAATCCTGAGACCCTTCCTATAGCATGAGATGTGATATCTCAATGCTTATACCAAACCTGAGAGCCTACAATCCTGAGACCCTTCCTTTAGCATGAAATGTGATATCTCAATGCTTATACCAAATCTGAGACCCTTCCTATAGCATGAGATGTGATATCCAAGTCCATCCCATTCCAATCCTTAGACCCTTCCTACAGCATGCGATGTGATATCTCAATGATTCTAATACCAAACCAGAGACTCTTACTATAACATGAGATGGGATATCCAACTCCTTCCCATTCCAATCCTGAGCCGCTTCCGATAGCAGAGATGTGATATCTCAATGCTTATACCAAACCTGAGACCCTTCCTATAACATGAGATGTGATATCCAACTCCTTCCCGTTCCAAACCTGAGACACTAACTATAGCATATGTGATATCCAAATCCTTCCCATTCCAAACATGAGACCCTTCCTATAGAAAGAAAGTAATATCCAACTCCTACCCATTCCAATCCTGAGACCCTTCCTATAGCAAGAGATGTGATATCCAAATCCTTCCCATTCCAATCCTGAGACCCTTCCTATAACATGAGATGTGATATCCAACTCCTTCCCATTCCAACCTGAGACACTTCCTATAGCATGCGAAGGGATATCCAACTCCTTCCCAATCCAATCCTGAGACCCTTCCGATAGCAGAGATGTGATATCTCAATGCTTATACCAAACCTGAGACCCTTCCTATGGCATGAGATGTGATATCCAACTCCTTGCCATTCAAATCCTGAGACCCTTCCTATAGCATGAGAAGGGATATCCAACTCCTTCCCAATCCAATCCTGAGACCCTTCCGATAGCAGAGACGTGATATCTCAATGCTTCTACCAAACCTGAGACCCTTCCTTTAGCATGAGATGTAATATCCAAATCCTTCACATTCCAATCCTGAGACCCTTCCTATAGCATGAGATGTGATATCTCAATGCTTCTAATACCAAACCTGAGACCCTTCCTATAAAATGAGATGGGATATCCAACTCCTTCCCATTCCAATCCTGAGACCCTTCCGATAGCAGAGATGTGATATCTCAATGCTTATACCAAACCTGAGAACCTTCCTATGGCCTGAGATGTCATATACAACTCCTTCCCATTCCAATCCTGAGACCCTTCCTTTAGCATGAGATGTGATATCTCAATGCTTATACCAAATCTGAGACCCTTCCTATAGCATGAGATGTGATATCCAAGTCCATCCCATTCCAAACCTGAGACACTAACTATAGCATATGTGATATCCAACTCCTTCCCATTCCAAACATGAGACCCTTCCTATAGCAAGAAAGTAATATCCAACTCCTACCCATTCCAATCCTGAGACCCTTCCTATAGCAAGAGATGTGATATCCAAATCCTTCCCATTCCAATCCTGAGACCCTTCCTATAACATGAGATGTGATATCCAACTCCTTCCCATTCCAACCTGAGACACTTCCTATAGCATGAGAAGGGATATCCAACTCCTTCCCAATCCAATCCTGAGACCCTTCCGATAGCAGAGATGTGATATCTCAATGCTTATACCAAACCTGAGACCCTTCCTATGGCATGAGATGTGATATCCAACTCCTTGCCATTCAAATCCTGAGACCCTTCCTATAGCATGAGATGTGATATCTCTATGCTTCTAATACCAAACCTGAGACCCTTCCTATAACATGAGATGGGATATCCAACTCCTTCCCATTCCAATCCTGAGACCCTTCCGATAGCAGAGATGTGATATCTCAATGCTTATACCAAACCTGAGAACCTTCCTATGGCCTGAGATGTCATATAAAACTCCTTCCCATTCCAATCCTGAGACCCTTCCTTTAGCATGAGATGTGATATCTCAATGCTTATACCAAATCTGAGACCCTTCCTATAGCATGAGATGTGATATCCAATTCCTTCCCATTCCAATCCTGAGACCCTTCCTATAGCATGAGATGTGATATCTCAATGCTTATACCAAACCTGAGAGTCTACCTATAGCATGAGATGTGATATCCAAGTCCATCCCATTCCAATCCTTAGACCCTTCCTACAGCATGCGATGTGATATCTCAATGATTCTAATACCAAACCAGAGACTCTTCCTATAACATGAGATGGGATATCCAACTCCTTCCCATTCCAATCCTGAGACCCTTCCTATAGCATGAGATGTGATATCTCAATGCTTCTAATACCAAACCTGAGACCCTTCCTATAACATGAGATGGGAATATCCAACTCCTTCCCATTCCAATCCTGAGACCCTTCCGATAGCAGAGATGTGATATCTCAATGCTTATACCAAACCTGAGACCCTTCCTATGGCATGAGATGTGATATCCAACTCCTTGCCATTCAAATCCTGAGACCCTTCCTATAGCATGAGAAGGGATATCCAACTCCTTCCCAATCCAATCCTGAGACCCCTCCGATAGCAGAGACGTGATATCTCAATGCTTCTACCAATCCTGAGACCCTTCCTTTAGCATGAGATGTGATATCCAAATCCTTCACATTCCAATCCTGAGACCCTTCCTATAGCATGAGATGTGATATCTCAATGCTTCTAATACCAAACCTGAGATCCTTCCTATAACATGAGATGTGATATCCAATTCCTTCCCATTCCAAACCTGAGACCCTTCCTATTGGATGAGATGTGATATCCAACTCCTTCCCATTCCAACCCTGAGACCCTTCCTATAGCATGAGATGTGATGTCTCAATGCTTCTAATACCAAACCTGAGATCCTTCCTATAACATGAGATGTGATATCCAACTCCTTCCATTCCAATCCTGAGACCCGTCCTATAGCATGAGATGTGATATCTCAATGCTTATACCAAACCTGAGACCCTTCCTATAGCATGAGATGTGATATCCAACTACTTCCCATTCCAATCCTGAGACCCTTCCTATAGCATGAGATGTGATATCTCAATGCTTCTAATACCAAACCTGAGATCCTTCCTCTAACATGAAATGTGATATCCAACTCCTTCCCTTTCCAAACCTAAGAGCCTATCTATAGCATGAGATGTGATATCCAAGTCCTTCCCGTTCCAATCCTTAGACCCTTCCTACAGCATGCAATATGATATCTCAATGATTCTAATAACAAACCTGAGACCTGTCCTATAGCATGAGATATGATATCCAAGTCCTTCCCATTCCAATCCTGAGACCCTTCCTATAACATGAAATGTGATATCCAACTCCTTCCCATTCCAACCTGAGACCCTTCCTATAGCATGAGATGGGATATCCAACTTCTTCCAAATCCAATACTGATACCCTTCCGATAGCATGAGATGTGATATCCCAATGCTTCTACCAAACCTGAGACCCATACTATGGCATGAGATGTGATATCAAACTCCTTCCCATTCCAATCCTGAGACCCTTCCTATAGCTTGAGGTGTGATATCCAACTCCTTCCCATTCCAATTCTGAGACCCTTCTTATACCATGAGACTTGATATCTCAATGCTTCTAATACCAAACCTGAGACCCGTCCTATAAAATGAGATGTGATATCCAAATCCTTCCCCTTCCAAACCTTAGACCCTTCCTTTATCATGAGATGTGGTATCCAACTCCTTCCCATTCCAATCCTGAGACCCTTCCGATATCATGAGATTTGTTATCTCAATGCTTCTAATATCAAACTTGAGACCCTCCCTATAGCATGAGATGTGACATCCAAGTCCTTCCCATTCCAATCCTGAGACCCTTCCTATAGCATGAGATGTGATATCTCTATGCTTCTAATACCAAACCTGAGACCCTTCCTATAACATGAGATGGGATATCCAACTCCTTCCCATTCCAATCCTGAGACCCTTCCGATAGCAGAGATGTGATATCTCAATGCTTATACCAAACATGAGACCCTTCCTATGGCCTGAGATGTCATATACAACTCCTTCCCATTCCAATCCTGAGACCCTTCCTTTAGCATGAGATGTGATATCTCAATGCTTATACCAAATCTGAGACCCTTCCTATAGCATGAGATGTGATATCCAAATCCTTCCCATTCCAATCCTGAGACCCTTCCTATAGCATGAGATGTGATATCTCAATGCTTATATCAAACCTCTCAATGCTTATATCAAACCTGAGAGCCTACCTATAGCATGAGATGTGATATCCAAGTCCATCCCATTCCAATCCTTAGACCCTTCCTACAGCATGCGATGTGATATCTCAATGATTCTAATACCAAACCAGAGACTCTTACTATAACATGAGATGGGATATCCAACTCCTTCCCATTCCAATCCTGAGCCGCTTCCGATAGCAGAGATGTGATATCTCAATGCTTATACCAAACATGAGACCCTTCCTATAACATGAGATGTGATATCCAACTCCTTCCCGTTCCAAACCTGAGACACTAACTATAGCATATGTGATATCCAACTCCTTCCCATTCCAAACATGAGACCCTTCCTATAGCAAGAAAGTAATATCCAAATCCTTCCCATTCCAATCCTGAGACCCTTCCTATAACATGAGATGTGATATCCAACTCCTTCCCATTCAAATCCTGAGACCCTTCCTATAGCATGAGAAGGGATATCCAACTCCTTCCCAATCCAATCCCGAGACCCTTCCGAATGCAGAGATCTGATATCTCAATGCTTCTACCAAACCTGAGACCCTTCCTTTAGCATGAGATGTGATATCCAAATCCTTCACATTCCAATCCTGAGACCCTTCCTATAGCATGAGATGTGATATCTCAATGCTTCTAATACCAAACCTGAGATCCTTCCTATAACATGAGATGTGATATCCAATTCCTTCCCATTCCAAACCTGAGACCCTTCCTATTGGATGAGATGCGATATCCAACTCCTTCCCATTCCAACCCTGAGACCCTTCCTATAGCATGAGATGTGATGTCTCAATGCTTCTAATACCAAACCTGAGATCCTTCCTATAACATGAGATGTGATATCCAACTCCTTCCATTCCAATCCTGAGACCCGTCCTATAGCATGAGATGTGATATCTCAATGCTTATACCAAACCTGAGACCCTTCCTATAGCATGAGATGTGATATCCAACTACTTCCCATTCCAATCCTGAGACCCTTCCTATAGCATGAGATGTGATATCTCAATGCTTCTAATACCAAACCTGAGATCCTTCCTCTAACATGAAATGTGATATCCAACTCCTTCCCTTTCCAAACCTTAGACCCTTCCTACAGCATGCAATATGATATCTCAATGATTCTAATAACAAACCTGAGACCCGTCCTATAGCATGAGATATGATATCCAAGTACTTCCCATTCCAATCCTGAGACCCTTCCTATAACATGAAATGTGATATCCAACTCCTTCCCATTCCAACCTGAGACCCTTCCTATAGCATGAGATGGGATATCCAACTTCTTCCAAATCCAATACTGATACCCTTCCGATAGCATGAGATGTGATGTCCCAATGCTTCTACCAAACCTGAGACCCATACTATGGCATGAGATGTGATATCAAACTCCTTCCCATTCCAATCCTGAGACCCTTCCTATAGCTTGAGGTGTGATATCCAACTCCTTCCCATTCCAATTCTGAGACCCTTCTTATACCATGAGACTTGATATCTCAATGCTTCTAATACCAAACCTGAGACCCGTCCTATAACATGAGATGTGATATCCAAATCCTTCCCCTTCCAAACCTTAGACCCTTCCTTTATCATGAGATGTGGTATCCAACTCCTTCCCATTCCAATCCTGAGACCCTTCCGATATCATGAGATTTGTTATCTCAATGCTTCTAATATCAAACTTGAGACCCTCCCTATAGCATGAGATGTGACATCCAAGTCCTTCCCATTCCAATCCTGAGACCCTTCCTATAGCATGAGATGTGATATCTCTATACTTCTAATACCAAACCTGAGACCCTTCCTATAACATGAGATGGGATATCCAACTCCTTCCCATTCCAATCCTGAGACCCTTCCGATAGCAGAGATGTGATATCTCAATGCTTATACCAAACCTGAGACCCTTCCTATGGCCTGAGATGTCATATACAACTCCTTCCCATTCCAATCCTGAGACCCTTCCTTTAGCATGAGATGTGATATCTCAATGCTTATACCAAATCTGAGACCCTTCCTATAGCATGAGATGTGATATCCAAATCCTTCCCATTCCAATCCTGAGACCCTTCCTATAGCATGAGATGTGATATCTCAATGCTTATACCAAACCTGAGAGCCTACAATCCTGAGACCCTTCCTTTAGCATGAAATGTGATATCTCAATGCTTATACCAAATCTGAGACCCTTCCTATAGCATGAGATGTGATATCCAAGTCCATCCCATTCCAATCCTTAGACCCTTCCTACAGCATGCGATGTGATATCTCAATGATTCTAATACCAAACCAGAGACTCTTACTATAACATGAGATGGGATATCCAACTCCTTCCCATTCCAATCCTGAGCCGCTTCCGATAGCAGAGATGTGATATCTCAATGCTTATACCAAACCTGAGACCCTTCCTATAACATGAGATGTGATATCCAACTCCTTCCCGTTCCAAACCTGAGACACTAACTATAGCATATGTGATATCCAAATCCTTCCCATTCCAAACATGAGACCCTTCCTATAGCAAGAAAGTAATATCCAACTCCTACCCATTCCAATCCTGAGACCCTTCCTATAGCAAGAGATGTGATATCCAAATCCTTCCCATTCCAATCCTGAGACCCTTCCTATAACATGAGATGTGATATCCAACTCCTTCCCATTCCAACCTGAGACACTTCCTATAGCATGAGAAGGGATATCCAACTCCTTCCCATTCCAATCCTGAGACCCTTCCGATAGCAGAGATGTGATATCTCAATGCTTATACCAAACCTGAGACCCTTCCTATGGCATGAGATGTGATATCCAACTCCTTGCCATTCAAATCCTGAGACCCTTCCTATAGCATGAGAAGGGATATCCAACTCCTTCCCAATCCAATCCTGAGACCCTTCCGATAGCAGAGACGTGATATCTCAATGCTTCTACCAAACCTGAGACCCTTCCTTTAGCATGAGATGTAATATATAAATCCTTCACATTCCAATCCTGAGACCCTTCCTATAGCATGAGATGTGATATCTCAATGCTTCTAATACCAAACCTGAGACCCTTCCTATAACATGAGATGGGATATCCAACTCCTTCCCATTCCAATCCTGAGACCCTTCCGATAGCAGAGATGTGATATCTCAATGCTTATACCAAACCTGAGAACCTTCCTATGGCCTGAGATGTCATATACAACTCCTTCCCATTCCAATCCTGAGACCCTTCCTTTAGCATGAGATGTGATATCTCAATGCTTATACCAAATCTGAGACCCTTCCTATAGCATGAGATGTGATATCCAAGTCCATCCCATTCCAAACCTGAGACACTAACTATAGCATATGTGATATCCAACTCCTTCCCATTCCAAACATGAGACCCTTCCTATAGCAAGAAAGTAATATCCAACTCCTACCCATTCCAATCCTGAGACCCTTCCTATAGCAAGAGATGTGATATCCAAATCCTTCCCATTCAAATCCTGAGACCCTTCCTATAACATGAGATGTGATATCCAACTCCTTCCCATTCCAACCTGAGACACTTCCTATAGCATGAGAAGGGATATCCAACTCCTTCCCAATCCAATCCTGAGACCCTTCCGATAGCAGAGATGTGATATCTCAATGCTTATACCAAACCTGAGACCCTTCCTATGGCATGAGATGTGATATCCAACTCCTTGCCATTCAAATCCTGAGACCCTTCCTATAGCATGAGATGTGATATCTCTATGCTTCTAATACCAAACCTGAGACCCTTCCTATAACATGAGATGGGATATCCAACTCCTTCCCATTCCAATCCTGAGACCCTTCCGATAGCAGAGATGTGATATCTCAATGCTTATACCAAACCTGAGAACCTTCCTATGGCCTGAGATGTCATATACAACTCCTTCCCATTCCAATCCTGAGACCCTTCCTTTAGCATGAGATGTGATATCTCAATGCTTATACCAAATCTGAGACCCTTCCTATAGCATGAGATGTGATATCCAATTCCTTCCCATTCCAATCCTGAGACCCTTCCTATAGCATGAGATGTGATATCTCAATGCTTATACCAAACCTGAGAGTCTACCTATAGCATGAGATGTGATATCCAAGTCCATCCCATTCCAATCCTTAGACCCTTCCTACAGCATGCGATGTGATATCTCAATGATTCTAATACCAAACCAGAGACTCTTCCTATAACATGAGATGGGATATCCAACTCCTTCCCATTCCAATGCTGAGCCGCTTCTGATAGCAGAGATGTGATATCTCAATGCTTATACCAAACCTGAGACCCTTCCTTTAACATGAGATGGGATATCCAACTCCTTCCCATTCCAATCCTGAGACCCTTCCTATAGCATGAGATGTGATATCTCAATGCTTCTAATACCAAACCTGAGACCCTTCCTATAACATGAGATGGGAATATCCAACTCCTTCCCATTCCAATCCTGAGACCCTTCCGATAGCAGAGATGTGATATCTCAATGCTTATACCAAACCTGAGACCCTTCCTATGGCATGAGATGTGATATCCAACTCCTTGCCATTCAAATCCTGAGACCCTTCCTATAGCATGAGAAGGGATATCCAACTCCTTCCCAATCCAATCCTGAGACCCCTCCGATAGCAGAGACGTGATATCTCAATGCTTCTACCAATCCTGAGACCCTTCCTTTAGCATGAGATGTGATATCCAAATCCTTCACATTCCAATCCTGAGACCCTTCCTATAGCATGAGATGTGATATCTCAATGCTTCTAATACCAAACCTGAGATCCTTCCTATAACATGAGATGTGATATCCAATTCCTTCCCATTCCAAACCTGAGACCCTTCCTATTGGATGAGATGTGATATCCAACTCCTTCCCATTCCAACCCTGAGACCCTTCCTATAGCATGAGATGTGATGTCTCAATGCTTCTAATACCAAACCTGAGATCCTTCCTATAACATGAGATGTGATATCCAACTCCTTCCATTCCAATCCTGAGACCCGTCCTATAGCATGAGATGTGATATCTCAATGCTTATACCAAACCTGAGACCCTTCCTATAGCATGAGATGTGATATCCAACTACTTCCCATTCCAATCCTGAGACCCTTCCTATAGCATGAGATGTGATATCTCAATGCTTCTAATACCAAACCTGAGATCCTTCCTCTAACATGAAATGTGATATCCAACTCCTTCCCTTTCCAAACCTAAGAGCCTATCTATAGCATGAGATGTGATATCCAAGTCCTTCCCGTTCCAATCCTTAGACCCTTCCTACAGCATGCAATATGATATCTCAATGATTCTAATAACAAACCTGAGACCTGTCCTATAGCATGAGATATGATATCCAAGTCCTTCCCATTCCAATCCTGAGACCCTTCCTATAACATGAAATGTGATATCCAACTCCTTCCCATTCCAACCTGAGACCCTTCCTATAGCATGAGATGGGATATCCAACTTCTTCCAAATCCAATACTGATACCCTTCCGATAGCATGAGATGTGATATCCCAATGCTTCTACCAAACCTGAGACCCATACTATGGCATGAGATGTGATATCAAACTCCTTCCCATTCCAATCCTGAGACCCTTCCTATAGCTTGAGGTGTGATATCCAACTCCTTCCCATTCCAATTCTGAGACCCTTCTTATACCATGAGACTTGATATCTCAATGCTTCTAATACCAAACCTGAGACCCTTCCTATAAAATGAGATGTGATATCCAAATCCTTCCCCTTCCAAACCTTAGACCCTTCCTTTATCATGAGATGTGGTATCCAACTCCTTCCCATTCCAATCCTGAGACCCTTCCGATATCATGAGATTTGTTATCTCAATGCTTCTAATATCAAACTTGAGACCCTCCCTATAGCATGAGATGTGACATCCAAGTCCTTCCCATTCCAATCCTGAGACCCTTCCTATAGCATGAGATGTGATATCTCTATGCTTCTAATACCAAACCTGAGACCCTTCCTATAACATGAGATGGGATATCCAACTCCTTCCCATTCCAATCCTGAGACCCTTCCGATAGCAGAGATGTGATATCTCAATGCTTATACCAAACATGAGACCCTTCCTATGGCCTGAGATGTCATATACAACTCCTTCCCATTCCAATCCTGAGACCCTTCCTTTAGTATGAGATGTGATATCTCAATGCTTATACCAAATCTGAGACCCTTCCTATAGCATGAGATGTGATATCCAAATCCTTCCCATTCCAATCCTGAGACCCTTCCTATAGCATGAGATGTGATATCTCAATGCTTATATCAAACCTCTCAATGCTTATATCAAACCTGAGAGCCTACCTATAGCATGAGATGTGATATCCAAGTCCATCCCATTCCAATCCTTAGACCCTTCCTACAGCATGCGATGTGATATCTCAATGATTCTAATACCAAACCAGAGACTCTTACTATAACATGAGATGGGATATCCAACTCCTTCCCATTCCAATCCTGAGCCGCTTCCGATAGCAGAGATGTGATATCTCAATGCTTATACCAAACATGAGACCCTTCCTATAACATGAGATGTGATATCCAACTCCTTCCCGTTCCAAACCTGAGACACTAACTATAGCATATGTGATATCCAACTCCTTCCCATTCCAAACATGAGACCCTTCCTATAGCAAGAAAGTAATATCCAAATCCTTCCCATTCCAATCCTGAGACCCTTCCTATAACATGAGATGTGATATCCAACTCCTTCCCATTCAAATCCTGAGACCCTTCCTATAGCATGAGAAGGGATATCCAACTCCTTCCCAATCCAATCCTGAGACCCTTCCGATAGCAGAGATCTGATATCTCAATGCTTCTACCAAACCTGAGACCCTTCCTTTAGCATGAGATGTGATATCCAAATCCTTCACATTCCAATCCTGAGACCCTTCCTATAGCATGAGATGTGATATCTCAATGCTTCTAATACCAAACCTGAGATCCTTCCTATAACATGAGATGTGATATCCAATTCCTTCCCATTCCAAACCTGAGACCCTTCCTATTGGATGAGATGCGATATCCAACTCCTTCCCATTCCAACCCTGAGACCCTTCCTATAGCATGAGATGTGATGTCTCAATGCTTCTAATACCAAACCTGAGATCCTTCCTATAACATGAGATGTGATATCCAACTCCTTCCATTCCAATCCTGAGACCCGTCCTATAGCATGAGATGTGATATCTCAATGCTTATACCAAACCTGAGACCCTTCCTATAGCATGAGATGTGATATCCAACTACTTCCCATTCCAATCCTGAGACCCTTCCTATAGCATGAGATGTGATATCTCAATGCTTCTAATACCAAACCTGAGATCCTTCCTCTAACATGAAATGTGATATCCAACTCCTTCCCTTTCCAAACCTTAGACCCTTCCTACAGCATGCAATATGATATCTCAATGATTCTAATAACAAACCTGAGACCCGTCCTATAGCATGAGATATGATATCCAAGTCCTTCCCATTCCAATCCTGAGACCCTTCCTATAACATGAAATGTGATATCCAACTCCTTCCCATTCCAACCTGAGACCCTTCCTATAGCATGAGATGGGATATCCAACTTCTTCCAAATCCAATACTGATACCCTTCCGATAGCATGAGATGTGATGTCCCAATGCTTCTACCAAACCTGAGACCCATACTATGGCATGAGATGTGATATCAAACTCCTTCCCATTCCAATCCTGAGACCCTTCCTATAGCTTGAGGTGTGATATCCAACTCCTTCCCATTCCAATTCTGAGACCCTTCTTATACCATGAGACTTGATATCTCAATGCTTCTAATACCAAACCTGAGACCCGTCCTATAACATGAGATGTGATATCCAAATCCTTCCCCTTCCAAACCTTAGACCCTTCCTTTATCATGAGATGTGGTATCCAACTCCTTCCCATTCCAATCCTGAGACCCTTCCGATATCATGAGATTTGTTATCTCAATGCTTCTAATATCAAACTTGAGACCCTCCCTATAGCATGAGATGTGACATCCAAGTCCTTCCCATTCCAATCCTGAGACCCTTCCTATAGCATGAGATGTGATATCTCTATACTTCTAATACCAAACCTGAGACCCTTCCTATAACATGAGATGGGATATCCAACTCCTTCCCATTCCAATCCTGAGACCCTTCCGATAGCAGAGATGTGATATCTCAATGCTTATACCAAACCTGAGACCCTTACTATGGCCTGAGATGTCATATACAACTCCTTCCCATTCCAATCCTGAGACCCTTCCTTTAGCATGAGATGTGATATCTCAATGCTTATACCAAATCTGAGACCCTTCCTATAGCATGAGATGTGATATCCAAATCCTTCCCATTCCAATCCTGAGACCCTTCCTATAGCATGAGATGTGATATCTCAATGCTTATACCAAACCTGAGAGCCTACAATCCTGAGACCCTTCCTTTAGCATGAAATGTGATATCTCAATGCTTATACCAAATCTGAGACCCTTCCTATAGCATGAGATGTGATATCCAAGTCCATCCCATTCCAATCCTTAGACCCTTCCTACAGCATGCGATGTGATATCTCAATGATTCTAATACCAAACCAGAGACTCTTACTATAACATGAGATGGGATATCCAACTCCTTCCCATTCCAATCCTGAGCCGCTTCCGATAGCAGAGATGTGATATCTCAATGCTTATACCAAACCTGAGACCCTTCCTATAACATGAGATGTGATATCCAACTCCTTCCCGTTCCAAACCTGAGACACTAACTATAGCATATGTGATATCCAAATCCTTCCCATTCCAAACATGAGACCCTTCCTATAGCAAGAAAGTAATATCCAACTCCTACCCATTCCAATCCTGAGACCCTTCCTATAGCAAGAGATGTGATATCCAAATCCTTCCCATTCCAATCCTGAGACCCTTCCTATAACATGAGATGTGATATCCAACTCCTTCCCATTCCAACCTGAGACACTTCCTATAGCATGAGAAGGGATATCCAACTCCTTCCCAATCCAATCCTGAGACCCTTCCGATAGCAGAGATGTGATATCTCAATGCTTATACCAAACCTGAGACCCTTCCTATGGCATGAGATGTGATATCCAACTCCTTGCCATTCAAATCCTGAGACCCTTCCTATAGCATGAGAAGGGATATCCAACTCCTTCCCAATCCAATCCTGAGACCCTTCCGATAGCAGAGACGTGATATCTCAATGCTTCTACCAAACCTGAGACCCTTCCTTTAGCATGAGATGTAATATCCAAATCCTTCACATTCCAATCCTGAGACCCTTCCTATAGCATGAGATGTGATATCTCAATGCTTCTAATACCAAACCTGAGACCCTTCCTATAACATGAGATGGGATATCCAACTCCTTCCCATTCCAATCCTGAGACCCTTCCGATAGCAGAGATGTGATATCTCAATGCTTATACCAAACCTGAGAACCTTCCTATGGCCTGAGATGTCATATACAACTCCTTCCCATTCCAATCCTGAGACCCTTCCTTTAGCATGAGATGTGATATCTCAATGCTTATACCACATCTGAGACCCTTCCTATAGCATGAGATGTGATATCCAAGTCCATCCCATTCCAAACCTGAGACACTAACTATAGCATATGTGATATCCAACTCCTTCCCATTCCAAACATGAGACCCTTCCTATAGCAAGAAAGTAATATCCAACTCCTACCCATTCCAATCCTGAGACCCTTCCTATAGCAAGAGATGTGATATCCAAATCCTTCCCATTCCAATCCTGAGACCCTTCCTATAACATGAGATGTGATATCCAACTCCTTCCCATTCCAACCTGAGACACTTCCTATAGCATGAGAAGGGATATCCAACTCCTTCCCAATCCAATCCTGAGACCCTTCCAATAGCAGAGATGTGATATCTCAATGCTTATACCAAACCTGAGACCCTTCCTATGGCATGAGATGTGATATCCAACTCCTTGCCATTCAAATCCTGAGACCCTTCCTATAGCATGAGATGTGATATCTCTATGCTTCTAATACCAAACCTGAGACCCTTCCTATAACATGAGATGGGATATCCAACTCCTTCCCATTCCAATCCTGAGACCCTTCCGATAGCAGAGATGTGATATCTCAATGCTTATACCAAACCTGAGA
The DNA here is from genome assembly GCF_040938575.1 of Ambystoma mexicanum. Taxonomy (NCBI): domain Eukaryota; kingdom Metazoa; phylum Chordata; class Amphibia; order Caudata; family Ambystomatidae; genus Ambystoma; species Ambystoma mexicanum. Next base: position 5,967,134 of record NC_090922.1, on the reverse strand, counting down.
ACCTTCCTATGGCCTGAGATGTCATATACAACTCCTTCCCATTCCAATCCTGAGACCCTTCCTTTAGCATGAGATGTGATATCTCAATGCTTATACCAAATCTGAGACCCTTCCTATAGCATGAGATGTGATATCCAATTCCTTCCCATTCCAATCCTGAGACCCTTCCTATAGCATGAGATGTGATATCTCAATGCTTATACCAAACCTGAGAGTCTACCTATAGCATGAGATGTGATATCCAAGTCCATCCCATTCCAATCCTTAGACCCTTCCTACAGCATGCGATGTGATATCTCAATGATTCTAATACCAAACCAGAGACTCTTCCTATAACATGAGATGGGATATCCAACTCCTTCCCATTCCAATGCTGAGCCGCTTCTGATAGCAGAGATGTGATATCTCAATGCTTATACCAAACCTGAGACCCTTCCTATAACATGAGATGTGATATCCAACTCCTTCCCGTTCCAAACCTGAGACACTAACTATAGCATATGTGATATCCAACTCCTTCCCATTCCAAACATGAGACCCTTCCTATAGCAAGAAAGTAATATCCAACTCCTACCCATTCCAATCCTGAGACCCTTCCTATAGCAAGAGATGTGATATCCAAATCCTTCCCATTCCAATCCTGAGACCCTTCCTATAACATGAGATGTGATATCCAACTCCTTCCCATTCCAACCTGAGACACTTCCTATAGCATGAGAAGGGATATCCAACTCCTTCCCAATCCAATCCTGAGACCCTTCCGATAGCAGAGATGTGATATCTCAATGCTTATACCAAACCTGAGACCCTTCCTATGGCATGAGATGTGATATCCAACTCCTTGCCATTCAAATCCTGAGACCCTTCCTATAGCATGAGATGTGATATCTCTATGCTTCTAATACCAAACCTGAGACCCTTCCTATAACATGAGATGGGATATCCAACTCCTTCCCATTCCAATCCTGAGACCCTTCCGATAGCAGAGATGTGATATCTCAATGCTTATACCAAACCTGAGAACCTTCCTATGGCCTGAGATGTCATATACAACTCCTTCCCATTCCAATCCTGAGACCCTTCCTTTAGCATGAGATGTGATATCTCAATGCTTATACCAAATCTGAGACCCTTCCTATAGCATGAGATGTGATATCCAATTCCTTCCCATTCCAATCCTGAGACCCTTCCTATAGCATGAGATGTGATATCTCAATGCTTATACCAAACCACCTGAGAGCCTACCTATAGCATGAGATGTGATATCCAAGTCCATCCCATTCCAATCCTTAGACCCTTCCTACAGCATGCGATGTGATATCTCAATGATTCTAATACCAAACCAGAGACTCTTCCTATAACATGAGATGGGATATCCAACTCCTTCCCATTCCAATCCTGAGCCGCTTCCGATAGCAGAGATGTGATATCTCAATGCTTATACCAAACCTGAGACCCTTCCTATAACATGAGATGTGATATCCAACTCCTTCCCGTTGCAAACCTGAGACACTAACTATAGCATATGTGATATCCAACTCCTTCCCATTCCAAACATGAGACCCCTCCTATAGCAAGAAAGTAATATCCAACTCCTACCCATTCCAATCCTGAGACCCTTCCTATAGCAAGAGATGTGATATCCAAATCCTTCCCATTCCAATCCTGAGACCCTTCCTATAACATGAATGAGATGTGATATCCAACTCCTTCCCATTCCAACCTGAGACACTTCCTATAGCATGAGAAGGGATATCCAACTCCTTCCCAATCCAAACCTGAGACCCTTCCGATAGCAGAGATGTGATATCTCAATGCTTATACCAAACCTGAGACCCTTCCTATGGCATGAGATGTGATATCCAACTCCTTCCCAATCCAATCCTGAGACCCTTCCGATAGCAGAGGCGTGATATCTCAATGCTTCTACCAAACCTGAGACCCTTCCTTTAGCATGAGATGTGATATCCAAATCCTTCACATTCCAATCCTGAGACCCTTCCTATAGCATGAGATGTGATATCTCAATGCTTCTAATACCAAACCTGAGATCCTTCCTATAACATGAGATGTGATATCCAATTCCTTCCCATTCCAAACCTGAGGCCCTTCCTATTGGATGAGATGTGATATCCAACTCCTTCCCATTCCAACCCTGAGACCCTTCCTATAGCATGAGATGTGATGTCTCAATGCTTCTAATACCAAACCTGAGATCCTTCCTATAACATGAGATGTGATATCCAACTCCTTCCATTCCAATCCTGAGACCCGTCCTATAGCATGAGATGTGATATCTCAATGCTTATACCAAACCTGAGACCCTTCCTATAGCATGAGATGTGATATCCAATTGCTTCCCATTCCAATCCTGAGACCCTTCCTATAGCATGAGATGTGATATCTCAATGCTTCTAATACCAAACCTGAGATCCTTCCTCTAACATGAAATGTGATATCCAACTCCTTCCCTTTCCAAACCTAAGAGCCTATCTATAGCATGAGATGTGATATCCAAGTCCTTCCCATTCCAACCCTTAGACCCTTCCAACAGCATGCAATATGATATCTCAATGATTCTAATAACAAACCTGAGACCCGTCCTATAACATGAGATGGGATATCCAACTCCTTCCCATTCCAATCCTGAGACACTTCCGATAGCAGAGATGTGATATCTCAATGCTTATACCAAACCTGAGAACTTTCCTATGGCCTGAGATGTCATATACAACTCCTTCCCATTCCAATCCTGAGACCCTTCCTTTAGCATGAGATGTGATATCTCAATGCTTATACCAAATCTGAGACCCTTCCTATAGCATGATGTGATATCCAATTCCTTCCCATTCCAATCCTGAGACCCTTCCTATAGCATGGGATGTGATATCTCAATGCTTATAACAAACCTGAGAGCCTACCTATAGCATGAGATGTGATATCCAAGTCCATCCCATTCCAATCCTTAGACCCTTCCTACAGCATGCGATGTGATATCTCAATGATTCTAATACCAAACCAGAGACTCTTCCTATAACATTAGATGGGATATCCAACTCCTTCCCATTCCAATCCTGAGCCGCTTCCGATAGCAGAGATGTGATATCTCAATGCTTATACCAAACCTGAGACCCTTCCTATAACATGAGATGGGATATCCAACTCCTTCCCGTTCCAAACCTGAGACACTAACTATAGCATATGTGATATCCAACTCCTTCCCATTCCAAACATGAGACCCTTCCAATAGCAAGAAAGTAATATCCAACTCCTACCCATTCCAATCCTGAGACCCTTCCTATAGCAAGGGATGTGATATCCAAATCCTTCCCATTCCAATCCTGAGACCCTTCCTATAACATGAGATGTGATATCCAACTCCTTCCCATTCCAACCTGAGACACTTCCTATAGCATGAGAAGGGATATCCAACTCCTTCCCAATCCAATCCTGAGACCCTTCCGATAGCAGAGATGTGATATCTCAATGCTTATAACAAACCTGAGACCCTTCCTATGGCATGAGATGTGATATCCAACTCCTTGCCATTCAAATCCTGAGACTCTTCCTATAGCATGAGAAGGGATATCCAACTCCTTCCCAATCCAATCCTGAGACCCTTCTGATAGCAGAGACGTGATATCTCAATGCTTCTACCAAACCTGAGACCCTTCCTTTAGCATGAGATGTGATATCCAAATCCTTCACATTCCAATCCTGAGACCCTTCCTATAGCATGAGATGTGATATCTCAATGCTTCTAATACCAAACCTGAGATCCTTTCTATAACATGAGATGTGATATCCAATTCCTTCCCATTCCAAACCTGAGACCCTTCCTATTGGATGGGATGTGATATCCAACTCCTTCCCATTCCAACCCTGAGACCCTTCCTATAGCATGAGATGTGATGTCTCAATGCTTCTAATACCAAACCTGAGATCCTTCCTTATAACATGAGATGTGATATCGAACTCCTTCCATTGAAATCCTGAGACCCGTCCTATAGCATGAGATGTGATATCTCAATGCTTATACCAAACCTGAGACCCTTCCTATAGCATGAGATGTGATATCCAACTGCTTCCCATTCCAATCCTGAGACCCTTCCTATAGCATGAGATGTGATATCTCAATGCTTCTAATACCAAACCTGAGATCCTTCCTCTAACATGAAATGTGATATCCAATTCCTTCCCTTTCCAAACCTAAGAGCCTATCTATAGCATGAGATGTGATATCCAAGTCCTTCACATTCCAACCCTTAGACCCTTACTACAGCATGCAATATGATATCTCAATGATTCTAATAACAAACCTGAGACCCGTCCTATAACATGAGATGGGATATCCAACTCCTTCCCATTCCAATCCTGAGACACTTCCGAGAGCAGAGATGTGATATCTCAATGCTTATACCAAACCTGAGACCCTTCCTATAACATGAGATGTGATATCCAAATCCTTCCCGTTCCAAACCTGAGACCCTTCCTTTAGCATGAGATGTGATATCCAACTCCTTCCCATTCCAATCCTGAGACCCTTCCTATAGCATGAGATATGATATCTCAATACTTCTAATACCAAACGTGAGATCCTTCCGATAACATGAGATGTGATATCCAAATCCTTCCCCTTCCAAACCTGAGACCCTCCCTTTAGCATGAGATGTGATATCCAACTCCTTCCTATTCCAATCCTGAGACTCTTCTGATAGCATGAGATGTGATATCTCAATGCTTCTAATACCAAACCTGAGATCCTTCCGATAGCATGAGATGTGATATCTCAATGCTTCTAATACCAAACCTGAGATCCTTCCTATAACATGAGATGTGATATCCAAATCCTTCCCCTTCCAAACCTGAGACCCTCCCTTTAGCATGAGATGTGATATCCAACTCCTTCCCATTCCAATCCTGAGACCCTTCCGATATCATGAGATGTGATATCTCAAAGCTTCTAATATCAAACTTGAGACCCTCCCTATAGCGTGAGATGTGATATCCAAGTCCTTCCCATTCCAATCCTGAGACCCTTCCTATAGCATGAGATGTGATATCTCAATGCTTCTAATACCAAACCTGAGACCCTTCCTATAACATGAGATGGGAATATCCAACTCCTTCCCATTCCAATCCTGAGACCCTTCCGATAGCAGAGATGTGATATCTCAATGCTTATACCAAACCTGAGATCCTTCCTATAACATGAGATGTCCTGAGACACTTCCTATAGCATGAGATGTGATATCTCACTGCTTATACCAAACCTGAGACCCTTCCCATAGCATGAGATGTGATATCCAAGTCCTTCCCATTCCAATCCTGAGACCCTTTTGATAGCAGAGATGTGATATCTCAATGTTTATACCAAACCTGAGACCCTTCCTACGGCATGAGTTGTCATATTCAACTCCTTCCCATTCCAATCCTGAGACCCTTCCTATAGCATGAGATGTGATATCCAACTCCTTCCCATTCCAATCCTGAGACCCTTCCTATAGCATGAGATGTGGTGTCTCAATGCTTCTAATACCAAACCTGATATCCTTCCTATAACATGAGATTTGATATCCAACTCCTTCCATTCCAATCCTGAGACCCTTCCTATAGCATGAGATGTGATATCTCAATGGTTCTACCAAACCTGAGACCCTTCCTATAGCATGAGATGTGATATCCAACTCCTTCCCATTCCAATCCTGAGACCCTTCCTATAGCCTGAGATGTGATATCTCAATGCCCCTAATACCAAACCTGAGATCCTTCCTCTAACATGAAATGTGATATCCAACTCCTTCACTTTCCAAACCTGAGAGCCTATCTATAGCATGAGATGTGAGATCTAAGTCCTTCCCATTCCAATCCTTAGACCCTTCCTACATCATGCAATATAATATCTCAATGATTCTAATAAAAAACCTGAGACCCGTCCTATAACATGAGATGGGATATTCAACTCCTTCCCATTCCAATCCTGAGACACTTCCGATAGCAGAGATGTGATATCTCAATGTTTATACCAAACCTGAGACCCTTCCTATAACATGAGATGTGATATCCAACTCCTTCCCGTTCCAAACCTGAGACCCTTCCTTTAGCATGAGATGTTATATCCAGCTCCTTCCCATTCCAATCCTGAGACACTTCCGATAGCATGAGATGTGATATCTCAATGCTTCTAATATCAAAACCGAGACCCTCCCTATAGCATGATATGTGATATCTAAGTCCTTCCCATTCCAATCCTGAGAGCCTTCCTATAGCATGAGATGTGATACCTCAATGCTTCTACCAAACCTGAGACCCTTCCTTTAGCATGAGATGTGATATCCAACTCCTTCCCATTCCAATCCTGAGACCCTTCCTATAGCATGAGATGTGATATCTCAATACTTCTAATACCAAACCTGAGATCCTTCCGATAACATGAGATGTGATATCTCAATACTTCTAATACCAAACCTGAGATCCATCCTATAACATGAGATGTGATATCCAAATCCTTCCCCTTCCAAACCTGAGACCCTCCCTTTAGCATGAGATGTGATATCCAACTCCTTCCCATTCCAATCCTGAGACCCTTCTGATAGCATAAGATATATCTCAATGCTTCTATACCAAACCTGAGATCCTTCCGATAGCATGAGATGTGATATCTCAATACTTCTAATACCAAACCTGAGATCCTTCCTATAACATGAGATGTGATATCCAAATCCTTATCTTCCAAACCTGAGACCCTTCCTTTACCATGAGATGTGATATCCAACTCCTTCCCATTCCAATCCTGAGACTCTTCTGATAGCATAAGATATGATATCTCAATGCTTCTATACCAAACCTGAGATCCTTCTGATAGCATGAGATGTGATATCTCAATACTTCTAATACCAAACCTGAGATCCTACCTCTAACATGAAATGTGATATCCAACTCTTTCCCCTTGCAAACCTGAGAGCCTTCCTATAGCATGAGATGTGATATCCAAGTCCTTCCCATTCCAATCCTGAGACCCGTCCTATAACATGAGATGTGATATCCAACTCCTTCCCATTCCAACCTGAGACCCTTCCTATAGCATGAGATGGGATATCCAACTCCTTCCAAATCCAATCCTGATAACCTTCCGATAGCATGAGATGTGATATCCCAATGCTTCTACCAAACCTGAGACCCATACTATGGCATGAGATGTGATATCAAACTCCTTCCCATTCTAATCCTGAGACCCTTCCTATAGCTTGAGATGTGATATCCAACTACTTCCCATTCCAATCTTGAGACCCTTCCTATAGCATGAGATGTGATATCTCAATGCTTCTAATACCAAACCTGAGATCCTTCCTCTAACATGAAATGTGATATCCAACTCCTTCCCTTTCCAAACCTTAGACCCTTCCTACAGCATGCAATATGATATCTCAATGATTCTAATAACAGGTGGCGCTGTGGAGCAGCCCAAGATGGCTGCCTAGTTCCTGAGCTCCGTGTGGGACTGGGCGATATCCGTGTAGATCTGCGGCCACACTGTGCGTTACATGCTCATCTCGGCATCACCTTTGCCCCACACCTCAGCGCCTCTGCCGAGCGAAATTCCGGCTCCTCTACGACCCCGGGCGACCTAATTCGGGGTCCTGGACGGGGCGGCCTGACTCCGGCTCTCTCCTCCGCGGTGTGCGCGGCGCCGGCCCGAGGCCCCCCCCCCTTCTCGGGGCCTGGCACCTCTCCTGTGCGCTCGATCGGGCGGACTGCGGCCCGATCCGAATCGCGGCGGCCTCCGGGTGTCCTGGGTCTGACACCCCCCGGGAGCGGCCTGACTGGGGGCCCGTGCCTGGCAGCGACGCGGACGCGTCCCGGCCCTCCGCAGGCCGTGTGAGGACTTCGGCTGTGGTCCCTTGCTGGGGTGCGCCCCCGGAGGGTGAGGGGCGGCTACCGGCTGGCCCTACATCCCCGCCCGCCCCCCCCGGGCGGACTGCGGCCCGCTGGGGGATTCGTCAGCACACCGAGGCCACCAGGCCCCCGCACAAGACTGGCTCTCTCCCACGTAGTGGGCGCGACGTTGGCCCGAGGCCTTCCCCCTTCTCAGGGCCCTGCACCTCTCCTGGGCGCTCGATCGGGCGGACTGCGGCCCGATCGGAGACGCGGCGGCCCCCGGGCGTCCTGGGCCTGGGCCTGACACCCTCAGGAGCGACCGTGGCTGGTGACGACGCGGATGCGTCCCGGCCCTCCGCCGGCCGTGTGAGTGCCTTGGCTGTGGTCCCTTGTTGGGAGATCGGGGGGGTGCGCCCCCGGAAGGTAAGGAGCGGCTGCCAGTGATCCCTACATCCTCGCCCGGCCCCCCTGGGCGGACTGCGGCCCTCTGGGGGGCCCGCTGGCACAATCTGCTTGGGACTGGCCTGGTGGCGCCCCCCCCCCGGATTCGCTTCCCGGGTCGCCTGCCTTTGCGGCCGGTCTTCTCCACACTGTGGGCCCGGGGTACCGCCCAACACCAGCACACCCCGGTCAGCCCCGCTGGGCCCTGTTCTCCTTCACCCGAGAGGCCCCCACGGCTGGGGTTCTCCCCCCTGGTATTTCCCCCGCACTCCTCTCTCTGACATTGGGACCACCGCTTACTCCACCCTTGCGCATCAACCCACGATGCCTAGCAAGACCAAGGGATCCTCCAAGGGGGGTGCCATGGATAGATTCGCAAGGGCTGTCCAGAGGGAGGAGGCTGACCGGGCCTTACCTATTACTGAGGAGCTGGAGAACAACGTTTGCCCCTCTCCTGCGGCCCCTGACCTGACCACGATCATGGAAGCTATGGCCAAAAACTTTGCTGCCTTTCACGAGAAGCTTGATGATATCAATGCCAATGTTGCCTCTTTAAAGACACGGGTGGATCAGGCGGGGACCAGGATCACGGACGCCGAAAACCGTATATCAACTAATGAAGATGCTATACATGCGCTACAAGATACTGTGGCATCACTGTCCCAAGATATGCGGAATGTGAAAGCAAAGTGTGAGGATCTCGAGTCGCGCTCCCGCAGGAACAATCTGCGTATTATCGGAGTGCCAGAAAACGCTTTAAAGGGTCGCATGGAAGACGCGGTCGAATCATTGTTGAGGTCCCTCCTGGGTGACCCCGCCATGTCCCCATACTTCACCGTCGAGCGCGCTCATCGGGCTCTGTCACCCAGACCCAAGCCAGGGGACATTCCCAGACCCATCATAGCCAGGATTCTCAATTACAGAGACATTGATCTTATCCTCCGCCTGGCCCGAGAGAAGGGAGACCTGCGATTTGAGTCTCACACAGTGAGAATCTTCCCGGACTTCTCTGTAGCGGTCCAGCAAGAGAGGCGTCACTTTATTGGAGTCAAGAAACTACTCAGAGAACGGAATGTCCCCTACGCTATCCTGTTTCCAGCCCGTCTCAAAATCACACACAATGGGAAATTGTACTTTTTCACTGTACCAGAGGAGGCGGTGAAATTCATCGAGGCGCACCTACCACTTCCCAGCCCGGCGGGTGCTCAGGCTGAGGATATCTGAGTCGATGCCACACACTAACTGGCCTGCTCTATCTTGTCCGTGGTACTCGTCAATTGGAACGTGGTCATTGTAACAACTCACAACAGTCCTATGGTCTCAGGCCCCCTGTGTGCCTAGCCGGGCGAAGTGCTCGGCTGGCTACGATGGCCTGTCTTCTGATCCGGATACTGCAGAACCTGCCACAGACGGCGTTGCTGTCATGCATATTTGTTCTTAAAGCCGCCCACACGGCCACAGCACACCTCGCTGCATTTGCAATGTTCTTGTTTTTTTGGTTCCCACTGCTTTGGTGCCCCTGTTGGGCATGGGTAGGGTGTCATCCCTGTTGGATGTCGCCCCCCGACCTCCATGCTCTGGGGAGTGTCGGGTTAGCTGGAGATACCTGCGGGGAGGGGTGGGGGTTTCACACTGCAAGTTGGGGGTGGGCAGTGAGGGTGGGACGCGGGTGGGATGGGGATTGGGGACATGTTTTCGAAAATGGCAGTGGCGGACTGACAGCAGGTCGCGCACCGGATCGCAATGCTCTAATTGTACATCATTCTGTTTCTGCATTTCAGCACCTGTGGTGGGATGTTCACTAAGCTCAATGAGATATATCTGTCCGCTTCGGTCATGGGTACTCTGTCACTGGGAGATCCGGTGACCATTGCACTGGGGGCCGGTGTTGGGGGGGTGGGATCTGGCGTCCCCTGACGTTGGATCACTATCTCTGGTTTCTCCGCAATGGGATGTTATTGATTGGGATACTAGTATGGCTGTGACGATAATGACATGGAATGTCCGGGGCCTCAGCAATTACACCAAGGGTCGCAGGATCATGGCTTACGCTAATAGGCACCACTGCAAGGTGTTACTCCTGCAGGAAACACACTCCACTGGCCCGTTGGCCAGAAGCATTGCGCCCACATGGGGTCCCCTCAGGTACTTCACGACCTACTCAACAAGGGCCCGTGGAGTGCTGACACTAATTCATAAGTCCCTTAAATTCTCTCTCCACAGAAGCTATATTGACCCGGGGGGGAGGTACGTCATCCTCCATTGCGCCATCGCTGACAGAGATTACCTACTCGTTAACACTTATGGCCCCAATGTAGACTCCCCTGAGTTTATTGATCAGGTGGTGTCCATACTCCTGAGATACGTGGGTGTACAGATCATCTGGGGTGGGGACATGAATTTTATCTTAGACCCTGCCGTGGACAGGACTGGCTCTGCCCCCAGACCCTTAGCGAGCGCAGCGCGCAGGCTCTTGACACACTGCAAGTCACTGGATATCCTGGACAGTTGGAGAGCTCTCCATCCGTTAGCGCGAGAATACACGTATTATTCATCGGTACATGACAGCTCTTCTAGAATTGATCTGATCCTACTGTCGGCCCAACTCATTGGTGGGGTTTCAGATATTCGTATACTTGCGCGAACTCTGTCTGATCATTCACCGGTCGTACTGATCATTAACATGGGCTTCCAAGCCCCCACCATGAATACTTGCCGCTTTAAATCGGCCGCCCTGCAAGACATCGTTTTCAAGGCAGACATTCTGTCGGATATTCGGTCCTACTTTGAATTCAACTCGCCACAGGACACCACCCGGGGGGTCCGCTGGGACGCCTTCAAGGTTTTCATTCGGGGGGCAGCCATCTCTAGGGAATCCGGGGTTCTCAAGTCCATTAGGGCCTCCCTGTCGCGATCTGAAGCCAAATTGCGAGATCTTGAGCGGGCCCACCCCACCTCTGTTGACCCTGTCATCCTCTCCCAGATAAGTGAGGAACTGAAGCTGTTCAACGAGCAGGCCGGCAGGGAGGTGCAGTATTTTAGCCGACCTCAGGCGGCGCGGAAATACGGTGAGGGGGACAGACCCGGTAAAACTCTGGCCGCCCTGGCCAGAGGGGAGTGGGGGCCAGCCCAAATCACCTGCGTCAAAGGTAGCGATGGGTCGACCCAGTGGTTAGACCAACATATTTTAGAGACCTTCACAGACTTTTACTCCGAACTGTACTCGCAGCCACCCGAACATAGCGAATCGCTGATGCGCGAGCTCCTTGCCCAGATCCCCACCACTGTCGTCTCCCATGCTACAAGGGAACAGCTAGATTCCCCTTTCACCCTGGACGAAATAGTGGAGGCCATTTCCAGCCTTCCGAAGGGTAAAGCACCGGGCCCCGACGGGCTTACGGCCGAATTCTTTCAGGAGCACGTGGCCATATTGGGCCCCGAATTGCTTGAGGTCTGGAATGAATCCCTGCGCCTGGGCTCTCTTCCCCCATCCCTACGTGAAGCCGTTATCACGGTTCTCCTTAAGCCTGGCAAGCCGCCCGATGAATGTGGTTCGTATCGCCCCCTCTCACTCATGAACCTAGATACGAAGATCTTCGCCAAGGTTAATGCCAATCGCTTTCTCCCGGTCATGCCTTATATGGTTCATGAGGACCAGTCCGGTTTTGTCCCTGGCAGATCCACATCACACAATATTAGACGGCTGTTCAACGTAATGGCCCGCATAGACCAGAGCGTGAGTGCGGTTGCGGTAACATTGGATGCCCAGAAGGCTTTTGACATGGTTTCCTGGAGATACATGTGGCTGGTTCTGGAAACCATGGGCGTCGGTCCTGGAATGATCTCCTACATCAGATTATTATACACCTCCCCGGTTGCCAGGGTCCGCGTCAACTCTCAAACTTCTACACTGTTTCCACTCTTCCGGGGTACCCGCCAGGGATGCCCATTCTCCCCAATTCTGTTCGCCCTTGCCATCGAGCCTATGGCGGACTTTATCAGGGAACGACACGTGCGCGGGGGAATACCTCTCCGGGGCACCTCCGAGGTGGTCTCCCTATACGCGGACGATGTCCTTCTGTTCGTCAGGGACCCAGATCTCTACCTCGACCCTCTCCTCCGGGACATCACCCGCATCGGGACTTTTTCAGGCTTCGCTATAAATTACACAAAGTCCGAACTTTTCCCCCTCACACACTCCACACTCCACCCGGCCACTGAATACCCGCTCAGGTGGTCTCCCAATGGGATCAAATATCTGGGGGTTCATGTGTCCCTGGCCAGGGAGACCCTTCTGGCTGACAACTATGTGACATTGGCTGCACTGGCCGAAACCAAACTAGAGCGCTGGCGCTCTCTTCCCTTATCATTAGCCGGGCGGCTGTCGCTGGTCAAGATGATACTGCTCCCTAAGTTCCTGTACACGTTTACAAATGTTCCCATCTGGCCTGGAAATGGTTTCTTCACTGATCTGCACAAGCTGTGTGCCCAATTCTTGTGGCATTCCGGCGCGGTGCGGAAAAAGTGGGGTGCTATGTCCCTTCCCTATGATAGGGGCGGGTTCACGGCCCCTGACTTGATGAGCTATTGGACTGCGGCGCAGGCACAATTTGCCACATACTGGTATCCTGGTCCTCCTCCCCGCCCGCATGTCAGGCTTGAAATCATTGCCGCCTCCGGTGCTAACATTATGTCCTTACTTCTACACCCGAAATATGAACCTGACTCTCCCGTAGACCCCGTCCAGACCACCTTGTTTGCCTGGAGGCAGATATTCGCTGCGGCCCCCGAGACTCACCCTTACTACAAATGGCTCCCCGCATGGCGGGTCCCCAGTTTGGAGCCCACGAATGACTCAGCCCTGGCACGGCACTGGCGGGACTTGGGCTATCTGGCCCTTACAGACTTTTACCCGGATGGGGTATTCATAACGCCACAGACGTGGAAACCAGCCCACTCGGGCTCGCCACTCGAGCTACTTCAGTATTACCGTCTCCGCGCGGCGTTCCGGGCGGCCTGGCCCACTTTCCCCAGCGAACCCCCAGACCACCCTGCCATCTCCTACATTGCCAACTCCGGGGGGGCGCGGGGAGTGGTCTCATCATTGTACAAACTCCTGCTCACTGCTTCAGCAACACCACCCCCCAGGGCGAGGGAGGACTGGGCCTCTGAACTGGGGATTGTTATTTCAGAGCAGCTGTGGGGTAAAATGTGCTCCCACACCAGTAGGGTCTCCCTTAATTTTCGTCATCGCACCATGCAGTACAAGCTGCTGAATAGGCTATACTATACGCCACGCAGACTCTCCAAATTCGCCCACTCCGACAAGCGACTCTGCCCCCGTTGTGGGGCGGAAGATGCCGGTCATCTCCACATGTTCTGGGATTGCCCCAACCTGGCCCCATTCTGGGATGAGATTCTTAAGACCATGTCCGCACTTTGTGATGCGGTGCTTGAGCCTGACCCGATGGGGGTGTTGTTTGGTCAGTGGGATGCTGAGGGCGCCAGAGGAGAGGCCAGACTATTAAATGTATGCTGTGCAATTGCTAAAAAATGTATTCTTCAAAACTGGAACCGCTCGGCACCCCCCACTTTCCAGAAATGGCTTAACTTGGTGACCTGGTCCCGAGACTGCGAGGAGGACTACATTATTACCCTCCCAGGCCGGTCCCGGCCCAAAAACATTTGGACTGCCTTCAACAGCTATCTCAACGCTCTTGATGCTACCTCTTTGGCTGATAGCACGCCCTAGACCCCATTTCTGTACATTGTGCTCCCCAATATGGCACTAAGCTGATCTTTATCTGCAAATGTATGCTACTATGTGTGAACATCCCAGTGTAATGTACTTTGTCATGTTTAAAGACCATACTCTCGATCTGATGTGTGTGTATGTCAACTGCCACTGCCAGCAAAAATAAAAGTTTAAAAAAAAAAAAAAAAAAAAATGATTCTAATAACAAACCTGAGACCCGTCCTATAGCATGAGATATGATATCCAAGTCCTTTCCATTCCAATCCTGAGACCCTTCCTATAACATGAAATGTGATATCCAACTCCTTCCCATTCCAACCTGAGACCCTTCCTATAGCATGAGATGGGATATCCAACTTCTTCCAAATCCAATACTGATACCCTTCCGATAGCATGAGATGTGATGTCCCAATGCTTCTACCAAACCTGAGACCCATACTATGGCATGAGATGTGATATCAAACTCCTTCCCATTCCAATCCTGAGACCCTTCCTATAGCTTGAGGTGTGATATCCAACTCCTTCCCATTCCAATTCTGAGACCCTTCTTATACCATGAGACTTGATATCTCAATGCTTCTAATACCAAACCTGAGACCCGTCCTATAACATGAGATGTGATATCCAAATCCTTCCCCTTCCAAACCTTAGACCCTTCCTTTATCATGAGATGTGGTATCCAACTCCTTCCCATTCCAATCCTGAGACCCTTCCGATATCATGAGATTTGTTATCTCAATGCTTCTAATATCAAACTTGAGACCCTCCCTATAGCATGAGATGTGACATCCAAGTCCTTCCCATTCCAATCCTGAGACCCTTCCTATAGCATGAGATGTGATATCTCTATACTTCTAATACCAAACCTGAGACCCTTCCTATAACATGAGATGGGATATCCAACTCCTTCCCATTCCAATCCTGAGACCCTTCCGATAGCAGGGATGTGATATCTCAATGCTTATACCAAACCTGAGACCCTTCCTATGGCCTGAGATGTCATATACAACTCCTTCCCATTCCAATCCTGAGACCCTTCCTTTAGCATGAGATGTGATATCTCAATGCTTATACCAAACCTGAGAGCCTACAATCCTGAGACCCTTCCTTTAGCATGAAATGTGATATCTCAATGCTTATACCAAATCTGAGACCCTTCCTATAGCATGAGATGTGATATCCAAGTCCATCCCATTCCAATCCTTAGACCCTTCCTACAGCATGCGATGTGATATCTCAATGATTCTAATACCAAACCAGAGACTCTTACTATAACATGAGATGGGATATCCAACTCCTTCCCATTCCAATCCTGAGCCGCTTCCGATAGCAGAGATGTGATATCTCAATGCTTATACCAAACCTGAGACCCTTCCTATAACATGAGATGTGATATCCAACTCCTTCCCGTTCCAAACCTGAGACACTAACTATAGCATATGTGATATCCAAATCCTTCCCATTCCAAACATGAGACCCTTCCTATAGCAAGAAAGTAATATCCAACTCCTACCCATTCCAATCCTGAGACCCTTCCTATAGCAAGAGATGTGATATCCAAATCCTTCCCATTCCAATCCTGAGACCCTTCCTATAACATGAGATGTGATATCCAACTCCTTCCCATTCCAACCTGAGACACTTCCTATAGCATGAGAAGGGATATCCAACTCCTTCCCAATCCAATCCTGAGACCCTTCCGATAGCAGAGATGTGATATCTCAATGCTTATACCAAACCTGAGACCCTTCCTATGGCATGAGATGTGATATCCAACTCCTTGCCATTCAAATCCTGAGACCCTTCCTATAGCATGAGAAGGGATATCCAACTCCTTCCCAATCCAATCCTGAGACCCTTCCGATAGCAGAGACGTGATATCTCAATGCTTCTACCAAACCTGAGACCCTTCCTTTAGCATGAGATGTAATATCCAAATCCTTCACATTCCAATCCTGAGACCCTTCCTATAGCATGAGATGTGATATCTCAATGCTTCTAATACCAAACCTGAGACCCTTCCTATAACATGAGATGGGATATCCAACTCCTTCCCATTCCAATCCTGAGACCCTTCCGATAGCAGAGATGTGATATCTCAATGCTTATACCAAACCTGAGAACCTTCCTATGGCCTGAGATGTCATATACAACTCCTTCCCATTCCAATCCTGAGACCCTTCCTTTAGCATGAGATGTGATATCTCAATGCTTATACCAAATCTGAGACCCTTCCTACAGCATGAGATGTGATATCCAAGTCCATCCCATTCCAAACCTGAGACACTAACTATAGAATATGTGATATCCAACTCCTTCCCATTCCAAACATGAGACCCTTCCTATAGCAAGAAAGTAATATCCAACTCCTACCCATTCCAATCCTGAGACCCTTCCTATAGCAAGAGATGTGATATCCAAATTCTTCCCATTCCAATCCTGAGACCCTTCCTATAACATGAGATGTGATATCCAACTCCTTCCCATTCCAACCTGAGACACTTCCTATAGCATGAGAAGGGATATCCAACTCCTTCCCAATCCAATCCTGAGACCCTTCCGATAGCAGAGATGTGATATCTCAATGCTTATACCAAACCTGAGACCCTTCCTATGGCATGAGATGTGATATCCAACTCCTTGCCATTCAAATCCTGAGACCCTTCCTATAGCATGAGATGTGATATCTCTATGCTTCTAATACCAAACCTGAGACCCTTCCTATAACATGAGATGGGATATCCAACTCCTTCCCATTCCAATCCTGAGACCCTTCCGATAGCAGAAATGTGATATCTCAATGCTTATACCAAACCTGAGAACCTTCCTATGGCCTGAGATGTGATATCCAAATTCTTCCCATTCCAATCCTGAGACCCTTCCTATAACATGAGATGTGATATCCAACTCCTTCCCATTCCAACCTGAGACACTTCCTATAGCATGAGAAGGGATATCCAACTCCTTCCCAATCCAATCCTGAGACCCTTCCGATAGCAGAGATGTGATATCTCAATGCTTATACCAAACCTGAGACCCTTCCTATGGCATGAGATGTGATATCCAACTCCTTGCCATTCAAATCCTGAGACCCTTCCTATAGCATGAGATGTGATATCTCTATGCTTCTAATACCAAACCTGAGACCCTTCCTATAACATGAGATGGGATATCCAACTCCTTCCCATTCCAATCCTGAGACCCTTCCGATAGCAGAGATGTGATATCTCAATGCTTATACCAAACCTGAGAACCTTCCTATGGCCTGAGATGTCATATACAACTCCTTCCCATTCCAATCCTGAGACCCTTCCTTTAGCATGAGATGTGATATCTCAATGCTTATACCAAATCTGAGACCCTTCCTATAGCATGAGATGTGATATCCAATTCCTTCCCATTCCAATCCTGAGACCCTTCCTATAGCATGAGATGTGATATCTCAATGCTTATACCAAACCTGAGAGTCTACCTATAGCATGAGATGTGATATCCAAGTCCATCCCATTCCAATCCTTAGACCCTTCCTACAGCATGCGATGTGATATCTCAATGATTCTAATACCAAACCAGAGACTCTTCCTATAACATGAGATGGGATATCCAACTCCTTCCCATTCCAATGCTGAGCCGCTTCTGATAGCAGAGATGTGATATCTCAATGCTTATACCAAACCTGAGACCCTTCCTTTAACATGAGATGGGATATCCAACTCCTTCCCATTCCAATCCTGAGACCCTTCCTATAGCATGAGATGTGATATCTCAATGCTTCTAATACCAAACCTGAGACCCTTCCTATAACATGAGATGGGAATATCCAACTCCTTCCCATTCCAATCCTGAGACCCTTCCGATAGCAGAGATGTGATATCTCAATGCTTATACCAAACCTGAGACCCTTCCTATGGCATGAGATGTGATATCCAACTCCTTGCCATTCAAATCCTGAGACCCTTCCTATAGCATGAGAAGGGATATCCAACTCCTTCCCAATCCAATCCTGAGACCCCTCCGATATCAGAGACGTGATATCTCAATGCTTCTACCAATCCTGAGACCCTTCCTTTAGCATGAGATGTGATATCCAAATCCTTCAAATTCCAATCCTGAGACCCTTCCTATAGCATGAGATGTGATATCTCAATGCTTCTAATACCAAACCTGAGATCCTTCCTATAACATGAGATGTGATATCCAATTCCTTCCCATTCCAAACCTGAGACCCTTCCTATTGGATGAGATGTGATATCCAACTCCTTCCCATTCCAACCCTGAGACCCTTCCTATAGCATGAGATGTGATGTCTCAATGCTTCTAATACCAAACCTGAGATCCTTCCTATAACATGAGATGTGATATCCAACTCCTTCCATTCCAATCCTGAGACCCGTCCTATAGCATGAGATGTGATATCTCAATGCTTATACCAAACCTGAGACCCTTCCTATAGCATGAGATGTGATATCCAACTACTTCCCATTCCAATCCTGAGACCCTTCCTATAGCATGAGATGTGATATCTCAATGCTTCTAATACCAAACCTGAGATCCTTCCTCTAACATGAAATGTGATATCCAACTCCTTCCCTTTCCAAACCTAAGAGCCTATCTATAGCATGAGATGTGATATCCAAGTCCTTCCCGTTCCAATCCTTAGACCCTTCCTACAGCATGCAATATGATATCTCAATGATTCTAATAACAAACCTGAGACCTGTCCTATAGCATGAGATATGATATCCAAGTCCTTCCCATTCCAATCCTGAGACCCTTCCTATAACATGAAATGTGATATCCAACTCCTTCCCATTCCAACCTGAGACCCTTCCTATAGCATGAGATGGGATATCCAACTTCTTCCAAATCCAATACTGATACCCTTCCGATAGCATGAGATGTGATATCCCAATGCTTCTACCAAACCTGAGACCCATACTATGGCATGAGATGTGATATCAAACTCCTTCCCATTCCAATCCTGAGACCCTTCCTATAGCTTGAGGTGTGATATCCAACTCCTTCCCATTCCAATTCTGAGACCCTTCTTATACCATGAGACTTGATATCTCAATGCTTCTAATACCAAACCTGAGACCCGTCCTATAAAATGAGATGTGATATCCAAATCCTTCCCCTTCCAAACCTTAGACCCTTCCTTTATCATGAGATGTGGTATCCAACTCCTTCCCATTCCAATCCTGAGACCCTTCCGATATCATGAGATTTGTTATCTCAATGCTTCTAATATCAAACTTGAGACCCTCCCTATAGCATGAGATGTGACATCCAAGTCCTTCCCATTCCAATCCTGAGACCCTTCCTATAGCATGAGATGTGATATCTCTATGCTTCTAATACCAAACCTGAGACCCTTCCTATAACATGAGATGGGATATCCAACTCCTTCTCATTCCAATCCTGAGACCCTTCCGATAGCAGAGATGTGATATCTCAATGCTTATACCAAACATGAGACCCTTCCTATGGCCTGAGATGTCATATACAACTCCTTCCCATTCCAATCCTGAGACCCTTCCTTTAGCATGAGATGTGATATCTCAATGCTTATACCAAATCTGAGACCCTTCCTATAGCATGAGATGTGATATCCAAATCCTTCCCATTCCAATCCTGAGACCCTTCCTATAGCATGAGATGTGATATCTCAATGCTTATATCAAACCTCTCAATGCTTATATCAAACCTGAGAGCCTACCTATAGCATGAGATGTGATATCCAAGTCCATCCCATTCCAATCCTTAGACCCTTCCTACAGCATGCGATGTGATATCTCAATGATTCTAATACCAAACCAGAGACTCTTACTATAACATGAGATGGGATATCCAACTCCTTCCCATTCCAATCCTGAGCCGCTTCCGATAGCAGAGATGTGATATCTCAATGCTTATACCAAACATGAGACCCTTCCTATAACATGAGATGTGATATCCAACTCCTTCCCGTTCCAAACCTGAGACACTAACTATAGCATATGTGATATCCAACTCCTTCCCATTCCAAACATGAGACCCTTCCTATAGCAAGAAAGTAATATCCAAATCCTTCCCATTCCAATCCTGAGACCCTTCCTATAACATGAGATGTGATATCCAACTCCTTCCCATTCAAATCCTGAGACCCTTCCTATAGCATGAGAAGGGATATCCAACTCCTTCCCAATCCAATCCTGAGACCCTTCCGATAGCAGAGATCTGATATCTCAATGCTTCTACCAAACCTGAGACCCTTCCTTTAGCATGAGATGTGATATCCAAATCCTTCACATTCCAATCCTGAGACCCTTCCTATAGCATGAGATGTGATATCTCAATGCTTCTAATACCAAACCTGAGATCCTTCCTATAACATGAGATGTGATATCCAATTCCTTCCCATTCCAAACCTGAGACCCTTCCTATTGGATGAGATGCGATATCCAACTCCTTCCCATTCCAACCCTGAGACCCTTCCTATAGCATGAGATGTGATGTCTCAATGCTTCTAATACCAAACCTGAGATCCTTCCTATAACATGAGATGTGATATCCAACTCCTTCCATTCCAATCCTGAGACCCGTCCTATAGCATGAGATGTGATATCTCAATGCTTATACCAAACCTGAGACCCTTCCTATAGCATGAGATGTGATATCCAACTACTTCCCATTCCAATCCTGAGACCCTTCCTATAGCATGAGATGTGATATCTCAATGCTTCTAATACCAAACCTGAGATCCTTCCTCTAACATGAAATGTGATATCCAACTCCTTCCCTTTCCAAACCTTAGACCCTTCCTACAGCATGCAATATGATATCTCAATGATTCTAATAACAAACCTGAGACCCGTCCTATAGCATGAGATATGATATCCAAGTCCTTCCCATTCCAATCCTGAGACCCTTCCTATAACATGAAATGTGTTATCCACCTCCTTCCCATTCCAACCTGAGACCCTTCCTATAGCATGAGATGGGATATCCAACTTCTTCCAAATCCAATACTGATACCCTTCCGATAGCATGAGATGTGATGTCCCAATGCTTCTACCAAACCTGAGACCCATACTATGGCATGAGATGTGATATCAAACTCCTTCCCATTCCAATCCTGAGACCCTTCCTATAGCTTGAGGTGTGATATCCAACTCCTTCCCATTCCAATTCTGAGACCCTTCTTATACCATGAGACTTGATATCTCAATGCTTCTAATACCAAACCTGAGACCCGTCCTATAACATGAGATGTGATATCCAAATCCTTCCCCTTCCAAACCTTAGACCCTTCCTTTATCATGAGATGTGGTATCCAACTCCTTCCCATTCCAATCCTGAGACCCTTCCGATATCATGAGATTTGTTATCTCAATGCTTCTAATATCAAACTTGAGACCCTCCCTATAGCATGAGATGTGACATCCAAGTCCTTCCCATTCCAATCCTGAGACCCTTCCTATAGCATGAGATGTGATATCTCTATACTTCTAATACCAAACCTGAGACCCTTCCTATAACATGAGATGGGATATCCAACTCCTTCCCATTCCAATCCTGAGACCCTTCCGATAGCAGAGATGTGATATCTCAATGCTTATACCAAACCTGAGACCCTTCCTATGGCCTGAGATGTCATATACAACTCCTTCCCATTCCAATCCTGAGACCCTTCCTTTAGCATGAGATGTGATATCTCAATGCTTATACCAAATCTGAGACCCTTCCTATAGCATGAGATGTGATATCCAAATCCTTCCCATTCCAATCCTGAGACCCTTCCTATAGCATGAGATGTGATATCTCAATGCTTATATCAAACCTCTCAATGCTTATATCAAACCTGAGAGCCTACCTATAGCATGAGATGTGATATCCAAGTCCATCCCATTCCAATCCTTAGACCCTTCCTACAGCATGCGATGTGATATCTCAATGATTCTAATACCAAACCAGAGACTCTTACTATAACATGAGATGGGATATCCAACTCCTTCCCATCCCAATCCTGAGCCGCTTCCGATAGCAGAGATGTGATATCTCAATGCTTATACCAAACATGAGACCCTCACTATAACATGAGATGTGATATCCAACTCCTTCCCGTTCCAAACCTGAGACACTAACTATAGCATATGTGATATCCAACTCCTTCCCATTCCAAACATGAGACCCTTCCTATAGCAAGAAAGTAATATCCAAATCCTTCCCATTCCAATCCTGAGACCCTTCCTATAACATGAGATGTGATATCCAACTCCTTCCCATTCAAATCCTGAGACCCTTCCTATAGCATGAGAAGGGATATCCAACTCCTTCCCAATCCAATCCTGAGACCCTTCCGATAGCAGAGATCTGATATCTCAATGCTTCTACCAAACCTGAGACCCTTCCTTTAGCATGAGATGTGATATCCAAATCCTTCACATTCCAATCCTGAGACCCTTCCTATAGCATGAGATGTGATATCTCAATGCTTCTAATACCAAACCTGAGATCCTTCCTATAACATGAGATGTGATATCCAATTCCTTCCCATTCCAAACCTGAGACCCTTCCTATTGGATGAGATGCGATATCCAACTCCTTCCTATTCCAACCCTGAGACCCTTCCTATAGCATGAGATGTGATGTCTCAATGCTTCTAATACCAAACCTGAGATCCTTCCTATAACATGAGATGTGATATCCAACTCCTTCCATTCCAATCCTGAGACCCGTCCTATAGCATGAGATGTGATATCTCAATGCTTATACCAAACCTGAGACCCTTCCTATAGCATGAGATGTGATATCCAACTACTTCCCATTCCAATCCTGAGACCCTTCCTATAGCATGAGATGTGATATCTCAATGCTTCTAATACCAAACCTGAGATCCTTCCTCTAACATGAAATGTGATATCCAACTCCTTCCCTTTCCAAACCTTAGACCCTTCCTACAGCATGCAATATGATATCTCAATGATTCTAATAACAAACCTGAGACCCGTCCTATAGCATGAGATATGATATCCAAGTCCTTCCCATTCCAATCCTGAGACCCTTCCTATAACATGAAATGTGATATCCAACTCCTTCCCATTCCAACCTGAGACCCTTCCTATAGCATGAGATGGGATATCCAACTTCTTCCAAATCCAATACTGATACCCTTCCGATAGCATGAGATGTGATGTCCCAATGCTTCTACCAAACCTGAGACCCATACTATGGCATGAGATGTGATATCAAACTCCTTCCCATTCCAATCCTGAGACCCTTCCTATAGCTTGAGGTGTGATATCCAACTCCTTCCCATTCCAATTCTGAGACCCTTCTTATACCATGAGACTTGATATCTCAATGCTTCTAATACCAAACCTGAGACCCGTCCTATAACATGAGATGTGATATCCAAATCCTTCCCCTTCCAAACCTTAGACCCTTCCTTTATCATGAGATGTGGTATCCAACTCCTTCCCATTCCAATCCTGAGACCCTTCCGATATCATGAGATTTGTTATCTCAATGCTTCTAATATCAAACTTGAGACCCTCCCTATAGCATGAGATGTGACATCCAAGTCCTTCCCATTCCAATCCTGAGACCCTTCCTATAGCATGAGATGTGATATCTCTATACTTCTAATACCAAACCTGAGACCCTTCCTATAACATGAGATGGGATATCCAACTCCTTCCCATTCCAATCCTGAGACCCTTCCGATAGCAGAGATGTGATATCTCAATGCTTATACCAAACCTGAGACCCTTCCTATGGCCTGAGATGTCATATACAACTCCTTCCCATTCCAATCCTGAGACCCTTCCTTTAGCATGAGATGTGATATCTCAATGCTTATACCAAATCTGAGACCCTTCCTATAGCATGAGATGTGATATCCAAATCCTTCCCATTCCAATCCTGAGACCCTTCCTATAGCATGAGATGTGATATCTCAATGCTTATACCAAACCTGAGAACCTTCCTATGGCCTGAGATGTCATATACAACTCCTTCCCATTCCAATCCTGAGACCCTTCCTTTAGCATGAGATGCGATATCTCAATGCTTATACCAAATCTGAGACCCTTCCTATAGCATGAGATGTGATATCCAAGTCCATCCCATTCCAAACCTGAGACACTAACTATAGCATATGTGATACCCAACTCCTTCCCATTCCAAACATGAGACCCTTCCTATAGCAAGAAAGTAATATCCAACTCCTACCCATTCCAATCCTGAGACCCTTCCTATAGCAAGAGATGTGATATCCAAATCCTTCCCATTCAAATCCTGAGACCCTTCCTATAACATGAGATGTGATATCCAACTCCTTCCCATTCCAACCTGAGACACTTCCTATAGCATGAGAAGGGATATCCAACTCCTTCCCAATCCAATCCTGAGACCCTTCCGATAGCAGAGATGTGATATCTCAATGCTTATACCAAACCTGAGACCCTTCCTATGGCATGAGATGTGATATCCAACTCCTTGCCATTCAAATCCTGAGACCCTTCCTATAGCATGAGATGTGATATCTCTATGCTTCTAATACCAAACCTGAGACCCTTCCTATAACATGAGATGGGATATCCAACTCCTTCCCATTCCAATCCTGAGACCCTTCCGATAGCAGAGATGTGATATCTCAATGCTTATACCAAACCTGAGAACCTTCCTATGGCCTGAGATGTCATATACAACTCCTTCCCATTCCAATCCTGAGACCCTTCCTATAGCATGAGATGTGATATCTCAATGCTTATACCAAACCTGAGAGTCTACCTATAGCATGAGATGTGATATCCAAGTCCATCCCATTCCAATCCTTAGACCCTTCCTACAGCATGCGATGTGACATCTCAATGATTCTAATACCAAACCAGAGACTCTTCCTATAACATGAGATGGGATATCCAACTCCTTCCCATTCCAATGCTGAGCCGCTTCTGATAGCAGAGATGTGATATCTCAATGCTTATACCAAACCTGAGACCCTTCCTTTAACATGAGATGGGATATCCAACTCCTTCCCATTCCAATCCTGAGACCCTTCCTATAGCATGAGATGTGATATCTCAATGCTTCTAATACCAAACCTGAGACCCTTCCTATAACATGAGATGGGAATATCCAACTCCTTCCCATTCCAATCCTGAGACCCTTCCGATAGCAGAGATGTGATATCTCAATGCTTATACCAAACCTGAGACCCTTCCTATGGCATGAGATGTGATATCCAACTCCTTGCCATTCAAATCCTGAGACCCTTCCTATAGCATGAGAAGGGATATCCAACTCCTTCCCAATCCAATCCTGAGACCCCTCCGATAGCAGAGACGTGATATCTCAATGCTTCTACCAATCCTGAGACCCTTCCTTTAGCATGAGATGTGATATCCAAATCCTTCACATTCCAATCCTGAGACCCTTCCTATAGCATGAGATGTGATATCTCAATGCTTCTAATACCAAACCTGAGATCCTTCCTATAACATGAGATGTGATATCCAATTCCTTCCCATTCCAAACCTGAGACCCTTCCTATTGGATGAGATGTGATATCCAACTCCTTCCCATTCCAACCCTGAGACCCTTCCTATAGCATGAGATGTGATGTCTCAATGCTTCTAATACCAAACCTGAGATCCTTCCTATAACATGAGATGTGATATCCAACTCCTTCCATTCCAATCCTGAGACCCGTCCTATAGCATGAGATGTGATATCTCAATGCTTATACCAAACCTGAGACCCTTCCTATAGCATGAGATGTGATATCCAACTACTTCCCATTCCAATCCTGAGACCCTTCCTATAGCATGAGATGTGATATCTCAATGCTTCTAATACCAAACCTGAGATCCTTCCTCTAACATGAAATGTGATATCCAACTCCTTCCCTTTCCAAACCTAAGAGCCTATCTATAGCATGAGATGTGATATCCAAGTCCTTCCCGTTCCAATCCTTAGACCCTTCCTACAGCATGCAATATGATATCTCAATGATTCTAATAACAAACCTGAGACCTGTCCTATAGCATGAGATATGATATCCAAGTCCTTCCCATTCCAATCCTGAGACCCTTCCTATAACATGAAATGTGATATCCAACTCCTTCCCATTCCAACCTGAGACCCTTCCTATAGCATGAGATGGGATATCCAACTTCTTCCAAATCCAATACTGATACCCTTCCGATAGCATGAGATGTGATATCCCAATGCTTCTACCAAACCTGAGACCCATACTATGGCATGAGATGTGATATCAAACTCCTTCCCATTCCAATCCTGAGACCCTTCCTATAGCTTGAGGTGTGATATCCAACTCCTTCCCATTCCAATTCTGAGACCCTTCTTATACCATGAGACTTGATATCTCAATGCTTCTAATACCAAACCTGAGACCCTTCCTATAAAATGAGATGTGATATCCAAATCCTTCCCCTTCCAAACCTTAGACCCTTCCTTTATCATGAGATGTGGTATCCAACTCCTTCCCTTTCCAATCCTGAGACCCTTCCGATATCATGAGATTTGTTATCTCAATGCTTCTAATATCAAACTTGAGACCCTCCCTATAGCATGAGATGTGACATCCAAGTCCTTCCCATTCCAATCCTGAGACCCTTCCTATAGCATGAGATGTGATATCTCTATGCTTCTAATACCAAACCTGAGACCCTTCCTATAACATGAGATGGGATATCCAACTCCTTCCCATTCCAATCCTGAGACCCTTCCGATAGCAGAGATGTGATATCTCAATGCTTATACCAAACATGAGACCCTTCCTATGGCCTGAGATGTCATATACAACTCCTTGCCATTCCAATCCTGAGACCCTTCCTTTAGCATGAGATGTGATATCTCAATGCTTATACCAAATCTGAGACCCTTCCTATAGCATGAGATGTGATATCCAAATCCTTCCCATTCCAATCCTGAGACCCTTCCTCTAGCATGAGATGTGATATCTCAATGCTTATATCAAACCTCTCAATGCTTATATCAAACCTGAGAGCCTACCTATAGCATGAGATGTGATATCCAAGTCCATCCCATTCCAATCCTTAGACCCTTCCTACAGCATGCGATGTGATATCTCAATGATTCTAATACCAAACCAGAGACTCTTACTATAACATGAGATGGGATATCCAACTCCTTCCCATTCCAATCCTGAGCCGCTTCCGATAGCAGAGATGTGATATCTCAATGCTTATACCAAACCTGAGACCCTTCCTTTAACATGAGATGTGACATCCAAGTCCTTCCCATTCCAATCCTGAGACCCTTCCTATAGCATGAGATGTGATATCTCTATACTTCTAATACCAAACCTGAGACCCTTCCTATAACATGAGATGGGATATCCAACTCCTTCCCATTCCAATCCTGAGACCCTTCCGATAGCAGAGATGTGATATCTCAATGCTTATACCAAACCTGAGACCCTTCCTATGGCCTGAGATGTCATATACAACTCCTTCCCATTCCAATCCTGAGACCCTTCCTTTAGCATGAGATGTGATATCTCAATGCTTATACCAAATCTGAGACCCTTCCTATAGCATGAGATGTGATATCCAAATCCTTCCCATTCCAATCCTGAGACCCTTCCTATAGCATGAGATGTGATATCTCAATGCTTATACCAAACCTGAGAACCTTCCTATGGCCTGAGATGTCATATACAACTCCTTCCCATTCCAATCCTGAGACCCTTCCTTTAGCATGAGATGCGATATCTCAATGCTTATACCAAATCTGAGACCCTTCCTATAGCATGAGATGTGATATCCAAGTCCATCCCATTCCAAACCTGAGACACTAACTATAGCATATGTGATACCCAACTCCTTCCCATTCCAAACATGAGACCCTTCCTATAGCAAGAAAGTAATATCCAACTCCTACCCATTCCAATCCTGAGACCCTTCCTATAGCAAGAGATGTGATATCCAAATCCTTCCCATTCAAATCCTGAGACCCTTCCTATAACATGAGATGTGATATCCAACTCCTTCCCATTCCAACCTGAGACACTTCCTATAGCATGAGAAGGGATATCCAACTCCTTCCCAATCCAATCCTGAGACCCTTCCGATAGCAGAGATGTGATATCTCAATGCTTATACCAAACCTGAGACCCTTCCTATGGCATGAGATGTGATATCCAACTCCTTGCCATTCAAATCCTGAGACCCTTCCTATAGCATGAGATGTGATATCTCTATGCTTCTAATACCAAACCTGAGACCCTTCCTATAACATGAGATGGGATATCCAACTCCTTCCCATTCCAATCCTGAGACCCTTCCGATAGCAGAGATGTGATATCTCAATGCTTATACCAAACCTGAGAACCTTCCTATGGCCTGAGATGTCATATACAACTCCTTCCCATTCCAATCCTGAGACCCTTCCTATAGCATGAGATGTGATATCTCAATGCTTATACCAAACCTGAGAGTCTACCTATAGCATGAGATGTGATATCCAAGTCCATCCCATTCCAATCCTTAGACCCTTCCTACAGCATGCGATGTGACATCTCAATGATTCTAATACCAAACCAGAGACTCTTCCTATAACATGAGATGGGATATCCAACTCCTTCCCATTCCAATGCTGAGCCGCTTCTGATAGCAGAGATGTGATATCTCAATGCTTATACCAAACCTGAGACCCTTCCTTTAACATGAGATGGGATATCCAACTCCTTCCCATTCCAATCCTGAGACCCTTCCTATAGCATGAGATGTGATATCTCAATGCTTCTAATACCAAACCTGAGACCCTTCCTATAACATGAGATGGGAATATCCAACTCCTTCCCATTCCAATCCTGAGACCCTTCCGATAGCAGAGATGTGATATCTCAATGCTTATACCAAACCTGAGACCCTTCCTATGGCATGAGATGTGATATCCAACTCCTTGCCATTCAAATCCTGAGACCCTTCCTATAGCATGAGAAGGGATATCCAACTCCTTCCCAATCCAATCCTGAGACCCCTCCGATAGCAGAGACGTGATATCTCAATGCTTCTACCAATCCTGAGACCCTTCCTTTAGCATGAGATGTGATATCCAAATCCTTCACATTCCAATCCTGAGACCCTTCCTATAGCATGAGATGTGATATCTCAATGCTTCTAATACCAAACCTGAGATCCTTCCTATAACATGAGATGTGATATCCAATTCCTTCCCATTCCAAACCTGAGACCCTTCCTATTGGATGAGATGTGATATCCAACTCCTTCCCATTCCAACCCTGAGACCCTTCCTATAGCATGAGATGTGATGTCTCAATGCTTCTAATACCAAACCTGAGATCCTTCCTATAACATGAGATGTGATATCCAACTCCTTCCATTCCAATCCTGAGACCCGTCCTATAGCATGAGATGTGATATCTCAATGCTTATACCAAACCTGAGACCCTTCCTATAGCATGAGATGTGATATCCAACTACTTCCCATTCCAATCCTGAGACCCTTCCTATAGCATGAGATGTGATATCTCAATGCTTCTAATACCAAACCTGAGATCCTTCCTCTAACATGAAATGTGATATCCAACTCCTTCCCTTTCCAAACCTAAGAGCCTATCTATAGCATGAGATGTGATATCCAAGTCCTTCCCGTTCCAATCCTTAGACCCTTCCTACAGCATGCAATATGATATCTCAATGATTCTAATAACAAACCTGAGACCTGTCCTATAGCATGAGATATGATATCCAAGTCCTTCCCATTCCAATCCTGAGACCCTTCCTATAACATGAAATGTGATATCCAACTCCTTCCCATTCCAACCTGAGACCCTTCCTATAGCATGAGATGGGATATCCAACTTCTTCCAAATCCAATACTGATACCCTTCCGATAGCATGAGATGTGATATCCCAATGCTTCTACCAAACCTGAGACCCATACTATGGCATGAGATGTGATATCAAACTCCTTCCCATTCCAATCCTGAGACCCTTCCTATAGCTTGAGGTGTGATATCCAACTCCTTCCCATTCCAATTCTGAGACCCTTCTTATACCATGAGACTTGATATCTCAATGCTTCTAATACCAAACCTGAGACCCTTCCTATAAAATGAGATGTGATATCCAAATCCTTCCCCTTCCAAACCTTAGACCCTTCCTTTATCATGAGATGTGGTATCCAACTCCTTCCCTTTCCAATCCTGAGACCCTTCCGATATCATGAGATTTGTTATCTCAATGCTTCTAATATCAAACTTGAGACCCTCCCTATAGCATGAGATGTGACATCCAAGTCCTTCCCATTCCAATCCTGAGACCCTTCCTATAGCATGAGATGTGATATCTCTATGCTTCTAATACCAAACCTGAGACCCTTCCTATAACATGAGATGGGATATCCAACTCCTTCCCATTCCAATCCTGAGACCCTTCCGATAGCAGAGATGTGATATCTCAATGCTTATACCAAACATGAGACCCTTCCTATGGCCTGAGATGTCATATACAACTCCTTGCCATTCCAATCCTGAGACCCTTCCTTTAGCATGAGATGTGATATCTCAATGCTTATACCAAATCTGAGACCCTTCCTATAGCATGAGATGTGATATCCAAATCCTTCCCATTCCAATCCTGAGACCCTTCCTCTAGCATGAGATGTGATATCTCAATGCTTATATCAAACCTCTCAATGCTTATATCAAACCTGAGAGCCTACCTATAGCATGAGATGTGATATCCAAGTCCATCCCATTCCAATCCTTAGACCCTTCCTACAGCATGCGATGTGATATCTCAATGATTCTAATACCAAACCAGAGACTCTTACTATAACATGAGATGGGATATCCAACTCCTTCCCATTCCAATCCTGAGCCGCTTCCGATAGCAGAGATGTGATATCTCAATGCTTATACCAAACATGAGACCCTTCCTATAACATGAGATGTGATATCCAACTCCTTCCCGTTCCAAACCTGAGACACTAACTATAGCATATGTGATATCCAACTCCTTCCCATTCCAAACATGAGACCCTTCCTATAGCAAGAAAGTAATATCCAAATCCTTCCCATTCCAATCCTGAGACCCTTCCTATAACATGAGATGTGATATCCAACTCCTTCCCATTCAAATCCTGAGACCCTTCCTATAGCATGAGAAGGGATATCCAACTCCTTCCCAATCCAATCCTGAGACCCTTCCGATAGCAGAGATCTGATATCTCAATGCTTCTACCAAACCTGAGACCCTTCCTTTAGCATGAGATGTGATATCCAAATCCTTCACATTCCAATCCTGAGACCCTTCCTATAGCATGAGATGTGATATCTCAATGCTTCTAATACCAAACCTGAGATCCTTCCTATAACATGAGATGTGATATCCAATTCCTTCCCATTCCAAACCTGAGACCCTTCCTATTGGATGAGATGCGATATCCAACTCCTTCCCATTCCAACCCTGAGACCCTTCCTATAGCATGAGATGTGATGTCTCAATGCTTCTAATACCAAACCTGAGATCCTTCCTATAACATGAGATGTGATATCCAACTCCTTCCATTCCAATCCTGAGACCCGTCCTATAGCATGAGATGTGATATCTCAATGCTTATACCAAACCTGAGACCCTTCCTATAGCATGAGATGTGATATCCAACTACTTCCCATTCCAATCCTGAGACCCTTCCTATAGCATGAGATGTGATATCTCAATGCTTCTAATACCAAACCTGAGATCCTTCCTCTAACATGAAATGTGATATCCAACTCCTTCCCTTTCCAAACCTTAGACCCTTCCTACAGCATGCAATATGATATCTCAATGATTCTAATAACAAACCTGAGACCCGTC
The DNA here is from genome assembly GCF_040938575.1 of Ambystoma mexicanum. Lineage (NCBI taxonomy): Eukaryota > Metazoa > Chordata > Amphibia > Caudata > Ambystomatidae > Ambystoma > Ambystoma mexicanum. The sequence goes on along the minus strand of NC_090922.1, from coordinate 5,935,199 downwards.
CTATAGCATGAGATATGATATCCAAGTCCTTCCCATTCCAATCCTGAGACCCTTCCTATAACATGAAATGTGATATCCAACTCCTTCCCATTCCAACCTGAGACCCTTCTTATAGCATGAGATGGGATATCCAACTTCTTCCAAATCCAATACTGATACCCTTCCGATAGCATGAGATGTGATGTCCCAATGCTTCTACCAAACCTGAGACCCATACTATGGCATGAGATGTGATATCAAACTCCTTCCCATTCCAATCCTGAGACCCTTCCTATAGCTTGAGGTGTGATATCCAATTCCTTCCCATTCCAATTCTGAGACCCTTCTTATACCATGAGACTTGATATCTCAATGCTTCTAATACCAAACCTGAGACCCGTCCTATAACATGAGATGTGATATCCAAATCCTTCCCCTTCCAAACCTTAGACCCTTCCTTTATCATGAGATGTGGTATCCAACTCCTTCCCATTCCAATCCTGAGACCCTTCCGATATCATGAGATTTGTTATCTCAATGCTTCTAATATCAAACTTGAGACCCTCCCTATAGCATGAGATGTGACATCCAAGTCCTTCCCATTCCAATCCTGAGACCCTTCCTATAGCATGAGATGTGATATCTCTATACTTCTAATACCAAACCTGAGACCCTTCCTATAACATGAGATGGGATATCCAACTCCTTCCCATTCCAATCCTGAGACCCTTCCGATAGCAGAGATGTGATATCTCAATGCTTATACCAAACCTGAGACCCTTCCTATGGCCTGAGATGTCATATACAACTCCTTCCCATTCCAATCCTGAGACCCTTCCTTTAGCATGAGATGTGATATCTCAATGCTTATACCAAATCTGAGACCCTTCCTATAGCATGAGATGTGATATCCAAATCCTTCCCATTCCAATCCTGAGACCCTTCCTATAGCATGAGATGTGATATCTCAATGCTTATACCAAACCTGAGAGCCTACAATCCTGAGACCCTTCCTTTAGCATGAAATGTGATATCTCAATGCTTATACCAAATCTGAGACCCTTCCTATAGCATGAGATGTGATATCCAAGTCCATCCCATTCCAATCCTTAGACCCTTCCTACAGCATGCGATGTGATATCTCAATGATTCTAATACCAAACCAGAGACTCTTACTATAACATGAGATGGGATATCCAACTCCTTCCCATTCCAATCCTGAGCCGCTTCCGATAGCAGAGATGTGATATCTCAATGCTTATACCAAACCTGAGACCCTTCCTATAACATGAGATGTGATATCCAACTCCTTCCCGTTCCAAACCTGAGACACTAACTATAGCATATGTGATATCCAAATCCTTCCCATTCCAAACATGAGACCCTTCCTATAGCAAGAAAGTAATATCCAACTCCTACCCATTCCAATCCTGAGACCCTTCCTATAGCAAGAGATGTGATATCCAAATCCTTCCCATTCCAATCCTGAGACCCTTCCTATAACATGAGATGTGATATCCAACTCCTTCCCATTCCAACCTGAGACACTTCCTATAGCATGAGAAGGGATATCCAACTCCTTCCCAATCCAATCCTGAGACCCTTCCGATAGCAGAGATGTGATATCTCAATGCTTATACCAGACCTGAGACCCTTCCTATGGCATGAGATGTGATATCCAACTCCTTGCCATTCAAATCCTGAGACCCTTCCTATAGCATGAGAAGGGATATCCAACTCCTTCCCAATCCAATCCTGAGACCCTTCCGACAGCAGAGACGTGATATCTCAATGCTTCTACCAAACCTGAGACCCTTCCTTTAGCATGAGATGTAATATCCAAATCCTTCACATTCCAATCCTGAGACCCTTCCTATAGCATGAGATGTGATATCTCAATGCTTCTAATACCAAACCTGAGACCCTTCCTATAACATGAGATGGGATATCCAACTCCTTCCCATTCCAATCCTGAGACCCTTCCAATAGCAGAGATGTGATATCTCAATGCTTATACCAAACCTGAGAACCTTCCTATGGCCTGAGATGTCATATACAACTCCTTCCCATTCCAATCCTGAGACCCTTCCTTTAGCATGAGATGTGATATCTCAATGCTTATACCACATCTGAGACCCTTCCTATAGCATGAGATGTGATATCCAAGTCCATCCCATTCCAAACCTGAGACACTAACTATAGCATATGTGATATCCAACTCCTTCCCATTCCAAACATGAGACCCTTCCTATAGCAAGAAAGTAATATCCAACTCCTACCCATTCCAATCCTGAGACCCTTCCTATAGCAAGAGATGTGATATCCAAATCCTTCCCATTCCAATCCTGAGACCCTTCCTATAACATGAGATGTGATATCCAACTCCTTCCCATTCCAACCTGAGACACTTCCTATAGCATGAGAAGGGATATCCAACTCCTTCCCAATCCAATCCTGAGACCCTTCCGATAGCAGAGATGTGATATCTCAATGCTTATACCAAACCTGAGACCCTTCCTATGGCATGAGATGTGATATCCAACTCCTTGCCATTCAAATCCTGAGACCCTTCCTATAGCATGAGATGTGATATCTCTATGCTTCTAATACCAAACCTGAGACCCTTCCTATAACATGAGATGGGATATCCAACTCCTTCCCATTCCAATCCTGAGACCCTTCCGATAGCAGAGATGTGATATCTCAATGCTTATACCAAACCTGAGAACCTTCCTATGGCCTGAGATGTCATATACAACTCCTTCCCATTCCAATCCTGAGACCCTTCCTTTAGCATGAGATGTGATATCTCAATGCTTATACCAAATCTGAGACCCTTCCTATAGCATGAGATGTGATATCCAATTCCTTCCCATTCCAATCCTGAGACCCTTCCTATAGCATGAGATGTGATATCTCAATGCTTATACCAAACCTGAGAGTCTACCTATAGCATGAGATGTGATATCCAAGTCCATCCCATTCCAATCCTTAGACCCTTCCTACAGCATGCGATGTGATATCTCAATGATTCTAATACCAAACCAGAGACTCTTCCTATAACATGAGATGGGATATCCAACTCCTTCCCATTCCAATGCTGAGCCGCTTCTGATAGCAGAGATGTGATATCTCAATGCTTATACCAAACCTGAGACCCTTCCTATAACATGAGATGTGATATCCAACTCCTTCCCGTTCCAAACCTGAGACACTAACTATAGCATATGTGATATCCAACTCCTTCCCATTCCAAACATGAGACCCTTCCTATAGCAAGAAAGTAATATCCAACTCCTACCCATTCCAATCCTGAGACCCTTCCTATAGCAAGAGATGTGATATCCAAATCCTTCCCATTCCAATCCTGAGACCCTTCCTATAACATGAGATGTGATATCCAACTCCTTCCCATTCCAACCTGAGACACTTCCTATAGCATGAGAAGGGATATCCAACTCCTTCCCAATCCAATCCTGAGACCCTTCCGATAGCAGAGATGTGATATCTCAATGCTTATACCAAACCTGAGACCCTTCCTATGGCATGAGATGTGATATCCAACTCCTTGCCATTCAAATCTTGAGACCCTTCCTATAGCATGAGATGTGATATCTCTATGCTTCTAATACCAAACCTGAGACCCTTCCTATAACATGAGATGGGATATCCAACTCCTTCCCATTCCAATCCTGAGACCCTTCCGATAGCAGAGATGTGATATCTCAATGCTTATACCAAACCTGAGAACCTTCCTATGGCCTGAGATGTCATATACAACTCCTTCCCATTCCAATCCTGAGACCCTTCCTTTAGCATGAGATGTGATATCTCAATGCTTATACCAAATCTGAGACCCTTCCTATAGCATGAGATGTGATATCCAATTCCTTCCCATTCCAATCCTGAGACCCTTCCTATAGCATGAGATGTGATATCTCAATGCTTATACCAAACCACCTGAGAGCCTACCTATAGCATGAGATGTGATATCCAAGTCCATCCCATTCCAATCCTTAGACCCTTCCTACAGCATGCGATGTGATATCTCAATGATTCTAATACCAAACCAGAGACTCTTCCTATAACATGAGATGGGATATCCAACTCCTTCCCATTCCAATCCTGAGCCGCATCCGATAGCAGAGATGTGATATCTCAATGCTTATACCAAACCTGAGACCCTTCCTATAACATGAGATGTGATATCCAACTCCTTCCCGTTGCAAACCTGAGACACTAACTATAGCATATGTGATATCCAACTCCTTCCCATTCCAAACATGAGACCCCTCCTATAGCAAGATAGTAATATCCAACTCCTACCCATTCCAATCCTGAGACCCTTCCTATAGCAAGAGATGTGATATCCAAATCCTTCCCATTCCAATCCTGAGACCCTTCCTATAACATGAATGAGATGTGATATCCAACTCCTTCCCATTCCAACCTGAGACACTTCCTATAGCATGAGAAGGGATATCCAACTCCTTCCCAATCCAAACCTGAGACCCTTCCGATAGCAGAGATGTGATATCTCAATGCTTATACCAAACCTGAGACCCTTCCTATGGCATGAGATGTGATATCCAACTCCTTCCCAATCCAATCCTGAGACCCTTCCGATAGCAGAGGCGTGATATCTCAATGCTTCTACCAAAACTGAGACCCTTCCTTTAGCATGAGATGTGATATCCAAATCCTTCACATTCCAATCCTGAGACCCTTCCTATAGCATGAGATGTGATATATCAATGCTTCTAATACCAAACCTGAGATCCTTCCTATAACATGAGATGTGATATCCAATTCCTTCCCATTCCAAACCTGAGGCCCTTCCTATTGGATGAGATGTGATATCCAACTCCTTCCCATTCCAACCCTGAGACCCTTCCTATAGCATGAGATGTGATGTCTCAATGCTTCTAATACCAAACCTGAGATCCTTCCTATAACATGAGATGTGATATCCAACTCCTTCCATTCCAATCCTGAGACCCGTCCTATAGCATGAGATGTGATATCTCAATGCTTATACCAAACCTGAGACCCTTCCTATAGCATGAGATGTGATATCCAATTGCTTCCCATTCCAATCCTGAGACCCTTCCTATAGCATGAGATGTGATATCTCAATGCTTCTAATACCAAACCTGAGATCCTTCCTCTAACATGAAATGTGATATCCAACTCCTTCCCTTTCCAAACCTAAGAGCCTATCTATAGCATGAGATGTGATATCCAAGTCCTTCCCATTCCAACCCTTAGACCCTTCCAACAGCATGCAATATGATATCTCAATGATTCTAATAACAAACCTGAGACCCGTCCTATAACATGAGATGGGATATCCAACTCCTTCCCATTCCAATCCTGAGACACTTCCGATAGCAGAGATGTGATATCTCAATGCTTATACCAAACCTGAGAACCTTCCTATGGCCTGAGATGTCATATACAACTCCTTCCCATTCCAATCCTGAGACCCTTCCTTTAGCATGAGATGTGATATCTCAATGCTTATACCAAATCTGAGACCCTTCCTATAGCATAATGTGATATCCAATTCCTTCCCATTCCAATCCTGAGACCCTTCCTATAGCATGAGATGTGATATCTCAATGCTTATAACAAACCTGAGAGCCTACCTATAGCATGAGATGTGATATCCAAGTCCATCCCATTCCAATCCTTAGACCCTTCCTACAGCATGCGATGTGATATCTCAATGATTCTAATACCAAACCAGAGACTCTTCCTATAACATTAGATGGGATATCCAACTCCTTCCCATTCCAATCCTGAGCCGCTTCCGATAGCAGAGATGTGATATCTCAATGCTTATACCAAACCTGAGACCCTTCCTATAACATGAGATGTGATATCCAACTCCTTCCCGTTCCAAACCTGAGACACTAACTATAGCATATGTGATATCCAACTCCTTCCCATTCCAAACATGAGACCCTTCCAATAGCAAGAAAGTAATATCCAACTCCTACCCATTCCAATCCTGAGACCCTTCCTATAGCAAGGGATGTGATATCCAAATCCTTCCCATTCCAATCCTGAGACCCTTCCTATAACATGAGATGTGATATCCAACTCCTTCCCATTCCAACCTGAGACACTTCCTATAGCATGAGAAGGGATATCCAACTCCTTGCCATTCAAATCCTGAGACTCTTCCTATAGCATGAGAAGGGATATCCAACTCCTTCCCAATCCAATCCTGAGACCCTTCCGATAGCAGAGACGTGATATCTCAATGCTTCTACCAAACCTGAGACCCTTCCTTTAGCATGAGATGTGATATCCAAATCCTTCACATTCCAATCCTGAGACCCTTCCTATAGCATGAGATGTGATATCTCAATGCTTCTAATACCAAACCTGAGATCCTTCCTATAACATGAGATGTGATATCCAATTCCTTCCCATTCCAAACCTGAGACCCTTCCTATTGGATGGGATGTGATATCCAACTCCTTCCCATTCCAACCCTGAGACCCTTCCTATAGCATGAGATGTGATGTCTCAATGCTTCTAATACCAAACCTGAGATCCTTCCTTATAACATGAGATGTGATATCCAACTCCTTCCATTCCAATCCTGAGACCCGTCCTATAGCATGAGATGTGATATCTCAATGCTTATACCAAACCTGAGACCCTTCCTATAGCATGAGATGTGATATCCAACTGCTTCCCATTCCAATCCTGAGACCCTTCCTATAGCATGAGATGTGATATCTCAATGCTTCTAATACCAAACCTGAGATCCTTCCTCTAACATGAAATGTGATATCCAATTCCTTCCCTTTCCAAACCTAAGAGCCTATCTATAGCATGAGATGTGATATCCAAGTCCTTCACATTCCAACCCTTAGACCCTTACTACAGCATGCAATATGATATCTCAATGATTCTAATAACAAACCTGAGACCCGTCCTATAACATGAGATGGGATATCCAACTCCTTCCCATTCCAATCCTGAGACACTTCCGATAGCAGAGATGTGATATCTCAATGCTTATACCAAACCTGAGACCCTTCCTATAACATGAGATGTGATATCCAAATCCTTCCCGTTCCAAACCTGAGACCCTTCCTTTAGCATGAGATGTGATATCCAACTCCTTCCCATTCCAATCCTGAGACCCTTCCTTTAGCATGAGATGTGATATCCAACTCCTTCCCATTCCAATCCTGAGACCCTTCCTTTAGCATGAGATGTGATATCCAACTCCTTCCCATTCCAATCCTGAGACTCTTCTGATAGCATGAGATGTGATATCTCAATGCTTCTAATACCAAACCTGAGATCCTTCCGATAGCATGAGATGTGATATCTCAATGCTTCTAATACCAAACCTGAGATCCTTCCTATAACATGAGATGTGATATCCAAATCCTTCCCCTTCCAAACCTGAGACCCTCCCTTTAGCATGAGATGTGATATCCAACTCCTTCCCATTCCAATCCTGAGACCCTTCCGATATCATGAGATGCGATATCTCAAAGATTCTAATATCAAACTTGAGACCCTCCCTATAGCGTGAGATGTGATATCCAAGTCCTTCCCATTCCAATCCTGAGACCCTTCCTATAGCATGAGATGTGATATCTCAATGCTTCTAATACCAAACCTGAGACCCTTCCTATAACATGAGATGGGAATATCCAACTCCTTCCCATTCCAATCCTGAGACCCTTCCGATAGCAGAGATGTGATATCTCAATGCTTATACCAAACCTGAGATCCTTCCTATAACATGAGATGTCCTGAGACACTTCCTATAGCATGAGATGTGATATCTCACTGCTTATACCAAACCTGAGACCCTTCCCATAGCATGAGATGTGATATCCAAGTCCTTCCCATTCCAATCCTGAGACACTTCCTATAGCATGAGATGTGATATCTCAATGCTTCTAATACCAAACCTGAGACTCTTCCTATAACATGAGATGGGGAATCCAACTCCTTCCCATTCCAATCCTGAGACCCTTTTGATAGCAGAGATGTGATATCTCAATGTTTATACCAAACCTGAGACCCTTCCTACGGCATGAGTTGTCATATTCAACTCCTTCCCATTCCAATCCTGAGACCCTTCCTATAGCATGAGATGTGATATCCAACTCCTTCCCATTCCAATCCTGAGACCCTTCCTATAGCATGAGATGTGATGTCTCAATGCTTCTAATACCAAACCTGATATCCTTCCTATAACATGAGATGTGATATCCAACTCCTTCCATTCCAATCCTGAGACCCTTCCTATAGCATGAGATGTGATATCTCAATGGTTCTACCAAACCTGAGACCCTTCCTATAGCATGAGATGTGATATCCAACTCCTTCCCATTCCAATCCTGAGACCCTTCCTATAGCCTGAGATGTGATATCTCAATGCCCCTAATACCAAACCTGAGATCCTTCCTCTAACATGAAATGTGATATCCAACTCCTTCACTTTCCAAACCTGAGAGCCTATCTATAGCATGAGATGTGAGATCTAAGTCCTTCCCATTCCAATCCTTAGACCCTTCCTACATCATGCAATATGATATCTCAATGATTCTAATAAAAAACCTGAGACCCGTCCTATAACATGAGATGGGATATTCAACTCCTTCCCATTCCAATCCTGAGACACTTCCGATAGCAGAGATGTGATATCTCAATGTTTATACCAAACCTGAGACCCTTCCTATAACATGAGATGTGATATCCAACTCCTTCCCGTTCCAAACCTGAGACCCTTCCTTTAGCATGAGATGTTATATCCAGCTCCTTCCCATTCCAATCCTGAGACACTTCCGATAGCATGAGATGTGATATCTCAATGCTTCTAATATCAAAACCGAGACCCTCCCTATAGCATGATATGTGATATCTAAGTCCTTCCCATTCCAATCCTGAGAGCCTTCCTATAGCATGAGATGTGATACCTCAATGCTTCTACCAAACCTGAGACCCTTCCTTTAGCATGAGATGTGATATCCAACTCCTTCCCATTCCAATCCTGAGACCCTTCCTATAGCATGAGATGTGATATCTCAATACTTCTAATACCAAACCTGAGATCCTTCCGATAACATGAGATGTGATATCTCAATACTTCTAATACCAAACCTGAGATCCATCCTATAACATGAGATGTGATATCCAAATCCTTCCCCTTCCAAACCTGAGACCCTCCCTTTAGCATGAGATGTGATATCCAACTCCTTCCCATTCCAATCCTGAGACCGTTCTGATAGCATAAGATATATCTCAATGCTTCTATACCAAACCTGAGATCCTTCCGATAGCATGAGATGTGATATCTCAATACTTCTAATACCAAACCTGAGATCCTTCCTATAACATGAGATGTGATATCCAAATCCTTATCTTCCAAACCTGAGACCCTTCCTTTACCATGAGATGTGATATCCAACTCCTTCCCATTCCAATCCTGAGACTCTTCTGATAGCATAAGATATGATATCTCAATGCTTCTATACCAAACCTGAGATCCTTCTGATAGCATGAGATGTGATATCTCAATACTTCTAATACCAAACCTGAGATCCTACCTCTAACATGAAATGTGATATCCAACTCTTTCCCCTTGCAAACCTGAGAGCCTTCCTATAGCATGAGATGTGATATCCAAGTCCTTCCCATTCCAATCCTGAGACCCGTCCTATAACATGAGATGTGATATCCAACTCCTTCCCATTCCAACCTGAGACCCTTCCTATAGCATGAGATGGGATATCCAACTCCTTCCAAATCCAATCCTGATAACCTTCCGATAGCATGAGATGTGATATCCCAATGCTTCTACCAAACCTGAGACCCATACTATGGCATGAGATGTGATATCAAACTCCTTCCCATTCTAATCCTGAGACCCTTCCTATAGCTTGAGATGTGATATCCAACTCCTTCCCATTCCAATTCTGAGACCCTTCCTATACCATGAGACTTGATATCTCAATGCTTCTAATACCAAACCTGAGACCCGTCCTATAACATGAGATGTGATATCCAAATCCTTCCCCTTCCAAACCTTAGACCCTTCCTTATCATGAGATGTGATATCCAACTCCTTCCCATTCCAATCTTGAGACCCTTCCGATATCATGAAATGTGATATCTCAATGCTTCTAATATCAAACTTGAGACCCTCCTTATAGCATGAGATGTGATATCCAAGTCCTTCCCATTCCAATCCTGAGACCCTTCCTATAGCATGAGATGTGATATCTCAATGCTTCTAATACCAAACCTGAGATCCTTCCTATAACATGAGATGGGAATATCCAATGTGATATCCAACTCCTTCCCATTCCAATCCTGAGACCCTTCCTATAGCATGAGATGTGATATCCAACTCCTTCCCATTCCAATCCTGAGATCCTGAGACCCTTCCTATAGCCTGAGATGTGATATCTCAATGTTTATACCAAACCTGAGACCCTTCCTATAACATGAGATGTGATATCCAACTCCTTCCCGTTCCAAACCTGAGACCCTTCCTTTAGCATGAGATGTGATATCCAGCTCCTTCCCATTCCAATCCTGAGACAATTCCGATAGCATGAGATGTGATATCTCAATGCTTCTAATATCTAAACTGAGACCCTCCCTATAGCATGATATGTGATATCTAAGTCCTTCCCATTCCAATCCTGAGACCCTTCCTATAGCATGAGATGTGATATCTCAATGCTTATCCTTGATTCCTGTAGTAAATTGATTTCCTTTGCAGGCCGACTCCTGTCACGAATGCCTTGTCTGCATGCATTCTCTCCTGGCCATTCTCTCACCGTGGCTATTTGCCTACCCCCTTCCTCTCTCAGTGGATGGACTTCTCCGTCCTAGCCTCCTACCACTCAACTCCGCCTACTTGGAGAATTCAACATGAACCTGTATGCTTCCTGACCTGGACTTTTACGAGATCTGCAACACTTCATGTCGCTGGCCCTACACACTGCAGGGAATACTCAGGATTTTCTGATCTCAGACCTCCCCCTCTGTAACCCTCTCAACAATCCTCTCCCGTGGTGATCAAGTTCTCATCTTCAAAGAAGGCTAACTGCCAGCTGTTCCTCCTCAGAGGAGTTCTCCCTTTCTGTCCCTGCTCCCTGCACCGTTTCGCGTTGCAAACACTCGCTTCCCTGCTCTCTTGTTTAGACGCTTTTCCTTCTCAGAGGCCTTCTTGCTTTTTGGCTTACTGCACAAAAACCCAGACTCATTTAAAAGTGGAAAAGGTCGCTTTAATGTGACAGGCCAAAGCTTACAATCATAACGCATAACTGGCTCCATGGCCTAACAAACTAAATGGCTATTTAAACAATCAATTAAAATAACTTAAACATTTCCCATTTTCCCCCAACAATTAAATAATTAAATAACCCATTTCCTCCCAAATGATCCCTTGGATCCTACCGAATCCTTGCCCCTTTTCCAGGTGTCCCGCTTTTTCCCCAGGGGCCATGCCCCTCCAGGCTCAATACCTGATCCACCGGGGTGACCTGCTTGTGCAAGCAGCGCCACCCCCTCCTTTCCCGTGTCATTCCCCCATTGTGCTTCCCCCCCCCACATCAAAAGGGGCCATGCCCCCGGCCACCCGAACACTCTTGACCCCTTTAACTCCCCTCTACACCAAACTCCTCTTACCTGGGACCTGCAGCCAGCCTGACCTGCCACATCAGCAACAATATTACACATAACTTCCCCGATGCCCTGACCTGTCACGCCAAGCTACCAACCCCGCCCTCTTAACCGACCCCCAAACCATAAACCCCCCCCCCCTCTTCCTCATCCTCCCCTGCCAAAACGACCCCCCCATTACAAATAACTTCCTTAAACAAAATGAAGGGGTGGGAGGGAGGGACAATCGACAAGTCCTAACCGTCGCCTGCCTCCCGAACCTTCCCTGAGCCCTTAAATACCCCGGGACCAGGCGCTCTACCCCCCCACGGCCACTCGCTGGCCGTGTGCAGCGCCAAAATACTCCCCGGGGGGAAACGCTGCGCGTTCCCCCCGGGGCCCCCCTTTTGGCTTACTGCACAAAAACCCAGACTCATTTAAAAGTGGAAAAGGTCGCTTTAATGTGACAGGCCAAAGCTTACAATCATAACGCATAACTGGCTCCATGGCCTAACAAACTAAATGGCTATTTAAACAATCAATTAAAATAACTTAAACATTTCCCATTTTCCCCCAACAATTAAATAATTAAATAACCCATTTCCTCCCAAATGATCCCTTGGATCCTACCGAATCCTTGCCCCTTTTCCAGGTGTCCCCCTTTTTCCCCAGGGGCCATGCCCCTCCAGGCTCAATACCTGATCCACCGGGGTGACCTGCTTGTGCAAGCAGCGCCACCCCCTCCTTTCCCGTGTCATTCCCCCATTGTGCTTCCCCCCCCCACATCAAAAGGGGCCATGCCCCCGGCACCAGAAAAACCCTCCCCTGAGGAGTTCTTTCTGCCCCAAACCCCCCCCCCTCTTTCTACCTCAAACTTTTTACCCAATCTCCCAGCCATGAACTCAAATCCGCCAGGTAGTAGCTATTTCCGTATATGGACAAGTGTACCCCATCCCCTCTAAAAACCAGAAACCCCTCATATGTTATCTCCTTATGGTCCATGACCCTCACTTTCAATGACGCACAAAATTTTTCCATTTCTCTATTTATCCCCTTCCTAGCCCGCTCTATCGCTCCCTCATTCCTTGCACCCCTCCAAACTCTTCTCGGCAACAACTTCGTCCACACCACCACTGCTTGCGGCCAGATATCCCTAACCCAACCTAAGTCCCTCTTCATCTTTCTCAGCAGAGCCACCCCCGTATCCCTAACCAGGTCATTCTCCCCAGCATGCAGCATCACCACCTGAGGAACCCCATATCGCTCTCTCATTCCTGCCAGTATGGGCAGCAGCTGATCCCATCTCAGGCCCCCCAAACCATGCCACCTCACCACCACTTCTTTATAACTGCACCCCAGCTGTCTACCAAACACCCTTTTCTCCGCCTCTTTGCCAGCCCACTTCACAATTGAATGTCCCACAATCCAAACTTGCGCCAACTCCCCCTTTCTTTGCACAGCATCTGAAACAAAAATTACACAAATTACTGACAAGTCAACTTATTACACAAAACAAAACAACTCGCCCCCCAAGTCCTCCACCAACTGTCTTCAGTAATCCCTCTTCCCAAAATCCCTGACGTAACCCTTGTATTTTCCCGATCTCCAACGCCCCAAGCTTTTCAACCGTTCTTCAGAAAAACCCAACCTGCTGCCCTCAGATGCTGCGCCCATCCTAAAAGAATGAGTCCCAAACTCCTCCCCCTGTTCCCCTACCCTGCCCAGCGCCTTACGCAATACTCCCAAAACCTGCGCTGCTGAAACCGGGGATCCATCCGCATGCTGGAAAACCAGACCAGAGCTAAACCCGCAGCGCTCCCTCCATACTTTGCCCACTTTAATTGGGCATAGACCCTCGCTCCCTCGACCCAGCCGGACCCAGGAGCCCCTTCCCTTCTGATCCGTCTTTGACTTTTTAATCTTGATGTCTAGCCCTTCTTCTGTGATCTGCACATCATCCCACTGCAGCCCCCCTAGCCCCCCTTTTCCCCCTACCAGCTCAGAAACCCTAAATGCCCCAAAAAATAACCATGTAAAGCAAGCTGCAAACAATTCCACTTCCCATACCGACCAGCAAACTCCCCCCAAAACCTCAATCAAACTCTGCAGTAATTCAGCCGATATCGGCCTCCTCCTATCTTTGTCCCTCTTACTCTCCCTTGCCCATCCTTCCAACATCCTACTTGCCATCTCCCCCCCACTTGGTTGAAAACCCCAAAACCATTTTCCGTAAAAGGAAATCCCTGCTAGTTTTCCTGTTATTGTTGCCCTTGACCAGCCCCTGTCAATGCACCTAAGTATGAAATTAATCACATCATCCCTCCTCCGCTCTTCCGCATCCCATCTACCCCTCCAACTACTAGCTCCTCCTCTAATAAACTCCTCCCAGGCCCTCCTGTATGACTTCCTGGATGCCGCGGCCAATGAACCCTCCACCAGTGCCAGCGCTCTCATCCTCCTATCTTCCACAGCTCCTTCGGAATCTGCCGCCCCTCCCGATCTGCCTCCGGAGCCAATCCACGGAATCTCTGCCATTGAAAACGAGATAATGCATCAGCGATGCCATTATCCTTCCCTGGCACATGTGTTGCTTTAAACACCACATTCCATTCCATGCAACGCAAGACAAATTCTCTCATCAATCTTGCCACCCTCTGATCCCTCGCTGACTGCCTGTTCACCACATGGACCACGCACTCATTGTCTACATTGAAATTCACCTTCTTATTTCGCAGCTCCTTCCCCCACAACTCCAATGCAACTAGTAATGGAAAAAACTCCAGGAACGCTATGCTCCTCCCTTCCTTCAACCATCTCTCCGGCCATTTTTCGGCACACCATTTTCCTCCCCAAAACACTCCAAATCCACCAGCCCCCGCTGCATCCGAGAGAATCTGAACTTCCCAAGTCACTGGATCTCCCTGCAACCACATAGACGTTCCATTGAAACTCTCCAGAAAACGCAACCAAATCCTGCAATCCTCCCGCACTGCCCCCGATATTCTTATCCTGTGATGTGGGCACTTCGCTCCCGCCATGGACCTTGCCATATTTCTGCAAAACGTCCTCCCCGGGGCCACCACCTTACATGCAAAGTTCAGATGCCCCACCAGTCTCTGCATCTCTACCAGCATCATTTTCTTGGCCCCTACTGTTTTCTCCAACAGTGCCACCAATTTGCTCACCTTGTCGTGCGGCAAGCGTGAGGTCATGGCCACTGAATCCAACTCAATTCCCAGGAATGTTAACACCACTGCCGGCCCTTCCGTCTTGTCTTCGGCTAATGGTACCCCCAACTCCTCCATCAAGTCTTGAAACAACTTTAGCATTCTTCTGCAATCCTCCTCCCTCTTTGCCCCGCTAATAAACAGAAAGTCATCCAGATAGTGCAACACACTCTCCCACCCTGAGCTGAATGAGAAAACCCACTGTAAAAAAGAGCTAAATCGCTCAAACAGCGCGCAGGAGATTGCACAACCCATAGGCAATGCTTTGTCTATGTAAATATGGTTCTCAAACTGCAACCCCAACAACCAAAAATCCTCTGGGTGCACTGGCAATAATCTAAATGCCGCTTTTATGTCACACTTAGCCATGAAGGCCCCTCGCCCTTCTTTCCTTATTAGCTCCACCGCCTGGTCTACACTCGCGTACACTACCCCACACTCTTCCGGGGCAATAAAGTCATTAACTGACATACCCTCCGGCCAAGACAAGTGATGAATCAGTCTGAACTCCCCCGGGGCTTTCTTGGGTACCACCCCCAGTGGAGATATTACTAGGTCACCCGGTACTTCATCAAACGGACCCACCATCCTGCCCGCTTCCAATTCCTTGCTCAATTTTTTCCTTACCACTTCCATGTTCTCTCTTGCTGACTTCAGATTTTCCGCCCATCTCCGCACCCTTGGACCCTGGTAACCTAATCTAAACCCCTGCCCAAAACCCTCACTCAAAATCTTAGCACCTTCCCTATCCGGGTAGAATTGCAACCACTCCTCCAGCGCCTCCACTTTAATTGGAGTAAAAGCTTTTCCCCCCAACCCCTCTACCTGCCCCTCTCCCCCTTCCCCTGTCTCCTTGTTGGAAACACTGCGTGAGAGGGTGTTTCCCCCCGCACTTGCTGCACTCATGCTTAAACCTACACATCGTTCTTGCGCAGTTCTCCTTATTGTACCCCCAGCATGCTGCTGAGGATTGGCCCCTGCCTCCTCCCCCCGCCCCTTCATGGGCGGGGCGACCAAGAAAGGGCCGGAAAGGCACTGGCAGCCCACTCGCTGTGTGCAATGTCGGGGCTGGCCTCGTTGGGGCCATCCATTGTAGCCACAGATCCATATCTATCTCCCCCCAGACCGCCTGACTGTCCTCCGCCATTCTTGCTCTAAATTCTTCGTCATACCTTACCCAAGCAAAGCCCCCAAAGCTCGTGAAAGCCTTCCTTACTACATCCATGTATTTCAACAGAGCCACGCAACGCTCCGGGAATTTTTCGCAATACACGCTGGCATAAATGATAAACGCCGACGTCCAATTCTCAATGGTCACCGTGACCCTCGGGCGTGAAGCCAACTCTCTCTCTTCCTCCTTAGACCCCTCTTTCGCTCTCACCTCCCTATGCAGCAACTTGAAGACATCCACAAATTCTCCTCCCTGTATCTTCTCCCTGGTCGCTGCCATCAAATGTGCCCCCAATGGTTTTGTTATCCCCATGTATGGCAATTTCTTCTCCTTTCCCTTTACCTCCCCCTCTTTATCTTTTCCCGCTTGCACCTCGAGCCCCAATGGCTCCACCACTTTGTCCGTTTGGACCTCCACTGAGCAAATGTTCTTTCCAACCCCTTCGGCTCCAAAAGCCTGCACCCCTACTTCCTTCATCACACCTTGTAGACCACCCCGGTCATCCCCCAACCCCCTATTTGTGACCCCTCTCTGCCATGCAGATGACCATTCCCTTTCCCTCTCACCTCTTTCCACGCCTGCCATCTGCGGCCTGGCCTCCACACCGGTGCTCCTCCTCTCCATTCTTAGAGGGCTCCTGCTGCGGGGACAAAACATGTCATCACAATCGCCCAGCCAATAATTTCCTCGACCCGCTTCGCCCCGACCCCCTTGTACTTCCCTTTCCCCGTCCCACCTTGAACTTCTTCTCTCCTTGGCCCTTTCCATTTCCGTCCTGTAATCCTCACGTTCCCATTGCCCCCCGTATTCCTCCCAACCAACTTCATCACCCCTTAAATACCATTGAGGATGCGGGCTCCTGCCCGAGATGATTTGCTGATCTTCCTCCGAGCCCGGGGCGTCCGCCCCGCCACCCCTCTGACGTCTTCTCGGCGGGGCTGTGGGAACCTCTGCCTGGTCCTCTTCTCTTGGGCGAGGCGTTCCGACCTCCACCCTGACGTCCTCGTTGCTAGGGGCTGTGCTGTGCCCTCTAGGCTCTCCTTGCACTAACCGAGGAGGGGCCGTACCGAAACCCTCACCCTCCACCTGCACAGCGGGGGCTGCGCAGCGCCCTCCGCCCCCACTCCTCCTATCCGGGGGGGCCGTTCCGCGCCCCACCCTGCCCTCCTCAATTGACGGGGACCTCTCCCTCCTTCTCCCACCTGCGCTCTTCTGCAGGTATTTTCCCCCTCTTCCTCTCTGCCCTGCCACACCCACCTGCCCTCCACCCCTGCCCCCACTGTTGTTCCCTCGGTCTCTACCCTCTCTAGAACTCCCCTCTACCCTGGAGCTATCATACCCTTCCTCCCTTTCTGGCTGACCCCCTGAACTCATTAAACCCCCATCTGCCCTCCTGTCTCTCTCCCTCCTCATCTTCCTGCCCCTAGATTCCCAAATCTCCCCTTTTCCTGCCGTAGGGGTGCAAGCCACCACCGCCGCCAATGCACCGTCTGCCGCCGCTCTGCGCTGCGGCCGGCCCCCACCGCTCCCTTCCTCTCCCGTAACTTCCCCTACCGCAGTTTCCACTTGGGCTTTAGTGGCCCTGCTAATGATTTCCAGGGCCTTCTTCAAGGCCCCGGCATCCACCAGCCCCTTCTTGCTCGCCCCCCGGCCTGTCATTGTGCACACTAAAATGTGTGTGCCCAGCAGAATCACCCTTTCAAAGATTTTCCCTAAATACCCAGAAATATGCCCCCTAAAATTGCACTAATTACTCTATGCCCCCGAGCCGGGACCTACCTGTGGACTAGCACCCTTGGCCCTGAGAACCCTCACAACCCTCACCCTAACTTAACCGCCCCCCAGAACCACAAAACACACCTAGTGTGCTACCCTGTAAATTAACCTCCCTAATACTGCCAATTCATAAAAGGAAAAAATTTTCCCAAAATAAACTTCCCAAATTAGCTTTTTTTTTTTTTTTTTACTATCAGCTTCCTTAATGATAAATTGCAAAATATAAAATTAATATAATTTTTTTTTTTTTTTTAAACCTAAATAACTAAAATTTCCTCTTCAACCCCCCCCCCCCTCTCTACCCTGGACACGAAACCCACGAGAGCCCTCCCCACCACTGTAGCCAAGCACTTAGTGCTCCCTGACCGGCAGAGAACACTGCCCCCTGGCGGTGACACACCAACACCGCACTCCCTCTACACGCGAGGGACACGGCCCCTTTAAGAACCTTGCCCAACCCTCTTACTGTACGAGCGCTGCTACGACACCAACGCTCGTCAAAAAAGGCGACGAAAGTTCCCCCGCGGAGCCGCGGCAAAGCCGCTGGATCTCCGCCCCCACCCCCAGGCCCCAAACGCACAGCGGGCCCGAGCACGGGAGACACTTCCCACACAAAACCAGCCACACACCGCGGAGCCCCCACGCCCCCCGCTCACGGGATACCCTCGGCGTGAAAAAGGAAACCTGAAGACCCGGTAAGACGCGAGGGGTGTCTTATATACGGCACCCCTCCTACACACGCTAAACAAACGAAATGAAATTATTATTATTATTAATTTTTTTTTTTTTTTTTTTAAGACCTACCCGCCCTCCTCCTCTACTATTCCCCCACCTCACCTGCACTACACTCGTCACCTAGGCCCCGGAACCACAGGGAAGGCTCGGGAGCAGGCAACAGGACCTGACAATCATCAAGTCCTAACTGTCGCCTGCCTCCCGAACCTTCCCTGAGCCCTTAAATACCCCCCCCAGGAGACGCTCTGCCCCACGGCCACTCGCTGGCCATGTGCATCGCCAAAAATCTCCCCGGGGGGAAACGCTTCGCGTTCCCCCCGGGGCCCCCCTTTTCGAGCTGTTTCTGCTCGTTTTTAGCACGTTTCAATACGTCTAGCGGGTTACAGCTATATGTTGAATAATGGGGTTATAAAGCATTCTGAACACTATCTTGTGGAGCTCATTGGAAGGCTGTAGGAAGAGGAGAGAAGGCAGGGAACACGCATCTAAACCAGAGAGCTGGGAAGCGAGTACATGCAACGCGGAACGGTGCAGGGAGCAGGGACAGAAAGGATGAACGCCTATGAGGAGGAGCAGCTGGTAGTCAGCCTGCTCTGGAGAGGAGAATGTGATCACCAGGGGAGTGCAGCCTGTGAAGTAGAAGGGACGATGAACACAGGGCGACTGCATTAACAGATGGCAAATACACGTTCCAAAACAGTCAGGAAAGCTGATAATGCCTTGAAGATTTCAGCCGTATACATTCAGCCTGTGAACAGCAGTAGACGTTGACCCCCCCTTGTATGGGAGAACAGTGGTTAAAAACTTCAGGATTCGACAACAAACGCACGGACAGTACATACATGGGAACCCATCAGAATTAGCATTTACAAAAACGCGAGGAAAGTACATGTTCTAGCTGTTTTTGCTAGTTTACAGCACGTTTCAATACGTCTAGCGGGTTACGGCTATATGTTGAATAATGGGTGTTATAGAGCATTCTGAGCACTGTGTATCTTTTGGAGCTCATTTTTTGATTTGAAGGCAGCGGGAAGAGGAGAGAAGGCAGGGAACACGCGTCTAAACCAGAGAGCTGGGAAGCGAGTACTTGCAACGCGAAAAGGGCAGAAAGGAAGAAGGCCTCTGAGAAGGAAAAGCGTCTAAGCCAGAGAGCAGGAAAGCGAGTGTTTGCATCGCGAAACTGTGCAGGGAGCAGGGACAGAAAGGGAGAACTCCTCTGAGGAGGAATAGCTGGCAGTTAGCCTTCTTTGGAGATGAGAACTTGATCACCACGGGAGAGGATTGTTGAGAGGGTTACAGAGGGGGAGGTCTGAGATCAGAAAATCCTGAGTATTCCCTGCAGTGTGTAGGGCCAGCGACATGAAGAGTTGCAGATCTCGTAAAATTCCAGGTCAGGAAGCATACAGGTTCATGTTGAATTCTCCAAGTAGGCGGAGTTGAGTGGTAGGAGGCTAGGATGGAGAAGTCCATCCACTGAGAGAGGAAGGGGGTAGGCAAATAGCCACGGTGAGCGAATGGCCAGGAGAGAATGCATGCAGACAAGGCATTCGTGACAGGAGTCGGCCTGCAAAGGAAATCAATTTACTACAGGAATCAAGGATAAGCATTGAGATAGCACATCTCATGCTATAGGGTCTCAGGATTGGAATGGGAAGGATTTAGATATCACATATGCTATAGGGAGGGTCTCAGTTTTGATATTAGAAGCATTAAGATATCACATCTCATGCTATCGGAAGTGTCTCAGGATTGGAATGGGAAGGAGCTGGATATCACATCTCATGCTAAAGGAAGGGTCTCAGGTTTGGAACGGGAAGGAGTTGGATATCACATCTCATGTTATAGGAAGGGTCTCAGGTTTGGTATAAACATTGAGATATCACATCTCTGCTATCGGAAGTGTCTCAGGATTGGAATGGGAAGGAGTTGGATATCCCATCTCATGTTATAGGACGGGTCTCAGGTTTTTTATTAAAATCATTGAGATATCATATTGCATGCTGTAGGAAGGGTCTAAGGATTGGAATGGAAGGAGTTGGATATCACATCTCATGTTAAAGGAAGGATCTCAGGTTTGGTATTAGAAGCATTGAGACATCACATCTCATGCTATAGGAAGGGTCTCAGGATTGGAATGGGATGGAGTTGGATATCACATCTCATGCTATAGGAAGGGTCTCAGGATTGGAATGGGAAGGAGTTGGATATCACATCTCATGTTATAGGAAGGGTCTCAGGTTTGGTATAAACATTGAGATATCACATCTCTGCTATCGGAAGTGTCTCAGGATTGGAATGGGAAGGAGTTGGATATCCCATCTCATGTTATAGGACGGGTCTCAGGTTTTTTATTAAAATCATTGAGATATCATATTGCATGCTGTAGGAAGGGTCTAAGGATTGGAATGGGAAGGAGTTGGATATTCCCATCTCATGTTATAGGAAGGGTCTCAGGTTTGGTATTAGAAGCATTGAGATATCACATCTCATGCTATAGGAAGGGTCTCAGGATTGGAATGGGAAGGACTTGGATATCACATCTCATGCTATAGGGAGGGTCTCAAGTTTGATAGAAGCATTGAGATATCACATTTCATGATATCGGAAGGGTCTCAAGATTGGAATGGGAAGGAGTTGGATATCACATCTCATGATAAAGGAAGGGTCTAAGGTTTGGAAGGGGAAGGATTTGGATATCACATCTCATGTTATAGGACGGGTCTCAGGTTTGGTATTAGAAGCATTGATATATCAAGTCTCATGGTATAGGAAGGGTCTCAGAATTGGAATGGGAAGGAGTTGGATATCACATTTCAAGCTATAGGAAGGGTCTCAGGATTAGAATGGGAAGGAGTTTGATATCACATCTCATGCCATAATATGGGTCTCAGGTTTGGTAGAAGCATTGGGTTATCACATCTCATGCTATCAGAAGGGTATCGGGATTGGATTTGGAAGGAGTTGGATATCCCATCTCATGCTATAGGAAGGGTCTCAGGTTGGAATGGGAAGGAGTTGGATATCACATCTCATGTTATAGGAAGGGTCTCAGGATTGGAATGGGAAGGACTTGGATATCACATCTCATGCTATAGGAAGGCTCTCAGGTTTGCAAGGGGAAAGAGTTGGATATCACATTTCATGTTAGAGGTAGGATCTCAGGTTTGGTATTAGAAGCATTGAGATATCACATCTCATGCTATCAGAAGGATCTCAGGTTTGGTATAGAAGCATTGAGATATCATATCTTATGCTATCAGAAGAGTCTCAGGATTGGAATGGGAAGGAGTTGGATATCACATCTCATGGTAAAGGGAGGGTCTCAGGTTTGGAAGATAAGGATTTGGATATCACATCTCATGTTATAGGAAGGATCTCAGGTTTGGTATTAGAAGTATTGAGATATCACATCTCATGCTATCGGAAGGATCTCAGGTTTGGTATAGAAGCATTGAGATATCATATCTTATGCTATCAGAAGGGTCTCAGGATTGGAATGGGAAGGAGTTGGATATCACATCTCATGCTAAAGGGAGGGTCTCAGGTTTGGAAGGGGAAGGATTTGGATATCACATCTCATGTTATAGGATGGATCTCAGGTTTGGTATTAGAAGTATTTAGATATCACATCTCATGCTATAGGAAGGGTCTCAGGATTGGAATGGGAAGGAGTTGGATATCACATCTCATGCTAAAGGAAGGGTCTCAGGTTTGGTAGAAGCATTGAGATATCACATCTCATGCTATAGGAAGGGTCTCAGGATTGGAATGGGAAGGACTTAGATATCACATATCATGCTATAGGGAGGGTCTCAGTTTTGATATTAGAAGCATTGAGATATCACATCTCATGCTATCGGGAGTGTCTCAGGATTGGAATAGGAAGGAGCTGGATATCACATCTCATGCTAAAGGAAGGGTCTCAGGTTTGGAACGGGAAGGAGTTGGATATCACATCTCATGTTATAGGAAGGGTCTCAGGTTTGGTATAAACATTGAGATATCACATCTCTGCTATCGGAAGTGTCTCAGGATTGGAATGGGAAGGAGTTGGATATCCCATCTCATGTTATAGGACGGGTCTCAGGTTTTTTATTAGAATCATTGAGATATCATATTGCATGCTGTAGGAAGGGTCTAAGGATTGGAATGCGAAGGACTTGGATATCACATCTCATGCTATAGATAGGCTCTCAGGTTTGGAAAGTGAAGGAGTTGGATATCACATTTCATGTTAGAGGAAGGATCTCAGGTTTGGTATTAGAGGCATTGAGATATCACATCTCAGGCTATAGGAAGGGTCTCAGGATTGGAATGGGAAGGAGTTGGATATCACATCTCATGCTATAGGAAGGGTCTCAGGTTTGGTATAAGCATTGAGATATCACATCTCATGCTATAGGAAGGGTCTCAGGATTGGAATGGAAGGAGTTGGATATCACATCTCATGTTATAGGAAGGATCTCAGGTTTGGTATTAGAAGCATTGAGACATCACATCTCATGCTATAGGAAGGGTCTCAGGATTGGAATGGGAAGGAGTTGGATATCAAATCTCATGCTATAGGAAGGGTCTCAGGATTGGAATGGGAAGGAGTTGAATATGACATCTCATGCCGTAGGAAGGGTCTCAGGTTTGGTATAAACATTGAGATATCACATCTCTGCTATCAAAAGGGTCTCAGGATTGGAATTGGAAGGAGTTGGATATCCCATCTCATGTTATAGGAAGAGTCTCAGGTTTGGTATTAGAAGCATTGAGATATCACATCTCATGCTATAGGAAGTGTCTCAGGATTGGAATAGGAAGGACTTGGATATCACATCTCATGCTATAGGTAGGGTCTCAAGTTTGACATTAGAAGCATTGAGATATCACATCTCATGCTATAGGAAGGGTCTCAGGATTGGAATGGGAAGGAGTTGGATATCACATCTCATGTTATAGGAAGGATCTCAGGTGTGGTATAAGCATTGAGATATCACATCTCTGCTATCGGAAGGGTCTCAAGATTGGAATGGGAAGGAGTTGGATATTCCCATCTCATGTTATAGGAAGGGTCTCAGGTTTGGTATTAGAAGCATTGAGATATCACATCTCATGCTATAGGAAGGGTCTCAGGATTGGAATGGGAAGGACTTGGATATCACATCTCATGCTATAGGGAGGGTCTCAAGTTTGATATTAGAAGCTTTGAGATATCACATCTCATGATATCGGAAGGGTC
Organism: Ambystoma mexicanum; assembly: GCF_040938575.1. Taxonomy (NCBI): domain Eukaryota; kingdom Metazoa; phylum Chordata; class Amphibia; order Caudata; family Ambystomatidae; genus Ambystoma; species Ambystoma mexicanum. The sequence continues at coordinate 5,911,429 of NC_090922.1, read as the reverse complement.
TCAGGATTGGAATGGGAAGGAGTTGGATATCACATCTCATGATAAAGGAAGGGTCTAAGGTTTGGAAGGGGAAGGATTTGGATATCACATCTCATGTTATATTACGGGTCTCAGGTTTGGTATTAGAAGCATTGAGATATCAAGTCTCATAGTATAGGAAGGGTCTCAGAATTGGAATGGGAAGGAGTTGGATATCCCATCTCATGTTATAGGAAGAGTCTCTGGTTTGGTATTAGAATCATTGAGATATCACATCGCATGCTGTAGGAAGGGTCTAAGGATTGGAATGGGATGGACTTGGATATCACATCTCATGCTATAGGTAGGCTCTCAGGTTTGGTATAAGCATTGAGATATCACATCTCATGCTATAGGAAGGGTCTCAGAATTGGAATGGGAAGGAGTTGGATATCACATCTCAAGCTATAGGAAGGGTCTCAGTATTGGAATGGGAAGGACTTGGATATCACATCTCATGCTATAGGAAGGCTCTCAGGTTTGGAAGGGGAAAGAGTTGGATATCTCATTTCATGTTAGAGGTAGGATCTCAGGTTTGGTATTAGAGGCATTGAGATATCACATCTCATGCTATCAGAAGGGTCTCAGGAATGGAATGGGAAGGATTTGGATATCACATCTCATGTTATAGGAAGGATCTCAGGTTTGGTATTAGAAGCATTGAGATATCACATCTCATGCTATCAGAAGGATCTCAGGTTTGGTATTAGAGGCATTGAGATATCACATCTCATGCTAAAGGGAGGGTCTCAGGTTTGGAAGGGGAAGGATTTGGATATCACATCTCATGTTATAGGAAGGATCTCAGGTTTGGTATTAGAAGCATTGAGATATCACATCTCATGCTATAGGAAGGGTCTCAGGATTGGAATAGGAAGGAGTTGGATATCACATTTCATGCTAAAGGGAGGGTCTCAGGTTTGGAAGGGGAAGGATTTGGATATCACATCTCATGTTATCGGAAGGATCTCACGTTTGGTATTAGAAGTATTGAGATATCATATCTCATGCTATAGGAAGGGTCTCAGGATTGGAATGGGAAGGAGTTGGATATCACATCTCATGCTATAGGGAGGGTCTCAGGATTGGAATGGGAAGGACTTAGATATCACATATCATGCTATAGGGAGGGTCTCAGTTTTGATATTAGAAGCATTGAGATATCACATCTCATGCTATCGGAAGTGTCTCAGGATTGGAATGGGAAGGAGCTGGATATCACATCTCATGCTAAAGGAAGGGTCTCAGGTTTGGAACGGGAAGGATTTGGATATCACATCTCATGTTATAGGAAGGGTCTCAGGTTTGGTATAAGCATTGAGATATCACATCTCTGCTATCGGAAGTGTCTCAGGATTGGAATGGGAAGGAGTTGGATATCCCATCTCATGTTATAGGACGGGTCTCAGGTTTGTTATTAGAATCATTGAGATATCATATTGCATGCTGTAGGAAGGGTCTAAGGGTTGGAATGTGAAGGACTTGGATATCACATCTCATGCTATAGATAGGCTCTTAGGTTTGGAAAGGGAAGGAGTTGGATATCACATTTCATGTTAGAGGAAGGATCTCAGGTTTGGTATTAGAAGCATTGAGATATCACATCTCATGCTATAGGAAGGGTCTCAGGATTGGAATGGGAAGCAGTTGGATATCACATCTCATGCTATAGGAAGGGTCTCAGGTTTGGTATAAGCATTGAGATATCACATCTCATGCTATAGGACGGGTCTCAGGATTGGAATGGAAGGAGTTGGATATCACATCTCATGTTATAGGAAGGATCTCAGGTTTGGTATTAGACGCATTGAGACATCACATCTCATGCTATAGGAAGGGTCTCAGGGTTGGAATGGGAAGGAGTTGGATATCACATCTCATCCAATAGGAAGGGTCTCAGGTTTGGAATGGGAAGGAATTGGATATCACATCTCATGTTATAGGAAGGATCTCAGGTTTGGTATTAGAAGCATTGAGATATCTCATCTCATGCTATAGGAAGGGTCTCAGGATTGGAATGTGAAGGATTTGGATATCACATCTCATGCTAAAGGAAGGGTCTCAGGTTTGGTAGAAGCATTGAGATATCACGTCGCTGCTATCGGAAGGGTCTCAGGTTTGGATGGGAAGGAGTTGGATATCCCTTCTCATGCTATAGGAAGGGACTCAGGATTTGAATGGCAAGGAGTTGGATATCACATCTCATGCCATAGGAAGGGTCTCAGGTTTGGTATAAGCATTGAGATATCACATCTCTGCTATCGGAAGGGTCTCAGGATTGGATTGGGAAGGAGTTGGATATCCCTTCTCATGCTATAGGAAGTGTCTCAGGTTGGAATGGGAAGGAGTGGGATATCACATCTCATGTTATAGGAAGGGTCTCAGGATTGGAATGGGAAGGATTTGGATATCACATCTCTTGCTATAGGAAGGGTCTCAGGATTGGAATGGGTAGGAGTTGGATATTACTTTCTTGCTATAGGAAGGGTCTCATGTTTGGAATGGGAAGGAGTTGGATATCACATATGCTATAGTTAGTGTCTCAGGTTTGGAACGGGAAGGAGTTGGATATCACATCTCATGTTATAGGAAGGGTCTCAGGTTTGGTATAAGCATTGAGATATCACATCTCTGCTATCGGAAGCGGCTCAGGATTGGAATGGGAAGGAGTTGGATATCCCATCTCATGTTATAGGAAGAGTCTCTGGTTTGGTATTAGAATCATTGAGATATCACATCGCATGCTGTAGGAAGGGTCTAAGGATTGGAATGGGATGGACTTGGATATCACATCTCATGTTATAGGTAGGCTCTCAGGTTTGGTATAAGCATTGAGATATCACATCTCATGCTATAGGAAGGGTCTCAGGATTGGAATGGGAAGGAATTGGATATCACATCTCATGCTATAGGAAGGGTCTCAGATTTGGTATAAGCATTGAGATATCACATCTCATGCTAAAGGAAGGGTCTCAGGATTGGAATGGGAAGGAGTTGTATATGACATCTCAGGCCATGACATCTCAGGCCATAGGAAGGTTCTCAGGTTTGGTATAAGCATTGAGATATCATATTGCATGCTGTAGGAAGGGTCTAAGGATTGGAATGGGAAGGACCTGGATATCACATCTCATGCTATAGAACGGCTCTCAGGTTTGGAAAGGGAAGGAGTTGGATATCACATCTCATGTTATAGTATGGATCTCAGGTTTGGTATTAGAAGTATTGAGATATCACATCTCATGCTATAGGAAGGGTCTCAGGACTGGAATGGGAAGGAGTTGGATATCACATCTCATGCTAAAGGAAGGGTCTCAGGTTTGGTAGAAGCATTGAGATATCACATCTCATGCTATAGGAAGGGTCTCAGGATTGGAATGGGAAGGACTTAGATATCACATATCATGCTATAGGGAGGGTCTCAGTTTTGATATTAGAAGCATTGAGATATCACATCTCATGCTATCGGAAGTGTCTCAGGATTGGAATGGGAAGGAGCTGGATATCACATCTCATGCTAAAGGAAGGGTCTCAGGTTTGGAACGGGAAGGAGTTGGATATCACATCTCATGTTATAGGAAGGGTCTCAGGTTTGGTATAAACATTGAGATATCACATCTCTGCTATCGGAAGTGTCTCAGGATTGGAATGGGAAGGAGTTGGATATCCCATCTCATGTTATAGGACGGGTCTCAGGTTTGTTATTGGAATCATTGAGATATCATATTGCATGCTGTAGGAAGGGTCTAAGGGTTGGAATGTGAAGGACTTGGATATCACATCTCATGCTATAGATAGCCTCTTAGGTTTGGAAAGGGAAGGAGTTGGATCTCACATTTCATGTTAGAGGAAGGATCTCAGGTTTGGTATTAGAAGCATTGAGATATCACATCTCATGCTATAGGAAGGGTCTCAGGATTGGAATGGGAAGGAGTTGGATATCACATCTCATGCTATAGGAAGGGTCTCAGGTTTGGTATAAGCATTGATATATCACATCTCATGCTATAGGAAGGGTCTCAGGATTGGAATGGGAAGGAGTTGGATATCACATCTCATGCTATAGGGAGGGTCTCAGGATTGGAATGGGAAGGACTTAGATATCACATATCATGCTATAGGGAGGGTCTCAGTTTTGATATTAGAAGCATTGAGATATCACATCTCATGCTATCGGAAGTGTCTCAGGATTGGAATGGGAAGGAGCTGGATATCACATCTCATGCTAAAGGAAGGGTCTCAGGTTTGGAACGGGAAGGATTTGGATATCACATCTCATGTTATAGGAAGGGTCTCAGGTTTGGTATAAGCATTGAGATATCACATCTCTGCTATCGGAAGTGTCTCAGGATTGGAATGGGAAGGAGTTGGATATCCCATCTCATGTTATAGGACGGGTCTCAGGTTTGTTATTAGAATCACTGAGATATCATATTGCATGCTGTAGGAAGGGTCTAAGGGTTGGAATGTGAAGGACTTGGATATCACATCTCATGCTATAGATAGGCTCTTAGGTTTGGAAAGGGAAGGAGTTGGATATCACATTTCATGTTAGAGGAAGGATCTCAGGTTTGGTATTAGAAGCATTGAGATATCACATCTCATGCTATAGGAAGGGTCTCAGGATTGGAATGGGAAGCAGTTGGATATCACATCTCATGCTATAGGAAGGGTCTCAGGTTTGGTATAAGCATTGAGATATCACATCTCATGCTATAGGACGGGTCTCAGGATTGGAATGGAAGGAGTTGGATATCACATCTCATGTTATAGGAAGGATCTCAGGTTTGGTATTAGACGCATTGAGACATCACATCTCATGCTATAGGAAGGGTTCCAGGGTTGGAATGGGAAGGAGTTGGATATCACATCTCATCCAATAGGAAGGGTCTCAGGTTTGGAATGGGAAGGAATTGGATATCACATCTCATGTTATAGGAAGGATCTCAGGTTTGGTATTAGAAGCATTGAGATATCACATCTCATGCTATAGGAAGGGTCTCAGGATTGGAATGTGAAGGATTTGGATATCACATCTCATGCTAAAGGAAGGGTCTCAGGTTTGGTAGAAGCATTGAGATATCACGTCGCTGCTATCGGAAGGGTCTCAGGATTGGATTGGGAAGGAGTTGGATATCCCTTCTCATGCTATAGGAAGGGTCTCAGGATTTGAATGGCAAGGAGTTGGATATCACATCTCATGCCATAGCAAGGGTCTCAGGTTTGGTATAAGCATTGAGATATCACATCTCTGCTATCGGAAGGGTCTCAGGATTGGATTGGGAAGGAGTTGGATATCACATCTCCTGCTATGGGAAGGGTCTCAGGTTTGGTATAAGCAGTGAGATATCACATCTCATGCTATAGGAAGTGTCTCAGGATTGGAATGGGAAGGAGTTGGATATCACATCTCATGTTATAGGAAGGATCTCAGGTTTGGTATAAGCATTGAGATATCACATCTCTGCTATCGGAAGGGTCTCAAGATTGGAATGGGAAGGAGTTGGATATTCCCATCTCATGTTATAGGAAGGGTCTCAGGTTTGGTATTAGAAGCATTGAGATATCACATCTCATGCTATAGGAAGGGTCTCAGGATTGGAATGGGAAGGACTTGGATATCACATCTCATGCTATAGGGAGGGTCTCAAGTTTGATATTAGAAGCTTTGAGATATCACATCTCATGATATCGGAAGGGTCTCAGGATTGGAATGGGAAGGAGTTGGATATCACATCTCATGATAAAGGAAGGGTCTAAGGTTTGGAAGGGGAAGGATTTGGATATCACATCTCATGTTATATTACGGGTCTCAGGTTTGGTATTAGAAGCATTGAGATATCAAGTCTCATAGTATAGGAAGGGTCTCAGAATTGGAATGGGAAGGAGTTGGATATCCCATCTCATGTTATAGGAAGAGTCTCTGGTTTGGTATTAGAATCATTGAGATATCACATCGCATGCTGTAGGAAGGGTCTAAGGATTGGAATGGGATGGACTTGGATATCACATCTCATGCTATAGGTAGGCTCTCAGGTTTGGTATAAGCATTGAGATATCACATCTCATGCTATAGGAAGGGTCTCAGAATTGGAATGGGAAGGAGTTGGATATCACATCTCAAGCTATAGGAAGGGTCTCAGTATTGGAATGGGAAGGACTTGGATATCACTTCTCATGCTATAGGAAGGCTCTCAGGTTTGGAAGGGGAAAGAGTTGGATATCTCATTTCATGTTAGAGGTAGGATCTCAGGTTTGGTATTAGAGGCATTGAGATATCACATCTCATGCTATCAGAAGGGTCTCAGGAATGGAATGGGAAGGATTTGGATATCACATCTCATGTTATAGGAAGGATCTCAGGTTTGGTATTAGAAGCATTGAGATATCACATCTCATGCTATCAGAAGGATCTCAGGTTTGGTATTAGAGGCATTGAGATATCACATCTCATGCTAAAGGGAGGGTCTCAGGTTTGGAAGGGGAAGGATTTGGATATCACATCTCATGTTATAGGAAGGATCTCAGGTTTGGTATTAGAAGCATTGAGATATCACATCTCATGCTATAGGAAGGGTCTCAGGATTGGAATAGGAAGGAGTTGGATATCACATTTCATGCTAAAGGGAGGGTCTCAGGTTTGGAAGGGGAAGGATTTGGATATCACATCTCATGTTATCGGAAGGATCTCACGTTTGGTATTAGAAGTATTGAGATATCATATCTCATGCTATAGGAAGGGTCTCAGGATTGGAATGGGAAGGAGTTGGATATCACATCTCATGCTATAGGGAGGGTCTCAGGATTGGAATGGGAAGGACTTAGATATCACATATCATGCTATAGGGAGGGTCTCAGTTTTGATATTAGAAGCATTGAGATATCACATCTCATGCTATCGGAAGTGTCTCAGGATTGGAATGGGAAGGAGCTGGATATCACATCTCATGCTAAAGGAAGGGTCTCAGGTTTGGAACGGGAAGGATTTGGATATCACATCTCATGTTATAGGAAGGGTCTCAGGTTTGGTATAAGCATTGAGATATCACATCTCTGCTATCGGAAGTGTCTCAGGATTGGAATGGGAGGAGTTGGATATCCCATCTCATGTTATAGGACGGGTCTCAGGTTTGTTATTAGAATCATTGAGATATCATATTGCATGCTGTAGGAAGGGTCTAAGGGTTGGAATGTGAAGGACTTGGATATCACATCTCATGCTATAGATAGGCTCTTAGGTTTGGAAAGGGAAGGAGTTGGATATCACATTTCATGTTAGAGGAAGGATCTCAGGTTTGGTATTAGAAGCATTGAGATATCACATCTCATGCTATAGGAAGGGTCTCAGGATTGGAATGGGAAGCAGTTGGATATCACATCTCATGCTATAGGAAGGGTCTCAGGTTTGGTATAAGCATTGAGATATCACATCTCATGCTATAGGACGGGTCTCAGGATTGGAATGGAAGGAGTTGGATATCACATCTCATGTTATAGGAAGGATCTCAGGTTTGGTATTAGACGCATTGAGACATCACATCTCATGCTATAGGAAGGGTCTCAGGGTTGGAATGGGAAGGAGTTGGATATCACATCTCATCCAATAGGAAGGGTCTCAGGTTTGGAATGGGAAGGAATTGGATATCACATCTCATGTTATAGGAAGGATCTCAGGTTTGGTATTAGAAGCATTGAGATATCACATCTCATGCTATAGGAAGGGTCTCAGGATTGGAATGTGAAGGATTTGGATATCACATCTCATGCTAAAGGAAGGGTCTCAGGTTTGGTAGAAGCATTGAGATATCACGTCGCTGCTATCGGAAGGGTCTCAGGTTTGGATGGGAAGGAGTTGGATATCCCTTCTCATGCTATAGGAAGGGACTCAGGATTTGAATGGCAAGGAGTTGGATATCACATCTCATGCCATAGGAAGGGTCTCAGGTTTGGTATAAGCATTGAGATATCACATCTCTGCTATCGGAAGGGTCTCAGGATTGGATTGGGAAGGAGTTGGATATCCCTTCTCATGCTATAGGAAGTGTCTCAGGTTGGAATGGGAAGGAGTGGGATATCACATCTCATGTTATAGGAAGGGTCTCAGGATTGGAATGGGAAGGATTTGGATATCACATCTCTTGCTATAGGAAGGGTCTCAGGATTGGAATGGGTAGGAGTTGGATATTACTTTCTTGCTATAGGAAGGGTCTCATGTTTGGAATGGGAAGGAGTTGGATATCACATATGCTATAGTTAGTGTCTCAGGTTTGGAACGGGAAGGAGTTGGATATCACATCTCATGTTATAGGAAGGGTCTCAGGTTTGGTATAAGCATTGAGATATCACATCTCTGCTATCGGAAGCGGCTCAGGATTGGAATGGGAAGGAGTTGGATATCCCATCTCATGTTATAGGAAGAGTCTCTGGTTTGGTATTAGAATCATTGAGATATCACATCGCATGCTGTAGGAAGGGTCTAAGGATTGGAATGGGATGGACTTGGATATCACATCTCATGTTATAGGTAGGCTCTCAGGTTTGGTATAAGCATTGAGATATCACATCTCATGCTATAGGAAGGGTCTCAGGATTGGAATGGGAAGGAATTGGATATCACATCTCATGCTATAGGAAGGGTCTCAGATTTGGTATAAGCATTGAGATATCACATCTCATGCTAAAGGAAGGGTCTCAGGATTGGAATGGGAAGGAGTTGTATATGACATCTCAGGCCATGACATCTCAGGCCATAGGAAGGTTCTCAGGTTTGGTATAAGCATTGAGATATCATATTGCATGCTGTAGGAAGGGTCTAAGGATTGGAATGGGAAGGACCTGGATATCACATCTCATGCTATAGAACGGCTCTCAGGTTTGGAAAGGGAAGGAGTTGGATATCACATCTCATGTTATAGTATGGATCTCAGGTTTGGTATTAGAAGTATTGAGATATCACATCTCATGCTATAGGAAGGGTCTCAGGATTGGAATGGGAAGGAGTTGGATATCACATCTCATGCTAAAGGAAGGGTCTCAGGTTTGGTAGAAGCATTGAGATATCACATCTCATGCTATAGGAAGGGTCTCAGGATTGGAATGGGAAGGACTTAGATATCACATATCATGCTATAGGGAGGGTCTCAGTTTTGATATTAGAAGCATTGAGATATCACATCTCATGCTATCGGAAGTGTCTCAGGATTGGAATGGGAAGGAGCTGGATATCACATCTCATGCTAAAGGAAGGGTCTCAGGTTTGGAACGGGAAGGAGTTGGATATCACATCTCATGTTATAGGAAGGGTCTCAGGTTTGGTATAAACATTGAGATATCACATCTCTGCTATCGGAAGTGTCTCAGGATTGGAATGGGAAGGAGTTGGATATCCCATCTCATGTTATAGGACGGGTCTCAGGTTTGTTATTGGAATCATTGAGATATCATATTGCATGCTGTAGGAAGGGTCTAAGGGTTGGAATGTGAAGGACTTGGATATCACATCTCATGCTATAGATAGCCTCTTAGGTTTGGAAAGGGAAGGAGTTGGATCTCACATTTCATGTTAGAGGAAGGATCTCAGGTTTGGTATTAGAAGCATTGAGATATCACATCTCATGCTATAGGAAGGGTCTCAGGATTGGAATGGGAAGGAGTTGGATATCACATCTCATGCTATAGGAAGGGTCTCAGGTTTGGTATAAGCATTGATATATCACATCTCATGCTATAGGAAGGGTCTCAGGATTGGAATGGAAGGAGTTGGATATCACATCTCATGTTATAGGAAGGATCTCAGGTTTGGTATTAGAAGCATTGAGACATCACATCTCATGCTATAGGAAGGGTCTCAGGATTGGAATGGGAAGGAGTTGGATATCAAATCTCATGCTATAGGAAGGGTCTCAGGATTGGAATGGGAAGGAGTTGAATATGACATCTCATGCCGTAGGAAGGGTCTCAGGTTTGGTATAAACATTGAGATATCACATCTCTGCTATCAAAAGGGTCTCAGGATTGGAATGGGAAGGAGTTGGATATCCCATCTCATGTTATAGGAAGAGTCTCAAGTTTGGTATTAGAAGCATTGAGATATCACATCTCATGCTATAGGAAGTGTCTTAGGATTGGAATGGGAAGGACTTGGATATCACATCTCATGCTATAGGTAGGGTCTCAAGTTTGACATTAGAAGCATTGAGATATCACATCTCATGCTATAGGAAGGGTCTGAGGATTGGAATGGGAAGGAGTTGGATATCACATCTCCTGCTATGGGAAGGGTCTCAGGTTTGGTATAAGCAGTGAGATATCACATCTCATGCTATAGGAAGTGTCTCAGGATTGGAATGGGAAGGAGTTGGATATCACATCTCATGTTATAGGAAGGATCTCAGGTTTGGTATAAGCATTGAGATATCACATCTCTGCTATCGGAAGTGTCTCAGGATTGGAATGGGAAGGAGTTGGATATCCCATCTCATGTTATAGGACGGGTCTCAGGTTTGTTATTGGAATCATTGAGATATCATATTGCATGCTGTAGGAAGGGTCTAAGGGTTGGAATGTGAAGGACTTGGATATCACATCTCATGCTATAGATAGGCTCTTAGGTTTGGAAAGGGAAGGAGTTGGATCTCACATTTCATGTTAGAGGAAGGATCTCAGTTTTGGTATTAGAAGCATTGAGATATCACATCTCATGCTATAGGAAGGGTCTCAGGATTGGAATGGGAAGGAGTTGGATATCAAATCTCATGCTATAGGAAGGGTCTCAGGATTGGAATGGGAAGGAGTTGAATATGACATCTCATGCCGTAGGAAGGGTCTCAGGTTTGGTATAAACATTGAGATATCACATCTCTGCTATCAAAAGGGTCTCAGGATTGGAATGGGAAGGAGTTGGATATCCCATCTCATGTTATAGGAAGAGTCTCAAGTTTGGTATTAGAAGCATTGAGATATCACATCTCATGCTACAGGAAGTGTCTTAGGATTGGAATGGGAAGGACTTGGATATCACATCTCATGCTATAGGTAGGGTCTCAAGTTTGACATTAGAAGCATTGAGATATCACATCTCATGCTATAGGAAGGGTCTGAGGATTGGAATGGGAAGGAGTTGGATATCACATCTCCTGCTATGGGAAGGGTCTCAGGTTTGGTATAAGCAGTGAGATATCACATCTCATGCTATAGGAAGTGTCTCAGGATTGGAATGGGAAGGAGTTGGATATCACATCTCATGTTATAGGAAGGATCTCAGGTTTGGTATAAGCATTGAGATATCACATCTCTGCTATCGGAAGTGTCTCAGGATTGGAATGGGAAGGAGTTGGATATCCCATCTCATGTTATAGGACGGGTCTCAGGTTTGTTATTGGAATCATTGAGATATCATATTGCATGCTGTAGGAAGGGTCTAAGGGTTGGAATGTGAAGGACTTGGATATCACATCTCATGCTATAGATAGGCTCTTAGGTTTGGAAAGGGAAGGAGTTGGATCTCACATTTCATGTTAGAGGAAGGATCTCAGGTTTGGTATTAGAAGCATTGAGATATCACATCTCATGCTATAGGAAGGGTCTCAGGATTGGAATGGGAAGGAGTTGGATATCACATCTCATGCTATAGGAAGGGTCTCAGGTTTGGTATAAGCATTGATATATCACATCTCATGCTATAGGAAGGGTCTCAGGATTGGAATGGAAGGAGTTGGATATCACATCTCATGTTATAGGAAGGATCTCAGGTTTGGTATTAGAAGCATTGAGACATCACATCTCATGCTATAGGAAGGGTCTCAGGATTGGAATGGGAAGGAGTTGGATATCAAATCTCATGCTATAGGAAGGGTCTCAGGATTGGAATGGGAAGGAGTTGAATATGACATCTCATGCCGTAGGAAGGGTCTCAGGTTTGGTATAAACATTAAGATATCACATCTCTGCTATCAAAAGGGTCTCAGGATTGGAATGGGAAGGAGTTGGATATCCCATCTCATGTTATAGGAAGAGTCTCAAGTTTGGTATTAGAAGCATTGAGATATCACATCTCATGCTATAGGAAGTGTCTTAGGATTGGAATGGGAAGGACTTGGATATCACATCTCATGCTATAGGTAGGGTCTCAAGTTTGACATTAGAAGCATTGAGATATCACATCTCATGCTATAGGAAGGGTCTGAGGATTGGAATGGGAAGGAGTTGGATATCACATCTCCTGCTATGGGAAGGGTCTCAGGTTTGGTATAAGCAGTGAGATATCACATCTCATGCTATAGGAAGTGTCTCAGGATTGGAATGGGAAGGAGTTGGATATCACATCTCATGTTATAGGAAGGATCTCAGGTTTGGTATAAGCATTGAGATATCACATCTCTGCTATCGGAAGGGTCTCAAGATTGGAATGGGAAGGATTTGGATATTCCCATCTCATGTTATAGGAAGGGTCTCAGGTTTGGTATTAGAAGCATTGAGATATCACATCTCATGCTATAGGAAGGGTCTCAGGATTGGAATGGGAAGGACTTGGATATCACATCTCATGCTATAGGGAGGGTCTCAAGTTTGATATTAGAAGCTTTGAGATATCACATCTCATGATATCGGAAGGGTCTCAGGATTGGAATGGGAAGGAGTTGGATATCACATCTCATGATAAAGGAAGGGTCTAATGTTTGGAAGGGGAAGGATTTGGATATCACATCACATGTTATATTACGGGTCTCAGGTTTGGTATTAGAAGCATTGAGATATCAAGTCTCATAGTATAGGAAGGGTCTCAGAATTGGAATGGGAAGGAGTTGGATATCCCATCTCATGTTATAGGAAGAGTCTCTGGTTTGGTATTAGAATCATTGAGATATCACATCGCATGCTGTAGGAAGGGTCTAAGGATTGGAATGGGATGGACTTGGATATCACATCTCATGTTATAGGTAGGCTCTCAGGTTTGGTATAAGCATTGAGATATCACATCTCATGCTATAGGAAGGGTCTCAGAAATGGAATGGGAAGGAGTTGGATATCACATCTCAAGCTATAGGAAGGGTCTCAGTATTGGAATGGGAAGGACTTGGATATCACATCTCATGCTATAGGAAGGCTCTCTGGTTTGGAAGGGGAAAGAGTTGGATATCTCATTTCATGTTAGAGGTAGGATCTCAGGTTTGGTATTAGAGGCATTGAGATATCACATCTCATGCTATCAGAAGGGTCTCAGGAATAAAATGGGAAGGAGTTAGATATCACATCTCATGCTAAAGGGAGGGTCTCAGGTTTGGAAGGGGAAGGATTTGGATATCACATCTCATGTTATAGGAAGGATCTCAGGTTTGGTATTAGAAGCATTGAGATATCACATCTCATGCTATCGGAAGGATCTCAGGTTTGGTATTAGAAGCATTGAGATATCACATCTCATGCTATCAGAAGAGTCTCAGGATTGGAATAGGAAGGAGTTGGATATCACATTTCATGCTAAAGGGAGGGTCTCAGGTTTGGAAGGGGAAGGATTTGGATATCACATCTCATGTTATCGGAAGGATCTCACGTTTGGTATTAGAAGTATTGAGATATCATATCTCATGCTATAGGAAGGGTCTCAGGATTGGAATGGGAAGGAGTTGGATATCACATCTCATGCTATAGGGAGGGTCTCAGGATTGGAATGGGAAGGACTTAGATATCACATATCATGCTATAGGGAGGGTCTCAGTTTTGATATTAGAAGCATTGAGATATCACATCTCATGCTATCGGAAGTGTCTCAGGATTGGAATGGGAAGGAGTTGGATATCACATCTCATGTTATAGGAAGGATCTCAGGTTTGGTATAAGCATTGAGATATCACATCTCTGCTATCGGAAGGGTCTCAAGATTGGAATGGGAAGGAGTTGGATATTCCCATCTCATGTTATAGGAAGGGTCTCAGGTTTGGTATTAGAAGCATTGAGATATCACATCTCATGCTATAGGAAGGGTCTCAGGATTGGAATGGGAAGGACTTGGATATCACATCTCATGCTATAGGGAGGGTCTTAAGTTTGATATTAGAAGCTTTGAGATATCACATCTCATGATATCGGAAGGGTCTCAGGATTGGAATGGGAAGGAGTTGGATATCACATCTCATGATAAAGGAAGGGTCTAATGTTTGGAAGGGGAAGGATTTGGATATCACATCACATGTTATATTACGGGTCTCAGGTTTGGTATTAGAAGCATTGAGATATCAAGTCTCATAGTATAGGAAGGGTCTCAGAATTGGAATGGGAAGGAGTTGGATATCCCATCTCATGTTATAGGAAGAGTCTCTGGTTTGGTATTAGAATCATTGAGATATCACATCGCATGCTGTAGGAAGGGTCTAAGGATTGGAATGGGATGGACTTGGATATCACATCTCATGTTATAGGTAGGCTCTCAGGTTTGGTATAAGCATTGAGATATCACATCTCATGCTATAGGAAGGGTCTCAGAAATGGAATGGGAAGGAGTTGGATATCACATCTCAAGCTATAGGAAGGGTCTCAGTATTGGAATGGGAAGGACTTGGATATCACATCTCATGCTATAGGAAGGCTCTCTGGTTTGGAAGGGGAAAGAGTTGGATATCTCATTTCATGTTAGAGGTAGGATCTCAGGTTTGGTATTAGAGGCATTGAGATATCACATCTCATGCTATCAGAAGGGTCTCAGGAATAAAATGGGAAGGAGTTAGATATCACATCTCATGCTAAAGGGAGGGTCTCAGGTTTGGAAGGGGAAGGATTTGGATATCACATCTCATGTTATAGAAAGGATCTCAGGTTTGGTATTAGAAGCATTGAGATATCACATCTCATGCTATCGGAAGGATCTCAGGTTTGGTATTAGAAGCATTGAGATATCACATCTCATGCTATCAGAAGGGTATCAGGATTGGAATGGGAAGGAGTTGGATATCACATCTCATGCTAAAGGGAGGGTCTCAGGTTTGGAATGGGAAGGATTTGGATATCACATCTCATGTTATAGGAAGGACCTTAGGTTTGGTATTAGAAGCATTGAGATATCACATCTCATGCTATCGGAAGGATCTCAGGTTTGGTATTAGAAGCATTGAGATATCACATCTCATGCTATCAGAAGAGTCTCAGGATTGGAATAGGAAGGAGTTGGATATCACATTTCATGCTAAAGGGAGGGTCTCAGGTTTGGAAGGGGAAGGATTTGGATATCACATCTCATGTTATCGGAAGGATCTCACGTTTGGTATTAGAAGTATTGAGATATCATATCTCATGCTATAGGAAGGGTCTCAGGATTGGAATGGGAAGGAGTTGGATATCACATCTCATGCTATAGGGAGGGTCTCAGGATTGGAATGGGAAGGACTTAGATATCACATATCATGCTATAGGGAGGGTCTCAGTTTTGATATTAGAAGCATTGAGATATCACATCTCATGCTATCGGAAGTGTCTCAGGATTGGAATGGGAAGGAGCTGGATATCACATCTCATGCTAAAGGAAGGGTCTCAGGTTTGGAACGGGAAGGATTTGGATATCACATCTCATGTTATAGGAAGGATCTCAGGTTTGCTATAAACATTGAGATATCACATCTCTGCTATCGGAAGGGTCTCAAGATTGGAATGGGAAGGAGTTGGATATTCCCATCTCATGTTATAGGAAGGGTCTCAGGTTTGGTATTAGAAGCATTGAGATATCACATCTCATGCTATAGGAAGGGTCTCAGGATTGGAATGGGAAGGACTTGGATATCACATCTCATGCTATAGGGAGGGTCTTAAGTTTGATATTAGAAGCTTTGAGATATCACATCTCATGATATCGGAAGGGTCTCAGGATTGGAATGGGAAGGAGTTGGATATCACATCTCATGATAAAGGAAGGGTCTAATGTTTGGAAGGGGAAGGATTTGGATATCACATCACATGTTATATTACGGGTCTCAGGTTTGGTATTAGAAGCATTGAGATATCAAGTCTCATAGTATAGGAAGGGTCTCAGAATTGGAATGGGAAGGAGTTGGATATCCCATCTCATGTTATCGGAAGAGTCTCTGGTTTGGTATTAGAATCATTGAGATATCACATCGCATGCTGTAGGAAGGGTCTAAGGATTGGAATGGGATGGACTTGGATATCACATCTCATGTTATAGGTAGGCTCTCAGGTTTGGTATAAGCATTGAGATATCACATCTCATGCTATAGGAAGGGTCTCAGAAATGGAATGGGAAGGAGTTGGATATCACATCTCAAGCTATAGGAAGGGTCTCAGTATTGGAATGGGAAGGACTTGGATATCACATCTCATGCTATAGGAAGGCTCTCTGGTTTGGAAGGGGAAAGAGTTGGATATCTCATTTCATGTTAGAGGTAGGATCTCAGGTTTGGTATTAGAGGCATTGAGATATCACATCTCATGCTATCAGAAGGGTCTCAGGAATAAAATGGGAAGGAGTTAGATATCACATCTCATGCTAAAGGGAGGGTCTCAGGTTTGGAAGGGGAAGGATTTGGATATCACATCTCATGTTATAGAAAGGATCTCAGGTTTGGTATTAGAAGCATTGAGATATCACATCTCATGCTATCGGAAGGATCTCAGGTTTGGTATTAGAAGCATTGAGATATCACATCTCATGCTATCAGAAGGGTATCAGGATTGGAATGGGAAGGAGTTGGATATCACATCTCATGCTAAAGGGAGGGTCTCAGGTTTGGAATGGGAAGGATTTGGATATCACATCTCATGTTATAGGAAGGACCTTAGGGTTGGTATTAGAAGCATTGAGATATCACATCTCATGCTATCGGAAGGATCTCAGGTTTGGTATTAGAAGCATTGAGATATCACATCTCATGCTATCAGAAGAGTCTCAGGATTGGAATAGGAAGGAGTTGGATATCACATTTCATGCTAAAGGGAGGGTCTCAGGTTTGGAAGGGGAAGGATTTGGATATCACATCTCATGTTATCGGAAGGATCTCACGTTTGGTATTAGAAGTATTGAGATATCATATCTCATGCTATAGGAAGGGTCTCAGGATTGGAATGGGAAGGAGTTGGATATCACATCTCATGCTATAGGGAGGGTCTCAGGATTGGAATGGGAAGGACTTAGATATCACATATCATGCTATAGGGAGGGTCTCAGTTTTGATATTAGAAGCATTGAGATATCACATCTCATGCTATCGGAAGTGTCTCAGGATTGGAATGGGAAGGAGCTGGATATCACATCTCATGCTAAAGGAAGGGTCTCAGGTTTGGAACGGGAAGGATTTGGATATCACATCTCATGTTATAGGAAGGGTCTCAGGTTTGGTATAAGCATTGAGATATCACATCTCTGCTATCGGAAGTGTCTCAGAATTGGAATGGGAAGGAGTTGGATATCCCATCTCATGTTATAGGACGGGTCTCAGGTTTGTTATTAGAATCATTGAGATATCATATTGCATGCTGTAGGAAGGGTCTAAGGGTTGGAATGTGAAGGACTTGGATATCACATCTCATGCTATAGATAGGCTCTTAGGTTTGGAAAGGGAAGGAGTTGGATATCACATTTCATGTTAGAGGAAGGATCTCAGGTTTGGTATTAGAAGCATTGAGATATCACATCTCATGCTATAGGAAGGGTCTCAGGATTGGAATGGGAAGCAGTTGGATATCACATCTCATGCTATAGGAAGGGTCTCAGGTTTGGTATAAGCATTGAGATATCACATCTCATGCTATAGGACGGGTCTCAGGATTGGAATGGAAGGAGTTGGATATCACATCTCATGTTATAGGAAGGATCTCAGGTTTGGTATTAGACGCATTGAGACATCACATCTCATGCTATAGGAAGGGTTCCAGGGTTGGAATGGGAAGGAGTTGGATATCACATCTCATCCAATAGGAAGGGTCTTAGGTTTGGAATGGGAAGGAATTGGATATCACATCTCATGTTATAGGAAGGATCTCAGGTTTGGTATTAGAAGCATTGAGATATCACATCTCATGCTATAGGAAGGGTCTCAGGATTGGAATGTGAAGGATTTGGATATCACATCTCATGCTAAAGGAAGGGTCTCAGGTTTGGTAGAAGCATTGAGATATCACGTCGCTGCTATCGGAAGGGTCTCAGGATTGGATTGGGAAGGAGTTGGATATCCCTTCTCATGCTATAGGAAGGGTCTCAGGATTTGAATGGCAAGGAGTTGGATATCACATCTCATGCCATAGGAAGGGTCTCAGGTTTGGTATAAGCATTGAGATATCACATCTCTGCTATCGGAAGGGTCTCAGGATTGGATTGGGAAGGAGTTGGATATCCCTTCTCATGCTTTAGGAAGTGTCTCAGGTTGGAATGGGAAGGAGTTGGATATCACATCTCCTGCTATGGGAAGGGTCTCAGGTTTGGTATAAGCAGTGAGATATCACATCTCATGCTATAGGAAGTGTCTCAGGATTGGAATGGGAAGGAGTTGGATATCACATCTCATGTTATAGGAAGGATCTCAGGTTTGGTATAAGCATTGAGATATCACATCTCCGCTATCGGAAGGATCTCAAGATTGGAATGGGAAGGAGTTGGATATTCCCATCTCATGTTATAGGAAGGGTCTCAGGTTTGGTATTAGAAGCATTGAGATATCACATCTCATGCTATAGGAAGGGTCTCAGGATTGGAATGGGAAGGACTTGGATATCACATCTCATGCTATAGGGAGGGTCTCAAGTTTGATATTAGAAGCTTTGAGATATCACATCTCATGATATCGGAAGGGTCTCAGGATTGGAATGGGAAGGAGTTGGATATCACATCTCATGATAAAGGAAGGGTCTAAGGTTTGGAAGGGGAAGGATTTGGATATCACATCTCATGTTATATTACGGGTCTCAGGTTTGGTATTAGAAGCATTGGGATATCAAGTCTCATAGTATAGGAAGGGTCTCAGAATTGGAATGGGAAGGAGTTGGATATCCCATCTCATGTTATAGGAAGAGTCTCTGGTTTGGTATTAGAATCATTGAGATATCACATCGCATGCTGTAGGAAGGGTCTAAGGATTGGAATGGGATGGACTTGGATATCACATCTCATGCTATAGGTAGGCTCTCAGGTTTGGTATAAGCATTGAGATATCACATCTCATGCTATAGGAAGGGTCTCAGAATTGGAATGGGAAGGAGTTGGATATCACATCTCAAGCTATAGGAAGGGTCTCAGTATTGGAATGGGAAGGACTTGGATATCACATCTCATGCTATAGGAAGGCTCTCAGGTTTGGAAGGGGAAAGAGTTGGATATCTCATTTCATGTTAGAGGTAGGATCTCAGGTTTGGTATTAGAGGCATTGAGATATCACATCTCATGCTATCAGAAGGGTCTCAGGAATGGAAGAGGAAGGATTTGGATATCACATCTCATGTTATAGGAAGGATCTCAGGTTTGGTATTAGAAGCATTGAGATATCACATCTCATGCTATCGGAAGGATCTCAGGTTTGGTATTAGAGGCATTGAGATATCACATCTCATGCTAAAGGGAGGGTCTCAGGTTTGGAAGGGGAAGGATTTGGATATCACATCTCATGTTATAGGAAGGATCTCAGGTTTGGTATTAGAAGCATTGAGATATCACATCTCATGCTATCGGAAGGATCTCAGGTTTGGTATTAGAAGCATTGAGATATCACATCTCATGCTATCAGAAGAGTCACAGGATTGGAATAGGAAGGAGTTGGATATCACATTTCATGCTAAAGGGAGGGTCTCAGGTTTGGAAGGGGAAGGATTTGGATATCACATCTCATGTTATCGGAAGGATCTCACGTTTGGTATTAGAAGTATTGAGATATCATATCTCATGCTATAGGAAGGGTCTCAGGATTGGAATGGGAAGGAGTTGGATATCACATCTCATGCTATAGGGAGGGTCTCAGGATTGGAATGGGAAGGACTTAGATATCACATATCATGCTATAGGGAGGGTCTCAGTTTTGATATTAGAAGCATTGAGATATCACATCTCATGCTATCGGAAGTGTCTCAGGATTGGAATGGGAAGGAGCTGGATATCACATCTCATGCTAAAGGAAGGGTCTCAGGTTTGGAACGGGAAGGATTTGGATATCACATCTCATGTTATAGGAAGGGTCTCAGGTTTGGTATAAGCATTGAGATATCACATCTCTGCTATCGGAAGTGTCTCAGGATTGGAATGGGAAGGAGTTGGATATCCCATCTCATGTTATAGGACGGGTCTCAGGTTTGGTATTAGAAGCATTGAGATATCACATCTCATGCTATAGGAAGGGTCTCAGGATTGGAATGGGAAGCAGTTGGATATCACATCTCATGCTATAGGAAGGGTCTCAGGTTTGGTATAAGCATTGAGATATCACATCTCATGCTATAGGACGGGTCTCAGGATTGGAATGGAAGGAGTTGGATATCACATCTCATGTTATAGGAAGGATCTCAGGTTTGGTATTAGACGCATTGAGACATCACATCTCATGCTATAGGAAGGGTCTCAGGGTTGGAATGGGAAGGAGTTGGATATCACATCTCATCCAATAGGAAGGGTCTCAGGTTTGGAATGGGAAGGAATTGGATATCACATCTCATGTTATAGGAAGGATCTCAGGTTTGGTATTAGAAGCATTGAGATATCACATCTCATGCTATAGGAAGGGTCTCAGGATTGGAATGTGAAGGATTTGGATATCACATCTCATGCTAAAGGAAGGGTCTCAGGTTTGGTAGAAGCATTGAGATATCACGTCGCTGCTATCGGAAGGGTCTCAGGTTTGGATGGGAAGGAGTTGGATATCCCTTCTCATGCTATATGAAGGGACTCAGGATTTGAATGGCAAGGAGTTGGATATCACATCTCATGCCATAGGAAGGGTCTCAGGTTTGGTATAAGCATTGAGATATCACATCTCTGCTATCGGAAGGGTCTCAGGATTGGATTGGGAAGGAGTTGGATATCCCTTCTCATGCTATAGGAAGTGTCTCAGGTTGGAATGGGAAGGAGTTGGATATCACATCTCATGTTATAGGAAGGGTCTCAGGATTGGAATGGAAAGGATTTGGATATCACATCTCTTGCTATAGGAAGGGTCTCAGGATTGGAATGGGTAGGAGTTGGATATTACTTTCTTGCTATAGGAAGGGTCTCATGTTTGGAATGGGAAGGAGTTGGATATCACATATGCTATAGTTAGTGTCTCAGGTTTGGAACTGGAAGGAGTTGGATATCACATCTCATGTTATAGGAAGGGTCTCAGGTTTGGTATAAGCATTGAGATATCACATCTCTGCTATCGGAAGCGGCTCAGGATTGGAATGGGAAGGAGTTGGATATCCCATCTCATGTTATAGGAAGAGTCTCTGGTTTGGTATTAGAATCATTGAGATATCACATCGCATGCTGTAGGAAGGGTCTAAGGATTGGAATGGGATGGACTTGGATATCACATCTCATGTTATAGGTAGGCTCTCAGGTTTGGTATAAGCATTGAGATATCACATCTCATGCTATAGGAAGGGTCTCAGGATTGGAATGGGAAGGAATTGGATATCACATCTCATGCTGTAGGAAGGGTCTCAGATTTGGTATAAGCATTGAGATATCACATCTCATGCTAAAGGAAGGGTCTCAGGATTGGAATGGGAAGGAGTTGTATATGACATCTCAGGCCATGACATCTCAGGCCATAGGAAGGTTCTCAGGTTTGGTATAAGCATTGAGATATCATATTGCATGCTGTAGGAAGGGTCTAAGGATTGGAATGGGAAGGACCTGGATATCACATCTCATGCTATAGAACGGCTCTCAGGTTTGGAAAGGGAAGGAGTTGGATATCACATCTCATGTTATAGTATGGATCTCAGGTTTGGTATTAGAAGTATTGAGATATCACATCTCATGCTATAGGAAGGGTCTCAGGATTGGAATGGGAAGGAGTTGGATATCACATCTCATGCTAAAGGAAGGGTCTCAGGTTTGGTAGAAGCATTGAGATATCACATCTCATGCTATAGGAAGGGTCTCAGGATTGGAATGGGAAGGACTTAGATGTCACATATCATGCTATAGGGAGGGTCTCAGTTTTGATATTAGAAGCATTGAGATATCACATCTCATGCTATCGGAAGTGTCTCAGGATTGGAATGGGAAGGAGCTGGATATCACATCTCATGCTAAAGGAAGGGTCTCAGGTTTGGAACGGGAAGGAGTTGGATATCACATCTCATGTTATAGGAAGGGTCTCAGGTTTGGTATAAACATTGAGATATCACATCTCTGCTATCGGAAGTGTCTCAGGATTGGAATGGGAAGGAGTTGGATATCCCATCTCATGTTATAGGACGGGTCTCAGGTTTGTTATTGGAATCATTGAGATATCATATTGCATGCTGTAGGAAGGGTCTAAGGGTTGGAATGTGAAGGACTTGGATATCACATCTCATGCTATAGATAGGCTCTTAGGTTTGGAAAGGGAAGGAGTTGGATCTCACATTTCATGTTAGAGGAAGGATCTCAGGTTTGGTATTAGAAGCATTGAGATATCACATCTCATGCTATAGGAAGGGTCTCAGGATTGGAATGGGAAGGAGTTGGATATCACATCTAATGCTATAGGAAGGGTCTCAGGTTTGGTATAAGCATTGATATATCACATCTCATGCTATAGGAAGGGTCTCAGGATTGGAATGGAAGGAGTTGGATATCACATCTCATGTTATAGGAAGGATCTCAGGTTTGGTATTAGAAGCATTGAGACATCACATCTCATGCTATAGGAAGGGTCTCAGGATTGGAATGGGAAGGAGTTGGATATCAAATCTCATGCTATAGGAAGGGTCTCAGGATTGGAATGGGAAGGAGTTGAATATGACATCTCATGCCGTAGGAAGGGTCTCAGGTTTGGTATAAACATTGAGATATCACATCTCTGCTATCAAAAGGGTCTCAGGATTGGAATGGGAAGGAGTTGGATATCCCATCTCATGTTATAGGAAGAGTCTCAAGTTTGGTATTAGAAGCATTGAGATATCACATCTCATGCTATAGGAAGTGTCTTAGGATTGGAATGGGAAGGACTTGGATATCACATCTCATGCTATAGGTAGGGTCTCAAGTTTGACATTAGAAGCATTGAGATATCACATCTCATGCTATAGGAAGGGTCTGAGGATTGGAATGGGAAGGAGTTGGATATCACATCTCCTGCTATGGGAAGGGTCTCAGGTTTGGTATAAGCAGTGAGATATCACATCTCATGCTATAGGAAGTGTCTCAGGATTGGAATGGGAAGGAGTTGGATATCACATCTCATGTTATAGGAAGGATCTCAGGTTTGGTATAAGCATTGAGATATCACATCTCTGCTATCGGAAGTGTCTCAGGATTGGAATGGGAAGGAGTTGGATATCCCATCTCATGTTATAGGACGGGTCTCAGGTTTGTTATTGGAATCATTGAGATATCATATTGCATGCTGTAGGAAGGGTCTAAGGGTTGGAATGTGAAGGACTTGGATATCACATCTCATGCTATAGATAGGCTCTTAGGTTTGGAAAGGGAAGGAGTTGGATCTCACATTTCATGTTAGAGGAAGGATCTCAGGTTTGGTATTAGAAGCATTGAGATATCACATCTCATGCTATAGGAAGGGTCTCAGGATTGGAATGGGAAGGAGTTGGATATCACATCTCATGCTATAGGAAGGGTCTCAGGTTTGGTATAAGCATTGATATATCACATCTCATGCTATAGGAAGGGTCTCAGGATTGGAATGGAAGGAGTTGGATATCACATCTCATGTTATAGGAAGGATCTCAGGTTTGGTATTAGAAGCATTGAGACATCACATCTCATGCTATAGGAAGGGTCTCAGGATTGGAATGGGAAGGAGTTGGATATCTCATGCTATAGGAAGGGTCTCAGGATTGGAATGGGAAGGAGTTGAATATGACATCTCATGCCGTAGGAAGGGTCTCAGGTTTGGTATAAACATTGAGATATCACATCTCTGCTATCAAAAGGGTCTCAGGATTGGAATGGGAAGGAGTTGGATATCCCATCTCATGTTATAGGAAGAGTCTCAAGTTTGGTATTAGAAGCATTGAGATATCACATCTCATGCTATAGGAAGTGTCTTAGGATTGGAATGGGAAGGACTTGGATATCACATCTCATGCTATAGGTAGGGTCTCAAGTTTGACATTAGAAGCATTGAGATATCACATCTCATGCTATAGGAAGGGTCTGAGGATTGGAATGGGAAGGAGTTGGATATCACATCTCCTGCTATGGGAAGGGTCTCAGGTTTGGTATAAGCAGTGAGATATCACATCTCATGCTATAGGAAGTGTCTCAGGATTGGAATGGGAAGGAGTTGGATATCACATCTCATGTTATAGGAAGGATCTCAGGTTTTGTATAAGCATTGAGATATCACATCTCTGCTATCGGAAGGGTCTCAAGATTGGAATGGGAAGGAGTTGGATATTCCCATCTCATGTTATAGGAAGGGTCTCAGGTTTGGTATTAGAAGCATTGAGATATCACATCTCATGCTATAGGAAGGGTCTCAGGATTGGAATGGGAAGGACTTGGATATCACATCTCATGCTATAGGGAGGGTCTCAAGTTTGATATTAGAAGCTTTGAGATATCACATCTCATGATATCGGAAGGGTCTCAGGATTGGAATGGGAAGGAGTTGGATATCACATCTCATGATAAAGGAAGGGTCTAATGTTTGGAAGGGGAAGGATTTGGATATCACATCACATGTTATATTACGGGTCTCAGGTTTGGTATTAGAAGCATTGAGATATCAAGTCTCATAGTATAGGAAGGGTCTCAGAATTGGAATGGGAAGGAGTTGGATATCCCATCTCATGTTATAGGAAGAGTCTCTGGTTTGGTATTAGAATCATTGAGATATCACATCGCATGCTGTAGGAAGGGTCTAAGGATTGGAATGGGATGGACTTGGATATCACATCTCATGTTATAGGTAGGCTCTCAGGTTTGGTATAAGCATTGAGATATCACATCTCATGCTATAGGAAGGGTCTCAGAAATGGAATGGGAAGGAGTTGGATATCACATCTCAAGCTATAGGAAGGGTCTCTGTATTGGAATGGGAAGGACTTGGATATCACATCTCATGCTATAGGAAGGCTCTCTGGTTTGGAAGGGGAAAGAGTTGGATATCTCATTTCATGTTAGAGGTAGGATCTCAGGTTTGGTATTAGAGGCATTGAGATATCAGATCTCATGCTATCAGAAGGGTCTCAGGAATAAAATGGGAAGGAGTTAGATATCACATCTCATGCTAAAGGGAGGGTCTCAGGTTTGGAAGGGGAAGGATTTGGATATCACATCTCATGTTATAGGAAGGATCTCAGGTTTGGTATTAGAAGCATTGAGATATCACATCTCATGCTATCGGAAGGATCTCAGGTTTGGTATTAGAAGCATTGAGATATCACATCTCATGCTATCAGAAGAGTCTCAGGATTGGAATAGGAAGGAGTTGGATATCACATTTCATGCTAAAGGGAGGGTCTCAGGTTTGGAAGGGGAAGGATTTGGATATCACATCTCATGTTATCAGAAGGATCTCACGTTTGGTATTAGAAGTATTGAGATATCATATCTCATGCTATAGGAAGGGTCTCAGGATTGGAATGGGAAGGAGTTGGATATCACATCTCATGCTATAGGGAGGGTCTCAGGATTGGAATGGGAAGGACTTAGATATCACATATCATGCTATAGGGAGGGTCTCAGTTTTGATATTAGAAGCATTGAGATATCACATCTCATGCTATCGGAAGTGTCTCAGGATTGGAATGGGAAGGAGTTGGATATCACATCTCATGTTATAGGAAGGGTCTCAGGTTTGGTATAAGCATTGAGATATCACATCTCTGCTATCGGAAGGGTCTCAAGATTGGAATGGGAAGGAGTTGGATATTCCCATCTCATGTTATAGGAAGGGTCTCAGGTTTGGTATTAGAAGCATTGAGATATCACATCTCATGCTATAGGAAGGTTCTCAGGATTGGAATGGGAAGGACTTGGATATCACATCTCATGCTATAGGGAGGGTCTTAAGTTTGATATTAGAAGCTTTGAGATATCACATCTCATGATATCGGAAGGGTCTCAGGATTGGAATGGGAAGGAGTTGGATATCACATCTCATGATAAAGGAAGGGTCTAATGTTTGGAAGGGGAAGGATTTGGATATCACATCACATGTTATATTACGGGTCTCAGGTTTGGTATTAGAAGCATTGAGATATCAAGTCTCATAGTATAGGAAGGGTCTCAGAATTGGAATGGGAAGGAGTTGGATATCCCATCTCATGTTATAGGAAGAGTCTCTGGTTTGGTATTAGAATCATTGAGATATCACATCGCATGCTGTAGGAAGGGTCTAAGGATTGGAATGGGATGGACTTGGATATCACATCTCATGTTATAGGTAGGCTCTCAGGTTTGGTATAAGCATTGAGATATCACATCTCATGCTATAGGAAGGGTCTCAGAAATGGAATGGGAAGGAGTTGGATATCACATCTCAAGCTATAGGAAGGGTCTCAGTATTGGAATGGGAAGGACTTGGATATCACATCTCATGCTATAGGAAGGCTCTCTGGTTTGGAAGGGGAAAGAGTTGGATATCTCATTTCATGTTAGAGGTAGGATCTCAGGTTTGGTATTAGAGGCATTGAGATATCGCATCTCATGCTATCAGAAGGGTCTCAGGAATAAAATGGGAAGGAGTTAGATATCACATCTCATGCTAAAGGGAGGGTCTCAGGTTTGGAAGGGGAAGGATTTGGATATCACATCTCATGTTATAGGAAGGATCTCAGGTTTGGTATTAGAAGCATTGAGATATCACATCTCATGCTATCGGAAGGATCTCAGGTTTGGTATTAGAAGCATTGAG
This sequence comes from Ambystoma mexicanum, assembly GCF_040938575.1. Classification (NCBI taxonomy): domain Eukaryota; kingdom Metazoa; phylum Chordata; class Amphibia; order Caudata; family Ambystomatidae; genus Ambystoma; species Ambystoma mexicanum. The sequence goes on along the minus strand of NC_090922.1, from coordinate 5,884,415 downwards.
ATATCACATCTCATGCTATCAGAAGAGTCTCAGGATTGGAATAGGAAGGAGTTGGATATCACATTTCATGCTAAAGGGAGGGTCTCAGGTTTGGAAGGGGAAGGATTTGGATATCACATCTCATGTTATCGGAAGGATCTCACGTTTGGTATTAGAAGTATTGAGATATCATATCTCATGCTATAGGAAGGGTCTCAGGATTGGAATGGGAAGGAGTTGGATATCACATCTCATGCTATAGGGAGGGTCTCAGGATTGGAATGGGAAGGACTTAGATATCACATATCATGCTATAGGGAGGGTCTCAGTTTTGATATTAGAAGCATTGAGATATCACATCTCATGCTATCGGAAGTGTCTCAGGATTGGAATGGGAAGGAGCTGGATATCACATCTCATGCTAAAGGAAGGGTCTCAGGTTTGGAACGGGAAGGATTTGGATATCACATCTCATGTTATAGGAAGGGTCTCAGGTTTGGTATAAGCATTGAGATATCACATCTCTGCTATCGGAAGTGTCTCAGGATTGGAATGGGAAGGAGTTGGATATCCCATCTCATGTTATAGGACGGGTCTCAGGTTTGTTATTAGAATCATTGAGATATCATATTGCATGCTGTAGGAAGGGTCTAAGTGTTGGAATGTGAAGGACTTGGATATCACATCTCATGCTATAGATAGGCTCTTAGGTTTGGAAAGGGAAGGAGTTGGATATCACATTTCATGTTAGAGGAAGGATCTCAGGTTTGGTATTAGAAGCATTGAGATATCACATCTCATGCTATAGGAAGGGTCTCAGGATTGGAATGGGAATCAGTTGGATATCACATCTCATGCTATAGGAAGGGTCTCAGGTTTGGTATAAGCCTTGAGATATCACATCTCATGCTATAGGACGGGTCTCAGGATTGGAATGGAAGGAGTTGGATATCACATCTCATGTTAAAGGAAGGATCTCAGGTTTGGTATTAGAAGCATTGAGACATCAAATCTCATGCTATAGGAAGGGTCTCAGGGTTGGAATGGGAAGGAGTTGGATATCACATCTCATCCAATAGGAAGGGTCTCAGGTTTGGAATGGGAAGGAATTGGATATCACATCTCATGTTATAGGAAGGATCTCAGGTTTGGTATTAGAAGCATTGAGATATCACATCTCATGCTATAGGAAGGGTCTCAGGATTGGAATGTGAAGGATTTGGATATCACATCTCATGCTAAAGGAAGGGTCTCAGGTTTGGTAGAAGCATTGAGATATCACGTCGCTGCTATCGGAAGGGTCTCAGGATTGGATTGGGAAGGAGTTGGATATCCCTTCTCATGCTATAGGAAGGGTCTCAGGATTTGAATGGCAAGGAGTTGGATATCACATCTCATGCCATAGGAAGGGTCTCAGGTTTGGTATAAGCATTGAGATATCACATCTCTGCTATCGGAAGGGTCTCAGGATTGGATTGGAAAGGAGTTGGATATCCCTTCTCATGCTATAGGAAGTGTCTCAGGTTGGAATGGGAAGGAGTTGGATATCACATCTCATGTTATAGGAAGGGTCTCAGGATTGGAATGGGAAGGATTTGGATATCACATCTCATGTTATAGGAAGGGTCTCAGGATTGGAATGGGTAGGAGTTGGATATTACTTTCTTGCTATAGGAAGGGTCTCATGTTTGGAATGGGAAGGAGTTGGATATCACATATGCTATAGTTAGTGTCTCAGGTTTGGAACGGGAAGGAGTTGGATATCACATCTCATGTTATAGGAAGGGTCTCAGGTTTGGTATAAGCATTGAGATATCACATCTCTGCTATCGGAAGCGGCTCAGGATTGGAATGGGAAGGAGTTGGATATCCCATCTCATGTTATAGGAAGAGTCTCTGGTTTGGTATTAGAATTATTGCGATATCACATCGCATGCTGTAGGAAGGGTCTAAGGATTGGAATGGGATAGACTTGGATATCACATCTCATGTTATAGGTAGGCTCTCAGGTTTGGTATAAGCATTGAGATATCACATCTCATGCTATAGGAAGGGTCTCAGGATTGGAATGGGAAGGAATTGGATATCACATCTCATGCTATAGGAAGGGTCTCAGATTTGGTATAAGCATTGAGATATCACATCTCATGCTAAAGGAAGGGTCTCAGGATTGGAATGGGAAGGAGTTGTATATGACATCTCAGGCCATAGGAAGGTTCTCAGGTTTGGTATAAGCATTGAGATATCACATCTCTGCTATCGGAAAGGTCTCAGGATTGGAATGGGAAGGAGTTGGATATCCCATCTCATGTTATAGGAAGGGTCTCAGGTTTGGTATTAGAAGCATAGAGATATCACATCACATGCTATAGGAAGGGTCTCAGGATTGGAATGGGAAGGACTTGGATGTCACATCTCATGCTATAGGGAGGGTCTCAAGTTTGATATTAGAAGCATTGAGATAACAAATCTCATGATATCGGAAGGGTCTCAGGATTGGAATGGGAAGGAGTTTGATATCACATCTCATGCCATAGTATGGGTCTCAGGTTTGGTAGAAGCATTGGGATATCACATCTCATGCTATCGGAAGGGTATCAGTATTGGATTTGGAAGAAGTTGGATATCCCATCTCATGCTATAGGAAGGGTCTCAGGTTGGAATGGGAAGGAGTTGGATATCACATTTCATGTTATAGGAAGGGTCTCAGGATTGGAATGGGAAGGACTTGGATATCACATCTCATGCTATAGAACGGCTCTCAGGTTTGGAAAGGGAAGGAGTTGGATATCACATCTCATGTTATAGGATGGATCTCAGGTTTGGTATTAGAAGTATTGAGATATCACATCTCATGTTATCGGAAGGATCTCAGGTTTGGTATTAGAAGTATTGAGATATCACATCTCATGCTATAGGAAGGGTCTCAGGATTGGAATGGGAAGGAGTTGGATATCACATCTCATGCTAAAGGAAGGGTCTCAGGTTTGGTAGAAGCATTGAGATATCACATCTCATGCTATAGGAAGGGTCTCAGGATTGGAATGGGAAGGACTTAGATATCACATATCATGCTATAGGGAGGGTCTCAGTTTTGATATTAGAAGCATTGAGATATCACATCTCATGCTATCGGAAGTGTCTCAGGATTGGAATGGGAAGGAGCTGGATATCCCATCTCATGCTAAAGGAAGGGTCTCAGGTTTGGAACGGGAAGGAGTTGGATATCACATCTCATGTTATAGGAAGGGTCTCAGGTTTGGTATAAACATTGAGATATCACATCTCTGCTATCGGAAGTGTCTCAGGATTGGAATGGGAAGGAGTTGGATATCCCATCTCATGTTATAGGACGGGTCTCAGGTTTGTTATTAGAATCATTGAGATATCATATTGCATGCTGTAGGAAGGGTCTAAGGGTTGGAATGTGAAGGACTTGGATATCACATCTCATGCTATAGATAGGCTCTTAGGTTTGGAAAGGGAAGGAGTTGGATCTAACATTTCATGTTAGAGGAAGGATCTCAGGTTTGGTATTAGAAGCATTGAGATATCACATCTCATGCTATAGGAAGGGTCTCAGGATTGGAATGGGAAGGAGTTGGATATCACATCTCATGCTATAGGAAGGGTCTCAGGTTTGGTATAAGCATTGAGATATCACATCTCATGCTATAGGAAGGGTCTCAGGATTGGAATGGAAGGAGTTGGATATCACATCTCATGTTATAGGAAGGATCTCAGGTTTGGTATTAGAAGCATTGAGACATCACATCTCATGCTATAGGAAGGGTCTCAGGATTGGAATGGGAAGGAGTTGTATATCAAATCTCATGCTATAGGAAGCGTCTCAGGATTGGAATGGGAAGGAGTTGAATATGACATCTCATGCCGTAGGAAGGGTCTCAGGTTTGGTATAAACATTGAGATATCACATCTCTGCTATCAAAAGGGTCTCAGGATTGGAATGGGAAGGAGTTGGATATCCCATCTCATGTTATAGGAAGAGTCTCAGGTTTGGTATTAGAAGCATTGAGATATCACATCTCATGCTATAGGAAGTGTCTCAGGATTGGAATGGGAAGGAGTTGGATATCACATCTCATGTTATAGGAAGGGTCTCAGGATTGGAATGGGAAGGATTTGGATATCACATCTCATGTTATAGGAAGGATCTCAGGTTTGGTATTAGAAGCATTGAGATATCACATCTCATGCTATCGGAAGTGTCTCAGGATTGGAATGGGAAGGAGCTGGATATCACATCTCATGCTAAAGGAAGGGTCTCAGGTTTGGAACGGGAAGGATTTGGATATCACATCTCATGTTATAGGAAGGGTCTCAGGTTTGGTATAAGCATTGAGATATCACATCTCTGCTATCGGAAGTGTCTCAGGATTGGAATGGGAAGGAGTTGGATATCCCATCTCATGTTATAGGACGGGTCTCAGGTTTGTTATTAGAATCATTGAGATATCATATTGCATGCTGTAGGAAGGGTCTAAGGGTTGGAATGTGAAGGACTTGGATATCACATCTCATGCTATAGATAGGCTCTTAGGTTTGGAAAGGGAAGGAGTTGGATATCACATTTCATGTTAGAGGAAGGATCTCAGGTTTGGTATTAGAAGCATTGAGATATCACATCTCATGCTATAGGAAGGGTCTCAGGATTGGAATGTGAAGGATTTGGATATCACATCTCATGCTAAAGGAAGGGTCTCAGGTTTGGTAGAAGCATTGAGATATCACGTCGCTGCTATCGGAAGGGTCTCAGGTTTGGATGGGAAGGAGTTGGATATCCCTTCTCATGCTATAGGAAGGGACTCAGGATTTGAATGGCAAGGAGTTGGATATCACATCTCATGCCATAGGAAGGGTCTCAGGTTTGGTATAAGCATTGAGATATCACATCTCTGCTATCGGAAGGGTCTCAGGATTGGATTGGGAAGGAGTTGGATATCCCTTCTCATGCTATAGGAAGTGTCTCAGGTTGGAATGGGAAGGAGTTGGATATCACATCTCATGTTATAGGAAGGGTCTCAGGATTGGAATGGGAAGGATTTGGATATCACATCTCTTGCTATAGGAAGGGTCTCAGGATTGGAATGGGTAGGAGTTGGATATTACTTTCTTGCTATAGGAAGGGTCTCATGTTTGGAATGGGAAGGAGTTGGATATCACATATGCTATAGTTAGTGTCTCAGGTTTGGAACGGGAAGGAGTTGGATATCACATCTCATGTTATAGGAAGGGTCTCAGGTTTGGTATAAGCATTGAGATATCACATCTCTGCTATCGGAAGCGGCTCAGGATTGGAATGGGAAGGAGTTGGATATCCCATCTCATGTTATAGGAAGAGTCTCTGGTTTGGTATTAGAATCATTGAGATATCATATCGCATGCTGTAGGAAGGGTCTAAGGATTGGAATGGGATGGACTTGGATATCACATCTCATGTTATAGGTAGGCTCTCAGGTTTGGTATAAGCATTGAGATATCACATCTCATGCTATAGGAAGGGTCTCAGGATTGGAATGGGAAGGAATTGGATATCACATCTCATGCTATAGGAAGGGTCTCAGATTTGGTATAAGCATTGAGATATCACATCTCATGCTAAAGGAAGGGTCTCAGGATTGGAATGGGAAGGAGTTGTGTATGACATCTCAGGCCATGACATCTCAGGCCATAGGAAGGTTCTCAGGTTTGGTATAAGCATTGAGATATCATATTGCATGCTGTAGGAAGGGTCTAAGGATTGGAATGGGAAGGACCTGGATATCACATCTCATGCTATAGAACGGCTCTCAGGTTTGGAAAGGGAAGGAGTTGGATATCACATCTCATGTTATAGTATGGATCTCAGGTTTGGTATTAGAAGTATTGAGATATCACATCTCATGCTATAGGAAGGGTCTCAGGATTGGAATGGGAAGGAGTTGGATATCACATCTCATGCTAAAGGAAGGGTCTCAGGTTTGGTAGAAGCATTGAGATATCACATCTCATGCTATAGGACGGGTCTCAGGATTGGAATGGGAAGGACTTAGATATCACATATCATGCTATAGGGAGGGTCTCAGTTTTGATATTAGAAGCATTGAGATATCACATCTCATGCTATCGGAAGTGTCTCAGGATTGGAATGGGAAGGAGCTGGATATCACATCTCATGCTAAAGGAAGGGTCTCAGGTTTGGAACGGGAAGGAGTTGGATATCACATCTCATGTTATAGGAAGGGTCTCAGGTTTGGTATAAACATTGAGATATCACATCTCTGCTATCGGAAGTGTCTCAGGATTGGAATGGGAAGGAGTTGGATATCCCATCTCATGTTATAGGACGGGTCTCAGGTTTGTTATTGGAATCATTGAGATATCATATTGCATGCTGTAGGAAGGGTCTAAGGGTTGGAATGTGAAGGACTTGGATATCACATCTCATGCTATAGATAGGCTCTTAGGTTTGGAAAGGGAAGGAGTTGGATCTCACATTTCATGTTAGAGGAAGGATCTCAGGTTTGGTATTAGAAGCATTGAGATATCACATCTCATGCTATAGGAAGGGTCTCAGGATTGGAATGGGAAGGAGTTGGATATCACATCTCATGCTATAGGAAGGGTCTCAGGTTTGGTATAAGCATTGATATATCACATCTCATGCTATAGGAAGGGTCTCAGGATTGGAATGGAAGGAGTTGGATATCACATCTCATGTTATAGGAAGGATCTCAGGTTTGGTATTAGAAGCATTGAGACATCACATCTCATGCTATAGGAAGGGTCTCAGGATTGGAATGGGAAGGAGTTGGATATCAAATCTCATGCTATAGGAAGGGTCTCAGGATTGGAATGGGAAGGAGTTGAATATGACATCTCAAGCCGTAGGAAGGGTCTCAGGTTTGGTATAAACATTGAGATATCACATCTCTGCTATCAAAAGGGTCTCAGGATTGGAATGGGAAGGAGTTGGATATCCCATCTCATGTTATAGGAAGAGTCTCAAGTTTGGTATTAGAAGCATTGAGATATCACATCTCATGCTATAGGAAGTGTCTTAGGATTGGAATGGGAAGGACTTGGATATCACATCTCATGCTATAGGTAGGGTCTCAAGTTTGACATTAGAAGCATTGAGATATCACATCTCATGCTATAGGAAGGGTCTGAGGATTGGAATGGGAAGGAGTTGGATATCACATCTCCTGCTATGGGAAGGGTCTCAGGTTTGGTATAAGCAGTGAGATATCACATCTCATGCTATAGGAAGTGTCTCAGGATTGGAATGGGAAGGAGTTGGATATCACATCTCATGTTATAGTAAGGATCTCAGGTTTGGTATAAGCATTGAGATATCACATCTCTGCTATCGGAAGGGTCTCAAGATTGGAATGGGAAGGAGTTGGATATTCCCATCTCATGTTATAGGAAGGGTCTCAGGTTTGGTATTAGAAGCATTGAGATATCACATCTCATGCTATAGGAAGGGTCTCAGGATTGGAATGGGAAGGACTTGGATATCACATCTCATGCTATAGGGAGGGTCTCAAGTTTGATATTAGAAGCTTTGAGATATCACATCTCATGATATCGGAAGGGTCTCAGGATTGGAATGGGAAGGAGTTGGATATCACATCTCATGATAAAGGAAGGGTCTAATGTTTGGAAGGGGAAGGATTTGGATATCACATCACATGTTATATTACGGGTCTCAGGTTTGGTATTAGAAGCATTGAGATATCAAGTCTCATAGTATAGGAAGGGTCTCAGAATTGGAATGGGAAGGAGTTGGATATCCCATCTCATGTTATAGGAAGAGTCTCTGGTTTGGTATTAGAATCATTGAGATATCACATCGCATGCTGTAGGAAGGGTCTAAGGATTGGAATGGGATGGACTTGGATATCACATCTCATGTTATAGGTAGGCTCTCAGGTTTGGTATAAGCATTGAGATATCACATCTCATGCTATAGCAAGGGTCTCAGAAATGGAATGGGAAGGAGTTGGATATCACATCTCAAGCTATAGGAAGGGTCTCAGTATTGGAATGGGAAGGACTTGGATATCACATCTCATGCTATAGGAAGGCTCTCTGGTTTGGAAGGGGAAAGAGTTGGATATCTCATTTCATGTTAGAGGTAGGATCTCAGGTTTGGTATTAGAGGCATTGAGATATCACATCTCATGCTATCAGAAGGGTCTCAGGAATAAAATGGGAAGGAGTTAGATATCACATCTCATGCTAAAGGGAGGGTCTCAGGTTTGGAAGGGGAAGGATTTGGATATCACATCTCATGTTATAGGAAGGATCTCAGGTTTGGTATTAGAAGCATTGAGATATCACATCTCATGCTATCGGAAGGATCTCAGGTTTGGTATTAGAAGCATTGAGATATCACATCTCATGCTATCAGAAGAGTCTCAGGATTGGAATAGGAAGGAGTTGGATATCACATTTCATGCTAAAGGGAGGGTCTCAGGTTTGGAAGGGGAAGGATTTGGATATCACATCTCATGTTATCGGAAGGATCTCACGTTTGGTATTAGAAGTATTGAGATATCATATCTCATGCTATAGGAAGGGTCTCAGGATTGGAATGGGAAGGAGTTGGATATCACATCTCATGCTATAGGGAGGGTCTCCGGATTGGAATGGGAAGGACTTAGATATCACATATCATGCTATAGGGAGGGTCTCAGTTTTGATATTAGAAGCATTGAGATATCACATCTCATGCTATCGGAAGTGTCTCAGGATTGGAATGGGAAGGAGTTGGATATCACATCTCATGTTATAGGAAGGATCTCAGGTTTGGTATAAGCATTGAGATATCACATCTCTGCTATCGGAAGGGTCTCAAGATTGGAATGGGAAGGAGTTGGATATTCCCATCTCATGTTATAGGAAGGGTCTCAGGTTTGGTATTAGAAGCATTGAGATATCACATCTCATGCTATAGGAAGGGTCTCAGGATTGGAATGGGAAGGACTTGGATATCACATCTCATGCTATAGGGAGGGTCTTAAGTTTGATATTAGAAGCTTTGAGATATCACATCTCATGATATCGGAAGGGTCTCAGGATTGGAATGGGAAGGAGTTGGATATCACATCTCATGATAAAGGAAGGGTTTAATGTTTGGAAGGGGAAGGATTTGGATATCACATCACATGTTATATTACGGGTCTCAGGTTTGGTATTAGAAGCATTGAGATATCAAGTCTCATAGTATAGGAAGGGTCTCAGAATTGGAATGGGAAGGAGTTGGATATCCCATCTCATGTTATAGGAAGAGTCTCTGGTTTGGTATTAGAATCATTGAGATATCACATCGCATGCTGTAGGAAGGGTCTAAGGATTGGAATGGGATGGACTTGGATATCACATCTCATGTTATAGTTAGGCTCTCAGGTTTGGTATAAGCATTGAGATATCACATCTCATGCTATAGGAAGGGTCTCAGAAATGGAATGGGAAGGAGTTGGATATCACATCTCAAGCTATAGGAAGGGTCTCAGTATTGGAATGGGAAGGACTTGGATATCACATCTCATGCTATAGGAAGGCTCTCTGGTTTGGAAGGGGAAAGAGTTGGATATCTCATTTCATGTTAGAGGTAGGATCTCAGGTTTGGTATTAGAGGCATTGAGATATCACATCTCATGCTATCAGAAGGGTCTCAGGAATAAAATGGGAAGGAGTTAGATATCACATCTCATGCTAAAGGGAGGGTCTCAGGTTTGGAAGGGGAAGGATTTGGATATCACATCTCATGTTATAGGAAGGATCTCAGGTTTGGTATTAGAAGCATTGAGATATCACATCTCATGCTATCGGAAGGATCTCAGGTTTGGTATTAGAAGCATTGAGATATCACATCTCATGCTATCAGAAGAGTCTCAGGATTGGAATAGGAAGGAGTTGGATATCACATTTCATGCTAAAGGGAGGGTCTCAGGTTTGGAAGGGGAAGGATTTGGATATCACATCTCATGTTATCGGAAGGATCTCACGTTTGGTATTAGAAGTATTGAGATATCATATCTCATGCTATAGGAAGGGTCTCAGGATTGGAATGGGAAGGAGTTGGATATCACATCTCATGCTATAGGGAGGGTCTCAGGATTGGAATGGGAAGGACTTAGATATCACATATCATGCTATAGGGAGGGTCTCAGTTTTGATATTAGAAGCATTGAGATATCACATCTCATGCTATCGGAAGTGTCTCAGGATTGGAATGGGAAGGAGCTGGATATCACATCTCATGCTAAAGGAAGGGTCTCAGGTTTGGAACGGGAAGGATTTGGATATCACATCTCATGTTATAGGAAGGGTCTCAGGTTTGGTATAAGCATTGAGATATCACATCTCTGCTATCGGAAGTGTCTCAGGATTGGAATGGGAAGGAGTTGGATATCCCATCTCATGTTATAGGACGGGTCTCAGGTTTGTTATTAGAATCATTGAGATATCATATTGCATGCTGTTGGAAGGGTCTAAGTGTTGGAATGTGAAGGACTTGGATATCACATCTCATGCTATAGATAGGCTCTTAGGTTTGGAAAGGGAAGGAGTTGGATATCACATTTCATGTTAGAGGAAGGATCTCAGGTTTGGTATTAGAAGCATTGAGATATCACATCTCATGCTATAGGAAGGGTCTCAGGATTGGAATGGGAAGCAGTTGGATATCACATCTCATGCTATAGGAAGGGTCTCAGGTTTGGTATAAGCCTTGAGATATCACATCTCATGCTATAGGACGGGTCTCAGGATTGGAATGGAAGGAGTTGGATATCACATCTCATGTTACAGGAAGGATCTCAGGTTTGGTATTAGAAGCATTGAGACATCAAATCTCATGCTATAGGAAGGGTCTCAGGGTTGGAATGGGAAGGAGTTGGATATCACATCTCATCCAATAGGAAGGGTCTCAGGTTTGGAATGGGAAGGAATTGGATATCACATCTCATGTTATAGGAAGGATCTCAGGTTTGGTATTAGAAGCATTGAGATATCACATCTCATGCTATAGGAAGGGTCTCAGGATTGGAATGTGAAGGATTTGGATATCACATCTCATGCTAAAGGAAGGGTCTCAGGTTTGGTAGAAGCATTGAGATATCACGTCGCTGCTATCGGAAGGGTCTCAGGATTGGATTGGGAAGGAGTTGGATATCCCTTCTCATGCTATAGGAAGGGTCTCAGGATTTGAATGGCAAGGAGTTGGATATCACATCTCATGCCATAGGAAGGGTCTCAGGTTTGGTATAAGCATTGAGATATCACATCTCTGCTATCGGAAGGGTCTCAGGATTGGATTGGGAAGGAGTTGGATATCCCTTCTCATGCTATAGGAAGTGTCTCAGGTTGGAATGGGAAGGAGTTGGATATCACATCTCATGTTATAGGAAGGGTCTCAGGATTGGAATGGGAAGGATTTGGATATCACATCTCTTGCTATAGGAAGGGTCTCAGGATTGGAATGGGTAGGAGTTGGATATTACTTTCTTGCTATAGGAAGGGTCTCATGTTTGGAATGGGAAGGAGTTGGATATCACATAAGCTATAGTTAGTGTCTCAGGTTTGGAACGGGAAGGAGTTGGATATCACATCTCATGTTATAGGAAGGGTCTCAGGTTTGGTATAAGCATTGAGATATCACATCTCTGCTATCGGAAGCGGCTCAGGATTGGAATGGGAAGGAGTTGGATATCCCATCTCATGTTATAGGAAGAGTCTCTGGTTTGGTATTAGAATTATTGCGATATCACATCGCATGCTGTAGGAAGGGTCTAAGGATTGGAATGGGATAGACTTGGATATCACATCTCATGTTATAGGTAGGCTCTCAGGTTTGGTATAAGCATTGAGATATCACATCTCATGCTATAGGAAGGGTCTCAGGATTGGAATGGGAAGGAATTGGATATAACATCTCATGCTATAGGAAGGGTCTCAGATTTGGTATAAGCATTGAGATATCACATCTCATGCTAAAGGAAGGGTCTCAGGATTGGAATGGGAAGGAGTTGTATATGACATCTCAGGCCATAGGAAGGTTCTCAGGTTTGGTATAAGCATTGAGATATCACATCTCTGCTATCGGAAAGGTCTCAGGATTGGAATGGGAAGGAGTTGGATATCCCATCTCATGTTATAGGAAGGGTCTCAGGTTTGGTATTAGAAGCATAGAGATATCACATCTCATGCTATAGGAAGGGTCTCAGGATTGGAATGGGAAGGACTTGGATGTCACATCTCATGCTATAGGGAGGGTCTCAAGTTTGATATTAGAAGCATTGAGATAACAAATCTCATGATATCGGAAGGGTCTCAGGATTGGAATGGGAAGGAGTTTGATATCACATCTCATGCCATAGTATGGGTCTCAGGTTTGGTAGAAGCATTGGGATATCACATCTCATGCTATCGGAAGGGTATCAGTATTGGATTTGGAAGAAGTTGGATATCCCATCTCATGCTATAGGAAGGGTCTCAGGTTGGAATGGGAAGGAGTTGGATATCACATTTCATGTTATAGGAAGGGTCTCAGGATTGGAATGGGAAGGACTTGGATATCATATCTCATGCTATAGGACGGGTCTCAGGTTTGTTATTAGAATCATTGAGATATCATATTGCATGCTGTAGGAAGGGTCTAAGGATTGGAATGGGAAGGACCTGGATATCACATCTCATGCTATAGAACGGCTCTCAGGTTTGGAAAGGGAAGGAGTTGGATATCACATCTCATGTTATAGGATGGATCTCAGGTTTGGTATTAGAAGTATTGAGATATCACATCTCATGTTATCGGAAGGATCTCAGGTTTGGTATTAGAAGTATTGAGATATCACATCTCATGCTATAGGAAGGGTCTCAGGATTGGAATGGGAAGGAGTTGGATATCACATCTCATGCTAAAGGAAGGGTCTCAGGTTTGGTAGAAGCATTGAGATATCACATCTCATGCTATAGGAAGGGTCTCAGGATTGGAATGGGAAGGACTTAGATATCACATATCATGCTATAGGGAGGGTCTCAGTTTTGATATTAGAAGCATTGAGATATCACATCTCATGCTATCGGAAGTGTCTCAGGATTGGAATGGGAAGGAGCTGGATATCACATCTCATGCTAAAGGAAGGGTCTCAGGTTTGGACCGGGAAGGAGTTGGATATCACATCTCATGTTATAGGAAGGGTCTCAGGTTTGGTATAAACATTGAGATATCACATCTCTGCTATCGGAAGTGTCTCAGGATTGGAATGGGAAGGAGTTGGATATCCCATCTCATGTTATAGGACGGGTCTCAGGTTTGTTATTAGAATCATTGAGATATCATATTGCATGCTGTAGGAAGGGTCTAAGGGTTGGAATGTGAAGGACTTGGATATCACATCTCATGCTATAGATAGGCTCTTAGGTTTGGAAAGGGAAGGAGTTGGATCTAACATTTCATGTTAGAGGAAGGATCTCAGGTTTGGTATTAGAAGCATTGCGATATCACATCTCATGCTATAGGAAGGGTCTCAGGATTGGAATGGGAAGGAGTTGGATATCACATCTCATGCTATAGGAAGGGTCTCAGGTTTGGTATCAGCATTGAGATATCACATCTCATGCTATAGGAAGGGTCTCAGGATTGGAATGGAAGGAGTTGGATATCACATCTCATGTTATAGGAAGGATCTCAGGTTTGGTATTAGAAGCATTGAGACATCACATCTCATGCTATAGGAAGGGTCTCAGGATTGGAATGGGAAGGAGTTGTATATCAAATCTCATGCTATAGGAAGCGTCTCAGGATTGGAATGGGAAGGAGTTGAATATGACATCTCATGCCGTAGGAAGGGTCTCAGGTTTGGTATAAACATTGAGATATCACATCTCTGCTATCAAAAGGGTCTCAGGATTGGAATGGGAAGGAGTTGGATATCCCATCTCATGTTATAGGAAGAGTCTCAGGTTTGGTATTAGAAGCATTGAGATATCACATCTCATGCTATAGGAAGTGTCTCAGGATTGGAATGGGAAGGAGTTGGATATCACATCTCATGTTATAGGAAGGGTCTCAGGATTGGAATGGGAAGGATTTGGATATCACATCTCTTGCTATAGGAAGGGTCTCAGGATTGGAATGGGTAGGAGTTGGATATTACTTTCTTGCTATAGGAAGGGTCTCATGTTTGGAATGGGAAGGAGTTGGATATCACATATGCTATAGTTAGTGTCTCAGGTTTGGAACGGGAAGGAGTTGGATATCACATCTCATGTTATAGGAAGGGTCTCAGGTTTGGTATAAGCATTGAGATATCACATCTCTGCTATCGGAAGCGGCTCAGGATTGGAATGGGAAGGAGTTGGATATCCCATCTCATGTTATAGGAAGAGTCTCTGGTTTGGTATTAGAATCATTGAGATATCACATCGCATGCTGTAGGAAGGGTCTAAGGATGGGAATGGGATGGACTTGGATATCACATCTCATGCTATAGGAAGGGTCTCAGATTTGGTATAAGCATTGAGATATCACATCTCATGCTATAGGAAGGGTCTCAGGATTGGAATGGGAAGGAATTGGATATCACATCTCATGCTATAGGAAGGGTCTCAGATTTGGTATAAGCATTGAGATATCACATCTCATGCTAAAGGAAGGGTCTCAGGATTGGAATGGGAAGGAGTTGTATATGACATCTCAGGCCATAGGTAGGCTCTCAGGTTTGGTATAAGCATTGAGATATCACATCTCATGCTATAGGAAGGGTCTCAGGATTGGAATGGGAAGGAATTGGATATCACATCTCATGCTATAGGAAGGGTCTCAGATTTGGTATAAGCATTGAGATATCACATCTCATGCTAAAGGAAGGGTCTCAGGATTGGAATGGGAAGGAGTTGTATATGACATCTCAGGCCATAGGAAGGTTCTCAGGTTTGGTATAAGCATTGAGATATCACATCTCTGCTATCGGAAAGGTCTCAGGATTGGAATGGGAAGGAGTTGGATATCCCATCTCATGTTATAGGAAGGGTCTCAGGTTTGGTATTAGAAGCATAGAGATATCACATCTCATGCTATAGGAAGGGTCTCAGGATTGGAATGGGAAGGACTTGGATGTCACATCTCATGCTATAGGGAGGGTCTCAAGTTTGATATTAGAAGCATTGAGATAACAAATCTCATGATATCGGAAGGGTCTCAGGATTGGAATGGGAAGGAGTTTGATATCACATCTCATGCCATAGTATGGGTCTCAGGTTTGGTAGAAGCATTGGGATATCACATCTCATGCTATCGGAAGGGTATCAGTATTGGATTTGGAAGAAGTTGGATATCCCATCTCATGCTATAGGAAGGGTCTCAGGTTGGAATGGGAAGGAGTTGGATATCACATTTCATGTTATAGGAAGGGTCTCAGGATTGGAATGGGAAGGACTTGGATATCATATCTCATGCTATAGGACGGGTCTCAGGTTTGTTATTAGAATCATTGAGATATCATATTGCATGCTGTAGGAAGGGTCTAAGGATTGGAATGGGAAGGACCTGGATATCATATCTCATGCTATAGAACGGCTCTCAGGTTTGGAAAGGGAAGGAGTTGGATATCACATCTCATGTTATAGGATGGATCTCAGGTTTGGTATTAGAAGTATTGAGATATCACATCTCATGTTATCGGAAGGATCTCAGGTTTGGTATTAGAAGTATTGAGATATCACATCTCATGCTATAGGAAGGGTCTCAGGATTGGAATGGGAAGGAGTTGGATATCACATCTCATGCTAAAGGAAGGGTCTCAGGTTTGGTAGAAGCATTGAGATATCACATCTCATGCTATAGGAAGGGTCTCAGGATTGGAATGGGAAGGACTTAGATATCACATATCATGCTATAGGGAGGGTCTCAGTTTTGATATTAGAAGCATTGAGATATCACATCTCATGCTATCGGAAGTGTCTCAGGATTGGAATGGGAAGGAGCTGGATATCACATCTCATGCTAAAGGAAGGGTCTCAGGTTTGGAACGGGAAGGAGTTGGATATCACATCTCATGTTATAGGAAGGGTCTCAGGTTTGGTATAAACATTGAGATATCACATCTCTGCTATCGGAAGTGTCTCAGGATTGGAATGGGAAGGAGTTGGATATCCCATCTCATGTTATAGGACGGGTCTCAGGTTTGTTATTAGAATCATTGAGATATCATATTGCATGCTGTAGGAAGGGTCTAAGGGTTGGAATGTGAAGGACTTGGATATCACATCTCATGCTATAGATAGGCTCTTAGGTTTGGAAAGGGAAGGAGTTGGATCTAACATTTCATGTTAGAGGAAGGATCTCAGGTTTGGTATTAGAAGCATTGCGATATCACATCTCATGCTATAGGAAGGGTCTCAGGATTGGAATGGGAAGGAGTTGGATATCACATCTCATGCTATAGGAAGGGTCTCAGGTTTGGTATCAGCATTGAGATATCACATCTCATGCTATAGGAAGGGTCTCAGGATTGGAATGGAAGGAGTTGGATATCACATCTCATGTTATAGGAAGGATCTCAGGTTTGGTATTAGAAGCATTGAGACATCACATCTCATGCTATAGGAAGGGTCTCAGGATTGGAATGGGAAGGAGTTGTATATCAAATCTCATGCTATAGGAAGCGTCTCAGGATTGAAATGGGAAGGAGTTGAATATGACATCTCATGCCGTAGGAAGGGTCTCAGGTTTGGTATAAACATTGAGATATCACATCTCTGCTATCAAAAGGGTCTCAGGATTGGAATGGGAAGGAGTTGGATATCCCATCTCATGTTATAGGAAGAGTCTCAGGTTTGGTATTAGAAGCATTGAGATATCACATCTCATGCTATAGGAAGTGTCTCAGGATTGGAATGGGAAGGAGTTGGATATCACATCTCATGTTATAGGAAGGGTCTCAGGATTGGAATGGGTAGGAGTTGGATATTACTTTCTTGCTATAGGAAGGGTCTCATGTTTGGAATGGGAAGGAGTTGGATATCACATATGCTATAGTTAGTGTCTCAGGTTTGGAACGGGAAGGAGTTGGATATCACATCTCATGTTATAGGAAGGGTCTCAGGTTTGGTATAAGCATTGAGATATCACATCTCTGCTATCGGAAGCGGCTCAGGATTGGAATGGGAAGGAGTTGGATATCCCATCTCATGTTATAGGAAGAGTCTCTGGTTTGGTATTAGAATCATTGAGATATCACATCGCATGCTGTAGGAAGGGTCTAAGGATGGGAATGGGATGGACTTGGATATCACATCTCATGCTATAGGAAGGGTCTCAGATTTGGTATAAGCATTGAGATATCACATCTCATGCTATAGGAAGGGTCTCAGGATTGGAATGGGAAGGAATTGGATATCACATCTCATGCTATAGGAAGGGTCTCAGATTTGGTATAAACATTGAGATATCACATCTCATGCTAAAGGAAGGGTCTCAGGATTGGAATGGGAAGGAGTTGTATATGACATCTCAGGCCATAGGAAGGTTCTCAGGTTTGGTATAAGCATTGAGATATCACATCTCTGCTATCGGAAAGGTCTCAGGATTGGAATGGGAAGGAGTTGGATATCCCATCTCATGTTATAGGAAGGGTCTCAGGTTTGGTATTAGAAGCATAGAGATATCACATCTCATGCTATAGGAAGGGTCTCAGGATTGGAATGGGAAGGACTTGGATGTCACATCTCATGCTATAGGGAGGGTCTCAAGTTTGATATTAGAAGCATTGAGATAACAAATCTCATGATATCGGAAGGGTCTCAGGATTGGAATGGGAAGGAGTTGGATATCACATCTCATGATAAAGGAAGGGTCTAAGGTTTGGAAGGGGAAGGATTTGGATATCACATCTCATGTTATAGGACGGGTCTCAGGTTTAATATTAGAAGCATTGAGATATCAAGTCTCATGGTATAAGAAGGGTCTCAGAATTGGAATGGGAAGGAGTTGGATATCACACCTCAAGCTATAGGAAGGGTCTCAGGATTGGAATGGGAAGGAGTTTGATATCACATCTCATGCCATAGTATGGGTCTCAGGTTTGGTAGAAGCATTGGGATATCACATCTCATGCTATCGGAAGGGTATCAGTATTGGATTTGGAAGAAGTTGGATATCCCATCTCATGCTATAGGAAGGGTCTCAGGTTGGAATGGGAAGGAGTTGGATATCACATTTCATGTTATAGGAAGGGTCTCAGGATTGGAATGGGAAGGCCTTGGATATCATATCTCATGCTATAGGACGGGTCTCAGGTTTGTTATTAGAATCATTGAGATATCATATTGCATGCTGTAGGAAGGGTCTAAGGATTGGAATGGGAAGGACCTGGATATCACATCTCATGCTATAGAACGGCTCTCAGGTTTGGAAAGGGAAGGAGTTGGATATCACATCTCATGTTATAGGATGGATCTCAGGTTTGGTATTAGAAGTATTGAGATATCACATCTCATGCTATAGGAAGGGTCTCAGGATTGGAATGGGAAGGAGTTGGATATCACATCTCATGCTAAAGGAAGGGTCTCAGGTTTGGTAGAAGCATTGAGATATCACATCTCATGCTATAGGAAGGGTCTCAGGATTGGAATGGGAAGGACTTAGATATCACATATCATGCTATAGGGAGGGTCTCAGTTTTGATATTAGAAGCATTGAGATATCACATCTCCTGCTATCGGAAGTGTCTCAGGATTGGAATGGGAAGGAGCTGGATATCACATCTCATGCTAAAGGAAGGGTCTCAGGTTTGGAACGGGAAGGAGTTGGATATCACATCTCATGTTATAGGAAGGGTCTCAGGTTTGGTATAAACATTGAGATATCACATCTCTGCTATCGGAAGTGTCTCAGGATTGGAATGGGAAGGAGTTGGATATCCCATCTCATGTTATAGGACGGGTCTCAGGTTTGTTATTAGAATCATTGAGATATCATATTGCATGCTGTAGGAAGGGTCTAAGGGTTGGAATGTGAAGGACTTGGATATCACATCTCATGCTATAGATAGGCTCTTAGGTTTGGAAAGGGAAGGAGTTGGATCTCACATTTCATGTTAGAGGAAGGATCTCAGGTTTGGTATTAGAAGCATTGAGATATCACATCTCATGCTATAGGAAGGGTCTCATGATTGGAATGGGAAGGAGTTGGATATCACATCTCATGCTATAGGAAGGGTCTCAGGTTTGGTATAAGCATTGAGATATCACATCTCATGCTATAGGAAGGGTCTCAGGATTGGAATGGAAGGAGTTGGATATCACATCTCATGTCATAGGAAGGATCTCAGGTTTGGTATTAGAAGCATTGAGACATCAAATCTCATGCTATAGGAAGGGTCTCAGGATTGGAATGGGAAGGAGTTGGATATCAAATCTCATGCTATAGGAAGGGTCTCAGGATTGGAATGGGAAGGAGTTGAATATGACATCTCATGCCGTAGGAAGGGTCTCAGGTTTGGTATAAACATTGAGATATCACATCTCTGCTATCAAAAGGGTCTCAGGATTGGAATGGGAAGGAGTTGGATATCCCATCTCATGTTATAGGAAGAGTCTCAGGTTTGGTATTAGAAGCATTGAGATATCACATCTCATGCT
Source organism: Ambystoma mexicanum (assembly GCF_040938575.1). Taxonomy (NCBI): domain Eukaryota; kingdom Metazoa; phylum Chordata; class Amphibia; order Caudata; family Ambystomatidae; genus Ambystoma; species Ambystoma mexicanum. The sequence goes on along the minus strand of NC_090922.1, from coordinate 5,864,777 downwards.
ATAGGAAGTGTCTCAGGATTGGAATGGGAAGGACTTGGATATCACATCTCATGCTATAGGTAGGGTCTCAAGTTTGACATTAGAAGCATTGAGATATCACATCTCATGCTATAGGAAGTGTCTCAGGATTGGAATGGGAAGGAGTTGGATATCACATCTCATGTTATAGGAAGGATCTCAGGTTTGGTATAAGCATTGAGATATCACATTTCTGCTATCGGAAGGGTCTCAAGATTGGAATGGGAAGGAGTTGGATATTCCCATCTCATGTTATAGGAAGGGTCTCAGGTTTGGTATTAGAAGCATTGAGATATCACATCTCACGCTATAGGAAGGGTCTCAGGATTGGAATGGGAAGGACTTGGATATCACATCTCATGCTATAGGGAGGGTCTCAAGTTTGATATTAGAAGCTTTGAGATATCACATCTCATGATATCGGAAGGGTCTCAGAATTGGAATGGGAAGGAGTTGGATATCACATCTCATGATAAAGGAAGGGTCTAAGGTTTGGAAGGGGAAGGATTTGGATATCACATCTCATGTTATATTACGGGTCTCAGGTTTGGTATTAGAAGCATTGAGATATCAAGTCTCATAGTATAGGAAGGGTCTCAGAATTGGAATGGGAAGGAGTTGGATATCCCATCTCATGTTATAGGAAGAGTCTCTGGTTTGGTATTAGAATCATTGAGATATCACATCGCATGCTGTAGGAAGGGTCTAAGGATTGGAATGGGATGGACTTGGATATCACATCTCATGTTATAGGAAGGCTCTCAGGTTTGGAAGGGGAAAGAGTTGGATATCTCATTTCATGTTAGAGGTAGGATCTCAGGTTTGGTATTAGAGGCATTGAGATATCACATCTCATGCTATCAGAAGGGTCTCAGGAATGGAATGGGAAGGAGTTAGATATCACATCTAATGCTAAAGGGAGGGTCTCAGGTTTGGAAGGGGAAGGATTTGGATATCACATCTCATGTTATAGGAAGGATCTCAGGTTTGGTATTAGAAGCATTGAGATATCACATCTCATGCTATCGGAAGGATCTCAGGTTTGGTATTAGAAGCATTGAGATATCACATCTCATGCTATCAGAAGAGTCTCAGGATTGGAATAGGAAGGAGTTGGATATCACATTTCATGCTAAAGGGAGGGTCTCAGGTTTGGAAGGGGAAGGATTTGGATATCACATCTCATGTTATAGGAAGGATCTCACGTTTGGTATTAGAAGCATTGAGATATCAAATCTCATGCTATAGGAAGGGTCTCAGGATTGGAATGTGAAGGATTTGGATATCACAGCTCATGCTATAGGAAGGGTCTCAGGTTTGGTAGAAGCATTGAGATTTCACGTCTCTGCTATCGGAAGGGTCTCAGGATTGGATTGGGAAGGAGTTGGATATTCCTTTTCATGCTATAGGAAGGGTCTCAGGATTTGAATGGCAAGGAGTTGGATATCACATCTCATGCCATAGGAAGGGTCTCAGGTTTGGTATAAGCATTGAGATATCACATCTCTGCTATCGGAAGGGTCTCAGGATTGGATTGGGAAGGAGTTGGATATCCCTTCTCATGCTATAGGAAGTGTCTCAGGTTGGAATGGGAAGGAGTTGGATATCACATCTCATGCTAAAGGAAGGGTCTCAGGATTGGAATGTGAAGGATTTGGATATCACATCTCATGCTAAAGGAAGGGTCTCAGGTTTGGTAGAAGCATTGAGATATCACGTCGCTGCTATCGGAAGGGTCTCAGGATTGGATTGGGAAGGAGTTGGATATCCCTTCTCATGCTATAGGAAGGGTCTCAGGATTTGAATGGCAAGGAGTTGGATATCACATCTCATGCCATAGGAAGGGTCTCAGGTTTGGTATAAGCATTGAGATATCACATCTCTGCTATCGGAAGGGTCTCAGGATTGGATTGGGAAGGAGTTGGATATCCCTTCTCATGCTATAGGAAGTGTCTCAGGTTGGAATGGGAAGGAGTTGGATATCACATCTCATGTTATAGGAAGGGTCTCAGGATTGGAATGGGAAGGATTTGGATATCACATCTCTTGCTATAGGAAGGGTCTCAGGATTGGAATGGGTAGGAGTTGGATATTACTTTCTTGCTATAGGAAGGGTCTCATGTTTGGAATGGGAAGGAGTTGGATATCACATATGCTATAGTTAGTGTCTCAGGTTTGGAACGGGAAGGAGTTGGATATCACATCTCATGTTATAGGAAGGGTCTCAGGTTTGGTATAAGCATTGAGATATCACATCTCTGCTATCTGAAGCGGCTCAGGATTGGAATGGGAAGGAGTTGGATATCACATTTCATGTTATAGGAAGGGTCTCAGGATTGGAATGGGAAGGACTTGGATATCATATCTCATGCTATAGGACGGGTCTCAGGTTTGTTATTAGAATCATTGAGATATCATATTGCATGCTGTAGGAAGGGTCTAAGGATTGGAATAGGAAGGACCTGGATATCACATCTCATGCTATAGATAGGCTCTTAGGTTTGGAAAGGGAAGGAGTTGGATATCACATTTCATTTTAGAGGAAGGATCTCAGGTTTGGTATTAGAAGCATTGAGATATCACATCTCATGCTATAGGAAGGGTCTCAGGATTGGAATGGGAAGTAGTTGGATATCACATCTCATGCTATAGGAAGGGTCTCAGGTTTGGTATAAGCATTGAGATATCACATCTCATGCTATAGGACGGGTCTCAGGATTGGAATGGAAGGAGTTGGATATCACATCTTATGTTATAGGAAGGATCTCAGGTTTGGTATTAGAATCATTGAGACATCACATCTCATGCTATAGGAAGGGTCTCAGGGTTGGAATGGGAAGGAGTTGGATATCACAACTCATCCAATAGGAAGGGTCTCAGGTTTGGAATGGGAAGGAATTGGATATCACATCTCATGTTATAGGAAGGATCTCAGGTTTGGTATTAGAAGCATTGAGATATCACATCTCATGCTATAGGAAGGGTCTCAGGATTGGAATGTGAAGGATTTGGATATCACATCTCATGCTAAAGGAAGGGTCTCAGGTTTGGTAGAAGCATTGAGATATCACGTCTCTAATATCGGAAGGGTCTCAGGATTGGATTGGGAAGGAGTTGGATATCCCTTCTCATGCTATAGGAAGGGTCTCAGGATTTGAATGGCAAGGAGTTGGATATCACATCTCATGCCATACGAAGGGTCTCAGGTTTGGTATAAGCATTGAGATATCACATCTCGGCTATCGGAAGGGTCTCAGGATTGGAATGGGAAGGAGTTGGATATTCCCATCTCATGTAATAGGAAGGGTCTCAGGTTTGGTATTAGAAGCATTGAGATATCACATCTCATGCTATAGGAAGGGTCTCAGGATTGGAATGGGAAGGACTTGGATATCACATCTCATGCTATAGGGAGGGTCTCAAGTTTGATATTAGAAGCTTTGAGATATCACATCTCATGATATCGGAAGGGTCTCAGGATTGGAATGGGAAGGAGTTGGATATCACATCTCATGATAAAGGAAGGGTCTAAGGTTTGGAAGGGGAAGGACTTGGATATCACATCTCATGCTATAGGGAGGGTCTCAAGTTTGATATTAGAAGCTTTGAGATATCACATCTCATGCTATCAGAAGGGTCTCGGGAATGGAATGGGAAGGAGTTGGATATCACATCTCATGCTAAAGGGAGGGTCTCAGGTTTGGAAGGGGAAGGATTTGGATATCACATCTCATGTTGTAGGAAGGATCTCAGGTTTGGTATTAGAAGCATTGAGATATCACATCTCATGCTATCGGAAGGATCTCAGGTTTGGTATTAGAAGCATTGAGATATCACATCTCATGCTATCAGAAGGGTCTCAGGATTGGAATGGGAAGGAGTTGGATATCACATCTCATGCTAAAGGGAGCGTCTCAGGTTTGGAAGGGGAAGGATTTGGATATCACATCTCATGTTATCGGAAGGATCTCACGTTTGGTATTAGAAGTATTGAGATATCATATCTCATGCTATAGGAAGGGTCTCAGGATTGGAATGGGAAGGAGTTGGATATCACATCTCATGCTATAGGAAGTGTCTCAGGATTGTAATGGGAAGGACTTGGATATCACATCTCATGCTATAGGTAGGGTCTCAAGTTTGATATTAGAAGCATTGAGATATCACATCTCATGCTATAGGAAGGGTCTGAGGATTGGAATGGGAAGGAGTTGGATATCACATCTCATGCTATGGGAAGGGTCTCAGGTTTGGTATAAGCAGTGAGATATCACATCTCATGCTATAGGAAGTGTCTCAGGATTGGAATGGGAAGGAGTTGGATATCACATCTCATGTTATAGGAAGGATCTCAGGTTTGGTATAAGCATTGAGATATCACATCTCTGCTATCGGAAGGGTCTCAGGATTGGAATGGGAAGGAGTTGGATATTCCCATCTCATGTTATAGGAAGGTTCTCAGGTTTGGTATTAGAAGCATTGAGATATCACATCTCATGCTATAGGAAGGGTCTCAGGATTGGAATGGGAAGGACTTGGATATCACATCTCATGCTATAGGGAGGGTCTCAAGTTTGATATTAGAAGCTTTGAGATATCACTTCTCATGATATCCGAAGGGTCTCAGGATTGGAATGGGAAGGAGTTGGATATCACATCTCATGATGAAGGAAGGGTCTAAGGTTTGGAAGGGGAAGGATTTGGATATCACATCTCATGTTATATTACGGGTCTCACGTTTGTATTAGAAGCATTGAGATATCAAGTCTCATAGTATAGGAAGGGTCTCAGAAATGGAATGGGAAGGAGTTGGATATCACATCTCAAGCTATAGGAAGGGTCTCAGGATTGGAATGGGAAGGACTTGGATATCACATCTCATGCTATAGGAAGGCTCTCAGGTTTGGAAGGGGAAAGAGTTGGATATCACATTTCATGTTAGAGGTAGGATCTCAGGTTTGGTATTAGAGGCATTGAGATATCACATCTCATGCTATCAGAAGGGTCTCAGGAATGGAATGGGAAGGAGTTGGATATCACATCTCATGCTAAAGGGAGGGTCTCAGGTTTGGAAGGGGAAGGATTTGGATATCACATCTCATGTTATAGGAAGGATCTCAGGTTTGGTATTAGAAGCATTGAGATATCACATCTCATGCTATCGGAAGGATCTCATGTTTGGTATTAGAAGTATTGAGATATCATATCTCATGCTATAGGAAGGGTCTCAGGATTGGAATGGGAAGGAGTTGGATATCACATCTCATGCTATAGGGAGGGTCTCAGGATTGGAATGGGAAGGACTTAGATATAACATATCATGCTATAGGGAGGGTCTCAGTTTTGATATTAGAAGCATTGAGATATCACATCTCATGCTATAGGAAGTGTCTCAGGATTGGAATGGGAAGGTTCTGGATATCACATCTCATGCTAAAGGAAGGGTCTCCGGTTTGGAACGGGAAGGATTTGGATATCACATCTCATGTTATAGGAAGGGTCTCAGGTTTGGTATAAGCATTGAGATATCACATCTCTGCTATCGGAAGTGTCTCAGGATTGGAATGGGAAGGAGTTGGATATCCCATCTCATGTTATAGGACGGGTCTCAGGTTTGTTATTAGAATCATTGAGATATCATATTGCATGCTGTAGGAAGGGTCTAAGGGTTGGGATGGGAAGGACTTGGATATCACATCTCATGCTATAGATAGGCTCTTAGGTTTGGAAAGGGAAGGAGTTGGATATCACATTTCATGTTAGAGGAAGGATCTCAGGTTTGGTATTAGAAACATTGAGATATCACATCTCATGCTATAGGAAGGGTCTCAGGATTGGAATGGGAAGCAGTTGGATATCACATCTCATGCTATAGGAAGGGTCTCAGGTTTGGTATAAGCATTGAGATATCACATCTCATGCTATAGGACGGGTCTCAGGATTGGAATGGAAGGAGTTGGATATCACATCTCATGTTATAGGAAGGATCTCAGGTTTGGTATTAGAAGCATTGAGACATCACATCTCATGCTATAGGAAGGGTCTCAGGGTTGGAATGGGAAGGAGTTGGATATCACATCTCATCCAATAGGAAGGGTCTCAGGTTTGGAATGGGAAGGAATTGGATATCACATCTCATGTTATAGGAAGGATCTCAGGTTTGGTATTAGAAGCATTGAGATATCACATCTCATGCTATAGGAAGGGTCTCAGGATTGGAATGTGAAGGATTTGGATATCACATCTCATGCTAAAGGGAGGGTCTCAGGTTTGGTAGAAGCATTGAGATATCACGTCTCTGCTATCGGAAGGGTCTCAGGATTGGATTGGGAAGGAGTTGGATATCACATCTCATGCCATAGGAAGGGTCTCAGGATTGGTATAAGCATTGAGATATCACATCTCTGCTATCGGAAGGGTCTCAGGATTGGATTGGGAAGGAGTTGGATATCCCTTCTCATGCTATAGGAAGTGTCTCAGGTTGGAATGGGAAGGAGTTGGATATCACATCTCATGTTATAGGAAGAGTCTCAGGTTTGTTATAAGCATTGAGATATCACATCTCTGCTATCGGAGGTGTCTCAGGATTGGGATGGGAAGGAATTGGATATCACATCTCATGCTATAGGAAGGGTCTCAGGTTTGGTATCAGCATTGAGATATCACATCTCATGCTATAGGAAGGGTCTCAGGATTGGAATGGAAGGAGTTGGATATCACATCTCATGTTATAGGAAGGATCTCAGGTTTGGTATTAGAAGCATTGAGACATCACATCTCATGCTATAGGAAGGGTCTCAGGATTGGAATGGGAAGGAGTTGTATATCAAATCTCATGCTATAGGAAGCGTCTCAGGATTGGAATGGGAAGGAGTTGAATATGACATCTCATGCCGTAGGAAGGGTCTCAGGTTTGGTATAAACATTGAGATATCACATCTCTGCTATCAAAAGGGTCTCAGGATTGGAATGGGAAGGAGTTGGATATCCCATCTCATGTTATAGGAAGAGTCTCAGGTTTGGTATTAGAAGCATTGAGATATCACATCTCATGCTATAGGAAGTGTCTCAGGATTGGAATGGGAAGGAGTTGGATATCACATCTCATGTTATAGGAAGGGTCTCAGGATTGGAATGGGTAGGAGTTGGATATTACTTTCTTGCTATAGGAAGGGTCTCATGTTTGGAATGGGAAGGAGTTGGATATCACATATGCTATAGTTAGTGTCTCAGGTTTGGAACGGGAAGGAGTTGGATATCACATCTCATGTTATAGGAAGGGTCTCAGGTTTGGTATAAGCATTGAGATATCACATCTCTGCTATCGGAAGCGGCTCAGGATTGGAATGGGAAGGAGTTGGATATCCCATCTCATGTTATAGGAAGAGTCTCTGGTTTGGTATTAGAATCATTGAGATATCACATCGCATGCTGTAGGAAGGGTCTAAGGATGGGAATGGGATGGACTTGGATATCACATCTCATGCTATAGGAAGGGTCTCAGATTTGGTATAAGCATTGAGATATCACATCTCATGCTATAGGAAGGGTCTCAGGATTGGAATGGGAAGGAATTGGATATCACATCTCATGCTATAGGAAGGGTCTCAGATTTGGTATAAACATTGAGATATCACATCTCATGCTAAAGGAAGGGTCTCAGGATTGGAATGGGAAGGAGTTGTATATGACATCTCAGGCCATAGGAAGGTTCTCAGGTTTGGTATAAGCATTGAGATATCACATCTCTGCTATCGGAAAGGTCTCAGGATTGGAATGGGAAGGAGTTGGATATCCCATCTCATGTTATAGGAAGGGTCTCAGGTTTGGTATTAGAAGCATAGAGATATCACATCTCATGCTATAGGAAGGGTCTCAGGATTGGAATGGGAAGGACTTGGATGTCACATCTCATGCTATAGGGAGGGTCTCAAGTTTGATATTAGAAGCATTGAGATAACAAATCTCATGATATCGGAAGGGTCTCAGGATTGGAATGGGAAGGAGTTGGATATCACATCTCATGATAAAGGAAGGGTCTAAGGTTTGGAAGGGGAAGGATTTGGATATCACATCTCATGTTATAGGACGGGTCTCAGGTTTAATATTAGAAGCATTGAGATATCAAGTCTCATGGTATAAGAAGGGTCTCAGAATTGGAATGGGAAGGAGTTGGATATCACACCTCAAGCTATAGGAAGGGTCTCAGGATTGGAATGGGAAGGAGTTTGATATCACATCTCATGCCATAGTATGGGTCTCAGGTTTGGTAGAAGCATTGGGATATCACATCTCATGCTATCGGAAGGGTATCAGTATTGGATTTGGAAGAAGTTGGATATCCCATCTCATGCTATAGGAAGGGTCTCAGGTTGGAATGGGAAGGAGTTGGATATCACATTTCATGTTATAGGAAGGGTCTCAGGATTGGAATGGGAAGGCCTTGGATATCATATCTCATGCTATAGGACGGGTCTCAGGTTTGTTATTAGAATCATTGAGATATCATATTGCATGCTGTAGGAAGGGTCTAAGGATTGGAATGGGAAGGACCTGGATATCACATCTCATGCTATAGAACGGCTCTCAGGTTTGGAAAGGGAAGGAGTTGGATATCACATCTCATGTTATAGGATGGATCTCAGGTTTGGTATTAGAAGTATTGAGATATCACATCTCATGCTATAGGAAGGGTCTCAGGATTGGAATGGGAAGGAGTTGGATATCACATCTCATGCTAAAGGAAGGGTCTCAGGTTTGGTAGAAGCATTGAGATATCACATCTCATGCTATAGGAAGGGTCTCAGGATTGGAATGGGAAGGACTTAGATATCACATATCATGCTATAGGGAGGGTCTCAGTTTTGATATTAGAAGCATTGAGATATCACATCTCCTGCTATCGGAAGTGTCTCAGGATTGGAATGGGAAGGAGCTGGATATCACATCTCATGCTAAAGGAAGGGTCTCAGGTTTGGAACGGGAAGGAGTTGGATATCACATTTCATGTTATAGGAAGGGTCTCAGGTTTGGTATAAACATTGAGATATCACATCTCTGCTATCGGAAGTGTCTCAGGATTGGAATGGGAAGGAGTTGGATATCCCATCTCATGTTATAGGACGGGTCTCAGGTTTGTTATTAGAATCATTGAGATATCATATTGCATGCTGTAGGAAGGGTCTAAGGGTTGGAATGTGAAGGACTTGGATATCACATCTCATGCTATAGATAGGCTCTTAGGTTTGGAAAGGGAAGGAGTTGGATCTCACATTTCATGTTAGAGGAAGGATCTCAGGTTTGGTATTAGAAGCATTGAGATATCACATCTCATGCTATAGGAAGGGTCTCATGATTGGAATGGGAAGGAGTTGGATATCACATCTCATGCTATAGGAAGGGTCTCAGGTTTGGTATAAGCATTGAGATATCACATCTCATGCTATAGGAAGGGTCTCAGGATTGGAATGGAAGGAGTTGGATATCACATCTCATGTCATAGGAAGGATCTCAGGTTTGGTATTAGAAGCATTGAGACATCAAATCTCATGCTATAGGAAGGGTCTCAGGATTGGAATGGGAAGGAGTTGGATATCAAATCTCATGCTATAGGAAGGGTCTCAGGATTGGAATGGGAAGGAGTTGAATATGACATCTCATGCCGTAGGAAGGGTCTCAGGTTTGGTATAAACATTGAGATATCACATCTCTGCTATCAAAAGGGTCTCAGGATTGGAATGGGAAGGAGTTGGATATCCCATCTCATGTTATAGGAAGAGTCTCAGGTTTGGTATTAGAAGCATTGAGATATCACATCTCATGCTATAGGAAGTGTCTCAGGATTGGAATGGGAAGGACTTGGATATCACATCTCATGCTATAGGTAGGGTCTCAAGTTTGACATTAGAAGCATTGAGATATCACATCTCATGCTATAGGAAGTGTCTCAGGATTGGAATGGGAAGGAGTTGGATATCACATCTCATGTTATAGGAAGGATCTCAGGTTTGGTATAAGCATTGAGATATCACATTTCTGCTATCGGAAGGGTCTCAAGATTGGAATGGGAAGGAGTTGGATATTCCCATCTCATGTTATAGGAAGGGTCTCAGGTTTGGTATTAGAAGCATTGAGATATCACATCTCACGCTATAGGAAGGGTCTCAGGATTGGAATGGGAAGGACTTGGATATCACATCTCATGCTATAGGGAGGGTCTCAAGTTTGATATTAGAAGCTTTGAGATATCACATCTCATGATATCGGAAGGGTCTCAGAATTGGAATGGGAAGGAGTTGGATATCACATCTCATGATAAAGGAAGGGTCTAAGGTTTGGAAGGGGAAGGATTTGGATATCACATCTCATGTTATATTACGGGTCTCAGGTTTGGTATTAGAAGCATTGAGATATCAAGTCTCATAGTATAGGAAGGGTCTCAGAATTGGAATGGGAAGGAGTTGGATATCCCATCTCATGTTATAGGAAGAGTCTCTGGTTTGGTATTAGAATCATTGAGATATCACATCGCATGCTGTAGGAAGGGTCTAAGGATTGGAATGGGATGGACTTGGATATCACATCTCATGTTATAGGAAGGCTCTCAGGTTTGGAAGGGGAAAGAGTTGGATATCTCATTTCATGTTAGAGGTAGGATCTCAGGTTTGGTATTAGAGGCATTGAGATATCACATCTCATGCTATCAGAAGGGTCTCAGGAATGGAATGGGAAGGAGTTAGATATCACATCTAATGCTAAAGGGAGGGTCTCAGGTTTGGAAGGGGAAGGATTTGGATATCACATCTCATGTTATAGGAAGGATCTCAGGTTTGGTATTAGAAGCATTGAGATATCACATCTCATGCTATCGGAAGGATCTCAGGTTTGGTATTAGAAGCATTGAGATATCACATCTCATGCTATCAGAAGAGTCTCAGGATTGGAATAGGAAGGAGTTGGATATCACATTTCATGCTAAAGGGAGGGTCTCAGGTTTGGAAGGGGAAGGATTTGGATATCACATCTCATGTTATAGGAAGGATCTCACGTTTGGTATTAGAAGCATTGAGATATCAAATCTCATGCTATAGGAAGGGTCTCAGGATTGGAATGTGAAGGATTTGGATATCACAGCTCATGCTATAGGAAGGGTCTCAGGTTTGGTAGAAGCATTGAGATTTCACGTCTCTGCTATCGGAAGGGTCTCAGGATTGGATTGGGAAGGAGTTGGATATTCCTTTTCATGCTATAGGAAGGGTCTCAGGATTTGAATGGCAAGGAGTTGGATATCACATCTCATGCCATAGGAAGGGTCTCAGGTTTGGTATAAGCATTGAGATATCACATCTCTGCTATCGGAAGGGTCTCAGGATTGGATTGGGAAGGAGTTGGATATCCCTTCTCATGCTATAGGAAGTGTCTCAGGTTGGAATGGGAAGGAGTTGGATATCACATCTCATGCTAAAGGAAGGGTCTCAGGATTGGAATGTGAAGGATTTGGATATCACATCTCATGCTAAAGGAAGGGTCTCAGGTTTGGTAGAAGCATTGAGATATCACGTTGCTGCTATCGGAAGGGTCTCAGGATTGGATTGGGAAGGAGTTGGATATCCCTTCTCATGCTATAGGAAGGGTCTCAGGATTTGAATGGCAAGGAGTTGGATATCACATCTCATGCCATAGGAAGGGTCTCAGGTTTGGTATAAGCATTGAGATATCACATCTCTGCTATCGGAAGGGTCTCAGGATTGGATTGGGAAGGAGTTGGATATCCCTTCTCATGCTATAGGAAGTGTCTCAGGTTGGAATGGGAAGGAGTTGGATATCACATCTCATGTTATAGGAAGGGTCTCAGGATTGGAATGGGAAGGATTTGGATATCACATCTCTTGCTATAGGAAGGGTCTCAGGATTGGAATGGGTAGGAGTTGGATATTACTTTCTTGCTATAGGAAGGGTCTCATGTTTGGAATGGGAAGGAGTTGGATATCACATATGCTATAGTTAGTGTCTCAGGTTTGGAACGGGAAGGAGTTGGATATCACATCTCATGTTATAGGAAGGGTCTCAGGTTTGGTATAAGCATTGAGATATCACATCTCTGCTATCTGAAGCGGCTCAGGATTGGAATGGGAAGGAGTTGGATATCACATTTCATGTTATAGGAAGGGTCTCAGGATTGGAATGGGAAGGACTTGGATATCATATCTCATGCTATAGGACGGGTCTCAGGTTTGTTATTAGAATCATTGAGATATCATATTGCATGCTGTAGGAAGGGTCTAAGGATTGGAATAGGAAGGACCTGGATATCACATCTCATGCTATAGATAGGCTCTTAGGTTTGGAAAGGGAAGGAGTTGGATATCACATTTCATTTTAGAGGAAGGATCTCAGGTTTGGTATTAGAAGCATTGAGATATCACATCTCATGCTATAGGAAGGGTCTCGGGATTGGAATGGGAAGTAGTTGGATATCACATCTCATGCTATAGGAAGGGTCTCAGGTTTGGTATAAGCATTGAGATATCACATCTCATGCTATAGGACGGGTCTCAGGATTGGAATGGAAGGAGTTGGATATCACATCTTATGTTATAGGAAGGATCTCAGGTTTGGTATTAGAATCATTGAGACATCACATCTCATGCTATAGGAAGGGTCTCAGGGTTGGAATGGGAAGGAGTTGGATATCACAACTCATCCAATAGGAAGGGTCTCAGGTTTGGAATGGGAAGGAATTGGATATCACATCTCATGTTATAGGAAGGATCTCAGGTTTGGTATTAGAAGCATTGAGATATCACATCTCATGCTATAGGAAGGGTCTCAGGATTGGAATGTGAAGGATTTGGATATCACATCTCATGCTAAAGGAAGGGTCTCAGGTTTGGTAGAAGCATTGAGATATCACGTCTCTAATATCGGAAGGGTCTCAGGATTGGATTGGGAAGGAGTTGGATATCCCTTCTCATGCTATAGGAAGGGTCTCAGGATTTGAATGGCAAGGAGTTGGATATCACATCTCATGCCATACGAAGGGTCTCAGGTTTGGTATAAGCATTGAGATATCACATCTCGGCTATCGGAAGGGTCTCAGGATTGGAATGGGAAGGAGTTGGATATTCCCATCTCATGTAATAGGAAGGGTCTCAGGTTTGGTATTAGAAGCATTGAGATATCACATCTCATGCTATAGGAAGGGTCTCAGGATTGGAATGGGAAGGACTTGGATATCACATCTCATGCTATAGGGAGGGTCTCAAGTTTGATATTAGAAGCTTTGAGATATCACATCTCATGATATCGGAAGGGTCTCAGGATTGGAATGGGAAGGAGTTGGATATCACATCTCATGATAAAGGAAGGGTCTAAGGTTTGGAAGGGGAAGGACTTGGATATCACATCTCATGCTATAGGGAGGGTCTCAAGTTTGATATTAGAAGCTTTGAGATATCACATCTCATGCTATCAGAAGGGTCTCGGGAATGGAATGGGAAGGAGTTGGATATCACATCTCATGCTAAAGGGAGGGTCTCAGGTTTGGAAGGGGAAGGATTTGGATATCACATCTCATGTTGTAGGAAGGATCTCAGGTTTGGTATTAGAAGCATTGAGATATCACATCTCATGCTATCGGAAGGATCTCAGGTTTGGTATTAGAAGCATTGAGATATCACATCTCATGCTATCAGAAGGGTCTCAGGATTGGAATGGGAAGGAGTTGGATATCACATCTCATGCTAAAGGGAGCGTCTCAGGTTTGGAAGGGGAAGGATTTGGATATCACATCTCATGTTATCGGAAGGATCTCACGTTTGGTATTAGAAGTATTGAGATATCATATCTCATGCTATAGGAAGGGTCTCAGGATTGGAATGGGAAGGAGTTGGATATCACATCTCATGCTATAGGAAGTGTCTCAGGATTGTAATGGGAAGGACTTGGATATCACATCTCATGCTATAGGTAGGGTCTCAAGTTTGATATTAGAAGCATTGAGATATCACATCTCATGCTATAGGAAGGGTCTGAGGATTGGAATGGGAAGGAGTTGGATATCACATCTCATGCTATGGGAAGGGTCTCAGGTTTGGTATAAGCAGTGAGATATCACATCTCATGCTATAGGAAGTGTCTCAGGATTGGAATGGGAAGGAGTTGGATATCACATCTCATGTTATAGGAAGGATCTCAGGTTTGGTATAAGCATTGAGATATCACATCTCTGCTATCGGAAGGGTCTCAGGATTGGAATGGGAAGGAGTTGGATATTCCCATCTCATGTTATAGGAAGGTTCTCAGGTTTGGTATTAGAAGCATTGAGATATCACATCTCATGCTATAGGAAGGGTCTCAGGATTGGAATGGGAAGGACTTGGATATCACATCTCATGCTATAGGGAGGGTCTCAAGTTTGATATTAGAAGCTTTGAGATATCACTTCTCATGATATCCGAAGGGTCTCAGGATTGGAATGGGAAGGAGTTGGATATCACATCTCATGATAAAGGAAGGGTCTAAGGTTTGGAAGGGGAAGGATTTGGATATCACATCTCATGTTATATTACGGGTCTCACGTTTGTATTAGAAGCATTGAGATATCAAGTCTCATAGTATAGGAAGGGTCTCAGAAATGGAATGGGAAGGAGTTGGATATCACATCTCAAGCTATAGGAAGGGTCTCAGGATTGGAATGGGAAGGACTTGGATATCACATCTCATGCTATAGGAAGGCTCTCAGGTTTGGAAGGGGAAAGAGTTGGATATCACATTTCATGTTAGAGGTAGGATCTCAGGTTTGGTATTAGAGGCATTGAGATATCACATCTCATGCTATCAGAAGGGTCTCAGGAATGGAATGGGAAGGAGTTGGATATCACATCTCATGCTAAAGGGAGGGTCTCAGGTTTGGAAGGGGAAGGATTTGGATATCACATCTCATGTTATAGGAAGGATCTCAGGTTTGGTATTAGAAGCATTGAGATATCACATCTCATGCTATCGGAAGGATCTCATGTTTGGTATTAGAAGTATTGAGATATCATATCTCATGCTATAGGAAGGGTCTCAGGATTGGAATGGGAAGGAGTTGGATATCACATCTCATGCTATAGGGAGGGTCTCAGGATTGGAATGGGAAGGACTTAGATATAACATATCATGCTATAGGGAGGGTCTCAGTTTTGATATTAGAAGCATTGAGATATCACATCTCATGCTATAGGAAGTGTCTCAGGATTGGAATGGGAAGGTTCTGGATATCACATCTCATGCTAAAGGAAGGGTCTCCGGTTTAGAACGGGAAGGATTTGGATATCACATCTCATGTTATAGGAAGGGTCTCAGGTTTGGTATAAGCATTGAGATATCACATCTCTGCTATCGGAAGTGTCTCAGGATTGGAATGGGAAGGAGTTGGATATCCCATCTCATGTTATAGGACGGGTCTCAGGTTTGTTATTAGAATCATTGAGATATCATATTGCATGCTGTAGGAAGGGTCTAAGGGTTGGGATGGGAAGGACTTGGATATCACATCTCATGCTATAGATAGGCTCTTAGGTTTGGAAAGGGAAGGAGTTGGATATCACATTTCATGTTAGAGGAAGGATCTCAGGTTTGGTATTAGAAACATTGAGATATCACATCTCATGCTATAGGAAGGGTCTCAGGATTGGAATGGGAAGCAGTTGGATATCACATCTCATGCTATAGGAAGGGTCTCAGGTTTGGTATAAGCATTGAGATATCACATCTCATGCTATAGGACGGGTCTCAGGATTGGAATGGAAGGAGTTGGATATCACATCTCATGTTATAGGAAGGATCTCAGGTTTGGTATTAGAAGCATTGAGACATCACATCTCATGCTATAGGAAGGGTCTCAGGGTTGGAATGGGAAGGAGTTGGATATCACATCTCATCCAATAGGAAGGGTCTCAGGTTTGGAATGGGAAGGAATTGGATATCACATCTCATGTTATAGGAAGGATCTCAGGTTTGGTATTAGAAGCATTGAGATATCACATCTCATGCTATAGGAAGGGTCTCAGGATTGGAATGTGAAGGATTTGGATATCACATCTCATGCTAAAGGGAGGGTCTCAGGTTTGGTAGAAGCATTGAGATATCACGTCTCTGCTATCGGAAGGGTCTCAGGATTGGATTGGGAAGGAGTTGGATATCACATCTCATGCCATAGGAAGGGTCTCAGGATTGGTATAAGCATTGAGATATCACATCTCTGCTATCGGAAGGGTCTCAGGATTGGATTGGGAAGGAGTTGGATATCCCTTCCCATGCTATAGGAAGTGTCTCAGGTTGGAATGGGAAGGAGTTGGATATCACATCTCATGTTATAGGAAGAGTCTCAGGTTTGTTATAAGCATTGAGATATCACATCTCTGCTATCGGAGGTGTCTCAGGATTGGGATGGGAAGGAATTGGATATCACATCTCATGCTATAGGAAGGGTATCAGGTTTGGAACGGGAAGGAGTTGGATATCCCATCTCATGTTATAGGACAGGTCTCAGGTTTGATATTAGAAGCATTAGATATCACATCTCTGCTATTGGAAGGGTCTCAGGATTGGAATGGGAAGGACTTGGATATCAGAATTCATGTTATAGGAAGGGTCTCAGGTTTGGTATTAGAAGCATTGAGATATCACATCTCATGCTATAGGAAGGGTCTCAGGATTAAAATGGGAAGGACTTGGATATCACATCTCATGCTATAGGAAGGCTCTCAGGTTTGGAAGGGGAAAGAGTTGGATATCACATTTCATGTTAGAGGTAGGATCTCAGGTTTGGTATTAGAGGCATTGAGATATCACATCTCATGCTATCAGAAGGGTCTCAGGAATGGAATGGGAAGGAGTTGGATATCACATCTCATGCTAAAGGGAGGGTCTCAGGTTTGGAAGGGGAAGGATTTGGATATCACATCTCATGTTATAGGAAGGATCTCAGGTTTGGTATTAGAAGCATTGAGATATCACATCTCATGCTATCGGAAGGATCTCATGTTTGGTATTAGAAGTATTGAGATATCATATCTCATGCTATAGGAAGGGTCTCAGGATTGGAATGGGAAGGAGTTGGATATCACATCTCATGCTATAGGGAGGGTCTCAGGATTGGAATGGGAAGGACTTAGATATAACATATCATGCTATAGGGAGGGTCTCAGTTTTGATATTAGAAGCATTGAGATATCACATCTCATGCTATAGGAAGTGTCTCAGGATTGGAATGGGAAGGTTCTGGATATCACATCTCATGCTAAAGGAAGGGTCTCCGGTTTGGAACGGGAAGGATTTGGATATCACATCTCATGTTATAGGAAGGGTCTCAGGTTTGGTATAAGCATTGAGATATCACATCTCTGCTATCGGAAGTGTCTCAGGATTGGAATGGGAAGGAGTTGGATATCCCATCTCATGTTATAGGACGGGTCTCAGGTTTGTTATTAGAATCATTGAGATATCATATTGCATGCTGTAGGAAGGGTCTAAGGGTTGGGATGGGAAGGACTTGGATATCACATCTCATGCTATAGATAGGCTCTTAGGTTTGGAAAGGGAAGGAGTTGGATATCACATTTCATGTTAGAGGAAGGATCTCAGGTTTGGTATTAGAAACATTGAGATATCACATCTCATGCTATAGGAAGGGTCTCAGGATTGGAATGGGAAGCTGTTGGATATCACATCTCATGCTATAGGAAGGGTCTCCGGTTTGGTATAAGCATTGAGATATCACATCTCATGCTATAGGACGGGTCTCAGGATTGGAATGGAAGGAGTTGGATATCACATCTCATGTTATAGGAAGGATCTCAGGTTTGGTATTAGAAGCATTGAGACATCACATCTCATGCTATAGGAAGGGTCTCAGGGTTGGAATGGGAAGGAGTTGGATATCACATCTCATCCAATAGGAAGGGTCTCAGGTTTGGAATGGGAAGGAATTGGATATCACATCTCATGTTATAGGAAGGATCTCAGGTTTGGTATTAGAAGCATTGAGATATCACATCTCATGCTATAGGAAGGGTCTCAGGATTGGAATGTGAAGGATTTGGATATCACATCTCATGCTAAAGGGAGGGTCTCAGGTTTGGTAGAAGCATTGAGATATCACGTCTCTGCTATCGGAAGGGTCTCAGGATTGGATTGGGAGGGAGTTGGATATCACATCTCATGCCATAGGAAGGGTCTCAGGATTGGTATAAGCATTGAGATATCACATCTCTGCTATCGGAAGGGTCTCAGGATTGGATTGGGAAGGAGTTGGATATCCCTTCTCATGCTATAGGAAGTGTCTCAGGTTGGAATGGGAAGGAGTTGGATATCACATCTCATGTTATAGGAAGAGTCTCAGGTTTGTTATAAGCATTGAGATATCACATCTCTGCTATCGGAGGTGTCTCAGGATTGGGATGGGAAGGAATTGGATATCACATCTCATGCTATAGGAAGGGTATCAGGTTTGGAACGGGAAGGAGTTGGATATCCCATCTCATGTTATAGGACAGGTCTCAGGTTTGATATTAGAAGCATTAGATATCACATCTCTGCTATTGGAAGGGTCTCAGGATTGGAATGGGAAGGACTTGGATATCAGAATTCATGTTATAGGAAGGGTCTCAGGTTTGGTATTAGAAGCATTGAGATATCACATCTCATGCTATAGGAAGGGTCTCAGGATTAAAATGGGAAGGACTTGGATATCACATCTCATGCTATAGGAAGGGTCTCAGGTTTGGTATAAGCATTGAGATATCACATCTCATGCTATAGGAAGGGTCTCAGGATTGGAATGGGAAGGATATGTATATGACATCTCATGCCATAGGAAGGGTCTCAGGTTTGGTATAAGCATTGAGATATCACATCTCTGCTTTTGGAAGGGTCTCAGGATTGGAATCGGAAGGAGTTGGATATCCCATCTCATGTTATAGGAAGAGTCTCAGGTTTGGTATTAGAAGCATTGAGATATCACATCTCATGCTATCGGAAGTGTCTCAGGATTGGAATGGGAAGGAATTGGATATCACATCTCATGCTATAGGGAGGGTCTCAAGTTTGATATTAGAAGCATTGAGATATCACATCTCATGCTATAGGAAGAGTCTCAGGATTGGAATGGAAGGAGTTGGATATCACATCTCATGTTATAGGAAGGATCTCAGGTTTGGTATTAGAAGCATTGAGACATCACATCTCATGCTATAGGAAGGGTCTCAGGATTGTAATGGGAAGGAGTTGGATATCACATCTCATGCTATATGAAGGGTCTCAGGTTTGGTATAAGCATTCAGATATCACATCTCATGCTATAGGAAGGGTCTCAGGATTGGAATGGGAAGGAGTTGTATATGACATCTCATGCCGTAGGAAGGGTCTCAGGTTTGGTATAAGCATTGAGATATCACATCTCTGCTATCGGAAGGGTCTCAGGATTGGAATGGGAAGGAGTTGGATATCCCATCTCATGTTATAGGACGGGTCTCAGGTTTGTTATTAGAATCATTGAGATATCATATTGCATGCTATAGGAATGGTCTAAGGATTGGAATTGGAAGGACTTGGATATCACATCTCATGCTATAGGTAGGCTCTCAGGTTTGGAAAGGGAAGGAGTTGGATATCCCATTTCATGTTAGAGGAAGGATCTCAGGTTTGGTATTAGAGGCATTGAGATATCACATCTCATGCTATAGGAAGGGTCTCAGGATTGGAATGGGAAGGAGTTAGATATCACATCTCATGCTATAGGAAGGGTCTCAGGTTTGGTATAAGCATTGAGATATCACATCTCATGCTATAGGAAGGGTCTCAGGATTGGAATGGGAAGGATATGTATATGACATTTCATGCCATAGGAAGGGTCTCAGGTTTGGTATAAGCATTGAGATATCACATCTATGCTTTTGGAAGGGTCTCAGGATTGGAATGGGAAGGAGTTGGATATCCCATCTCATGTTATAGGAAGAGTCTCAGGTTTGGTATTAGAAGCATTGAGATATCACATCTCATGCTATAGGAAGTGTCTCAGGATTGGAATGGGAAGGACTTGGATATCACATCTCATGCTATAGGGAGGGTCTCAAGTTTGATATTAGAAGGATTGAGATATCACATCTCATGCTATAGGAAGGGTCTCAGGATTGGAATGGAAGGAGTTGGATATCACATCTCATGTTTTAGGAAGGATCTCAGGTTTGGTATTAGAAGCATTGAGACATCACATCTCATGCTATAGGAAGGGTCTCAGGATTGGAATGGGAAGGAGTTGGATATCACATCTCATGCTATATGAAGGGTCTCAGGTTTGGTATAAGCTTTGAGATATCACATCTCATGCTATAGGAAGGGTCTCAGGATTGGAATGGGAAGGAGTTGTATATGACATCTCATGCCGTAGGAAGGGTCTCAGGTTTGGTATAAGCATTGAGATATCACATCTCTGCTATCGTAAGGGTCTCAGGATTGGAATGGGAAGGAGTTGGATATCCCATCTCATGTTATAGGAAGAGTCTCAGGTTTGGTATTAGAAGCATTGAGATATCACATCTCATGCTATAGGAAGGGTCTCAGGATTGGAATGGGAAGCTGTTGGATATCACATCTCATGCTATAGGAAGTGTCTCAGGTTTGGTATAAGCATTGAGATATCACATCTCAAGCTATAGGAAGGGTCTCAGGATTGGAATGGGAAGGAGTTGGATATCACATCTCATGTTATAGGAAGGATCTCAGGTTTGGTATTAGAAGCATTGAGACATCACATCTCATGCTATAGGAAGGGTCTCAGGATTGGAATGGGAAGGAGTTGTATATGACATCTCATGCCGTAGGAAGGGTCTCAGGTTTGGTATAAGCATTGAGATATCACATCTCTGCTATCGGAAGGGTCTCAGGATTGGAATGGGAAGGAGTTGGATATCCCATCTCATGTTATAGGAAGGGTCTCATGATTGGAATGGGAAGGACTTGGATATCACATCTCATGCTATAGGAAGGCTCTTAGGTTTGGAAGGGGAAAGAGTTGGATATCACATTTCATGTTAGAGGTAGGATCTCAGGTTTGGTATTAGAGGCATTGAGATATCACATCTCATGCTATCAGAAGGGTCTCAGGATTGGAATGGGAAGGAGTTGGATATCACATCTCATGCTAAAGGGAGGGTCTCAGGTTTGGAAGGGGAAGGATTTGGATATCACATCTCATGTTATAGGAAGGATCTCAAGTTTGGTATTAGAAGCATTGAGATATCACATCTCATGCTATCAGAAGGGTCTCAGGATAGGAATGGGAAGGAGTTGGATATCACATCTCATGCTAAAGGGAGAGTCTCAGGTTTGGAAGGGGAAGGATTTGGATATCACATCTCATGTTATCGGAAGGATCTCAGGTTTGGTATTAGAAGTATTGAGATATCACATCTCATGCTATAGGAAGGGTCTCAGGATTGGAATGGGAACGAGTTGGATATCACATCTCATGCTAAAGGAAGGGTCTCAGGTTTGGTAGAAGCATTGAGATATCACATCTCATGCTATAGGAAGGGTCTCAGGATTGGAATGGGAAGGAGTTGTATATGACATCTCATGCCGTAGGAAGGGTCTCAGGTTTGGTATAAGCATTGAGATATCACATCTCTGCTATCGGAAGGGTCTCAGGATTGGAATGGGAAGGAGTTGGATATCCCATCTCATGTTATAGGAAGGGTCTCATGATTGGAATGGGAAGGACTTGGATATCACATCTCATGCTATAGGAAGGCTCTTAGGTTTGGAAGGGGAAAGAGTTGGATATCACATTTCATGTTAGAGGTAGGATCTCAGGTTTGGTATTAGAGGCATTGAGATATCACATCTCATGCTATCAGAAGCGTCTCAGGATTGGAATGGGAAGGAGTTGGATATCACATCTCATGCTAAAGGGAGGGTCTCAGGTTTGGAAGGGGAAGGATTTGGATATCACATCTCATGTTATAGGAAGGATCTCAAGTTTTGTATTAGAAGCATTGAGATATCACATCTCATGCTATCAGAAGGGTCTCAGGATAGGAATGGGAAGGAGTTGGATATCACATCTCATGCTAAAGGGAGGGTCTCAGGTTTGGAAGGGGAAGGATTTGGATATCACATCTCATGTTATCGGAAGGATCTCAGGTTTGGTATTAGAAGTATTGAGATATCACATCTCATGCTATAGGAAGGGTCTCAGGATTGGAATGGGAACGAGTTGGATATCACATCTCATGCTAAAGGAAGGGTCTCAGGTTTGGTAGAAGCATTGAGATATCACATCTCATGCTATAGGAAGGGTCTCAGGATTGGAATTAGAAGGAGTTGTATATGACATCTCATGCCGTAGGAAGGGTCTCAGGTTTGGTATAAGCATTGAGATATCACATCTCTGCTATCGGAAGGGTCTCAGGATTGGAATGGGAAGGAGTTGGAAATCCCATCTCATGTTATAGGAAGGGTCTCATGATTGGAATGGGAAGGACTTGGATATCACATCTCATGCTATAGGAAGGCTCTTAGGTTTGGAAGGGGAAAGAGTTGGATATCACATTTCATGTTAGAGGTAGGATCTCAGGTTTGGTATTAGAGGCATTGAGATATCACATCTCATGCTATCAGAAGCGTCTCAGGATTGGAATGGGAAGGAGTTGGATATCACATCTCATGCTAAAGGGAGGGTCTCAGGTTTGGAAGGGGAAGGATTTGGATATCACATCTCATGTTATAGGAAGGATCTCAAGTTTGGTATTAGAAGCATTGAGATATCACATCTCATGCTATCAGAAGGGTCTCAGGATAGGAATGGGAAGGAGTTGGATATCACATCTCATGCTAAAGGGAGGGTCTCAGGTTTGGAAGGGGAAGGAGTTGGATATCACATCTCATGCTATATGAAGGGTCTCAGGTTTGGTATAAGCATTCAGATATCACATCTCATGCTATAGGAAGGGTCTCAGGATTGGAATGGGAAGGAGTTGTATATGACATCTCATGCCGTAGGAAGGGTCTCAGGTTTGGTATAAGCATTGAGATATCACATCTCTGCTATCGGAAGGGTCTCAGGATTGGAATGGGAAGGAGTTGGATATCCCATCTCATGTTATAGGACGGGTCTCAGGTTTGTTATTAGAATCATTGAGATATCATATTGCATGCTATAGGAATGGTCTAAGGATTGGAATTGGAAGGACTTGGATATCACATCTCATGCTATAGGTAGGCTCTCAGGTTTGGAAAGGGAAGGAGTTGGATATCCCATTTCATGTTAGAGGAAGGATCTCAGGTTTGGTATTAGAGGCATTGAGATATCACATCTCATGCTATAGGAAGGGTCTCAGGATTGGAATGGGAAGGAGTTAGATATCACATCTCATGCTATAGGAAGGGTCTCAGGTTTGGTATAAGCATTGAGATATCACATCTCATGCTATAGGAAGGGTCTCAGGATTGGAATGGGAAGGATATGTATATGACATTTCATGCCATAGGAAGGGTCTCAGGTTTGGTATAAGCATTGAGATATCACATCTATGCTTTTGGAAGGGTCTCAGGATTGGAATGGGAAGGAGTTGGATATCCCATCTCATGTTATAGGAAGAGTCTCAGGTTTGGTATTAGAAGCATTGAGATATCACATCTCATGCTATAGGAAGTGTCTCAGGATTGGAATGGGAAGGACTTGGATATCACATCTCATGCTATAGGGAGGGTCTCAAGTTTGATATTAGAAGGATTGAGATATCACATCTCATGCTATAGGAAGGGTCTCAGGATTGGAATGGAAGGAGTTGGATATCACATCTCATGTTTTAGGAAGGATCTCAGGTTTGGTATTAGAAGCATTGAGACATCACATCTCATGCTATAGGAAGGGTCTCAGGATTGGAATGGGAAGGAGTTGGATATCACATCTCATGCTATATGAAGGGTCTCAGGTTTGGTATAAGCTTTGAGATATCACATCTCATGCTATAGGAAGGGTCTCAGGATTGGAATGGGAAGGAGTTGTATATGACATCTCATGCCGTAGGAAGGGTCTCAGGTTTGGTATAAGCATTGAGATATCACATCTCTGCTATCGTAAGGGTCTCAGGATTGGAATGGGAAGGAGTTGGATATCCCATCTCATGTTATAGGAAGAGTCTCAGGTTTGGTATTAGAAGCATTGAGATATCACATCTCATGCTATAGGAAGGGTCTCAGGATTGGAATGGGAAGCTGTTGGATATCACATCTCATGCTATAGGAAGTGTCTCAGGTTTGGTATAAGCATTGAGATATCACATCTCAAGCTATAGGAAGGGTCTCAGGATTGGAATGGGAAGGAGTTGGATATCACATCTCATGTTATAGGAAGGATCTCAGGTTTGGTATTAGAAGCATTGAGACATCACATCTCATGCTATAGGAAGGGTCTCAGGATTGGAATGGGAAGGAGTTGTATATGACATCTCATGCCGTAGGAAGGGTCTCAGGTTTGGTATAAGCATTGAGATATCACATCTCTGCTATCGGAAGGGTCTCAGGATTGGAATGGGAAGGAGTTGGATATCCCATCTCATGTTATAGGAAGGGTCTCATGATTGGAATGGGAAGGACTTGGATATCACATCTCATGCTATAGGAAGGCTCTTAGGTTTGGAAGGGGAAAGAGTTGGATATCACATTTCATGTTAGAGGTAGGATCTCAGGTTTGGTATTAGAGGCATTGAGATATCACATCTCATGCTATCAGAAGGGTCTCAGGATTGGAATGGGAAGGAGTTGGATATCACATCTCATGCTAAAGGGAGGGTCTCAGGTTTGGAAGGGGAAGGATTTGGATATCACATCTCATGTTATAGGAAGGATCTCAAGTTTGGTATTAGAAGCATTGAGATATCACATCTCATGCTATCAGAAGGGTCTCAGGATAGGAATGGGAAGGAGTTGGATATCACATCTCATGCTAAAGGGAGAGTCTCAGGTTTGGAAGGGGAAGGATTTGGATATCACATCTCATGTTATCGGAAGGATCTCAGGTTTGGTATTAGAAGTATTGAGATATCACATCTCATGCTATAGGAAGGGTCTCAGGATTGGAATGGGAACGAGTTGGATATCACATCTCATGCTAAAGGAAGGGTCTCAGGTTTGGTAGAAGCATTGAGATATCACATCTCATGCTATAGGAAGGGTCTCAGGATTGGAATGGGAAGGAGTTGTATATGACATCTCATGCCGTAGGAAGGGTCTCAGGTTTGGTATAAGCATTGAGATATCACATCTCTGCTATCGGAAGGGTCTCAGGATTGGAATGGGAAGGAGTTGGATATCCCATCTCATGTTATAGGAAGGGTCTCATGATTGGAATGGGAAGGACTTGGATATCACATCTCATGCTATAGGAAGGCTCTTAGGTTTGGAAGGGGAAAGAGTTGGATATCACATTTCATGTTAGAGGTAGGATCTCAGGTTTGGTATTAGAGGCATTGAGATATCACATCTCATGCTATCAGAAGCGTCTCAGGATTGGAATGGGAAGGAGTTGGATATCACATCTCATGCTAAAGGGAGGGTCTCAGGTTTGGAAGGGGAAGGATTTGGATATCACATCTCATGTTATAGGAAGGATCTCAAGTTTTGTATTAGAAGCATTGAGATATCACATCTCATGCTATCAGAAGGGTCTCAGGATAGGAATGGGAAGGAGTTGGATATCACATCTCATGCTAAAGGGAGGGTCTCAGGTTTGGAAGGGGAAGGATTTGGATATCACATCTCATGTTATCGGAAGGATCTCAGGTTTGGTATTAGAAGTATTGAGATATCACATCTCATGCTATAGGAAGGGTCTCAGGATTGGAATGGGAACGAGTTGGATATCACATCTCATGCTAAAGGAAGGGTCTCAGGTTTGGTAGAAGCATTGAGATATCACATCTCATGCTATAGGAAGGGTCTCAGGATTGGAATTAGAAGGAGTTGTATATGACATCTCATGCCGTAGGAAGGGTCTCAGGTTTGGTATAAGCATTGAGATATCACATCTCTGCTATCGGAAGGGTCTCAGGATTGGAATGGGAAGGAGTTGGAAATCCCATCTCATGTTATAGGAAGGGTCTCATGATTGGAATGGGAAGGACTTGGATATCACATCTCATGCTATAGGAAGGCTCTTAGGTTTGGAAGGGGAAAGAGTTGGATATCACATTTCATGTTAGAGGTAGGATCTCAGGTTTGGTATTAGAGGCATTGAGATATCACATCTCATGCTATCAGAAGCGTCTCAGGATTGGAATGGGAAGGAGTTGGATATCACATCTCATGCTAAAGGGAGGGTCTCAGGTTTGGAAGGGGAAGGATTTGGATATCACATCTCATGTTATAGGAAGGATCTCAAGTTTGGTATTAGAAGCATTGAGATATCACATCTCATGCTATCAGAAGGGTCTCAGGATAGGAATGGGAAGGAGTTGGATATCACATCTCATGCTAAAGGGAGGGTCTCAGGTTTGGAAGGGGAAGGATTTGGATATCACATCTCATGTTATCGGAAGGATCTCAGGTTTGGTATTAGAAGTATTGAGATATCACATCTCATGCTATAGGAAGGGTCTCAGGATTGGAATGGGAACGAGTTGGATATCACATCTCATGCTAAAGGAAGGGTCTCAGGTTTGGTAGAAGCATTGAGATATCACATCTCATGCTATAGGAAGGGTCTCAGGATTGGAATGGGAAGGACTTAGATATCACATATCATGCTATAGGGAGGGTCTCAGCTTTGATATTAGAAGCATTGAGATATCACATCTCATGCTATCGGAAGTGTCTCAGGATTGGAATGGGAAGGAGCTGGATATCACATCTCATGCTAAAGGAAGGGTCTCAGGTTTGGAACGGGAAGGAGTTGGATATCACATCTCATGTTATAGGAAGGGTCTCAGGTTGGTATAAGCATTGATATATCACATCTCTGCTATCGGAAGTGTCTCAGGATTGGAATGGGAAGGAGTTGGATATCCCATCTCATGTTATAGGACGGGTCTCAGGTTTGTTATTAGAATCATTGAGATATCATATTGCATGCTGTAGGAAGGGTCTAAGGATTGGAATGGGAAGGACTTGGATATCACATCTCATGCTATAGATAGGCTCTCAGGTTTGGAAAGGGAAGGAGTTGGATATCACATTTCATGTTAGAGGAAGGATCTCAGGTTTGGTATTAGAGGCATTGAGATATCACATCTCATGCTATAGGAAGTGTCTCAGGTTGGAATTGGAAGGAGTTGGATATCACATCTCATGTTATAGGAAGGGTCTCAGGATTGGAATGGGAAGGACTTGGATATCACATCTCATGCTATAGGAAGGCTCTCAGGTTTGGAAGGGGAAAGAGTTGGATATCACATTTCATGTTAGAGGTAGGATCTCAGGTTTGGTATTAGAGGCAATGAGATATCACATCTCATGCTATCAGAAGGGTCTCAGATTTAGAATGGGAAGGAGTTGGATATCACATCTCATGCTAAAGGGAGGGTCTCAGGTTTGGAAGGGGAAGGATTTGGATATCACATCTCATGTTACAGGAAGGATCTCAGGTTTGGTATTAGAAGCATTGAGATATCACATCTCATGCTATCGGAAGGATCTCAGGTTTGGTATTAGAAGCATTGAGATATCACATCTCATGCTATCAGAAGGTTCTCAGGATTGGAATGGGAAGGAGTTGGATATCCCATCTCATGCTAAAGGGAGGGTCTCAGGTTTGGAAGGGGAAGGATTTGGATATCACATCTCATGTTATCGGAAGGATCTCAGGTTTGGTATTAGAAGTATTGAGATATCACATCTCATGCTATAGGAAGGGTCTCAGGATTGGAATATGGGAAGTAGTTGGATATCACATCTCATGCTAAAGGAAGGGTCTCAGGTTTGGTAGAAGCATTGAGATATCACATCTCATGCTATAGGAAGGGTCTCAGGAGGATATCACATCTCATGCTATAGGAAGGGTCTCAGATTTGGTATAAGCATTGAGATATCACATCTCATGCTAAAGGAAGGGTCTCAGGATTGGAATGGGAAGGAGTTGTATATGACATCTCAGGCCATAGGAAGGTTCTCAGGTTTGGTATAAGCATTGAGATATCACATCTCTGCTATCGGAGGGGTCTCAGGATTGGAATGGGAAGGAGTTGGATATCCCATCTCATGTTATAGGAAGGGTCTCAGGATTGGAATGGGAAGGACTTGGATGTCACATCTCATGCTATAGGGAGGGTCTCAAGTTTGATATTAGAAGCATTGAGATAACAAATCTCATGATATCGGAAGGGTCTCAGGATTGGAATGGGAAGGAGTTGGATATCACATCTCATGATAAAGGAAGGGTCTAAGGTTTGGAAGGGGAAGGATTTGGATATCACATCTCATGTTATAGGACGGGTCTCAGGTTTGGTATTAGATGCATTGAGATATCAAGTCTCATGGTATAAGAAGGGTCTCAGAATTTGAATGGGAAGGAGTTGGATATCACACCTCAAGCTATAGGAAGGGTCTCAGGATTGGAATGGGAAGGAGTTTGATATCACATCTCATGCCATAGTATGGGTCTCAGGTTTGGTAGAAGCATTGAGATATCACGTCGCTGCTATCGGAAGGGTTTCAGGATTGGATTGGGAAGGAGTTGGATATCCCTTCTCATGCTATAGGAAGGGTCTCAGGATTTGAATGGCAAGGAGTTGGATATCACATCTCATGCCATAGGAAGGGTCTCAGGTTTGGTATAAGCATTGAGATATCACATCTCTGCTATCAGAAGGGTCTCAGGATTGGATTGGGAAGGAGTTGGATATCCCTTCTCATGCTATAGGAAGTGTCTCAGGTTGGAATGGGAAGGAGTTGGATATCACATCTCATGTTATAGGAAGGGTCTCAGGATTGGAATGGGAAGGATTTGGATATCACATCTCTTGCTATAGGAAGGGTCTCAGGATTGGAATGGGTAGGAGTTGGATATTACTTTCTTGCTATAGGAAGGGTCTCATGTTTGGAATGGGAAGGAGTTGGATATCACATATGCTATAGTTAGTGTCTCAGGTTTGGAACGGGAAGGAGTTGGATATCACATCTCATGTTATAGGAAGGGTCTCAGGTTTGGTATAAGCATTGAGATATCACATCTCTGCTATCTGAAGCGGCTCAGGATTGGAATGGGAAGGAGTTGGATATCACATTTCATGTTATAGGAAGGGTCTCAGGATTGGAATGGGAAGGACTTGGATATCATATCTCATGCTATAGGACGGGTCTCAGGTTTGTTATTAGAATCATTGAGATATCATATTGCATGCTGTAGGAAGGGTCTAAGGATTGGAATGGGAAGGACTTGGATATCACATCTCATGCTATAGATAGGCTCTTAGGTTTGGAAAGGGAAGGAGTTGGATATCACATTTCATGTTAGAGGAAGGATCTCAGGTTTGGTATTAGAAGCATTGAGATATCACATCTCATGCTATATGAAGGGTCTCAGGATTGGAATGGGAAGTAGTTGGATATCACATCTCATGCTATAGGAAGGGTCTCAGGTTTGGCATAAGCATTGAGATATCACATCTCATGCTATAGGACAGGTCTCAGGATTGGAATGGAAGGAGTTGGATATCACATATTGTGTTATAGGAGGGATCTCAGGTTTGGTATTAGAAGCATTGAGACATCACATCTCATGCTATAGGAAGGGTCTCAGGGTTGGAATGGGAAGAAGTTGGATATCACATCTCATCCAATAGGAAGGGTCTCAGGTTTGGAATGGGAAGGAATTGGATATCACATCTCATGTTATAGGAAGGATCTCAGGTTTGGTATTAGAAGCATTGAGATATCACATCTCATGCTATAGGAAGGGTCTCAGGATTGGAATGTGAAGGATTTGGATATCACATCTCATGCTAAAGGAAGGGTCTCAGGTTTGGTAGAAGCATTGTGATATCACGTCTCTGCTATCGGAAGGGTCTCAGGATTGGATTGGGAAGGAATTGGATATCCCTTCTCATGCTATAGGAAGGGTCTCAGGATTTGAATGGCAAGGAGTTGGATATCACATCTCATGCCATAGGAAGGGTCTCAGGTTTGGTATAAGCATTGAGATATCACATCTCTGCTATCGGAAGGGTCTCAGGATTGGAATGGGAAGGAGTTGGATATTCCCATCTCATGTTATAGGAAGGGTCATTGGTTTGGTATTAGAAGCATTGAGATATCACATCTCATGCTATAGGAAGGGTCTCAGGATTGGAATGGGAAGGACTTGGATATCACATCCCCTGCTATAGGGAGGGTCTCAAGTTTGATATTAGAAGCTTTGAGATATCACATCTCATGATATCGGAAGGGTCTCAGGATTGGAATGGGAAGGAGTTGGATATCACATCTCATGATAAAGGAAGGGTCTAAGGTTTGGAAGGGGAAGGATTTGGATATCACATCTCATGTTATATTACGGGTCTCAGGTTTGGTATTAGAAGCATTGAGATATCAAGTCTCAGAGTATAGGAAGGGTCTCAGAATTGGAATGGGAAGGAGTTGGATATCACATCTCAAGCTATAGGAAGGGTCTCAGGATTGGAATGGGAAGGACTTGGATATCACATCTCATGCTATAGGAAGGCTCTCAGGTTTGGAAGGGGAAAGAGTTGGATATCACATTTCATGTTAGAGGTAGGATCTCAGGTTTGGTATTAGAGGCATTGAGATATCACATCTCATGCTATCAGAAGGGTCTCAGGAATGGAATGGGAAGGAGTTGGATATCACATCTCATGCTAAAGGGAGGGTCTCAGGTTTGGAAGGGGAAGGATTTGGATATCACATCTCATGTTATAGGAAGGATCTCAGGTTTGGTATTAGAAGCATTGAGATATCACATCTCATGCTATCGGAAGGATCTCAGGTTTGGTATTAGAAGCATTGAGATATCACATCTCATGCTATCAGAAGGGTCTAAGGATTGGAATGGGAAGGAGTTGGATATCACATCTCATGCTAAAGGGAGGGTCTCAGGTTTGGAAGGGGAAGGATTTGGATATCACATCTCATGTTATCGGAAGGATCTCACGTTTGGTATTA
This sequence comes from Ambystoma mexicanum, assembly GCF_040938575.1. NCBI lineage: Eukaryota > Metazoa > Chordata > Amphibia > Caudata > Ambystomatidae > Ambystoma > Ambystoma mexicanum. Next base: position 5,833,598 of record NC_090922.1, on the reverse strand, counting down.
GAAGTATTGAGATATCATATCTCATGCTATAGGAAGGGTCTCAGGATTGGAATGGGAAAGAGTTGGATATCACATCTCATGCTATAGGGAGTGTCTCAGGATTGGAATGGGAAGGACTTAGATATCACATATCATGCTATAGGGAGGGTCTCAGTTTTGATATTAGAAGCATTGAGATATCACATCTCATGCTATCGGAAGTGTCTCAGGATTGGAATGGGAAGGAGCTGGATATCACATCTCATGCTAAAGGAAGAGTCTCAGGTTTGGAACGGGAAGGATTTGGATATCACATCTCATGTTATAGGAAGGGTCTCAGGTTTGGTATAAGCATTGAGATATCACATCTCTGCTATCGGAAGTGTCTCAGGATTGGAATGGGAAGGAGTTGGATATCACATCTCATGTTATAGGACGGGTCTCAGGTTTGTTATTAGAATCATTGAGATATCATATTGCATGCTGTAGGAAGTGTCTAAGGGTTGGAATGGGAAGGACTTGGATATCACATCTCATGCTATAGATAGGCTCTTAGGTTTGGAAAGGGAAGGAGTTGGATATCACATTTCATGTTAGAGGAAGGATCTCAGGTTTGGTATTAGAAGCATTGAGATATCACATCTCATGCTATAGGAAGGGTCTCAGGATTGGAATGGGAAGTAGTTGGATATCACATCTCATGCTATAGGAAGGGTCTCAGGTTTAGTATAAGCATTGAGATATCACATCTCATGCTATAGGACGGGTCTCAGGATTGGAATGGAAGGAGTTGGATATCACATCTCATGTTATAGGAAGGATATCAGGTTTGGTATTAGAAGCATTGAGACATCACATCTCATGCTATAGGAAGGGTCTCAGGGTTGGAATGGGAAGGAGTTGGATATCACATCTCATCCAATAGGAAGGGTCTCAGGTTTGGAATGGGAAGGAATTGGATATCACATCTCATGTTATAGGAAGGATCTCAGGTTTGGTATTAGAAGCATTGAGATATCACATCTCATGCTATAGGAAGGGTCTCAGGATTGGAATGTGAAGGATTTGGATATCACATCCCATGCTAAAGGAAGGGTCTCAGGTTTGGTAGAAGCATTGAGATATCACGTCTCTGCTATCGGAAGGGTCGCAGGATTGGATTGGGAAGGAGTTGGATATCCCTTCTCATGCTATAGGAAGGGTCTCGGGATTTGAATGGCAAGGAGTTGGATATCACATCTCATGCCATAGGAAGGGTCTCAGGTTGGAATGGGAAGGAGTTGGATATCACATCTCATGTTATAGGAAGGGTCTCAGGATTGGAATGGGAAGGATTTGGATATCACATCTCTTGCTATAGGAAGGGTCTCAGGATTGGAATGGGTAGGAGTTGGATATTACTTTCTTGCTATAGGAAGGGTCTCATGTTTGGAATGGGAAGGAGTTGGATATCACATATGCTATAGTTAGTGTCTCAGGTTTGGAACGGGAAGGAGTTGGATATCACATCTCATGTTATAGGAAGGGTCTCAGGTTTGGTATAAGCATTGAGATATCACATCTCTGCTATCGGAAGCGGCTCAGGATTGGAATGGGAAGGAGTTGGATATCACATCTCATGTTATAGTAAGAGTCTCTGGTTTGGTATTAGAATCATTGAGATATCACATCGCATGCTGTAGGAAGGGTCTAAGGATTGGAATAGGATGGACTTGGATATCACATCTCATGCCATAGGAAGGGTCTCAGGTTTGGTATAAGCATTGAGATATCACATCTCATGCTATAGGAAGGGTCTCAGGATTGGAATGGGAAGGATTTGGATATCACATCTCATGCTATAGGAAGGGTCTCAGATTTGGTATAAGCATTGAGATATCACATCTCATGCTAAAGGAAGGGTCTCAGGATTGGAATGGGAAGGAGTTGTATATGACATCTCAGGCCATAGGAAGGGTCTCAGGTTTGGTATAAGCATTGAGATATCACATCTCTGCTATCGGAAGGGTCTCAGGATTGGAATGGGAAGGAGTTGGATATCCCATCTCATGTTATAGGAAGGGTCTCAGGTTTGGTATTAGAAGCATAGAGATATCACATCTCATGCTATAGGAAGGGTCTCAGGATTGGAATGGGAAGGACTTGCATGTCACATCTCATGCTATAGGGAGGATCTCAAGTTTGATATTAGAAGCATTGAGATAACAAATCTCGTGATATCGGAAGGGTCTCAGGATTGGAATGGGAAGGAGTTGGATACCACATCTCATGATAAAGGAAGGGTCTAAGGTTTGGAAGGGGAAGGATTTGGATATCACATCTCATGTTATAGGACGGGTCTCAGGTTTGGTATTAGAAGCATTGAGATATCAAGTCTCATGGTATAAGAAGGGTCTCAGAATTGGAATGGGAAGGAGTTGGATATCACACCTCAAGCTATAGGAAGGGTCTCAGGATTGGAATGGGAAGGAGTTTGATATCACATCTCATGCCATAGTATGGGTCTCAGGTTTGGTAGAAGCATTGGGATATCACATCTCATGCTATCGGAAGGGTCTCAGGTTTGGAATGGGAAGGAGTTGGATATCACATTTCATGTTATAGGAAGGGTCTCAGGATTGGAATGGGAAGGACTTGGATATCATATCTCATGCTATAGGACGGGTCTCAGGTTTGTTATTAGAATCATTGAGATATCATATTGCATGCTGTAGGAAGGGTCTAAGGATTGGAATGGGAAGGACCTGGATATCACATCTCATGCTATAGATAGGCTCTTAGGTTTGGAAAGGGAAGGAGTTGGATATCACATTTCATGTTAGAGGAAGGATCTCAGGTTTGGTATTAGAAGCATTGAGATATCACATCTCATGCTATAGGAAGGGTCTCAGGATTGGAATGGGAAGTAGTTGGATATCACATCTCATGCTATAGGAAGGGTCTCAGGTTTGGTATAAGCATTGCGATATCACATCTCATGCTATAGGACGGGTCTCAGGATTGGAATGGAAGGAGTTGGATATCACATCTCATGTTATAGGAAGGATCTCAGGTTTGGTATTAGAATCATTGAGACATCACATCTCATGCTATAGGAAGGGTCTCAGGGTTGGAATGGGAAGGAGTTGGATATCACAACTCATCCAATAGGAAGGGTCTCAGGTTTGGAATGGGAAGGAATTGGATATCACATCTCATGTTATAGGAAGGATCTCAGGTTTGGTATTAGAAGCATTGAGATATCACATCTCATGCTATAGGAAGGGTCTCAGGATTGGAATGTGAAGGATTTGGATATCACATCTCATGCTAAAGGAAGGGTCTCAGGTTTGGTAGAAGCATTGAGATATCACGTCTCTGCTATCGGAAGGGTCTCAGGATTGGATTGGGAAGGAGTTGGATATCCCTTCTCATGCTATAGGAAGGGTCTCAGGATTTGAATGGCAAGGAGTTGGATATCACATCTCATGCCATACGAAGGGTCTCAGGTTTGGTATAAGCATTGAGATATCACATCTCTGCTATCGGAAGGGTCTCAGGATTGGAATGGGAAGGAGTTGGATATTCCCATCTCATGTAATAGGAAGGGTCTCAGGTTTGGTATTAGAAGCATTGAGATATCACATCTCATGCTATAGGAAGGGTCTCAGGATTGGAATGGGAAGGACTTGGATATCACATCTCATGCTATAGGGAGGGTCTCAAGTTTGATATTAGAAGCTTTGAGATATCACATCTCATGATATCGGAAGGGTCTCAGGATTGGAATGGGAAGGAGTTGGATATCACATCTCATGATAAAGGAAGGGTCTAAGGTTTGGAAGGGGAAGGATTTGGATATCACATCTCATGTTACATTACGGGTCTCAGGTTTGGTATTAGAAGCATTGAGATATCAAGTCTCAGAGTATAGGAAGGGTCTCAGAATTGGAATGGGAAGGAGTTGGATATCACATCTCAAGCTATAGGAAGGGTCTCAGGATTGGAATGGGAAGGACTTGGATATCACATCTCATGCTATAGGAAGGCTCTCAGGTTTGGAAGGGGAAAGAGTTGGATATCACATTTCATGTTAGAGGTAGGATCTCAGGTTTGGTATTAGAGGCATTGAGATATCACATCTCATGCTATCAGAAGGGTCTCGGGAATGGAATGGGAAGGAGTTGGATATCACATCTCATGCTAAAGGGAGGGTCTCAGGTTTGGAAGGGGAAGGATTTGGATATCACATCTCATGTTATAGGAAGGATCTCAGGTTTGGTATTAGAAGCATTGAGATATCACATCTCATGCTATCGGAAGGATCTCAGGTTTGGTATTAGAAGCATTGAGATATCACATCTCATGCTATCAGAAGGGTCTCAGGATTGGAATGGGAAGGAGTTGGATATCACATCTCATGCTAAAGGGAGGGTCTCAGGTTTGGAAGGGGAAGGATTTGGATATCACATCTCATGTTATTGGAAGGATCTCACGTTTGGTATTAGAAGTATTGAGATATCATATCTCATACTATAGGAAGGGTCTCAGGATTGGAATGGGAAGGAGTTGGATATCACATCTCATGCTATAGGAAGTGTCTCAGGATTGTAATGGGAAGGACTTGGATATCATATCTCATGCTATAGGACGGGTCTCAGGTTTGTTATTAGAATCATTGAGATATCATATTGCATGCTGTAGGAAGGGTCTAAGGATTGGAATAGGAAGGACCTGGATATCACATCTCATGCTATAGATAGGCTCTTAGGTTTGGAAAGGGAAGGAGTTGGATATCACATTTCATGTTAGAGGAAGGATCTCAGGTTTGGTATTAGAAGCATTGAGATATCACATCTCATGCTATAGGAAGGGTCTCAGGATTGGAATGGGAAGTAGTTGGATATCACATTTCATGCTATAGGAAGGGTCTCAGGTTTGGTATAAGCATTGCGATATCACATCTCATGCTATAGGACGGGTCTCAGGATTGGAATGGAAGGAGTTGGATATCACATCTCATGTTATAGGAAGGATCTCAGGTTTGGTATTAGAATCATTGAGACATCACATCTCATGCTATAGGAAGGGTCTGAGGGTTGGAATGGGAAGGAGTTGGATATCACAACTCATCCAATAGGAAGGGTCTCAGGTTTGGAATGGGAAGGAATTGGATATCACATCTCATGTTATAGGAAGGATCTCAGGTTTGGTATTAGAAGCATTGAGATATCACATCTCATGCTATAGGAAGGGTCTCAGGATTGGAATGTGAAGGATTTGGATATCACATCTCATGCTAAAGGAAGGGTCTCAGGTTTGGTAGAAGCATTGAGATATCACGTCTCTGCTATCGGAAGGGTCTCAGGATTGGATTGGGAAGGAGTTGGATATCCCTTCTCATGCTATAGGAAGGGTCTCAGGATTTGAATGGCAAGGAGTTGGATATCACATCTCATGCCATACGAAGGGTCTCAGGTTTGGTATAAGCATTGAGATATCACATCTCTGCTATCGGAAGGGTCTCAGGATTGGAATGGGAAGGAGTTGGATATTCCCATCTCATGTAATAGGAAGGGTCTCAGGTTTGGTATTAGAAGCATTGAGATATCACATCTCATGCTATAGGAAGGGTCTCAGGATTGGAATGGGAAGGACTTGGATATCACATCTCATGCTATAGGGAGGGTCTCAAGTTTGATATTAGAAGCTTTGAGATATCACATCTCATGATATCGGAAGGGTCTCAGGATTGGAATGGGAAGGAGTTGGATATCACATCTCATGATAAAGGAAGGGTCTAAGGTTTGGAAGGGGAAGGATTTGGATATCACATCTCATGTTATATTACGGGTCTCAGGTTTGGTATTAGAAGCATTGAGATATCAAGTCTCAGAGTATAGGAAGGGTCTCAGAATTGGAATGGGAAGGAGTTGAATATCACATCTCAAGCTATAGGAAGGGTCTCAGGATTGGAATGGGAAGGACTTGGATATCACATCTCATGCTATAGGAAGGCTCTCAGGTTTGGAAGGGGAAAGAGTTGGATATCACATTTCATGTTAGAGGTAGGATCTCAGGTTTGGTATTAGAGGCATTGAGATATCACATCTCATGCTATCAGAAGGGTCTCGGGAATGGAATGGGAAGGAGTTGGATATCACATCTCATGCTAAAGGCAGGGTCTCAGGTTTGGAAGGGGAAGGATTTGGATATCACATCTCATGTTATAGGAAGGATCTCAGGTTTGGTATTAGAAGCATTGAGATATCACATCTCATGCTATCGGAAGGATCTCAGGTTTGGTATTAGAAGCATTGAGATATCACATCTCATGCTATCAGAAGGGTCTCAGGATTGGAATGGGAAGGAGTTGGATATCACATCTCATGCTAAAGGGAGGGTCTCAGGTTTGGAAGGGGAAGGATTTGGATATCACATCTCATGTTATTGGAAGGATCTCACGTTTGGTATTAGAAGTATTGAGATATCATATCTCATGCTATAGGAAGGGTCTCAGGATTGGAATGGGAAGGAGTTGGATATCACATCTCATGCTATAGGAAGTGTCTCAGGATTGTAATGGGAAGGACTTGGATATCACATCTCATGCTATAGGTACGGTCTCAAGTTTGATATTAGAAGCATTGAGATATCACATCTCATGCTATAGGAAGGGTCTGAGGATTGGAATGGGAAGGAGTTGGATATCACATCTCATGCTATGGGAAGGGTCTCAGGTTTGGTATAAGCAGTGAGATATCACATCTCATGCTATAGGAAGTGTCTCAGGATTGGAATGGGAAGGAGTTGGATATCACATCTCATGTTATAGGAAGGATCTCAGGTTTGGTATAAGCATTGAGATATCACATCTCTGCTATCGGAAGGGTCTCAGGATTGGAATGGGAAGGAGTTGGATATTCCCATCTCATGTTATAGGAAGGGTCTCAGGTTTGGTATTAGAAGCATTGAGATATCACATCTCATGCTATAGGAAGGGTCTCAGGTTTGGTATTAGAAGCATTGAGATATCACATCTCATGCTATCGGAAGGATCTCAGGTTTGGTATTAGAAGCATTGAGATATCACATCTCATGCTATCAGAAGAGTCTCAGGATTGGAATAGGAAGGAGTTGGATATCACATCTCATGCTATAGGGAGGGTCTCAGGATTGGAATGGGAAGGACTTAGATATCACATATCATGCTATAGGGAGGGTCTCAGTTTTGATATTAGAAGCATTGAGATATCACATCTCATGCTATAGGAAGTGTCTCAGGATTGGAATGGGAAGGTGCTGGATATCACATCTCATGCTAAAGGAAGGGTCTCAGGTTTGGAACGGGAAGGATTTGGATATCACATCTCATGTTATAGGAAGGGTCTCAGGTTTGGTATAAGCATTGAGATATCACATCTCTGCTATCGGAAGTGTCTCAGGATTGGAATGGGAAGGAGTTGGATATCCCATCTCATGTTATAGGACGGGTCTCAGGTTTGTTATTAGAATCATTGAGATATCATATTGCATGCTGTAGGAAGGGTCTAAGGGTTGGAATGGGAAAGACTTGGATATCACATCTCATGCTATAGATAGGCTCTTAGGTTTGGAAAGGGAAGGAGTTGGATATCACATTTCATGTTAGAGGAAGGATCTCAGGTTTGGTATTAAAAGCATTGAGATATCACATCTCATGCTATAGGAAGGGTCTCAGGATTGGAATGGGAAGCAGTTGGATATCACATCTCATGCTATAGGAAGGGTCTCAGGTTTGGTATAAGCATTGAGATATCACATCTCATGCTATAGGACGGGTCTCAGGATTGGAATGGAAGGAGTTGGATATCACATCTCATGTTATAGGAAGGATCTCAGGTTTGGTATTAGAAGCATTGAGACATCACATCTCATGCTATAGGAAGGGTCTCAGGGTTGGAATGGGAAGGAGTTGGATATCACATCGCATCCAATAGGAAGGGTCTCAGGTTTGGAATGGGAAGGAATTGGATATCACATCTCATGTTATAGGAAGGATCTCAGGTTTGGTATTAGAAGCATTGAGATATCACATCTCATGCTATAGGAAGGGTCTCAGGATTGGAATGTGAAGGATTTGGATATCACATCTCATGCTAAAGGAAGGGTCTCAGGTTTGGTAGAAGCATTGAGATATCACGTCTCTGCTATCGGAAGGGTCTCAGGATTGGATTGGGAAGGAGTTGGATATCACATCTCATGCCATAGGAAGGGTCTCAGGTTTGGTATAAGCATTGAGATATCACATCTCTGCTATCGGGAGGGTCTCAGGATTGGATTGGGAAGGAGTTGGATATCCCTTCTCATGCTATAGGAAGTGTCTCAGGTTGGAATGGGAAGGAGTTGGATATCACATCTCATGTTATAGGAAGGGTCTCAGGATTGGAATGGGAAGGATTTGGATATCACATCTCTTGCTATAGGAAGGGTCTCAGGATTGGAATGGGTAGGAGTTGGATATTACTTTCTTGCTATAGGAAGGGTCTCATGTTTGGAATGGGAAGGAGTTGGATATCACATATGCTATAGTTAGTGTCTCAGGTTTGGAACGGAAGGAGTTGGATATCACATCTCATGTTATAGGAAGGGTCTCAGGTTTGGTATAAGCATTGAGATATCACATCTCTGCTATCGGAAGCGGCTCAGGATTGGAATGGGAAGGAGTTGGATATCCCATCTCATGTTATAGGAAGAGTCTCTGGTTTGGTATTAGAATCATTGAGATATCACATTGCATGCTGTAGGAAGGGTCTAAGGATTGGAATGGGATGGACTTGGATATCACATCTCATGCTATAGGTAGGCTCTCAGGTTTGGTATAAGCATTGAGATATCACATCTCATGCTATAGGAAGGGTCTCAGGATTGGAATGGGAAGGAATTGGATATCACATCTCATGCTATAGGAAGGGTCTCAGATTTGGTATAAGCATTGAGATATCACATCTCATGCTAAAGGAAGGGTCTCAGGATTGGAATGGGAAGGAGTTGTATATGACATCTCAGGCCATAGGAAGGTTCTCAGGTTTGGTATAAGCATTGAGATATCACATCTCTGCTATCGGAAGGGTCTCAGGATTGGAATGGGAAGGAGTTGGATATCCCATCTCATGTTATAGGAAGGGTCTCAGGTTTGGTATTAGAAGCATAGAGATATCACATCTCATGCTATAGGAAGGGTCTCAGGATTTGAATGGCAAGGAGTTGGATATCACATCTCATGCCATAGGAAGGGTCTCAGGTTTGGTATAAGCATTCAGATATCACATCTCTGCTATCGGAAGGGTCTCAGGATTGGATTGGGAAGGAGTTAGATATCCCTTCTCATGTGGAAATGTCTCAGGTTGGAATGGGAAGGAGTTGGATATCACATCTCATGCTATCAGAAGGGTCTCAGGATAGGAATGGGAAGGAGTTGTATATCACATCTCATGCTAAAGGGAGGGTCTCAGGTTTGGAAGGGGAAGGATTTGGATATCACATCTCATGTTATCGGAAGGATCTCAGGTTTGGTATTAGAAGTATTGAGATATCACATCTCATGCTATCGGAAGGATCTCAGGTTTGGTATTAGAAGCATTGAGATATCACATCTCATGCTATCAGAAGGGTCTCAGGATTGGAATGGGAAGGAGTTGGATATCACATCTCATGCTAAAGGGAGGGTCTCAGGTTTGGAAGGGGAAGGATTTGGATATCACATCTCATGTTATTGGAAGGATCTCACGTTTGGTATTAGAAGTATTGAGATATCATATCTCATGCTATAGGAAGGGTCTCAGGATTGGAATGGGAAGGAGTTGGATATCACATCTCATGCTATAGGAAGTGTCTCAGGATTGTAATGGGAAGGACTTGGATATCACATCTCATGCTATAGGTACGGTCTCAAGTTTGATATTAGAAGCATTGAGATATCACATCTCATGCTATAGGAAGGGTCTGAGGATTGGAATGGGAAGGAGTTGGATATCACATCTCATGCTATGGGAAGGGTCTCAGGTTTGGTATAAGCAGTGAGATATCACATCTCATGCTATAGGAAGTGTCTCAGGATTGGAATGGGAAGGAGTTGGATATCACATCTCATGTTATAGGAAGGATCTCAGGTTTGGTATAAGCATTGAGATATCACATCTCTGCTATCGGAAGGGTCTCAGGATTGGAATGGGAAGGAGTTGGATATTCCCATCTCATGTTATAGGAAGGGTCTCAGGTTTGGTATTAGAAGCATTGAGATATCACATCTCATGCTATAGGAAGGGTCTCAGGTTTGGTATTAGAAGCATTGAGATATCACATCTCATGCTATCGGAAGGATCTCAGGTTTGGTATTAGAAGCATTGAGATATCACATCTCATGCTATCAGAAGAGTCTCAGGATTGGAATAGGAAGGAGTTGGATATCACATCTCATGCTATAGGGAGGGTCTCAGGATTGGAATGGGAAGGACTTAGATATCACATATCATGCTATAGGGAGGGTCTCAGTTTTGATATTAGAAGCATTGAGATATCACATCTCATGCTATAGGAAGTGTCTCAGGATTGGAATGGGAAGGTGCTGGATATCACATCTCATGCTAAAGGAAGGGTCTCAGGTTTGGAACGGGAAGGATTTGGATATCACATCTCATGTTATAGGAAGGGTCTCAGGTTTGGTATAAGCATTGAGATATCACATCTCTGCTATCGGAAGTGTCTCAGGATTGGAATGGGAAGGAGTTGGATATCCCATCTCATGTTATAGGACGGGTCTCAGGTTTGTTATTAGAATCATTGAGATATCATATTGCATGCTGTAGGAAGGGTCTAAGGGTTGGAATGGGAAGGACTTGGATATCACATCTCATGCTATAGATAGGCTCTTAGGTTTGGAAAGGGAAGGAGTTGGATATCACATTTCATGTTAGAGGAAGGATCTCAGGTTTGGTATTAAAAGCATTGAGATATCACATCTCATGCTATAGGAAGGGTCTCAGGATTGGAATGGGAAGCAGTTGGATATCACATCTCATGCTATAGGAAGGGTCTCAGGTTTGGTATAAGCATTGAGATATCACATCTCATGCTATAGGACGGGTCTCAGGATTGGAATGGAAGGAGTTGGATATCACATCTCATGTTATAGGAAGGATCTCAGGTTTGGTATTAGAAGCATTGAGACATCACATCTCATGCTATAGGAAGGGTCTCAGGGTTGGAATGGGAAGGAGTTGGATATCACATCGCATCCAATAGGAAGGGTCTCAGGTTTGGAATGGGAAGGAATTGGATATCACATCTCATGTTATAGGAAGGATCTCAGGTTTGGTATTAGAAGCATTGAGATATCACATCTCATGCTATAGGAAGGGTCTCAGGATTGGAATGTGAAGGATTTGGATATCACATCTCATGCTAAAGGAAGGGTCTCAGGTTTGGTAGAAGCATTGAGATATCACGTCTCTGCTATCGGAAGGGTCTCAGGATTGGATTGGGAAGGAGTTGGATATCACATCTCATGCCATAGGAAGGGTCTCAGGTTTGGTATAAGCATTGAGATATCACATCTCTGCTATCGGGAGGGTCTCAGGATTGGATTGGGAAGGAGTTGGATATCCCTTCTCATGCTATAGGAAGTGTCTCAGGTTGGAATGGGAAGGAGTTGGATATCACATCTCATGTTATAGGAAGGGTCTCAGGATTGGAATGGGAAGGATTTGGATATCACATCTCTTGCTATAGGAAGGGTCTCAGGATTGGAATGGGTAGGAGTTGGATATTACTTTCTTGCTATAGGAAGGGTCTCATGTTTGGAATGGGAAGGAGTTGGATATCACATATGCTATAGTTAGTGTCTCAGGTTTGGAACGGAAGGAGTTGGATATCACATCTCATGTTATAGGAAGGGTCTCAGGTTTGGTATAAGCATTGAGATATCACATCTCTGCTATCGGAAGCGGCTCAGGATTGGAATGGGAAGGAGTTGGATATCCCATCTCATGTTATAGGAAGAGTCTCTGGTTTGGTATTAGAATCATTGAGATATCACATTGCATGCTGTAGGAAGGGTCTAAGGATTGGAATGGGATGGACTTGGATATCACATCTCATGCTATAGGTAGGCTCTCAGGTTTGGTATAAGCATTGAGATATCACATCTCATGCTATAGGAAGGGTCTCAGGATTGGAATGGGAAGGAATTGGATATCACATCTCATGCTATAGGAAGGGTCTCAGATTTGGTATAAGCATTGAGATATCACATCTCATGCTAAAGGAAGGGTCTCAGGATTGGAATGGGAAGGAGTTGTATATGACATCTCAGGCCATAGGAAGGTTCTCAGGTTTGGTATAAGCATTGAGATATCACATCTCTGCTATCGGAAGGGTCTCAGGATTGGAATGGGAAGGAGTTGGATATCCCATCTCATGTTATAGGAAGGGTCTCAGGTTTGGTATTAGAAGCATAGAGATATCACATCTCATGCTATAGGAAGGGTCTCAGGATTTGAATGGCAAGGAGTTGGATATCACATCTCATGCCATAGGAAGGGTCTCAGGTTTGGTATAAGCATTCAGATATCACATCTCTGCTATCGGAAGGGTCTCAGGATTGGATTGGGAAGGAGTTAGATATCCCTTCTCATGTGGAAATGTCTCAGGTTGGAATGGGAAGGAGTTGGATATCACATCTCATGCTATCAGAAGGGTCTCAGGATAGGAATGGGAAGGAGTTGTATATCACATCTCATGCTAAAGGGAGGGTCTCAGGTTTGGAAGGGGAAGGATTTGGATATCACATCTCATGTTATCGGAAGGATCTCAGGTTTGGTATTAGAAGTATTGAGATATCACATCTCATGCTATAGGAAGGGTCTCAGGATTGGAATGGGAACGAGTTGGATATCACATCTCATGCTAAAGGAAGGGTCTCCGGTTTGGTAGAAGCATTGAGATATCACATCTCATGCTATAGGAAGGGTCTCAGGATTGGAATTAGAAGGAGTTGTATATGACATCTCATGCCGTAGGAAGGGTCTCAGGTTTGGTATAAGCATTGAGATATCACATCTCTGCTATCGGAAGGGTCTCAGGATTGGAATGGGAAGGAGTTGGAAATCCCATCTCATGTTATAGGAAGGGTCTCATGATTGGAATGGGAAGGACTTGGATATCACATCTCATGCTATAGGAAGGCTCTTAGGTTTGGAAGGGGAAAGAGTTGGATATCACATTTCATGTTAGAGGTAGGATCTCAGGTTTGGTATTAGAGGCATTGAGATATCACATCTCATGCTATCAGAAGCGTCTCAGGATTGGAATGGGAAGGAGTTGGATATCACATCTCATGCTAAAGGGAGGGTCTCAGGTTTGGAAGGGGAAGGATTTGGATATCACATCTCATGTTATAGGAAGGATCTCAAGTTTGGTATTAGAAGCATTGAGATATCACATCTCATGCTATCAGAAGGGTCTCAGGATAGGAATGGGAAGGAGTTGGATATCACATCTCATGCTAAAGGGAGGGTCTCAGGTTTGGAAGGGGAAGGATTTGGATATCACATCTCATGTTATCGGAAGGATCTCAGGTTTGGTATTAGAAGTATTGAGATATCACATCTCATGCTATAGGAAGGGTCTCAGGATTGGAATGGGAACGAGTTGGATATCACATCTCATGCTAAAGGAAGGGTCTCAGGTTTGGTAGAAGCATTGAGATATCACATCTCATGCTATAGGAAGGGTCTCAGGATTGGAATGGGAAGGACTTAGATATCACATATCATGCTATAGGGAGGGTCTCAGCTTTGATATTAGAAGCATTGAGATATCACATCTCATGCTATCGGAAGTGTCTCAGGATTGGAATGGGAAGGAGCTGGATATCACATCTCATGCTAAAGGAAGGGTCTCAGGTTTGGAACGGGAAGGAGTTGGATATCACATCTCATGTTATAGGAAGGGTCTCAGGTTGGTATAAGCATTGATATATCACATCTCTGCTATCGGAAGTGTCTCAGGATTGGAATGGGAAGGAGTTGGATATCCCATCTCATGTTATAGGACGGGTCTCAGGTTTGTTATTAGAATCATTGAGATATCATATTGCATGCTGTAGGAAGGGTCTAAGGATTGGAATGGGAAGGACTTGGATATCACATCTCATGCTATAGATAGGCTCTCAGATTTGGAAAGGGAAGGAGTTGGATATCACATTTCATGTTAGAGGAAGGATCTCAGGTTTGGTATTAGAGGCATTGAGATATCACATCTCATGCTATAGGAAGGGTCTCAGGTTGGAATTGGAAGGAGTTGGATATCACATCTCATGTTATAGGAAGGGTCTCAGGATTGGAATGGGAAGGACTTGGATATCACATCTCATGCTATAGGAAGGCTCTCAGGTTTGGAAGGGGAAAGAGTTGGATATCACATTTCATGTTAGAGGTAGGATCTCAGGTTTGGTATTAGAGGCAATGAGATATCACATCTCATGCTATCAGAAGGGTCTCAGATTTAGAATGGGAAGGAGTTGGATATCACATCTCATGCTAAAGGGAGGGTCTCAGGTTTGGAAGGGGAAGGATTTGGATATCACATCTCATGTTATAGGAAGGATCTCAGGTTTGGTATTAGAAGCATTGAGATATCACATCTCATGCTATCGGAAGGATCTCAGGTTTGGTATTAGAAGCATTGAGATATCACATCTCATGCTATCAGAAGGTTCTCAGGATTGGAATGGGAAGGAGTTGGATATCCCATCTCATGCTAAAGGGAGGGTCTCAGGTTTGGAAGGGGAAGGATTTGGATATCACATCTCATGTTATCGGAAGGATCTCAGGTTTGGTATTAGAAGTATTGAGATATCACATCTCATGCTATAGGAAGGGTCTCAGGATTGGAATATGGGAAGTAGTTGGATATCACATCTCATGCTAAAGGAAGGGTCTCAGGTTTGGTAGAAGCATTGAGATATCACATCTCATGCTATAGGAAGGGTCTCAGGAGGATATCACATCTCATGCTATAGGAAGGGTCTCAGATTTGGTATAAGCATTGAGATATCACATCTCATGCTAAAGGAAGGGTCTCAGGATTGGAATGGGAAGGAGTTGTATATGACATCTCAGGCCATAGGAAGGTTCTCAGGTTTGGTATAAGCATTGAGATATCACATCTCTGCTATCGGAGGGGTCTCAGGATTGGAATGGGAAGGAGTTGGATATCCCATCTCATGTTATAGGAAGGGTCTCAGGATTGGAATGGGAAGGACTTGGATGTCACATCTCATGCTATAGGGAGGGTCTCAAGTTTGATATTAGAAGCATTGAGATAACAAATCTCATGATATCGGAAGGGTCTCAGGATTGGAATGGGAAGGAGTTGGATATCACATCTCATGATAAAGGAAGGGTCTAAGGTTTGGAAGGGGAAGGATTTGGATATCACATCTCATGTTATAGGACGGGTCTCAGGTTTGGTATTAGATGCATTGAGATATCAAGTCTCATGGTATAAGAAGGGTCTCAGAATTTGAATGGGAAGGAGTTGGATATCACACCTCAAGCTATAGGAAGGGTCTCAGGATTGGAATGGGAAGGAGTTTGATATCACATCTCATGCCATAGTATGGGTCTCAGGTTTGGTAGAAGCATTGAGATATCACGTCGCTGCTATCGGAAGGGTCTCAGGATTGGATTGGGAAGGAGTTGGATATCCCTTCTCATGCTATAGGAAGGGTCTCAGGATTTGAATGGCAAGGAGTTGGATATCACATCTCATGCCATAGGAAGGGTCTCAGGTTTGGTATAAGCATTGAGATATCACATCTCTGCTATCAGAAGGGTCTCAGGATTGGATTGGGAAGGAGTTGGATATCCCTTCTCATGCTATAGGAAGTGTCTCAGGTTGGAATGGGAAGGAGTTGGATATCACATCTCATGTTATAGGAAGGGTCTCAGGATTGGAATGGGAAGGATTTGGATATCACATCTCTTGCTATAGGAAGGGTCTCAGGATTGGAATGGGTAGGAGTTGGATATTACTTTCTTGCTATAGGAAGGGTCTCATGTTTGGAATGGGAAGGAGTTGGATATCACATATGCTATAGTTAGTGTCTCAGGTTTGGAACGGGAAGGAGTTGGATATCACATCTCATGTTATAGGAAGGGTCTCAGGTTTGGTATAAGCATTGAGATATCACATCTCTGCTATCTGAAGCGGCTCAGGATTGGAATGGGAAGGAGTTGGATATCACATTTCATGTTATAGGAAGGGTCTCAGGATTGGAATGGGAAGGACTTGGATATCATATCTCATGCTATAGGACGGGTCTCAGGTTTGTTATTAGAATCATTGAGATATCATATTGCATGCTGTAGGAAGGGTCTAAGGATTGGAATGGGAAGGACTTGGATATCACATCTCATGCTATAGATAGGCTCTTAGGTTTGGAAAGGGAAGGAGTTGGATATCACATTTCATGTTAGAGGAAGGATCTCAGGTTTGGTATTAGAAGCATTGAGATATCACATCTCATGCTATATGAATGGTCTCAGGATTGGAATGGGAAGTAGTTGGATATCACATCTCATGCTATAGGAAGGGTCTCAGGTTTGGCATAAGCATTGAGATATCACATCTCATGCTATAGGACAGGTCTCAGGATTGGAATGGAAGGAGTTGGATATCACATATTGTGTTATAGGAGGGATCTCAGGTTTGGTATTAGAAGCATTGAGACATCACATCTCATGCTATAGGAAGGGTCTCAGGGTTGGAATGGGAAGAAGTTGGATATCACATCTCATCCAATAGGAAGGGTCTCAGGTTTGGAATGGGAAGGAATTGGATATCACATCTCATGTTATAGGAAGGATCTCAGGTTTGGTATTAGAAGCATTGAGATATCACATCTCATGCTATAGGAAGGGTCTCAGGATTGGAATGTGAAGGATTTGGATATCACATCTCATGCTAAAGGAAGGGTCTCAGGTTTGGTAGAAGCATTGTGATATCACGTCTCTGCTATCGGAAGGGTCTCAGGATTGGATTGGGAAGGAATTGGATATCCCTTCTCATGCTATAGGAAGGGTCTCAGGATTTGAATGGCAAGGAGTTGGATATCACATCTCATGCCATAGGAAGGGTCTCAGGTTTGGTATAAGCATTGAGATATCACATCTCTGCTATCGGAAGGGTCTCAGGATTGGAATGGGAAGGAGTTGGATATTCCCATCTTATGTTATAGGAAGGGTCATTGGTTTGGTATTAGAAGCATTGAGATATCACATCTCATGCTATAGGAAGGGTCTCAGGATTGGAATGGGAAGGACTTGGATATCACATCCCCTGCTATAGGGAGGGTCTCAAGTTTGATATTAGAAGCTTTGAGATATCACATCTCATGATATCGGAAGGGTCTCAGGATTGGAATGGGAAGGAGTTGGATATCACATCTCATGATAAAGGAAGGGTCTAAGGTTTGGAAGGGGAAGGATTTGGATATCACATCTCATGTTATATTACGGGTCTCAGGTTTGGTATTAGAAGCATTGAGATATCAAGTCTCAGAGTATAGGAAGGGTCTCAGAATTGGAATGGGAAGGAGTTGGATATCACATCTCAAGCTATAGGAAGGGTCTCAGGATTGGAATGGGAAGGACTTGGATATCACATCTCATGCTATAGGAAGGCTCTCAGGTTTGGAAGGGGAAAGAGTTGGATATCACATTTCATGTTAGAGGTAGGATCTCAGGTTTGGTATTAGAGGCATTGAGATATCACATCTCATGCTATCAGAAGGGTCTCAGGAATGGAATGGGAAGGAGTTGGATATCACATCTCATGCTAAAGGGAGGGTCTCAGGTTTGGAAGGGGAAGGATTTGGATATCACATCTCATGTTATAGGAAGGATCTCAGGTTTGGTATTAGAAGCATTGAGATATCACATCTCATGCTATCAGAAGGATCTCAGGTTTGGTATTAGAAGCATTGAGATATCACATCTCATGCTATCAGAAGGGTCTAAGGATTGGAATGGGAAGGAGTTGGATATCACATCTCATGCTAAAGGGAGGGTCTCAGGTTTGGAAGGGGAAGGATTTGGATATCACATCTCATGTTATCGGAAGGATCTCACGTTTGGTATTAGAAGTATTGAGATATCATATCTCATGCTATAGGAAGGGTCTCAGGATTGGAATGGGAAAGAGTTGGATATCACATCTCATGCTATAGGGAGTGTCTCAGGATTGGAATGGGAAGGACTTAGATATCACATATCATGCTATAGGGAGGGTCTCAGTTTTGATATTAGAAGCATTGAGATATCACATCTCATGCTATCGGAAGTGTCTCAGGATTGGAATGGGAAGGAGCTGGATATCACATCTCATGCTAAAGGAAGAGTCTCAGGTTTGGAACGGGAAGGATTTGGATATCACATCTCATGTTATAGGAAGGGTCTCAGGTTTGGTATAAGCATTGAGATATCACATCTCTGCTATCGGAAGTGTCTCAGGATTGGAATGGGAAGGAGTTGGATATCACATCTCATGTTATAGGACGGGTCTCAGGTTTGTTATTAGAATCATTGAGATATCATATTGCATGCTGTAGGAAGGGTCTAAGGGTTGGAATGGGAAGGACTTGGATATCACATCTCATGCTATAGATAGGCTCTTAGGTTTGGAAAGGGAAGGAGTTGGATATCACATTTCATGTTAGAGGAAGGATCTCAGGTTTGGTATTAGAAGCATTGAGATATCACATCTCATGCTATAGGAAGGGTCTCAGGATTGGAATGGGAAGTAGTTGGATATCACATCTCATGCTATAGGAAGGGTCTCAGGTTTAGTATAAGCATTGAGATATCACATCTCATGCTATAGGACGGGTCTCAGGATTGGAATGGAAGGAGTTGGATATCACATCTCATGTTATAGGAAGGATATCAGGTTTGGTATTAGAAGCATTGAGACATCACATCTCATGCTATAGGAAGGGTCTCAGGGTTGGAATGGGAAGGAGTTGGATATCACATCTCATCCAATAGGAAGGGTCTCAGGTTTGGAATGGGAAGGAATTGGATATCACATCTCATGTTATAGGAAGGATCTCAGGTTTGGTATTAGAAGCATTGAGATATCACATCTCATGCTATAGGAAGGGTCTCAGGATTGGAATGTGAAGGATTTGGATATCACATCCCATGCTAAAGGAAGGGTCTCAGGTTTGGTAGAAGCATTGAGATATCACGTCTCTGCTATCGGAAGGGTCGCAGGATTGGATTGGGAAGGAGTTGGATATCCCTTCTCATGCTATAGGAAGGGTCTCAGGATTTGAATGGCAAGGAGTTGGATATCACATCTCATGCCATAGGAAGGGTCTCAGGTTTGGTATAAACATTGAGATATCACATCTCTGCTATCGGAAGGGTCTCAGGATTGGATTGGGAAGGAGTTGGATATCCCTTCTCATGCTATAGGAAGTGTCTCAGGTTGGAATGGGAAGGAGTTGGATATCACATCTCATGTTATAGGAAGGGTCTCAGGATTGGAATGGGAAGGATTTGGATATCACATCTCTTGCTATAGGAAGGGTCTCAGGATTGGAATGGGTAGGAGTTGGATATTACTTTCTTGCTATAGGAAGGGTCTCATGTTTGGAATGGGAAGGAGTTGGATATCACATATGCTATAGTTAGTGTCTCAGGTTTGGAACGGGAAGGAGTTGGATATCACATCTCATGTTATAGGAAGGGTCTCAGGTTTGGTATAAGCATTGAGATATCACATCTCTGCTATCGGAAGCGGCTCAGGATTGGAATGGGAAGGAGTTGGATATCACATCTCATGTTATAGTAAGAGTCTCTGGTTTGGTATTAGAATCATTGAGATATCACATCGCATGCTGTAGGAAGGGTCTAAGGATTGGAATAGGATGGACTTGGATATGACATCTCATGCTATAGGTAGGCTCTCAGGTTTGGTATAAGCATTGAGATATCACATCTCATGCTATAGGAAGGGTCTCAGGATTGGAATGGGAAGGATTTGGATATCACATCTCATGCTATAGGAAGGGTCTCAGATTTGGTATAAGCATTGAGATATCACATCTCATGCTAAAGGAAGGGTCTCAGGATTGGAATGGGAAGGAGTTGTATATGACATCTCAGGCCATAGGAAGGGTCTCAGGTTTGGTATAAGCATTGAGATATCACATCTCTGCTATCGGAAGGGTCTCAGGATTGGAATGGGAAGGAGTTGGATATCCCATCTCATGTTATAGGAAGGGTCTCAGGTTTGGTATTAGAAGCATAGAGATATCACATCTCATGCTATAGGAAGGGTCTCAGGATTGGAATGGGAAGGACTTGCATGTCACATCTCATGCTATAGGGAGGATCTCAAGTTTGATATTAGAAGCATTGAGATAACAAATCTCGTGATATCGGAAGGGTCTCAGGATTGGAATGGGAAGGAGTTGGATACCACATCTCATGATAAAGGAAGGGTCTAAGGTTTGGAAGGGGAAGGATTTGGATATCACATCTCATGTTATAGGACGGGTCTCAGGTTTGGTATTAGAAGCATTGAGATATCAAGTCTCATGGTATAAGAAGGGTCTCAGAATTGGAATGGGAAGGAGTTGGATATCACACCTCAAGCTATAGGAAGGGTCTCAGGATTGGAATGGGAAGGAGTTTGATATCACATCTCATGCCATAGTATGGGTCTCAGGTTTGGTAGAAGCATTGGGATATCACATCTCATGCTATCGGAAGGGTATCAGTATTGGATTTTGAAGAAGTTGGATATCCCATCTCATGCTATAGGAAGGGTCTCAGGTTTGGAATGGGAAGGAGTTGGATATCACATTTCATGTTATAGGAAGGGTCTCAGGATTGGAATGGGAAGGACTTGGATATCATATCTCATGCTATAGGACGGGTCTCAGGTTTGTTATTAGAATCATTGAGATATCATATTGCATGCTGTAGGAAGGGTCTAAGGATTGGAATAGGAAGGACCTGGATATCACATCTCATGCTATAGATAGGCTCTTAGGTTTGGAAAGGGAAGGAGTTGGATATCACATTTCATGTTAGAGGAAGGATCTCAGGTTTGGTATTAGAAGCATTGAGATATCACATCTCATGCTATAGGAAGGGTCTCAGGATTGGAATGGGAAGTAGTTGGATATCACATCTCATGCTATAGGAAGGGTCTCAGGTTTGGTATAAGCATTGCGATATCACATCTCATGCTATAGGACGGGTCTCAGGATTGGAATGGAAGGAGTTGGATATCACATCTCATGTTATAGGAAGGATCTCAGGTTTGGTATTAGAATCATTGAGACATCACATCTCATGCTATAGGAAGGGTCTCAGGGTTGGAATGGGAAGGAGTTGGATATCACAACTCATCCAATAGGAAGGGTCTCAGGTTTGGAATGGGAAGGAATTGGATATCACATCTCATGTTATAGGAAGGATCTCAGGTTTGGTATTAGAAGCATTGAGATATCACATCTCATGCTATAGGAAGGGTCTCAGGATTGGAATGTGAAGGATTTGGATATCACATCTCATGCTAAAGGAAGGGTCTCAGGTTTGGTAGAAGCATTGAGATATCACGTCTCTGCTATCGGAAGGGTCTCAGGATTGGATTGGGAAGGAGTTGGATATCCCTTCTCATGCTATAGGAAGGGTCTCAGGATTTGAATGGCAAGGAGTTGGATATCACATCTCATGCCATACGAAGGGTCTCAGGTTTGGTATAAGCATTGAGATATCACATCTCTGCTATCGGAAGGGTCTCAGGATTGGAATGGGAAGGAGTTGGATATTCCCATCTCATGTAATAGGAAGGGTCTCAGGTTTGGTATTAGAAGCATTGAGATATCACATCTCATGCTATAGGAAGGGTCTCAGGATTGGAATGGGAAGGACTTGGATATCACATCTCATGCTATAGGGAGGGTCTCAAGTTTGATATTAGAAGCTTTGAGATATCACATCTCATGATATCGGAAGGGTCTCAGGATTGGAATGGGAAGGAGTTGGATATCACATCTCATGATAAAGGAAGGGTCTAAGGTTTGGAAGGGGAAGGATTTGGATATCACATCTCATGTTACATTACGGGTCTCAGGTTTGGTATTAGAAGCATTGAGATATCAAGTCTCAGAGTATAGGAAGGGTCTCAGAATTGGAATGGGAAGGAGTTGGATATCACATCTCAAGCTATAGGAAGGGTCTCAGGATTGGAATGGGAAGGACTTGGATATCACATCTCATGCTATAGGAAGGCTCTCAGGTTTGGAAGGGGAAAGAGTTGGATATCACATTTCATGTTAGAGGTAGGATCTCAGGTTTGGTATTAGAGGCATTGAGATATCACATCTCATGCTATCAGAAGGGTCTCGGGAATGGAATGGGAAGGAGTTGGATATCACATCTCATGTTAAAGGGAGGGTCTCAGGTTTGGAAGGGGAAGGATTTGGATATCACATCTCATGTTATAGGAAGGATCTCAGGTTTGGTATTAGAAGCATTGAGATATCACATCTCATGCTATCGGAAGGATCTCAGGTTTGGTATTAGAAGCATTGAGATATCACATCTCATGCTATCAGAAGGGTCTCAGGATTGGAATGGGAAGGAGTTGGATATCACATCTCATGCTAAAGGGAGGGTCTCAGGTTTGGAAGGGGAAGGATTTGGATATCACATCTCATGTTATTGGAAGGATCTCACGTTTGGTATTAGAAGTATTGAGATATCATATCTCATGCTATAGGAAGGGTCTCAGGATTGGAATGGGAAGGAGTTGGATATCACATCTCATGCTATAGGAAGTGTCTCAGGATTGTAATGGGAAGGACTTGGATATCATATCTCATGCTATAGGACGGGTCTCAGGTTTGTTATTAGAATCATTGAGATATCATATTGCATGCTGTAGGAAGGGTCTAAGGATTGGAATAGGAAGGACCTGGATATCACATCTCATGCTATAGATAGGCTCTTAGGTTTGGAAAGGGAAGGAGTTGGATATCACATTTCATGTTAGAGGAAGGATCTCAGGTTTGGTATTAGAAGCATTGAGATATCACATCTCATGCTATAGGAAGGGTCTCAGGATTGGAATGGGAAGTAGTTGGATATCACATCTCATGCTATAGGAAGGGTCTCAGGTTTGGTATAAGCATTGCGATATCACATCTCATGCTATAGGACGGGTCTCAGGATTGGAATGGAAGGAGTTGGATATCACATCTCATGTTATAGGAAGGATCTCAGGTTTGGTATTAGAATCATTGAGACATCACATCTCATGCTATAGGAAGGGTCTCAGGGTTGGAATGGGAAGGAGTTGGATATCACAACTCATCCAATAGGAAGGGTCTCAGGTTTGGAATGGGAAGGAATTGGATATCACATCTCATGTTATAGGAAGGATCTCAGGTTTGGTATTAGAAGCATTGAGATATCACATCTCATGCTATAGGAAGGGTCTCAGGATTGGAATGTGAAGGATTTGGATATCACATCTCATGCTAAAGGAAGGGTCTCAGGTTTGGTAGAAGCATTGAGATATCACGTCTCTGCTATCGGAAGGGTCTCAGGATTGGATTGGGAAGGAGTTGGATATCCCTTCTCATGCTATAGGAAGGGTCTCAGGATTTGAATGGCAAGGAGTTGGATATCACATCTCATGCCATACGAAGGGTCTCAGGTTTGGTATAAGCATTGAGATATCACATCTCTGCTATCGGAAGGGTCTCAGGATTGGAATGGGAAGGAGTTGGATATTCCCATCTCATGTAATAGGAAGGGTCTCAGGTTTGGTATTAGAAGCATTGAGATATCACATCTCATGCTATAGGAAGGGTCTCAGGATTGGAATGGGAAGGACTTGGATATCACATCTCATGCTATAGGGAGGGTCTCAAGTTTGATATTAGAAGCTTTGAGATATCACATCTCATGATATCGGAAGGGTCTCAGGATTGGAATGGGAAGGAGTTGGATATCACATCTCATGATAAAGGAAGGGTCTAAGGTTTGGAAGGGGAAGGATTTGGATATCACATCTCATGTTATATTACGGGTCTCAGGTTTGGTATTAGAAGCATTGAGATATCAAGTCTCAGAGTATAGGAAGGGTCTCAGAATTGGAATGGGAAGGAGTTGAATATCACATCTCAAGCTATAGGAAGGGTCTCAGGATTGGAATGGGAAGGACTTGGATATCACATCTCATGCTATAGGAAGGCTCTCAGGTTTGGAAGGGGAAAGAGTTGGATATCACATTTCATGTTAGAGGTAGGATCTCAGGTTTGGTATTAGAGGCATTGAGATATCACATCTCATGCTATCAGAAGGGTCTCGGGAATGGAATGGGAAGGAGTTGGATATCACATCTCATGCTAAAGGCAGGGTCTCAGGTTTGGAAGGGGAAGGATTTGGATATCACATCTCATGTTATAGGAAGGATCTCAGGTTTGGTATTAGAAGCATTGAGATATCACATCTCATGCTATCGGAAGGATCTCAGGTTTGGTATTGGAAGCATTGAGATATCACATCTCATGCTATCAGAAGGGTCTCAGGATTGGAATGGGAAGGAGTTGGATATCACATCTCATGCTAAAGGGAGGGTCTCAGGTTTGGAAGGGGAAGGATTTGGATATCACATCTCATGTTATTGGAAGGATCTCACGTTTGGTATTAGAAGTATTGAGATATCATATCTCATGCTATAGGAAGGGTCTCAGGATTGGAATGGGAAGGAGTTGGATATCACATCTCATGCTATAGGAAGTGTCTCAGGATTGTAATGGGAAGGACTTGGATATCACATCTCATGCTATAGGTACGGTCTCAAGTTTGATATTAGAAGCATTGAGATATCACATCTCATGCTATAGGAAGGGTCTGAGGATTGGAATGGGAAGGAGTTGGATATCACATCTCATGCTATGGGAAGGGTCTCAGGTTTGGTATAAGCAGTGAGATATCACATCTCATGCTATAGGAAGTGTCTCAGGATTGGAATGGGAAGGAGTTGGATATCACATCTCATGTTATAGGAAGGATCTCAGGTTTGGTATAAGCATTGAGATATCACATCTCTGCTATCGGAAGGGTCTCAGGATTGGAATGGGAAGGAGTTGGATATTCCCATCTCATGTTATAGGAAGGGTCTCAGGTTTGGTATTAGAAGCATTGAGATATCACATCTCATGCTATAGGAAGGGTCTCAGGTTTGGTATTAGAAGCATTGAGATATCACATCTCATGCTATCGGAAGGATCTCAGGTTTGGTATTAGAAGCATTGAGATATCACATCTCATGCTATCAGAAGAGTCTCAGGATTGGAATAGGAAGGAGTTGGATATCACATCTCATGCTATAGGGAGGGTCTCAGGATTGGAATGGGAAGGACTTAGATATCACATATCATGCTATAGGGAGGGTCTCAGTTTTGATATTAGAAGCATTGAGATATCACATCTCATGCTATAGGAAGTGTCTCAGGATTGGAATGGGAAGGTGCTGGATATCACATCTCATGCTAAAGGAAGGGTCTCAGGTTTGGAACGGGAAGGATTTGGATATCACATCTCATGTTATAGGAAGGGTCTCAGGTTTGGTATAAGCATTGAGATATCACATCTCTGCTATCGGAAGTGTCTCAGGATTGGAATGGGAAGGAGTTGGATATCCCATCTCATGTTATAGGACGGGTCTCAGGTTTGTTATTAGAATCATTGAGATATCATATTGCATGCTGTAGGAAGGGTCTAAGGGTTGGAATGGGAAGGACTTGGATATCACATCTCATGCTATAGATAGGCTCTTAGGTTTGGAAAGGGAAGGAGTTGGATATCACATTTCATGTTAGAGGAAGGATCTCAGGTTTGGTATTAAAAGCATTGAGATATCACATCTCATGCTATAGGAAGGGTCTCAGGATTGGAATGGGAAGCAGTTGGATATCACATCTCATGCTATAGGAAGGGTCTCAGGTTTGGTATAAGCATTGAGATATCACATCTCATGCTATAGGACGGGTCTCAGGATTGGAATGGAAGGAGTTGGATATCACATCTCATGTTATAGGAAGGATCTCAGGTTTGGTATTAGAAGCATTGAGACATCACATCTCATGCTATAGGAAGGGTCTCAGGGTTGGAATGGGAAGGAGTTGGATATCACATCGCATCCAATAGGAAGGGTCTCAGGTTTGGAATGGGAAGGAATTGGATATCACATCTCATGTTATAGGAAGGATCTCAGGTTTGGTATTAGAAGCATTGAGATATCACATCTCATGCTATAGGAAGGGTCTCAGGATTGGAATGTGAAGGATTTGGATATCACATCTCATGCTAAAGGAAGGGTCTCAGGTTTGGTAGAAGCATTGAGATATCACGTCTCTGCTATCGGAAGGGTCTCAGGATTGGATTGGGAAGGAGTTGGATATCACATCTCATGCCATAGGAAGGGTCTCAGGTTTGGTATAAGCATTGAGATATCACATCTCTGCTATCGGGAGGGTCTCAGGATTGGATTGGGAAGGAGTTGGATATCCCTTCTCATGCTATAGGAAGTGTCTCAGGTTGGAATGGGAAGGAGTTGGATATCACATCTCATGTTATAGGAAGGGTCTCAGGATTGGAATGGGAAGGATTTGGATATCACATCTCTTGCTATAGGAAGGGTCTCAGGATTGGAATGGGTAGGAGTTGGATATTACTTTCTTGCTATAGGAAGGGTCTCATGTTTGGAATGGGAAGGAGTTGGATATCACATATGCTATAGTTAGTGTCTCAGGTTTGGAAC
Source organism: Ambystoma mexicanum (assembly GCF_040938575.1). Lineage (NCBI taxonomy): Eukaryota > Metazoa > Chordata > Amphibia > Caudata > Ambystomatidae > Ambystoma > Ambystoma mexicanum. Next base: position 5,806,745 of record NC_090922.1, on the reverse strand, counting down.
GGAAGGAGTTGGATATCACATCTCATGTTATAGGAAGGGTCTCAGGTTTGGTATAAGCATTGAGATATCACATCTCTGCTATCGGAAGCGGCTCAGGATTGGAATGGGAAGGAGTTGGATATCCCATCTCATGTTATAGGAAGAGTCTCTGGTTTGGTATTAGAATCATTGAGATATCACATTGCATGCTGTAGGAAGGGTCTAAGGATTGGAATGGGATGGACTTGGATATCACATCTCATGCTATAGGTAGGCTCTCAGGTTTGGTATAAGCATTGAGATATCACATCTCATGCTATAGGAAGGGTCTCAGGATTGGAATGGGAAGGAATTGGATATCACATCTCATGCTATAGGAAGGGTCTCAGATTTGGTATAAGCATTGAGATATCACATCTCATGCTAAAGGAAGGGTCTCAGGATTGGAATGGGAAGGAGTTGTATATGACATCTCAGGCCATAGGAAGGTTCTCAGGTTTGGTATAAGCATTGAGATATCACATCTCTGCTATCGGAAGGGTCTCAGGATTGGAATGGGAAGGAGTTGGATATCCCATCTCATGTTATAGGAAGGGTCTCAGGTTTGGTATTAGAAGCATAGAGATATCACATCTCATGCTATAGGAAGGGTCTCAGGATTTGAATGGCAAGGAGTTGGATATCACATCTCATGCCATAGGAAGGGTCTCAGGTTTGGTATAAGCATTCAGATATCACATCTCTGCTATCGGAAGGGTCTCAGGATTGGATTGGGAAGGAGTTAGATATCCCTTCTCATGTGGAAATGTCTCAGGTTGGAATGGGAAGGAGTTGGATATCACATCTCATGTTATAGGAAGGGTCTCGGGATTGGAATGGGAAGGACTTGGATGTCACATCTCATGCTTTAGGGAGGGTCTCAAGTTTGATATTAGAAGCATTGAGATAACAAATCTCATGATATCGGAAGGGTCTCAGGATTGGAATGGGAAGGAGTTGGATATCACATCTCATGATAAAGGAAGGGTCTAAGGTTTGGAAGGGGAAGGATTTGGATATCACATCTCATGTTATAGGACGGGTCTCAGGTTTGGTATTAGAAGCATTGAGATATCAAGTCTCATGGTATAAGAAGGGTCTCAGAATTGGAATGGGAAGGAGTTGGATCTCACACCTCAAGCTATAGGAAGGGTCTCAGGATTGGAATGGGAAGGACTTGGATATCACATCTCATGCTATAGGGAGGGTCTCAAGTTTGATATTAGAAGCTTTGAGATATCACATCTCATGATATCGGAAGGGTCTCAGGATTGGAATGGGAAGGAGTTGGATATCACATCTCATGATAAAGGAAGGGTCTAAGGTTTGGAAGGGGAAGGATTTGGATATCACATCTCATGTTATATTACGGGTCTCACGTTTGTATTAGAAGCATTGAGATATCAAGTCTCATAGTATAGGAAGGGTCTCAGAATTGGAATGGGAAGGAGTTGGATATCACATCTCAAGCTATAGGAAGGCTCTCAGGTTTGGAAGGGGAAATAGTTGGATATCACATTTCATGTTAGAGGTAGGATCTCAGGTTTGGTATTAGAGGCATTGAGATATCACATCTCATGCTATCAGAAGGGTCTTAGGAATGGAATGGGAAGGAGTTGGATATCACATCTCATGCTAAAGGGAGGGTCTCAGGTTTGGAAGGGGAAGGATTTGGATATCACATCTCATGTTATAGGAAGGATCTCAGGTTTGGTATTAGAAGCATTGAGATATCACATCTCATGCTATCGGAAGGATCTCAGGTTTGGTATTAGAAGCATTGAGATATCACATCTCATGCTATCAGAAGAGTCTCAGGATTGGAATAGGAAGGAGTTGGATATCACATCTCATGCTAAAGGGAGGGTCTCAGGATTGGAAGGGGAAGGATTTGGATATCACATCTCATGTTATCGGAAGGATCTCACGTTTGGTATTAGAAGTATTGAGATATCATATCTCATGCTATAGGAAGGGTCTCAGGATTGGAATGGGAAGGAGTTGGATATCACATCTCATGCTATAGGGAGGGTCTCAGGATTGGAATGGGAAGGACTTAGATATCACATATCATGCTTTAGGGAGGGTCTCAGTTTTGATATTAGAAGCATTGAGATATCACATCTCATGCTATAGGAAGTGTCTCAGGATTGGAATGGGAAGGTGCTGGATATCACATCTCATGCTAAAGGAAGGGTCTCAGGTTTGGAACGGTAAGGATTTGGATATCACATCTCATGTTATAGGAAGGGTCTCAGGTTTGGTATAAGCATTGAGATATCACATCTCTGCTATCGGAAGTGTCTCAGGATTGGAATGGGAAGGAGTTGGATATCCCATCTCATGTTATAGGACGGGTCTCAGGTTTGTTATTAGAATCATTGAGATATCATATTGCATGCTGTAGGAAGGGTCTAAGGGTTGGAATGGGAAGGACTTGGATATCACATCTCATGCTATAGATAGGCTCTTAGGTTTGGAAAGGGAAGGAGTTGGATATCACATTTCATGTTAGAGGCAGGATCTCAGGTTTGGTATTAGAAGCATTGAGATATCACATCTCATGCTATAGGAAGGGTCTCAGGATTGGAATGGGAAGCAGTTGGATATCACATCTCATGCTATAGGAAGGGTCTCAGGTTTGGTATAAGCATTGAGATATCACATCTCATGCTATAGGACGGGTCTCAGGATTGGAATGGAAGGAGTTGGATATCACATCTCATGTTATAGGAAGGATCTCAGGTTTGGTATTAGAAGCATTGAGACATCACATCTCATGCTATAGGAAGGGTCTCAGGGTTGGAATGGGAAGGAGTTGGATATCACATCTCATCCAATAGGAAGGGTCTCAGGTTTGGAATGGGAAGGAATTGGATATCACATCTCATGTTATAGGAAGGATCTCAGGTTTGGTATTAGAAGCATTGAGATATCACATCTCATGCTATAGGAATGGTCTCAGGATTGGAATGTGAAGGATTTGGATATCACATCTCATGCTAAAGGAAGGGTCTCAGGTTTGGTAGAAGCATTGAGATATCACGTCTCTGCTATCGGAAGGGTCTCAGGATTGGATTGGGAAGGAGTTGGATATCACATCTCATGCCATAGGAAGGGTCTCAGGTTTGGTATAAGCATTGAGATATCAGATCTCTGCTATCGGAAGGGTCTCAGGATTGGATTGGGAAGGAGTTGGATATCCCTTCTCATGCTATAGGAAGTCTCTCAGGTTGGAATGGGAAGGAGTTGGATATCACATCTCATGTTATAGGAAGGGTCTCAGGATTGGAATGGGAAGGATTTGGATATCACATCTCTTGCTATAGGAAGGGTCTCAGGATTGGAATGGGTAGGAGTTGGATATTACTTTCTTGCTATAGGAAGGGTCTCATGTTTGGAATGGGAAGGAGTTGGATATCACATATGCTATAGTTAGTGTCTCAGGTTTGGAACGGGAAGGAGTTGGATATCACATCTCATGTTATAGGAAGGGTCTCAGGCTTGGTATAACCATTGAGATATCACATCTCTGCTATCGGAAGCGGCTCAGGATTGGAATGGGAAGGAGTTGGATATCCCATCTCATGTTATAGGAAGAGTCTCTGGTTTGGTAGAATCATTGAGATATCACATCGCATGCTGTAGGAAGGGTCAAAGGATTGGAATGGGATGGACTTGGATATCACATCTCATGCTATAGGTAGGCTCTCAGGTTTGGTATAAGCATTGAGATATCACATCTCATGCTATAGGAAGGGTCTCAGGATTGGAATGGGAAGGAATTGGATATCACATCTCATGCTATAGGAAGGGTCTCAGATTTGGTATAAGCATTGAGATATCACATCTCATGCTAAAGGAAGAGTCTCAGGATTGGAATGTGAAGGATTTGGATATCACATCTCATGCTAAAGGAAGGGTCTCAGGTTTGGTAGAAGCATTGAGATATCACGTCGCTGCTATCGGAAGGGTCTCAGGATTGGATTGGGAAGGAGTTGGATATCCCTTCTCATGCTATAGGAAGGGTCTCAGGATTTGAATGGCAAGGAGTTGGATATCACATCTCATGCCATAGGAAGGGTCTCAGGTTTGGTATAAGCATTGAGATATCACATCTCTGCTATCGGAAGGGTCTCAGGATTGGATTGGGAAGGAGTTGGATATCCCTTCTCATGCTATAGGAAGTGTCTCAGGTTGGAATGGGAAGGAGTTGGATATCACATCTCATGCTATAGGAAGGGTCTCAGGTTTGGTATAAGCATTGAGATATCACATCTCATGCTATAGGACGGGTCTCAGGATTGTAATGGAAGGAGTTGGATATCACATCTCATGTTATAGGAAGGATCTCAGGTTTGGTATTAGAATCATTGAGACATCACATCTCATGCTATAGGAAGGGTCTCAGGGTTGGAATGGGAAGGAGTTGGATATCACAACTCATCCAATAGGAAGGGTCTCAGGTTTGGAATGGGAAGGAATTGGATATCACATCTCATGTTATAGGAAGGATCTCAGGTTTGGTATTAGAAGCATTGAGATATCACATCTCATGCTATAGGAAGGGTCTCAGGATTGGAATGTGAAGGATTTGGATATCACATCTCATGCTAAAGGAAGGGTCTCAGGTTTGGTAGAAGCATTGAGATATCACGTCTCTGCTATCGGAAGGGTCTCAGGATTGGATTGGGAAGGAGTTGGATATCCCTTTTCATGCTATAGGAAGGGTCTCAGGATTTGAATGGCAAGGAGTTGGATATCACATCTCATGCCACAGGAAGGGTCTCAGGTTTGGTTTAAGCATTGAGATATCACATCTCTGCTATCGGAAGGGTCTCAGGATTGGATTGGGAAGGAGTTGGATATCCCTTCTCATGCTATAGGAAGTGTCTCAGTTTGGAATGGGAAGGAGTTGGATATCACATCTCATGTTATAGGAAGGGTCTCAGGATTGGAATGGGAAGGATTTGGATATCACATCTCTTGCTATAGGAAGGGTCTCAGGATTGGAATGGGTAGGAGTTGGATATTACTTTCTTGCTATAGGAAGGGTCTCATGTTTGGAATGGGAAGGAGTTGGATATCACATATGCTATAGTTAGTGTCTCAAGTTCGGAACGGGAAGGAGTTGGATATCACATCTCATGTTATAGGAAGGGTCTCAGGTTTGGTATAAGCATTGAGATATCACATCTCTGCTATCGGAAGCGGCTCAGGATTTGAATGGGAAGGAGTTGGCTATCCCATCTCATGTTATAGGAAGAGTCTCTGGTTTGGTATTAGAATCATTGAGATATCACATCGCATGCTGTAGGAAGGGTCTAAGGATTGGAATGGGGTGGACTTGGATATCACATCTCATGCTATAGGTAGGCTCTCAGTTTTGGTATAAGCATTGAGATATCACATCTCATGCTATAGGAAGGGTCTCAGGATTGGAATGGGAAGGAATTGGATATCACATCTCATGCTATAGGAAGGGTCTCAGATTTGGTATAAGCATTGAGATATCACATCTCATGCTAAAGGAAGGGTCTCAGGATTGGAATGGGAAGGAGTTGTATATGACATCTCAGGCCATAGGAAGTTTCTCAGGTTTGGTATAAGCATTGAGATATCACATCTCTGCTATCGGAAAGGTCTCAGGATTGGAATGGGAAGGAGTTGGATATCCCATCTCATGTTATAGGAAGGGTCTCAGGTTTGGTATTAGAAGCATAGAGATATCACATCTCATGCTATAGGAAGGGTCTCAGGATTGGAATGGGAAGGACTTGGATGTCACATCTCATGCTATAGGGAGGGTCTCAAGTTTGATATTAGAAGCATTGAGATAACAAATCTCATGATATCGGAAGGGTCTCAGGATTGGAATGGGAAGGAGTTGGATATCACATCTCATGATAAAGGAAGGGTCTAAGGTTTGGAAGGGGAAGGATTTGGATATCACATCTCATGTTATAGGACGGGTCTCAGGTTTGGTATTAGAAGCATTGAGATATCAAGTCTCATGGTATACGAAGGGTCTCAGAATTGGAATGGGAAGGAGTTGGATGTCACACCTCAAGCTATAGGAAGGGTCTCAGGATTGGAATGGGAAGGAGTTTGATATCACATCTCATGCCATAGTATGGGTCTCAGGTTTGGTAGAAGCATTGGGATATCACATCTCATGCTATCGGAAGGGTATCAGTATTGGATTTGGAAGAAGTTGGATATCCCATCTCATGCTATAGGAAGGGTCTCAGGTTGGAATGGGAAGGAGTTGGATATCACATTTCATGTTATAGGAAGGGTCTCAGGATTGGAATGGGAAGGACTTGGATATCATATCTCATGCTATAGGACGGGTCTCAGGTTTGTTATTAGAATCATTGAGATATCATATTGCATGCTGTAGGAAGGGTCTAAGGATTGGAATGGGAAGGACCTGGATATCACATCTCATGCTATAGATAGGCTCTTAGGTTTGGAAAGAGAAGGAGTTGGATATCATATCTCATGTTATAGGATGGATCTCAGGTTTGGTATTAGAAGTATTGAGATATCACATCTCATGTTATCGGAAGGATCTCAGGTTTGGTATTAGAAGTATTGAGATATCACATCTCATGCTATAGGAAGGGTCTCAGGATTGGAATGGGAAGGAGTTGGATATCACATCTCATGCTAAAGGAAGGGTCTCAGGTTTGGTAGAAGCATTGAGATATCACATCTCATGCTATAGGAAGGGTCTCAGGATTGGAATGGGAAGGACTTAGATATCACATATCATGCTATAGGGAGGGTCTCAGTTTTGATATTAGAAGCATTGAGATATCACATCTCATGCTATCGGAAGTGTCTCAGGATTGGAATGGGAAGGATATCACATCTCATGCTAAAGGAAGGGTCTCAGGTTTGGAACGGGAAGGAGTTAAATTTCACATCTCATGTTATAGGAAGGGTCTCAGGTTTGGTATAAACATTGAGATATCACATCTCTGCTATCGGAAGTGTCTCAGGATTGGCATGGGAAGGAGTTGGATATCCCATCTCATGTTATAGGATGGGTCTCAGGTTTGTTATTAGAATCATTGAGATATCATATTGCATGCTGTAGGAAGGGTCTAAGGGTTGGAATGTGAAGGACTTGGATATCACATCTCATGCTATAGATAGGCTCTTAGGTTTGGAAAGGGAAGGAGTTGGATATCACATTTCATGTTAGAGGAAGGATCTCAGGTTTGGTATTAGAAGCATTGAGATATCACATCTCATGCTATAGGAAGGGTCTCAGGATTGGAATGGGAAGGAGTTGGATATCACATCTCATGCTATAGGAAGGGTCTCAGGTTTGGTATAAGCATTGAGATATCACATCTCATGCTATAGGACGGGTCTCAGGATTGGAATGGAAGGAGTTGGATATCAAATCTCATGTTATAGGAAGGATCTCAGGTTTGGTATTAGAAGCATTGAGACATCACATCTCATACTATAGGAAGGGTCTCAGGGTTGGAATGGGAAGGAGTTGGATATCACATCTCATCCAATAGGAAGGGTCTCAGGTTTGGAATGGGAAGTAATTGGATATCACATCTCATGTTATAGGAAGGATCTCAGGTTTGGTATTAGAAGCATTGAGATATCAAATCTCATGCTATAGGAAGGGTCTCAGGATTGGAATGTGAAGGATTTGGATATCACATCTCATGCTACAGGAAGGGTCTCAGGTTTGGTAGAAGCATTGAGATATCACGTCTCTGCTATCGGAAGGGTCTCAGGATTGGATTGGGAAGGAGTTGGATATCCCTTTTCATGCTATAGGAAGGGTCTCAGGTTTGGTATAAGCATTGAGATATCACATCTCTGCTATCGGAAGGGTCTCAGGATTGGATTGGGAAGGAGTTGGATATCCCTTCTCATGCTATAGGAAGTGTCTCAGGTTGGAATGGGAAGGAGTTGGATATCACATCTCATGTTATAGGAAGGGTCTCAGGATTGGAATGGGAAGGATTTGGATATCACATCTCTTGCTATAGGAAGGGTCTCAGGATTGGAATGGGTAGGAGTTGGATATTACTTTCTTGCTATAGGAAGGGTCTCATGTTTGGAATGGGAAGGAGTTGGATATCACATATGCTATAGTTAGTGTCTCAGGATTGGAATGGGAAGGAGTTGGATATCCCATCTCATGTTATAGGAAGAGTCTCTGGTTTGGTATTAGAATAATTGAGATATCACATTGCATGTTGTAGGAAGGGTCTAAGGATTGGAATGGGATGGACTTGGATATCACATCTCATGCTATAGGTAGGCTCTCAGGTTTGGTATAAGCATTGAGATATCACATCTCATGCTATAGGAAGGGTCTCAGGATTGGAATGGGAAGGAATTGGATATCACATCTCATGCTATAGGAAGGGTCTCAGATTTGGTATAAGCATTGAGATATCACATATCATGCTAAAGGAAGGGTCTCAGGATTGGAATGGGAAGGAGTTGTATATGACATCTCAGGCCATAGGAAGGTTCTCAGGTTTGGTATAAGCATTGAGATATCACATCTCTGCTATCGGAAAGGTCTCAGGATTGGAATGGGAAGGAGTTGGATATCCCATCTCATGTTATAGGAAGGATCTCAGGTTTGGTATTAGAAGCATAGAGATATCACATCTCATGCTATAGGAAGGGTCTCAGGATTGGAATGGGAAGGACTTGGATGTCACATCTCATGCTATAGGGAGGGTCTCAAGTTTGATATTAGAAGCATTGAGATAACAAATCCCATGATATCGGAAGGGTCTCAGGATTGGAATGGGAAGGAGTTGGATATCACATCTCATGATAAAGGAAGGGTCTAAGGTTTGGAAGGGGAAGGATTTGGATATCACATCTCATGTTATAGGACGGGTCTCAGGTTTGGTATTAGAAGCATTGAGATATCAAGTCTCATGGTATAAGAAGGGTCTCAGAATTGGAATGGGAAGGAGTTGGATATCACACCTCAAGCTATAGGAAGGGTCTCAGGATTGGAATGGGAAGGAGTTTGATATCACATCTCATGCCATAGTATGGGTCTCAGGTTTGGTAGAAGCATTGGGATATCACATCTCATGCTATCGGAAGGGTATCAGTATTGGATTTTGAAGAAGTTGGATATCCCATCTCATGCTATAGGAAGGGTCTCAGGTTGGAATGGGAAGGAGTTGGATATCACATTTCATGTTATAGGAAGGGTCTCAGGATTGGAATGGGAAGGACTTGGATATCATATCTCATGCTATAGGACGGGTCTCAGGTTTGTTATTAGAATCATTGAGATATCATATTGCATGCTGTAGGAAGGGTCTAAGGATTGGAATAGGAAGGACCTGGATATCACATCTCATGCTATAGATAGGCTCTTAGGTTTGGAAAGGGAAGGAGTTGGATATCACATTTCATGTTAGAGGAAGGATCTCAGGTTTGGTATTAGAAGCACTGAGATATCACATCTCATGCTATAGGAAGGGTCTCAGGATTGGAATGGGAAGTAGTTGGATATCACATCTCATGCTATAGGAAGGGTCTCAGGTTTGGTATAAGCATTGAGATATCACATCTCATGCTATAGGACGGGTCTCAGGATTGGAATGGAAGGAGTTGGATATCACATCTCATGTTATAGGAAGGATCTCAGGTTTGGTATTAGAATCATTGAGACATCACATCTCATGCTATAGGAAGGGTCTCAGGGTTGGAATGGGAAGGAGTTGGATATCACAACTCATCCAATAGGAAGGGTCTCAGGTTTGGAATGGGAAGGAATTGGATATCACATCTCATGTTATAGGAAGGATCTCAGGTTTGGTATTAGAAGCATTGAGATATCACATCTCATGCTATAGGAAGGGTCTCAGGATTGGAATGTGAAGGATTTGGATATCACATCTCATGCTAAAGGAAGGGTCTCAGGTTTGGTAGAAGCATTGAGATATCACGTCTCTGCTATCGGAAGGGTCTCAGGATTGGATTGGGAAGGAGTTGGATATCCCTTCTCATGCTATAGGAAGGGTCTCAGGATTTGAATGGCAAGGAGTTGGATATCACATCTCATGCCATACGAAGGGTCTCAGGTTTGGTATAAGCATTGAGATATCACATCTCTGCTATCGGAAGGGTCTCAGGATTGGAATGGGAAGGAGTTGGATATTCCCATCTCATGTAATAGGAAGGGTCTCAGGTTTGGTATTAGAAGCATTGAGATATCACATCTCATGCTATAGGAAGGGTCTCAGGATTGGAATGGGAAGGACTTGGATATCACATCTCATGCTATAGGGAGGGTCTCAAGTTTGATATTAGAAGCTTTGAGATATCACATCTCATGATATCGGAAGGGTCTCAGGATTGGAATGGGAAGGAGTTGGATATCACATCTCATGATAAAGGAAGGGTCTAAGGTTTGGAAGGGGAAGGATTTGGATATCACATCTCATGTTATATTACGGGTCTCAGGTTTGGTATTAGAAGCATTGAGATATCAAGTCTCAGAGTATAGGAAGGGTCTCAGAATTGGAATGGGAAGGAGTTGGATATCACACCTCAAGCTATAGGAAGGGTCTCAGGATTGGAATGGGAAGGACTTGGATATCACATCTCATGCTATAGGAAGGCTCTCAGGTTTGGAAGGGGAAAGAGTTGGATATCACATTTCATGTTAGAGGTAGGATCTCAGGTTTGGTATTAGAGGCATTGAGATATCACATCTCATGCTATCAGAAGGGTCTCGGGAATGGAATGGGAAGGAGTTGGATATCACATCTCATGCTAAAGGGAGGGTCTCAGGTTTGGAAGGGAAAGGATTTGGATATCACATCTCATGTTATAGGAAGGATCTCAGGTTTGGTATTAGAAGCATTGAGATATCACATCTCATGCTATCAGAAGGGTCTCAGGATTGGAATGGGAAGGAGTTGGATATCACATCTCATGCTAAAGGGAGGGTCTCAGGTTTGGAAGGGGAAGGATTTGGATATCACATCTCATGTTATCGGAAGGATCTCACGTTTGGTATTAGAAGTATTGAGATATCATATCTCATGCTATAGGAAGGGTCTCAGGATTGGAATGGGAAGGAGTTGGATATCACATCTCATGTTATAGGAAGTGTCTCAGGATTGTAATGGGAAGGACTTGGATATCACATCTCATGCTATAGGTAGGGTCTCAAGTTTGATATTAGAAGCATTGAGATATCACATCTCATGCTATAGGAAGGGTCTGAGGATTGGAATGGGAAGGAGTTGGATATCACATCTCATGCTATGGGAAGGGTCTCAGGTTTGGTATAAGCAGTGAGATATCACATCTCATGCTATAGGAAGTGTCTCAGGATTGGAATGGGAAGGAGTTGGATATCACATCTCATGTTATAGGAAGGATCTCAGGTTTGGTATAAGCATTGAGATATCACATCTCTGCTACCGGAAGGGTCTCAGGATTGGAATGGGAAGGAGTTGGATATTCCCATCTCATGTTATAGGAAGGGTCTCAGGTTTGGTATTAGAAGCATTGAGATATCACATCTCATGCTATAGGAAGGGTCTCAGGATTGGAATGGGAAGGACTTGGATATCACATCTCATGCTATAGGGAGGGTCTCAAGTTTGATATTAGAAGCTTTGAGATATCACATCTCATGATATCGGAAGGGTCTCAGGATTGGAATGGGAAGGAGTTGGATATCACATATCATGATAAAGGAAGGGTCTAAGGTTTGGAAGGGGAAGGATTTGGATATCACATCTCATGTTATATTACGGGTCTCACGTTTGTATTAGAAGCATTGAGATATCAAGTCTCATAGTATAGGAAGGGTCTCAGAATTGGAATGGGAAGGAGTTGGATATCACATCTCAAGCTATAGGAAGGGTCTCAGGATTGGAATGGGAAGGACTTGGATATCACATCTCATGCTATAGGAAGGCTCTCAGGTTTGGAAGGGGAAAGAGTTGGATATCACATATCATGTTAGAGGTAGGATCTCAGGTTTGGTATTAGAGGCATTGAGATATCACATCTCATGCTATCAGAAGAGTCTCAGGAATGGAATGGGAAGGAGTTGGATATCACATCTCATGCCAAAGGGAGGGTCTCAGGTTTGGAAGGGGAAGGATTTGGATATCACATCTCATGTTATAGGAAGGATCTCAGGTTTGGTATTAGAAGCATTGAGATATCACATCTCATACTATCGGAAGGATCTCAGGTTTGGTATTAGAAGCATTGAGATATCACATCTCATGCTATCAGAAGAGTCTCAGGATTGGAATAGGAAGGAGTTGGATATCACATCTCATGCTAAAGGGAGGGTCTCAGGATTGAAAGGGGAAGGATTTGGATATCACATCTCATGTTATCGGAAGGATCTCACGTTTGGTATTAGAAGTATTGAGATATCATATCTCATGCTATAGGAAGGGTCTCAGGATTGGAATGGGAAGGAGTTGGATATCACATCTCATGCAATAGGGAGGGTCTCAGGATTGGAATGGGAAGGACTTAGATATCACATATCATGCTATAGGGAGGGTCTCAGTTTTGATATTAGAAGCATTGAGATATCACATCTCATGCTATAGGAAGTGTCTCAGGATTGGAATGGGAAGGTGCTGGATATCACATCTCATGCTAAAGGAAGGGTCTCAGGTTTGGAACGGGAAGGATTTGGATATCACATCTCATGTTATAGGAAGGGTCTCAGGTTTGGTATAAGCATTGAGATATCACATCTCTGCTATCGGAAGTGTCTCAGGATTGGAATGGGAAGGAGTTGGATATCCCATCTCATGTTATAGGACGGGTCTCAGGTTTGTTATTAGAATCATTGAGATATCATATTGCATGCTGTAGGAAGGGTCTAAGGGTTGGAATGGGAAGGACTTGGATATCACATCTCATGGTATAGATAGGTTCTTAGGTTTGGAAAGGGAAGGAGTTGGATATCACATTTCATGTTAGAGGAAGGATCTCAGGTTTGGTATTAGAAGCATTGAGATATCACATCTCATGCTATAGGAAGGGTCTCAGGATTGGAATGGGAAGCAGTTGGATATCACATCTCATGCTAAAGGGAGGGTCTCAGGTTTGGAAGGGGAAGGATTTGGATATCACATCTCATGTTATAGGAAGGATCTCAGGTTTGGTATTAGAAGCATTGAGCTATCACATCTCATGCTATCGGAAGGATCTCAGGTTTGGTATTAGAAGCATTGAGATATCACATCTCATGCTATCAGAAGAGTCTCAGGATTGGAATAGGAAGGAGTTGGATATCACATCTCATGCTAAAGGGAGGGTCTCAGGATTGGAAGGGGAAGGATTTGGATATCACATCTCATGTTATCGGAAGGATCTCACGTTTGGTATTAGAAGTATTGAGATATCATATCTCATGCTATAGGAAGGGTCTCAGGATTGGAATGGGAAGGAGTTGGATATCACATCTCATGCTATAGGAAGGGTCTCAGGATTGGAATGGGAAGGACTTAGATATCACATATCATGCTATAGGGAGGGTCTCAGTTTTGATATTAGAAGCATTGAGATATCACATCTCATGCTATAGGAAGTGTCTCAGGATTGGAATGGGAAGGTGCTGGATATCACATCTCATGCTAAAGGAAGGGTCTCAGGTTTGGAACGGGAAGGATTTGGATATCACATCTCATGTTATAGGAAGGGTCTCCGGTTTGGTATAAGCATTGAGATATCACATCTCTGCTATCGGAAGTGTCTCAGGATTGGAATGGGAAGGAGTTGGATATCCCATCTCATGTTATAGGACGGGTCTCAGGTTTGTTATTAGAATCATTGAGATATCATATTGCATGCTGTAGGAAGGGTCTAAGGGTTGGAATGGGAAGGACTTGGATATCACATCTCATGGTATAGGAAGGGTCTCAGATTTGGTATAAGCATTGAGATATCACATCTCATGCTAAAGGAAGAGTCTCAGGATTGGAATGTGAAGGATTTGGATATCACATCTCATGCTAAAGGAAGGGTCTCAGGTTTGGTAGAAGCATTGAGATATCACGTCGCTGCTATCGGAAGGGTCTCAGGATTGGATTGGGAAGGAGTTGGATATCCCTTCTCATGCTATAGGAAGGGTCTCAGGATTTGAATGGCAAGGAGTTGGATATCACATCTCATGCCATAGGAAGGGTCTCAGGTTTGGTATAAGCATTGAGATATCACATCTCTGCTATCGGAAGGGTCTCAGGATTGGATTGGGAAGGAGTTGGATATCCCTTCTCATGCTATAGGAAGTGTCTCAGGTTGGAATGGGAAGGAGTTGGATATCACATCTCATGCTATAGGAAGGGTCTCAGGTTTGGTATAAGCATTGAGATATCACATCTCATGCTATAGGACGGGTCTCAGGATTGTAATGGAAGGAGTTGGATATCACATCTCATGTTATAGGAAGGATCTCAGGTTTGGTATTAGAATCATTGAGACATCACATCTCATGCTATAGGAAGGGTCTCAGGGTTGGAATGGGAAGGAGTTGGATATCACAACTCATCCAATAGGAAGGGTCTCAGGTTTGGAATGGGAAGGAATTGGATATCACATCTCATGTTATAGGAAGGATCTCAGGTTTGGTATTAGAAGCATTGAGATATCACATCTCATGCTATAGGAAGGGTCTCAGGATTGGAATGTGAAGGATTTGGATATCACATCTCATGCTAAAGGAAGGGTCTCAGGTTTGGTAGAAGCATTGAGATATCACGTCTCTGCTATCGGAAGGGTCTCAGGATTGGATTGGGAAGGAGTTGGATATCCCTTTTCATGCTATAGGAAGGGTCTCAGGATTTGAATGGCAAGGAGTTGGATATCACATCTCATGCCACAGGAAGGGTCTCAGGTTTGGTTTAAGCATTGAGATATCACATCTCTGCTATCGGAAGGGTCTCAGGATTGGATTGGGAAGGAGTTGGATATCCCTTCTCATGCTATAGGAAGTGTCTCAGGTTGGAATGGGAAGGAGTTGGATATCACATCTCATGTTATAGGAAGGGTCTCAGGATTGGAATGGGAAGGATTTGGATATCACATCTCTTGCTATAGGAAGGGTCTCAGGATTGGAATGGGTAGGAGTTGGATATTACTTTCTTGCTATAGGAAGGGTCTCATGTTTGGAATGGGAAGGAGTTGGATATCACATATGCTATAGTTAGTGTCTCAGGTTCGGAACGGCAAGGAGTTGGATATCACATCTCATGTTATAGGAAGGGTCTCAGGTTTGGTATAAGCATTGAGATATCACATCTCTGCTATCGGAAGCGGCTCAGGATTTGAATGGGAAAGAGTTGGATATCCCATCTCATGTTATAGGAAGAGTCTCTGGTTTGGTATTAGAATCATTGAGATATCACATCGCATGCTGTAGGAAGGGTCTAAGGATTGGAATGGGGTGTACTTGGATATCACATCTCATGCTATAGGTAGGCTCTCAGTTTTGGTATAAGCATTGAGATATCACATCTCATGCTATAGGAAGGGTCTCAGGATTGGAATGGGAAGGAATTGGATATCACATCTCATGCTATAGGAAGGGTCTCAGATTTGGTATAAGCATTGAGATATCACATCTCATGCTAAAGGAAGGGCCTCAGGATTGGAATGGGAAGGAGTTGTATATGACATCTCAGGCCATAGGAAGGTTCTCAGGTTTGGTATAAGCATTGAGATATCACATCTCTGCTATCGGAAAGGTCTCAGGATTGGAATGGGAAGGAGTTGGATATCCCATCTCATGTTATAGGAAGGGTCTCAGGTTTGGTATTAGAAGCATAGAGATATCACATCTCATGCTATAGGAAGGGTCTCAGGATTGGAATGGGAAGGACTTGGATGTCACATCTCATGCTATAGGGAGGGTCTCAAGTTTGATATTAGAAGCATTGAGATAACAAATCTCATGATATCGGAAGGGTCTCAGGATTGGAATGGGAAGGAGTTGGATATCACATCTCATGATAAAGGAAGGGTCTAAGGTTTGGAAGGGGAAGGATTTGGATATCACATCTCATGTTATAGGACGGGTCTCAGGTATGGTATTAGAAGCATTGAGATATCAAGTCTCATGGTATACGAAGGGTCTCAGAATTGGAATGGGAAGGAGTTGGATATCACACCTCAAGCTATAGGAAGGGTCTCAGGATTGGAATGGGAAGGAGTTTGATATCACATCTCATGCCATAGTATGGGTCTCAGGTTTGGTAGAAGCATTGGGATATCACATCTCATGCTATCGGAAGGGTATCAGTATTGGATTTGGAAGAAGTTGGATATCCCATCTCATGCTATAGGAAGGGTCTCAGGTTGGAATGGGAAGGAGTTGGATATCACATTTCATGTTATAGGAAGGGTCTCAGGATTGGAATGGGAAGGACTTGGATATCATATCTCATGCTATAGGACGGGTCTCAGGTTTGTTATTAGAATCATTGAGATATCATATTGCATGCTGTAGGAAGGGTCTAAGGATTGGAATGGGAAGGACCTGGATATCACATCTCATGCTATAGATAGGCTCTTAGGTTTGGAAAGTGAAGGAGTTGGATATCACATCTCATGTTATAGGATGGATCTCAGGTTTGGTATTAGAAGTATTGAGATATCACATCTCATGTTATCGGAAGGATCTCAGGTTTGGTATTAGAAGTATTGAGATATCACATCTCATGCTAAAGGAAGGGTCTCAGGTTTGGTAGAAGCATTGAGATATCACATCTCATGCTATAGGAAGGGTCTCAGGATTGGAATGGGAAGGACTTAGATATCACATATCATGCTATAGGGAGGGTCTCAGTTTTGATATTAGAAGCATTGAGATATCACATCTCATGCTATCGGAAGTGTCTCAGGATTGGAATGGGAAGGATATCACATCTCATGCTAAAGGAAGGGTCTCAGGTTTGGAACGGGAAGGAGTTAAATTTCACATCTCATGTTATAGGAAGGGTCTCAGGTTTGGTATAAACATTGAGATATCACATCTCTGCTATCGGAAGTGTCTCAGGATTGGCATGGGAAGGAGTTGGATATCCCATCTCATGTTATAGGACGGGTCTCAGGTTTGTTATTAGAATCATTGAGATATCATATTGCATGCTGTAGGAAGGGTCTAAGGGTTGGAATGTGAAGGACTTGGATATCACTTCTCATGCTATAGATAGGCTCTTAGGTTTGGAAAGGGAAGGAGTTGGATATCACATTTCAGGTTAGAGGAAGGATCTCAGGTTTGGTATTAGAAGCATTGAGATATCACATCTCATGCTATAGGAAGGGTCTCAGGATTGGAATGGGAAGGAGTTGGATATCACATCTCATGCTATAGGAAGGGTCTCAGGTTTGGTATAAGCATTGAGATATCACATCTCATGCTATAGGACGGGTCTCAGGATTGGAATGGAAGGAGTTGGATATCACATCTCATGTTATAGGAAGGATCTCAGGTTTGGTATTAGAAGCATTGAGACATCACATCTCATGCTATAGGAAGGGTCTCAGGGTTGGATTGGGAAGGAGTTGGATATCACATCTCATCCAATAGGAAGGGTCTCAGGTTTGGAATGGGAAGTAATTGGATATCACATCTCATGTTATGGGAAGGATCTCAGGTTTGGTATTAGAAGCATTGAGATATCAAATCTCATGCTATAGGAAGGGTCTCAGGATTGGAATGTGAAGGATCTGGATATCACATCTCATGCTACAGGAAGGGTCTCAGGTTTGGTAGAAGCATTGAGATATCACGTCTCTGCTATCGGAAGGGTCTCAGGATTGGATTGGGAAGGAGTTGGATATCCCTTTTCATGCTATAGGAAGGGTCTCAGGTTTGGTATAAGCATTGAGATATCACATCTCTGCTATCGGAAGGGTCTCAGGATTGGATTGGGAAGGAGTTGGATATCCCTTCTCATGCTATAGGAAGTGTCTCAGGTTGGAATGGGAAGGAGTTGGATATCACATCTCATGTTATAGGAAGGGTCTCAGGATTGGAATGGGAAGGATTTGGATATCACATCTCTTGCTATAGGAAGGGTCTCAGGATTGGAATGGGTAGGAGTTGGATATTACTTTCTTGCTATAGGAAGGGTCTCATGTTTGGAATGGGAAGGAGTTGGATATCACATATGCTATAGTTAGTGTCTCAGGTTTGGAACGGGAAGGAGTTGGATATCACATCTCATGTTATAGGAAGGGTCTCAGGTTTGGTATAAGCATTGAGATATCACATCTCTGCTATCGGAAGCGGCTCAGGATTGGAATGGGAAGGAGTTGGATATCCCATCTCATGTTATAGGAAGAGTCTCTGGTTTGGTATTAGAATAATTGAGATATCACATTGCATGTTGTAGGAAGGGTCTAAGGATTGGAATGGGATGGACTTGGATATCACATCTCATGCTATAGGTAGGCTCTCAGGTTTGGTATAAGCATTGAGATATCACATCTCATGCTATAGGAAGGGTCTCAGGATTGGAATGGGAAGGAATTGGATATCACATCTCATGCTATAGGAAGGGTCTCAGATTTGGTATAAGCATTGAGATATCACATATCATGCTAAAGGAAGGGTCTCAGGATTGGAATGGGAAGGAGTTGTATATGACATCTCAGGCCATAGGAAGGTTCTCAGGTTTGGTATAAGCATTGAGATATCACATCTCTGCTATCGGAAAGGTCTCAGGATTGGAATGGGAAGGAGTTGGATATCCCATCTCATGTTATAGGAAGGATCTCAGGTTTGGTATTAGAAGCATAGAGATATCACATCTCATGCTATAGGAAGGGTCTCAGGATTGGAATGGGAAGGACTTGGATGTCACATCTCATGCTATAGGGAGGGTCTCATGTTTGATATTAGAAGCATTGAGATAACAAATCTCATGATATCGGAAGGGTCTCAGGATTGGAATGGGAAAGAGTTGGATATCACATCTCATGATAAAGGAAGGGTCTAAGGTTTGGAAGGGGAAGGATTTGGATATCACATCTCATGTTGTAGGACGGGTCTCAGGTTTGGTATTAGAAGCATTGAGATATCAAGTCTCATGGTATAAGAAGGGTCTCAGAATTGGAATGGGAAGGAGTTGGATATCACACCTCAAGCTATAGGAAGGGTCTCAGGATTGGAATGGGAAGGAGTTTGATATCACATCTCATGCCATAGTATGGGTCTCAGGTTTGGTAGAAGCATTGGGATATCACATCTCCTGCTATCGGAAGGGTATCAGTATTGGATTTTGAAGAAGTTGGATATCCCATCTCATGCTATAGGAAGGGTCTCAGGTTGGAATGGGAAGGAGTTGGATATCACATTTCATGTTATAGGAAGGGTCTCAGGATTGGAATGGGAAGGACTTGGATATCATATCTCATGCTATAGGACGGGTCTCAGGTTTGTTATTAGAATCATTGAGATATCATATTGCATGCTGTAGGAAGGGTCTAAGGATTGGAATAGGAAGGACCTGGATATCACATCTCATGCTATAGATAGGCTCTTAGGTTTGGAAAGGGAAGGAGTTGGATATCACATTTCATGTTAGAGGAAGGATCTCAGGTTTGGTATTAGAAGCACTGAGATATCACATCTCATGCTATAGGAAGGGTCTCAGGATTGGAATGGGAAGTAGTTGGATATCACATCTCATGCTATAGGAAGGGTCTCAGGTTTGGTATAAGCATTGAGATATCACATCTCATGCTATAGGACGGGTCTCAGGATTGGAATGGAAGGAGTTGGATATCACATCTCATGTTATAGGAAGGATCTCAGGTTTGGTATTAGAATCATTGAGACATCACATCTCATGCTATAGGAAGGGTCTCAGGGTTGGAATGGGAAGGAGTTGGATATCACAACTCATCCAATAGGAAGGGTCTCAGGTTTGGAATGGGAAGGAATTGGATATCACATCTCATGTTATAGGAAGGATCTCAGGTTTGGTATTAGAAGCATTGAGATGTCACATCTCATGCTATAGTAAGGGTCTCAGGATTGGAATGTGAAGGATTTGGATATCACATCTCATGCTAAAGGAAGGGTCTCAGGTTTGGTAGAAGCATTAAGATATCACGTCTCTGCTATCGGAAGGGTCTCAGGATTGGATTGGGAAGGAGTTGGATATCCCTTCTCATGCTATAGGAAGGGTCTCAGGATTTGAATGGCAAGGAGTTGGATATCACATCTCATGCCAATACGAAGGGTCTCAGGTTTGGTATAAGCATTGAGATATCACATCTCTGCTATCGGAAGGGTCTCAGGATTGGAATGGGAAGGAGTTGGATATTCCCATCTCATGTAATAGGAAGGGTCTCAGGTTTGGTATTAGAAGCATTGAGATATCACATCTCATGCTATAGGAAGGGTCTCAGGATTGGAATGGGAAGGACTTGGATATCACATCTCATGCTATAGGGAGGGTCTCAAGTTTGATATTAGAAGCTTTGAGATATCACATCTCATGATATCGGAAGGGTCTCAGGATTGGAATGGGAAGGAGTTGGATATCACATCTCATGATAAAGGAAGGGTCTAAGGTTTGGAAGGGGAAGGATTTGGATATCACATCTCATGTTATATTACGGGTCTCAGGTTTGGTATTAGAAGCATTGAGATATCAAGTCTCAGAGTATAGGAAGGGTCTCAGAATTGGAATGGGAAGGAGTTGGATATCACATCTCAAGCTATAGGAAGGGTCTCAGGATTGGAATGGGAAGGACTTGGATATCACATCTCATGCTATAGGAAGGCTCTCAGGTTTGGAAGGGGAAAGAGTTGGATATCACATTTCATGTTAGAGGTAGGATCTCAGGTTTGGTATTAGAGGCATTGAGATATCACATCTCATGCTATCAGAAGGGTCTCGGGAATGGAATGGGAAGGAGTTGGATATCACATCTCATGCTAAAGGGAGGGTCTCAGGTTTGGAAGGGAAAGGATTTGGATATCACATCTCATGTTATAGGAAGGATCTCAGGTTTGGTATTAGAAGCATTGAGATATCACATCTCATGCTATCAGAAGGGTCTCAGGATTGGAATGGGAAGGAGTTGGATATCACATCTCATGCTAAAGGGAGGGTCTCAGGTTTAAAGGGGAAGGATTTGGATATCACATCTCATGTTATCGGAAGGATCTCACGTTTGGTATTAGAAGTATTGAGATATCATATCTCATGCTATAGGAAGGGTCTCAGGATTGGAATGGGAAGGAGTTGGATATCACATCTCATGTTATAGGAAGTGTCTCAGGATTGTAATGGGAAGGACTTGGATATCACATCTCATGCTATAAGTAGGGTCTCAAGTTTGATATTAGAAGCATTGAGATATCACATCTCATGCTATAGGAAGGGTCTGAGGATTGGAATGGGAAGGAGTTGGATATCACATCTCATGCTATGGGAAGGGTCTCAGGTTTGGTATAAGCAGTGAGATATCACATCTCATGCTATAGGAAGTGTCTCAGGATTGGAATGGGAAGGAGTTGGATATCACATCTCATGTTATAGGAAGGATCTCAGGTTTGGTATAAGCATTGAGATATCACATCTCTGCTACCGGAAGGGTCTCAGGATTGGAATGGGAAGGAGTTGGATATTCCCATCTCATGTTATAGGAAGGGTCTCAGGTTTGGTATTAGAAGCATTGAGATATCACATCTCATGCTATAGGAAGGGTCTCAGGATTGGAATGGGAAGGACTTGGATATCACATCTCATGCTATAGGGAGGGTCTCAAGTTTGAGATTAGAAGCTTTGAGATATCACATCTCATGATATCGGAAGGGTCTCAGGATTGGAATGGGAAGGAGTTGGATATCACATCTCATGATAAAGGAAGGGTCTAAGGTTTGGAAGGGGAAGGATTTGGATATCACATCTCATGTTATATTACGGGTCTCACGTTTGTATTAGAAGCATTGAGATATCAAGTCTCATAGTATAGGAAGGGTCTCAGAATTGGAATGGGAAGGAGTTGGATATCACATCTCAAGCTATAGGAAGGGTCTCAGGATTGGAATGGGAAGGACTTGGATATCACATCTCATGCTATAGGAAGGCTCTCAGGTTTGGAAGGGGAAAGAGTTGGATATCACATTTCATGTTAGAGGTAGGATCTCAGGTTTGGTATTAGAAGCATTGAGATATCACATCTCATGCTATCGGAAGGATCCCAGGTTTGGTATTAGAAGCATTGAGATATCACATCTCATGCTATCAGAAGAGTCTCAGGATTGGAATAGGAAGGAGTTGGATATCACATCTCATGCTAAAGGGAGGGTCTCAGGATTGGAAGGGGAAGGATTTGGATATCAGATCTCATGTTATCGGAAGGATCTCACGTTTGGTATTAGAAGTATTGAGATATCATATCTCATGCTATAGGAAGGGTCTCAGGATTGGAATGGGAAGGAGTTGGATATCACATCTCATGCTATAGGGAGGGTCTCAGGATTGGAATGGGAAGGACTTAGATATCACATATCATGCTATAGGGAGGGTCTCAGTTTTGATATTAGAAGCATTGAGATATCACATCTCATGCTATAGGAAGTGTCTCAGGATTGGAATGGGAAGGTGCTGGATATCACATCTCATGCTAAAGGAAGGGTCTCAGGTTTGGTATAAGCATTGAGATATCACATCTCTGCTATCGGAAGTGTCTCAGGATTGGAATGGGAAGGAGTTGGATATCCCATCTCATGTTATAGGACGGGTCTCAGGTTTTATCATTGAGATATCATATTGCATGCTGTACGAAGGGTCTAAGGGTTGGAATGGGAAGGACTTGGATATCACATCTCATGGTATAGATAGGCTCTTAGGTTTGGAAAGGGAAGGAGTTGGATATCACATTTCATGATAGAGGAAGGATCTCAGGTTTGGTATTAGAAGCATTGAGATATCACATCTCATGCTATAGGAAGGGTCTCAGGATTGGAATGGGAAGCAGTTGGATATCACATCTCATGCTAAAGGGAGGGTCTCAGGTTTGGAAGGGGAAGGATTTGGATATCACATCTCATGTTATAGGAAGGATCTCAGGTTTGGTATTAGAAGCATTGAGATATCACATCTCATGCTATCGGAAGGATCTCAGGTTTGGTATTAGAAGCATTGAGATATCACATCTCATGCTATCAGAAGAGTCTCAGGATTGGAATAGGAAGGAGTTGGATATCACATCTCATGCTAAAGGGAGGGTCTCAGGATTGGAAGGGGAAGGATTTGGATATCACATCTCATGTTATCGGAAGGATCTCACGTTTGGTATTAGAAGTATTGAGATATCATATCTCATGCTATAGGAAGGGTCTCAGGATTGGAATGGGAAGGAGTTGGATATCACATCTCATGCTATAGGGAGGGTCTCAGGATTGGAATGGGAAGGACTTAGATATCACATATCATGCTATAGGGAGGGTCTCATTTTTGATATTAGAAGCATTGAGATATCACATCTCATGCTAGAGGAAGTGTCTCAGGATTGGAATGGGAAGGTGCTGGATATCACATCTCATGCTAAAGGAAGGGTCTCAGGTTTGGAACGGGAAGGATTTGGATATCACATCTCATGTTATAGGAAGGGTCTCAGGTTTGGTATAAGCATTGAGATATCACATCTCTGCTATCGGAAGTGTCTCAGGATTGGAATGGGAAGGAGTTGGATATCCCATCTCATGTTATAGGACGGGTCTCAGGTTTGTTATTAGAATCATTGAGATATCATATTGCATGCTGTAGGAAGGGTCTAAGGGTTGGAATGGGAAGGACTTGGATATCACATCTCATGGCATAGATAGGCTCTTAGGTTTGGAAAGGGAAGGAGTTGGATATCACATTTCATGTTAGAGGAAGGATCTCAGGTTTGGTATTAGAAGCATTGAGATATCACATCTCATGCTATAGGAAGGGTCTCAGGATTGGAATGGGAAGCAGTTGGATATCACATCTCATGCTATAGGAAGGGTCTCAGGTTTGGTATAAGCATTGAGATATCACATCTCATGCTATAGGACGGGTCTCAGGATTGGAATGGAAGGAGTTGGATATCACATCTCATGTTATAGGAAGGATCTCAGGTTTGGTATTAGAAGCATTGAGACATCACATCTCATGCTATAGGAAGGGTCTCAGGGTTGGAATGGGAAGGAGTTGGATATCACATCTCATCCAATAGGAAGGGTCTCAGGTTTGGAATGGGAAGGAATTGGATATCACATCTCATGTTATAGGAAGGATCTCAGGTTTGGTATTAGAAGCATTGAGATATCACATCTCATGCTATAGGAAGGGTCTCAGGATTGGAATGTGAAGGATTTGGATATCACATCTCATGCTAAAGGAAGGGTCTCAGGTTTGGTAGAAGCATTGAGATATCACGTCTCTGCTATCGGAAGAGTCTCAGGATTGGATTGGGAAGGAGTTGGATATCACATCTCATGCCATAGGAAGGGTCTCAGGTTTGGTATAAGCATTGAGATATCACATCTCTGCTATCGGAAGGGTCTCAGGATTGGATTGGGAAGGAGTTGGATATCCCTTCTCATGCTATAGGAAGTGTCTCAGGTTGGAATGGGAAGGAGTTGGATATCACATCTCATGTTATAGGAAGGGTCTCAGGATTGGAATGGGAAGGATTTGGATATCACATCTCTTGCTATAGGAAGGGTCTCAGGATTGGAATGGGTAGGAGTTGGATATTACTTTCTTGCTATAGGAAGGGTCTCATGTTTGGAATGGGAAGGAGTTGGATATCACATATGCTATAGTTATTGTCTCAGGTTTGGAACGGGAAGGAGTTGGATATCACATCTCATGTTATAGGAAGGGTCTCAGGTTTGGTATAAGCATTGAGATATCACATCTCTGCTATCGGAAGCGGCTCAGGATTGGAATGGGAAGGAGTTGGATATCCCATCTCATGTTATAGGAAGAGTCTCTGGTTTGGTATTAGAATCATTGAGATATCACATCGCATGCTGTAGGAAAGGTCTAAGGATTGGAATGGGATGGACTTGGATATCACATCTCATGCTATAGGTAGGCTCTCAGGTTTGGTATAAGCATTGAGATATCACATCTCATGCTATAGGAAGGATCTCAGGATTTGAATGGCAAGGAGTTGGATATCACATCTCATGCCATAGGAAGCGTCTCAGGTTTGGTATAAGCATTGAGATATCACATCTCTGCTATCGGAAGGGTCTCAGGATTGGATTGGGAAGGAGTTAGATATCCCTTCTCATGCTATAGGAAGTGTCTCAGGTTGGAATGGGAAGGAGTTGGATATCACATCTCATGTTATAGGAAGGGTCTCAGGATTGGAATGGGAAGGACTTGGATGTCACATCTCATGCTATAGGGAGGGTCTCAAGTTTGATATCAGAAGCATTGAGATAACAAATCTCATGATATCGGAAGGGTCTCAGGATTGGAATGGGAAGGAGTTGGATATCACATCTCATGATAAAGGAAGGGTCTAAGGTTTGGAAGGGGAAGGATTTGGATATCACATCTCATGTTATAGGACGGGTCTCAGGTTTGGTATTAGATGCATTGAGATATCAAGTCTCATGGTATAAGAAGGGTCTCAGAATTGGAATGGGAAGGAGTTGGATATCACACCTCAAGCTATAGGAAGGGTCTCAGGATTGGAATGGGAAGGAGTTTGATATCACATCTCATGCCATAGTATGGGTCTCAGGTTTGGTAGAAGCATTGGGATATCACATCTCATGCTATCGGAAGGGTATCAGTATTGGATTTGGAAGAAGTTGGATATTCCATCTCATGCTATAGGAAGGGTCTCAGGTTGGAATGGGAAGGAGTTGGATATCACATTTCATGATATAGGAAGGGTCTCAGGATTGGAATGGGAAGGACTTGGATATCATATCTCATGCTATAGGACGAGTCTCAGGTTTGTTATTAGAATCATTGAGATATCATATTGCATGCTGTAGGAAGGGTCTAAGGATTGGAATGGGAAGGACTTGGATATCACATCTCATGCTATAGATAGGCTCTCAGGTTTGGAAAGGGAAGGAGTTGGATATCACATTTCATGTTAGAGGAAGGATCTCAGGTTTGGTATTAGAAGCATTGAGATATCACATCTCATGCTATATGAAGGGTCTCAGGATTGGAATGGGAAGTAGTTGGATATCACATCTCATGCTATAGGAAGGGTCTCAGGTTTGGTATAAGCATTGAGATATCACATCTCATGCTATAGGACAGGTCTCAGGATTGGAATGGAAGGAGTTGGATATCACATATCATGTTATAGGAAGGATCTCAGGTTTGGTATTGGAAGCATTGAGACATCACATCTCATGCTATAGGAAGGGTCTCAGGGTTGGAATAGGAAGGAGTTGGATATCACATCTCATCCAATAGGAAGGGTCTCAGGTTTGGAATGGGAAGGAATTGGATATCACATCTCATGTTATAGGAAAGATCTCAGGTTTGGTATTAGAAGCATTGAGATATCACATCTCATGCTATAGGAAGGGTCTCAGAATTGGAATGGGAAGGAGTTGGATATCACACCTCAAGCTATAGGAAGGGTCTCAGGATTGGAATGGGATGGACTTGGATATCACATCTCATGCTATAGGAAGGCTCTCAGGTTTGGAAGGGGAAAGAGTTGGATATCACATTTCATGTTAGAGGTAGGATCTCAGGTTTGGTATTAGAGGCATTGAGATATCACATCTCATGCTATCAGAAGGGTCTCGGGAATGGAATGGGAAGGAGTTGTATATCACATCTCATGCTAAAGGGAGGGTCTCAGGTTTGGAAGGGAAAGGATTTGGATATCACATCTCATGTTATAGGAAGGATCTCAGGTTTGGTATTAGAAGCATTGAGATATCACATCTCATGCTATCAGAAGGGTCTCAGGATTGGAATGGGAAGGAGTTGGATATCACATCTCATGCTAAAGGGAGGGTCTCAGGTTTGGAAGGGGAAGGATTTGGATATCACATCTCATGTTATCGGAAGGATCTCACGTTTGGTATTAGAAGTATTGAGATATCATATCTCATGCTATAGGAAGGGTCTCAGGATTGTAATGGGAAGGACTTGGATATCACATCTCATGCTATAGGTAGGGTCTCAAGTTTGATATTAGAAGCATTGAGATATCACATCTCATGCTATAGGAAGGGTCTGAGGATTGGAATGGGAAGGAGTTGGATATCACATCTCATGCTATGGGAAGGGTCTCAGGTTTGGTATAAGCAGTGAGATATCACATCTCATGCTATAGGAAGTGTCTCAGGATTGGAATGGGAAGGAGTTGGATATCACATCTCATGTTATAGGAAGGATCTCAGGTTTGGTATAAGCATTGAGATATCACATCTCTGCTACCGGAAGGGTCTCAGGATTGGAATGGGAAGGAGTTGGATATTCCCATCTCATGTTATAGGAAGGGTCTCAGGTTTGGTATTAGAAGCATTGAGATATCACATCTCATGCTATAGGAAGGGTCTCAGGATTGGAATGGGAAGGACTTGGATATCACATCTCATGCTATTGGGAGGGTCTCAAGTTTGATATTAGAAGCTTTGAGATATCACATCTCATGATATCGGAAGGGTCTCAGGATTGGAATGGGAAGGAGTTGGATATCACATCTCATGATAAAGGAAGGGTCTAAGGTTTGGAAGGGGAAGGATTTGGATATCACATCTCATGTTATATTACGGGTCTCACGTTTGTATTAGAAGCATTGAGGTATCAAGTCTCATAGTATAGGAAGGGTCTCAGAATTGGAATGGGAAGGAGTTGGATATCACATCTCAAGCTATAGGAAGGGTCTCAGGATTGGAATGGGAAGGACTTGGATATCACATCTCATGCTATAGGAAGGCTCTCAGGTTTGGAAGGGGAAAGAGTTGGATATCACATTTCATGTTAGAGGTAGGATCTCAGGTTTGGTATTAGAGGCATTGAGATATCACATCTCATGCTATCAGAAGGGTCTCAGGAATGGAATGGGAAGGAGTTGGATATCACATCTCATGCTAAAGGGAGGGTCTCAGGTTTGGAAGGGGAAGGATTTGGATATCACATCTCATGTTATAGGAAGGATCTCAGGTTTGGTATTAGAAGCATTGAGATATCACATCTCATGCTATCGGAAGGATCTCAGGTTTGGTATTAGAAGCATTGAGATATCACATCTCATGCTATCAGAAGAGTCTCAGGATTGGAATAGGAAGGAGTTGGATATCACATCTCATGCTAAAGGGAGGGTCTCAGGATTGGAAGGGGAAGGATTTGGATATCACATCTCATGTTATCGGAAGGATCTCACATTTGGTATTAGAAGTATTGAGATATCATATCTCATGCTATAGGAAGGGTCTCAGGATTGGAATGGGAAGGAGTTGGATATCACATCTCATGCTATAGGGAGGGTCTCAGGATTGGAATGGGAAGGACTTAGATATCACATATCATGCTATAGGGAGGGTCTCAGTTTTGATATTAGAAGCATTGAGATATCACATCTCATGCTATAGGAAGTGTCTCAGGATTGGAATGGGAAGGTGCTGGATATCACATCTCATGCTAAAGGAAGGGTCTCAGGTTTGGAACGGGAAGGATTTGGATATCACATCTCATGTTATAGGAAGGGTCTCAGGTTTGGTATAAGCATTGAGATATCACATCTCTGCTATCGGAAGTGTCTCAGGATTGGAATGGGAAGGAGTTGGATATCCCATCTCATGTTATAGGACGGGACTCAGGTTTGTTATTAGAATCATTGAGATATCATATTGCATGCTGTAGGAAGGGTCTAAGGGTTGGAATGGGAAGGACTTGGATATCACATCTCATGGTATAGATAGGCTCTTAGGTTTGGAAAGGGAAGGAGTTGGATATCACATTTCATGTTAGAGGAAGGATCTCAGGTTTGGTATTAGAAGCATTGAGATATCACATCTCATGCTATAGGAAGGGTCTCAGGATTGGAATGGGAAGCAGTTGGATATCACATCTCATGCTATAGGAAGGGTCTCAGGTTTGGTATAAGCATTGAGATATCACATCTCATGCTATAGGACGGGTCTCAGGATTGGAATGGAAGGAGTTGGATATCACATCTCATGTTATCGGAAGGATCTTACGTTTGGTATTAGAAGTATTGAGATATCATATCTCATGCTATATGAAGGGTCTCAGGATTGGAATGGGAAAGAGTTGGATATCACATCTCATGCTTTAGGGAGTGTCTCAGGATTGGAATGGGAAGGACTTAGATATCACATATCATGCTATAGGGAGGGTCTCAGTTTTGATATTAGAAGCATTGAAATATCACATCTCATGCTATCGGAAGTGTCTCAGGATTGGAATGGGAAGGAGCTGGATATCACATCTCATGCTAAAGGAAGGGTCTCAGGTTTGGAACGGGAAGGATTTGGATATCACATCTCATGCTAAAGGAAGGGTCTCAGGTTTGGAACGGGAAGGATTTGGATATCACATCTCATGTTATAGGAAGGGTCTCAGGTTTGGTATAAGCATTGAGATATCACATCTCTGCTATCGGAAGTGTCTCAGGATTGGAATGGGAAGGAGTTGGATATCCCATCTCATGTTATAGGACGGGTCTCAGGTTTGTTATTAGAATCATTGAGATATCATATTGCATGCTGTAGGAAGGGTCTAAGGGTTGGAATGGGAAGGACTTGGATATCACATCTCATGCTATAGATAGGCTCTTAGGTTTGGGAAGCGAAGGAGTTGGATATCACATTTCATGTTAGAGGAAGGATCTCAGGTTTGTTATTAGAAGCATTGAGATATC
The DNA here is from genome assembly GCF_040938575.1 of Ambystoma mexicanum. NCBI lineage: Eukaryota > Metazoa > Chordata > Amphibia > Caudata > Ambystomatidae > Ambystoma > Ambystoma mexicanum. The sequence goes on along the minus strand of NC_090922.1, from coordinate 5,776,835 downwards.
ACATCTCATGCTATAGGAAGGGTCTCAGGATTGGAATGGGAAGTAGTTGGATATCACATCTCATGCTATAGGAAGGGTTTCAGGTTTGGTATAAGCATTGAGATATCACATCTCATGCTATAGGACGGGTCTCAGGATTGGAATGGAAGGAGTTGGATATCACATCTCATGTTATAGGAAGGATCTCAGGTTTGGTATTAGAAGCATTGAGACATCACATCTCATGCTATAGGAAGGGTCTCAGGGTTGGAATGGGAAGGAGTTGGATATCACATCTCATCCAATAGGAAGGGTCTCAGGTTTGGAATGGGAAGGAATTGGATATCACATCTCATGTTATAGGAAGGATCTCAGGTTTGGTATTAGAAGCATTGAGATATCACATCTCATGCTATAGGAAGGGTCTCAGGATTGGAATGTGAAGGATTTGGATATCACATCTCATGCTAAAGGAAGGGTCTCAGGTTTGGTAGAAGCATTGAGATATCACGTCTCTGCTATCGGAAGGGTCTCAGGATTGGATTGGGAAGGAGTTGGATATCCCTTCTCATGCTATAGGAAGGGTCTCAGGATTTGAATGGCAAGGAGTTGGATATCACATCTCATGCCATAGGAAGGGTCTCAGGTTTGGTATAAGCATTGAGATATCACATCTCTGCTATCGGAAGGGTCTCAGGATTGGATTGGGAAGGAGTTGGATATCCCTTCTCATGCTAAAGGGAGGGTCTCAGGTTTGGAAGGGAAAGGATTTGGATATCACATCTCATGTTATAGGAAGGATCTCAGGTTTGGTATTAGAAGCATTGAGATATCACATCTCATGCTATCAGAAGGGTCTCAGGATTGGAATGGGAAGGAGTTGGATATCACATCTCATGCTAAAGGGAGGGTCTCAGGTTTGGAAGGGGAAGGATTTGGATATCACATCTCATGTTATCGGAAGGATCTCACGTTTGGTATTAGAAGTATTGAGATATCATATCTCATGCTATAGGAAGGGTCTCAGGATTGTAATGGGAAGGACTTGGATATCACATCTCATGCTATAGGTAGGGTCTCAAGTTTGATATTAGAAGCATTGAGATATCACATCTCATGCTATAGGAAGGGTCTGAGGATTGGAATGGGAAGGAGTTGGATATCACATCTCATGCTATGGGAAGGGTCTCAGGTTTGGTATAAGCAGTGAGATATCACATCTCATGCTATAGGAAGTGTCTCAGGATTGGAATGGGAAGGAGTTGGATATCACATCTCATGTTATAGGAAGGATCTCAGGTTTGGTATAAGCATTGAGATATCACATCTCTGCTACCGGAAGGGTCTCAGGATTGGAATGGGAAGGAGTTGGATATTCCCATCTCATGTTATAGGAAGGGTCTCAGGTTTGGTATTAGAAGCATTGAGATATCACATCTCATGCTATAGGAAGGGTCTCAGGATTGGAATGGGAAGGACTTGGATATCACATCTCATGCTATTGGGATGGTCTCAAGTTTGATATTAGAAGCTTTGAGATATCACATCTCATGATATCGGAAGGGTCTCAGGATTGGAATGGGAAGGAGTTGGATATCACATCTCATGATAAAGGAAGGGTCTAAGGTTTGGAAGGGGAAGGATTTGGATATCACATCTCATGTTATATTACGGGTCTCACGTTTGTATTAGAAGCATTGAGGTATCAAGTCTCATAGTATAGGAAGGGTCTCAGAATTGGAATGGGAAGGAGTTGGATATCACATCTCAAGCTATAGGAAGGGTCTCAGGATTGGAATGGGAAGGACTTGGATATCACATCTCATGCTATAGGAAGGCTCTCAGGTTTGGAAGGGGAAAGAGTTGGATATCACATTTCATGTTAGAGGTAGGATCTCAGGTTTGGTATTAGAGGCATTGAGATATCACATCTCATGCTATCAGAAGGGTCTCAGGAATGGAATGGGAAGGAGTTGGATATCACATCTCATGCTAAAGGGAGGGTCTCAGGTTTGGAAGGGGAAGGATTTGGATATCACATCTCATGTTATAGGAAGGATCTCAGGTTTGGTATTAGAAGCATTGAGATATCACATCTCATGCTATCGGAAGGATCTCAGGTTTGGTATTAGAAGCATTGAGATATCACATCTCATGCTATCAGAAGAGTCTCAGGATTGGAATAGGAAGGAGTTGGATATCACATCTCATGCTAAAGGGAGGGTCTCAGGATTGGAAGGGGAAGGATTTGGATATCACATCTCATGTTATCGGAAGGATCTCACGTTTGGTATTAGAAGTATTGAGATATCATATCTCATGCTATAGGAAGGGTCTCAGGATTGGAATGGGAAGGAGTTGGATATCACATCTCATGCTATAGGGAGGGTCTCAGGATTGGAATGGGAAGGACTTAGATATCACATATCATGCTATAGGGAGGGTCTCAGTTTTGATATTAGAAGCATTGAGATATCACATCTCATGCTATAGGAAGTGTCTCAGGATTGGAATGGGAAGGTGCTGGATATCACATCTCATGCTAAAGGAAGGGTCTCAGGTTTGGAACGGGAAGGATTTGGATATCACATCTCATGTTATAGGAAGGGTCTCAGGTTTGGTATAAGCATTGAGATATCACATCTCTGCTATCGGAAGTGTCTCAGGATTGGAATGGGAAGGAGTTGGATATCCCATCTCATGTTATAGGACGGGACTCAGGTTTGTTATTAGAATCATTGAGATATCATATTGCATGCTGTAGGAAGGGTCTAAGGGTTGGAATGGGAAGGACTTGGATATCACATCTCATGGTATAGATAGGCTCTTAGGTTTGGAAAGGGAAGGAGTTGGATATCACATTTCATGTTAGAGGAAGGATCTCAGGTTTGGTATTAGAAGCATTGAGATATCACATCTCATGCTATAGGAAGGGTCTCAGGATTGGAATGGGAAGCAGTTGGATATCACATCTCATGCTATAGGAAGGGTCTCAGGTTTGGTATAAGCATTGAGATATCACATCTCATGCTATAGGACGGGTCTCAGGATTGGAATGGAAGGAGTTGGATATCACATCTCATGTTATAGGAAGGATCTCAGGTTTGGTATTAGAAGCATTGAGACATCACATCTCATGCTATAGGAAGGGTCTCAGGGTTGGAATGGGAAGGAGTTGGATATCACATCTCATCCAATAGGAAGGGTCTCAGGTTTGGAATGGGAAGGAATTGGATATCACATCTCATGTTATAGGAAGGATCTCAGGTTTGGTATTAGAAGCATTGAGATATCACATCTCATGCTATAGGAAGGGTCTCAGGATTGGAATGTGAAGGATTTGGATATCACATCTCATGCTAAAGGAAGGGTCTCAGGTTTGGTAGAAGCATTGAGATATCACGTCTCTACTATCGGAAGAGTCTCAGGATTGGATTGGGAAGGAGTTGGATATCACATCTCATGCCATAGGAAGGGTCTCAGGTTTGGTATAAGCATTGAGATATCACATCTCTGCTATCGGAAGGGTCTCAGGATTGGATTGGGAAGGAGTTGGATATCCCTTCTCATGCTATAGGAAGTGTCTCAGGTTGGAATGGGAAGGAGTTGGATATCACATCTCATGTTATAGGAAGGGTCTCAGGATTGGAATGGGAAGGATTTGGATATCACATCTCTTGCTATAGGAAGGGTCTCAGGATTGGAATGGGTAGGAGTTGGATATTACTTTCTTGCTATAGGAAGGGTCTCATGTTTGGAATGGGAAGGAGTTGGATATCACATATGCTGTAGTTAGTGTCTCAGGTTTGGAACGGGAAGGAGTTGGATATCACATCTCATGTTATAGGAAGGGTCTCAGGTTTGGTATAAGCATTGAGATATCACATCTCTGCTATCGGAAGCGGCTCAGGATTGGAATGGGAAGGAGTTGGATATCCCATCTCATGTTATAGGAAGAGTCTCTGGTTTGGTATTAGAATCATTGAGATATCACATCGCATGCTGTAGGAAAGGTCTAAGGATTGGAATGGGATGGACTTGGATATCACATCTCATGCTATAGGTAGGCTCTCAGGTTTGGTATAAGCATTGAGATATCACATCTCATGCTATAGGAAGGGTCTCAGGATTGGAATGGGAAGGAATTGGATATCACATCTCATGCTATAGGAAGGGTCTCAGATTTGGTATAAGCATTGAGATATCACATCTCATGCTAAAGGAAGGGTCTCAGGATTGGAATGGGAAGGAGTTGTATATGACATCTCAGGCCATAGGAAGGTTCTCAGGTTTGGTATAAGCATTGAGATATCACATCTCTACTATCGGAAGGGTCTCAGGATTGGAATGGGAAGCAGTTGGATATCCCATCTCATGTTATAGGAAGGGTCTCAGGTTTGGTATTAGAAGCATAGAGATATCACATCTCATGCTATAGGAAGGATCTCAGGATTTGAATGGCAAGGAGTTGGATATCACATCTCATGCCATAGGAAGGGTCACAGGTTTGGTATAAGCATTGAGATATCACATCTCTGCTATCGGAAGGGTCTCAGGATTGGATTGGGAAGGAGTTAGATATCCCTTCTCATGCTATAGGAAGAGTCTCAGGTTGGAATGGGAAGGAGTTGGATATCACATCTCATGTTATAGGAAGGGTCTCAGGATTGGAATGGGAAGGACTTGGATGTCAAATCTCATGCTATAGGGAGGGTCTCAAGTTTGATATTAGAAGCATTGAGATAACAAATCTCATGATATCGGAAGGGTCTCAGGATTGGAATGGGAAGGAGTTGGATATCACATCTCATGATAAAGGAAGGGTCTAAGGTTTGGAAGGGGAAGGATTTTGATATCACATCTCATGTTATAGGACGGGTCTCAGGTTTGGTATTAGATGCATTGAGATATCAAGTCTCATGGTATAAGAAGGGTCTCAGAATTGGAATGGGAAGGAGTTGGATATCACACCTCAAGCTATAGGAAGGGTCTCAGGATTGGAATGGGAAGGAGTTTGATATCACATCTCATGCCATAGTATGGGTCTCAGGTTTGGTAGAAGCATTGGGATATCACATCTTATGCTATCGGAAGGGTATCAGTATTGGATTTGGAAGAAGTTGGATATCCCATCTCATGCTATAGGAAGGGTCTCAGGTTGGAATGGGAAGGAGTTGGATATCACATTTCATGATATAGGAAGGGTCTCAGGATTGGAATGGGAAGGACTTGGATATCATATCTCATGCTATAGGACGGGTCTCAGGTTTGTTATTAGAATCATTGAGATATCATATTGCATGCTGTAGGAAGGGTCTAAGGATTGGAATGGGAAGGACTTGGATATCACATCTCATGCTATAGATAGGCTCTTAGGTTTGGAAAGGGAAGGAGTTGGATATCACATTTCATGTTAGAGGAAGGATCTCAGGTTTGGTATTAGAAGCATTGAGATATCACATCTCATGCTATATGAAGGGTCTCAGGATTGGAATGGGAAGTAGTTGGATATCACATCTCATGCTATAGGAAGGGTCTCAGGTTTGGTATAAGCATTGAGATATCACATCTCATGCTATAGGACAGGTCTCAGGATTGGAATGGACGGAGTTGGATATCACATATCATGTTATAGGAAGGATCTCAGGTTTGGTATTGGAAGCATTGAGACATCACATCTCATGCTATAGGAAGGGTCTCAGGGTTGGAATGGGAAGGAGTTGGATATCACATCTCATCCGATAGGAAGGGTCTCAGGTTTGGAATGGGAAGGAATTGGATATCACATCTCATGTTATAGGAAAGATCTCAGGTTTGGTATTAGAAGCATTGAGATATCACATCTCATGCTATAGGAAGGGTCTCAGGATTGGAATGTGAAGGATTTGGATATCACATCTCATGCTAAAGGAAGGGTCTCAGGTTTGGTAGAAGCATTGAGATATCACGTCTCTGCTATCGGAAGGGTCTCAGGATTGGATTGGGAAGGAGTTGGATATCCCTTCTCATGCTATAGGAAGGGTCTCAGGATTTGAATGGCAAGGAGTTGGATATCACATCTCATGCCATAGGAAGGGTCTCAGGTTTGGTATAAGCATTGAGATATCACATCTCTGCTATCGGAAGGGTCTCAGGATTGGAATGGGAAGGAGTTGGATATTCCCATCTCATGTTATAGGAAGGGTCATTGGTTTGGTATTAGAAGCATTGAGATATCACATCTCATGCTATAGGAAGGGTCTCAGGATTGGAATGGGAAGGACTTGGATATCACATCCCCTGCTATAGGGAGGGTCTCAAGTTTGATATTAGAAGCTTTGAGATATCACATCTCATGATATCGGAAGGGTCTCAGGATTGGAATGGGAAGGAGTTGGATATCACATCTCATGATAAAGGAAGGTTCTAAGGTTTGGAAGGGGAAGGATTTGGATATCACATCTCATGTTATATTACGGGTCTCAGGTTTGGTATTAGAAGCATTGAGATATCAAGTCTCAGAGTATAGGAAGGGTCTCAGAATTGGAATGGTAAGGAGTTGGATATCACATCTCAAGCTATAGGAAGGGTCTCAGGATTGGAATGGGAAGGACTTGGATATCACATCTCATGCTATAGGAAGGCTCTCAGGTTTGGAAGGGGAAAGAGTTGGATATCACATTTCATGTTAGAGGTAGGATCTCAGGTTTGGTATTAGAGGCATTGAGATATCACATCTCATGCTATCAGAAGGGTCTCAGGAATGGAATGGGAAGGAGTTGGATATCACATCTCATGCTAAAGGGAGGGTCTCAGGTTTGGAAGGGGAATGATTTGGATATCACATCTCATGTTATAGGAAGGATCTCAGGTTTGGTATTAGAAGCATTGAGATATCACATCTCATGCTATCGGAAGGATCTCAGGTTTGGTATTAGAAGCATTGAGATATCACATCGCATGCTATCAGAAGGGTCTCAGGATTGGAATGGGAAGGAGTTGGATATCACATCTCATGCTAAAGGGAGGGTCTCAGGTTTGGAAGGGGAAGGATTTGGATATCACATCTCATGTTATCGGAAGGATCTCACGTTTGGTATTAGAAATATTGAGATATCATATCTCATGCTATAGGAAGGGTCTCAGGAGTGGAATGGGAAAGAGTTGGATATCACATCTCATGCTATAGGGAGTGTCTCAGGATTGGAATGGGAAGGACTTAGATATCACATATCATGCTATAGGGAGGGTCTCAGTTTTGATATTAGAAGCATTGAGATATCACATCTCATGCTATCGGAAGTGTCTCAGGATTGGAATGGGAAGGAGCTGGATATCACATCTCATGCTAAAGGAAGGGCCTCAGGTTTGGAACGGGAAGGATTTGGATATCACATCTCATGTTATAGGAAGGGTCTCAGGTTTGGTATAAGCATTGAGATATCACATCTCTGCTATCGGAAGTGTCTCAGGATTGGAATGGGAAGGAGTTGGATATCACATCTCATGTTATAGGATGGGTCTCAGGTTTGTTATTAGAATCATTGAGATATCATATTGCATGCTGTAGGAAGGGTCTAAGGATTGGAATAGGAAGGACCTGGATATCACATCTCATGCTATAGATAGGCTCTTAGGTTTGGAAAGGGAAGGAGTTGGATATCACATTTCATGTTAGAGGAAGGATCTCAGGTTTGGTATTAGAAGCATTGAGATATCACATCTCATGCTATAGGAAGGGTCTCAGGATTGGAATGGGAAGTAGTTGGATATCACATCTCATGCTATAGGAAGGGTCTCAGGTTTCGTATAAGCATTGCGATATCACATCTCATGCTATAGGACGGGTCTCAGGATTGGAATTGAAGGAGTTGGATATCACATCTCATGTTATAGGAAGGATCTCAGGTTTGGTATTAGAATCATTGAGACATCACATCTCATGCTATAGGAAGGGTCTCAGGGTTGGAATGGGAAGGAGTTGGATATCACAACTCATCCAATAGGAAGGGTCTCAGGTTTGGAATGGGAAGGAATTGGATATCACATCTCATGTTATAGGAAGGATCTCAGGTTTGGTATTAGAAGCATTGAGATATCACATCTCATGCTATAGGAAGGGTCTCAGGATTGGAATGTGAAGGATTTGGATATCACATCTCATGCTAAAGGAAGGGTCTCATGTTTGGTAGAAGCATTGAGATATCACGTCTCTGCTATCGGAAGGGTCTCAGGATTGGATTGGGAAGGAGTTGGATATCCCTTCTCATGCTATAGGAAGGGTCTCAGGATTTGAATGGCAAGGAGTTGGATATCACATCTCATGCCATACGAAGGGTCTCAGGTTTGGTATAAGCATTGAGATATCACATCTCTGCTATCGGAAGGGTCTCAGGATTGGAATGGGAAGGAGTTGGATATTCCCATCTCATGTAATAGGAAGGGTCTCAGGTTTGGTATTAGAAGCATTGAGATATCACATCTCATGCTATAGGAAGGGTCTCAGGATTGGAATGGGAAGGACTTGGATATCACATCTCATGCTATAGGGAGGGTCTCAAGTTTGATATTAGAAGCTTTGAGATATCACATCTCATGATATCGGAAGGGTCTCAGGATTGGAATGGGAAGGAGTTGGATATCACATCTCATGATAAAGGAAGGGTCTAAGGTTTGGAAGGGGAAGGATTTGGATATCACATCTCATGTTATATTACGGGTCTCAGGTTTGGTATTAGAAGCATTGAGATATCAAGTCTCAGAGTATAGGAAGGGTCTCAGAATTGGAATGGGAAGGAGTTGGATATCACATCTCAAGCTATAGGAAGGGTCTCAGGATTGGAATGGGAAGGACTTGGATATCACATCTCATGCTATAGGAAGGCTCTCAGGTTTGGAAGGGGAAAGAGTTGGATATCACATTTCATGTTAGAGGTAGGATCTCAGGTTTGGTATTAGAGGCATTGAGATATCACATCTCATGCTATCAGAAGGGTCTCGGGAATGGAATGGGAAGGAGTTGGATATCACATCTCATGCTAAAGGGAGGGTCTCAGGTTTGGAAGGGGAAGGATTTGGATATCACATCTCATGTTATAGGAAGGATCTCAGGTTTGGTATTAGAAGCATTGAGATATCACATCTCATGCTATCGGAAGGATCTCAGGTTTGGTATTAGAAGCATTGAGATATCACATCTCATGCTATCAGAAGGGTCTCAGGATTGGAATGGGAAGGAGTTGGATATCACATCTCATGCTAAAGGGAGGGTCTCAGGTTTGGAAGGGGAAGGATTTGGATATCACATCTCATGTTATCGGAAGGATCTCACGTTTGGTATTAGAAGTATTGAGATATCATATCTCATGCTATAGGAAGGGTCTCAGGATTGGAATGGGAAGGAGTTGGATATCACATCTCATGCTATAGGAAGTGTCTCAGGATTGTAATGGGAAGGACTTGGATATCACATCTCATGCTATAGGTAGGGTCTCAAGTTTGATATTAGAAGCATTGAGATATCACATCTCATGCTATAGGAAGGGTCTGAGGATTGGAATGGGAAGGAGTTGGATATCACATCTCATGCTATGGGAAGGGTCTCAGGTTTGGTATAAGCAGTGAGATATCACATCTCATGCTATAGGAAGTGTCTCAGGATTGGAATGGGAAGGAGTTGGATATCACATCTCATGTTATAGGAAGGATCTCAGGTTTGGTATAAGCATTGAGATATCACATCTCTGCTATCGGAAGGGTCTCAGGATTGGAATGGGAAGGAGTTGGATATTCCCATCTCATGTTATAGGAAGGGTCTCAGGTTTGGTATTAGAAGCATTGAGAGATCACATCTCATGCTATAGGAAGGGTCTCAGGATTGGAATGGGAAGGACTTGGATATCACATCTCATGCTATAGGGAGGGTCTCAAGTTTGATATTAGAAGCTTTGAGATATCACATCTCATGATATCGGAAGGGTCTCAGGATTGGAATGGGAAGGAGTTGGATATCACATCTCATGATAAAGGAAGGGTCTAAGGTTTGGAAGGGGAAGGATTTGGATATCACATCTCATGTTATATTACGGGTCTCACGTTTGTATTAGAAGCATTGAGATATCAAGTCTCATAGTATAGGAAGGGTCTCAGAATTGGAATGGGAAGGAGTTGGATATCACATCTCAAGTTATAGGAAGGGTCTCAGGATTGGAATGGGAAGGACTTGGATATCACATCTCATGCTATAGGAAGGCTCTCAGGTTTGGAAGGGGAAAGAGTTGGATATCACATTTCATGTTAGAGGTAGGATCTCAGGTTTGGTATTAGAGGCATTGAGATATCACATCTCATGCTATCAGAAGGGTCTCAGGAATGGAATGGGAAGGAGTTGCATATCACATCTCATGCTAAAGGGAGGGTCTCAGGTTTGGAAGGGGAAGGATTTGGATATCACATCTCATGTTATAGGAAGGATCTCAGGTTTGGTATTAGAAGCATTGAGATATCACATCTCATGCTATCGGAAGGATCTCAGGTTTGGTATTAGAAGCATTGAGATATCACATCTCATGCTATCAGAAGAGTCTCAGGATTGGAATAGGAAGGAGTTGGATATCACATCTCATGCTAAAGGGAGGGTCTCAGGATTGGAAGGGGAAGGATTTGGATATCACATCTCATGTTATCGGAAGGATCGCACGTTTGGTATTAGAAGTATTGAGATATCATATCTCATGCTATAGGAAGGGTCTCAGGATTGGAATGGGAAGGAGTTGGATATCACATCTCATGCTATAGGGAGGGTCTCAGGATTGGAATGAGAAGGACTTAGATATCACATATCATGCTATAGGGAGGGTCTCAGTTTTGATATTAGAAGCATTGAGATATCACATCTCATGCTATAGGAAGTGTCTCAGGATTGGAATGGGAAGGTGCTGGATATCACATCTCATGCTAAAGGAAGGGTCTCAGGTTTGGAACGGGAAGGATTTGGATATCATATCTCATGTTATAGGAAGGGTCTCAGGTTTGGTATAAGCATTGAGATATCACATCTCTGCTATCGGAAGTGTCTCAGGATTGGAATGGGAAGGAGTTGGATATCCCATCTCATGTTATAGGACGGGTCTCAGGTTTGTTATTAGAATCATTGAGATATCATATTGCATGCTGTAGGAAGGGTCTAAGGGTTGGAATGGGAAGGAGTTGGATATCCCATCTCATGTTATAGGACGGGTCTCAGGTTTTTTATTAGAATCATTGAGATATCACATCTCATGCTATAGGAAGGGTCTCAGGATTGGAATGGGAAGCAGTTGGATATCACATCTCATGCTATAGGAAGGGTCTCAGGTTTGGTATAAGCATTGAGATATCACATCTCATGCTATAGGACGGGTCTCAGGATTGGAATGGAAGGAGTTGGATATCACATCTCATGTTATAGGAAGGATCTCAGGTTTGGTATTAGAAGCATTGAGACATCACATCTCATGCTATAGGAAGGGTCTCAGGGTTGGAATGGGAAGGAGTTGGATATCACATCGCATCCAATAGGAAGGGTCTCAGGTTTGGAATGGGAAGGAATTGGATATCACATCTCATGTTATAGGAAGGATCTCAGGTTTGGTATTAGAAGCATTGAGATATCACATCTCATGCTATAGGAAGGGTCTCAGGATTGGAATGTGAAGGATTTGAATATCACATCTCATGCTAAAGGAAGGGTCTCAGGTTTGGTAGAAGCATTGAGATATCACGTCTCTGCTATCGGAAGGGTCTCAGGATTGGATTGGGAAGGAGTTGGATATCACATCTCATGCCATAGGAAGGGTCTCAGGTTTGGTATAAGCATTGAGATATCACATCTCTGCTATCGGAAGGGTCTCAGGATTGGATTGGGAAGGAGTTGGATATCCCTTCTCATGCTATAGGAAGTGTCTCAGGTTGGAATGGGAAGGAGTTGGATATCACATCTCATGTTATAGGAAGGGTCTCAGGATTGGAATGGGAAGGATTTGGATATCACATCTCTTGCTATAGGAAGGGTCTCAGGATTGGAATGGGTAGGAGTTGGATATTACTTTCTTGCTATAGGAAGTGTCTCATGTTTGGAATGGGAAGGAGTTGGATATCACATATGCTATAGTTAGTGTCTCAGGTTTGGAACGGGAAGGAGTTGGATATCACATCTCATGTTATAGGAAGGGTCTCAGGTTTGGTATAAGCAATTTGATATCACATCTCTGCTATCGGAAGCGGCTCAGGATTGGAATGGGAAGGAGTTGGATATCCCATCTCATGTTATAGGAAGAGTCTCTGGTTTGGTATTAGAATCATTGAGATATCACATTGCATGCTGTAGGAAGGGTCTAAGGATTGGAATGGGATGGACTTGGATATCACATCTCATGGTATAGGTAGGCTCTCAGGTTTGGTATAAGCATTGAGATATCACATCTCATGCTATAGGAAGGGTCTCAGGATTGGAATGGGAAGGAATTGGATATCACATCTCATGCTATAGGAAGGGTCTCAGATTTGGTATAAGCATTGAGATATCACATCTCATGCTAAAGGAAGGGTCTCAGGATTGGAATGGGAAGGAGTTGTATATGACATCTCAGGCCATAGGAAGGTTCTCAGGTTTGGTATAAGCATTGAGATATCACATCTCTGCTATCGGAAGGGTCTCAGGATTGGAATGGGAAGGAGTTGGATTTCCCATCTCATGTTATAGGAAGGGTCTCAGGTTTGGTATTAGAAGCATAGAGATATCACATCTCATGCTATAGGAAGGGTCTCAGGATTTGAATGGCAAGGAGTTGGATATCACATCTCATGCCATAGGAAGGGTCTCAGGTTTGGTATAAGCATTCAGATATCACATCTCTGCTATCGGAAGGGTCTCAGAATTGGATTGGGAAGGAGTTAGATATCCCTTCTCATGCTATAGGAAGTGTCTCAGGTTGGAATGGGAAGGAGTTGGATATCACATCTCATGTTATAGGAAGGGTCTCAGGATTGGAATGGGAAGGACTTGGATGTCACATCTCATGCTATAGGGAGGGTCTCAAGTTTGATATTAGAAGCATTGAGATAACAAATCTCATGATATCGGAAGAGTCTCAGGATTGGAATGGGAAGGAGTTGGATATCACATCTCATGATAAAGGAAGGGTCTAAGGTTTGGAAGGGGAAGGATTTGGATATCACATCTCATGTTATAGGACGGGTCTCAGGTTTGGTATTAGAAGCATTGAGATATCAAGTCTCATGGTATAAGAAGGGTCTCAGAATTGGAATGGGAAGGAGTTGGATATCACACCTCAAGCTATAGGAAGGGTCTCAGGATTGGAATGGGAAGGACTTGGATATCACATCTCATGCTATAGGGAGGGTCTCAAGTTTGATATTAGAAGCTTTGAGATATCACATCTCATGATATCGGAAGGGTCTCAGGATTGGAATGGAAAGGAGTTGGATATCACATCTCATGATAAAGGAAGGGTCTAAGGTTTGGAAGGGGAAGCATTTGGATATCACATCTCATGTTATATTACGGGTCTCACGTTTGTATTAGAAGCATTGAGATATCAAGTCTCATAGTATAGGAAGGGTCTCAGAATTGGAATGGGAAGGAGTTGGATATCACATCTCAAGCTATAGGAAGGGTCTCAGGATTGGAATGGGAAGGACTTGGATATCACATCTCATGCTATAGGAAGGCTCTCAGGTTTGGAAGGGGAAATAGTTGGATATCACATTTCATGTTAGAGGTAGGATCTCAGGTTTGGTATTAGAGGCATTGAGATATCACATCTCATGCTATCAGAAGGGTCTCAGGAATGGAATGGGAAGGAGTTGGATATCACATCTCATGCTAAAGGGAGGGTCTCAGGTTTGGAAGGGGAAGGATTTGGATATCACATCTCATGTTATAGGAAGGATCTCAGGTTTGGTATTAGAAGCATTGAGATATCACATCTCATGCTATCGGAAGGATCTCAGGTTTGGTATTAGAAGCATTGAGATATCACATCTCATGCTATCAGAAGAGTCTCAGGATTGGAATAGGAAGGAGTTGGATATCACATCTCATGCTAAAGGGAGGGTCTCAGGATTGGAAGGGGAAGGATTTGGATATCACATCTCATGTTATCGGAAGGATCTCACGTTTGGTATTAGAAGTATTGAGATATCATATCTCATGCTATAGGAAGGGTCTCAGGATTGGAATGGGAAGGAGTTGGATATCACATCTCATGCTATAGGGAGGGTCTCAGGATTGGAATGGGAAGGACTTAGATATCACATATCATGCTATAGGGAGGGTCTCAGTTTTGATATTAGAAGCATTGAGATATCACATCTCATGCTATAGGAAGTGTCTCAGGATTGGAATGGGAAGGTGCTGGATATCACATCTCATGCTAAAGGAAGGGTCTCAGGTTTGGAACGGGAAGGATTTGGATATCACATCTCATGTTATAGGAAGGGTCTCAGGTTTGGTATAAGCATTGAGATATCACATCTCTGCTATCGGAAGTGTCTCAGGATTGGAATGGGAAGGAGTTGGATATCCCATCTCATGTTATAGGACGGGTCTCAGGTTTGTTATTAGAATCATTGAGATATCATATTGCATGCTGTAGGAAGGGTCTAAGGGTTGGAATGGGAAGGACTTGGATATCACATCTCATGCTATAGATAGGCTCTTAGGTTTGGAAAGGGAAGGAGTTGGATATCACATTTCATGTTAGAGGAAGGATCTCAGGTTTGGTATTAGAAGCATTGAGATATCACATCTCATGCTATAGGAAGGGTCTCAGGATTGGAATGGGAAGCAGTTGGATATCACATCTCATGCTATAGGAAGGGTCTCAGGTTTGGTATAAGCATTGAGATATCACATCTCATGCTATAGGACGGGTCTCAGGATTGGAATGGAAGGAGTTGGATATCACATCTCATGTTATAGGAAGGATCTCAGGTTTGGTATTAGAAGCATTGAGATATCACATCTCATGCTATAGGAAGGGTCTCAGGATTGGAATGGGAAGCAGTTGGATATCACATCTCATGCTATAGGAAGGGTCTCAGGTTTGGTATAAGCATTGAGATATCACATCTCATGCTATAGGAAGGGTCTCAGGGTTGGAATGGGAAGGAGTTGGATATCACATCTCATCCAATAGGAAGGGTCTCAGGTTTGGAATGGGAAGGAATTGGATATCACATCTCATGTTATAGGAAGGATCTCAGGTTTGGTATTAGAAGCATTGAGATATCACATCTCATGCTATAGGAAGGGTCTCAGGATTGGAATGTGAAGGATTTGGATATCACATCTCATGCTAAAGGAAGGGTCTCAGGTTTGGTAGAAGCATTGAGATATCACGTCTCTGCTATCGGAAGGGTCTCAGGATTGGATTGGGAAGGAGTTGGATATCACATCTCATGCCATAGGAAGGGTCTCAGGTTTGGTATAAGCATTGAGATATCACATCTCTGCTATCGGAAGGGTCTCAGGATTGGATTGGGAAGGAGTTGGATATCCCTTCTTATGCTATAGGAAGTGTCTCAGGTTGGAATGGGAAGGAGTTGGATATCACATCTCATGTTATAGGAAGGGTCTCAGGATTGGAATGGGAAGGATTTGGATATCACATCTCGCTATAGGAAGGGTCTCAGGATTGGAATGGGTAGGAGTTGGATATTACTTTCTTGCTATAGGAAGGGTCTCATGTTTGGAATGGGAAGGAGTTGGATATCACATATGCTATAGTTAGTGTCTCAGGTTTGGAATGGGAAGGAGTTGGATATCACATCTCATGTTATAGGAAGGGTCTCAGGTTTGGTATAAGCATTGAGATATCACATCTCTGCTATCGGAAGCGGCTCAGGATTGGAATGGGAAGGAGTTGGATATCCCATCTCATGTTATAGGAAGAGTCTCTGGTTTGGTAGAATCATTGAGATATCACATCGCATGCTGTAGGAAGGGTCAAAGGTTTGGAATGGGATGGACTTGGATATCACATCTCATGCTATAGGTAGGCTCTCAGGTTTGGTATAAGCATTGAGATATCACATCTCATGCTATAGGAAGGGTCTCAGGATTGGAATGGGAAGGAATTGGATATCACATCTCATGCTATAGGAAGGGTCTCAGATTTGGTATAAGCATTGAGATATCAAATCTCATGCTAAAGGAAGGGTCTCAGGATTGGAATGTGAAGGATTTGGATATCACATCTCATGCTAAAGGAAGGGTCTCAGGTTTGGTAGAAGCATTGAAATATCACGTCGCTGCTATCGGAAGGGTCTCAGGATTGGATTGGGAAGGAGTTGGATATCCCTTCTCATGCTATAGGAAGGGTCTCAGGATTTGAATGGCAAGGAGTTGGATATCACATCTCATGCCATAGGAAGGGTCTCAGGTTTGGTATAAGCATTGAGATATCACATCTCTGCTATCGGAAGGGTCTCAGGATTGGATTGGGAAGGAGTTGAATATCCCTTCTCATGCTATAGGAAGTGTCTCAGGTTGGAATGGGAAGGAGTTGGATATCACATCTCATGTTATAGGAAGGGTCTCAGGATTGGAATGGGAAGGATTTGGATATCACATCTCGCTATAGGAAGGGTCTCATGTTTGGAATGGGAAGGAGTTGGATATCACATATGCTATAGTTAGTGTCTCAGGTTTGGAATGGGAAGGAGTTGGATATCACATCTCATGTTATAGGAAGGGTCTCAGGTTTGGTATAAGCATTGAGATATCACATCTCTGCTATCGGAAGCGGCTCAGGATTGGAATGGGAAGGAGTTGGATATCCCATCTCATGTTATAGGAAGAGTCTCTGGTTTGGTAGAATCATTGAGATATCACATCGCATGCTGTAGGAAGGGTCAAAGGATTGGAATGGGATGGACTTGGATATCACATCTCATGCTATAGGTAGGCTCTCAGGTTTGGTATAAGCATTGAGATATCACATCTCATGCTATAGGAAGGGTCTCAGGATTGGAATGGGAAGGAATTGGATATCACATCTCATGCTATAGGAAGGGTCTCAGATTTGGTATAAGCATTGAGATATCACATCTCATGCTAAAGGAAGGGTCTCAGGATTGGAATGTGAAGGATTTGGATATCACATCTCATGCTAAAGGAAGGGTCTCAGGTTTGGTAGAAGCATTGAAATATCACGTCGCTGCTATCGGAAGGGTCTCAGGATTGGATTGGGAAGGAGTTGGATATCCCTTCTCATGCTATAGGAAGGGTCTCAGGATTTGAATGGCAAGGAGTTGGATATCACATCTCATGCCATAGGAAGGGTCTCAGGTTTGGTATAAGCATTGAGATATCACATCTCTGCTATCGGAAGGGTCTCAGGATTGGATTGGGAAGGAGTTGAATATCCCTTCTCATGCTATAGGAAGTGTCTCAGGTTGGAATGGGAAGGAGTTGGATATCACATCTCATGTTATAGGAAGGGTCTCAGGATTGGAATGGGAAGGATTTGGATATCACATCTCTTGCTATAGGAAGGGTCTCAGGATTGGAATGGGTAGGAGTTGGATATTACTTTCTTGCTATAGGAAGGGTCTCATGTTTGGAATGGGAAGGAGTTGGATATCACATATGCTATAGTTAGTGTCTCAGGTTTGGAACGGGAAGGAGTTGGATATCACATCTCATGTTATAGGAAGGGTCTCAGGTTTGGTATAAGCATTGAGATATCACATCTCTGCTATCGGAAGCGGCTCAGGATTGGAATGGGAAGGAGTTGGATATCCCATCTCATGTTATAGGAAGAGTCTCTGGTTAGGTATTAGAATCATTGAGATATCACATCGCATGCTGTAGGAAGGGTCTAAGGATTGGAATGGGATGGACTTGGATATCACATCTCATGTTATAGGTAGGCTCTCAGGTTTGGTATAAGCATTGAGATATCACATCTCATGCTATAGGAAGGGTCTCAGGATTGGAATGGGAAGGAATTGGATATCACATCTCATGCTATAGGAAGGGTCTTAGATTTGGTATAAGCATTGAGATATCACATCTCATGCTAAAGGAAGGGTCTCAGGATTGGAATGGGAAGGAGTTGTATATGACATCTCAGGCCATAGGAAGGTTCTCAGGTTTGGTATAAGCATTGAGATATCACATCTCTGCTATCGGAAAGGTCTCAGGATTGGAATGGGAAGGAGTTGGATATCCCATCTCATGTTATAGGAAGGGTCTCAAGTTTGATATTAGAAGCATTGAGATAACAAATCTCATGATATCGGAAGGGTCTCAGGATTGGAATGGGAAGGAGTTGGATGTCACATCTCATGCTATAGGGAGGGTCTCAAGTTTGATATTAGAAGCATTGAGATAACAAATCTCATGATATCGGAAGGGTCTCAGGATTGGAATGGGAAGGAGTTGGATATCACATCTCATGATAAAGGAAGGGTCTAAGGTTTGGAAGGGGAAGGATTTGGATATCACATCTCATGTTATAGGACGGGTCTCAGGTTTGGTATTAGAAGCATTGAGATATCAAGTCTCATGGTATAAGAAGGGTCTCAGAATTGGAATGGGAAGGAGTTGGATATCACACCTCAAGCTATAGGAAGGGTCTCAGGATTGGAATGGGAAGGAGTTTGATATCACATCTCATGCCATAGTATGGGTCTCAGGTTTGGTAGAAGCATTGGGATATCACATCTCATGCTATCGGAAGGGTATCAGTATTGGATTTGGAAGAAGTTGGATATCCCATCTCATGCTATAGGAAGGGTCTCAGGTTGGAATGGGAAGGAGTTGGATATCACATTTCATGTTATAGGAAGGGTCTCAGGATTGGAATGGGAAGGACTTGGATATCATATCTCATGCTATAGGACGGGTCTCAGGTTTGTTATTAGAATCATTGAGATATCATATTGCATGCTGTAGGAAGGGTCTAAGGGTTGGAATGGGAAGGACCTGGATATCACATCTCATGCTATAGATAGGCTCTCAGGTTTGGAAAGGGAAGGAATTGGATATCACATCTCATGTTATAGGATGGATCTCAGGTTTGGTATTAGAAGTATTGAGATATCACATCTCATGTTATCGGAAGGATCTCAGGTTTGGTATTAGAAGTATTGAGATATCACATCTCATGCTATAGGAAGGGTCTCAGGATTGGAATGGGAAGGAGTTGGATATCACATCTCATGCTAAAGGAAGGGTCTCAGGTTTGGTAGAAGCATTGAGATATCACATCTCATGCTATAGGAAGGGTCTCAGGATTGGAATGGGAAGGACTTAGATATCACATATCATGCTATAGGGAGGGTCTCAGTTTTGATATTAGAAGCATTGAGATATCACATCTCATGCTATCGGAAGTGTCTCAGGATTGGAATGGGAAGGAGCTGGATATCACATCTCATGCTAAAGGAAGGGTCTCAGGTTTGGAACGGGAAGGAGTTGGATATCACATCTCATGTTATAGGAAGGGTCTCAGGTTTGGTATAAACATTGAGATATCACATCTCTGCTATCGGAAGTGTCTCAGGATTGGAATGGGAAGGAGTTGGATATCCCATCTCATGTTATAGGACGGGTCTCAGGTTTGTTATTAGAATCATTGAGATATCATATTGCATGCTGTAGGAAGGGTCTAAGGGTTGGAATGTGAAGGACTTAGATATCACATCTCATGCTATAGATAGGCTCTTAGGTTTGGAAAGGGAAGGAGTTGGATATCACATTTCATGTTAGAGGAAGAATCTCAGGTTTGGTATTAGAAGCATTGAGATATCACATCTCATGCTATAGGAAGGGTCTCAGGATTGGAATGGGAAGGACTTAGATATCACATATCATGCTATAGGGAGGGTCTCAGTTTTGATATTAGAAGCATTGAGATATCACATCTCATGCTATAGGAAGTGTCTCAGGATTGGAATGGGAAGGTGCTGGATATCACATCTCATGCTAAAGGAAGGGTCTCAGGTTTGGAACGGGAAGGATTTGGATATCACATCTCATGTTATAGGAAGGGTCTCAGGTTTGGTATAAGCATTGAGATATCACATCTCTGCTATCGGAAGTGTCTCAGGATTGGAATGGGAAGGAGTTGGATATCCCATCTCATGTTATAGGACGGGTCTCAGGTTTGTTATTAGAATCATTGAGATATCATATTGCATGCTGTAGGAAGGGTCTAAGGGTTGGAATGGGAAGGACTTGGATATCACATCTCATGCTATAGATAGGCTCTTAGGTTTGGAAAGGGAAGGAGTTGGATATCACATTTCATGTTAGAGGAAGGATCTCAGGTTTGGTATTAGAAGCATTGAGATATCACATCTCATGCTATAGGAAGGGTCTCAGGATTGGAATGGGAAGCAGTTGGATATCACATCTCATGCTATAGGAAGGGTCTCAGGTTTGGTATAAGCATTGAGATATCACATCTCATGCTATAGGACGGGTCTCAGGATTGGAATGGAAGGAGTTGGATATCACATCTCATGTTATAGGAAGGATCTCAGGTTTGGTATTAGAAGCATTGAGATATCACATCTCATGCTATAGGAAGGGTCTCAGGATTGGAATGGGAAGCAGTTGGATATCACATCTCATGCTATAGGAAGGGTCTCAGGTTTGGTATAAGCATTGAGATATCACATCTCATGCTATAGGAAGGGTCTCAGGGTTGGAATGGGAAGGAGTTGGATATCACATCTCATCCAATAGGAAGGGTCTCAGGTTTGGAATGGGAAGGAATTGGATATCACATCTCATGTTATAGGAAGGATCTCAGGTTTGGTATTAGAAGCATTGAGATATCACATCTCATGCTATAGGAAGGGTCTCAGGATTGGAATGTGAAGGATTTGGATATCACATCTCATGCTAAAGGAAGGGTCTCAGGTTTGGTAGAAGCATTGAGATATCACGTCTCTGCTATCGGAAGGGTCTCAGGATTGGATTGGGAAGGAGTTGGATATCACATCTCATGCCATAGGAAGGGTCTCAGGTTTGGTATAAGCATTGAGATATCACATCTCTGCTATCGGAAGGGTCTCAGGATTGGATTGGGAAGGAGTTGGATATCCCTTCTTATGCTATAGGAAGTGTCTCAGGTTGGAATGGGAAGGAGTTGGATATCACATCTCATGTTATAGGAAGGGTCTCAGGATTGGAATGGGAAGGATTTGGATATCACATCTCGCTATAGGAAGGGTCTCAGGATTGGAATGGGTAGGAGTTGGATATTACTTTCTTGCTATAGGAAGGGTCTCATGTTTGGAATGGGAAGGAGTTGGATATCACATATGCTATAGTTAGTGTCTCAGGTTTGGAATGGGAAGGAGTTGGATATCACATCTCATGTTATAGGAAGGGTCTCAGGTTTGGTATAAGCATTGAGATATCACATCTCTGCTATCGGAAGCGGCTCAGGATTGGAATGGGAAGGAGTTGGATATCCCATCTCATGTTATAGGAAGAGTCTCTGGTTTGGTAGAATCATTGAGATATCACATCGCATGCTGTAGGAAGGGTCAAAGGATTGGAATGGGATGGACTTGGATATCACATCTCATGCTATAGGTAGGCTCTCAGGTTTGGTATACGCATTGAGATATCACATCTCATGCTATAGGAAGGGTCTCAGGATTGGAATGGGAAGGAATTGGATATCACATCTCATGCTATAGGAAGGGTCTCAGATTTGGTATAAGCATTGAGATATCAAATCTCATGCTAAAGGAAGGGTCTCAGGATTGGAATGTGAAGGATTTGGATATCACATCTCATGCTAAAGGAAGGGTCTCAGGTTTGGTAGAAGCATTGAAATATCACGTCGCTGCTATCGGAAGGGTCTCAGGATTGGATTGGGAAGGAGTTGGATATCCCTTCTCATGCTATAGGAAGGGTCTCAGGATTTGAATGGCAAGGAGTTGGATATCACATCTCATGCCATAGGAAGGGTCTCAGGTTTGGTATAAGCATTGAGATATCACATCTCTGCTATCGGAAGGGTCTCAGGATTGGATTGGGAAGGAGTTGAATATCCCTTCTCATGCTATAGGAAGTGTCTCAGGTTGGAATGGGAAGGAGTTGGATATCACATCTCATGTTATAGGAAGGGTCTCAGGATTGGAATGGGAAGGATTTGGATATCACATCTCGCTATAGGAAGGGTCTCAGGATTGGAATGGGTAGGAGTTGGATATTACTTTCTTGCTATAGGAAGGGTCTCATGTTTGGAATGGGAAGGAGTTGGATATCACATATGCTATAGTTAGTGTCTCAGGTTTGGAATGGGAAGGAGTTGGATATCACATCTCATGTTATAGGAAGGGTCTCAGGTTTGGTATAAGCATTGAGATATCACATCTCTGCTATCGGAAGCGGCTCAGGATTGGAATGGGAAGGAGTTGGATATCCCATCTCATGTTATAGGAAGAGTCTCTGGTTTGGTAGAATCATTGAGATATCACATCGCATGCTGTAGGAAGGGTCAAAGGATTGGAATGGGATGGACTTGGATATCACATCTCATGCTATAGGTAGGCTCTCAGGTTTGGTATAAGCATTGAGATATCACATCTCATGCTATAGGAAGGGTCTCAGGATTGGAATGGGAAGGAATTGGATATCACATCTCATGCTATAGGAAGGGTCTCAGATTTGGTATAAGCATTGAGATATCACATCTCATGCTAAAGGAAGGGTCTCAGGATTGGAATGTGAAGGATTTGGATATCACATCTCATGCTAAAGGAAGGGTCTCAGGTTTGGTAGAAGCATTGAAATATCACGTCGCTGCTATCGGAAGGGTCTCAGGATTGGATTGGGAAGGAGTTGGATATCCCTTCTCATGCTATAGGAAGGGTCTCAGGATTTGAATGGCAAGGAGTTGGATATCACATCTCATGCCATAGGAAGGGTCTCAGGTTTGGTATAAGCATTGAGATATCACATCTCTGCTATCGGAAGGGTCTCAGGATTGGATTGGGAAGGAGTTGAATATCCCTTCTCATGCTATAGGAAGTGTCTCAGGTTGGAAGGGGAAGGAGTTGGATATCACATCTCATGTTATAGGAAGGGTCTCAGGATTGGAATGGGAAGGATTTGGATATCACATCTCTTGCTATAGGAAGGGTCTCAGGATTGGAATGGGTAGGAGTTGGATATTACTTTCTTGCTATAGGAAGGGTCTCATGTTTGGAATGGGAAGGAGTTGGATATCACATATGCTATAGTTAGTGTCTCAGGTTTGGAACGGGAAGGAGTTGGATATCACATCTCATGTTATAGGAAGGGTCTCAGGTTTGGTATAAGCATTGAGATATCACATCTCTGCTATCGGAAGCGGCTCAGGATTGGAATGGGAAGGAGTTGGATATCCCATCTCATGTTATAGGAAGAGTCTCTGGTTAGGTATTAGAATCATTGAGATATCACATCGCATGCTGTAGGAAGGGTCTAAGGATTGGAATGGGATGGACTTGGATATCACATCTCATGTTATAGGTAGGCTCTCAGGTTTGGTATAAGCATTGAGATATCACATCTCATGCTATAGGAAGGGTCTCAGGATTGGAATGGGAAGGAATTGGATATCACATCTCATGCTATAGGAAGGGTCTCAGATTTGGTATAAGCATTGAGATATCACATCTCATGCTAAAGGAAGGGTCTCAGGATTGGAATGGGAAGGAGTTGTATATGACATCTCAGGCCATAGGAAGGTTCTCAGGTTTGGTATAAGCATTGAGATATCACATCTCTGCTATCGGAAAGGTCTCAGGATTGGAATGGGAAGGAGTTGGATATCCCATCTCATGTTATAGGAAGGGTCTCAAGTTTGATATTAGAAGCATTGAGATAACAAATCTCATGATATCGGAAGGGTCTCAGGATTGGAATGGGAAGGAGTTGGATGTCACATCTCATGCTATAGGGAGGGTCTCAAGTTTGATATTAGAAGCATTGAGATAACAAATCTCATGATATCGGAAGGGTCTCAGGATTGGAATGGGAAGGAGTTGGATATCACATCTCATGATAAAGGAAGGGTCTAAGGTTTGGAAGGGGAAGGATTTGGATATCACATCTCATGTTATAGGACGGGTCTCAGGTTTGGTATTAGAAGCATTGAGATATCAAGTCTCATGGTATAAGAAGGGTCTCAGAATTGGAATGGGAAGGAGTTGGATATCACACCTCAAGCTATAGGAAGGGTCTCAGGATTGGAATGGGAAGGAGTTTGATATCACATCTCATGCCATAGTATGGGTCTCAGGTTTGGTAGAAGCATTGGGATATCACATCTCATGCTATCGGAAGGGTATCAGTATTGGATTTGGAAGAAGTTGGATATCCCATCTCATGCTATAGGAAGGGTCTCAGGTTGGAATGGGAAGGAGTTGGATATCACATTTCATGTTATAGGAAGGGTCTCAGGATTGGAATGGGAAGGACTTGGATATCATATCTCATGCTATAGGACGGGTCTCAGGTTTGTTATTAGAATCATTGAGATATCATATTGCATGCTGTAGGAAGGGTCTAAGGGTTGGAATGGGAAGGACCTGGATATCACATCTCATGCTATAGATAGGCTCTCAGGTTTGGAAAGGGAAGGAATTGGATATCACATCTCATGTTATAGGATGGATCTCAGGTTTGGTATTAGAAGTATTGAGATATCACATCTCATGTTATCGGAAGGATCTCAGGTTTGGTATTAGAAGTATTGAGATATCACATCTCATGCTATAGGAAGGGTCTCAGGATTGGAATGGGAAGGAGTTGGATATCACATCTCATGCTAAAGGAAGGGTCTCAGGTTTGGTAGAAGCATTGAGATATCACATCTCATGCTATAGGAAGGGTCTCAGGATTGGAATGGGAAGGACTTAGATATCACATATCATGCTATAGGGAGGGTCTCAGTTTTGATATTAGAAGCATTGAGATATCACATCTCATGCTATCGGAAGTGTCTCAGGATTGGAATGGGAAGGAGCTGGATATCACATCTCATGCTAAAGGAAGGGTCTCAGGTTTGGAACGGGAAGGAGTTGGATATCACATCTCATGTTATAGGAAGGGTCTCAGGTTTGGTATAAACATTGAGATATCACATCTCTGCTATCGGAAGTGTCTCAGGATTGGAATGGGAAGGAGTTGGATATCCCATCTCATGTTATAGGACGGGTCTCAGGTTTGTTATTAGAATCATTGAGATATCATATTGCATGCTGTAGGAAGGGTCTAAGGGTTGGAATGTGAAGGACTTAGATATCACATCTCATGCTATAGATAGGCTCTTAGGTTTGGAAAGGGAAGGAGTTGGATATCACATTTCATGTTAGAGGAAGAATCTCAGGTTTGGTATTAGAAGCATTGAGATATCACATCTCATGCTAGTGGAAGGGTCTCAGGATTGGAATGGGGAGGAGTTGGATATCACATCTCATGCTATAGGAAGGGTCTCAGGTTTGGTATAAGCATTGAGATATCACATCTCATGCTATAGGACGGGTCTCAGGATTGGAATGGAAGGAGTTGGATATCACATCTCATGTTATAGGAAGGATCTCAGGTTTGGTATTAGAAGCATTGAGACATCACATCTCATGCTATAGGAAGGGTCTCAGGGTTGGAATGGGAAGGAGTTGGATATCACATCTCATCCAATAGGAAGGGTCTCAGGTTTGGAATGGGAAGGAATTGGATATCACATCTCATGTTATAGGAAGGATCTCAGGTTTGGTATTAGAAGCATTGAGATATCACATCTCATGCTATAGGAAGGGTCTCAGGATTGGAATGTGAAGGATTTGGATATCACATCTCATGCTAAAGGAAGGGTCTCAGGTTTGGTAGAAGCATTGAGATATCACGTCTCTGCTATCGGAAGGGTCTCAGGATTGGATTGGGAAGGAGTTGGATATCCCTTTTCATGCTATAGGAAGGGTCTCAGGATTTGAATGGCAAGGAGTTGGATATCACATCTCATGCCATAGGAAGGGTCTCAGGTTTGGTATAAGCATTGAGATATCACATCTCTGCTATCGGAAGGGTCTCAGGATTGGATTGGGAAGGAGTTGGATATCCCTTCTCATGCTATAGGAAGTGTCTCAGGTTGGAATGGGAAGGAGTTGGATATCACATCTCATGTTATAGGAAGGGTCTCAGGATTCAAATGGGAAGGAGTTGGATACCACATCTCATGATAAAGGAAGGGTCTAAGGTTTGGAAGGGGAAGGATTTGGATATCACATCTCATGTTATAGGACGGTCTCAGGTTTGGTATTAGAAGCATTGAGATATCAAGTCTCATGGTATAAGAAGGGTCTCAGAATTGGAATGGGAAGGAGTTGGATATCACACCTCAAGCTATAGGAAGGGTCTCAGGATTGGAATGGGAAGGAGTTTGATATCATATCTCATGCCATAGTATGGGTCTCAGGTTTGGTAGAAGCATTGGGATATCACATCTCATGCTATCGGAAGGGTATCAGTATTGGATTTGGAAGAAGTTGGATATCCCATCTCATGCTATAGGACGGGTCTCAGGTTTGTTATTAGAATCATTGAGATATCATATTGCATGCTGTAGGAAGGGTCTAAGGGTTGGAATGGGAAGGACCTGGATATCACATCTCATGCTATAGATAGGCTCTCAGGTTTGGAAAGGGAAGGAGTTGGATATCACATCTCATGTTATAGGATGGATCTCAGGTTTGGTATTAGAAGTATTGAGATATCACATCTCATGTTATCGGAAGGATCTCAGGTTTGGTATTAGAAGTATTGTGATATCACATCTCATGCTATAGGAAGGGTCTCAGGATTGGAATGGGAAGGAGTTGGATATCACATCTCATGCTAAAGGAAGGGTCTCAGGTTTGGTAGAAGCATTGAGATATCACATCTCATGCTATAGGAAGGGTCTCAGGATTGGAATGGGAAGGACTTAGATATCACATATCATGCTATAGGGAGGGTCTCAGTTTTGATATTAGAAGCATTGAGATATCACATCTCATGCTATCGGAAGTGTCTCAGGATTGGAATGGGAAGGAGCTGGATATCACATCTCATGCTAAAGGAAGGGTCTCAGGTTTGGAACGGGAAGGAGTTGGATATCACATCTCATGTTATAGGAAGGGTCTCAGGTTTGGTATAAACATTGAGATATCACATCTCTGCTATCGGAAGTGTCTCAGGATTGGAATGGGAAGGAGTTGGATATCCCATCTCATGTTATAGGACGGGTCTCAGGTTTGTTATTAGAATCATTGAGATATCATATTGCATGCTGTAGGAAGGGTCTAAGGGTTGGAATGTGAAGGACTTGGATATCACATCTCATGCTATAGATAGGCTCTTAGGTTTGGAAAGGGAAGGAGTTGGATATCACATTTCATGTTAGAGGAAGAATCTCAGGTTTGGTATTAGAAGCATTGAGATATCACATCTCATGCTAGTGGAAGGGTCTCAGGATTGGAATGGGGAGGAGTTGGATATCACATCTCATGCTATAGGAAGGGTCTCAGGTTTGGTATAAGCATTGAGATATCACATCTCATGCTATAGGACGGGTCTCAGGATTGGAATGGAAGGAGTTGGATATCACATCTCATGTTATAGGAAGGATCTCAGGTTTGGTATTAGAAGCATTGAGACATCACATCTCATGCTATAGGAAGGGTCTCAGGGTTGGAATGGGAAGGAGTTGGATATCACATCTCATCCAATAGGAAGGGTCTCAGGTTTGGAATGGGAAGGAATTGGATATCACATCTCATGTTATAGGAAGGATCTCAGGTTTGGTATTAGAAGCATTGAGATATCACATCTCATGCTATAGGAAGGGTCTTAGGATTGGAATGTGAAGGATTTGGATATCACATCTCATGCTAAAGGAAGGGTCTCAGGTTTGGTAGAAGCATTGAGATATCACGTCTCTGCTATCGGAAGGGTCTCAGGATTGGATTGGGAAGGAGTTGGATATCCCTTTTCATGCTATAGGAAGGGTCTCAGGATTTGAATGGCAAGGAGTTGGATATCACATCTCATGCCATAGGAAGGGTCTCAGGTTTGGTATAAGCATTGAGATATCACATCTCTGCTATCGGAAGGGTCTCAGGATTGGATTGGGAAGGAGTTGGATATCCCTTCTCATGCTATAGGAAGTGTCTCAGGTTGGAATGGGAAGGAGTTGGATATCATATCTCATGTTATAGGAAGGGTCTCAGGATTCGAATGGGAAGGAGTTGGATACCACATCTCATGATAAAGGAAGGGTCTAAGGTTTGGAAGGGGAAGGATTTGGATATCACATCTCATGTTATAGGACGGTCTCAGGTTTGGTATTTGAAGCATTGAGATATCAAGTCTCATGGTATAAGAAGGGTCTCAGAATTGGAATGGGAAGGAGTTGGATATCACACCTCAAGCTATAGGAAGGGTCTCAGGATTGGAATGGGAAGGAGTTTGATATCATATCTCATGCCATAGTATGGGTCTCAGGTTTGGTAGAAGCATTGGGATATCACATCTCATGCTATCGGAAGGGTATCAGTATTGGATTTGGACGAAGTTGGATATCCCATCTCATGCTATAGGAAGGGTCTCAGGTTGGAATGGGAAGGAGTTGGATATCACATTTCATGTTATAGGAAGGGTCTCAGGATTGGAATGGGAAGGACTTGGATATCATATCTCATGCTATAGGACGGGTCTCAGGTTTGTTATTAGAATCATTGAGATATCATATTGCATGCTGTAGGAAGGGTCTAAGGATTGGAATGGGAAGGACTTGGATATCACATCTCATGCTATAGGTAGGCTCTCAGGTTTGGAAAGGGAAGGAGTTCGATATCACATTTCATGTTAGAGGAAGGATCTCAGGTTTGGTATTAGAAGCATTGAGATATCACATCTTATGCTATAGGAAGGGTCTCAGGATTGGAATGGGAAGTAGTTGGATATCACATCTCATGCTATAGGAAGGGTCTCAGGTTTGTTATTAGAATCATTGAGATATCATATTGCATGCTGTAGGAAGGGTCTAAGGATTGGAATGGGAAGGACTTGGATATCACATCTCATGCTATAGGTAGGCTCTCAGGTTTGGAAAGGGAAGGAGTTCGATATCACATTTCATGTTAGAGGAAGGATCTCAGGTTTGGTATTAGAAGCATTGAGATATCACATCTCATGCTATAGGACGGGTCTCAGGATTGGAATGGAAGGAGTTGGATATCACATCTCATATTATAGGAAGGATCTCAGGTTTGGTATTAGAAGCATTGAGACATCACATCTCATGCTATAGGAAGGGTCTCAGGGTTGGAATGGGAAGGAGTTGGACATCACATCTCATCCAATAGGAAGGGTCTCAGGTTTGGAATGGGAAGGAATTGGATATCACATCTCATGTTATAGGAAGGATCTCAGGTTTGGTATTAGAAGCATTGAGATATCACATCTCATGCTATAGGAAGGGTTTTAGGATTGGAATGTGAAGGATTTGGATATCACATCTCATGCTAAAGGAAGGGTCTCAGGTTTGGTAGAAGCATTGAGATATCACGTCTCTGCTATCGGAAGGGTCTCAATACTTCTAATACCAAACCTGAGATCCTTCCGATAACATGAGATGTGATATCTCAATACTTCTAATACCAAACCTGAGATCCATCCTATAACATGAGATGTGATATCCAACTCCTTCCCTTTCCAAACCTAAGAGCCTATCTATAGCATGAGATGTGATATCCAGGTCCTTCCCATTCCAATCCTTAGACCCTTCCTACAGCATGCAATATGATATCTCAATGATTCTAATAACAAACCTGAGACCCGTCCTATTGCATGAGATATGATATCCAAGTACTTCCCATTCCAATCCTGAGACCCTTCCTATAACATGAAATGTGATATCCAACTCCTTCCCATTCCAACCTGAGACCCTTCCTATAGCATGAGATGGGATATCCAACTTCTTCCAAATCCAATACTGATACCCTTCCGATAGCATGAGATGTGATATCCCAATGCTTCTACCAAACCTGAGACCCATACTCTGGCATGAGATGTGATATCAAACTCCTTCCCATTCCAATCCTGAGACCCTTCGTATAGCTTGAGGTGTGATATCCAACTCCTTCCCATTCCAATTCTGAGACCCTTCTTATACCATGAGACTTGATATCTCAATGCTTCTAATACCAAACCTGAGACCCGTCCTATAACATGAGATGTGATATCCAAATCCTTCCCCTTCCAAACCTTAGACCCTTCCTTTATCATGAGATGTGATATCCAACTCCTTCCCATTCCAATCCTGAGACCCTTCCGATATCATGAGATTTGTTATCTCAATGCTTCTAATATCAAACTTGAGACCCTCCCTATAGCATGAGATGTGACATCCAAGTCCTTCCCATTCCAATCCTGAGACCCTTCCTATAGCATGAGATGTGATATCTCTATGCTTCTAATACCAAACCTGAGACCCTTCCTATAACATGAGATGGGATATCCAACTCCTTCCCATTCCAATCCTGAGACCTTTCCGATAGCAGAGATGTGATATCTCAATGCTTTTACCAAACCTGAGAACCTTCCTATGGCCTGAGATGTTATATACAACTCCTTCCCATTCCAATCCTGAGACCCTTCCTTTAGCATGAGATGTGATATCTCAATGCTTATACCAAATCTGAGACCCTTCCTATAGCATGAGATGTGATATCTCAATGCTTATACCAGACCTGAGAGCCTACCTATAACATGAGATGTGATATCCAAGTCCATCCCATTCCAATCCTTAGACCCTTCCTACAGCATGCGATGTGATATCTCAATGATTCTAATACCAAACCAGAGACTCTTCCTATAACATGAGATGGGATATCCAACTCCTTCCCATTCCAATCCTGAGCCGCTTCCGATAGCAGAGATGTGATATCTCAATGCTTATACCAAACCTGAGACCCTTCCTATAACATGAGATGTGATATCCAACTCCTTCCCGTTCCAAACCTGAGACACTAACTATAGCATATGTGATACCCACCTCCTTCCCATTCCAAACATGAGACCCTTCCTATAGCAAGAAAGAAATATCCAACTCCTACCCATTCCAATCCTGAGACCCTTCCTATAGCAAGAGATGTGATATCCAAATCCTTCCCATTCCAATCCTGAGACCCTTCCTATAACATGAGATATGATATCCAACTCCTTCCCATTCCAACCTGAGACACTTCCTATAGCATGAGAAGGGATATCCAACTCCTTCCCAATCCAATCCTGAGACCGTTCTGATAGCAGAGATGTGATATCTCAATGCTTATACCAAACCTGAGACCCTTCCTATGGCATGAGATGTGAAATCCAACTCCTTGCCATTCAAATCCTGAGACCCTTCCTATAGCATGAGAAGGGATATCCAACTCCTTCCCAATCCAATCCTGAGACCCTTCCGAAAGCAGAGACGTGATATCTCAATGCTTCTACCAAACCTGAGACCCTTCCTTTAGCATGAGATGTGATATCCAAATCCTTCACATTCCAATCCTGAGACCCTTCCTATAGCATGAGATGTGATATCTCAATGCTTCTAATACGAAACCTGAGATCCTTCCTATAACATGAGATGTGATATCCAATTCCTTCCCATTCCAAACCTGAGACCCTTCCTATTGGATGAGATGTGATATCCAACTCCTTCCCATTCCAACCCTGAGACCCTTCCTATAGCATGAGATGTGATGTCTCAATGCTTCTAATACCAAACCTGAGATCCTTCCTATAACATGAGATGTGATATCCAACTCCTTCCATTCCAATCCTGAGACCCGTCCTATAGCATGAGATGTGATATCTCAATGCTTATACCAAACCTGAGACCCTTCCTATAGCATGAGATGTGATATCCAACTGCTTCCCATTCCAATCCTGAGACCCTTCCTATAGCATGAGATGTGATATCTCAATGCTTCTAATACCAAACCTGAGATCCTTCCTCTAACATGAAATGTGATATCCAACTCCTTCCCTTTCCAAACCTAAGAGCCTATCTATAGCATAAGATGTGATATCCAAGTCCTTCACATTCCAACCCTTAGACCCTTCCTACAGCATGCAATATGATATCTCAATGATTCTAATAACAAACCTGAGACCCGTCCTATAACATGAGATGGGATATCCAACTCCTTCCCATTCCAATCCTGAGACACTTCCGATAGCAGAGATGTGATATCTCAATGCTTATACCAAACCTGAGACCCTTCCTATAACATGAGATGTGATATCCAAATCCTTCCCGTTCCAAACCTGAGACCCTTCCTTTAGCATGAGATGTGATATCCAGCTCCTTCCCATTCCAATCCTGAGACACTTCCGATAGCATGAGATGTGATATCTCAATGCTTCTAATATCAAAACTGAGACCCTCCCTATAGCATGATATGTGATATCTAAGTCCTTCCCATTCCAATCCTGAGACCCTCCCTATAGCATGAGATGTGATATCCAACTCCTTCCCATTCCAATCCTGAGACCCTTCCTATAGCATGAGATATGATATCTCAATACTTCTAATACCAAACGTGAGATCCTTCCGATAACATGAGATGTGATATCCAAATCCTTCCCCTTCCAAACCTGAGACCCTCCCTTTAGCATGAGATGTGATATCCAACTCCTGCCCATTCCATTCCTGAGACCCTTCTGATAGCATGAGATGTGATATCTCAATGCCTCTAATACCAAACCTGAGATCCTACCTCTAACATGAAATGTGATATCCAACTCTTTCCCCTTCCAAACCTGAGAGCCTTCCTATAGCATGAGATGTGATATCCAAGTCCTTCCCATTCCAATCCTGAGACCCTTCCTATAGCTTGAGATGTGATATCCAACTCCTTCCCATTCCAATTCTGAGACCCTTCCTATACTATGAGACTTGATATCTCAATGCTTCTAATACCAAAGGTGAGACCCGTAATATAACATGAGATGTGATATCCAAATCCTCCCCCTTCCAAACCTTAGACCCTTCCTTTATCATGAGATGTGATATCCAACTCCTTCCCATTCCAATCCTGAGACCCTTCCGATATCATGAGATGTGATATCTCAAAGCTTCTAATATCAAACTTGAGACCCTCCCTATAGCATGAGATGTGATATCCAAGTCCTTCCCATTCCAATCCTGAGACCCTTCCTATAGCATGAGATGTGATATCTCAATGCTTCTAATACCAAACCTGAGACCCTTCCTATAACATGAGATGGGAATATCCAACTCCTTCCCATTCCAATCCTGAGACCCTTCCGATAGCAGAGATGTGATATCTCAATGCTTATACCAAACCTGAGATCCTTCCTATAACATGAGATGTGATATCCAACTCCTTCCCATTCCAATCCTGAGACACTTCCTATAGCATGAGATGTGATATCTCACTGCTTATACCAAACCTGAGACCCTTCCCATAGCATGATATGTGATATCCAACTCCTTCCCATTCCAATCCTCAGACCCTTCCTATAGCATGAGATGTGATATCTCAATGCTTCTAATATCAAACTTGAGACCCTACCTATAGCATGAGATGTGATATCCAAGTCCTTCCCATTACAATCCTGAGACACTTCCTATAGCATGAGATGTGATATCCAACTCCTTCCCATTCCAATCCTGAGACCCTTCCTATAGCATGAGATATGATATCTCAATACTTCTAATACCAAACGTGAGATCCTTCCGATAACATGAGATGTGATATCCAAATCCTTCCCCTTCCAAACCTGAGACCCTCCTCCCAGGGAAACTAAAACTACCTCAGCCTCTATCCCGCTGGGAAATGAGTCTGAGGAGAAGGATGCTCCTGTAATCTCTTCTTCCTCGTAGGAGGAGAAGGCCAGATTAGCGGAGTAGACCCCCAAAGGTCTAACCTTACACCGGGGATCCCCCTTCACGTGGTCAGTTGCTCCACAAGCAAAACAAGATCCATTGGGTCTGTTTACATAGGGAGGCTTATTGTAAGACAGTGTGCTGATCAATGGAGTAGATACTCCAGCTCTTAGGGATAGTGGGTGCAGTCGAACTGTAGTGGATTCTACCTTGGTAGACTCAGAGGAAGTTGCCAGAGCTACTCTGATGCCCACTAAGTTGGCTGACGGCCCACTCCGTATGTTCCCAGTAATACCTGTAAATCTTACTTTAAATGGTACAGCAGTCAGGATTCCAGTGAGCATTCAGAGAAACGTCCTGGGAAAGGTCTTGTTAGGTAATGATCTCAGAGCTTTAGGGCTCATAGGAGACACTGCCGAAAGACCCTACACACGGTCTCAAGCACGGGCAGCATTGGCCAAGACCAATACGCCGCCCCAGCCGAAGGGGAAACCCAAGGCGAAAGGAGTCAACAAGTCAAGACGAGGGAAAGAGAATATTCCCCCGAGCTCGCCTACCACTGCGGTGGAGGAAGTTGGTCAATCGCCCGGGCCTGAGGAGGAGGTGGCGATGCCTGAAGTATTTGACCCCAACGACCATCCTGAACTAAAAGACTTGTTAGTTGAAGGAGGTCCTGATAGGGACGAATTCAGTAAAGGCCAACGTGAGTGCCCATCTCTGGAAGGCCTAAGGAGACAGGCCTGCTCCCAGCTTGAGGGTGAACCTCCTGGGACGCATAGGATTTATTGGGAAGGTGGACTCCTGTATAGTGAGCCCACAGAGTCTACAGAAGGAGACCATAGGAGGTTGGTGGTTCCCCTTGCTGTTAGGCCCTTCCTCCTGCAGTTGGCGCATGAAGTGCTCCTTGCTGGTCACCTTGGTATTAAGAGGACCAAGTAAAGGTTATCCATGCACTTCTACTGGCCCAAGATGGGGGTGCAAGTAGAAAGTCACTGCAGGAGTTGTGCCTCCTGCCAGTTATCTGGTAAGGTTGGCTCGACAATCCAAGCTCCGTTGGTACCGCTCCCAGTTGTGGGGGTACCATTTGAAAGGGTAGGGATCGACATCGTTGGTCCCCTTGACCCGCAAACATCCTCGGGCAATAGGTTTATCCTGGTGCTGGTCGACCATGCAACCAGATATCCTGAGGCCATCCCATTGAAAACTGTAACTGCCAAGTCAGTTGCAAAAGCTTTACTTGGCATATTTACTAGGGTTGGCTTCCCTAAAGAAGTTGTGTCAGATCGTGGCAGCAACTTTATGTCGAAGTATATGCAGGCTATGTGGAAAAAATGTGGGGTCACCTACAAGTTCTCTTCTGCATACCACCCCCAGACCAATGGTCTGGTGGAACGTTTCAACAGAACGTTAAAAAGCATGATTGGGGCTCTGGAGAAGCTTCAGAGAAGACAATGGGATCTTCTTTTACCATGCTTACTGTTTGCCTACCGAGAGGTACCACAGGAGGGTGTTGGCTTCAGCCCCTTCAAACTTCTGTTTGGTCATCCTGTACGGGGACCCTTAGCCATAGTCAAAGAGGGATGGGAGATGCCCACTCCCCCTGTTACTACCAACGTAGTTGATTATGTGCTAGGGCTCAGAAAACGGATGGTACTTCTGATGGGCTTGGCTAGTGATAAATTGAAGGCAGTACAAGCGCTGGTGAAACATTGGTACGACCAGAAAGCTTCCCTCATCAACTTTACACCTGGTCAGCAAGTCCTGATCATGAATCCCATAAAGCCTTGAGCTTTACAGGACAAATGGTCAGGCCCTTACACAGTGGTGGAGCCCCTGGGTGAGGTTAACTATTTAGTGGACCTTGGAAGGCCTGGACAGGCTCCAAAAGTGTTTCACGTGAATAGGCTGAAGGCTTTCGTCCCAAGAGTCGAAATCGCAGCACTGTTACTGGCTTCAGATGTTGAGGAAGAGGAGTCTGAACCTCTCCCCGACCTGTTCCAAAGCGGTCCTTCAGATAGCTCC
Organism: Ambystoma mexicanum; assembly: GCF_040938575.1. Taxonomy (NCBI): domain Eukaryota; kingdom Metazoa; phylum Chordata; class Amphibia; order Caudata; family Ambystomatidae; genus Ambystoma; species Ambystoma mexicanum. Next base: position 5,740,890 of record NC_090922.1, on the reverse strand, counting down.
TTTGAGGGTGTCCGAGTGGCCCCTCACCTGACTTCTGATCAGCAGGCTGAGGTGAAATGTTTGCTTAGGCAGTTTTCCCCCGTTTTCACAGTCGCCTGGTTTGACACCTTGGTGCAAACATAACATAGACACAGGAGACAGTGTACCTACCAAAAGTAGGGGATACAGGATGTCAGACAAAGTACGGTCTTATATTAAGACCGAGGTCAACAAGATGTTAGACCTTGGGGTGATTGAACCCTCTAGTAGTCCTTGGTCCAGCCCTGTGGTTTTCGTTCCAAAGGCAGGCACTTCTGAATTGAGGTTCTGTGTGGATTACAGGGCTCTGAATGCTGTCACCAAGACAGATGCACACCCCTTGCCTCGAACAGATGAGCTGGTGGATACTTTGGGTGCCTCCAAGTACCTCAGCACGTTTGACCTCACTGCTGGCTATTGGCAAATAGCTTTAGCAGAACATGCCAAGGAGAAGACAGCGTTTTCTACTCCAGACGGCCTTTACCAATTCCGGGTAATGCCGTTCGGGTTGAAGAATGCACCTGCCACTTTCCAGAGGCTTGTGCATCATGTTTTGAATGGGTTGGACGAATTCTGTCTTGCATATCTGGACGATATAGCAGTTTTCAGTGCCACCTGACCATGTGAAACACCTCGGGATTGTGCTCCAGGCTCTTCAGAAAGCACACTTGACCATAAAGGCTAGTAAATGCCAGATTGGACAAGGCTCAGTGTTTTACCTTGGACATGAAGTAGGTGGAGGGAGGATACAGCCTCTACCCAGTAAAGTACAAGCAGTACAAGACTGGCCTACCCCCACTACACAAACCCAAGTGAGAGCCTTCTTAGGACTCATGGGGTATTACCGCAATTTTGTGGCAGACTATGGCACCATAGCTGCCCCTCTGACTGCCCTCACAACTCTGAAGAAACCCAAGAAGGTAACTTGGACCGACGAGTGTGAGAAGGCCTTCAATGGCTTAAAAGACTCCTTGTGCCAGGCCCCTGTCCTCAGGGCCCCTGATTATCAAAGACCTTTTATCGTGCAGACGGACGCCTCTGACACTGGGATAGGAGCTGTACTATCGCAAGTAGATGAGAAGGGTAAGGAACACCCTATTGGTTTTATTAGTCGCCAGTTTAAGGACAGAGAGCTCAGATGGTCCACGGTAGAGAAAGAATGTTTCTCTGTTGTGTGGGCCCTAAGGAAGCTGAGGCCCTACCTCTATGGGACCCACTTCACTGTGAAAACTGACCATAAGCCCTTAAAGTGGCTAATAAACATGAAGGGGGAGAATCCAAAGTTGCTTAGTGGTCCATAAGTCTACAAGGCTTCGACTTCACTATTGAGCATAGGCCAGGTGTCCAACATAGCAATGCTGATGGGTTGTGGAGAATGTTTAACCGACCTGAACAAGAGACTCATCCAGGGGTGGATTAGTTCCCCCTGTCCATAGTCTGGGAGGGGCGAGTGTTAGGAAAGATTTCGTAATTGTAGGTAATTTTCCTTCCATGTGGCAACCCCTAAACTTTTTGCTGTTGTTTTTCACCTTGTTCTCGACTTTGCCCGAGAAGTGCAGCCTTCTGCCGCACTCCTCTGGGCTTTCGCTCCTTTCTTAAGGGGAAACTGTCATGCCCTTAAGACAGTCAGTACCAGGAAACGCTGGTTTCCGTAGTTTCTTGTATCATGTTGCAGCTTTCGTGCAACATGACACAAGAGGGCACTGTAAACTAAGTTACTGCTCTCTTGGGTCTCTAGCCTTCTACAGGCCCTAGATACTCTTTCAGGATTGTAACTGATCGGTGCAAGTGATTCACGGACGGGAATGGTGGCAGCGATCGTTTCTTGTGTTTTGAGATCCTTTTGGCGTGCTAAGCGCGTTTCTCGCGCTTAACCCAAAATGGTGGCCTAGATCCCAAAATGGCCAGACCACGAGGCTCCTTTGTCCTGTCCGCTGACCGTCTTGCTCCCTTCACCTTCCCCAGGTCGAGCCGACCTGGGGCCTTCCTTATTTGGGCATGTGCTTTCCCGCGAAACACAGATGCTTTCGCAGGCTTCTACATGTCTTGTGTGTGCCTCCAGGATGTGGGCTGGGATGTCTGGTCCCAATACACATCCTGGGTGCCAGAGAGTCTAGGGTGGTGTGAATGCCTGGGACCACCGTGGTCCGTGATAGGTCCACGAATGGTGTGAGTGTTGATGAGCGGATCTCCCATTGGGTCCCCTCCGTTTTGGCGCGAAGGGAACCGTGGATAAGAGGGGGCTGGAAACACCACTACCATGTCGATCTCCTGAGTTCTCACGAACGAAGGAATACAGGAGCCAAGTATCCTGCAACCAAGAGGCTGAACCGAGGAATCGCTGGTGACCCACTGAAGGACTGCTCCTCTGCACTGCTGTCGCCTTGTGAAACCCTTTTCACCTTTGATCGAACCAGAAGGCCTGTACTGGTACTTCGACCCTTGGAATAGCGGGGACAGCTATTCTCGGCATTTTCACCATCTCCTGCTAGTAAGCCTTCGGAAGCGTCTCTGGGCCATCCAGCAGACTGACCAGCCTACACAGGAGTCTTGCTCTGTAACCGCCGCCAGGTTGTGTAGTATATCGAGTCCTTGTCACTCTCACATGATTCGTACACTTGGCGTTCCCAGGTCTGAAGTGAGTAGTGTTATTGCATGCTGTAGGAAGGGTCTAAGGATTGGAATGGGAAGGACTTGGATATCACATCTCATGCTATGGATAGGCTCTCAGGTTTGGAAAGGGAAGGAGTTGGATATCACATTTCATGTTAGAGGAAGGATCTCAGGTTTGGTATTAGAGGCATTGAGATATCACATCTCATGCTATAGGAAGGGTCTCAGGATTGGAATGGGAAGGAGTTGGATATCACATCTCATGCTAAAGGAAGGGTCTCAGGTTTAGTATAAGCATTGAGATATCACATCTCATGCTATAGGAAGGGTCTCAGGATTGGAATAGAAGGAGTTGGATTTCACATCTCATGTTATAGGAAGGATCTCAGGTTTGGTATTAGAAGCATTGAGACATCACATCTCATGCTATAGGAAGGGTCTCAGGATTGGAATGGGAAGGAGTTGGATATCACATCTCATGCTATAGGAAGGGTCTCAGGTTTGGTATAAGCATTGAGATATCACATCTCATGCTATAGGAAGGGTCTCAGGATTGGAATGGGAAGGAGTTGTATGTGACATCTCATGCCGTAGGAAGGGTCTCAGGTTTGGTATAAGCATTGAGATATCACATCTCTGCTATCGGAAGGGTCTCAGGATTGCAATGGGAAGGAGTTGGATATCCCATCTCATGTTATAGGAAGAGTCTCAGGTTTGGTATTAGAAGCATTGAGATATCACATCTCATGCTATAGGAAGTGTCTCAAGATTGGAATGGGAAGGACTTGGATATCACATATCATGCTATAGGGAGGGTCTCAAGTTTGATATTAGAAGCATTGAGATATCACATCTCATGCTATAGGAAGGGTCTCAGGATTGGAATGGGAAGGAGTTGGATATCACATCTCATGCTATAGGAAGGGTCTCAGGTTTGGTATAAGCAGTGAGATATCACATCTCATGCTATAGGAAGTGTCTCAGGATTGGAATGGGAAGGAGTTGGATATCACATCTCATGTTATAGGAAGGATCTCAGGTTTGGTATAAGCATTGAGATATCACATGTTTGCTATCGGAAGGGTCTCAGGATTGGAATGGGAAGGAGTTGGATATTCCCATCTCATGTTATAGGAAGGGTCTCAGGTTTGGTATTAGAAGCATTGAGACATCACATCTCATGCTATAGGAAGGGTCTCAGGATTGGAATGGGAAGGACTTGGATATCACATCTCATGCTATAGGGAGGGTCTCGAGTTTGATATTAGAAGCATTGAGATATCACATCTCATGATATCGGAAGGGTCTCAGGATTGGAATGGGAAGGAGTTGGATATCACATCTCATGATAAAGGAAGGGTCTAAGGTTTGGAAGGGGAAGGATTTGGATATCACATCTCATGTTATAGGACGGGTCTCAGGTTTGGTATTAGAAGCATTGAGATATCAAGTCTCATGGTATAGGAAGGGTCTCAGAATTGGAATGGGAAGGAGTTGGATATCACATCTCAGGCTATAGGAAGGGTCTCAGGATTGGAATGGGAAGGAGTTTGATATCACATCTCATGCCATAGTATGGGTCTCAGGTTTGGTATAAGCATTGGGATATCAAATCTCATGCTATCGGAAGGGTATCAGGATTGGAATTCCAAGGAGTTGGATATCCCATCTCATGCTATAGGAAGGGTCTCAGGTTGGAATGGGAAGGAGTTGGATATCACATCTCATGCTAAAGGGAGGGTCTCAGGTTTGGAAGGGGAAGGATTTGGATATCACATCTCATGTTATAGGAAGGATCTCAGGTTTGGTATAAGAAGCATTGAGATATCACATCTCATGCTATCGGAAGAATCTCAGATTTGGTATTAGAGGCATTGAGATATCACATCTCATGCTATCATAAGGGTCTCAGGATTGGAATGGGAAGGAGTTGGATATCACATCTCATGCTATAGGAAGGGTCTCAGGTTTGGAACGGGAAGGAGTTGGATATCACATCTCATGTTATAGGAAGAGTCTCAGGTTTGGTATAAGCATTGAGATATCAAATCTCTGCAATCGGAAGTGTCTCAGGATTGGGATGGGAAGGAGTTGGATATCACATCTCATGCTATAGGAAGGGTCTCAGGTTTGGAACGGGAAGGAGTTGGATATCCCATCTCATGTTATAGGACTGGTCTCAGGTTTGGTATTAGAAGCATTGAGATATCACATCTCTGCTATCGGAAGTGTCTCAGGATTGGAATGGGAAGGAGTTGGATATCATATCTCATGTTATAGGACGGGTCTCAGGTTTGTTATTAGAATCATTGAGATATCATATTGCATGCTGTAGGAAGGGTCTAAGGATTGGAATGGAAGGACTTGGATATCACATCTCATGCTATAGGTAGGCTCCCAGGTTTGGAAAGGGAAGGAGTTGGATATCACATTTAATGTTAGAGGAAGGATCTCAGGTTTGATATTAGAGCCATTGGATATCACATCTCATGCTATAGGAAGGGTCTCAGGATTGGAATGGGAAGGAGTTGGATATCACATCTCATGCTATAGGAAGGGTTTTAGGTTTGGTATAAGCATTGAGATATCACATCTCATGCTATAGGAAGGGTCTCAGGATTGGAATGGGAAGGATCTGTATATGACATCTCATGCCATAGGAAGGGTCTCAGGTTTGGTATTAGAAGCATTGAGATATCAAATCTCATGCTATAGGAAGTGTCTCAGGATTGGAATGGGAAGGACTTGGATATCACATCTCATGCTATAGGAAGGGTCTCAGGTTTGGTATAAGCAGTGAGATATCACATCTCATGCTATAGGAAGTGTCTCAGGATTGGAATGGGAAGGAGTTGGATATCACATCCCATGTTATAGGAAGGATCTCAGGTTTGGTATAAGCATTGAGATATCACATGTTTGCTATCGGAAGGGTCTCAGGATTATAATGGGAAGGAGTTGGATATTCCCATCTCATGTTATAGGAAGGGTCTCAGGTTTGGTATTAGAAGCATTGAGACATCACATCTCATGCTGTAGGAAGGGTCTCAGGATTGGAATGGGAAGGACTTGGATATCACATCTCATGCTATAGGGAGGGTCTCGAGTTTGATATTAGAAGCATTGAGATATCACATCTCATGATATCGGAAGGGTCTCAGGATTGGAATGGGAAGGAGTTGGATATCACATCTCATGATAAAGGAAGGGTCTAAGGTTTGGAAGGGGAAGGATTTGGATATCACATCTCATGTTATAGGACAGGTCTCAGGTTTGGTATTAGAAGCATTGAGATATCAAGTCTCATGGTATAGGAAGGGTCTCAGAATTGGAATGGGAAGGAGTTGGATATCACATCTCGTTATAGGAAGGGTCTCAGGATTGGAATGGGAAGGAATTGGATATCATATCTCATGTTATAGGACCGGTCCCAGGTGTTATGTACAAAGGGAGGCTTTCACATAACCAGTAGTTTAAAGGTAAAGAACCTTTTATTTGCAAGTTGATGACATAAGACGACCCCCAGCAGGAGGAGTACAATCTTCCCACTAAGGCCCTGCTTCTTCACTGGCTCTCCTTGGAACCCTGCTACATAAGATGCAGTTCTATGTTCTATAGTATCTAAGTGACAATAGACATAGTGAAGGAAATATTATACACTCATGGTTTAACAGGTAAACATTGGAAACACTGCACATCCTAACACCTCTCCTCCTTAAACATAACAAGTAACTGTGTGGGTGAGGACCCACTAAAATTGAAACCTGTAAAACACATATTGAACAACTGAAATTGAAACCTGTAATGTTGGGTCAAATCAAGTGCATGAAATAAGTGCAAGTTATGAAGATGAGTCATATTGTGAGGATGGCAGAGAAGTGGTATTTACAGTGAATGCTGTCAATGGCAGAGTGAAAATGCAGAAACCTTATGCTGAGGTTGTAATTCGAGGTGTACCTGGGTCATGAGATCACTGGGGAAGGGGTTAGACCCAAGGAGGAGGCTATTGAGGCCATAAAAAGAATGGAGGAGCCTAAGTCTAAAGGGGATATACTATCATTTTTGGGACTGGTGGAGTTTTACGGCAAATTTGTCAAGGGGTTAGCAGAAATGTCGAGGAATATGAGATTTCTCACTCGCAAGGGAGTCGTTTTTAAATGGTGTGACCGGTGCAAGAAAGAATTTTTGATGATAAAAGAGGCTATTGTCAATGCTCCCATTTTGAAAATATTTGAGGAAAGTAAACCCACATTGCTTTTTGTTGATGCCAGTGATTATGGTGTTGGGGCTGTTCTGATGCAGGAGGATCAGACAGGTTTACAGACTGTGGCTTTTGCGTCCAGGTCTTTGAAGGGCCCAGAATCTAGATATTCAGTTATTGAGAAGGAGGCTCTAGCATGCGTTTGGGGTGTCGAGAAATTTAAAAGATTCTTGTGGGGGAGGAGTTTCACCATTTGCACTGACCATAAACCCTTGGTTGGAATTTTTACGAAAGGTGGTTTGGAGGGAGTGTCAAGACGCATTATGAAATGGGTCACGGCATTGCAAGGGTTACAGTTTACCATGCTCCACGTAAAGGGGGAGGTTAATGTGGTTGCAGACGCCTTGTCTAGATCTGTCCAGAGGGAAATTTCTGACGATAGTGACTTTACAAGTTCAGAGGAGAGTGCAGAAATATTCCAGGTGCATGAAACATTAAAGAAAAGTGAGTGGGATGTGTCTTGCACGGAGGATGTTGTATATCAAGGAGTACTTACTCTGGTTGCAGAAGGTAAAATTAAGAGCCACAGGGGCGAGATGAATGGTTTTGCCAAAGTGAGGGAGGAACTATGGATTCAGGATGGTTATTTATACAAGGGTCACCAGATGGTTGTGCCAGTCGGTATGAGGAAGTCTGTCTTGGAGTTGGCCCATGTTGGGCATTTAGGTCTGGCCAGGACGAAGGGACTTGTGAGGTCTGAATTTTGGTGGGTTTCAATTTTAGTGGGTCCTCACCCACACAGTTACTTGTTATGTTTAAGGAGGAGAGGTGTTAGGATGTGCAGTGTTTCCAATGTTTACCTGTTAAACCATGAGTGTATAATATTTCCTTCACTATGTCTATTGTCACTTAGATACTATAGAACATAGAACTGCATCTTATGTAGCAGGGTTCCAAGGAGAGCCAGTTGCCGGTCTGTTCTCTTCGCTCCTTTTAGCATTCTGCGAGGCGCGTCTTGGATTCCACGTACTCTGCCTCTGAACAACCTTTGACACCTTCAGCACTGAACCCTGACTCTCATCCAACTTGGGTTTACCATTGTTCACAGTATCCGATTGAAGAACTTCAATGCACTTATCTGTGTGTTCCACCATTTTCGCTATCTCAATTGCTCGATCCAAAGTGGGGTTCCTCTCTTTCCATAGTTCTTTCCTAATACTGTCATTGGAACATTTAATCATTAGCTGGTCTCTCAAGTGCTCATCCTGACAGTGAGTGAATTTGCATTTCACTGCTAAGCCCCTTAAAGCCGTGACAAAATCCTCGATACTTTCCCCATTCTTCTGCTCTCTCGTGGCAAATTTATATCTTTCCAATATAATGTTCTCCTCCACTCTAAAATGCCTGTCCAGTTTGGCTAATGTCCTTTCATATGGACCAGCATCCAAAATGTCAGAAGGCTCCGGCAATCTCTTTAAGACCTCTTGGCCTGCAGTTCCCAAACAGTGAAATAGCAATGCCTCCTTGCGCTCATTGGAGTAGTTGGCACCAAACACTGCTAAGGAATATTTGCTGAATCCTTCCTTCCAGTCTTCCCATCTAACCCTGGGTTCACCTGGCACTGCCAGAAAAAACACAGGAGCAGGCACATTTGCCATGTCTCAAAGTTGCAGAATAGAATAACAAGCTTGCAATTCTGGTTTAACCAATAGAGCTCCCACCCAAACAGGTAGGTGACACTAATTAAAAGATAGCTGCTTGGTTATGTACTCACCCTGGAGCGCCTCACCAGGGTCATCGGCGGCGACTCCTTTCTCAACCTTGCTCAGTGTGGGGCCGCTCGGAAAACACACAACCCAAAATCCAATTATAAAAGTGCCAAAGCCGTGTCTTTGCCAGCCCGGTCTCCACAAGTTCAACAAAATTGCAGGGGTCCAATTCCAGCTCCCACAGACCACGGAGCCTCCAGGGGTTTTCCTCTGGCGCTAGCAATGTCCCTCCGGTGGATGCCACACACTGGATGTCAGGCCGTCAATAATCCACTGAAAAAGGCCCTCCCTCAGGCAAGTCAGGCTGGCTCCGCTCCACAGCCAGCACACTTGATCTGTAGAAAAGGCGCTGGGGGTCGTCCTCCGGGTCCCAGTCAAAATCCTTGTCGCCAAATGTTATGTACAAAGGGAGGCTTTCACATAACCAGTAGTTTAAAGGTAAAGAACCTTTTATTTGCAAGTTGATGACATAAGACGACCCCCAGCAGGAGGAGTACAATCTTCCCACTAAGGCCCTGCTTCTTCACTGGCTCTCCTTGGAACCCTGCTACATAAGATGCAGTTCTATGTTCTATAGTATCTAAGTGACAATAGACATAGTGAAGGAAATATTATACACTCATGGTTTAACAGGTAAACATTGGAAACACTGCACATCCTAACACCAGGTCTGGTATTAGAAGCATTGAGATATCACATCTCATGCTATAGGAGGAGTCTCAGGATTGGAATGGGAAGGAGTTGGATATCACGTTTCATGTTATACGAAGGGTCTCAGGATTGGAATGGGAAGGAGTTGAATATCACATCTCATGCTAAAGGAAGGGTATCAGGTTTGATAGAAGCATTGAGATATCACATCTCATGCTATAGGAAGGAACTCAGGATTGGAATGGGAAGGAGTTGGATATCACATCTAATGCCATAGGAAGGGTCATCAGGTTTGGTATAAGCATTGAGATATCACATCTCTGCTATCGGAAGGGTCTCAGGATAGGAATGGGGAGGACTTAGAATTCACATCTCATACTATAGGGAGGGTCTCAGTTTTGATATTAGAAGCATTGAGCTATCACATCTCATGCTATCGGAAGGGTCTCAGGATTGGAATCGGATGGAGTTGGATATCACATCTCAAGCTATCTCAGGATTGGAATGGGAAGGAGTTTGATATTTCATCTCAAGCTATAGGAAGGGTCTCAGGTTTGGAAAGGGAAGGATTTGGATTTCACATCTCATGTTATAGGATGGTTCTCATGTTTGGTTTTAGAAGCATTGAGATATCACATCTCATGCTATCGGAAGGGTCTCAGGTTTGGAATGGGAAGGAGTTGGATATCACATCTCTGCTATCTGAAGGGTCTCAGGATTGGAATGGGAAGGAGTTGGATATCCCATCTCGTTATAGGAAGGGTCTCAGGTTTGGTATTAGAAGCAATGAGATATCACATCTCATGCTATAGGAAGGGTCTAAGGTTTGGAAGGGGACGGATTTGGGTATCACATCTCATGTTATAGGACCGGTCTCAGGTTTGGTATTTGAAGCATTGAGATATCAAGTCTCATGGTATAGGACGGGTCTCAGAATTGGAATGAGAAGGAGTTGGATATCACATCTCAAGCTATAGGAAGGGTCTCATGATTGGAATGGGAAGGAGTTGGATATCACATCTCATGTTATAGGAAGGGTCTCAGGATTGGAATGGGAAGGACTTGGATATCACATCTCATTCTATACGAAGGCTCTCAGGGTTGGAAGGGGAAGGAGTTGGATATCAAATCTCATGCTAAAGGTATGGTCTAAGGTTTGGAAGGGGAGGGATTTGGACATCATATCTCATGTTATTGGAAGGATCTCAGGTTTGGTATTAGAAGCATTGAGATATCACATCTCATGCTATCGGAAGGGTCTTAGGTTTGGTATAAGCATTGAGATATCACATCTCTGCTATCGGAAGGGTCTCAGGATTGGAATGGGAAGGATTTGGACATCACAATTCATGTTATAGGAAGGGTCTCAGGTTTGGTATTAGAAGCATTGAGATATCACATCTCATGCTATAGGAAGGGTCTCAGGATTGGAATGGGAAGGACTTGGATATCACATCTCATGTTATAGGAAGGGTCTCAGGTTTGGTATTAGAAGCATTGAGATATCACATCTCATGCTATAGGAAGGGTCTCAGGATTGGAATGGGAAGGACTTGGATATCACATCTCATGCTATAGGAAGGGTCTCAGGAATGGAATGGAAAGGACTTGGATATCACATCTCATGATAAAGGAAGGGTCTAAGGTTTGGAAGGGGAAGGATTTGGATATCACATCTCATGTTATTGGACCGGTCTCAGGTTTGGTATTAGAAGCATTGAGATATCAAGTCTCATGGTATAGGACGGGAGTTTGATATCACATCTCATGCCATGGTATGGGTGTCAGGTTTTGTAGAAGCATTGGGATATCACATCTCATGCTATCGGAAGGGTATCAGGATTGGATTTGGAAGGAGTTGGATATCCCATCTCATGCTATAGGAAGGGTCTCAGGTTGGAATAGAAGGAGTTGGATATCACATCTCATGTTATAGGAAGGGTCTCAGGATTGGAATGGGAAGGACTTGGATATCACATCTTGTTAGGAAAGATTTCGTAATTGTAGGGAATTTTCCTTCCATGTGGCAACCCCTAAACTTTTTGCTATTGTTTTTAACCTTGTTCTTGACTTTGCCAGAGAAGTACAGCCTTCTGCCGCACTTCTCTGGGCTTTCGCTCCTTTTCTTACGGGGAAACTGACATGCCCTTAAGACAGTCAGTACCGGGGAACCTGTTTCCCGTAGTTTCGTTTATCATGTTGCGGCTTTAGTGCAACATGACACAAGAGGGCACTGTAAGCTAAGTTACAGCTCTCTTGGGTCTCTAGCCTTCTACGGGCCCTAGATTCTCTTTTAGGATGGTATTTGATCGGTGCAAGTCATTCAGGGACTGGAATGGTGGCAGCGATCGTTTTGTTTATTTTGAGCTCCTTTTGGCGTTCTGAGCACGTTTTTCGCACTGAACCCAAAATGGTGGCCTGGCTCCCAAAATGGCCAGTCCACGAGGCTCCTTTGTCCTGTCCACTGACCGTCTTGCTCCCTTGTCTGGGGTGGTGTGAATGCCTGGGACCACCGTGGTCCGTGATTGGTCCACGTATGGTATGTGTGTTGATGTGCGGATCTCCCATTGGCTCCCCTCCGTTTTGGCGCGAAGGGAACCGTGGATAAGAGGGAGCTGGAAACACCACTACCATGTTGATCTCCTGAGTTCTCACGAACGAAGGAATACAGGAGCCAAGTATCCTGCAACCAAGAGGCTGGACCGAGGAATCGCTGGTGACCCGCTGAAGGAATCCTCCTTTTTCACTGCTGTCGTCCTGTGAAACCCTTTCCTCCTTGGATCGAACCAGAAGGCCTGTACTGGTGCTTCGACCTTTGGAATAGCAGGAACAGCTATTCCCGGCGACTTCATCATCTCCTGCCAAGTAAGCCTTCGGAAGTGTCTCTGGGCCATCCAGTTGACTGACCAGCTTACAAGGGAGTCCTGCTCTGTAACTGCCGCCAGGTTGTGTTGTATTTCGAGTCCTTGTCACTCTCCCACGCTTCGTACACTTGGCGTTCCCAAGTCTGAAGGGAGGAGTGTACATTTGGCTTGAATACACACGGCCGCTCCGTTGTCCTGCTGCGGCAACAAACTGTGCTGGTTTCGTCGATTGGGACGTCTTTTTGCTCTACACGACTTCGAGGCGTTCCCTGCTCTTCTGAACCTGCCAGCTGCTGAAACTAACGTGGAGAAGCCTGGGTCTGCTTGCTTCGGGGACCGGTGAGTAGTTTAGCTAGGATCTGGTCGCCCTCCTGCAGTATCCCATTGCTTTCCCTGCTGTGTAAAAACAGCACCCTTTTGGCCGTACTCGCGCTCTGCTTCTGCCCGCTGTGGAGGCTGCGCTTGAGTTGCGGAACCTGTTCTCCTTCTGCTGTGCACTAACCCGAACTGCCTGACTTCCTCCGAAGAGCTTCCCCTTTTGCCCGTTGGCACCGGCGTGGCAGGTACTTTGAGCACAAGGCTCCACTCTTCGCAGGGCTCGGACTTCCATCTAGTTAGGTGCCTCTGAAGGCGAACTGAGTCTAAAGCGTTATCGCACTGCCTGTTTTCCTTTCCTTTCAGGTGGACTACATATTTCGTGCTTTAAACGCTTGCGACTGTGTATTTGTATATATATTGTGTTGATATGGTATGTGTTGGTTTAATATTGTGATATTGTGATTTTCTCGCTACGGTCATTATTTTAAAGGCCTTAAAATAAATGTGTATCTATTTTTGATATAACAACTGTTTGGAGTAGTTTGTAAGCGCTCTTGCTTTGTGTGCTCATTGCGGGCTTTCAGTCACCCTCACCCCTCTTGAGACCTAGTCTTGACCGCCGCGATCGCTACCTTGATTGGTCTGGCTCGTCCAGAGGTTACCCTGTTCCAAGTAATTAGGTTGGCCTTCTGAACTTCTGCGCCACCAGGACAGAGTTCAGAAATCCTTCTTAACAAATTGGTGTACAGCGGTGGGATACGACTGAAGGTATCCAGTGTTGCGCTCGAACTAAGGCATTTCAGGTTATTCCAAACAGTACACGTAGTGAATTGTTGTAATATAACTTTAAAAAGGCCATAGTCCTATCAAACAGTATGGAAGCAAATACCTTGTTAACTTTAAATGCTTCCAAATCAGAAACATTGAAGAAGATGTGTGCGGAGAGAGGTGTTTCCTCTCAAGGCACTAAATTGGAAATGATCCAGAGAATCGTGGCGTGGCAAGAAGCGCAGCTTGACGCCATAACTTCCGAGGACAGTGCAGAAGGTGGTGGGGCTGCTCTCACTGGTAGAACAGACGGTTCTGCCGCTGCACTGATCCATCGCGACCACGAGGACAGGGAGGATGTGATGTCTAATGTTTCCTCTGCCAGTGTTGATGGGGAGGCTATGCTTGAATTCAAGAAGCAAGAGCTGCGGTTTAGGCAGCAGGAGCTTGAATTCAGCATAGCCAAACTAAAAATCGAACAGGCAGAAAAACAGAAAGACAGGGATCACCAGTTGGAACTGGCCAAGCTTCAGGTTGCAAATGGGTCCAAGGGTCCTGGACATGGCTCTGGGGCTTCCTCTCATCCACGGTTTCCGAAAGATCTGCTCAGTGTGTATGAAGAAAGGAATGACATTATGGACTGGCTGAATGCGTTTGAGTATGCATGCGAGGTTCAAGAAGTTGACAATGCTGATAAGATTGCTTGGTTGCTCAGTAGACTGCCCCATTCTGGCTGCAGTGCCATTATGGAAATGTCGAAGGCTGAGCGGGCTGATTTCGCAATGTTAAAGCAAACTCTCATTTTAAAGTTTGGGAAGACTCCGGCCCAATATTTAAAGCGTTTTCGAGAGTATAAGAAAAAGGAAGGTGGTACTTGGGTATCTTATGTCGCTGAATCTTTGAAAAACTTAACTGGCTGGGTCGAAGGTTATAAGGCTTCTACCTTCGAAGGCATGATCAATCTGGTCATGCTGGAACACATTTTTGCTTCTTCTTCCCCGGAGCTTAAGCAGCATTTGGCCGATTCGAAGGAGATAGATCCTAAGAAGCTGGCCATTGCAGCAGACTTATGGGTGTCACATCGAGTGTCCCATAAGGACAAAAATCCTGGTAAGCAGGAGGAAGGGAAAAAGTCCAAAGATATGGAGGGTGGGGAATCTGCTAAATCTTCTTCCCATAAGGGCCACAAAAAGAAAAACAAGGGTAAGACACAAGAGAACTCACAGGGTAGTGGAGGTTCGCCTCCGAAACAGAACTCTGGTTACAATAAGCCTCCCTACGTAAACAGACCCACTGGGGCTTGTTTTTCTTGTGGAGCAACTGACCATGTGAAGGGGGATCCCCGGTGTAAGGTTAGACCTTTGGGGGTCCACTCCGCTGATCTGGCCTTCTCCTCCTACGAGGAAGAAGAGATTACAGGAGCATCCTTCTCCTCAGACTCATTTCCCAGCGGGATAGAGGCTGAGGTAGTTTTAGTGTCCCTGGGTTCCTGGGAGCCTAAAGTCGCAGAGGCTTATGCTAGGATTCCGGATAATACCAAGCACTACTTTAAAGACAGCGTGCTGATCAATGGAGTGGATACTCCAGCTCTTAGGGATAGTGGGTGCAGTCGAACAGTAGTGGATTCTACCTTGGTAGACTCAGAGGAAGTTGCCAGAGCTACTCTGATGCCCACTAAGTTTGCTGACGGCCCCCTCCGTATGTTTCCCGTGATCCCTGTAAATCTTACTTTAAATGGTACAGCAGTCAGGATTCCAGTGAGCATTCAGAGAAACGTCCCGGGAAAGGTCTTGCTGGGTAATGATCTCAGAGCTTTAGGGCTCGTAGGAGACACTGCCGAAAGACCCTACACACGGTCTCAAGCACGGGCAGCATTGGCCAAGTCCAATACGCCGCCCCAGCCGAAGGGGAAACCCAAGGCGAAGGGAGTCTACAAGTCAAGACGAGGGAAAGAGAATATTCCCCCGAGCTCGCCTACCACTGCGGTGGAGGAAGTTGGTCAATCGCCCGGGCCTGACGAGGAGGTGGCGATGCCTGAAGTTTTCGACCCCAACGATCATCCTGAACTAAAAGACTTGTTAGTTGAAGGAGGTCCTGATAGGGACGAATTCAGTAAAGGCCAACGTGAGTGCCCATCTCTGGAAGGCCTAAGGAGACAGGCCTGCTCCCAGCTTGAGGGTGAGCCTCCTGGGAAGCATAGGATTTATTGGGAAGGTGGACTCCTGTATAGTGAGCCCACAGAGTCTACAGAAGGAGACCATAGGAGGTTGGTGGTTCCCCTTGCTGTTAGGCCCTTCCTCCTGCAGTTGGCGCATGAAGTTCCCCTTGCTGGTCACCTTGGTATGAAGAGGACCAAGCAAAGGTTATCCATGCACTTCTACTGGCCCAAGATGGGGGTGCAAGTAGAAAGTCACTGCAGGAGTTGTGCCTCCTGCCAGTTGTCTGGTAAGGTTGGCGCGACAATCCAAGCTCCGTTGGTACCGCTCCCAGTTGTGGGGGTACCATTTGAAAGGGTAGGGATCGACATCGTTGGTCCCCTTGACCCGCAAACATCCTCGGGCAATAGGTTTATCCTGGTGCTGGTCGACCATGCAACCAGGTATCCTGAGGCCATCCCATTGAAAACTGTAACTGCCAAGTCAGTTGCAAAAGCTTTACTCGGCATATTTACTAGGGTTGGCTTCCCTAAAGAAGTTGTGTCAGATCGTGGCAGCAACTTTATGTTGACGTATATGCAGGCTATGTGGAAAGAATGTGGGGTCACCTACAAGTTCTCTTCTGCATACCACACCCAGACCAATGGTCTGGTGGAACGTTTCAACAGAACGTTAAAAAGCATGATTGGGGCTCTGGAGGAGCCCCAGAGAAGAAAATGGGATCTTCTTTTACCATGCCTACTGTTTGCCTACCGAGAGGTACCACAGGAGGGTGTTGGCTTCAGCCCCTTCGAACTTCTGTTCGGTCATCCCGTACGGGGACCCTTAGCCATCGTCAAAGAGGGATGGGAGATGCCCACTCCCCCTGTTACTACCAATGTAGTTGATTATGTGCTAGGGCTCAGAAAACGGATGGTACTTCTGATGGGCTTGGCTAGTGATAAATTGAAGGCAGGGCAAGCGCTGGTGAAACATTGGTACGACCAGAAAGCTTCCCTCATCAACTTTACACCTGGTCAGCACGTCCTGATCATGAATCCAATAAGGCCTCGCGCTTTACAGGACAAATGGTCAGGCCCTTACACAGTGGTGGAGCCCCTGGGTGAGGTGAACTATTTAGTGGACCTTGGAAGGCCTGGACAGGCTCCAAAAGTGTTTCACGTGAAAAGGCTGAAGGCTTTCGTCCCAAGAGTCGAAATCGCAGCACTGCTACTGGCTTCAGATGTTGAGGAAGAGGAGTCAGAACCTCTCCCCGACCTGTTCCAAAGCGGTCCTTCAGATGGCTCCGTTGAGGGTGTCCGAGTGGCCCCTCAGCTGACTTCTGATCAGCAGGCTGAGGTGAAAAGTTTGCTTAGGCAGTTTTCCCCCCTGTTTTCACAGTCCCCTGGTTTGACACCTTGGTGCAAACATAACATTGACACAGGAGACAGTGTACCTACCAAAAGTAGGGGATACAGGATGTCAGATAAAGTACGGTCTTATATTAAGACCGAGGTCAACAAGATGTTAGACCTTGGGGTGATTGAACCCTCTAGTAGTCCTTGGTCCAGTCCTGTGGTTTTGGTTCCAAAAGCAGGCACTTCTGAATTGAGGTTCTGCGTGGATTACAGGGCTCTGAATGCTGTCACCAAGACAGATGCACACCCCTTGCCTCGAACAGATGAGCTGGTGGATACGTTGGGTGCCTCCAAGTACCTCAGCACGTTTGACCTCACTGCTGGCTATTGGCAAATAGCTTTAGCAGAACATGCCAAGGAGAAGACAGCATTTTCTACTCCAGACGGCCTTTACCAATTCCGGGTAATGCCGTTCGGGTTGAAGAATGCACCTGCCACTTTCCAGAGGCTTGTGAATCATGTGTTGAATGGGTTGGACGAATTCTGTCTTGCATATCTAGACGATATAGCAGTTTTCAGTGCCACCTGGGAAGACCATGTGAAACACCTCAGGATTGTGCTCCAGGCCCTTCAGAAAGCCCACTTGACCATAAAGGCTAGTAAATGCCAGATTGGACAAGGCTCAGTGGTTTACCTTGGACATGAAGTAGGTGGAGGGAGGATACAGCCTCTACCCAGTAAAGTACAAGCAGTACAAGACTGGCCTACCCCCACTACGCAAACCCAAGTGAGAGCCTTCTTAGGACTCACGGGTTATTATCGCAATTTTGTGGCAGACTATGGCACCATAGCTGCTCCTCTGACTGCCCTCACAACTCTGAAGAAACCCAAGAAGGCAACTTGGACTGACGAGTGTGAGAAGGCCTTCAATGGCTTAAAAGACTCCTTGTGCCAGGCCCCTGTGCTCAGGGCCCCTGATTATCAAAGACCTTTTATCGTGCAGACGGATGCCTCTGACACTGGGATAGGAGCTGTACTATCACAAGTACATGAGAAGGGTAAGGAACACCCTATCGGTTTTATTAGTCGCCAGCTTAAGGACAGAGAGCTCAGATGGTCCACGGTAGAGAAAGAATGTTTCTCTGTTGTGTGGGCCCTAAGGAAGCTGAGGCCCTACCTCTATGGGACCCACTTCACTGTGCAGACTGACCATAAGCCGTTAAAGTGGCTAATGAACATGAAGGGGGAGAATCCAAAGTTGCTTAGGTGGTCCATAAGTCTACAAGGCTTCGACTTCACTATTGAGCATAGGCCAGGTGTCCAACATAGCAATGCTGATGGGTTGTCCAGAATGTTTAACCGACCTGAACAAGAGACTCATCCAGGGGTGGATTAGTTCCCCCTGTCCATAGTCTGGGAGGGGCGAGTGTTAGGAAAGATTTCGTAATTGTAGGGAATTTTCCTTCCATGTAGCAACCCCTAAACTTTTTGCTATTGTTTTTAACCTTGTTCTTGACTTTGCCAGAGAAGTACAGCCTTCTGCCGCACTTCTCTGGGCTTTCGCTCCTTTTCTTACGGGGAAACTGACATGCCCTTAAGACATTCAGTACCGGGGAACGCTGTTTCCCGTAGTTTCGTTTATCATGTTGCGGCTTTAGTGCAACATGACACAAGAGGGCACTGTAAGCTAAGTTACAGCTCTCTTGGGTCTCTAGCCTTCTACGGGCCCTAGATACTCTTTTAGGATGGTATTTGATCGGTGCAAGTCATTCAGGGACTGGAATGGTGGCAGCGATCGTTTTGTTTATTTTGAGCTCCTTTTGGCGTTCTGAGCACGTTTTTCGCACTGAACCCAAAATGGTGGCCTGGCTCCCAAAATGGCCAGTCCACAAGGCTCCTTTGTCCTGTCCACTGACCGTCTTGCTCCCTTCACCTTCCCCAGGTCGGGCGACCCGGGGCCTTCCTTATTTGGGCATGTACTTTCCCGCGAAACGTGGTTGCTTTCGCGGGCTTCTACATGTCGTTTGTGTGCCTCCAGGGTGTGGGCTGGGATGTCTGGTCCCAATACACATCCTGGGTGCCAGAGAGTCTGGGGTGGTGTGAATGCCTGGGACCACCGTGGTCCGTGATTGGTCCACGTATGGTATGTGTGTTGATGTACGGATCTCCCATTGGCTCCCCTCCGTTTTGGCGCGAAGGGAACCGTGGATAAGAGGGAGCTGGAAACACCACTACCATGTCGATCTCCTGAGTTCTCACGAACGAAGGAATACAGGAGCCAAGTATCCTGCAACCAAGAGGCTGGACCGAGGAATTGCTGGTGACCCGCTGAAGGAATCCTCCTTTGCACTGCTGTCGTCCTGTGAAACCCTTTCCTCCTTGGATCGAACCAGAAGTGTCTGTACTGGTGCTTCGACCTTTGGAATAGCAGGAACAGCTATTCCCGGTGACTTCATCACCCCCTCCAAGTAAGCCTTCGGAAGTGTCTCTGGGCCATCCAGTTGACTGACCAGCTTACAAGGGAGTCCTGCTCTGTAACTGCCGCCAGGTTGTGTTGTATTTCGAGTCCTTGTCACTCTCCCACGCTTCGTACACTTGGCGTTCCCAAGTCTGAAGGGAGGAGTGTACATTTGGCTTGAATACACACGGCCGCTCCGTTGTCCTGCTGCGGCAACAAACTGTGCTGGTTTCGTCGATTGGGACGTCTTTTTGCTCTACACGACTTCGAGGCGTTCCCTGCTCTTCTGAACCTGCCAGCTGCTGAAACTAACGTGGAGAAGCCTGGGTCTGCTTGCTTCGGGGACCGGTGAGTAGTTTAGCTAGGATCTGGTCGCCCTCCTGCAGTATCCCATTGCTTTCCCTGCTGTGTAAAAACAGCACCCTTTTGGCCGTACTCGCGCTCTGCTTCTGCCCGCTGTGGAGGCTGCGCTTGAGTTGCGGAACCTGTTCTCCTTCTGCTGTGCACTAACCCGAACTGCCTGACTTCCTCCGAAGAGCTTCCCCTTTTGCCCGTTGGCACCGGCGTGGCAGGTACTTTGAGCACAAGGCTCCACTCTTCGCAGGGCTCGGACTTCCATCTAGTTAGGTGCCTCTGAAGGCGAACTGAGTCTAAAGCGTTATCGCACTGCCTGTTTTCCTTTCCTTTCAGGTGGACTACATATTTCGTGCTTTAAACGCTTGCGACTGTGTATTTGTATATATATTGTGTTGATATGGTATGTGTTGGTTTAATATTGTGATATTGTGATTTTCTCGCTACGGTCATTATTTTAAAGGCCTTAAAATAAATGTGTATCT
The DNA here is from genome assembly GCF_040938575.1 of Ambystoma mexicanum. NCBI lineage: Eukaryota > Metazoa > Chordata > Amphibia > Caudata > Ambystomatidae > Ambystoma > Ambystoma mexicanum. The sequence continues at coordinate 5,720,898 of NC_090922.1, read as the reverse complement.
ATTTTTGATATAACAACTGTTTGGAGTAGTTTGTAAGCGCTCTTGCTTTGTGTGCTCATTGCGGGCTTTCAGTCACCCTCACCCCTCTTGAGACCTAGTCTTGACCGCCGCGATCGCTACCTTGATTGGTCTGGCTCGTCCAGAGGTTACCCTGTTCCAAGTAATTAGGTTGGCCTTCTGAACTTCTGCGCCACCAGGACAGAGTTCAGAAATCCGTCTTAACACATCTCATGCTGTAGGAAGGGTCTCAGGTTTGGAAAAGGAAGGAGTTGGATATCACATTTCATGTTAGAGGTAGGATCTCAGGTTTGGTATTAGAGGCATTGAGATATCACATCTCATGCTATCAGAAGGGTATCAGGATTGGAATGGGAAGGAGTTGGATATCACATCTCATGCTAAAGGGAGGGTCTCAGGTTTGGAATGGGAAGGATTTGGATATCACATCTCATGTTATAGGAAGGACCTTAGGTTTGGTATTAGAAGCATTGAGATATCACATCTCATGCTATAGGAAGGGTCTCGGGATTGGAATGGGAAGGAGTTGGATATCACATCTCATGTTATAAGGATCTCAGGTTTGGTATTAGAAACATTGAGATATAACATCTCATGCTATAGGAAGGGTCTCAGGATTGGAATGGGAAGGAGTTGGATATCACATCTCATGCTATGGGAAGGGTCTCAGGTTTGGTATTAGAAGCATTGTGATATCACATCTCATGCTATAGGAAGGGTTTCAGGTTTGGTAGAAGCATTGAGATATCACATCTCATGCTATAGGAAGAGTCTCAGGTTTGGGAAGGGAAGGGTTTGGATTTCACATCTCATGTTATAGGATGGTTCTCATGTTTGGTTTTTGAAGCATTGAGATATCACATCTCATGCTATCGGAAGGGTCTCAGGTTTGGAATGGGAAGGAGTTGGATATCACATCTCATGTTATAGGAAGGGTCTCAGGTTTGGAATGGGAAGGAGTTGGATATGACATCTCTTGTTATAGGGAGGGTCTCAGGATTTGAATGGTAAGGAGTTGGATATCACATCTCATGCTATAGGAAGGGTCTCAGGCTGGAATGGGAAGGAGTTGGATATCACATCTCATGTTATATACAGGAAGGGTCTCAGGATTGGAATGGGAAGGATTTGGATATCACATCTCTTGCTATAGGAAGGGTCTCAGGTTTTTTATTAGAAACATTGAGATATCACATCTCATGCTATAGGAAGGGTTTTAGGATTGGAATGGGAAGTATTTGGATATCACATCTCATGCTAAAGGAAGGGTCTCAGGTCTGGAATGGGAAGGAATTGGATATCACATCTCATGTTATAGGAAGGGTCTCAGGTTTTTTATTAGAAACATTGAGATATCACATCTCATGTTATAGGACGGTTCCCAGGTTTGGTATTAGAAGCATTGAGATATCACATCTCATGGTATAGGAAGGGTCTCAGGGTTGGAATGGGAAGGAGTTGGATATCACATCTCATCCAATAGGAAGGGTCTCAGGTTTGGAATGGGAAGGAATTGGATATCACATCTCATGTTATAGGAAGGATCTCAGGTTTGGTATTAGAAGCATTGAGATATCACATCTCATGCTATAGGAAGGGTATCAGGATTGGAATGTGAAGGATTTGGATATCACATCTCATGCTAAAGGAAGGGTCTCAGGTTTGGTAGAAGCATTGAGATATCACATCTCATGCTATAGGAGGGGTCTCAGGATTTGAATGGCAAGGAGTTGGATATCACATCTCATGCCATAGGAAGGGTCTCAGGTTTGGTATAAGCATTGAGATATCACATCTCTGCTATCGGAAGGTTCTCAGGATTGGATTGGGAAGGAGTTGGATATCCCTTCTCATGCTATAGGAAGTGTCTCAGGTTGGAATGGGAAGGAGTTGAATATCACATCTCATGTTATAGGAAGGGTCTCAGGATTGGAATGGGAAGCATTTGGATATCACATCTCTTGCTATAGGAAGGGTCTCAGGATTGGAATGGGAAGGATTTGAATATTTCCCATTCTAATCCTGAGACCCTTCCTATAACATGAGATGTGATATCCAACTCCTTCCCATTCCAACCTGAGACACTTCCTATAGCATGAGAAGGGATATCCAACTCCTTCCCAATCCAATCCTGAGACCCTTCCGATAGCAGAGATGTGATATCTCAATGCTTATACCAAACCTGAGACCCTTCCTATGGCATGAGATGTGATATCCAACTCCTTGCCATTCAAATCCTGAGACCCTTCCTATAGCATGAAAAGGGATATCCAACTCCTTCCCAATCCAATCCTGAGACCCTTCCGATAGCAGAGACGTGAAATCTCAATGCTTCTACCAAACCTGAGACCCTTCCTTTAGCATGAGATGTGATATCCAAATCCTTCACATTCCAATCCTGAGACCCTTCCTATAGCATGAGATTTGATATCTCAATGCTTCTAATACCAAACGTGAGATCCTTCCTATAACATGAGATGTGATATCCAAATCCTCCCCTTCCAAATCTGAGACCCTCCCTTTAGCATGAAATGTGATATCCAACTCCTTCCTATTCCAATCCTGAGACTCTTCTGATAGCATGAGATGTGATATCTCAATGCTTCTAATACCAAACCTGAGATCCTTCCGATAGCATGAGATGTGATATCTCAATGCTTCTAATACCAAACCTGAGATCCTTCCTATAACATGAGATGTGATATCCAAATCCTTCCCCTTCCAAACCTGAGACCCTCCCTTTAGCATGAGATGTGATATCTAACTCCTTCCCATTCCATTCCTGAGACCCTTCTGATAGCATGAGATGTGATATCTCAATGCCTCTAATACCAAACCTGAGATCCTACCTCTAACATGAAATGAGATATCCAACTCTTTCCCCTTCCAAACCTGAGAGCCTTCCTATAGCATGCGATGTGATATCCAAGTCCTTCCCGTTTCAATACTGAGACCCTTCCTATAGCTTGAGATGTGATATCCAACTCCTTCCCATTCCAATTCTGAGACCCTTCCTATAGCATGAGATGTGATATCTCAATGCTTATACCAAACCTGAGAGCCTACCTATAACATGAGATGTGATATCCAAGTCCATCCCATTCCAATCCTTAGACCCTTCCTACAGCATGCGATGTGATATCTCAATGATTCTAATACCAAACCAGAGACTCTTCCTATAACATGAGATGGGATATCCAACTCCTTCCCATTCCAATTCTGAGACCCTTCCTATACTATGAGACTTGATATCTCAATGCTTCTAATACCAAACCTGAGACCCGTAATATAACATGAGATGTGATATCCAAATCCTTCCCCTTCCAAACCTTAGACCCTTCCTTTATCATGAGATGTGATATCCAACTCATTCCCATTCCAATCCTGAGACCCTTCCGATATCATGAGATGTGATATCTCAAAGCTTCTAATATCAAACTTGAGACCCTCCCTATAGCATGAGATGTGATATCCAAGTCCTTCCCATTCCAATCCTGAGACCCTTCCTATAGCATGAGATGTGATATCTCAATGCTTCTAATACCAAACCTGAGACCCTTCCTATAACATGAGATGGGAATATCCAACTCCTTCCCATTCCAATCTTGAGACCCTTCCGATAGCAGAGATGTGATATCTCAATGCTTATACCAAACCTGAGATCCTTCCTATAACATGAGATGTGATATCCAACTCCTTCCCATTCCAATCCTGAGACACTTCCTATAGCATGAGATGTGATATCTCACTGCTTATACCAAACCTGAGACCCTTCCCATAGCAGGAGATGTGATATCCAACTCCTTCCCATTCCAATCCTCAGACCCTTCCTATAGCATGAGATGTGATATCTCAATGCTTCTAATGTCAAACTTGAGACCCTACCTATAGCATGAGATGTGATATCCAAGTCCTTCCCATTCCAATCCTGAGACACTTCCTATAGCATGAGATGTGATATCTCAATGCTTCTAATACCAAACCTGAGACTCTTCCTATAACATGAGATGGGATATCCAACTCCTTCCCATTCCAATCCTGAGACCCTTTTGATAGCAGAGATGTGATATCTCAATGTTTATACCAAACCTGAGACCCTTCCTACGGCATGAGATGTCATATTCAACTCCTTCCCATTCCAATCCTGAGACCCTTCCTATAGCATGAGATTTGATATCCAACTCCTTCCCATTCCAATCCTGAGACCCTTCCTATAGCATGAGATGTGATGTCTCAATGCTTCTAATACCAAACCTGAGATCCTTCCTATAACATGAGATGTGATATCCAACTCCTTCCATTCCAATCCTGAGACTCTTCCTATAGCATGAGATGTGATATCTCAATGCTTATACCAAACCTGAGACCCTTCCTATAGCATGAGATGTGATATCCAACTCCTTCCCATTCCAATCATGAGACCCTTCCTATAGCATGAGATGTGATATCTCAATGCTTCTAATACCAAACCTGAGATCCTTCCTATAACATGAGATGTGATATCCAAATCCTTCCCCTTCCAAACCTGAGACCCTCCCTTTAGCATGAGATGTGATATCTAACTCCTTCCCATTCCATTCCTGAGACCCTTCTGATAGCATGAGATGTGATATCTCAATGCCTCTAATACCAAACCTGAGATCCTACCTCTAACATGAAATGAGATATCCAACTCTTTCCCCTTCCAAACCTGAGAGCCTTCCTATAGCATGAGATGTGATATCCAACTCCTTCCCATTCCAATTCTGAGACCCTTCCTATAGCATGAGATGTGATATCTCAATGCTTATACCAAACCTGAGAGCCTACCTATAACATGAGATGTGATATCCAAGTCCATCCCATTCCAATCCTTAGACCCTTCCTACAGCATGCGATGTGATATCTCAATGATTCTAATACCAAACCAGAGACTCTTCCTATAACATGAGATGGGATATCCAACTCCTTCCCATTCCAATTCTGAGACCCTTCCTATACTATGAGACTTGATATCTCAATGCTTCTAATACCAAACCTGAGACCCGTAATATAACATGAGATGTGATATCCAAATCCTTCCCCTTCCAAACCTTAGACCCTTCCTTTATCATGAGATGTGATATCCAACTCATTCCCATTCCAATCCTGAGACCCTTCCGATATCATGAGATGTGATATCTCAAAGCTTCTAATATCAAACTTGAGACCCTCCCTATAGCATGAGATGTGATATCCAAGTCCTTCCCATTCCAATCCTGAGACCCTTCCTATAGCATGAGATGTGATATCTCAATGCTTCTAATACCAAACCTGAGACCCTTCCTATAACATGAGATGGGAATATCCAACTCCTTCCCATTCCAATCTTGAGACCCTTCCGATAGCAGAGATGTGATATCTCAATGCTTATACCAAACCTGAGATCCTTCCTATAACATGAGATGTGATATCCAACTCCTTCCCATTCCAATCCTGAGACACTTCCTATAGCATGAGATGTGATATCTCACTGCTTATACCAAACCTGAGACCCTTCCCATAGCAGGAGATGTGATATCCAACTCATTCCCATTCCAATCCTCAGACCCTTCCTATAGCATGAGATGTGATATCTCAATGCTTCTAATGTCAAACTTGAGACCCTACCTATAGCATGAGATGTGATATCCAAGTCCGTCCCATTCCAATCCTGAGACACTTCCTATAGCATGAGATGTGATATCTCAATGCTTCTAATACCAAACCTGAGACTCTTCCTATAACATGAGATGGGATATCCAACTCCTTCCCATTCCAATCCTGAGACCCTTTTGATAGCAGAGATGTGATATCTCAATGTTTATACCAAACCTGAGACCCTTCCTACGGCATGAGATGTCATATTCAACTCCTTCCCATTCCAATCCTGAGACCCTTCCTATAGCATGAGATTTGATATCCAACTCCTTCCCATTCCAATCCTGAGACCCTTCCTATAGCATGAGATGTGATGTCTCAATGCTTCTAATACCAAACCTGAGATCCTTCCTATAACATGAGATGTGATATCCAACTCCTTCCATTCCAATCCTGAGACCCTTCCTATAGCATGAGATGTGATATCTCAATGCTTATACCAAACCTGAGACCCTTCCTATAGCATGAGATGTGATATCTCAATGCTTCTAATACCAAACCTGAGATCCTTCCTCTAACATGAAATGTGAGATCCAACTCCTTCCCTTTCCAAACCTAAGAGCCTATCTATAGCATGAGATGTGATATCCAAGTCCTTCACATTCCAACCCTTAGACCCTTCCTACAGCATGCAATATGATATCTCAATGATTCTAATAACAAACCTGAGACCCGTCCTATAACATGAGATGGGATATCCAACTCCTTTCCATTCCAATCCTGAGACACTTCCGATAGCAGAGATGTGATATCTCAATGTTTATACCAAACCTGAGACCCTTCCTATAACATGAGATGTGATATCCAACTCCTTCCCGTTCCAAACCTGAGACCCTTCCTTTAGCATGAGATGTGATATCCAGCTCCTTCCCATTCCAATCCTGAGACACTTCCGATAGCATGAGATGTGATATCTCAATGTTTCTAATATCAAAACTGAGACCCTCCCTATAGCATGATATGTGATATCTAAGTCCTTCCCATTCCAATCCTGAGACCCTTCCTATAGCATGAGATGTGATATCTCAATGCTTCTACCAAACCTGAGACCCTTCCTTTAGCATGAGATGTAATATCCAACTCCTTCCCATTCCAATCCTGAGACCCTTCCTATAGCATGAGATGTGATATCTCAATACTTCTAATACCAAACCTGAGATCCATCCTATAACATGAGATGTGATATCCAACTCCTTCCCTTTCCAAACCTGAGAGCCGTTCTATAGCATGAGATGTGATATCCAGGTCCTTCCCATTCCAATCCTTAGACCCTTCCTACAGCATGCAATATGATATCTCAATGATTCTAATAACAAACCTGAGACCCGTCCTATAGCATGAGATATGATATCCAAGTCCTTCCCATTCCAATCCTGAGACCCTTCCTATAACATGAAATGTGATATCCAACTCCTTCCCATTCCAACCTGAGACCCTTCCTATAGCATGAGATGGGATATCCAACTTCTTCCAAATCCAATACTGTAACCCTTCCGATAGCATGAGATGTGATATCCCAATGCTTCTACCAAACCTGAGACCCATACTATGGCATGAGATGTGATATCAAACTCCTTCACATTCCAATCCTGAGACCCTTCCTATAGCTTGAGGTGTGATATCCAACTCCTTCCCATTCCAATTCTGAGACCCTTCTTATACCATGAGACTTGATATCTCAATGCTTCTAATATTAAACCTGAGACCCGTCCTATAACATGAGATGTGATATCCAAATCCTTCCCCTTCCAAACCTTAGACCCTTCCTTTATCATGAGATGTGATATCCAACTCCTTCCCATTCCAATCCTGAGACCCTTCCGATATCTTGAGATTTGTTATCTCAATGCTTCTAATATCAAACTTGAGACCCTCCCTATAGCATGAGATGTGACATCCAAGTCCTTCCCATTCCAATCCTGAGACCCTTCCTATAGCATGAGATGTGATATTTCTATGCTTCTAATACCAAACCTGAGACCCTTCCTATAACATGAGATGGGATATCCAACTCCTTCCCATTCCAATCCTGAGACCTTTCCGATAGCAGAGATGTGATATCTCAATGCTTATACCAAACCTGAGAACCTTCCTATGGCCTGAGATGTCATATACAACTCCTTCCCATTCCAATCCTGAGACCCTTCCTTTAGCATGAGATGTGATATCTCAATGCTTATACCAAATCTGAGACCCTTCCTATAGCATGAGATGTGATATCCAATTCCTTCCCATTCCAATCCTGAGACCCTTCCTATAGCATGAGATGTGATATCTCAATGCTTATACCAAACCTGAGAGCCTACCTATAACATGAGATGTGATATCCAAGTCCATCCCATTCCAATCCTTAGACCCTTCCTACAGCATGCAATGTGATATCTCAATGATTCTAATACCAAACCAGAGACTCTTCCTATAACATGAGATGGGATATCCAACTCCTTCCCATTCCAATCCTGAGCCGCTTCCGATAGCAGAGATGTGATATCTCAATGCTTATACCAAACCTGAGACCCTTCCTATAACATGAGATGTGATATCCAACTCCTTCCCGTTCCAAACCTGAGACACTAACTATAGCATATGTGATATCCAACTCCTTCCCATTCCAAACATGAGACCCTTCCTATAGCAAGAAAGTAATATCCAACTCCTACCCATTCCAATCCTGAGACCCTTCCTATAGCAAGAGATGTGATATCCAAATCCTTCCCATTCCAATCCTGAGACCCTTCCTATACCATGAGATGTGATATCCAACTCCTTCCCATTCCAATCCTGAGACACTTCCTATAGCATGAGATGTGATATCTCAATGCTTCTAATACCAAACCTGAGACTCTTCCTATAACATGAGATGGGATATCCAACTCCTTCCCATTCCAATCCTGAGACCCTTTTGATAGCAGAGATGTGATATCTCAATGTTTATACCAAACCTGAGACCCTTCCTACGGCATGAGATGTCATATTCAACTCCTTCCCATTCCAATCCTGAGACGCTTCCTATAGCATGAGATTTGATATCCAACTCCTTCCCATTCCAATCCTGAGACCCTTCCTATAGCATGAGATGTGATGTCTCAATGCTTCTAATACCAAACCTGAGATCCTTCCTATAACATGAGATGTGATATCCAACTCCTTCCATTCCAATCCTGAGACCCCTCCTATAGCATGAGATGTGATATCTCAATGCTTATACCAAACCTGAGACCCTTCCTATAGCATGAGATGTGATATCCAACTCCTTCCCATTCCAATCCTGAGACCCTTCCTATAGCATGAGATGTGATATCTCAATGCTTCTAATACCAAACCTGAGATCCTTCCTCTAACATGAAATGTGAGATCCAACTCCTTCCCTTTCCAAACCTAAGAGCCTATCTATAGCATGAGATGTGATATCCAAGTCCTTCACATTCCAACCCTTAGACCCTTCCTACAGCATGCAATATGATATCTCAATGATTCTAATAACAAACCTGAGACCCGTCCTATAACATGAGATGGGATATCCAACTCCTTCCCATTCCAATCCTGAGACACTTCCGATAGCAGAGATGTGATATCTCAATGTTTATACCAAACCCGAGACCCTTCCTATAACATGAGATGTGATATCCAACTCCTTCCCGTTCCAAACCTGACACCCTTCCTTTAGCATGAGATGTGATATCCAGCTCCTTCCCATTCCAATCCTGAGACACTTCCGATAGCATGAGATGTGATATCTCAATGTTTCTAATATCAAAACTGAGACCCTCCCTATAGCATGATATGTGATATCTAAGTCCTTCCCATTCCAATCCTGAGACCCTTCCTATAGCATGAGATGTGATATCTCAATGCTTCTACCAAACCTGAGACCCTTCCTTTAGCATGAGATGTGATATCCAACTCCTTCCCATTCCAATCCTGAAACCCTTCCTATAGCATGAGATGTGATATCTCAATACTTCTAATACCAAACCTGAGATCCTTCCGATAACATGAGATGTGATATCTCAATACTTCTAATACCAAACCTGAGATCCATCCTATAACATGAGATGTGATATCCAACTCCTTCCCTTTCCAAACCTGAGAGCCGTTCTATAGCATGAGATGTGATATCCAGGTCCTTCCCATTCCAATCCTTAACCCTTCCTACAGCATGCAATATGATATCTCAATGATTCTAATAACAAACCTGAGACCCGTCCTATAGCATGAGATATGATATCCAAGTCCTTCCCATTCCAATCCTGAGACCCTTCCTATAACATGAAATGTGATATCCAACTCCTTCCCATTCCAACCTGAGACCCTTCATATAGCATGAGATGGGATATCCAACTTCTTCCAAATCCAATACTGATACCCTTCCGATAGCATGAGATGTGATATCCCAATGCTTCTACCAAACCTGAGACCCATACTATGGCATGAGATGTGATATCAAACTCCTTCCCATTCCAATCCTGAGACCCTTCCTATAGCTTGAGGTGTGATATCCAACTCCTTCCCATTCCAATTCTGAGACCCTTCTTATACCATGAGACTTGATATCTCAATGCTTCTAATATTAAACCTGAGACCCGTCCTATAACATGAGATGTGATATCCAAATCCTTCCCCTTCCAAACCTTAGACCCTTCCTTTATCATGAGATGTGATATCCAGCTCCTTCCCATTCCAATCCTGAGACCCTTCCGATATCATGAGATTTGTTATCTCAATGCTTCTAATATCAAACTTGAGACCCTCCCTATAGCATGAGATGTGACATCCAAGTCCTTCCCATTCCAATCCTGAGACCCTTCCTATAGCATGAGATGTGATATCTCTATGCTTCTAATACCAAACCTGAGACCCTTCCTATAACATGAGATGGGATATCCAACTCCTTCCCATTCCAATCCTGAGACCTTTCCGACAGCAGAGATGTGATATCTCAATGCTTATACCAAACCTGAGAACCTTCCTATGGCCTGAGATGTCATATACAACTCCTTCCCATTCCAATCCTGAGACCCTTCCTTTAGCATGAGATGTGATATCTCAATGCTTATACCAAATCTGAGACCCTTCCTATAGCATGAGATGTGATATCCAATTCCTTCCCATTCCAATCCTGAGACCCTTCCTATAGCATGAGATGTGATATCTCAATGCTTATACCAAACCTGAGAGCCTACCTATAACATGAGATGTGATATCCAAGTCTATCCCATTCCAATCCTTAGACCCTTCCTACAGCATGCGATGTGATATCTCAATAATTCTAAATCCAAACCAGAGACTCTTCCTATAACATGAGATGGGATATCCAACTCCTTCCCATTCCAATCCTGAGCCGCTTCCGATAGCAGAGATGTGATATCTCAATGCTTATACCAAACCTGAGACCCTTCCTATAACATGAGATGTGATATCCAACTCCTTCCCGTTCCAAACCTGAGACACTAACTATAGCATATGTGATATCCAACTCCTTCCCATTCCAAACATGAGACCCTTCCTATAGCAAGAAAGTAATATCCAACTCCTACCCATTCCAATCCTGAGACCCTTCCTATAGCAAGAGATGTGATATCCAAATCCTTCCCATTCCAATCCTGAGACCCTTCCTATAACATGAGATGTGATATCCAACTCCTTCCCATTCCAACCTGAGACACTTCCTATAGCATGAGAAGGGATATCCAACTCCTTCCCAATCCAATCCTGAGACCCTTCCGATAGCAGAGATGTGATATCTCAATGCTTATACCAAACCTGAGACCCTTCCTATGGCATGAGATGTGATATCCAACTCCTTGCCATTCAAATCCTGAGACCCTTCCTATAGCATGAGAAGGGATATCCAACTCCTTCCCAATCCAATCCTGAGACCCTTCCGATAGCAGCAACGTGATATCTCAATGCTTCTACCAAACCTGAGACCCTTCCTTTAGCATGAGATGTGATATCCAAATCCTTAACATTCCAATCCTGAGACCGTTCCTATAGCATGAGATGTGATATCTCAATGCTTCTAATACCAAACCTGAGATCCTTCCTATAACATGAGATGTGATATCCAATTCCTTCCCATTCCAAACCTGAGACCCTTCCTATTGGATGAGATGTGATATCCAACTCCTTCCCATTCCAACCTTGAGACCCTTCCTATAGCATGAGATGTGATGTCTCAATGCTTCTAATACCAAACCTGAGATCCTTCCTATAACATGAGATGTGATATCCAACTCCTTCTATTCCAATCCTGAGACCCGTCCTATAGCATGAGATGTGATATCTCAAGGCTTATACCAAACCTGAGACCCTTCCTATAGCATGAGATGTGATATCCAACTGCTTCCCATTCCAATCCTGAGACCCTTCCTATAGCATGCAATATGATATCTCAATGATTCTAATAACAAACCTGAGACCCGTCCTATAGCATGAGATATGATATCCAAGTCCTTCGCATTCCAATCCTGAGACCCTTCCTATAACATGAAATGTGATATCCAACTCCTTCCCATTCCAACCTGAGACCATTCCTATAGCATGAGATGGGATATCCAACTTCTTCCAAATCCAATACTGATACCCTTCCGATAGCATGAGATGTGATATCCCAATGCTTCTACCAAACCTGAGACCCATACTATGGCATGAGATGTGATATCAAACTCCTTCCCATTCCAATCCTGAGACCCTTCCTATAGCTTGAGGTGTGATATCCAACTCCTTCCCATTCCAATTCTGAGACCCTTCTTATACCATGAGACTTGATATCTCAATGCTTCTAATATTAAACCTGAGACCCGTCCTATAACATGAGATGTGATATCCAAATCCTTCCCCTTCCAAACCTTAGACCCTTCCTTTATCATGAGATGTGATATCCAACTCCTTCCCATTCCAATCCTGAGACCCTTCCGATATCATGAGATTTGTTATCTCAATGCTTCTAATATCAAACTTGAGACCCTCCCTATAGCATGAGATGTGACATCCAAGTCCTTCCCATTCCAATCCTGAGACCCTTCCTATAGCATGAGATGTGATATCTCTATGCTTCTAATACCAAACCTGAGACCCTTCCTATAACATGAGATGGGATATCCAACTCCTTCCCATTCCAATCCTGAGACCTTTCCGATAGCAGAGATGTGATATCTCAATGCTTATACCAAACCTGAGAACCTTCCTATGGCCTGAGATGTCATATACAACTCCTTCCCATTCCAATCCTGAGACCCTTCCTTTAGCATGAGATGTGATATCTCAATGCTTATACCAAATCTGAGACCCTTCCTATAGCATGAGATGTGATATCCAATTCCTTCCCATTCCAATCCTGAGACCCTTCCTATAGCATGAGATGTGATATCTCAATGCTTATACCAAACCTGAGAGCCTACCTATAACATGAGATGTGATATCCAAGTCTATCCCATTCCAATCCTTAGACCCTTCCTACAGCATGCGATGTGATATCTCAATAATTCTAATACCAAACCAGAGACTCTTCCTATAACATGAGATGGGATATCCAACTCCTTCCCATTCCAATCCTGAGCCGCTTCCGATAGCAGAGATGTGATATCTCAATGCTTATACCAAACCTGAGACCCTTCCTATAACATGAGATGTGATATCCAACTCCTTCCCGTTCCAAACCTGAGACACTAACTATAGCATATGTGATATCCAACTCCTTCCCATTGCAAACATGAGACCCTTCCTATAGCAAGAAAGTAATATCCAACTCCTACCCATTCCAATCCTGAGACCCTTCCTATAGCAAGAGATGTGATATCCAAATCCTTCCCATTCCAATCCTGAGACCCTTCCTATAACATGAGATGTGATATCCAACTCCTTCCCATTCCAACCTGAGACACTTCCTATAGCATGAGAAGGGATATCCAACTCCTTCCCAATCCAATCCTGAGACCCTTCCGATAGCAGAGATGTGATATCTCAATGCTTATACCAAACCTGAGTCCCTTCCTATGGCATGAGATGTGATATCCAACTCCTTGCCATTCAAATCCTGAGACCCTTCCTATAGCATGAGAAGGGATATCCAACTCCTTCCCAATCCAATCCTGAGACCCTTCCGATAGCAGCGACGTGATATCTCAATGCTTCTACCAAACCTGAGACCCTTCCTTTAGCATGAGATGTGATATCCAAATCCTTCACATTCCAATCCTGAGACCCTTCCTATAGCATGAGATGTGATATCTCAATGCTTCTAATACCAAGCCTGAGATCCTTCCTATAACATGAGATGTGATATCCAATTCCTTCCCATTCCAAACCTGAGACCCTTCCTATTGGATGAGATGTGATATCCAACTCCTTCCCATTCCAACCTTGAGACCCTTCCTATAGCATGAGATGTGATGTCTCAATGCTTCTAATACCAAACCTGAGATCCTTCCTATAACATGAGATGTGATATCCAACTCCTTCCATTCCAATCCTGAGACCCGTCCTATAGCATGAGATGTGATATCTCAAGGCTTATACCAAACCTGAGACCCTTCCTATAGCATGAGATGTGATATCCAACTGCTTCCCATTCCAATCCTGTGACCCTTCCTATAGCATGAGATGTGATATCTCAATGCTTCTAATACCAAACCTGAGATCCTTCCTCTAACATGAAATGTGATATCCAACTCCTTCCCTTTCCAAACCCAAGAGCCTATCTATAGCATGAGATGTGATATCCAAGTCCTTCACATTCCAACCCTTAGACCCTTCCTACAGCATGCAATATGATATCTCAATGATTCTAATAACAAACCTGAGACCCGTCCTATAACATGAGATGGGATATCCAACTCCTTCCCATTCCAATCCTGAGACACTTCCGATAGCAGAGATGTGATATCTCAATGCTTATACCAAACCTGAGACCCTTCCTATAACATGAGATGTGATATCCAAATCCTTCCCGTTCCAAACCTGAGACCCTTCCTTTAGCATGAGATGTGATATCCAGCTCCTTCCCATTCCAATCCTGAGACACTTCCGATAGCATGAGATGTGATATCTCAATGCTTCTAATATCAAAACTGAGACCCTCCCTATAGCATGATATGTGATATCTAAGTCCTTCCCATTCCAATCCTGAGACACTTCCGATAGCAGAGATGTGATATCTCAATGTTTATACCAAACCTGAGACCCTTCCTATAACATGAGATGTGATATCCAACTCCTTCCCGTTCCAAACCTGACACCCTTCCTTTAGCATGAGATGTGATATCCAGCTCCTTCCCATTCCAATCCTGAGACACTTCCGATAGCATGAGATGTGATATCTCA
Source organism: Ambystoma mexicanum (assembly GCF_040938575.1). NCBI lineage: Eukaryota > Metazoa > Chordata > Amphibia > Caudata > Ambystomatidae > Ambystoma > Ambystoma mexicanum. The sequence continues at coordinate 5,705,898 of NC_090922.1, read as the reverse complement.
ATGCTTCTAATATCAAAACGGAGACCCTCCCTATAGCATGATATGTGATATCTAAGTCCTTCCCATTCCAATCCTGAGACCCTTCCTATAGCATGAGATGTGATATCTCAATGCTTCTACCAAACCTGAGACCCTTCCTTTAGCATGAGATGTGATATCCAACTCCTTCCCATTCCAATCCTGAAACCCTTCCTATAGCATGAGATGTGATATCTCAATACTTCTAATACCAAACCTGAGATCCTTCCGATAACATGAGATGTGATATCTCAATACTTCTAATACCAAACCTGAGATCCATCCTATAACATGAGATGTGATATCCAACTCCTTCCCTTTCCAAACCTGAGAGCCGTTCTATAGCATGAGATGTGATATCCAGGTCCTTCCCATTCCAATCCTTAACCCTTCCTACAGCATGCAATATGATATCTCAATGATTCTAATAACAAACCTGAGACCCGTCCTATAGCATGAGATATGATATCCAAGTCCTTCCCATTCCAATCCTGAGACCCTTCCTATAGCATGAGATGTGATGTCTCAATGCTTCTAATACCAAACCTGAGATCCTTCCTATAACATGAGATGTGATATCCAACTCCTTCTATTCCAATCCTGAGACCCGTCCTATAGCATGAGATGTGATATCTCAAGGCTTATACCAAACCTGAGACCCTTCCTATAGCATGAGATGTGATATCCAACTGCTTCCCATTCCAATCCTGAGACCCTTCCTATAGCATGCAATATGATATCTCAATGATTCTAATAACAAACCTGAGACCCGTACTATAGCATGAGATATGATATCCAAGTCCTTCGCATTCCAATCCTGAGACCCTTCCTATAACATGAAATGTGATATCCAACTCCTTCCCATTCCAACCTGAGACCATTCCTATAGCATGAGATGGGATATCCAACTTCTTCCAAATCCAATACTGATACCCTTCCGATAGCATGAGATGTGATATCCCAATGCTTCTACAAAACCTGAGACCCATACTATGGCATGAGATGTGATATCAAACTCCTTCCCATTCCAATCCTGAGACCCTTCCTATAGCTTGAGGTGTGATATCCAACTCCTTCCCATTCCAATTCTGAGACCCTTCTTATACCATGAGACTTGATATCTCAATGCTTCTAATATTAAACCTGAGACCCGTCCTATAACATGAGATGTGATATCCAAATCCTTCCCCTTCCAAACCTTAGACCCTTCCTTTATCATGAGATGTGATATCCAACTCCTTCCCATTCCAATCCTGAGACCCTTCCGATATCATGAGATTTGTTATCTCAATGCTTCTAATATCAAACTTGAGACCCTCCCTATAGCATGAGATGTGACATCCAAGTCCTTCCCATTCCAATCCTGAGACCCTTCCTATAGCATGAGATGTGATATCTCTATGCTTCTAATACCAAACCTGAGACCCTTCCTATAACATGAGATGGGATATCCAACTCCTTCCCATTCCAATCCTGAGACCTTTCCGATAGCAGAGATGTGATATCTCAATGCTTATACCAAACCTGAGAACCTTCCTATGGCCTGAGATGTCATATACAACTCCTTCCCATTCCAATCCTGAGACCCTTCCTTTAGCATGAGATGTGATATCTCAATGCTTATACCAAATCTGAGACCCTTCCTATAGCATGAGATGTGATATCCAAGTCCTTCCCATTCCAATCCTGAGACCCTTCCTATAGCATGAGATGTGATATCTCAATGCTTATACCAAACCTGAGAGCCTACCTATAACATGAGATGTGATATCCAAGTCTATCCCATTCCAATCCTTAGACCCTTCCTACAGCATGCGATGTGATATCTCAATAATTCTAATACCAAACCAGAGACTCTTCCTATAACATGAGATGGGATATCCAACTCCTTCCCATTCCAATCCTGAGCCGCTTCCGATAGCAGAGATGTGATATCTCAATGCTTATACCAAACCTGAGACCCTTCCTATAACATGAGATGTGATATCCAACTCCTTCCCGTTCCAAACCTGAGACACTAACTATAGCATATGTGATATCCAACTCCTTCCCATTCCAAACATGAGACCCTTCCTATAGCAAGAAAGTAATATCCAACTCCTACCCATTCCAATCCTGAGACCCTTCCTATAGCAAGAGATGTGATATCCAAATCCTTCCCATTCCAATCCTGAGACCCTTCCTATAACATGAGATGTGATATCCAACTCCTTCCCATTCCAACCTGAGACACTTCCTATAGCATGAGAAGGGATATCCAACTCCTTCCCAATCCAATCCTGAGACCCTTCCGATAGCAGAGATGTGATATCTCAATGCTTATACCAAACCTGAGTCCCTTCCTATGGCATGAGATGTGATATCCAACTCCTTGCCATTCAAATCCTGAGACCCTTCCTATAGCATGAGAAGGGATATCCAACTCCTTCCCAATCCAATCCTGAGACCCTTCCGATAGCAGCGACGTGATATCTCAATGCTTCTACCAAACCTGAGACCCTTCCTTTAGCATGAGATGTGATATCCAAATCCTTCACATTCCAATCCTGAGACCCTTCCTATAGCATGAGATGTGATATCTCAATGCTTCTAATACCAAACCTGAGATCCTTCCTATAACATGAGATGTGATATCCAATTCCTTCCCATTCCAAACCTGAGACCCTTCCTATTGGATGAGATGTGATATCCAACTCCTTCCCATTCCAACCTTGAGACCCTTCCTATAGCATGAGTTGTGATGTCTCAATGCTTCTAATACCAAACCTGAGATCCTTCCTATAACATGAGATGTGATATCCAACTCCTTCCATTCCAATCCTGAGACCTGTCCTATAGCATGAGATGTGATATCTCAAGGCTTATACCAAACCTGAGACCCTTCCTATAGCATGAGATGTGATATCCAACTGCTTCCCATTCCAATCCTGAGACCCTTCCTATAGCATGAGATGTGATATCTCAATGCTTCTAATACCAAACCTGAGATCCTTCCTCTAACATGAAATGTGATATCCAACTCCTTCCCTTTCCAAACCTAAGAGCCTATCTATAGCATGAGATGTGATATCCAAGTCCTTCACATTCCAACCCTTAGACCCTTCCTACAGCATGCAATATGATATCTCAATGATTCTAATAACAAACCTGAGACCCGTCCTATAACATGAGATGGGATATCCAACTCCTTCCCATTCCAATCCTGAGACACTTCCGATAGCAGAGATGTGATATCTCAATGCTTATACCAAACCTGAGACCCTTCCTATAACATGAGATGTGATATCCAAATCCTTCCCGTTCCAAACCTGAGACCCTTCCTTTAGCATGAGATGTGATATCCAGCTCCTTCCCATTCCAATCCTGAGACACTTCCGATAGCATGAGATGTGATATCTCAATGCTTCTAATATCAAAACTGAGATCCTCCCTATAGCATGATATGTGATATCTAAGTCCTTCCCATTCCAATCCTGAGACCCTCCCTATAGCATGAGATGTGATATCCAACTCCTTCCCATTCCAATCCTGAGACCCTTCCTATAGCATGAGATATGATATCTCAATACTTCTAATACCAAACGTGAGATCCTTCCGATAACATGAGATGTGATATCCAAATCCTTCCCCTTCCAAACCTGAGACCCTCCCTTTAGCATGAAATGTGATATCCAACTCCTTCCTATTCCAATCCTGAGACTCTTCTGATAGCATGAGATGTGATATCTCAATGCTTCTAATACCAAACCTGAGATCCTTCCGATAGCATGAGATGTGATATCTCAATGCTTCTAATACCAGACCTGAGATCCTTCCTATAACATGAGATGTGATATCCAAATCCTTCCCCTTCCAAACCTGAGACCCTCCCTTTAGCATGAGATGTGATATCTAACTCCTTCCCATTCCATTCCTGAGACCCTTCTGATAGCATGAGATGTGATATCTCAATGCCTCTAATACCAAACCTGAGATCCTACCTCTAACATGAAATTAGATATCCAACTCTTTCCCCTTCCAAACCTGAGAGCCTTCCTATAGCATGAGATGTGATATCCAAGTCCTTCCCATTCCAATACTGAGACCCTTCCTATAGCTTGAGATGTGATATCCAACTCCTTCCCATTCCAATTCTGAGACCCTTCCTATAGCATGAGATGTGATATCTCAATGCTTATACCAAACCTGAGAGCCTACCTATAACATGAGATGTGATATCCAAGTCCATCCCATTCCAATCCTTAGACCCTTCCTACAGCATGCGATGTGATATCTCAATGATTCTAATACCAAACCAGAGACTCTTCCTATAACATGAGATGGGATATCCAACTCCTTCCCATTCCAATTCTGAGACCCTTCCTATACTATGAGACTTGATATCTCAATGCTTCTAATACCAAACCTGAGACCCGTAATATAACATGAGATGTGATATCCAAATCCTTCCCCTTCCAAACCTTAGACCCTTCCTTTATCATGAGATGTGATATCCAACTCCTTCCCATTCCAATCCTGAGACCCTTCCGATATCATGAGATGTGATATCTCAAAGCTTCTAATATCAAACTTGAGACCCTCCCTATAGCATGAGATGTGATATCCAAGTCCTTCCCATTCCAATCCTGAGACCCTTCCTATAGCATGAGATGTGATATCTCAATGCTTCTAATACCAAACCTGAGACCCTTCCTATAACATGAGATGGGAATATCCAACTCCTTCCCATTCCAATCTTGAGACCCTTCCGATAGCAGAGATGTGATATCTCAATGCTTATACCAAACCTGAGATCCTTCCTATAACATGAGATGTGATATCCAACTCCTTCCCATTCCAATCCTGAGACACTTCCTATAGCATGAGATGTGATATCTCACTGCTTATACCAAACCTGAGACCCTTCCCATAGCAGGAGATGTGATATCCAACTCCTTCCCATTCCAATCCTCAGACCCTTCCTATAGCATGAGATGTGATATCTCAATGCTTCTAATGTCAAACTTGAGACCCTACCTATAGCATGAGATGTGATATCCAAGTCCTTCCCATTCCAATCCTGAGACACTTCCTATAGCATGAGATGTGATATCTCAATGCTTCTAATACGAAACTTGAGACTCTTCCTATAACATGAGATGGGATATCCAACTCCTTCCCATTCTAATCCTGAGACCCTTTTGATAGCAGAGATGTGATATCTCAATGTTTATACCAAACCTGAGACCCTTCCTACGGCATGAGATGTCATATTCAACTCCTTCCCATTCCAATCCTGAGACCCTTCCTATAGCATGAGATTTGATATCCAACTCCTTCCCATTCCAATCCTGAGACCCTTCCTATAGCATGAGATGTGATGTCTCAATGCTTCTAATACCAAACCTGAGATCCTTCCTATAACATGAGATCTGATATCCAACTCCTTCCATTCCAATCCTGAGACCCTTCCTATAGCATGAGATGTGATATCTCAATGCTTATACCAAACCTGAGACCCTTCCTATAGCATGAGATGTGATATCCAACTCCTTCCCATTCCAATCCTGAGACCCTTCCTATAGCATGAGATGTGATATCTCAATGCTTCTAATGCCAAACCTGAGATCCTTCCTCTAACATGAGATCTGATATCCAACTCCTTCCATTCCAATCCTGAGACCCTTCCTATAGCATGAGATGTGATATCTCAATGCTTATACCAAACCTGAGACCCTTCCTATAGCATGAGATGTGATATCCAACTCCTTCCCATTCCAATCCTGAGACCCGTCCTATAACATGAGATGGGATATCCAACTCCTTCCCATTCCAATCCTGAGACACTTCCGATAGCAGAGATGTGATATCTCAATGTTTATACCAAACCTGAGACCCTTCCTATAACATGAGATGTGATATCCAACTCCTTCCCGTTCCAAACCTGAGACCCTCCCTATAGCATGATATGTGATATCTAAGTCCTTCCCATTCCAATCCTGAGACCCTTCCTATAGCATGAGATGTGATATCTCAATGCTTCTACCAAACCTGAGACCCTTCCTTTAGCATGAGATGTGATATCCAACTCCTTCCCATTCCAATCCTGAGACCCTTCCTATAGCATGAGATGTGATATCTCAATACTTCTAATACCAAACCTGAGATCCTTCCGATAACATGAGATGTGATATCTCAATACTTCTAATACCAAACCTGAGATCCATCCTATAACATGAGATGTGATATCCAACTCCTTCCCTTTCCAAACCTGAGAGCCGTTCTATAGCATGAGATGTGATAACCAGGTCCTTCCCATTCCAATCCTTAGACCCTTCCTACAGCATGCAATATGATATCTCAATGATTCTAATAACAAACCTAAGACCCGTCCTATAGCATGAGATATGATATCCAAGTCCTTCCCATTCCAATCCTGAGACCCTTCCTATAACACGAAATGTGATATCCAACTCCTTCCCATTCCAACCTGAGACCCTTCCTATAGCATGAGATGGGATATCCAACTCCTTCCAAATCCAATACTGATACCCTTCCGATAGCATGAGATGTGATATCCCAATGCTTCTACCAAACCTGAGACCCATACTATGGCATGAGATGTGATATCAAACTCCTCCCCATTCCAATCCTGAGACCCTTCCTATAGCTTGAGGTGTGATATCCAACTCCTTCCCATTCCAATTCTGAGACCCTTCTTATACCATGAGACTTGATATCTCAATGCTTCTAATATTAAACCTGAGACCCGTCCTATAACATGAGATGTGATATCCAAATCCTTCCCCTTCCAAACCTTAGACCCTTCCTTTATCATGAGATGTGATATCCAACTCCTTCCCATTCCAATCCTGAGACCCTTCCGATATCATGAGATTTGTTATCTCAATGCTTCTAATATCAAACTTGAGACCCTACCTATAGCATGAGATGTGACATCCAAGTCCTTCCCATTCCAATCCTGAGACCCTTCCTATAGCATGAGATGTGATATCTCTATGCTTCTAATACCAAACCTGAGACCCTTCCTATAACATGAGATGGGATATCCAACTCCTTCCCATTCCAATCCTGAGACCTTTCCGATAGCAGAGATGTGATATCTCAATGCTTATACCAAACCTGAGAACCTTCCTATGGCCTGAGATGTCATATACAACTCCTTCCCATTCCAATCCTGAGACCCTTCCTTTAGCATGAGATGTGATATCTCAATGCTTATACCAAATCTGAGACCCTTCCTATAGCATGAGATGTGATATCCAATTCCTTCCCATTCCAATCCTGTGACCCTTCCTATAGCATGAGATGTGATATCTCAATGCTTATAGCAAACCTGAGAGCCTACCTATAACATGAGATGTGATATCCAAGTCCATCCCATTCCAATCCTTAGACCCTTCCTACAGCATGCGATGTGATATCTCAATGATTCTAATACCAAACCAGAGACTCTTCCTATAACATGAGATGGGATATCCAACTCCTTCCCATTCCAATCCTGAGCCGCTTCCGATATCAGAGATGTGATATCTCAATGCTTATACCAAACCTGAGACCCTTCCTATAACATGAGATGTGATATCCAACTCCTTCCCGTTCCAAACCTGAGACACTAACTATAGCATATGTGATATCCAACTCCTTCCCATTCCAAACATGAGACCCTTCCTATAGCAAGAAAGTAATATCCAACTCCTACCCATTCCAATCCTGAGACCCTTCCTATAGCAAGAGATGTGATATCCAAATCCTTCCCATTCCAATCCTGAGACCCTTCCTATAACATGAGATGTGATATCCAACTCCTTCCCATTCCAACCTGAGACACTTCCTATAGCATGAGAAGGGATATCCAACTCATTCCCAATCCAATCCTGAGACCCTTCCGATAGCAGAGATGTGATATCTCAATGCTTATACCAAACCTGAGACCCTTCCTATGGCATGAGATGTGATATCCAACTCCTTGCCATTCAAATCCTGAGACCCTTCCTATAGCATGAGAAGGGATATCCAACTCCTTCCCAATCCAATCCTGAGACCCTTCCGATAGCAGCGATGTGATATCTCAATGCTTCTACCAAACCTGAGACCCTTCATTTAGCATGAGATGTGATATCCAAATCCTTCACATTCCAATCCTGAGACCCTTCCTATAGCATGAGATGTGATATCTCAATGCTTCTAATACCAAACCTGAGATCCTTCCAATAACATGAGATGTGATATCCAATTCCTTCCCATTCCAAACCTGAGACCCTTCCTATTGGATGAGATGTGATATCCAACTCCTTCCCATTCCAACCCTGAGACCCTTCCTATAGCATGAGATGTGATGTCTCAATGCTTCTAATACCAAACCTGAGATCCTTCCTATAACATGAGATGTGATATCCAACTCCTTCCATTCCAATCCTGAGACCCGTCCTATAGCATGAGATGTGATATCTCAATGCTTCTAATACCAAACCTGAGATCCTTCCTCTAACATGAAATGTGATATCCAACTCCTTCCCTTTCCAAACCTAAGAGCCTATCTATAGCATGAGATGTGATATCCAAGTCCTTCACATTCCAACCCTTAGACCCTTCCTACAGCATGCAATATGATATCTCAATGATTCTAATAACAAACCTGAGACCCGTCCTATAACATGAGATGGGATATCCAACTCCTTCCCATTCCAATCCTGAGACACTTCCGATAGCAGAGATGTGATATCTCAATGCTTATACCAAACCTGAGACCCTTCCTTTAGCATGAGATGTGATATCCAGCTCCTTCCCATTCCAATCCTGAGACACTTCCGATAGCATGAGATGTGATATCTCAATGCTTCTAATATCAAAACTGAGACCCTCCCTATAGCATGATATGTGATATCTAAGTCCTTCCCATTCCAATCCTGAGACCCTCCCTATAGCATGAGATGTGATATCCAACTCCTTCCCATTCCAATCCTGAGACCCTTCCTATAGCATGAGATGTGATATCTCAATGCTTCTACCAAACCTGAGACCCTTCCTTTAGCATGAGATGTGATATCCAACTCCTTCCCATTCCAATCCTGAGACCCTTCCTATAGCATGAGATGTGATATCTCAATACTTCTAATACCAAACCTGAGATCCTTCCGATAACATGAGATGTGATATCTCAATACTTCTAATACCAAACCTGAGATCCATCCTATAACATGAGATGTGATATCCAACTCCTTCCCTTTCCAAACATGAGAGCCGTTCTATAGCATGAGATGTGATAACCAGGTCCTTCCCATTCCAATCCTTAGACCCTTCCTACAGCATGCAATATGATATCTCAATGATTCTAATAACAAACCTGAGACCCGTCCTATAGCATGAGATATGATATCCAAGTCCTTCCCATTCCAATCCTGAGACCCTTCCTATAACACGAAATGTGATATCCAACTCCTTCCCATTCCAACCTGAGACCCTTCCTATAGCATGAGATGGGATATCCAACTTCTTCCAAATCCAATACTGATACCCTTCCGATAGCATGAGATGTGATATCCCAATGCTTCTACCAAACCTGAGACCCATACTATGGCATGAGATGTGATATCAAACTCCTTCCCATTCCAATCCTGAGACCCTTCCTATAGCTTGAGGTGTGATATCCAACTCCTTCCCATTCCAATTCTGAGACCCTTCTTATACCATGAGACTTGATATCTCAATGCTTCTAATATTAAACCTGAGACCCGTCCTATAACATGAGATGTGATATCCAAATCCTTCCCCTTCCAAACCTTAGACCCTTCCTTTATCATGAGATGTGATATCCAACTCCTTCCCATTCCAATCCTGAGACCCTTCCGATATCATGAGATTTGTTATCTCAATGCTTCTAATATCAAACTTGAGACCCTACCTATAGCATGAGATGTGACATCCAAGTCCTTCCCATTCCAATCCTGAGACCCTTCCTATAGCATGAGATGTGATATCTCTATGCTTCTAATACCAAACCTGAGACCCTTCCTATAACATGAGATGGGATATCCAACTCCTTCCCATTCCAATCCTGAGACCTTTCCGATAGCAGAGATGTGATATCTCAATGCTTATACCAAACCTGAGAACCTTCCTATGGCCTGAGATGTCATATACAACTCCTTCCCATTCCAATCCTGAGACCCTTCCTTTAGCATGAGATGTGATATCTCAATGCTTATACCAAATCTGAGACCCTTCCTATAGCATGAGATGTGATATCCAATTCCTTCCCATTCCAATCCTGTGACCCTTCCTACAGCATGAGATGTGATATCTCAATGCTTATAGCAAACCTGAGAGCCTACCTATAACATGAGATGTGATATCCAAGTCCATCCCATTCCAATCCTTAGACCCTTCCTACAGCATGCTATGTGATATCTCAATGATTCTAATACCAAACCAGAGACTCTTCCTATAACATGAGATGGGATATCCAACTCCTTCCCATTCCAATCCTGAGCCGCTTCCGATAGCAGAGATGTGATATCTCAATGCTTATACCAAACCTGAGACCCTTCCTATAACATGAGATGTGATATCCAACTCCTTCCCGTTCCAAACCTGAGACACTAACTATAGCATATGTGATATCCAACTCCTTCCCATTCCAAACATGAGACCCTTCCTATAGCAAGAAAGTAATATCCAACTCCTACCCATTCCAATCCTGAGACCCTTCCTATAGCAAGAGATGTGATATCCAAATCCTTCCCATTCCAATCCTGAGACCCTTCCTATAACATGAGATGTGATATCCAACTCCTTCCCATTCCAACCTGAGACACTTCCTATAGCATGAGAAGGGATATCCAACTCCTTCCCAATCCAATCCTGAGACCCTTCCGATAGCAGAGATGTGATATCTCAATGCTTATACCAAACCTGAGACCCTTCCTATGGCATGAGATGTGATATCCAACTCCTTGCCATTCAAATCCTGAGACCCTTCCGATAGCAGCGACGTGATATCTCAATGCTTCTACCAAACCTGAGACCCTTCCTTTAGCATGAGATGTGATATCCAAATCCTTCACATTCCAATCCTGAGACCCTTCCTATAGCATGAGATGTGATATCTCAATGCTTCTAATACCAAACCTGAGATCCTTCCTATAACATGAGATGTGATATCCAATTCCTTCCCATTCCAAACCTGAGACCCTTCCTATTGGATGAGATGTGATATCCAACTCCTTCCCATTCCAACCCTGAGACCCTTCCTATAGCATGAGATGTGATATCCAAGTCCTTCACATTCCAACCCTTAGACCCTTCCTACAGCATGCAATATGATATCTCAATGATTCTAATAACAAACCTGAGACCCGTCCTATAACATGAGATGGGATATCCAACTCCTTCCCATTCCAATCCTGAGACACTTCCGATAGCAGAGATGTGATATCTCAATGCTTATACCAAACCTGAGACCCTTCCTATAACATGAGATGTGATATCCAAATCCTTCCCGTTCCAAACCTGAGACCCTTCCTTTAGCATGAGATGTGATATCCAGCTCCTTCCCATTCCAATCCTGAGACACTTCCGATAGCATGAGATGTGATATCTCAATGCTTCTAATATCAAAACTGAGACCCTCCCTATAGCATGATATGTGATATCTAAGTCCTTCCCATTCCAATCCTGAGACCCTCCCTATAGCATGAGATGTGATATCCAACTCCTTCCCATTCCAATCCTGAGACCCTTCCTATAGCATGAGATATGATATCTCAATACTTCTAATACCAAACGTGAGATCCTTCCGATAACATGAGATGTGATATCCAAATCCTTCCCCTTCCAAACCTGAGACCCTCCCTTTAGCATGAAATGTGATATCCAACTCCTTCCTATTCCAATCCTGAGTCTCTTCTGATAGCATGAGATGTGATATCTCAATGCTTCTAATACCAAACCTGAGATCCTTCCGATAGCATGAGATGTGATATCTCTATGCTTCTAATACCAAACCTGAGATCCTTCCTATAACATGAGATGTGATATCCAAATCCTTCCCCTTCCAAACCTGAGACCCTCCCTTTAGCATGAGATGTGATATCTAACTCCTTCCCATTCCATTCCTGAGACCCTTCTGATAGAATGAGATGTGATATCTCAATGCCTCTAATACCAAACCTGAGATCCTACCTCTAACATGAAATGAGATATCCAACTCTTTCCCCTTCCAAACCTGAGAGCCTTCCTATAGCATGAGATGTGATATCCAAGTCCTTCCCATTCCAATACTGAGACCCTTCCTATAGCTTGAGATGTGATATCCAACTCCTTCCCATTCCAATTCTGAGACCCTTCCTATAGCATGAGATGTGATATCTCAATGCTTATACCAAACCTGAGAGCCTACCTATAGCATGAGCTGTGATATCCAAGTCCATCCCATTCCAATCCTTAGACCCTTCCTACAGCATGCGATGTGATATCTCAATGATTCTAATACCAAACCAGAGACTCTTCCTATAACATGAGATGGGATATCCAACTCCTTCCCATTCCAATTCTGAGACCCTTCCTATACTATGAGACTTGATATCTCAATGCTTCTAATACCAAACCTGAGACCCGTAATATAACATGAGATGTGATATCCAAATCCTTCCCCTTCCAAACCTTAGACCCTTCATTTATCATGAGATGTGATATCCAACTCCTTCCCATTCCAATCCTGAGACCCTTCCGATATCATGAGATGTGATATCTCAAAGCTTCTAATATCAAACTTGAGACCCTCCCTATAGCATGAGATGTGATATCCAAGTCCTTCCCATTCCAATCCTGAGACCCTTCCTATAGCATGAGATGTGATATCTCAATGCTTCTAATACCAAACCTGAGACCCTTCCTATAACATGAGATGGGAATATCCAACTCCTTCCCATTCCAATCTTCAGACCCTTCCGATAGCAGAGATGTGATATCTCAATGCTTATACCACACCTGAGATCCTTCCTATAACATGAGATGTGATATCCAACTCCTTCCCATTCCAATCCTGAGACACTTCCTATAGCATGAGATGTGATATCTCACTGCTTATACCAAACCTGAGACCCTTCCCATAGCAGATGTGATATCCAACTCCTTCCCATTCCAATCCTCAGACCCTTCCTATAGCATGAGATGTGATATCTCAATGCTTCTAATGTCAAACTTGAGACCCTACCTATAGCATGAGATGTGATATCCAAGTCCTTCCCATTCCAATCCTGAGACACTTCCTATAGCATGAGATGTGATATCTCAATGCTTCTAATACCAAACCTGAGACTCTTCCTATAACATGAGATGGGATATCCAACTCCTTCCAATTCCAATCCTGAGACCCTTTTGATAGCAGAGATGTGATATCTCAATGTTTATACCAAACCTGAGACCCTTCCTACGGCATGAGATGTCATATTCAACTCCTTCCCATTCCAATCCTGAGACCCTTCCTATAGCATGAGATTTGATATCCAACTCCTTCCCATTCCAATCCTGAGACCCTTCCTATAGCATGAGATGTGATGTCTCAATGCTTCTAATACCAAACCTGAGATCCTTCCTATAACATGAGATGTGATATCCAACTCCTTCCATTCCAATCCTGAGACCCTTCCTATAGCATGAGATGTGATATATCAATGCTTATACCAAACCTGAGACCCTTCCTATAGCATGAGATGTGATATCCAACTCCTTCCCATTCCAATCCTGAGACCCTTCCTATAGCCTGAGATGTGATATCCAATTCCTTCCCATTCCAATCCTGAGACCCTTCCTATAGCATGAGATGTGATATCTCAATGCTTATACCAAACCTGAGAGCCTACCTATAACATGAGATGTGATATCCAAGTCCATCCCATTCCAATCCTTAGACCCTTCCTACAGCATGCGATGTGATATCTCAATGATTCTAATACCAAACCTGAGACCCTTCCTATAACATGAGATGTGATATCCAAATCCTTCTCGTTCCAAACCTGAGACCCTTCCTTTAGCATGAGATGTGATATCCAGCTCCTTCCCATTCCAATCCTGAGACACTTCCGATAGCATGAGATGTGATATCTCAATGCTTCTAATATCAAAACTGAGACCCTCCCTATAGCATGATATGTGATATCTAAGTCCTTCCCATTCCAATCCTGAGACCCTCCCTATAGCATGAGATGTGATATCCAACTCCTTCCCATTCCAATCCTGAGACCCTTCCTATAGCATGAGATATGATATCTCAATACTTCTAATACCAAACCTGAGATCCTTCCGATAACATGAGATGTGATATCCAAATCCTTCCCCTTCCAAACCTGAGACCCTCCCTTTAGCATGAAATGTGATATCCAACTCCTTCCTATTCCAATCCTGAGACTCTTCTGATAGCATGAGATGTGATATCTCAATGCTTCTAATACCAAACCTGAGATCCTTCCGATAGCATGAGATGTGATATCTCAATGCTTCTAATACCAAACCTGAGATCCTTCCTATAACATGAGATGTGATATCCAAATCCTTCCCCTTCCAAACCTGAGACCCTCCCTTTAGCATGAGATGTGATATCTAACTCCTTCCCATTCCATTCCTGAGACCCTTCTGATAGCATGAGATGTGATATCTCAATGCCTCTAATACCAAACCTGAGATCCTACCTCTAACATGAAATGAGATATCCAACTCTTTCCCCTTCCAAACCTGAGAGCCTTCCTATAGCATGAGATGTGATATCCAAGTCCTTCCCATTCCAATACTGAGACCCTTCCTATAGCTTGAGATGTGATATCCAACTCCTTCCCATTCCAATTCTGAGACCCTTCCTATAGCATGAGATGTGATATCTCAATGCTTATACCAAACCTAAGAGCCTACCTATAGCATGAGATGTGATATCCAAGTCCATCCCATTCCAATCCTTAGACCCTTCCTACAGCATGCGATGTGAATATCTCAATGATTCTAATACCAAACCAGAGACTCTTCCTATAACATGAGATGGGATATCCAACTCCTTCCCATTCCAATTCTGAGACCCTTCCTATACTATGAGACTTGATATCTCAATGCTTCTAATACCAAACCTGAGACCCGTAATATAACATGAGATGTGATATCCAAATCCTTCCCCTTCCAAACCTTAGACCCTTCCTTTATCATGAGATGTGATATCCAACTCCTTCCCATTCCAATCCTGAGACCCTTCCGATATCATGAGATGTGATATCTCAAAGCTTCTAATATCAAACTTGAGACCCTCCCTATAGCATGAGATGTGATATCCAAGTCCTTCCCATTCCAATCTTGAGACCCTTCCTATAGCATGAGATGTGATATCTCAATGCTTCTAATACCAAACCTGAGACCCTTCCTATAACATGAGATGGGAATATCCAACTCCTTCCCATTCCAATCTTGAGACCCTTCCGATAGCAGAGATGTGATATCTCAATGCTTATACCACACCTGAGATCCTTCCTATAACATGAGATGTGATATCCAACTCCTTCCCATTCCAATCCTGAGACACTTCCTATAGCATGAGATGTGATATCTCACTGCTTATACCAAACCTGAGACCCTTCCCATAGCAGGAGATGTGATATCCAACTCCTTCCCATTCCAATCCTCAGACCCTTCCTATAGCATGAGATGTGATATCTCAATGCTTCTAATACCAAACCTGAGACTCTTCCTATAACATGAGATGGGATATCCAACTCCTTCCAATTCCAATCCTGAGACCCTTTTGATAGCAGAGATGTGATATCTCAATGTTTATACCAAACCTGAGACCCTTCCTACGGCATGAGATGTCATATTCAACTCCTTCCCATTCCAATCCTGAGACCCTTCCTATAGCATGAGATTTGATATCCAACTCCTTCCCATTCCAATCCTGAGACCCTTCCTATAGCATGAGATGTGATGTCTCAATGCTTCTAATACCAAACCTGAGATCCTTCCTATAACATGAGATGTGATATCCAACTCCTTCCATTCCAATCCTGAGATCCTTCCTATAGCATGAGATGTGATATATCAATGCTTATACCAAACCTGAGACCCTTCCTATAGCATGAGATGTGATATCCAACTCCTTCCCATTCCAATCCTGAGACCCTTCCTATAGCCTGAGATGTGATATCCAATTCCTTCCCATTCCAATCCTGAGACCCTTCCTATAGCATGAGATGTGATATCTCAATGCTTATACCAAACCTGAGAGCCTACCTATAACATGAGATGTGATATCCAAGTCCATCCCATTCCAATCCTTAGACCCTTCCTACAGCATGCGATGTGATATCTCAATGATTCTAATACCAAACCAGAGACTCTTCCTATAACATGAGATGGGATATCCAACTCCTTCCCATTCCAATCCTGAGCCGCTTCCGATAGCAGAGATGTGATATCTCAATGCTTATACCAAACCTGAGACCCTTCCTATAACATGAGATGTGATATCCAACTCCTTCCCGTTCCAAACCTGAGACACTAACTATAGCATATGTGATATCCAACTCCTTCCCATTCCAAACATGAGACCCTTCCTATAGCAAGAAAGTAATATCCAACTCATACCCATTCCAATCCTGAGACCCTTCCTATAGCAAGAGATGTGATATCCAAATCCTTCCCATTCCAATCCTGAGACCCTTCCTATAACATGAGATGTGATATCCAACTCCTTCCCATTCCAACCTGAGACACTTCCTATAGCATGAGAAGGGATATCCAACTCCTTCCCAGTCCAATCCTGAGACCCTTCCGATAGCAGAGATGTGATATCTCAATGCTTATACCAAACCTGAGACCCTTCCTATGGCATGAGATGTGATATCCAACTCCTTGCCATTCAAATCCTGAGACCCTTCCTATAGCATGAGAAGGGATATCCAACTCCTTCCCAATCCAATCCTGAGACCCTTCCGATAGCAGCGACGTGATATCTCAATGCTTCTACCAAACCTGAGACCCTTCCTTTAGCATGAGATGTGATATCCAAATCCTTCACATTCCAATCCTGAGACCCTTCCTATAGCATGAGATGTGATATCTCAATGCTTCTAATACCAAACCTGAGATCCTTCCTATAACATGAGATGTGATATCCAATTCCTTCCCATTCCAAACCTGAGACCCTTCCTATTGGATGAGATGTGATATCCAACTCCTTCCCATTCCAACCCTGAGACCCTTCCTATAGCATGAGATGTGATGTCTCAATGCTTCTAATACCAAACCTGAGATCCTTCCTATAACATGAGATGTGATATCCAACTCCTTCCATTCCAATCCTGAGACCCGTCCTATAGCATGAGATGTGATATCTCAATGCTTATACCAAACCTGAGACCCTTCCTATAGCATGAGATGTGATATCCAACTGCTTCCCATTCCAATCCTGAGACCCTTCCTATAGCATGAGATGTGATATCTCAATGCTTCTAATACCAAACCTGAGATCCTTCCTCTAACATGAAATGTGATATCCAACTCCTTCCCTTTCCAAACCTAAGAGCCTATCTATAGCATGAGATGTGATATCCAAGTCCTTCACATTCCAACCCTTAGACCCTTCCTACAGCATGCAATATGATATCTCAATGATTCTAATAACAAACCTGAGACCCGTCCTATAACATGAGATGGGATATCCAACTCCTTCCCATTCCAATCCTGAGACACTTCCGATAGCAGAGATGTGATATCTCAATGCTTATACCAAACCTGAGACCCTTCCTATAACATGAGATGTGATATCCAAATCCTTCTCGTTCCAAACCTGAGACCCTTCCTTTAGCATGAGATGTGATATCCAGCTCCTTCCCATTCCAATCCTGAGACACTTCTGATAGCATGAGATGTGATATCTCAATGTTTCTAATATCAAAACTGAGACCCTCCCTATAGCATGATATGTGATATCTAAGTCCTTCCCATTCCAATCCTGAGACCCTCCCTATATCATGAGATGTGATATCCAACTCCTTCCCATTCCAATCCTGAGACCCTTCCTATAGCATGTGATATGATATCTCAATACTTCTAATACCAAACGTGAGATCCTTCCGATAACATGAGATGTGATATCCAAATCCTTCCCCTTCCAAACCTGAGACCCTCCCTTTAGCATGAAATGTGATATCCAACTCCTTCCTATTCCAATCCTGAGACTCTTCTGATAGCATGAGATGTGATATCTCAATGCTTCTAATACCAAACCTGAGATCCTTCCGATAGCATGAGATGTGATATCTCAATGCTTCTAATACCAAACCTGAGATCCTTCCTATAACATGAGATGTGATATCCAAATCCTTCCCCTTCCAAACCTGAGACCCTCCCTTTAGCATGAGATGTGATATCTAACTCCTTCCCATTCCATTCCTGAGACCCTTCTGATAGCATGAGATGTGATATCTCAATGCCTCTAATACCAAACCTGAGATCCTACCTCTAACATGAAATGAGATATCCAACTCTTTCCCCTTCCAAACCTGAGAGCCTTCCTATAGCATGAGATGTGATATCCAAGTCCTTCCCATTCCAATACTGAGACCCTTCCTATAGCTTGAGATGTGATATCCAACTCCTTCCCATTCCAATTCTGAGACCCTTCCTATAGCATGAGATGTGATATCTCAATGCTTATACCAAACCTGAGAGCCTACCTATAGCATGAGATGTGATATCCAAGTCCATCCCATTCCAATCCTTAGACCCTTCCTACATCATGCGATGTGAATATCTCAATGATTCTAATACCAAACCAGAGACTCTTCCTATAACATGAGATGGGATATCCAAATCCTTCCCCTTCCAAACCTTAGACCCGTCCTTTATCATGAGATGTGATATCCAACTCCTTCCCATTCCAATCCTGAGACCCTTCCGATATCATGAGATGTGATATCTCAAAGCTTCTAATATCAAACTTGAGACCCTCCCTATAGCATGAGATGTGATATCCAAGTCCTTCCCATTCCAATCCTGAGACCCTTCCTATAGCATGAGATGTGATATCTCAATGCTTCTAATACCAAACCTGAGACCCTTCCTATAACATGAGATGGGAATATCCAACTCCTTCCCATTCCAATCTTGAGACCCTTCCGATAGCAGAGATGTGATATCTCAATGCTTATACCACACCTGAGATCCTTCCTATAACATGAGATGTGATATCCAACTCCTTCCCATTCCAATCCTGAGACACTTCCTATAGCATGAGATGTGATATCTCACTGCTTATACCAAACCTGAGACCCTTCCCATAGCAGGAGATGTGATATCCAACTCCTTCCCATTCCAATCCTCAGACCCTTCCTATAGCATGAGATGTGATATCTCAATGCTTCTAATGTCAAACTTGAGACCCTACCTATAGCATGAGATGTGATATCCAAGTCCTTCCCATTCCAATCCTGAGACACTTCCTATAGCATGAGATGTGATATCTCAATGCTTCTAATACCAAACCTGAGACTCTTCCTATAACATGAGATGGGATATCCAACTCCTTCCAATTCCAATCCTGAGACCCTTTCGATAGCAGAGATGTGATATCTCAATGTTTATACCAAACCTGAGACCCTTCCTACGGCATGAGATGTCATATTCAACTCCTTCCCATTCCAATCCTGAGACCCTTCCTATAGCATGAGATTTGATATCCAACTCCTTCCCATTCCAATCCTGAGACCCTTCCTATAGCATGAGATGTGATGTCTCAATGCTTCTAATACCAAACCTGAGATCCTTCCTATAACATGAGATGTGATATCCAACTCCTTCCATTCCAATCCTGAGACCCTTCCTATAGCATGAGATGTGATATCTCAATGCTTATATCAAACCTGAGACCCTTCCTATAGCATGAGATGTGATATCCAACTCCTTCCCATTCCAATCCTGAGACCCTTCCTATAGCATGAGATGTGATATCTCAATGCTTATACCAAACCTGAGAGCCTACCTATAACATGAGATGTGATATCCAAGTCCATCCCATTCCAATCCTTA
Organism: Ambystoma mexicanum; assembly: GCF_040938575.1. Classification (NCBI taxonomy): domain Eukaryota; kingdom Metazoa; phylum Chordata; class Amphibia; order Caudata; family Ambystomatidae; genus Ambystoma; species Ambystoma mexicanum. Next base: position 5,685,816 of record NC_090922.1, on the reverse strand, counting down.
GACCCTTCCTACAGCATGCAATGTGATATCTCAATGATTCTTATACCAAACCAGAGACTCTTCCTATAACATGAGATGGGATATCCAACTCCTTCCCATTCCAATCCTGAGCCGCTTCCGATAGCAGAGATGTGATATCTCAATGCTTATACCAAACCTGAGACCCTTCCTATAACATGAGATGTGATATCCAACTCCTTCCCGTTCCAAACCTGAGACACTAACTATAGCATATGTGATATCCAACTCCTTCCCATTCCAAACATGAGACCCTTCCTATAGCAAGAAAGTAATATCCAACTCCTACCCATTCCAATCCTGAGACCCTTCCTATAGCAAGAGATGTGATATCCAAATCCTTCCCATTCCAATCCTGAGACCCTTCCTATAACATGAGATGTGATATCCAACTCCTTCCCATTCCAACCTGAGACACTTCCTATAGCATGAGAAGGGATATCCAACTCCTTCCCAATCCAATCCTGAGACCCTTCCGATAGCAGCGACGTGATATCTCAATGCTTCTACCAAACCTGAGACCCTTCCTTTAGCATGAGATGTGATATCCAAATCCTTCACATTCCAATCCTGAGACCCTTCCTATAGCATGAGATGTGATATCTCAATGCTTCTAATACCAAACCTGAGATCCTTCCTATAACATGAGATGTGATATCCAATTCCTTCCCATTCCAAACCTGAGACCCTTCCTATTGGATGAGATGTGATATCCAACTCCTTCCTATTCCAACCCTGACACCCTTCCTATAGCATGAGATGTGATGTCTCAATGCTTCTAATACCAAACCTGAGATCCTTCCTATAACATGAGATGTGATATCCAACTCCTTCCATTCCAATCCTGAGACCCGTCCTATAGCATGAGATGTGATATCTCAATGCTTATACCAAACCTGAGACCCTTCCTATAGCATGAGATGTCATATCCAACTGCTTCCCATTCCAATCCTGAGACCCTTCCTATAGCATGAGATGTGATATCTCAATGCTTCTAATACCAAACCTGAGATCCTTCCTCTAACATGAAATGTGATATCCAACTCCTTCCCTTTCCAAACCTAAGAGCCTATCTATAGCATGAGATGTGATATCCAAGTCCTTCACATTCCAACCCTTAGACCCTTCCTACAGCATGCAATATGATATCTCAATGATTCTAATAACAAACCTGAGACCCGTCCTATAACATGAGATGGGATATCCAACTCCTTCCCATTCCAATCCTGAGACACTTCCGATAGCAGAGATGTGATATCTCAATGCTTATACCACACCTGAGATCCTTCCTATAACATGAGATGTGATATCCAACTCCTTCCCATTCCAATCCTGAGACACTTCCTATAGCATGAGATGTGATATCTCACTGCTTATACCAAACCTGAGACCCTTCCCATAGCAGGAGATGTGATATCCAACTCCTTCCCATTCCAATCCTCAGACCCTTCCTATAGCATGAGATGTGATATCTCAATGCTTCTAATGTCAAACTTGAGACCCTACCTATAGCATGAGATGTGATATCCAAGTCCTTCCCATTCCAATCCTGAGACACTTCCTATAGCATGAGATGTGATATCTCAATGCTTCTAATACCAAACCTGAGACTCTTCCTATAACATGAGATGGGATATCCAACTCCTTCCAATTCCAATCCTGAGACCCTTTTGATAGCAGAGATGTGATATCTCAATGTTTATACCAAACCTGAGACCCTTCCTACGGCATGAGATGTCATATTCAACTCCTTCCCATTCCAATCCTGAGACCCTTCCTATAGCATGAGATTTGATATCCAACTCCTTCCCATTCCAATCCTGAGACCCTTCCTATAGCATGAGATGTGATGTCTCAATGCTTCTAATACCAAACCTGAGATCCTTCCTATAACATGAGATGTGATATCCAACTCCTTCCATTCCAATCCTGAGACCCTTCCTATAGCATGAGAAGTGATATCTCAATGCTTATACCAAACCTGAGACCCTTCCTATAGCATGAGATGTGATATCCAACTCCTTCCCATTCCAATCCTGAGACCCTTCCTATAGCCTGAGATGTGATATCCAATTCCTTCCCATTCCAATCCTGAGACCCTTCCTATAGCATGAGATGTGATATCTCAATGCTTATACCAAACCTGAGAGCCTACCTATAACATGAGATGTGATAACCAAGTCCATCCCATTCCAATCCTTAGACCCTTCCTACAGCATGCGATGTGATATCTCAATGATTCTAATACCAAACCAGAGACTCTTCCTATAACATGAGATGGGATATCCAACTCCTTCCCATTCCAATCCTGAGCCGCTTCCGATAGCAGAGATGTGATATCTCAATGCTTATACCAAACCTGAGACCCTTCCTATAACATGAGATGTGATATCCAACTCCTTCCCGTTCCAAACCTGAGACACTAACTATAGCATATGTGATATCCAACTCCTTCCCATTCCAAACATGAGACCCTTCCTATAGCAAGAAAGTAATATCCAACTCCTACCCATTCCAATCCTGAGACCCTTCCTATAGCAAGAGATGTGATATCCAAATCCTTCCCATTCCAATCCTGAGACCCTTCCTATAGCATGAGAAGGGATATCCAACTCCTTCCCAATCCAATCCTGAGACCCTTCCGATAGCAGAGATGTGATATCTCAATGCTTATACCAAACCTGAGACCCTTCCTATGGCATGAGATGTGATATCCAACTCCTTGCCATTCAAATCCTGAGACCCTTCCTATAGCATGAGAAGGGATATCCAACTCCTTCCCAATCCAATCCTGAGACCCTTCCGATAGCAGCGACGTGATATCTCAATGCTTCTACCAAACCTGAGACCCTTCCTTTAGCATGAGATGTGATATCCAAATCCTTCACATTCCAATCCTGAGACCCTTCCTATAGCATGAGATGTGATATCTCAATGCTTCTAATACCAAACCTGAGATCCTTCCTATAACATGAGATGTGATATCCAATTCCTTCCCATTCCAAACCTGAGACCCTTCCTATTGGATGAGATGTGATATCCAACTCCTTCCTATTCCAACCCTGACACCCTTCCTACAGCATGAGATGTGATGTCTCAATGCTTCTAATACCAAACCTGAGATCCTTCCTATAACATGAGATGTGATATCCAACTCCTTCCATTCCAATCCTGAGACCCGTCCTATAGCATGAGATGTGATATCTCAATGCTTATACCAAACCTGAGACCCTTCCTATAGCATGAGATGTCATATCCAACTGCTTCCCATTCCAATCCTGAGACCCTTCCTATAGCATGAGATGTGATATCTCAATGCTTCTAATACCAAACCTGAGATTCCTTCCTCTAACATGAAATGTGATATCCAACTCCTTCCCTTTCCAAACCTAAGAGCCTATCTATAGCATGAGATGTGATATCCAAGTCCTTCACATTCCAACCCTTAGACCCTTCCTACAGCATGCAATATGATATCTCAATGATTCTAATAACAAACCTGAGACCCGTCCTATAACATGAGATGGGATATCCAACTCCTTCCCATTCCAATCCTGAGACACTTCCGATAGCAGAGATGTTATATCTCAATGCTTATACCAAACCTGAGACCCTTCCTATAACATGAGATGTGATATCCAAATCCTTCTCGTTCCAAACCTGAGACCCTTCCTTTAGCATGAGATGTGATATCCAGCTCCTTCCCATTCCAATCCTGAGACACTTCCGATAGCATGAGATGTGATATCTCAATGCTTCTAATATCAAAACTGAGACCCTCCCTATAGCATGATATGTGATATCTAAGTCCTTCCCATTCCAATCCTGAGACCCTCCCTATAGCATGAGATGTGATATCCAACTCCTTCCCATTCCAATCCTGAGACCCTTCCTATAGCATGAGATATGATATCTGAATACTTCTAATACCAAACGTGAGATCCTTCCGATAAAATGAGATGTGATATCCAAATCCTTCCCCTTCCAAACCTGAGACCCTCCCTTTAGCATGAAATGTGATATCCAACTCCTTCCTATTCCAATCCTGAGACTCTTCTGATAGCATGAGATGTGATATCTCAATGCTTCTAATACCAAACCTGAGATCCTTCCGATAGCATGAGATGTGATATCTCAATGCTTCTAATACCAAACCTGAGATCCTTCCTATAACATGAGATGTGATATCCAAATCCTTCCCCTTCCAAACCTGAGACCCTCCCTTTAGCATGAGATGTGATATCTAACTCCTTCCCATTCCATTCCTGAGACCCTTCTGATAGCATGAGATGTGATATCTCAATGCCTCTAATACCAAACCTGAGATCCTACCTCTAACATGAAATGAGATATCCAACTCTTTCCCCTTCCAAACCTGAGAGCCTTCCTATAGCATGAGATGTGATATCCAAGTCCTTCCCATTCCAATACTGAGACCCTTCCTATAGCTTGAGATGTGATATCCAACTCCTTCCCATTCCAATTCTGAGACCCTTCCTATAGCATGAGATGTGATATCTCAATGCTTATACCAAACCTGAGAGCCTACCTATAGCATGAGATGTGATATCCAAGTCCATCCCATTCCAATCCTTAGACCCTTCCTACAGCATGCGATGTGAATATCTCAATGATTCTAATACCAAACCAGAGACTCTTCCTATAACATGAGATGGGATATCCAACTCCTTCCCATTCCAATTCTGAGACCCTTCCTATACTATGAGACTTGATATCTCAATGCTTCTAATACCAAACCTGAGACCCGTAATATAACATGAGATGTGATATCCAAATCCTTCCCCTTCCAAACCTTAGACCCTTCCTTTATCATGAGATGTGATATCCAACTCCTTCCCATTCCAATCCTGAGACCCTTCCGATATCATGAGATGTGATATCTCAAAGCTTCTAATATCAAACTTGAGACCCTCCCTATAGCATGAGATGTGATATCCAAGTCCTTCCCATTCCAATCCTGAGACCCTTCCTATAGCATGAGATGTGATATCTCAATGCTTCTAATACCAAACCTGAGACCGTTCCTATAACATGAGATGGGAATATCCAACTCCTTCCCATTCCAATCTTGAGACCCTTCCGATAGCAGAGATGTGATATCTCAATGCTTATACCACACCTGAGATCCTTCCTATAACATGAGATGTGATATCCAACTCCTTCCCATTCCAATCCTGAGACACTTCCTATAGCATGAGATGTGATATCTCACTGCTTATACCAAACCTGATACCCTTCCCATAGCAGGAGATGTGATATCCAACTCCTTCCCATTCCAATCCTCAGACCCTTCCTATAGCATGAGATGTGATATCTCAATGCTTCTAATGTCAAACTTGAGACCCTACCTATAGCATGAGATGTGATATCCAAGTCCTTCCCATTCCAATCCTGAGACACTTCCTATAGCATGAGATGTGATATCTCAATGCTTCTAATACCAAACCTGAGACTCTTCCTATAACATGAGATGGGATATCCAACGCCTTCCAATTCCAATCCTGAGACCCTTTTGATAGCAGAGATGTGATATCTCAATGTTTATACCAAACCTGAGACCCTTCCTACGGCATGAGATGTCATATTCAACTCCTTCCCATTCCAATCCTGAGACCCTTCCTATAGCATGAGATTTGATATCCAACTCCTTCCCATTCCAATCCTGAGACCCTTCCTATAGCATGAGATGTGATGTCTCAATGCTTCTAATACCAAACCTGATATCCTTCCTATAACATGAGATGTGATATCCAACTCCTTCCATTCCAATCCTGAGATCCTTCCTATAGCATGAGATGTGATATCTCAATGCTTATACCAAACCTGAGACCCTTCCTATAGCATGAGATGTGATATCCAACTCCTTCCCATTCCAATCCTGAGACCCTTCCTATAGCCTGAGATGTGATATCCAATTCCTTCCCATTCCAATCCTGAGACCCTTCCTATAGCATGAGATGTGATATCTCAATGCTTATACCAAACCTGAGAGCCTACCTATAATATGAGATGTGATATCCAAGTCCATCCCATTCCAATCCTTAGACCCTTCCTACAGCATGCGATGTGATATCTCAATGATTCTAATACCAAACCAGAGACTCTTCCTATAACATGAGATGGGATATCCAACTCCTTCCCATTCCAATCCTGAGCCGCTTCCGATAGCAGAGATGTGATATCTCAATGCTTATACCAAACCTGAGACCCTTCCTATAACATGAGATGTGATATCCAACTCCTTCCCGTTCCAAACCTGAGACACTAACTATAGCATATGTGATATCCAACTCCTTCCCATTCCAAACATGAGACCCTTCCTATAGCAAGAAAGTAATATCCAACTCCTACCCATTCCAATCCTGAGACCCTTCCTATAGCAAGAGATGTGATATCCAAATCCTTCCCATTCCAATCCTGAGACCCTTCCTATAACATGAGATGTGATATCCAACTCCTTCCCATTCCAACCTGAGACACTTCCTATAGCATGAGAAGGGATATCCAACTCCTTCCCAATCCAATCCTGAGACCCTTCCGATAGCAGAGATGTGATATCTCAATGCTTATACCAAACCTGAGACCCTTCCTATGGCATGAGATGTGATATCCAACTCCTTGCCATTCAAATCCTGAGACCCTGCCTATAGCATGAGAAGGGATATCCAACTCCTTCCCAATCCAATCCTGAGACCCTTCCGATAGCAGCAACGTGATATCTCAATGCTTCTACCAAACCTGAGACCCTTCCTTTAGCATGAGATGTGATATCCAAATCCTTCACATTCCAATCCTGAGACCCTTCCTATAGCATGAGATGTGATATCTCAATGCTTCTAATACCAAACCTGAGATCCTTCCTCTAACATGAAATGTGATATCCAACTCCTTCCCTTTCCAAACCTAAGAGCCTATCTATAGCATGAGATGTGATATCCAAGTCCTTCACATTCCAACCCTTAGACCCTTACTACAGCATGCAATATGATATCTCAATGATTCTAATAACAAACCTGAGACCCGTCCTATAACATGAGATGGGATATCCAACTCCTTCCCATTCCAATCCTGAGACACTTCCGATAGCAGAGATGTGATATCTCAATGCTTATACCAAACCTGAGACCCTTCCTATAACATGAGATGTGATATCCAAATCCTTCTCGTTCCAAACCTGAGACCCTTCCTTTAGCATGAGATGTGATATCCAGCTCCTTCCCATTCCAATCCTGAGACACTTCCGATAGCATGAGATGTGATATCTCAATGCTTCTAATATCAAAACTGAGACCCTCCCTATAGCATGATATGTGATATCTAAGTCCTTCCCATTCCAATCCTGAGACCCTCCCTATAGCATGAGATGTGATATCCAACTCCTTCCCATTCCAATCCTGAGACCCTTCCTATAGCATGAGATATGATATCTCAATACTTCTAATACCAAACGTGAGATCCTTCCGATAACATGAGATGTGATATCCAAATCCTTCCCCTTCCAAACCTGAGACCCTCCCTTTAGCATGAAATGTGATATCCAACTCCTACCTATTCCAATCCTGAGACTCTTCTGATAGCATGAGATGTGATATCTCAATGCTTCTAATACCAAACCTGCGATCCTTCCGATAGCATGAGATGTGATATCTCAATGCTTCTAATACCAAACCTGAGATCCTTCCTATAACATGAGATGTGATATCTAACTCCTTCCCATTCCATTCCTGAGACCCTTCTGATAGCATGAGATGTGATATCTCAATGCCTCTAATACCAAACCTGAGATCCTACCTCTAACATGAAATGAGATATCCAACTCTTTCCCCTTCCAAACCTGAGAGCCTTCCTATAGCATGAGATGTGATATCCAAGTCCTTCCCATTCCAATACTGAGACCCTTCCTATAGCTTGAGATGTGATATCCAACTCCTTCCCATTCCAATTCTGAGACCCTTCCTATAGCATGAGATGTGATATCTCAATGCTTATACCAAACCTGAGAGCCTACCTATAGCATGAGATGTGATATCCAAGTCCATCCCATTCCAATCCTTAGACCCTTCCTACAGCATGCGATGTGAATATCTCAATGATTCTAATACCAAACCAGAGACTCTTCCTATAACATGAGATGGGATATCCAACTCCTTCCCATTCCAATTATGAGACCCTTCCTATACTATGAGACTTGATATCTCAATGCTTCTAATACCAAACCTGAGACCCGTAATATAACATGAGATGTGATATCCAAATCCTTCCCCTTCCAAACCTTAGACCCTTCCTTTATCATGAGATGTGATATCCAACTCCTTCCCATTCCAATCCTGAGACCCTTCCGATATCATGAGATGTGATATCTCAAAGCTTCTAATATCAAACTTGAGACCCTCCCTATAGCATGAGATGTGATATCCAAGTCCTTCCCATTCCAATCCTGAGACCCTTCCTATAGCATGAGATGTGATATCTCAATGCTTCTAATACCAAACCTGAGACCCTTCCTATAACATGAGATGGGAATATCCAACTCCTTCCCATTCCAATCTTGAGACCCTTCCGATAGCAGAGATGTGATATCTCAATGCTTATACCACACCTGAGATCCTTCCTATAACATGAGATGTGATATCCAACTCCTTCCCATTCCAATCCTGAGACACTTCCTATAGCATGAGATGTGATATCTCACTGTTTATACCAAACCTGAGACCCTTCCCATAGCAGGAGATGTGATGTCCAACTCCTTCCCATTCCAATCCTCAGACCCTTCCTATAGCATGAGATGTGATATCTCAATGCTTCTAATGTCAAACTTGAGACCCTACCTATAGCATGAGATGTGATATCCAAGTCCTTCCCATTCCAATCCTGAGACACTTCCTATAGCATGAGATGTGATATCTCAATGCTTCTAATACCAAACCTGAGACTCTTCCTATAACATGAGATGGGATATCCAACTCCTTCCAACTCCAATCCTGAGACCCTTTTGATAGCAGAGATGGGATATCTCAATGTTTATACCAAACCTGAGACCCTTCCTACGGCATGAGATGTCATATTCAACTCCCTCCCATTCCAATCCTGAGACCCTTCCTATAGCATGAGATGTGATGTCTCAATGCTTCTAATACCAAACCTGAGATCCTTCCTATAACATGAGATGTGATATCCAACTCCTTCCATTCCAATCCTGAGACCCTTCCTATAGCATGAGATGTGATATCTCAATGCTTATACCAAACCTGAGACCCTTCCTATAGCATGAGATGTGATATCCAACTCCTTCCCATTCCAATCCTGAGACCCTTCCTATAGCATGAGATGTGATATCTCAATGCCTCTAATACCAAACCTGAGATCCTTCCTCTAACATGAAATGTGATATCCAACTCCTTCACTTTCCAAACCTGAGAGCCTATCTATAGCATGAGATGTGATATCCAAGTCCTTCCCATTCCAATCCTTAGACCCTTCCTACAGCATGCAATATGATATCTCAATGATTCTAATAAAAAACCTGAGACCCGTCCTATAACATGAGATGGGATATCCAACTCCTTCCCATTCCAATCCTGAGACACGTCCGATAGCAGAGATGTGATATCTCAATGTTTATACCAAACCTGAGACCCTTCCTATAACATGAGATGTGATATCCAACTCCTTCCCGTTCCAAACCTGAGACCCTTCCTTTAGCATGAGATGTGATATCCAGCTCCTTCCCATTCCAATCCTGAGACACTTCTGATAGCATAAGATGTGATATCCCAATGCTTCTAATATCAAAACTGAGACCCTCCCTATAGCATATGTGATATCTAAGTCCTTCCCATTCCAATCCTGAGACCCTTCCTATAGCATGAGATGTGATATCTCAATGCTTCTACCAAACCTGAGACCCTTCCTTTAGCATGAGATGTGATATCCAACTCCTTCCCATTCCAATCCTGAGACCCTTCCTATAGCATGAGATGTGATATCTCAATACTTCTAATAACAAACCTGAGATCCTTCCGATAACATGAGATGTGATATCTCAATACTTCTAATACCAAACCTGAGATCCATCCTATAACATGAGATGTGATATCCAAATCCTTCCCCTTCCAAACCTGAGACCCTCCCTTTAGCATGAGATGTGATATCCAACTCCTTCCCATTCCAATCCTGAGACCCTTCTGATAGCATAAGATATGATATCTCAATGCTTCTATACCAAACCTGAGATCCTTCTGATAGCATGAGATGTGATATCTCAATGCTTCTAATACCAAACCTGAGATCCTACCTCTAACATGAAATGTGATATCCAACTCTTTCCCCTTGCAAACCTGAGAGCCTTCCTATAGCATGAAATGTGATATCCAAGTCCTTCCCATTCCAATCCTGAGACCCTTCCTATAACATGAGATGTGATATCCAACTCCTTCCCATTCCAACCTGAGACCCTTCCTATAGCATGAGATGGGATATCCAACTCCTTCCAAATCCAATCCCGATACCCTTCCGATAGCATGAGATGTGATATCCCAATGCTTCTACCAAACCTGAGACCCATATTATGGCATGAGATGTGATATCAAACTCCTTCCCATTCTAATCCATGAGACTTGATATCTCAATGCTTCTAATACCAAACCTGAGACCCGTCCTATAACATGAGATGTGATATCCAAATACTTCCCCTTCCAAACCTTAGACCCTTCCTTTATCATGAGATGTGATATCCAACTCCTTCCCATTCCAATCTTGAGACCCTTCCGATATCATGAAATGTGATATCTCAATGCTTCTATCAAACTTGAGACCCTCCCTATAGCATGAGATGTGATATCCAAGTCCTTCCCATTCCAATCCTGAGACCCTTCCTATAGCATGAGATGTGATATCTCAATGCTTCTAATCCCAAACCTGAGACCCTTCCTATAACATGAGATGGGAATATCCAACTCCTTCCCATTCCAATCCTTAGACCCTTCCTACAGCATGCAATATGATATCTCAATGATTTTAATAAAAAACCTGAGACCCGTCCTATAACATGAGATGGGATATCCAACTCCTTCCCATTCCAATCCTGAGACACTTCCGATAGCAGAGATGTGATATCTCAATGCTTATACCAAACCTGAGACCCTTCCTATAACATGAGATGTGATATCCAAATCCTTCCCGTTCCAAACCTGAGACCCTTCCTTTAGCATGAGATGTGATATCCAGCTCCTTCCCATTCCAATCCTGAGACACTTCCGATAGCATGAGATGTGATATCTCAATGCTTCTAATATCAAAACGGAGCCCCTCCCTATAGCATGATATGTGATATCTAAGTCCTTCCCATTCCAATCCTGAGACCCTCCCTATAGCATGAGATGTAATATCCAACTCCTTCCCATTCCAATCCTGAGACCCTTCCTATAGCATGAGATATGATATCTCAATACTTCTAATACCAAACGTGAGATCCTTCAGATAACATGAGATGTGATATCCAAATCCTTCCCCTTCCAAACCTGAGACCCTCCCTTTAGCATGAAATGTGATATCCAACTCCTTCCTATTCCAATCCTGAGACTCTTCTGATAGCATGAGATGTGATATCTCAATGCTTGTAATACCAAACCTGAGATCCTTCCGATAGCATGAGATGTGATATCTCAATGCTTCTAATACCAAACCTGAGATCCTTCCTATAACATGAGATGTGATATCCAAATCCTTCCCCTTCCAAACCTGAGACCCTCCCTTTAGCATGAGATGTGATATCTAACTCCTTCCCATTCCATTCCTGAGACCCTTCTGATAGCATGAGATGTGATATCTCAATGCCTCTAATACCAAACCTGAGATCCTACCTCTAACATGAAATGAGATATCCAACTCTTTCCCCTTCCAAACCTGAGAGCCTTCCTATAGCATGAGATGTGATATCCAAGTCCTTCCCATTCCAATACTGAGACCCTTCCTATAGCTTGAGATGTGATATCCAACTCCTTCCCATTCCAATTCTGAGACCCTTCCTATAGCATGAGATGTGATATCTCAATGCTTATACCAAACCTGAGAGCCTACCTATAACATGAGATGTGATATCCAAGTCCATCCCATTCCAATCCTTAGACCCTTCCTACAGCATGCGATGTGATATCTCAATGATTCTAATACCAAACCAGAGACTCTTCCTATAACATGAGATGGGATATCCAACTCCTTCCCATTCCAATTTTGAGACCCTTCCTATACTATGAGACTTGATATCTCAATGCTTCTAATACCAAACCTGAGACCCGTAATATAACATGAGATGTGATATCCAAATCCTTCCCCTTCCAAACCTTAGACCCTTCCTTTATCATGAGATGTGATATCCAACTCCTTCCCATTCCAATCCTGAGACCCTTCCGATATCATGAGATGTGATATCTCAAAGCTTCTAATATCAAACTTGAGACCCTCCCTATAGCATGAGATGTGATATCCAAGTCCTTCCCATTCCAATCCTGAGACCCTTCCTATAGCATGAGATGTGATATCTCAATGCTTCTAATACCAAACCTGAGACCCTTCCTATAACATGAGATGGGAATATCCAACTCCTTCCCATTCCAATCTTGAGACCCTTCCGATAGCAGAGATGTGATATCTCAATGCTTATACCTAACCTGAGATCCTTCCTATAACATGAGATGTGATATCCAACTCCTTCCCATTCCAATCCTGAGACACTTCCTATAGCATGAGATGTGATATCTCACTGCTTATACCAAACCTGAGACCCTTCCCATAGCAGGAGATGTGATATCCAACTCCTTCCCATTCCAATCCTCAGACCCTTCCTATAGCATGAGATGTGATATCTCAATGCTTCTAATGTCAAACTTGAGACCCTACCTATAGCATGAGATGTGATATCCAAGTCCTTCCCATTCCAATCCTGAGACACTTCCTATAGCATGAGATGTGATATCTCAATGCTTCTAATACCAAACTTGAGACTCTTCCTATAACATGAGATGGGATATCCAACTCCTTCCCATTCTAATCCTGAGACCCTTTTGATAGCAGAGATGTGATATCTCAATGTTTATACCAAACCTGAGACCCTTCCTACGGCATGAGATGTCATATTCAACTCCTTCCCATTCCAATCCTGAGACCCTTCCTATAGCATGAGATTTGATATCCAACTCCTTCCCATTCCAATCCTGAGACCCTTCCTATAGCATGAGATGTGATGTCTCAATGCTTCTAATACCAAACCTGAGATCCTTCCTATAACATGAGATCTGATATCCAACTCCTTCCATTCCAATCCTGAGACCCTTCCTATAGCATGAGATGTGATATCTCAATGCTTATACCAAACCTGAGACCCTTCCTATAGCATGAGATGTGATATCCAACTCCTTCCCATTCCAATCCTGAGACCCTTCCCATAGCATGAGATGTGATATCTCAATGCTTCTAATACCAAACCTGAGATCCTTCCTCTAACATGAAATGTGAGATCCAACTCCTTCCCTTTCCAAACCTAAGAGCCTATCTATAGCATGAGATGTGATATCCAAGTCCTTCACATTCCAACCCTTAGACCCTTCCTACAGCATGCAATATGATATCTCAATGATTCCAATAACAAACCTGAGACCCGTCCTATAACATGAGATGGGATATCCAACTCCTTCCCATTCCAATCCTGAGACACTTCCGATAGCAGAGATGTGATATCTCAATGTTTATACCAAACCTGAGACCCTTCCTATAACATGAGATGTGATATCCAACTCCTTCCCGTTCCAAACCTGAGACCCTTCCTTTAGCATGAGATGTGATATCCAGCTCCTTCCCATTCCAATCCTGAGACCCTTCCTATAGCATGAGATGTGATATCTCAATGCTTCTACCAAACCTGAGACCCTTCCTTTAGCATGAGATGTGATATCCAACTCCTTCCCATTCCAATCCTGAGACCCTTCCTATAGCATGAGATGTGATATCTCAATACTTCTAATACCAAACCTGAGATCCTTCCGATAACATGAGATGTGATATCTCAATACTTCTAATACCAAACCTGAGATCCATCCTATAACATGAGATGTGATATCCAACTCCTTCCCTTTCCAAACCTGAGAGCCGTTCTATAGCATGAGATGTGATAACCAGGTCCTTCCCATTCCAATCCTTAGACCCTTCCTACAGCATGCAATATGATATCTCAATGATTCTAATAACAAACCTGAGACCCGTCCTATAGCATGAGATATGATATCCAAGTCCTTCCCATTCCAATACTGAGACCCTTCCTATAACACGAAATGTGATATCCAACTCCTTCCCATTCCAACCTGAGACCCTTCCTATAGCATGAGATGGGATATCCAACTCCTTCCCATTCCAATCCTGAGACCTTTCCGATAGCAGAGATGTGATATCTCAATACTTATACCAAACCTGCGAACCTTCCTATGGCCTGAGATGTCATATACAACTCCTTCCCATTCCAATCCTGAGACCCTTCCTTTAGCATGAGATGTGATATCTCAATGCTTATACCAAATCTGAGACCCTTCCTATAGCATGAGATGTGATATCCAAATCCTTCCCATTCCAATCCTGTGACCCTTCCTATAGCATGAGATGTGATATCTCAATGCTTATAGCAAACCTGAGAGCCTACCTATAACATGAGATGTGATATCCAAGTCCATCCCATTCCAATCCTTAGACCCTTCCTACAGCATGCGATGTGATATCTCAATGATTCTAATACCAAACCAGAGACTCTTCCTATAACATGAGATGGGATATCCAACTCCTTCCCATTCCAATCCTGAGCCGCTTCCGATAGCAGAAATGTGATATCTCAATGCTTATACCAAACCTGAGACCCTTCCTATAACATGAGATGTGATATCCAACTCCTTCCCGTTCCAAACCTGAGACACTAACTATAGCATATGTGATATCCAACTCCTTCCCATTCCAAACATGAGACCCTTCCTATAGCAAGAAAGTAATATCCAACTCCTACCCATTCCAATCCTGAGACCCTTCCTATAGCAAGAGATGTGATATCCAAATCCTTCCCATTCCAATCCTGAGACCCTTCCTATAACATGAGATGTGATATCCAACTCCTTCCCATTCCAACCTGAGACACTTCCTATAGCATGAGAAGGGATATCCAACTCATTCCCAATCCAATCCTGAGACCCTTCCGATAGCAGAGATGTGATATCTCAATGCTTATACCAAACCTGAGACCCTTCCTATGGCATGAGATGTGATATCCAACTCCTTGCCATTCAAATCCTGAGACCCTTCCTATAGCATGAGAAGGGATATCCAACTCCTTCCCAATCCAATCCTGAGACCCTTCCGATAGCAGCGACGTGATATCTCAATGCTTCTACCAAACCTGAGACCCTTCCTTTAGCATGAGATGTGATATCCAAATCCTTCACATTCCAATCCTGAGACCCTTCCTATAGCATGAGATGTGATATCTCAATGCTTCTAATACCAAACCTGAGATCCTTCCTATAACATGAGATGTGATATCCAATTCCTTCCCATTCCAAACCTGAGACCCTTCCTATTGGATGAGATGTGATATCCAACTCCTTCCCATTCCAACCCTGAGACCCTTCCTATAGCATGAGATGTGATGTCTCAATGCTTCTAATACCAAACCTGAGATCCTTCCTATAACATGAGATGTGATATCCAACTCCTTCCATTCCAATCCTGAGACCCGTCCTATAGCATGAGATGTGATATCTCAATGCTTCTAATACCAAACCTGAGATCCTTCCTCTAACATGAAATGTGATATCCAACTCCTTCCCTTTCCAAACCTTAGACCCTTCCTACAGCATGCAATATGATATCTCAATGATTCTAATAACAAACCTGAGACCCGTCCTATAACATGAGATGGGATATCCAACTCCTTCCCATTCCAATCCTGAGACACTTCCGATAGCAGAGATGTGATATCTCAATGCTTATACCAAACCTGAGACCCTTCCTTTAGCATGAGATGTGATATCCAGCTCCTTCCCATTCCAATCCTGAGACACTTCCGATAGCATGAGATGTGATATCTCAATGCTTCTAATATCAAAACTGAGACCCTCCCTATAGCATGATATGTGATATTTAAGTCCTTCCCATTCCAATCCTGAGACCCTCCCTATAGCATGAGATGTGATATCCAACTCCTTCCCATTCCAATCCTGAGACCCTTCCTATAGCATGAGATGTGATATCTCAATGCTTCTACCAAACCTGAGACCCTTCCTTTAGCATGAGATGTGATATCCAACTCCTTCCCATTCCAATCCTGAGACCCTTCCTATAGCATGAGATGTGATATCTCAATACTTCTAATACCAAACCTGAGATCCTTCCGATAACATGAGATGTGATATCTCAATACTTCTAATACCAAACCTGAGATCCATCCTATAACATGAGATGTGATATCCAACTCCTTCCCTTTCCAAACCTGAGAGCCGTTCTATAGCATGAGATGTGATAACCAGGTCCTTCCCATTCCAATCCTTAGACCCTTCCTACAGCATGCAATATGATATCTCAATGATTCTAATAACAAACCTGAGACCCGTCCTATAGCATGAGATATGATATCCAAGTCCTTCCCATTCCAATCCTGAGACCCTTCCTATAACACGAAATGTGATATCCAACTCCTTCCCATTCCAACCTGAGACCCTTCCTATAGCATGAGATGGGATATCCAACTTCTTCCAAATCCAATACTGATACCCTTCCGATAGCATGAGATGTGATATCCCAATGCTTCTACCAAACCTGAGACCCATACTATGGCATGGGATGTGATATCAAACTCCTTCCCATTCCAATCCTGAGACCCTTTCTATAGCTTGAGGTGTGATATCCAACTCCTTCCCATTCCAATTCTGAGACCCTTCTTATACCATGAGACTTGATATCTCAATGCTTCTAATATTAAACCTGAGACCCGTCCTATAACATGAGATGTGATATCCAAATCCTTCCCCTTCCAAACCTTAGACCCTTCCTTTATCATGAGATGTGATATCCAACTCCTTCCCATTCCAATCCTGAGACCCTTCCGATATCATGAGATTTGTTATCTCAATGCTTCTAATATCAAACTTGAGACCCTACCTATAGCATGAGATGTGACATCCAAGTCCTTCCCATTCCAATCCTGAGACCCTTCCTATAGCATGAGATGTGATATCTCTATGCTTCTAATACCAAACCTGAGACCCTTCCTATAACATGAGATGGGATATCCAACTCCTTCCCATTCCAATCCTGAGACCTTTCCGATAGCAGAGATGTGATATCTCAATGCTTATACCAAACCTGAGAACCTTCCTATGGCCTGAGATGTCATATACAACTCCTTCCCATTCCAATCCTGAGACCCTTCCTTTAGCATGAGATGTGATATCTCAATGCTTATACCAAATCTGAGACCCTTCCTATAGCATGAGATGTGATATCCAATTCCTTCCCATTCCAATCCTGTGACCCTTCCTATAGCATGAGATGTGATATCTCAATGCTTATAGCAAACCTGAGAGCCTACCTATAACATGAGATGTGATATCCAAGTCCATCCCATTCCAATCCTTAGACCCTTCCTACAGCATGCTATGTGATATCTCAATGATTCTAATACCAAACCAGAGACTCTTCCTATAACATGAGATGGGATATCCAACTCCTTCCCATTCCAATCCTGAGCCGCTTCCGATAGCAGAGATGTGATATCTCAATGCTTATACCAAACCTGAGACCCTTCCTATAACATGAGATGTGATATCCAACTCCTTCCCGTTCCAAACCTGAGACACTAACTATAGCATATGTGATATCCAACTCCTTCCCATTCCAAACATGAGACCCTTCCTATAGCAAGAAAGTAATATCCAACTCCTACCCATTCCAATCCTGAGACCCTTCCTATAGCAAGAGATGTGATATCCAAATCCTTCCCATTCCAATCCTGAGACCCTTCCTATAACATGAGATGTGATATCCAACTCCTTCCCATTCCAACCTGAGACACTTCCTATAGCATGAGAAGGGATATCCAACTCCTTCCCAATCCAATCCTGAGACCCTTCCGATAGCAGAGATGTGATATCTCAATGCTTATACCAAACCTGAGACCCTTCCTATGGCATGAGATGTGATATCCAACTCCTTGCCATTCAAATCCTGAGACCCTTCCTATAGCATGAGAAGGGATATCCAACTCCTTCCAAATCCAATCCTGAGACCCTTCCGATAGCAGCGACGTGATATCTCAATGCTTCTACCAAACCTGAGACCCTTCCTTTAGCATGAGATGTGATATCCAAATCCTTCACATTCCAATCCTGAGACCCTTCCTATAGCATGAGATGTGATATCTCAATGCTTCTAATACCAAACCTGAGATCCTTCCTATAACATGAGATGTGATATCCAATTCCTTCCCATTCCAAACCTGAGACCCTTCCTATTGGATGAGATGTGATATCCAACTCCTTCCCATTCCAACCCTGAGACCCTTCCTATAGCATGAGATGTGATGTCTCAATGCTTCTAATACCAAACCTGAGATCCTTCCTATAACATGAGATGTGATATCCAACTCCTTCCATTCCAATCCTGAGACCCGTCCTATAGCATGAGATGTGATATCTCAATGCTTATACCAAACCTGAGACCCTTCCTATAGCATGAGATGTGATATCCAACTGCTTCCCATTCCAATCCTGAGACCCTTCCTATAGCATGAGATGTGATATCTCAATGCTTCTAATACCAAACCTGAGATCCTTCCTCTAACATGAAATGTGATATCCAACTCCTTCCCTTTCCAAACCTAAGAGCCTATCTATAGCATGAGATGTGATATCCAAGTCCTTCACATTCCAACCCTTAGACCCTTCCTACAGCATGCAATATGATATCTCAATGATTCTAATAACAAACCTGAGACCCGTCCTATAACATGAGATGGGATATCCAACTCCTTCCCATTCCAATCCTGAGACACTTCCGATAGCAGAGATGTGATATCTCAATGCTTATACCAAACCTGAGACCCTTCCTATAACATGAGATGTGATATCCAAATCCTTCCCGTTCCAAACCTGAGACCCTTCCTTTAGCATGAGATGTGATATCCAGCTCCTTCCCATTCCAATCCTGAGACACTTCCGATAGCATGAGATGTGATATCTCAATGCTTCTAATATCAAAACTGAGACCCTCCCTATAGCATGATATGTGATATCTAAGTCCTTCCCATTCCAATCCTGAGACCCTCCCTATAGCATGAGATGTGATATCCAACTCCTTCCCATTCCAATCCTGAGACCCTTCCTATAGCATGAGATATGATATCTCAATACTTCTAATACCAAACGTGAGATCCTTCCGATAACATGAGATGTGATATCCAAATCCTTCCCCTTCCAAACCTGAGACCCTCCCTTTAGCATGAAATGTGATATCCAACTCCTTCCTATTCCAATCCTGAGACTCTTCTGATAGCATGAGATGTGATATCTCAATGCTTCTAATACCAAACCTGAGATCCTTCCGATAGCATGAGATGTGATATCTCTATGCTTCTAATACCAAACCTGAGATCCTTCCTATAACATGAGATGTGATATCCAAATCCTTCCCCTTCCAAACCTGAGACCCTCCCTTTAGCATGAGATGTGATATCTAACTCCTTCCCATTCCATTCCTGAGACCCTTCTGATAGCATGAGATGTGATATCTCAATGCCTCTAATACCAAACCTGAGATCCTACCTCTAACATGAAATGAGATATCCAACTCTTTCCCCTTCCAAACCTGAGAGCCTTCCTATAGCATGAGATGTGATATCCAAGTCCTTCCCATTCCAATATTGAGACCCTTCCTATAGCTTGAGATGTGATATCCAACTCCTTCCAATTCCAATTCTGAGACCCTTCCTATAGCATGAGATGTGATATCTCAATGCTTATACCAAACCTGAGAGCCTACCTATAGCATGAGATGTGATATCCAAGTCCATCCCATTCCAATCCTTAGACCCTTCCTACAGCATGCGATGTGATATCTCAATGATTCTAATACCAAACCAGAGACTCTTCCTATAACATGAGATGGGATATCCAACTCCTTCCCATTCCAATTCTGAGACCCTTCCTATACTATGAGACTTGATATCTCAATGCTTCTAATACCAAACCTGAGACCCGTAATATAACATGAGATGTGATATCCAAATCCTTCCCCTTCCAAACCTTAGACCCTTCCTTTATCATGAGATGTGATATCCAACTCCTTCCCATTCCAATCCTGAGACCCTTCCGATATCATGAGATGTGATATCTCAAAGCTTCTAATATCAAACTTGAGACCCTCCCTATAGCATGAGATGTGATATCCAAGTCCTTCCCATTCCAATCCTGAGACCCTTCCTATAGCATGAGATGTGATATCTCAATGCTTCTAATACCAAACCTGAGACCCTTCCTATAACATGAGATGGGAATATCCAACTCCTTCCCATTCCAATCTTCAGACCCTTCCGATAGCAGAGATGTGATATCTCAATGCTTATACCACACCTGAGATCCTTCCTATAACATGAGATGTGATATCCAACTCCTTCCCATTCCAATCCTGAGACACTTCCTATAGCATGAGATGTGATATCTCACTGCTTATACCAAACCTGAGACCCTTCCCATTGCAGATGTGATATCCAACTCCTTCCCATTCCAATCCTCATACCCTTCCTATAGCATGAGATGTGATATCTCAATGCTTCTAATGTCAAACTTGAGACCCTACCTATAGCATGAGATGTGATATCCAAGTCCTTCCCATTCCAATCCTGAGACACTTCCTATAGCATGAGATGTGATATCTCAATGCTTCTAATACCAAACCTGAGACTCTTCCTATAACATGAGATGGGATATCCAACTCCTTCCAATTCCAATCCTGAGACCCTTTTGATAGCAGAGATGTGATATCTCAATGTTTATACCAAACCTGAGACCCTTCCTACGGCATGAGATGTCATATTCAACTCCTTCCCATTCCAATCCTGAGACCCTTCCTATAGCATGAGATTTGATATCCAACTCCTTCCCATTCCAATCCTGAGACCCTTCCTATAGCATGAGATGTGATGTCTCAAAGCTTCTAATACCAAACCTGAGATCCTTCCTATAACATGAGATGTGATATCCAATTCCTTCCCATTCCAATCCTGAGACCCTTCCTATAGCATGAGATGTGATATCTCAATGCTTATACCAAACCTGAGAGCCTACCTATAACATGAGATGTGATATCCAAGTCCATCCCATTCCAATCCTTAGACCCTTCCTACAGCATGCAATGTGATATCTCAATGATTCTAATACCAAACCAGAGACTCTTCCTATAACATGAGATGGGATATCCAACTCCTTCCCATTCCAATCCTGAGCCGCTTCCGATAGCAGAGATGTGATATCTCAATGCTTATACCAAACCTGAGACCCTTCCTATAACATGAGATGTGATATCCAACTCCTTCCCGTTCCAAACCTGAGACACTAACTATAGCATATGTGATATCCAACTCCTTCCCATTCCAAACATGAGACCCTTCCTATAGCAAGAAAGTAATATCCAACTCCTACCCATTCCAATCCTGAGACCCTTCCTATAGCAAGAGATGTGATATCCAAATCCTTCCCATTCCAATCCTGAGACCCTTCCTATAACATGAGATGTGATATCCAACTCCTTCCCATTCCAACCTGAGACACTTCCTATAGCATGAGAATGGTTATCCAACTCCTTCCCAATCCAATCCTGAGACCCTTCCGATAGCAGAGATGTGATATCTCAATGCTTATACCAAACCTGAGACCCTTCCTATGGCATGAGATGTGATATCCAACTCCTTGCCATTCAAATCCTGAGACCCTTCCTATAGCATGAGAAGGGATATCCAACTCCTTCCCAATCCAATCCTGAGACCCTTCCGATAGCAGCGACGTGATATCTCAATGCTTCTACCAAACCTGAGACCCTTCCTTTAGCATGAGATGTGATATCCAAATCCTTCACATTCCAATCCTGAGACCCTTCCTATAGCATGAGATGTGATATCTCAATGCTTCTAATACCAAACCTGAGATCCTTCCTATAACATGAGATGTGATATCCAATTCCTTCCCATTCCAAACCTGAGACCCTTCCTATTGGATGAGATGTGATATCCAACTCCTTCCCATTCCAACCCTGAGACCCTTCCTATAGCATGAGATGTGATGTCTCAATGCTTCTAATACCAAACCTGAGATCCTTCCTATAACATGAGATGTGATATCCAACTTCTTCCATTCCAATCCTGAGACCCGTCCTATAGCATGAGATGTGATATCTCAATGCTTATACCAAACCTGAGACCCTTCCTATAGCATGAGATGTGATATCCAACTGCTTCCCATTCCAATCCTGAGACCCTTCCTATAGCATGAGATGTGATATCTCAATGCTTCTAATACCAAACCTGAGATCCTTCCTCTAACATGAAATGTGATATCCAACTCCTTCCCTTTCCAAACCTAAGAGCCTATCTATAGCATGAGATGTGATATCCAAGTCCTTCACATTCCAACCCTTAGACCCTTCCTACAGCATGCAATATGATATCTCAATGATTCTAATAACAAACCTGAGACCCGTCCTATAACATGAGATGGGATATCCAACTCCTTCCCATTCCAATCCTGAGACACTTCCGATAGCAGAGATGTGATATCTCAATGCTTATACCAAACCTGAGACCCTTCCTATAACATGAGATGTGATATCCAAATCCTTCTCGTTCCAAACCTGAGACCCTTCCTTTAGCATGAGATGTGATATCCAGCTCCTTCCCATTCCAATCCTGAGACACTTCCGATAGCATGAGATGTGATATCTCAATGTTTCAATATCAAAACTGAGACCCTCCCTATAGCATGATATGTGATATCTAAGTCCTTCCCATTCCAATCCTGAGACCCTCCCTATAGCATGAGATGTGATATCCAACTCCTTCCCATTCCAATCCTGAGACCCTTCCTATAGCATGAGATATGATATCTCAATACTTCTAATACCAAACGTGAGATCCTTCCGATAACATGAGATGTGATATCCAAATCCTTCCCCTTCCAAACCTGAGACCCTCCCTTTAGCATGAAATGTGATATCCAACTCCTTCCTATTCCAATCCTGAGACTCTTCTGATAGCATGAGATGTGATATCTCAATGCTTCTAATACCAAACCTGAGATCCTTCCGATAGCATGAGATGTGATATCTCAATGCTTCTAATACCAAACCTGAGATCCTTCCTATAACATGAGATGTGATATCCAAATCCTTCCCCTTCCAAACCTGAGACCCTCCCTTTAGCATGAGATGTGATATCTAACTCCTTCCCATTCCATTCCTGAGACCCTTCTGATAGCATGAGATGTGATATCTCAATGCCTCTAATACCAAACCTGAGATCCTACCTCTAACATGAAATGAGATATCCAACTCTTTCCCCTTCCAAACCTGAGAGCCTTCCTATAGCATGAGATGTGATATCCAAGTCCTTCCCATTCCAATACTGAGACCCTTCCTATAGCTTGAGATGTGATATCCAACTCCTTCCCATTCCAATTCTGAGACCCTTCCTATAGCATGAGATGTGATATCTCAATGCTTATACCAAACCTGAGAGCCTACCTATAGCATGAGATGTGATATCCAAGTCCATCCCATTCCAATCCTTAGACCCTTCCTACAGCATGCGATGTGAATATCTCAATGATTCTAATACCAAACCAGAGACTCTTCCTATAACATGAGATGGGATATCCAACTCCTTCCCATTCCAATTCTGAGACCCTTCCTATACTATGAGACTTGATATCTCAATGCTTCTAATACCAAACCTGAGACCCGTAATATAACATGAGATGTGATATCCAAATCCTTCCCCTTCCAAACCTTAGACCCTTCCTTTATCATGAGATGTGATATCCAACTCCTTCCCATTCCAATCCTGAGACCCTTCCGATATCATGAGATGTGATATCTCAAAGCTTCTAATATCAAACTTGAGACCCTCCCTATAGCATGAGATGTGATATCCAAGTCCTTCCCATTCCAATCCTGAGACCCTTTTGATAGCAGAGATGTGATATCTCAATGTTTATACCAAACCTGAGACCCTTCCTACGGCATGAGATGTCATATTCAACTCCTTCCCATTCCAATCCTGAGACCCTTCCTATAGCATGAGATTTGATATCCAACTCCTTCCCATTCCAATCCTGAGACCCTTCCTATAGCATGAGATGTGATGTCTCAATGCTTCTAATACCAAACCTGAGATCCTTCCTATAACATGAGATGTGATATCCAATTTCTTCCCATTCCAATCCTGAGACCCTTCCTATAGCATGAGATGTGATATCTCAATGCTTATACCAAACCTGAGAGCCTACCTATAACATGAGATGTGATATCCAAGTCCATCCCATTCCAATCCTTAGACCCTTCCTACAGCATGCAATGTGATATCTCAATGATTCTAATACCAAACCAGAGACTCTTCCTATAACATGAGATGGGATATCCAACTCCTTCCCATTCCAATCCTGAGCCGCTTCCGATAGCAGAGATGTGATATCTCAATGCTTATACCAAACCTGAGACCCTTCCTATAACATGAGATGTGATATCCAACTCCTTCCCGTTCCAAACCTGAGACACTAACTATAGCATATGTGATATCCAACTCCTTCCCATTCCAAACATGAGACCCTTCCTATAGCAAGAAAGTAATATCCAACTCCTACCCATTCCAATCCTGAGACCCTTCCTATAGCAAGAGATGTGATATCCAAATCCTTCCCATTCCAATCCTGAGACCCTTCCTATAACATGAGATGTGATATCCAACTCCTTCCCATTCCAACCTGAGACACTTCCTATAGCATGAGAAGGGTTATCCAACTCCTTCCCAATCCAATCCTGAGACCCTTCCGATAGCAGAGATGTGATATCTCAATGCTTATACCAAACCTGAGACCCTTCCTATGGCATGAGATGTGATATCCAACTCCTTGCCATTCAAATCCTGAGACCCTTCCTATAGCATGAGAAGGGATATCCAACTCCTTCCCAATCCAATCCTGAGACCCTTCCGATAGCAGCGACGTGATATCTCAATGCTTCTACCAAACCTGAGACCCTTCCTTTAGCATGAGATGTGATATCCAAATCCTTCACATTCCAATCCTGAGACCCTTCCTATAGCATGAGATGTGATATCTCAATGCTTCTAATACCAAACCTGAGATCCTTCCTATAACATGAGATGTGATATCCAATTCCTTCCCATTCCAAACCTGAGACCCTTCCTATTGGATGAGATGTGATATCCAACTCCTTCCCATTCCAACCCTAAGACCCTTCCTATAGCATGAGATGTGATGTCTCAATGCTTCTAATACCAAACCTGAGATCCTTCCTATAACATGAGATGTGATATCCAACTTCTTCCATTCCAATCCTGAGACCCGTCCTATAGCATGAGATGTGATATCTCAATGCTTATACCAAACCTGAGACCCTTCCTATAGCATGAGATGTGATATCCAACTGCTTCCCATTCCAATCCTGAGACCCTTCCTATAGCATGAGATGTGATATCTCAATGCTTCTAATACCAAACCTGAGATCCTTCCTCTAACATGAAATGTGATATCCAACTCCTTCCCTTTCCAAACCTAAGAGCCTATCTATAGCATGAGATGTGATATCCAAGTCCTTCACATTCCAACCCTTAGACCCTTCCTACAGCATGCAATATGATATCTCAATGATTCTAATAACAAACCTGAGACCCGTCCTATAACATGAGATGGGATATCCAACTCCTTCCCATTCCAATCCTGAGACACTTCCGATAGCAGAGATGTGATATCTCAATGCTTATACCAAACCTGAGACCCTTCCTATAACATGAGATGTGATATCCAAATCCTTCTCGTTCCAAACCTGAGACCCTTCCTTTAGCATGAGATGTGATATCCAGCTCCTTCCCATTCCAATCCTGAGACACTTCCGATAGCATGAGATGTGATATCTCAATGTTTCAATATCAAAACTGAGACCCTCCCTATAGCATGATATGTGATATCTTAGTCCTTCCCATTCCAATCCTGAGACCCTCCCTATAGCATGAGATGTGATATCCAACTCCTTCCCATTCCAATCCTGAGACCCTTCCTATAGCATGAGATATGATATCTCAATACTTCTAATACCAAACGTGAGATCCTTCCGATAACATGAGATGTGATATCCAAATCCTTCCCCTTCCAAACCTGAGACCCTCCCTTTAGCATGAAATGTGATATCCAACTCCTTCCTATTCCAATCCTGAGACTCTTCTGATAGCATGAGATGTGATATCTCAATGCTTCTAATACCAAACCTGAGATCCTTCCGATAGCATGAGATGTGATATCTCAATGCTTCTAATACCAAACCTGAGATCCTTCCTATAACATGAGATGTGATATCCAAATCCTTCCCCTTCCAAACCTGAGACCCTCCCTTTAGCATGAGATGTGATATCTAACTCCTTCCCATTCCATTCCTGAGACCCTTCTGATAGCATGAGATGTGATATCTCAATGCCTCTAATACCAAACCTGAGATCCTACCTCTAACATGAAATGAGATATCCAACTCTTTCCCCTTCCAAACCTGAGAGCCTTCCTATAGCATGAGATGTGATATCCAAGTCCTTCCCATTCCAATACTGAGACCCTTCCTATAGCTTGAGATGTGATATCCAACTCCTTCCCATTCCAATTCTGAGACCCTTCCTATAGCATGAGATGTGATATCTCAATGCTTATACCAAACCTGAGAGCCTACCTATAGCATGAGATGTGATATCCAAGTCCATCCCATTCCAATCCTTAGACCCTTCCTACAGCATGCGATGTGAATATCTCAATGATTCTAATACCAAACCAGAGACTCTTCCTATAACATGAGATGGGATATCCAACTCCTTCCCATTCCAATTCTGAGACCCTTCCTATACTATGAGACTTGATATCTCAATGCTTCTAATACCAAACCTGAGACCCGTAATATAACATGAGATGTGATATCCAAATCCTTCCCCTTCCAAACCTTAGACCCTTCCTTTATCATGAGATGTGATATCCAACTCCTTCCCATTCCAATCCTGAGACCCTTCCGATATCATGAGATGTGATATCTCAAAGCTTCTAATATCAAACTTGAGACCCTCCCTATAGCATGAGATGTGATATCCAAGTCCTTCCCATTCCAATCCTGAGACCCTTCCTATAGCATGAGATGTGATATCTCAATGCTTCTAATACCAAACCTGAGACCCTTCCTATAACATGAGATGGGAATATCCAACTCCTTCCCATTCCAATCTTGAGACCCTTCCGATAGCAGAGATGTGATATCTCAATGCTTATACCACACCTGAGATCCTTCCTATAACATGAGATGTGATATCCAACTCCTTCCCATTCCAATCCTGAGACACTTCCTATAGCATGAGATGTGATATCTCACTGCTTATACCAAACCTGAGACCCTTCCCATAGCAGGAGATGTGATATCCAACTCCTTCCCATTCCAATCCTCAGACCCTTCCTATAGCATGAGATGTGATATCTCAATGCTTCTAATACCAAACCTGAGACTCTTCCTATAACATGAGATGGGATATCCAACTCCTTCCAATTCCAATCCTGAGACCCTTTTGATAGCAGAGATGTGATATCTCAATGTTTATACCAAACCTGAGACCCTTCCTACGGCATGAGATGTCATATTCAACTCCTTCCCATTCCAATCCTGAGACCCTTCCTATAGCATGAGATTTGATATCCAACTCCTTCCCATTCCAATCCTGAGACCCTTCCTATAGCATGAGATGTGAAGTCTCAATGCTTCTAATACCAAACCTGAGATCCTTCCTATAACATGAGATGTGATATCCAACTCCTTCCATTCCAATCCTGAGATCCTTCCTATAGCATGAGATGTGATATATCAATGATTATACCAAACCTGAGACCCTTCCTATAGCATGAGATGTGATATCCAACTCCTTCCCATTCCAATCCTGAGACCCTTCCTATAGCCTGAGATGTGATATCCAATTCCTTCCCATTCCAATCCTGAGACCCTTCCTATAGCATGAGATGTGATATCTCAATGCTTATACCAAACCTGAGAGCCTACCTATAACATGAGATGTGATATCCAAGTCCATCCCATTCCAATCCTTAGACCCTTCCTACAGCATGCGATGTGATATCTCAATGATTCTAATACCAAACCAGAGACTCTTCCTATAACATGAGATGGGATATCCAACTCCTTCCCATTCCAATCCTGAGCCGCTTCCGATAGCAGAGATGTGATATCTCAATGCTTATACCAAACCTGAGACCCTTCCTATAACATGAGATGTGATATCCAACTCCTTCCCGTTCCAAACCTGAGACACTAACTATAGCATATGTGATATCCAACTCCTTCCCATTCCAAACATGAGACCCTTCCTATAGCAAGAAAGTAATATCCAACTCATACCCATTCCAATCCTGAGACCCTTCCTATAGCAAGAGATGTGATATCCAAATCCTTCCCATTCCAATCCTGAGACCCTTCCTATAACATGAGATGTGATATCCAACTCCTTCCCATTCCAACCTGAGACACTTCCTATAGCATGAGAAGGGATATCCAACTCCTTCCCAATCCAAACCTGAGACCCTTCCGATAGCAGAGATGTGATATCTCAATGCTTATACCAAACCTGAGACCCTTCCTATGGCATGAGATGTGATATCCAACTCCTTGCCATTCAAATCCTGAGACCCTTCCTATAGCATGAGAAGGGATATCCAACTCCTTCCCAATCCAATCCTGAGACCCTTCCGATAGCAGCGACGTGATATCTCAATGCTTCTACCAAACCTGAGACCCTTCCTTTAGCATGAGATGTGATATCCAAATCCTTCACATTCCAATCCTGAGACCCTTCCTATAGCATGAGATGTGATATCTCAATGCTTCTAATACCAAACCTGAGATCCTTCCTATAACATGAGATGTGATATCCAATTCCTTCCCATTCCAAACCTGAGACCCTTCCTATTGGATGAGATGTGATATCCAACTCCTTCCCATTCCAACCCTGAGACCCTTCCTATAGCATGAGATGTGATGTCTCAATGCTTCTAATACCAAACCTGAGATCCTTCCTATAACATGAGATGTGATATCCAACTCCTTCCATTCCAATCCTGAGACCCGTCCTATAGCATGAGATGTGATATCTCAATGCTTATACCAAACCTGAGACCCTTCCTATAGCATGAGATGTGATATCCAACTGCTTCCCATTCCAATCCTGAGACCCTTCCTATAGCATGAGATGTGATATCTCAATGCTTCTAATACCAAACCTGAGATCCTTCCTCTAACATGAAATGTGATATCCAACTCCTTCCCTTTCCAAACCTAAGAGCCTATCTATAGCATGAGATGTGATATCCAAGTCCTTCACATTCCAACCCTTAGACCCTTCCTACAGCATGCAATATGATATCTCAATGATTCTAATAACAAACCTGAGACCCGTCCTATAACATGAGATGGGATATCCAACTCCTTCCCATTCCAATCCTGAGACACTTCCGATAGCAGAGATGTGATATCTCAATGCTTATACCAAACCTGAGACCCTTCCTATAACATGAGATGTGATATCCAAATCCTTCTCGTTCCAAACCTGAGACCCTTCCTT
This sequence comes from Ambystoma mexicanum, assembly GCF_040938575.1. Classification (NCBI taxonomy): domain Eukaryota; kingdom Metazoa; phylum Chordata; class Amphibia; order Caudata; family Ambystomatidae; genus Ambystoma; species Ambystoma mexicanum. The sequence continues at coordinate 5,655,821 of NC_090922.1, read as the reverse complement.
TAGCATGAGATGTGATATCCAGCTCCTTCCCATTCCAATCCTGAGACACTTCCGATAGCATGAGATGTGATATCTCAATGTTTCAATATCAAAACTGAGACCCTCCCTATAGCATGATATGTGATATCTAAGTCCTTCCCATTCCAATCCTGAGACCCTCCCTATAGCATGAGATGTGATATCCAACTCCTTCCCATTCCAATCCTGAGACCCTTCCTATAGCATGAGATATGATATCTCAATACTTCTAATACCAAACGTGAGATCCTTCCGATAACATGAGATGTGATATCCAAATCCTTCCCCTTCCAAACCTGAGACCCTCCCTTTAGCATGAAATGTGATATCCAACTCCTTCCTATTCCAATCCTGAGACTCTTCTGATAGCATGAGATGTGATATCTCAATGCTTCTAATACCAAACCTGAGATCCTTCCGATAGCATGAGATGTGATATCTCAATGCTTCTAATACCAAACCTGAGATCCTTCCTATAACATGAGATGTGATATCCAAATCCTTCCCCTTCCAAACCTGAGACCCTCCCTTTAGCATGAGATGTGATATCTAACTCCTTCCCATTCCATTCCTGAGACCCTTCTGATAGCATGAGATGTGATATCTCAATGCCTCTAATACCAAACCTGAGATCCTACCTCTAACATGAAATGAGATATCCAACTCTTTCCCCTTCCAAACCTGAGAGCCTTCCTATAGCATGAGATGTGATATCCAAGTCCTTCCCATTCCAATACTGAGACCCTTCCTATAGCTTGAGATGTGATATCCAACTCCTTCCCATTCCAATTCTGAGACCCTTCCTATAGCATGAGATGTGATATCTCAATGCTTATACCAAACCTGAGAGCCTACCTATAGCATGAGATGTGATATCCAAGTCCATCCCATTCCAATCCTTAGACCCTTCCTACAGCATGCGATGTGAATATCTCAATGATTCTAATACCAAACCAGAGACTCTTCCTATAACATGAGATGGGATATCCAACTCCTTCCCATTCCAATTCTGAGACCCTTCCTATACTATGAGACTTGATATCTCAATGCTTCTAATACCAAACCTGAGACCCGTAATATAACATGAGATGTGATATCCAAATCCTTCCCCTTCCAAACCTTAGACCCTTCCTTTATCATGAGATGTGATATCCAACTCCTTCCCATTCCAATCCTGAGACCCTTCCGATATCATGAGATGTGATATCTCAAAGCTTCTAATATCAAACTTGAGACCCTCCCTATAGCATGAGATGTGATATCCAAGTCCTTCCCATTCCAATCCTGAGACCCTTTTGATAGCAGAGATGTGATATCTCAATGTTTATACCAAACCTGAGACCCTTCCTACGGCATGAGATGTCATATTCAACTCCTTCCCATTCCAATCCTGAGACCCTTCCTATAGCATGAGATTTGATATCCAACTCCTTCCCATTCCAATCCTGAGACCCTTCCTATAGCATGAGATGTGATGTCTCAATGCTTCTAATACCAAACCTGAGATCCTTCCTATAACATGAGATGTGATATCCAATTTCTTCCCATTCCAATCCTGAGACCCTTCCTATAGCATGAGATGTGATATCTCAATGCTTATACCAAACCTGAGAGCCTACCTATAACATGAGATGTGATATCCAAGTCCATCCCATTCCAATCCTTAGACCCTTCCTACAGCATGCAATGTGATATCTCAATGATTCTAATACCAAACCAGAGACTCTTCCTATAACATGAGATGGGATATCCAACTCCTTCCCATTCCAATCCTGAGCCGCTTCCGATAGCAGAGATGTGATATCTCAATGCTTATACCAAACCTGAGACCCTTCCTATAACATGAGATGTGATATCCAACTCCTTCCCGTTCCAAACCTGAGACACTAACTATAGCATATGTGATATCCAACTCCTTCCCATTCCAAACATGAGACCCTTCCTATAGCAAGAAAGTAATATCCAACTCCTACCCATTCCAATCCTGAGACCCTTCCTATAGCAAGAGATGTGATATCCAAATCCTTCCCATTCCAATCCTGAGACCCTTCCTATAACATGAGATGTGATATCCAACTCCTTCCCATTCCAACCTGAGACACTTCCTATAGCATGAGAAGGGTTATCCAACTCCTTCCCAATCCAATCCTGAGACCCTTCCGATAGCAGAGATGTGATATCTCAATGCTTATACCAAACCTGAGACCCTTCCTATGGCATGAGATGTGATATCCAACTCCTTGCCATTCAAATCCTGAGACCCTTCCTATAGCATGAGAAGGGATATCCAACTCCTTCCCAATCCAATCCTGAGACCCTTCCGATAGCAGCGACGTGATATCTCAATGCTTCTACCAAACCTGAGACCCTTCCTTTAGCATGAGATGTGATATCCAAATCCTTCACATTCCAATCCTGAGACCCTTCCTATAGCATGAGATGTGATATCTCAATGCTTCTAATACCAAACCTGAGATCCTTCCTATAACATGAGATGTGATATCCAATTCCTTCCCATTCCAAACCTGAGACCCTTCCTATTGGATGAGATGTGATATCCAACTCCTTCCCATTCCAACCCTGAGACCCTTCCTATAGCATGAGATGTGATGTCTCAATGCTTCTAATACCAAACCTGAGATCCTTCCTATAACATGAGATGTGATATCCAACTTCTTCCATTCCAATCCTGAGACCCGTCCTATAGCATGAGATGTGATATCTCAATGCTTATACCAAACCTGAGACCCTTCCTATAGCATGAGATGTGATATCCAACTGCTTCCCATTCCAATCCTGAGACCCTTCCTATAGCATGAGATGTGATATCTCAATGCTTCTAATACCAAACCTGAGATCCTTCCTCTAACATGAAATGTGATATCCAACTCCTTCCCTTTCCAAACCTAAGAGCCTATCTATAGCATGAGATGTGATATCCAAGTCCTTCACATTCCAACCCTTAGACCCTTCCTACAGCATGCAATATGATATCTCAATGATTCTAATAACAAACCTGAGACCCGTCCTATAACATGAGATGGGATATCCAACTCCTTCCCATTCCAATCCTGAGACACTTCCGATAGCAGAGATGTGATATCTCAATGCTTATACCAAACCTGAGACCCTTCCTATAACATGAGATGTGATATCCAAATCCTTCTCGTTCCAAACCTGAGACCCTTCCTTTAGCATGAGATGTGATATCCAGCTCCTTCCCATTCCAATCCTGAGACACTTCCGATAGCATGAGATGTGATATCTCAATGTTTCAATATCAAAACTGAGACCCTCCCTATAGCATGATATGTGATATCTAAGTCCTTCCCATTCCAATCCTGAGACCCTCCCTATAGCATGAGATGTGATATCCAACTCCTTCCCATTCCAATCCTGAGACCCTTCCTATAGCATGAGATATGATATCTCAATACTTCTAATACCAAACGTGAGATCCTTCCGATAACATGAGATGTGATATCCAAATCCTTCCCCTTCCAAACCTGAGACCCTCCCTTTAGCATGAAATGTGATATCCAACTCCTTCCTATTCCAATCCTGAGACTCTTCTGATAGCATGAGATGTGATATCTCAATGCTTCTAATACCAAACCTGAGATCCTTCCGATAGCATGAGATGTGATATCTCAATGCTTCTAATACCAAACCTGAGATCCTTCCTATAACATGAGATGTGATATCCAAATCCTTCCCCTTCCAAACCTGAGACCCTCCCTTTAGCATGAGATGTGATATCTAACTCCTTCCCATTCCATTCCTGAGACCCTTCTGATAGCATGAGATGTGATATCTCAATGCCTCTAATACCAAACCTGAGATCCTACCTCTAACATGAAATGAGATATCCAACTCTTTCCCCTTCCAAACCTGAGAGCCTTCCTATAGCATGAGATGTGATATCCAAGTCCTTCCCATTCCAATACTGAGACCCTTCCTATAGCTTGAGATGTGATATCCAACTCCTTCCCATTCCAATTCTGAGACCCTTCCTATAGCATGAGATGTGATATCTCAATGCTTATACCAAACCTGAGAGCCTACCTATAGCATGAGATGTGATATCCAAGTCCATCCCATTCCAATCCTTAGACCCTTCCTACAGCATGCGATGTGAATATCTCAATGATTCTAATACCAAACCAGAGACTCTTCCTATAACATGAGATGGGATATCCAACTCCTTCCCATTCCAATTCTGAGACCCTTCCTATACTATGAGACTTGATATCTCAATGCTTCTAATACCAAACCTGAGACCCGTAATATAACATGAGATGTGATATCCAAATCCTTCCCCTTCCAAACCTTAGACCCTTCCTTTATCATGAGATGTGATATCCAACTCCTTCCCATTCCAATCCTGAGACCCTTCCGATATCATGAGATGTGATATCTCAAAGCTTCTAATATCAAACTTGAGACCCTCCCTATAGCATGAGATGTGATATCCAAGTCCTTCCCATTCCAATCCTGAGACCCTTCCTATAGCATGAGATGTGATATCTCAATGCTTCTAATACCAAACCTGAGACCCTTCCTATAACATGAGATGGGAATATCCAACTCCTTCCCATTCCAATCTTGAGACCCTTCCGATAGCAGAGATGTGATATCTCAATGCTTATACCACACCTGAGATCCTTCCTATAACATGAGATGTGATATCCAACTCCTTCCCATTCCAATCCTGAGACACTTCCTATAGCATGAGATGTGATATCTCACTGCTTATACCAAACCTGAGACCCTTCCCATAGCAGGAGATGTGATATCCAACTCCTTCCCATTCCAATCCTCAGACCCTTCCTATAGCATGAGATGTGATATCTCAATGCTTCTAATACCAAACCTGAGACTCTTCCTATAACATGAGATGGGATATCCAACTCCTTCCAATTCCAATCCTGAGACCCTTTTGATAGCAGAGATGTGATATCTCAATGTTTATACCAAACCTGAGACCCTTCCTACGGCATGAGATGTCATATTCAACTCCTTCCCATTCCAATCCTGAGACCCTTCCTATAGCATGAGATTTGATATCCAACTCCTTCCCATTCCAATCCTGAGACCCTTCCTATAGCATGAGATGTGAAGTCTCAATGCTTCTAATACCAAACCTGAGATCCTTCCTATAACATGAGATGTGATATCCAACTCCTTCCATTCCAATCCTGAGATCCTTCCTATAGCATGAGATGTGATATATCAATGATTATACCAAACCTGAGACCCTTCCTATAGCATGAGATGTGATATCCAACTCCTTCCCATTCCAATCCTGAGACCCTTCCTATAGCCTGAGATGTGATATCCAATTCCTTCCCATTCCAATCCTGAGACCCTTCCTATAGCATGAGATGTGATATCTCAATGCTTATACCAAACCTGAGAGCCTACCTATAACATGAGATGTGATATCCAAGTCCATCCCATTCCAATCCTTAGACCCTTCCTACAGCATGCGATGTGATATCTCAATGATTCTAATACCAAACCAGAGACTCTTCCTATAACATGAGATGGGATATCCAACTCCTTCCCATTCCAATCCTGAGCCGCTTCCGATAGCAGAGATGTGATATCTCAATGCTTATACCAAACCTGAGACCCTTCCTATAACATGAGATGTGATATCCAACTCCTTCCCGTTCCAAACCTGAGACACTAACTATAGCATATGTGATATCCAACTCCTTCCCATTCCAAACATGAGACCCTTCCTATAGCAAGAAAGTAATATCCAACTCATACCCATTCCAATCCTGAGACCCTTCCTATAGCAAGAGATGTGATATCCAAATCCTTCCCATTCCAATCCTGAGACCCTTCCTATAACATGAGATGTGATATCCAACTCCTTCCCATTCCAACCTGAGACACTTCCTATAGCATGAGAAGGGATATCCAACTCCTTCCCAATCCAAACCTGAGACCCTTCCGATAGCAGAGATGTGATATCTCAATGCTTATACCAAACCTGAGACCCTTCCTATGGCATGAGATGTGATATCCAACTCCTTGCCATTCAAATCCTGAGACCCTTCCTATAGCATGAGAAGGGATATCCAACTCCTTCCCAATCCAATCCTGAGACCCTTCCGATAGCAGCGACGTGATATCTCAATGCTTCTACCAAACCTGAGACCCTTCCTTTAGCATGAGATGTGATATCCAAATCCTTCACATTCCAATCCTGAGACCCTTCCTATAGCATGAGATGTGATATCTCAATGCTTCTAATACCAAACCTGAGATCCTTCCTATAACATGAGATGTGATATCCAATTCCTTCCCATTCCAAACCTGAGACCCTTCCTATTGGATGAGATGTGATATCCAACTCCTTCCCATTCCAACCCTGAGACCCTTCCTATAGCATGAGATGTGATGTCTCAATGCTTCTAATACCAAACCTGAGATCCTTCCTATAACATGAGATGTGATATCCAACTCCTTCCATTCCAATCCTGAGACCCGTCCTATAGCATGAGATGTGATATCTCAATGCTTATACCAAACCTGAGACCCTTCCTATAGCATGAGATGTGATATCCAACTGCTTCCCATTCCAATCCTGAGACCCTTCCTATAGCATGAGATGTGATATCTCAATGCTTCTAATACCAAACCTGAGATCCTTCCTCTAACATGAAATGTGATATCCAACTCCTTCCCTTTCCAAACCTAAGAGCCTATCTATAGCATGAGATGTGATATCCAAGTCCTTCACATTCCAACCCTTAGACCCTTCCTACAGCATGCAATATGATATCTCAATGATTCTAATAACAAACCTGAGACCCGTCCTATAACATGAGATGGGATATCCAACTCCTTCCCATTCCAATCCTGAGACACTTCCGATAGCAGAGATGTGATATCTCAATGCTTATACCAAACCTGAGACCCTTCCTATAACATGAGATGTGATATCCAAATCCTTCTCGTTCCAAACCTGAGACCCTTCCTTTAGCATGAGATGTGATATCCAGCTCCTTCCCATTCCAATCCTGAGACACTTCCGATAGCATGAGATGTGATATCTCAATGCTTCTAATATCAAAACTGAGACCCTCCCTATAGCATGATATGTGATATCTAAGTCCTTCCCATTCCAATCCTGAGACCCTCCCTATATCATGAGATGTGATATCCAACTTCTCCCCATTCCAATCCTGAGACCCTTCCTATAGCATGAGATATGATATCTCAATACTTCTAATACCAAACGTGAGATCCTTCCGATAACATGAGATGTGATATCCAAATCCTTCCCCTTCCAAACCTGAGACCCTCCCTTTAGCATGAAATGTGATATCCAACTCCTTCCTATTCCAATCCTGAGACTCTTCTGATAGCATGAGATGTGATATCTCAATGCTTCTAATACCAAACCTGAGATCCTTGCGATAGCATGAGATGTGATATCTCAATGCTTCTAATACCAAACCTGAGATCCTTCCTATAACATGAGATGTGATATCCAAATCCTTCCCCTTCCAAACCTGAGACCCTCCCTTTAGCATGAGATGTGATATCTAACTCCTTCCCATTCCATTCCTGAGACCCTTCTGATAGCATGAGATGTGATATCTCAATGCCTCTAATACCAAACCTGAGATCCTACCTCTAACATGAAATGAGATATCCAACTCTTTCCCCTTCCAAACCTGAGAGCCTTCCTATAGCATGAGATGTGATATCCAAGTCCTTCCCATTCCAATACTGAGACCCTTCCTATAGCTTGAGATGTGATATCCAACTCCTTCCCATTCCAATTCTGAGACCCTTCCTATAGCATGAGATGTGATATCTCAATGTTTATACCAAACCTGAGAGCCTACCTATAACATGAGATGTGATATCCAAGTCCATCCCATTCCAATCCTTAGACCCTTCCTACAGCATGCGATGTGAATATCTCAATGATTCTAATACCAAACCAGAGACTCTTCCTATAACATGAGATGGGATATCCAACTCCTTCCCATTCCAATCCTGAGACCCTTCCGATATCATGAGATGTGATATCTCAAAGCTTATAATATCAAACTTGAGACCCTCCCTATAGCATGAGATGTGATATCCAAGTCCTTCCCATTCCAATCCTGAGACCCTTCCTATAGCATGAGATGTGATATCTCAATGCTTCTAATACCAAACCTGAGACCCTTCCTATAACATGAGATGGGAATATCCAACTCCTTCCCATTCCAATCCTGAGACCCTCCCTATATCATGAGATGTGATATCCAACTTCTCCCCATTCCAATCCTGAGACCCTTCCTATAGCATGAGATATGATATCTCAATACTTCTAATACCAAACGTGAGATCCTTCCGATAACATGAGATGTGATATCCAAATCCTTCCCCTTCCAAACCTGAGACCCTCCCTTTAGCATGAAATGTGATATCCAACTCCTTCCTATTCCAATCCTGAGACTCTTCTGATAGCATGAGATGTGATATCTCAATGCTTCTAATACCAAACCTGAGATCCTTCCGATAGCATGAGATGTGATATCTCAATGCTTCTAATACCAAACCTGAGATCCTTCCTATAACATGAGATGTGATATCCAAATCCTTCCCCTTCCAAACCTGAGACCCTCCCTTTAGCATGAGATGTGATATCTAACTCCTTCCCATTCCATTCCTGAGACCCTTCTGATAGCATGAGATGTGATATCTCAATGCCTCTAATACCAAACCTGAGATCCTACCTCTAACATGAAATGAGATATCCAACTCTTTCCCCTTCCAAACCTGAGAGCCTTCCTATAGCATGAGATGTGATATCCAAGTCCTTCCCATTCCAATACTGAGACCCTTCCTATAGCTTGAGATGTGATATCCAACTCCTTCCCATTCCAATTCTGAGACCCTTCCTATAGCATGAGATGTGATATCTCAATGTTTATACCAAACCTGAGAGCCTACCTATAGCATGAGATGTGATATCCAAGTCCATCCCATTCCAATCCTTAGACCCTTCCTACAGCATGCGATGTGAATATCTCAATGATTCTAATACCAAACCAGAGACTCTTCCTATAACATGAGATGGGATATCCAACTCCTTCCCATTCCAATTCTGAGACCCTTCCTATACTATGAGACTTGATATCTCAATGCTTCTAATACCAAACCTGAGACCCGTAATATAACATGAGATGTGATATCCAAATCCATCCCCTTCCAAACCTTAGACCCGTCCTTTATCATGAGATGTGATATCCAACTCCTTCCCATTCCAATCCTGAGACCCTTCCGATATCATGAGATGTGATATCTCAAAGCTTATAATATCAAACTTGAGACCCTCCCTATAGCATGAGATGTGATATCCAAGTCCTTCCCATTCCAATCCTGAGACCCTTCCTATAGCATGAGATGTGATATCTCAATGCTTCTAATACCAAACCTGAGACCCTTCCTATAACATGAGATGGGAATATCCAACTCCTTCCCATTCCAATCTTGAGACCCTTCCGATAGCAGAGATGTGATATCTCAATGCTTATACCACACCTGAGATCCTTCCTATAACATGAGATGTGATATCCAACTCCTTCCCATTCCAATCCTGAGACACTTCCTATAGCATGAGATGTGATATCTCACTGCTTATACCAAACCTGAGACCCTTCCCATAGCAGGAGATGTGATATCCAACTCCTTCCCATTCCAATCCTCAGACCCTTCCTATAGCATGAGATGTGATATCTCAATGCTTCTAATGTCAAACTTGAGACCCTACCTATAGCATGAGATGTGATATCCAAGTCCTTCCCATTCCAATCCTGAGACACTTCCTATAGCATGAGATGTGATATCTCAATGCTTCTAATACCAAACCTGAGACTCTTCCTATAACATGAGATGGGATATCCAACTCCTTCCAATTCCAATCCTGAGACCCTTTCGATAGCAGAGATGTGATATCTCAATGTTTATACCAAACCTGAGACCCTTCCTACGGCATGAGATGTCATATTCAACTCCTTCCCATTCCAATCCTGAGACCCTTCCTATAGCATGAGATTTGATATCCAACTCCTTCCCATTCCAATCCTGAGACCCTTCCTATAGCATGAGATGTGATGTCTCAATGCTTCTAATACCAAACCTGAGATCCTTCCTATAACATGAGATGTGATATCCAACTCCTTCCATTCCAATCCTGAGACCCTTCCTATAGCATGAGATGTGATATCTCAATGCTTATACCAAACCTGAGACCCTTCCTATAGCATGAGATGTGATATCCAACTCCTTCCCATTCCAATCCTGAGACCCTTCCTATAGCCTGAGATGTGATATCCAATTCCTTCCCATTCCAATCCTGAGACCCTTCCTATAGCATGAGATGTGATATCTCAATGCTTATACCAAACCTGAGAGCCTACCTATAACATGAGATGTGATATCCAAGTCCATCCCATTCCAATCCTTAGACCCTTCCTACAGCATGCGATGTGATATCTCAATGATTCGTATACCAAACCAGAGACTCTTCCTATAACATGAGATGGGATGTCCAACTCCTTCCCATTCCAATCCTGAGCCGCTTCCGATAGCAGAGATGTGATATCTCAATGCTTATACCAAACCTGAGACCCTTCCTATAACATGAGATGTGATATCCAACTCCTTCCCGTTCCAAACCTGAGACACTAACTATAGCATATGTGATATCCAACTCCTTCCCATTCCAAACATGAGACCCTTCCTATAGCAAGAAAGTAATATCCAACTCCTACCCATTCCAATCCTGAGACCCTTCCTATAGCAAGAGATGTGATATCCAAATCCTTCCCATTCCAATCCTGAGACCCTTCCTATAACATGAGATGTGATATCCAACTCCTTCCCATTCCAACCTGAGACACTTCCTATAGCATGAGAAGGGATATCCAACTCCTTCCCAATCCAATCCTGAGACCCTTCCGATAGCAGAGATGTGATATCTCAATGCTTATACCAAACCTGAGACCCTTCCTATGGCATGAGATGTGATATCCAACTCCTTGCCATTCAAATCCTGAGACCCTTCCTATAGCATGAGAAGGGATATCCAACTCCTTCCCAATCCAATCCTGAGACCCTTCCGATAGCAGCGACGTGATATCTCAATGCTTCTACCAAACCTGAGACCCTTCCTTTAGCATGAGATGTGATATCCAAATCCTTCACATTCCAATCCTGAGACCCTTCCTATAGCATGAGATGTGATATCTCAATGCTTCTAATACCAAACCTGAGATCCTTCCTATAACATGAGATGTGATATCCAATTCCTTCCCATTCCAAACCTGAGACCCTTCCTATTGGATGAGATGTGATATCCAACTCCTTCCTATTCCAACCCTGACACCCTTCCTATAGCATGAGATGTGATGTCTCAATGCTTCTAATACCAAACCTGAGATCCTTCCTATAACATGAGATGTGATATCCAACTCCTTCCATTCCAATCCTGAGACCCGTCCTATAGCATGAGATGTGATATCTCAATGCTTATACCAAACCTGAGACCCTTCCTATAGCATGAGATGTCATATCCAACTGCTTCCCATTCCAATCCTGAGACCCTTCCTATAGCATGAGATGTGATATCTCAATGCTTCTAATACCAAACCTGAGATCCTTCCTCTAACATGAAATGTGATATCCAACTCCTTCCCTTTCCAAACCTAAGAGCCTATCTATAGCATGAGATGTGATATCCAAGTCCTTCACATTCCAACCCTTAGACCCTTCCTACAGCATGCAATATGATATCTCAATGATTCTAATAACAAACCTGAGACCCGTCCTATAACATGAGATGGGATATCCAACTCCTTCCCATTCCAATCCTGAGACACTTCCGATAGCAGAGATGTGATATCTCAATGCTTATACCACACCTGAGATCCTTCCTATAACATGAGATGTGATATCCAACTCCTTCCCATTCCAATCCTGAGACACTTCCTATAGCATGAGATGTGATATCTCACTGCTTATACCAAACCTGAGACCCTTCCCATAGCAGGAGATGTGATATCCAACTCCTTCCCATTCCAATCCTCAGACCCTTCCTATAGCATGAGATGTGATATCTCAATGCTTCTAATGTCAAACTTGAGACCCTACCTATAGCATGAGATGTGATATCCAAGTCCTTCCCATTCCAATCCTGAGACACTTCCTATAGCATGAGATGTGATATCTCAATGCTTCTAATACCAAACCTGAGACTCTTCCTATAACATGAGATGGGATATCCAACTCCTTCCAATTCCAATCCTGAGACCCTTTTGATAGCAGAGATGTGATATCTCAATGTTTATACCAAACCTGAGACCCTTCCTACGGCATGAGATGTCATATTCAACTCCTTCCCATTCCAATCCTGAGACCCTTCCTATAGCATGAGATTTGATATCCAACTCCTTCCCATTCCAATCCTGAGACCCTTCCTATAGCATGAGATGTGATGTCTCAATGCTTCTAATACCAAACCTGAGATCCTTCCTATAACATGAGATGTGATATCCAACTCCTTCCATTCCAATCCTGAGACCCTTCCTATAGCATGAGATGTGATATCTCAATGCTTATACCAAACCTGAGACCCTTCCTATAGCATGAGATGTGATATCCAACTCCTTCCCATTCCAATCCTGAGACCCTTCCTATAGCCTGAGATGTGATATCCAATTCCTTCCCATTCCAATCCTGGGACCCTTCCTATAGCATGAGATGTGATATCTCAATGCTTATACCAAACCTGAGAGCCTACCTATAACATGAGATGTGATATCCAAGTCCATCCCATTCCAATCCTTAGACCCTTCCTACAGCATGCGATGTGATATCTCAATGATTCTAATACCAAACCAGAGACTCTTCCTATAACATGAGATGGGATATCCAACTCCTTCCCATTCCAATCCTGAGCCGCTTCCGATAGCAGAGATGTGATATCTCAATGCTTATACCAAACCTGAGACCCTTCCTATAACATGAGATGTGATATCCAACTCCTTCCCGTTCCAAACCTGAGACACTAACTATAGCATATGTGATATCCAACTCCTTCCCATTCCAAACATGAGACCCTTCCTATAGCAAGAAAGTAATATCCAACTCATACCCATTCCAATCCTGAGACCCTTCCTATAGCAAGAGATGTGATATCCAAATCCTTCCCATTCCAATCCTGAGACCCTTCCTATAACATGAGATGTGATATCCAACTCCTTCCCATTCCAACCTGAGACACTTCCTATAGCATGAGAAGGGATATCCAACTCCTTCCCAATCCAAACCTGAGACCCTTCCGATAGCAGAGATGTGATATCTCAATGCTTATACCAAACCTGAGACCCTTCCTATGGCATGAGATGTGATATCCAACTCCTTGCCATTCAAATCCTGAGACCCTTCCTATAGCATGAGAAGGGATATCCAACTCCTTCCCAATCCAATCCTGAGACCCTTCCGATAGCAGCGACGTGATATCTCAATGCTTCTACCAAACCTGAGACCCTTCCTTTAGCATGAGATGTGATATCCAAATCCTTCACATTCCAATCCTGAGACCCTTCCTATAGCATGAGATGTGATATCTCAATGCTTCTAATACCAAACCTGAGATCCTTCCTATAACATGAGATGTGATATCCAATTCCTTCCATTCCAATCCTGAGACCCGTCCTATAGCATGAGATGTGATATCTCAATGCTTATACCAAACCTGAGACCCTTCCTATAGCATGAGATGTGATATCCAACTGCTTCCCATTCCAATCCTGAGACCCTTCCTATAGCATGAGATGTGATATCTCAATGCTTCTAATACCAAACCTGAGATCCTTCCTCTAACATGAAATGTGATATCCAACTCCTTCCCTTTCCAAACCTAAGAGCCTATCTATAGCATGAGATGTGATATCCAAGTCCTTCACATTCCAACCCTTAGACCCTTCCTACAGCATGCAATATGATATCTCAATGATTCTAATAACAAACCTGAGACCCGTCCTATAACATGAGATGGGATATCCAACTCCTTCCCATTCCAATCCTGAGACACTTCCGATAGCAGAGATGTGATATCTCAATGCTTATACCAAACCTGAGACCCTTCCTATAACATGAGATGTGATATCCAAATCCTTCTCGTTCCAAACCTGAGACCCTTCCTTTAGCATGAGATGTGATATCCAGCTCCTTCCCATTCCAATCCTGAGACACTTCCGATAGCATGAGATGTGATATCTCAATGCTTCTAATATCAAAACTGAGACCCTCCCTATAGCATGATATGTGATATCTAAGTCCTTCCCATTCCAATCCTGAGACCCTCCCTATATCATGAGATGTGATATCCAACTCCTTCCCATTCCAATCCTGAGACCCTTCCTATAGCATGAGATATGATATCTCAATACTTCTAATACCAAACGTGAGATCCTTCCGATAACATGAGATGTGATATCCAAATCCTTCCCCTTTCAAACCTGAGACCCTCCCTTTAGCATGAAATGTGATATCCAACTCCTTCCTATTCCAATCCTGAGACTCTTCTGATAGCATGAGATGTGATATCTCAATGCTTCTAATACCAAACCTGAGATCCTTCCGATAGCATGAGATGTGATATCTCAATGCTTCTAATACCAAACCTGAGATCCTTCCTATAACATGAGATGTGATATCCAAATCCTTCCCCTTCCAAACCTGAGACCCTCCCTTTAGCATGAGATGTGATATCTAACTCCTTCCCATTCCATTCCTGAGACCCTTCTGATAGCATGAGATGTGATATCTCAATGCCTCTAATACCAAACCTGAGATCCTACCTCTAACATGAAATGAGATATCCAACTCTTTCCCCTTCCAAACCTGAGAGCCTTCCTATAGCATGAGATGTGATATCCAAGTCCTTCCCATTCCAATACTGAGACCCTTCCTATAGCTTGAGATGTGATATCCAACTCCTTCCCATTCCAATTCTGAGACCCTTCCTATAGCATGAGATGTGATATCTCAATGTTTATACCAAACCTGAGAGCCTACCTATAGCATGAGATGTGATATCCAAGTCCATCCCATTCCAATCCTTAGACCCTTCCTACAGCATGCGATGTGAATATCTCAATGATTCTAATACCAAACCAGAGACTCTACCTATAACATGAGATGGGATATCCAACTCCTTCCCATTCCAATTCTGAGACCCTTCCTATACTATGAGACTTGATATCTCAATGCTTCTAATACCAAACCTGAGACCCGTAATATAACATGAGATGTGATATCCAAATCCTTCCCCTTCCAAACCTTAGACCCGTCCTTTATCATGAGATGTGATATCCAACTCCTTCCCATTCCAATCCTGAGACCCTTCCGATATCATGAGATGTGATATCTCAAAGCTTATAATATCAAACTTGAGACCCTCCCTATAGCATGAGATGTGATATCCAAGTCCTTCCCATTCCAATCCTGAGACCCTTCCTATAGCATGAGATGTGATATCTCAATGCTTCTAATACCAAACCTGAGACCCTTCCTATAACATGAGATGGGAATATCCAACTCCTTCCCATTCCAATCTTGAGACCCTTCCGATAGCAGAGATGTGATATCTCAATGCTTATACCACACCTGAGATCCTTCCTATAACATGAGATGTGATATCCAACTCCTTCCCATTCCAATCCTGAGACACTTCCTATAGCATGAGATGTGATATCTCACTGCTTATACCAAACCTGAGACCCTTCCCATAGCAGGAGATGTGATATCCAACTCCTTCCCATTCCAATCCTCAGACCCTTCCTATAGCATGAGATGTGATATCTCAATGCTTCTAATGTCAAACTTGAGACCCTACCTATAGCATGAGATGTGATATCCAAGTCCTTCCCATTCCAATCCTGAGACACTTCCTATAGCATGAGATGTGATATCTCAATGCTTCTAATACCAAACCTGAGACTCTTCCTATAACATGAGATGGGATATCCAACTCCTTCCAATTCCAATCCTGAGACCCTTTCGATAGCAGAGATGTGATATCTCAATGTTTATACCAAACCTGAGACCCTTCCTACGGCATGAGATGTCATATTCAACTCCTTCCCATTCCAATCCTGAGACCCTTCCTATAGCATGAGATTTGATATCCAACTCCTTCCCAATCCAATCCTGAGACCCTTCCTATAGCATGAGATGTGATGTCTCAATGCTTCTAATACCAAACCTGAGATCCTTCCTATAACATGAGATGTGATATCCAACTCCTTCCATTCCAATCCTGAGACCCTTCCTATAGCATGAGATGTGATATCTCAATGCTTATACCAAACCTGAGACCCTTCCTATAGCATGAGATGTGATATCCAACTCCTTCCCATTCCAATCCTGAGACCCTTCCTATAGCCTGAGATGTGATATCCAATTCCTTCCCATTCCAATCCTGAGACCCTTCCTATAGCATGAGATGTGATATCTCAATGCTTATACCAAACCTGAGAGCCTACCTATAACATGAGATGTGATATCCAAGTCCATCCCATTCCAATCCTTAGACCCTTCCTACAGCATGCGATGTGATATCTCAATGATTCTTATACCAAACCAGAGACTCTTCCTATAACATGAGATGGGATATCCAACTCCTTCCCATTCCAATCCTGAGCCGCTTCCGATAGCAGAGATGTGATATCTCAATGCTTATACCAAACCTGAGACCCTTCCTATAACATGAGATGTGATATCCAACTCCTTCCCGTTCCAAACCTGAGACACTAACTATAGCATATGTGATATCCAACTCCTTCCCATTCCAAACATGAGACCCTTCCTATAGCAAGAAAGTAATATCCAACTCCTACCCATTCCAATCCTGAGACCCTTCCTATAGCAAGAGATGTGATATCCAAATCCTTCCCATTCCAATCCTGAGACCCTTCCTATAACATGAGATGTGATATCCAACTCCTTCCCATTCCAACCTGAGACACTTCCTATAGCATGAGAAGGGATATCCAACTCCTTCCCAATCCAATCCTGAGACCCTTCCGATAGCAGAGATGTGATATCTCAATGCTTATACCAAACCTGAGACCCTTCCTATGGCATGAGATGTGATATCCAACTCCTTGCCATTCAAATCCTGAGACCCTTCCTATAGCATGAGAAGGGATATCCAACTCCTTCCCAATCCAATCCTGAGACCCTTCCGATAGCAGCGACGTGATATCTCAATGCTTCTACCAAACCTGAGACCCTTCCTTTAGCATGAGATGTGATATCCAAATCCTTCACATTCCAATCCTGAGACCCTTCCTATTGGATGAGATGTGATATCCAACTCCTTCCTATTCCAACCCTGACACCCTTCCTATAGCATGAGATGTGATGTCTCAATGCTTCTAATACCAAACCTGAGATCCTTCCTATAACATGAGATGTGATATCCAACTCCTTCCATTCCAATCCTGAGACCCGTCCTATAGCATGAGATGTGATATCTCAATGCTTATACCAAACCTGAGACCCTTCCTATAGCATGAGATGTCATATCCAACTGCTTCCCATTCCAATCCTGAGACCCTTCCTATAGCATGAGATGTGATATCTCAATGCTTCTAATACCAAACCTGAGATCCTTCCTCTAACATGAAATGTGATATCCAACTCCTTCCCTTTCCAAACCTAAGAGCCTATCTATAGCATGAGATGTGATATCCAAGTCCTTCACATTCCAACCCTTAGACCCTTCCTACAGCATGCAATATGATATCTCAATGATTCTAATAACAAACCTGAGACCCGTCCTATAACATGAGATGGGATATCCAACTCCTTCCCATTCCAATCCTGAGACACTTCCGATAGCAGAGATGTGATATCTCAATGCTTATACCACACCTGAGATCCTTCCTATAACATGAGATGTGATATCCAACTCCTTCCCATTCCAATCCTGAGACACTTCCTATAGCATGAGATGTGATATCTCACTGCTTATACCAAACCTGAGACCCTTCCCATAGCAGGAGATGTGATATCCAACTCCTTCCCATTCCAATCCTCAGACCCTTCCTATAGCATGAGATGTGATATCTCAATGCTTCTAATGTCAAACTTGAGACCCTACCTATAGCATGAGATGTGATATCCAAGTCCTTCCCATTCCAATCCTGAGACACTTCCTATAGCATGAGATGTGATATCTCAATGCTTCTAATACCAAACCTGAGACTCTTCCTATAACATGAGATGGGATATCCAACTCCTTCCAATTCCAATCCTGAGACCCTTTTGATAGCAGAGATGTGATATCTCAATGTTTATACCAAACCTGAGACCCTTCCTACGGCATGAGATGTCATATTCAACTCCTTCCCATTCCAATCCTGAGACCCTTCCTATAGCATGAGATTTGATATCCAACTCCTTCCCATTCCAATCCTGAGACCCTTCCTATAGCATGAGATGTGATGTCTCAATGCTTCTAATACCAAACCTGAGATCCTTCCTATAACATGAGATGTGATATCCAACTCCTTCCATTCCAATCCTGAGACCCTTCCTATAGCATGAGATGTGATATCTCAATGCTTATACCAAACCTGAGACCCTTCCTATAGCATGAGATGTGATATCCAACTCCTTCCCATTCCAATCCTGAGACCCTTCCTATAGCCTGAGATGTGATATCCAATTCCTTCCCATTCCAATCCTGAGACCCTTCCTATAGCATGAGATGTGATATCTCAATGCTTATACCAAACCTGAGAGCCTACCTATAACATGAGATGTGATATCCAAGTCCATCCCATTCCAATCCTTAGACCCTTCCTACAGCATGCGATGTGATATCTCAATGATTCTTATACCAAACCAGAGACTCTTCCTATAACATGAGATGGGATATCCAACTCCTTCCCATTCCAATCCTGAGCCGCTTCCGATAGCAGAGATGTGATATCTCAATGCTTATACCAAACCTGAGACCCTTCCTATAACATGAGATGTGATATCCAACTCCTTCCCGTTCCAAACCTGAGACACTAACTATAGCATATGTGATATCCAACTCCTTCCCATTCCAAACATGAGACCCTTCCTATAGCAAGAAAGTAATATCCAACTCCTACCCATTCCAATCCTGAGACCCTTCCTATAGCAAGAGATGTGATATCCAAATCCTTCCCATTCCAATCCTGAGACCCTTCCTATAACATGAGATGTGATATCCAACTCCTTCCCATTCCAACCTGAGACACTTCCTATAGCATGAGAAGGGATATCCAACTCCTTCCCAATCCAATCCTGAGACCCTTCCGATAGCAGAGATGTGATATCTCAATGCTTATACCAAACCTGAGACCCTTCCTATGGCATGAGATGTGATATCCAACTCCTTGCCATTCAAATCCTGAGACCCTTCCTATAGCATGAGAAGGGATATCCAACTCCTTCCCAATCCAATCCTGAGACCCTTCCGATAGCAGCGACGTGATATCTCAATGCTTCTACCAAACCTGAGACCCTTCCTTTAGCATGAGATGTGATATCCAAATCCTTCACATTCCAATCCTGAGACCCTTCCTATTGGATGAGATGTGATATCCAACTCCTTCCTATTCCAACCCTGACACCCTTCCTATAGCATGAGATGTGATGTCTCAATGCTTCTAATACCAAACCTGAGATCCTTCCTATAACATGAGATGTGATATCCAACTCCTTCCATTCCAATCCTGAGACCCGTCCTATAGCATGAGATGTGATATCTCAATGCTTATACCAAACCTGAGACCCTTCCTATAGCATGAGATGTCATATCCAACTGCTTCCCATTCCAATCCTGAGACCCTTCCTATAGCATGAGATGTGATATCTCAATGCTTCTAATACCAAACCTGAGATCCTTCCTCTAACATGAAATGTGATATCCAACTCCTTCCCTTTCCAAACCTAAGAGCCTATCTATAGCATGAGATGTGATATCCAAGTCCTTCACATTCCAACCCTTAGACCCTTCCTACAGCATGCAATATGATATCTCAATGATTCTAATAACAAACCTGAGACCCGTCCTATAACATGAGATGGGATATCCAACTCCTTCCCATTCCAATCCTGAGACACTTCCGATAGCAGAGATGTGATATCTCAATGCTTATACCACACCTGAGATCCTTCCTATAACATGAGATGTGATATCCAACTCCTTCCCATTCCAATCCTGAGACACTTCCTATAGCATGAGATGTGATATCTCACTGCTTATACCAAACCTGAGACCCTTCCCATAGCAGGAGATGTGATATCCAACTCCTTCCCATTCCAATCCTCAGACCCTTCCTATAGCATGAGATGTGATATCTCAATGCTTCTAATGTCAAACTTGAGACCCTACCTATAGCATGAGATGTGATATCCAAGTCCTTCCCATTCCAATCCTGAGACACTTCCTATAGCATGAGATGTGATATCTCAATGCTTCTAATACCAAACCTGAGACTCTTCCTATAACATGAGATGGGATATCCAACTCCTTCCAATTCCAATCCTGAGACCCTTTTGATAGCAGAGATGTGATATCTCAATGTTTATACCAAACCTGAGACCCTTCCTACGGCATGAGATGTCATATTCAACTCCTTCCCATTCCAATCCTGAGACCCTTCCTATAGCATGAGATTTGATATCCAACTCCTTCCCATTCCAATCCTGAGACCCTTCCTATAGCATGAGATGTGATGTCTCAATGCTTCTAATACCAAACCTGAGATCCTTCCTATAACATGAGATGTGATATCCAACTCCTTCCATTCCAATCCTGAGACCCTTCCTATAGCATGAGATGTGATATCTCAATGCTTATACCAAACCTGAGACCCTTCCTATAGCATGAGATGTGATATCCAACTCCTTCCCATTCCAATCCTGAGACCCTTCCTATAGCCTGAGATGTGATATCCAATTCCTTCCCATTCCAATCCTGAGACCCTTCCTATAGCATGAGATGTGATA
The DNA here is from genome assembly GCF_040938575.1 of Ambystoma mexicanum. Lineage (NCBI taxonomy): Eukaryota > Metazoa > Chordata > Amphibia > Caudata > Ambystomatidae > Ambystoma > Ambystoma mexicanum. The sequence goes on along the minus strand of NC_090922.1, from coordinate 5,634,722 downwards.
TCTCAATGCTTCTAATACCAAACCTGAGATCCTTCCTCTAACATGAAATGTGATATCCAACTCCTTCCCTTTCCAAACCTAAGAGCCTATCTATAGCATGAGATGTGATATCCAAGTCCTTCACATTCCAACCCTTAGACCCTTCCTACAGCATGCAATATGATATCTCAATGATTCTAATAACAAACCTGAGACCCGTCCTATAACATGAGATGGGATATCCAACTCCTTCCCATTCCAATCTTGAGACACTTCCGATAGCAGAGATGTGATATCTCAATGCTTATACCAAACCTGAGACCCTTCCTATAACATGAGATGTGATATCCAAATCCTTCTCGTTCCAAACCTGAGACCCTTCCTTTAGCATGAGATGTGATATCCAGCTCCTTCCCATTCCAATCCTGAGACACTTCCGATAGCATGAGATATGATATCTCAATACTTCTAATACCAAACGTGAGATCCTTCCGATAACATGAGATGTGATATCCAAATCCTTCCCCTTCCAAACCTGAGACCCTCCCTTTAGCATGAAATGTGATATCCAACTCCTTCCTATTCCAATCCTGAGACTCTTCTGATAGCATGAGATGTGATATCTCAATGCTTCTAATACCAAACCTGAGATCCTTCCGATAGCATGAGATGTGATATCTCAATGCTTCTAATACCAAACCTGAGATCCTTCTTATAACATGAGATGTGATATCCAAATCCTTCCCCTTCCAAACCTGAGACCCTCCCTTTAGCATGAGATGTGATATCTAACTCCTTCCCATTCCATTCCTGAGACCCTTCTGATAGCATGAGATGTGATATCTCAATGCCTCTAATACCAAACCTGAGATCCTACCTCTAACATGAAATGAGATATCCAACTCTTTCCCCTTCCAAACCTGAGAGCCTTCCTATAGCATGAGATGTGATATCCAAGTCCTTCCCATTCCAATACTGAGACCCTTCCTATAGCTTGAGATGTGATATCCAACTCCTTCCCATTCCAATTCTGAGACCCTTCCTATAGCATGAGATGTGATATCTCAATGCTTATACCAAACCTGAGAGCCTACCTATAGCATGAGATGTGATATCCAAGTCCATCCCATTCCAATCCTTAGACCCTTCCTACAGCATGCGATGTGAATATCTCAATGATTCTAATACCAAACCAGAGACTCTTCCTATAACATGAGATGGGATATCCAACTCCTTCCCATTCCAATTCTGAGACCCTTCCTATACTATGAGACTTGATATCTCAATGCTTCTAATACCAAACCTGAGACCCGTAATATAACATGAGATGTGATATCCAAATCCTTCCCCTTCCAAACCTTAGACCCTTCCGATATCATGAGATGTGATATCTCAAAGCTTCTAATATCAAACTTGAGACCCTCCCTATAGCATGAGATGTGATATCCAAGTCCTTCCCATTCCAATCCTGAGACCCTTCCTATAGCATGAGATGTGATATCTCAATGCTTCTAATACCAAACCTGAGACCCTTCCTATAACATGAGATGGGAATATCCAACTCCTTCCCATTCCAATCTTGAGACCCTTCCGATAGCAGAGATGTGATATCTCAATGCTTATACCACACCTGAGATCCTTCCTATAACATGAGATGTGATATCCAACTCCTTCCCATTCCAATCCTGAGACACTTCCTATAGCATGAGATGTGATATCTCACTGCTTATACCAAACCTGAGACCCTTCCCATAGCAGGAGATGTGATATCCAACTCCTTCCCATTCCAATCCTCAGACCCTTCCTATAGCATGAGATGTGATATCTCAATGCTTCTAATACCAAACCTGAGACTCTTCCTATAACATGAGATGGGATATCCAACTCCTTCCAATTCCAATCCTGAGACCCTTTTGATAGCAGAGATGTGATATCTCAATGTTTATACCAAACCTGAGACCCTTCCTACGGCATGAGATGTCATATTCAACTCCTTCCCATTCCAATCCTGAGACCCTTCCTATAGCATGAGATTTGATATCCAACTCCTTCCCATTCCAATCCTGAGACCCTTCCTATAGCATGAGATGTGAAGTCTCAATGCTTCTAATACCAAACCTGAGATCCTTCCTATAACATGAGATGTGATATCCAACTCCTTCCATTCCAATCCTGAGATCCTTCCTATAGCATGAGATGTGATATATCAATGATTATACCAAACCTGAGACCCTTCCTATAGCATGAGATGTGATATCCAACTCCTTCCCATTCCAATCCTGAGACCCTTCCTATAGCCTGAGATGTGATATCCAATTCCTTCCCATTCCAATCCTGAGACCCTTCCTATAGCATGAGATGTGATATCTCAATGCTTATACCAAACCTGAGAGCCTACCTATAACATGAGATGTGATATCCAAGTCCATCCCATTCCAATCCTTAGACCCTTCCTACAGCATGCGATGTGATATCTCAATGATTCTAATACCAAACCAGAGACTCTTCCTATAACATGAGATGGGATATCCAACTCCTTCCCATTCCAATCCTGAGCCGCTTCCGATAGCAGAGATGTGATATCTCAATGCTTATACCAAACCTGAGACCCTTCCTATAACATGAGATGTGATATCCAACTCCTTCCCGTTCCAAACCTGAGACACTAACTATAGCATATGTGATATCCAACTCCTTCCCATTCCAAACATGAGACCCTTCCTATAGCAAGAAAGTAATATCCAACTCATACCCATTCCAATCCTGAGACCCTTCCTATAGCAAGAGATGTGATATCCAAATCCTTCCCATTCCAATCCTGAGACCCTTCCTATAACATGAGATGTGATATCCAACTCCTTCCCATTCCAACCTGAGACACTTCCTATAGCATGAGAAGGGATATCCAACTCCTTCCCAATCCAAACCTGAGACCCTTCCGATAGCAGAGATGTGATATCTCAATGCTTATACCAAACCTGAGACCCTTCCTATGGCATGAGATATGATATCCAACTCCTTGCCATTCAAATCCTGAGACCCTTCCTATAGCATGAGAAGGGATATCCAACTCCTTCCCAATCCAATCCTGAGACCCTTCCGATAGCAGCGACGTGATATCTCAATGCTTCTACCAAACCTGAGACCCTTCCTTTAGCATGAGATGTGATATCCAAATCCTTCACATTCCAATCCTGAGACCCTTCCTATAGCATGAGATGTGATATCTCAATGCTTATACCAAACCTGAGACCCTTCCTATAGCATGAGATGTCATATCCAACTGCTTCCCATTCCAATCCTGAGACCCTTCCTATAGCATGAGATGTGATATCTCAATGCTTCTAATACCAAACCTGAGATCCTTCCTCTAACATGAAATGTGATATCCAACTCCTTCCCTTTCCAAACCTAAGAGCCTATCTATAGCATGAGATGTGATATCCAAGTCCTTCACATTCCAACCCTTAGACCCTTCCTACAGCATGCAATATGATATCTCAATGATTCTAATAACAAACCTGAGACCCGTCCTATAACATGAGATGGGATATCCAACTCCTTCCCATTCCAATCCTGAGACACTTCCGATAGCAGAGATGTGATATCTCAATGCTTATACCACACCTGAGATCCTTCCTATAACATGAGATGTGATATCCAACTCCTTCCCATTCCAATCCTGAGACACTTCCTATAGCATGAGATGTGATATCTCACTGCTTATACCAAACCTGAGACCCTTCCCATAGCAGGAGATGTGATATCCAACTCCTTCCCATTCCAATCCTCAGACCCTTCCTATAGCATGAGATGTGATATCTCAATGCTTCTAATGTCAAACTTGAGACCCTACCTATAGCATGAGATGTGATATCCAAGTCCTTCCCATTCCAATCCTGAGACACTTCCTATAGCATGAGATGTGATATCTCAATGCTTCTAATACCAAACCTGAGACTCTTCCTATAACATGAGATGGGATATCCAACTCCTTCCAATTCCAATCCTGAGACCCTTTTGATAGCAGAGATGTGATATCTCAATGTTTATACCAAACCTGAGACCCTTCCTACGGCATGAGATGTCATATTCAACTCCTTCCCATTCCAATCCTGAGACCCTTCCTATAGCATGAGATTTGATATCCAACTCCTTCCCATTCCAATCCTGAGACCCTTCCTATAGCATGAGATGTGATGTCTCAATGCTTCTAATACCAAACCTGAGATCCTTCCTATAACATGAGATGTGATATCCAACTCCTTCCATTCCAATCCTGAGACCCTTCCTATAGCATGAGATGTGATATCTCAATGCTTATACCAAACCTGAGACCCTTCCTATAGCATGAGATGTGATATCCAACTCCTTCCCATTCCAATCCTGAGACCCTTCCTATAGCCTGAGATGTGATATCCAATTCCTTCCCATTCCAATCCTGAGACCCTTCCTATAGCATGAGATGTGATATCTCAATGCTTCTAATACCAAACCTGAGATCCTTCCTCTAACATGAAATGTGATATCCAACTCCTTCCCTTTCCAAACCTAAGAGCCTATCTATAGCATGAGATGTGATATCCAAGTCCTTCACATTCCAACCCTTAGACCCTTCCTACAGCATGCAATATGATATCTCAATGATTCTAATAACAAACCTGAGACCCGTCCTATAACATGAGATGGGATATCCAACTCCTTCCCATTCCAATCTTGAGACACTTCCGATAGCAGAGATGTGATATCTCAATGCTTATACCAAACCTGAGACCCTTCCTATAACATGAGATGTGATATCCAAATCCTTCTCGTTCCAAACCTGAGACCCTTCCTTTAGCATGAGATGTGATATCCAGCTCCTTCCCATTCCAATCCTGAGACACTTCCGATAGCATGAGATATGATATCTCAATACTTCTAATACCAAACGTGAGATCCTTCCGATAACATGAGATGTGATATCCAAATCCTTCCCCTTCCAAACCTGAGACCCTCCCTTTAGCATGAAATGTGATATCCAACTCCTTCCTATTCCAATCCTGAGACTCTTCTGATAGCATGAGATGTGATATCTCAATGCTTCTAATACCAAACCTGAGATCCTTCCGATAGCATGAGATGTGATATCTCAATGCTTCTAATACCAAACCTGAGATCCTTCCTATAACATGAGATGTGATATCCAAATCCTTCCCCTTCCAAACCTGAGACCCTCCCTTTAGCATGAGATGTGATATCTAACTCCTTCCCATTCCATTCCTGAGACCCTTCTGATAGCATGAGATGTGATATCTCAATGCCTCTAATACCAAACCTGAGATCCTACCTCTAACATGAAATGAGATATCCAACTCTTTCCCCTTCCAAACCTGAGAGCCTTCCTATAGCATGAGATGTGATATCCAAGTCCTTCCCATTCCAATACTGAGACCCTTCCTATAGCTTGAGATGTGATATCCAACTCCTTCCCATTCCAATTCTGAGACCCTTCCTATAGCATGAGATGTGATATCTCAATGCTTATACCAAACCTGAGAGCCTACCTATAGCATGAGATGTGATATCCAAGTCCATCCCATTCCAATCCTTAGACCCTTCCTACAGCATGCGATGTGAATATCTCAATGATTCTAATACCAAACCAGAGACTCTTCCTATAACATGAGATGGGATATCCAACTCCTTCCCATTCCAATTCTGAGACCCTTCCTATACTATGAGACTTGATATCTCAATGCTTCTAATACCAAACCTGAGACCCGTAATATAACATGAGATGTGATATCCAAATCCTTCCCCTTCCAAACCTTAGACCCTTCCGATATCATGAGATGTGATATCTCAAAGCTTCTAATATCAAACTTGAGACCCTCCCTATAGCATGAGATGTGATATCCAAGTCCTTCCCATTCCAATCCTGAGACCCTTCCTATAGCATGAGATGTGATATCTCAATGCTTCTAATACCAAACCTGAGACCCTTCCTATAACATGAGATGGGAATATCCAACTCCTTCCCATTCCAATCTTGAGACCCTTCCGATAGCAGAGATGTGATATCTCAATGCTTATACCACACCTGAGATCCTTCCTATAACATGAGATGTGATATCCAACTCCTTCCCATTCCAATCCTGAGACACTTCCTATAGCATGAGATGTGATATCTCACTGCTTATACCAAACCTGAGACCCTTCCCATAGCAGGAGATGTGATATCCAACTCCTTCCCATTCCAATCCTCAGACCCTTCCTATAGCATGAGATGTGATATCTCAATGCTTCTAATACCAAACCTGAGACTCTTCCTATAACATGAGATGGGATATCCAACTCCTTCCAATTCCAATCCTGAGACCCTTTTGATAGCAGAGATGTGATATCTCAATGTTTATACCAAACCTGAGACCCTTCCTACGGCATGAGATGTCATATTCAACTCCTTCCCATTCCAATCCTGAGACCCTTCCTATAGCATGAGATTTGATATCCAACTCCTTCCCATTCCAATCCTGAGACCCTTCCTATAGCATGAGATGTGAAGTCTCAATGCTTCTAATACCAAACCTGAGATCCTTCCTATAACATGAGATGTGATATCCAACTCCTTCCATTCCAATCCTGAGATCCTTCCTATAGCATGAGATGTGATATATCAATGATTATACCAAACCTGAGACCCTTCCTATAGCATGAGATGTGATATCCAACTCCTTCCCATTCCAATCCTGAGACCCTTCCTATAGCCTGAGATGTGATATCCAATTCCTTCCCATTCCAATCCTGAGACCCTTCCTATAGCATGAGATGTGATATCTCAATGCTTATACCAAACCTGAGAGCCTACCTATAACATGAGATGTGATATCCAAGTCCATCCCATTCCAATCCTTAGACCCTTCCTACAGCATGCGATGTGATATCTCAATGATTCTAATACCAAACCAGAGACTCTTCCTATAACATGAGATGGGATATCCAACTCCTTCCCATTCCAATCCTGAGCCGCTTCCGATAGCAGAGATGTGATATCTCAATGCTTATACCAAACCTGAGACCCTTCCTATAACATGAGATGTGATATCCAACTCCTTCCCGTTCCAAACCTGAGACACTAACTATAGCATATGTGATATCCAACTCCTTCCCATTCCAAACATGAGACCCTTCCTATAGCAAGAAAGTAATATCCAACTCATACCCATTCCAATCCTGAGACCCTTCCTATAGCAAGAGATGTGATATCCAAATCCTTCCCATTCCAATCCTGAGACCCTTCCTATAACATGAGATGTGATATCCAACTCCTTCCCATTCCAACCTGAGACACTTCCTATAGCATGAGAAGGGATATCCAACTCCTTCCCAATCCAAACCTGAGACCCTTCCGATAGCAGAGATGTGATATCTCAATGCTTATACCAAACCTGAGACCCTTCCTATGGCATGAGATGTGATATCCAACTCCTTGCCATTCAAATCCTGAGACCCTTCCTATAGCATGAGAAGGGATATCCAACTCCTTCCCAATCCAATCCTGAGACCCTTCCGATAGCAGCGACGTGATATCTCAATGCTTCTACCAAACCTGAGACCCTTCCTTTAGCATGAGATGTGATATCCAAATCCTTCACATTCCAATCCTGAGACCCTTCCTATAGCATGAGATGTGATATCTCAATGCTTCTAATACCAAACCTGAGATCCTTCCTATAACATGAGATGTGATATCCAATTCCTTCCATTCCAATCCTGAGACCCGTCCTATAGCATGAGATGTGATATTTCAATGCTTATACCAAACCTGAGACCCTTCCTATAGCATGAGATGTGATATCCAACTGCTTCCCATTCCAATCCTGAGACCCTTCCTATAGCATGAGATGTGATATCTCAATGCTTCTAATACCAAACCTGAGATCCTTCCTCTAACATGAAATGTGATATCCAACTCCTTCCCTTTCCAAACCTAAGAGCCTATCTATAGCATGAGATGTGATATCCAAGTCCTTCACATTCCAACCCTTAGACCCTTCCTACAGCATGCAATATGATATCTCAATGATTCTAATAACAAACCTGAGACCCGTCCTATAACATGAGATGGGATATCCAACTCCTTCCCATTCCAATCCTGAGACACTTCCGATAGCAGAGATGTGATATCTCAATGCTTATACCAAACCTGAGACCCTTCCTATAACATGAGATGTGATATCCAAATCCTTCTCGTTCCAAACCTGAGACCCTTCCTTTAGCATGAGATGTGATATCCAGCTCCTTCCCATTCCAATCCTGAGACACTTCCGATAGCATGAGATGTGATATCTCAATGCTTCTAATATCAAAACTGAGACCCTCCCTATAGCATGATATGTGATATCTAAGTCCTTCCCATTCCAATCCTGAGACCCTCCCTATATCATGAGATGTGATATCCAACTCCTTCCCATTCCAATCCTGAGACCCTTCCTATAGCATGAGATATGATATCTCAATACTTCTAATACCAAACGTGAGATCCTTCCGATAACATGAGATGTGATATCCAAATCCTTCCCCTTCCAAACCTGAGACCCTCCCTTTAGCATGAAATGTGATATCCAACTCCTTCCTATTCCAATCCTGAGACTCTTCTGATAGCATGAGATGTGATATCTCAATGCTTCTAATACCAAACCTGAGATCCTTCCGATAGCATGAGATGTGATATCTCAATGCTTCTAATACCAAACCTGAGATCCTTCCTATAACATGAGATGTGATATCCAAATCCTTCCCCTTCCAAACCTGAGACCCTCCCTTTAGCATGAGATGTGATATCTAACTCCTTCCCATTCCATTCCTGAGACCCTTCTGATAGCATGAGATGTGATATCTCAATGGGCCTCATTCCGAGTACGGCGCTAACCAATGGCGCTATTAACGCCTTGGTTGACGCCGTACCCGGACCGGCAGCGCCTTGGTGGTTGGCGGAATTACCGCCCCATTCCAAGGTTGGCGGGGCGGTAATTCCCCAATCCCCATTTACCCTTCCCCATTCCCATTCTTGCCCCATAGGGCATAATGGGAGTGGGGAAGGCGTCAATTACGCCACCGTAAATTACGGTGGCGTAATTAACATCAAGGTCCCTTAGCGCCATGGTATTTTACGCCTGCTAAAAGCAGGTGTTAAAAGCACCATGGCGCTAAGGGAACTCGGAGTATGGCGGTAAGGGATTACCGCCACCGCTCTCGTTAGCGGTGGCCGCTATCCCTTACCGCCATACTCGGAATGAGGCCCAATGCCTCTAATACCAAACCTGAGATCCTACCTCTAACATGAAATGAGATATCCAACTCTTTCCCCTTCCAAACCTGAGAGCCTTCCTATAGCATGAGATGTGATATCCAAGTCCTTCCCATTCCAATACTGAGACCCTTCCTATAGCTTGAGATGTGATATCCAACTCCTTCCCATTCCAATTCTGAGACCCTTCCTATAGCATGAGATGTGATATCTCAATGTTTATACCAAACCTGAGAGCCTACCTATAGCATGAGATGTGATATCCAAGTCCATCCCATTCCAATCCTTAGACCCTTCCTACAGCATGCGATGTGAATATCTCAATGATTCTAATACCAAACCAGAGACTCTTCCTATAACATGAGATGGGATATCCAACTCCTTCCCATTCCAATTCTGAGACCCTTCCTATACTATGAGACTTGATATCTCAATGCTTCTAATACCAAACCTGAGACCCGTAATATAACATGAGATGTGATATCCAAATCCTTCCCATTCCAATCCTGAGACCCTTCCGATATCATGAGATGTGATATCTCAAAGCTTATAATATCAAACTTGAGACCCTCCCTATAGCATGAGATGTGATATCCAAGTCATTCCCATTCCAATCCTGAGACCCTTCCTATAGCATGAGATGTGATATCTCAATGCTTCTAATACCAAACCTGAGACCCTTCCTATAACATGAGATGGGAATATCCAACTCCTTCCCATTCCAATCTTGAGACCCTTCCGATAGCAGAGATGTGATATCTCAATGCTTATACCACACCTGAGATCCTTCCTATAACATGAGATGTGATATCCAACTCCTTCCCATTCCAATCCTGAGACACTTCCTATAGCATGAGATGTGATATCTCACTGCTTATACCAAACCTGAGACCCTTCCCATAGCAGGAGATGTGATATCCAACTCCTTCCCATTCCAATCCTCAGACCCTTCCTATAGCATGAGATGTGATATCTCAATGCTTCTAATGTCAAACTTGAGACCCTACCTATAGCATGAGATGTGATATCCAAGTCCTTCCCATTCCAATCCTGAGACACTTCCTATAGCATGAGATGTGATATCTCAATGCTTCTAATACCAAACCTGAGACTCTTCCTATAACATGAGATGGGATATCCAACTCCTTCCAATTCCAATCCTGAGACCCTTTCGATAGCAGAGATGTGATATCTCAATGTTTATACCAAACCTGAGACCCTTCCTACGGCATGAGATGTCATATTCAACTCCTTCCCATTCCAATCCTGAGACCCTTCCTATAGCATGAGATTTGATATCCAACTCCTTCCCATTCCAATCCTGAGACCCTTCCTATAGCATGAGATGTGATGTCTCAATGCTTCTAATACCAAACCTGAGATCCTTCCTATAACATGAGATGTGATATCCAACTCCTTCCATTCCAATCCTGAGACCCTTCCTATAGCATGAGATGTGATATCTCAATGCTTATACCAAACCTGAGACCCTTCCTATAGCATGAGATGTGATATCCAACTCCTTCCCATTCCAATCCTGAGACCCTTCCTATAGCCTGAGATGTGATATCCAATTCCTTCCCATTCCAATCCTGAGACCCTTCCTATAGCATGAGATGTGATATCTCAATGCTTATACCAAACCTGAGAGCCTACCTATAACATGAGATGTGATATCCAAGTCCATCCCATTCCAATCCTTAGACCCTTCCTACAGCATGCGATGTGATATCTCAATGATTCTTATACCAAACCAGAGACTCTTCCTATAACATGAGATGGGATATCCAACTCCTTCCCATTCCAATCCTGAGCCGCTTCCGATAGCAGAGATGTGATATCTCAATGCTTATACCAAACCTGAGACCCTTCCTATAACATGAGATGTGATATCCAACTCCTTCCCGTTCCAAACCTGAGACACTAACTATAGCATATGTGATATCCAACTCCTTCCCATTCCAAACATGAGACCCTTCCTATAGCAAGAAAGTAATATCCAACTCCTACCCATTCCAATCCTGAGACCCTTCCTATAGCAAGAGATGTGATATCCAAATCCTTCCCATTCCAATCCTGAGACCCTTCCTATAACATGAGATGTGATATCCAACTCCTTCCCATTCCAACCTGAGACACTTCCTATAGCATGAGAAGGGATATCCAACTCCTTCCCAATCCAATCCTGAGACCCTTCCGATAGCAGAGATGTGATATCTCAATGCTTATACCAAACCTGAGACCCTTCCTATGGCATGAGATGTGATATCCAACTCCTTGCCATTCAAATCCTGAGACCCTTCCTATAGCATGAGAAGGGATATCCAACTCCTTCCCAATCCAATCCTGAGACCCTTCCGATAGCAGCGACGTGATATCTCAATGCTTCTACCAAACCTGAGACCCTTCCTTTAGCAGGAGATGTGATATCCAAATCCTTCACATTCCAATCCTGAGACCCTTCCTATAGCATGAGATGTGATATCTCAATGCTTCTAATACCAAACCTGAGATCCTTCCTATAACATGAGATGTGATATCCAATTCCTTCCCATTCCAAACCTGAGACCCTTCCTATTGGATGAGATGTGATATCCAACTCCTTCCTATTCCAACCCTGACACCCTTCCTATAGCATGAGATGTGATGTCTCAATGCTTCTAATACCAAACCTGAGATCCTTCCTATAACATGAGATGTGATATCCAACTCCTTCCATTCCAATCCTGAGACCCGTCCTATAGCATGAGATGTGATATCTCAATGCTTATACCAAACCTGAGACCCTTCCTATAGCATGAGATGTCATATCCAACTGCTTCCCATTCCAATCCTGAGACCCTTCCTATAGCATGAGATGTGATATCTCAATGCTTCTAATACCAAACCTGAGATCCTTCCTCTAACATGAAATGTGATATCCAACTCCTTCCCTTTCCAAACCTAAGAGCCTATCTATAGCATGAGATGTGATATCCAAGTCCTTCACATTCCAACCCTTAGACCCTTCCTACAGCATGCAATATGATATCTCAATGATTCTAATAACAAACCTGAGACCCGTCCTATAACATGAGATGGGATATCCAACTCCTTCCCATTCCAATCCTGAGACACTTCCGATAGCAGAGATGTGATATCTCAATGCTTATACCACACCTGAGATCCTTCCTATAACATGAGATGTGATATCCAACTCCTTCCCATTCCAATCCTGAGACACTTCCTATAGCATGAGATGTGATATCTCACTGCTTATACCAAACCTGAGACCCTTCCCATAGCAGGAGATGTGATATCCAACTCCTTCCCATTCCAATCCTCAGACCCTTCCTATAGCATGAGATGTGATATCTCAATGCTTCTAATGTCAAACTTGAGACCCTACCTATAGCATGAGATGTGATATCCAAGTCCTTCCCATTCCAATCCTGAGACACTTCCTATAGCATGAGATGTGATATCTCAATGCTTCTAATACCAAACCTGAGACTCTTCCTATAACATGAGATGGGATATCCAACTCCTTCCAATTCCAATCCTGAGACCCTTTTGATAGCAGAGATGTGATATCTCAATGTTTATACCAAACCTGAGACCCTTCCTACGGCATGAGATGTCATATTCAACTCCTTCCCATTCCAATCCTGAGACCCTTCCTATAGCATGAGATTTGATATCCAACTCCTTCCCATTCCAATCCTGAGACCCTTCCTATAGCATGAGATGTGATGTCTCAATGCTTCTAATACCAAACCTGAGATCCTTCCTATAACATGAGATGTGATATCCAACTCCTTCCATTCCAATCCTGAGACCCTTCCTATAGCATGAGATGTGATATCTCAATGCTTATACCAAACCTGAGACCCTTCCTATAGCATGAGATGTGATATCCAACTCCTTCCCATTCCAATCCTGAGACCCTTCCTATAGCCTGAGATGTGATATCCAATTCCTTCCCATTCCAATCCTGAGACCCTTCCTATAGCATGAGATGTGATATCTCAATGCTTATACCAAACCTGAGAGCCTACCTATAACATGAGATGTGATATCCAAGTCCATCCCATTCCAATCCTTAGACCCTTCCTACAGCATGCGATGTGATATCTCAATGATTCTAATACCAAACCAGAGACTCTTCCTATAACATGAGATGGGATATCCAACTCCTTCCCATTCCAATCCTGAGCCGCTTCCGATAGCAGAGATGTGATATCTCAATGCTTATACCAAACCTGAGACCCTTCCTATAACATGAGATGTGATATCCAACTCCTTCCCGTTCCAAACCTGAGACACTAACTATAGCATATGTGATATCCAACTCCTTCCCATTCCAAACATGAGACCCTTCCTATAGCAAGAAAGTAATATCCAACTCCTACCCATTCCAATCCTGAGACCCTTCCTATAGCAAGAGATGTGATATCCAAATCCTTCCCATTCCAATCCTGAGACCCTTCCTATAACATGAGATGTGATATCCAACTCCTTCCCATTCCAACCTGAGACACTTCCTATAGCATGAGAAGGGATATCCAACTCCTTCCCAATCCAATCCTGAGACCCTTCCGATAGCAGAGATGTGATATCTCAATGCTTATACCAAACCTGAGACCCTTCCTATGGCATGAGATGTGATATCCAACTCCTTGCCATTCAAATCCTGAGACCCTTCCTATAGCATGAGAAGGGATATCCAACTCCTTCCCAATCCAATCCTGAGACCCTTCCGATAGCAGCGACGTGATATCTCAATGCTTCTACCAAACCTGAGACCCTTCCTTTAGCATGAGATGTGATATCCAAATCCTTCACATTCCAATCCTGAGACCCTTCCTATAGCATGAGATGTGATATCTCAATGCTTCTAATACCAAACCTGAGATCCTTCCTCTAACATGAAATGTGATATCCAACTCCTTCCCTTTCCAAACCTAAGAGCCTATCTATAGCATGAGATGTGATATCCAAGTCCTTCACATTCCAACCCTTAGACCCTTCCTACAGCATGCAATATGATATCTCAATGATTCTAATAACAAACCTGAGACCCGTCCTATAACATGAGATGGGATATCCAACTCCTTCCCATTCCAATCCTGAGACACTTCCGATAGCAGAGATGTGATATCTCAATGCTTATACCAAACCTGAGACCCTTCCTATAACATGAGATGTGATATCCAAATCCTTCTCGTTCCAAACCTGAGACCCTTCCTTTAGCATGAGATGTGATATCCAGCTCCTTCCCATTCCAATCCTGAGACACTTCCGATAGCATGAGATGTGATATCTCAATGCTTCTAATATCAAAACTGAGACCCTCCCTATAGCATGATATGTGATATCTAAGTCCTTCCCATTCCAATCCTGAGACCCTCCCTATAGCATGAGATGTGATATCCAACTCCTTCCCATTCCAATCCTGAGACCCTTCCTATAGCATGAGATATGATATCTCAATACTTCTAATACCAAACGTGAGATCCTTCCGATAACATGAGATGTGATATCCAAATCCTTCCCCTTCCAAACCTGAGACCCTCCCTTTAGCATGAAATGTGATATCCAACTCCTTCCTATTCCAATCCTGAGACTCTTCTGATAGCATGAGATGTGATATCTCAATGCTTCTAATACCAAACCTGCGATCCTTCCGATAGCATGAGATGTGATATCTCAATGCTTCTAATACCAAACCTGAGATCCTTCCTATAACATGAGATGTGATATCCAAATCCTTCCCCTTCCAAACCTGAGACCCTCCCTTTAGCATGAGATGTGATATCTAACTCCTTCCCATTCCATTCCTGAGACCCTTCTGATAGCATGAGATGTGATATCTCAATGCCTCTAATACCAAACCTGAGATCCTACCTCTAACATGAAATGAGATATCCAACTCTTTCCCCTTCCAAACCTGAGAGCCTTCCTATAGCATGAGATGTGATATCCAAGTCCTTCCCATTCCAATACTGAGACCCTTCCTATAGCTTGAGATGTGATATCCAACTCCTTCCCATTCCAATTCTGAGACCCTTCCTATAGCATGAGATGTGATATCTCAATGCTTATACCAAACCTGAGAGCCTACCTATAGCATGAGATGTGATATCCAAGTCCATCCCATTCCAATCCTGAGACCCTTCCTATAGCATGAGATGTGATATCTCAATGCTTCTAATACCAAACCTGAGACCCTTCCTATAACATGAGATGGGAATATCCAACTCCTTCCCATTCCAATTATGAGACCCTTCCTATACTATGAGACTTGATATCTCAATGCTTCTAATACCAAACCTGAGACCCGTAATATAACATGAGATGTGATATCCAAATCCTTCCCCTTCCAAACCTTAGACCCTTCCTTTATCATGAGATGTGATATCCAACTCCTTCCCATTCCAATCCTGAGACCCTTCCGATATCATGAGATGTGATATCTCAAAGCTTCTAATATCAAACTTGAGACCCTCCCTATAGCATGAGATGTGATATCCAAGTCCTTCCCATTCCAATCCTGAGACCCTTCCTATAGCATGAGATGTGATATCTCAATGCTTCTAATACCAAACCTGAGACCCTTCCTATAACATGAGATGGGAATATCCAACTCCTTCCCATTCCAATCTTGAGACCCTTCCGATAGCAGAGATGTGATATCTCAATGCTTATACCACACCTGAGATCCTTCCTATAACATGAGATGTGATATCCAACTCCTTCCCATTCCAATCCTGAGACACTTCCTATAGCATGAGATGTGATATCTCACTGCTTATCCCAAACCTGAGACCCTTCCCATAGCAGGAGATGTGATATCCAACTCCTTCCCATTCCAATCCTCAGACCCTTCCTATAGCATGAGATGTGATATCTCAATGCTTCTAATGTCAAACTTGAGACCCTACCTATAGCATGAGATGTGATATCCAAGTCCTTCCCATTCCAATCCTGAGACACTTCCTATAGCATGAGATGTGATATCTCAATGCTTCTAATACCAAACCTGAGACTCTTCCTATAACATGAGATGGGATATCCAACTTCTTCCAATTCCAATCCTGAGACCCTTTTGATAGCAGAGATGTGATATCTCAATGTTTATACCAAACCTGAGACCCTTCCTACGGCATGAGATGTCATATTCAACTCCTTCCCATTCCAATCCTGAGACCCTTCCTATAGCATGAGATGTGATGTCTCAATGCTTCTAATACCAAACCTGAGATCCTTCCTATAACATGAGATGTGATATCCAACTCCTTCCATTCCAATCCTGAGACCCTTCCTATAGCATGAGATGTGATATCTCAATGCTTATACCAAACCTGAGAACCTTCCTATAGCATGAGATGTGATATCCAACTCCTTCCCATTCCAATCCTGAGACCCTTCCTATAGCATGAGATGTGATATCTCAATGCCTCTAATACCAAACCTGAGATCCTTCCTCTAACATGAAATGTGATATCCAACTCCTTCACTTTCCAAACCTGAGAGCCTATCTATAGCATGAG
Organism: Ambystoma mexicanum; assembly: GCF_040938575.1. NCBI lineage: Eukaryota > Metazoa > Chordata > Amphibia > Caudata > Ambystomatidae > Ambystoma > Ambystoma mexicanum. Next base: position 5,617,919 of record NC_090922.1, on the reverse strand, counting down.
ATGTGATATCCAAGTCCTTCCCATTCCAATCCTTAGACCCTTCCTACAGCATGCAATATGATATCTCAATGATTCTAATAAAAAACCTGAGACCCGTCCTATAACATGAGATGGGATATCCAACTCCTTCCCATTCCAATCCTGAGACACGTCCGATAGCAGAGATGTGATATCTCAATGTTTATACCAAACCTGAGACCCTTCCTATAACATGAGATGTGATATCCAACTCCTTCCCGTTCCAAACCTGAGACCCTTCCTTTAGCATGAGATGTGATATCCAGCTCCTTCCCATTCCAATCCTGAGACACTTCTGATAGCATAAGATGTGATATCTCAATGCTTCTAATATCAAAACTGAGACCCTCCCTATAGCATATGTGATATCTAAGTCCTTCCCATTCCAATCCTGAGACCCTTCCTATAGCATGAGATGTGATATCTCAATGCTTCTACCAAACCTGAGACCCTTCCTTTAGCATGAGATGTGATATCTAACTCCTTCCCATTCCAATCCTGAGACCCTTCCTATAGCATGAGATGTGATATCTCAATACTTCTAATAACAAACCTGAGATCCTTCCGATAACATGAGATGTGATATCTCTATACTTCTAATACCAAACCTGAGATCCATCCTATAACATGAGATGTGATATCCAAATCCTTCCCCTTCCAAACCTGAGACCCTCCCTTTAGCATGAGATGTGATATCCAACTCCTTCCCATTCCAATCCTGAGACCCTTCTGATAGCATAAGATATGATATCTCAATGCTTCTATACCAAACCTGAGATCCTTCTGATAGCATGAGATGTGACATCTCAATGCTTCTAATAGCAAACCTGAGATCCTACCTCTAACATGAAATGTGATATCCAACTCTTTCCCCTTGCAAACCTGAGAGCCTTCCTATAGCATGAGATGTGATATCAAAGTCCTTCCCATTCCAAACCTGAGACCCGTCCTATAACATGAGATGTGATATCCAAATCCTTCCCCTTCCAAACCTTAGACCCTTCCTTTATCAAGAGATGTGATATCCAACTCCTTCCCATTCCAATCTTGAGACCCTTCCGATATCATGAAATGTGATATCTCAATGCTTCTATCAAACTTGAGACCCTCCCTATAGCATGAGATGTGATATCCAAGTCCTTCCCATTCCAATCCTGAGACCCTTCCTATAGCATGAGATGTGATATCTCAATGCTTCTAATACCAAACCTCAGACCCTTCCTATAACATGAGATGGGAATATCCAACTCCTTCCCATTCCAATCCTTAGACCCTTCCTACAGCATGCAATATGATATCTCAATGATTTTAATAAAAAACCTGAGACCCGTCCTATAACATGAGATGGGATATCCAACTCCTTCCCATTCCAATCCTGAGACACTTCCGATGGTAGAGATGTGATATCTCAATGTTTATACCAAACCTGAGACCCTTCCTATAACATGAGATGTGATATCCAACTCCTTCCCATTCCAATCCTGAGACCCTTCCTATAGCATGAGATGTGATATCCAACTCCATCCCATTCCAATCCTGAGACCCTTCTGATAGCATAAGATATGATATCTCATTGCTTCTATACCAAACCTGAGATCCTTCTGATAGCATGAGATGTGATATCTCAATGCTTCTAATACCAAACCTGAGATCCTACCTCTAACATGAAATGTGATATCCAACTCTTTCCCCTTGCAAACCTGAGAGCCTTCCTATAGCATGAGATGTGATATCCAAGTCCTTCCCATTCCAATCCTGAGACCCTTCCTATAACATGAGATGTGATATCCAACTCCTTCCCATTCCAACCTGAGACCCTTCCTATAGCATGAGATGGGATATCCAACTCCTTCCAAATCCAATCCCGATACCCTTCCGATAGCATGAGATGTGATATCCCAATGCTTCTACCAAACCTGAGACCCATATTATGGCATGAGATGTGATATCAAACTCCTTCCCATTCTAATCCTGAGACCCTTCCTATACCATGAGACTTGATATCTCAATACTTCTAATACCAAACCTGAGACCCGTCCTATAACATGAGATGTGATATCCAAATCCTTCCCCTTCCAAACCTTAGACCCTTCCTTTATCATGAGATGTGATATCCAACTCCTTCCCATTCCAATCTTGAGACCCTTCCGATATCATGAAATGTGATATCTCAATGCTTCTATCAAACTTGAGACCCTCCCTATAGCATGAGATGTGATATCCAAGTCCTTCCCATTCCAATCCTGAGACCCTTCCTATAGCATGAGATGTGATATCTCAATGCTTCTAATACCAAACCTGAGACCCTTCCTATAACATGAGATGGGAATATCCAACTCCTTCCCATTCCAATCCTTAGACCCTTCCTACAGCATGCAATATGATATCTCAATGATTTTAATAAAAAACCTGAGACCCGTCCTATAACATGAGATGGGATATCCAACTCCTTCCCATTCCAATCCTGAGACACTTCCGATGGTAGAGATGTGATATCTCAATGTTTATACCAAACCTGAGACCCTTCCTATAACATGAGATGTGATATCCAACTCCTTCCCATTCCAATCCTGAGACCCTTCCTATAGCATGAGATGTGATATCCAACTCCATCCCATTCCAATCCTGAGACCCTTCCTATAGCATGAGATGTGATGTCTCAATGCTTCTAATACCAAACCTGAGATCCTTCCTTTAACATGAGATGTGATATCCAACTCCTTCCATTCCAATCCTTAGACCCTTCCTACAGCATGCAATATGATATCTCAATGATTTTAATAAAAAACCTGAGACCCGTCGTATAACATGAGATGGGATATCCAACTCCTTCCCATTCCAATCCTGAGACACTTCCGATAGCAGAGATGTGATATCTCAATGTTTATACCAAACCCGAGACCCTTCCTATAACATGAGATGTGATATCCAACTCCTTCCCGTTCCAAACCTGAGACCCTTCCTTTAGCATGAGATGTGATATCCAGCTCCTTCCCATTCCAATCCTGAGACACTTCCGATAGCATGAGATGTGATATCTCAAGGCTTCTAATATCAAAACTGAGACCCTCTCTATAGCATGATATGTGATATCTAAGTCCTTCCCATTCCAATCCTGAGACCCTATAGCATGAGATGTGATATCTCAATGCTTATCCTTGATTCCTGTAGTAAATTGATTTCCTTTGCAGGCCGACTCCTGTCACAAATGCCTTGTCTGCATGCATTCTCCCCTGGCCATTCGCTCACCGTGGCTATTTGCCTACCCCCTTCCTCTCTCAGTGGATGGACTTCTCCATCCTTGCCTCCTACCACTCAACTCCGCCTACTTGGAGAATTCAACATGAACCTGTATGCTTCCTGACCTGGACTTTTACGAGATCTGCAACTCTTCATGTCGCTGGCCCTACACACTGCAGGGAATACTCGGGATTTTCTGATCTCAGACCTCCCCCTCTGTAACCCTCTCAACAATCCTCTCCCGTGGTGATCAAGTTCTCATCTCCAAAGAAGGCTAACTGCCAGCTATTCCTCCTCAGAGGAGTTCTCCCTTTCTGTCCCTGCTCCCTGCACAGTTTCGCGTTGCAAACACTCGCTTTCCTGCTCTCTGGTTTAGACGCTTTTCCTTCTCAGAGGCCTTCTTCCTTTCTGCCCTTTTCGCGTTGCAAGTACTCGCTTCCCAGCTCTCTGGTTTAGACGCGTGTTCCCTGCCTTTTCTCCTCTTCCCGCTGCCTTCAAATCAAAAAATGAGCTCCAAAAGATACACAGTGCTCAGAATGCTCTATAACACCCATTATTCAACATATAGCCGTAATCCGCTAGACGTATTGAAACGTGCTGTAAACTAGCAAAAACAGCTAGAAAATGTACTTTCCTCGCGTTTTTGTAAATGCTAATTCTGATGGGTTCCCATGTATGTACTGTCCATGCGTTTGTTGTCGAATCCTGATGTTTTTAACCACTGTTCTCCCATACAAGGGGGGGGGGGGGGTCAACGTCGACTGCTGTTCACAGGCTGAATGTATACGGCTGAAATCTTCAAGGCATTATCAGCTTTCCTGACTGTTTTGGAACGTGTATTTGCCATCTGTTAATGCAGTCGCCCTGTGTTCATCGTCCCTTCTACTTCACAGGCTGCACTCCCCTGGTGATCACATTCTCCTCTCCAGAGCAGGCTGACTACCAGCTGCTCCTCCTCATAGGCGTTCATCCTTTCTGTCCCTGCTCCCTGCACCGTTCCGCGTTGCATGTACTCGCTTCCCAGCTCTCTGGTTTAGATGCGTGTTCCCTGCCTTCTCTCCTCTTCCTACAGCCTTCCAATGAGCTCCACAAGATAGTGTTCAGAATGCTTTATAACCCCATTATTCAACATATAGCTGTAACCCGCTAGACGTATTGAAACGTGCTAAAAACGAGCAGAAACAGCTCGAAAATGTACTTTTCTCGCGTTTTGGTAAATGCGAATTCTGGTGGATTCCCATTTTGTACTCTGTTCGTGCGTTTGTTCAGTCGAATCCTGGTCTTTTGAACCACTCTTCTCCCATACAAAGGAGGGTCAAAATGTGTTGTTCACAGGCTGAATTTATACTGCTGAAATGCTCGCTTCCCTGCTCTCTGGTTTAGATGCGTGTTCCCTGCCTTCTCTCCTCTTCCTACAGCCTTCCAATGAGCTCCACTAGATAGTGTTCAGAATGCTTTATAACCCCATTATTCAACATATAGCTGTAACCCGCTAGACGTATTGAAACGTGCTAAAAACTAGCAAAAATAGCTAGAAAATGTACTTCCCTCGCGTTTTTGTAAAGGCGAATTCTGGTGGGTTCCCATGTTGTATGTACTGTGTCCGTGCCTTTGTGTCGAATCCTGAAGTTTTTAACCACTGTTCTCCCATACTAGGGAGGGGGGGTCAACATCTGCTGTTCACAGGCTGAATGTATACGGCTGAAATCTTCAAGGCATTATCAGCTTTCCTGACTGTTTTGGAACGTGTATTTGCCATCTGTTAATGCAGTCGCCCTTTGTTCATCGTTCCTTCTAGTTTACAGGCTGCACTCCCCTAGTGATCACATTCTTCTCTCCTTTGCAGGCTAACTACCAGCTGCTCCTCCTCATAGGTGTTCATCCTTTCTGTCCCTGCTCCCTGCACCGTTTCGCGTTGCATGTACTCGCGTCCCAGCTCTCTGGTTGAGATGCGTGTTCCCTGCCTTCTCTCCTCTTGCTACAGCCTTCCAATTTGCTCCACAAGATAGTGTTCAGAATGCTTTATAACACCCATTATTCAACATATAGCTGTAACCCGCTAGACGTATTGAAACGTGCTAAAAACTAGCAATAACAGCTAGAAAATGTACTTCCCTCGCGTTTTGGTAAATGCAGGGTACACACGTCTAAACCAGAGAGCAGGGAAGCGAGCATTTCAGCAGTATAAATTCAGCCTGTGAACAGCAGTAGACGTTGACCCCCCCCCCCCCCTTGTATGGGAGAACAGTGGTTAAAAACTTCAGGATTCGACATCAAACGCACGGACAGTATACATGGGAACCCATCAGAATTAGCATTTACAAAAACGCGAGGAAAGTACATTTTCTAGCTGTTTTTGCTAGTTTACAGCACGTATCAATACGTCTAGTGGGTTACGGCTATATGTTGAATAATGGGTGTTATAGAGCATTCTGAGCACTGTGTATCTTTTGGAGCTCATTTTTTGATTTGAAGGCAGCGGGAAGAGGAGAGAAGGCAGGGAACACGCGTCTAAACCAGAGAGCTGGGAAGCGAGTACTTGCAACGCGAAAAGGGCAGAAAGCAAGAAGGCCTCTGAGAAGAAAAAGCGTCTAAACAAGAGAGCAGGGAAGCGAGTGTTTGCAACGCGAAACGGTGCAGGGAGCAGGGACAGAAAGGGAGAACTCCTCTGAGGAGGAACAGCTGGCAGTTAGCCTTCTTTGAAGATGAGAACTTGATCACCACGGGAGAGGATTGTTGAGAGGGTTACAGAGGGGGAGGTCTGAGATCAGAAAATCCTGAGTATTCCCTGCAGTGTGTAGGGCCAGCGACATGAAGAGTTGCAGATCTCGTAAAAGTCCAGGTCAGGAAGCATACAGGTTCATGTTGAATTCTCCAAGTAGGCGGAGTTGAGTGGTAGGAGGCTAGGACGGAGAAGTCCATCCACTGAGAGAGGAAGGGGGTAGGCAAATAGCCACGGTGAGAGAATGGCCAGGAGAGAATGCATGCAGACAAGGGATTCGTGACAGGAGTCGGCCTGCAAAGGAAATCAATTTACTACAGGAATCAAGGATAAGCATTGAGATATCACATCTCATGCTATAGGAAGGGTCTCAGGATTGGAATGGGAAGGACTTAGATATCACATATGCTATAGGGAGGGTCTCAGTTTAGATATTAGAAGCATTGAGATATCACATCTCATGCTATCGGAAGTGTCTCAGGATTGGAATGGGAAGGAGCTGGATATCACATCTCATGCTAAAGGAAGGGTCTCTGGTTTGGAACGGGAAGGAGTTGGATATCACATCTCATGTTATAGGAAGGGTCTCAGGTTTGGTATAAACATTGAGATATCACATCTCTGCTATCGGAAGTGTCTCAGGATTGGAATGTGAAGGAGTTGGAGATCCCATCTCATGTTATAGGACGGGTCTCAGGTTTTTTATTAAAATCATTGAGATATCATATTGCATGCTGTAGGAAGGGTCTAAGGATTGGAATGGGAAGGACTTGGATATCACATCTCATGCTATAGATAGGCTCTCAGGTTTGGAAGGTGAAGGAGTTGGATATCACATTTCATGTTAGAGGAAGGATCTCAGGTTTGGTATTAGAGGCATTGAGATATCACATCTCAGGCTATAGGAAGGGTCTCAGGATTGGAATGGGAAGGAGTTGGATATCACATCTCATGCTATAGGAAGGGTCTCAGGTGTTGTTATAAGCATTGAGATATCACATCTCATGCTATAGGAAGCGTCTCAGGATTGGAATGGGAAGGACTTGAGTATCACATCTCATGCTATAATGAGGGTCTCAAGTTTGATATTAGAAGCATTGAGATATCACATCTCATGCTATAGGAAGGGTCTCAGGATTGGAATGGGAAGGAGTTGGATATCACATTGGATATTCCCATCTCATGTTATAGGAAGGATCTCAGGTTTGGTATTAGAAGCATTGAGATATCACATCTCATGCTATAGGAAGGGTCTCAGGATTGGAATGGGAAGGACTTGGATATCACATCTCATGCTATAAGGAGGGTCTCAAGTTTGATATTAGAAGCATTGAGATATCACATTTCATGATATCGGAAGGGTCTCAAGATTGGAATGGGAAGGAGTTGGATATCACATCTCATGATAAAGGAAGGGTCTAAGGTTTGGAAGGGGAAGGATTTGGATATCACATCTCATGTTATAGGACGGGTCTCAGCTTTGGTATTAGAAGCATTGAGATATCAAGTCTCATGGTATAGGAAGGGTCTCAGAATTGGAATGGGAAGGAGTTGGATATCACATCTCAAGCTATAGGAAGGGTCTCAGGATTAGAATGGGAAGGACTTGGATATCACATCTCATGTTATAGGAAGGGTCTCAGGATTGGAATGGGAAGGACTTGGATATCACATCTCATGCTATAGGAAGGCTCTCAGGTTTGCAAGGGGAAAGAGTTGGATATCACATTTCATGTTAGAGGTAGGATCTCAGGTTTGGTATTAGAAGTATTGAGATATCACATCTCATGCTATCAGAAGGATGTCAGGTTTGGTATAGAAGCATTGAGATATCATATCTTATGCTATCAGAAGAGTCTCAGGATTGGAATGGGAAGGAGTTGGATATCACATCTCATGGTAAAGGAAGGGTCTCAGGTTTGGAAGATAAGGATTTGGATATCACATCTCATGTTATAGGAAGGATCTCAGGTTTGGTATTAGAAGTATTGAGATATCACATCTCATGCTATCGGAAGGATCTCAGGTTTGGTATAGAAGCATTGAGATATCACATCTCATGCTATAGGAAGGGTCTCAGGATTGGAATGGGAAGGAGTTGGATATCACATCTCATGCTAAAGGAAGGGTCTCAGGTTTGGTAGAAGCATTGAGATATCACATCTCATGCTATAGGAAGGCTCTCAGGATTGGAATGGGAAGGACTTAGATATCACATATCATGCTATAGGGAGGGTCTCACTTTTGATATTAGAAGCATTGAGATATCACATCTCATGCTATCGGAAGTGTCTCAGGATTGGAATGGGAAGGAGCTGGATATAACATCTCATGCTAAAGTAAGGGTCTCAGGTTTGGAACGGGAAGGAGTTGGATATCACATCTCATGTTATAGGAAGGGTCTCAGGTTTGGTAGAAGCATTGAGATATCACATCTCATGCTATAGGAAGGCTCTCAGGATTGGAATGGGAAGGACTTAGATATCACATATCATGCTAAAGGAAGGGTCTCAGGTTTGGAACGGGAAGGAGTTGGATATCACATCTCATGTTATAGGACGGGTCTCAGGTTTTTTATTAGAATCATTGAGATATCATATTGCATGATGTAGGAAGGGTCTAAGGATTGGAATGGGAAGGAATTGGATATCACATCTCATGCTATCGGAAGTGTCTCAGGATTGGAATGGGAAGGAGCTGGATATAACATCTCATGCTAAAGGAAGGGTCTCAGGTTTGGAACGGGAAGGAGTTGGATATCACATCTCATGTTATAGGACGGGTCTCAGGTTTTTTATTAGAATCATTGAGATATCATATTGCATGATGTAGGAAGGGTCTCAGGTTTGGTATTAGAAGCATTGAGATATCACATCTCATGCTATAGGAAGGGTCTCAGGATTGGAATGGGAAGGACTTGGATATCACATCTCATGCTATAGGGAGGGTCTCAAGTTTGATATTAGAAGCTTTGAGATATCACATCTCATGATATCGGAAGGGTCTCAGGATTGGAATGGGAATGAGTTGGATATCACATCTCATGATAAAGGAAGGGTCTAAGGTTTGGAAGGGGAAGGATTTGGATATCACATCTCATGTTATATTACGGGTCTCAGGTTTGGTATTAGAAGCATTGAGATATCAAGTCTCATAGTATAGGAAGGGTCTCAGAATTGGAATGGGAAGGAGTTGGATATCCCATCTCATGTTATAGGAAGAGTCTCTGGTTTGGTATTAAAATCATTGAGATATCACATCGCATGCTGTAGGAAGGGTCTAAGGATTGGAATGGGATGGACTTGGATATCACATCTCATGTTATAGGTAGGCTCTCAGGTTTGGTATAAGCATTGAGATATCACATCTCATGCTATAAGAAGGGTCTCAGAATTGGAATGGGAAGGAGTTGGATATCACATCTCAAGCTATAGGAAGGGTCTCAGTATTGAAATGGGAAGGACTTGGATATCACATCTCATGCTATAGGAAGGCTCTCAGGTTTGGAAGGGGAAAGAGTTGGATATCTCATTTCATGTTAGAGGTAGGATCTCAGGTTTGGTATTAGAGGCATTGAGATATCACATCTCATGCTATCAGAAGGGTCTCAGGAATGGAATGGGAAGGAGTTAGATATCACATCTCATGCTAAAGGGAGGGTCTCAGGTTTGGAAGGGGAAGGATTTGGATATCACATCTCATGTTATAGGAAGGATCTCAGGTTTGGTATTAGAAGCATTGAGATATCACATCTCATGCTATCGGAAGGATCTCAGGTTTGGTATTAGAAGCATTGAGATATCACATCTCATGCTATCAGAAGAGTCTCAGGATTGGAATAGGAAGGAGTTGGATATCACATTTCATGCTAAAGGGAGGGTCTCAGGTTTGGAAGGGGAGGATTTGGATATCACATCTCATGTTATAGGAAGGATCTCACGTTTGGGATTAGAAGCATTGAGATATCAAATCTCATGCTATAGGAAGGGTCTCAGGATTGGAATGTGAAGGATTTGGATATCACATCTCATGCTAAAGGAAGGGTCTCAGGTTTGGTAGAAGCATTGAGATTTCACGTCTCTGCTATCGGAAGGGTCTCAGGATTGGATTGGGAAGGAGTTGGATATCCCTTTTCATGCTATAGGAAGGGTCTCAGGATTTGAATGGCAAGGAGTTGGATATCACATCTCATGCCATAGGAAGGGTCTCAGGTTTGGTATAAGCATTGAGATATCACATCTCTGCTATCGGAAGGGTCTCAGGATTGGATTGGGAAGGAGTTGGATATCCCTTCTCATGCTATAGGAAGTGTCTCAGGTTGGAATGGGAAGGAGTTGGATATCACATCTCATGTTATAGGAAGGGTCTCAGGATTGGAATGGGAAATATCCAAATCCTTCCCATTCCAATCCTGAGACCCTTCCTATAGCAAGAGATGTGATATCCAAATCCTTCCCATTCCAATCCTGAGACCCTTCCTATAACATGAGATGTGATATTCAACTCCTTCCCATTCCAACCTGAGACACTTCCTATAGCATGAGAAGGGATATCCAACTCCTTCCCAATCCAATCCTGAGAACCTTCCGATAGCAGAGATGTGATATCTCAATGCTTATACCAAACCTGAGACCCTTCCTATGGCATGAGATGTGATATCCAACTCCTTGCCATTCAAATCCTGAGACCCTTCCTAGCATGAGATGTGATATCTCAATGCTTCTACCAAACCTGAGACCCTTCCTTTAGCATGAGATGTGATATCCAAATCCTTCACATTCCAATCCTGATACCCTTCCTATAGCATGAGATGTGATATCTCAATGCTTCTAATACCAAACCTGAGATCCTTCCTATAACATGAGATGTGATATCCAATTCCTTCCCATTCCAAACCTGAGACCCTTCCTATTGGATGAGATGTGATATCCAACTCCTTCCCATTCCAACCCTGAGACCCTTCCTATACCATGAGATGTGATATCTCAATGCTTCTAATACCAAACCTGGGAACCGTCCTATAACATGAGATGTGATATCTCAATGTTTCTAATAAAAAACCTGAGACCCTTCCTATAACATGAGATGTGATATCCAATTCCTTCCCATTCCAGACCTGAGACCCTTCCTTTAGCATGAGATGTGATATCCAAATACTTCCCATTCCAATCCTAAAACCCTTCCTATAGCATGAGATGTGATATCTCAATGTTTCTAATAAAAAACCTGAGACCCTTCCTATAGCAAGAGATGTGATATCCAAATCCTTCCCATTCCAATCCTGAGACCCTTCCTGTATATAACATGAGATGTGATATCCAACTCCTTCCCATTCCAGCCTGAGACCCTTCCTATAGCATGAGATGTGATATCCAACTCCTTACCATTCAAATCCTGAGACCCTCCCTATAACAAGAGATGTCATATCCAACTCCTTCCCATTCCAAACCTGAGACCCTTCCTATAACATGAGATGTGATATCCAACTCCTTCCCATTCCAAACCTGAGACCCTTCCGATAGCATGAGATGTGATATCTCAATGCTTCAAAAACCAAACATGAGAACCATCCTATAACATGAGATGTGAAATCCAAATCCTTCCCTTCCCAAACCTGAGACTCTTCCTATAGCATGAGATGTGATATCTCAATGCTTATACCAAACCTGAGACCCTTCCTATGGCATGAGATGTGATATCCAACTCCTTGCCATTCAAATCCTGAGACCCTTCCTATAGCATGAGAAGGGATATCCAACTCCTTCCCAATCCAATCCTGAGACCCTTCCGATAGCAGCGACGTGATATCTCAATGCTTCTACCAAACCTGAGACCCTTCCTTTAGCATGAGATGTGATATCCAAATCCTTCACATTCCAATCCTGAGACCCTTCCTATAGCATGAGATGTGATATCTCAATGCTTCTAATACCAAACCTGAGATCCTTCCTATAACATGAGATGTGATATCCAATTCCTTCCCATTCCAAACCTGAGACCCTTCCTATTGGATGAGATGTGATATCCAACTCCTTCCCATTCCAACCCTGAGACCCTTCCTATAGCATGAGATGTGATGTCTCAATGCTTCTAATACCAAACCTGAGATCCTTCCTATAACATGAGATGTGATATCCAACTTCTTCCATTCCAATCCTGAGACCCGTCCTATAGCATGAGATGTGATATCTCAATGCTTATACCAAACCTGAGACCCTTCCTATAGCATGAGATGTGATATCCAACTGCTTCCCATTCCAATCCTGAGACCCTTCCTATAGCATGAGATGTGATATCTCAATGCTTCTAATACCAAACCTGAGATCCTTCCTCTAACATGAAATGTGATATCCAACTCCTTCCCTTTCCAAACCTAAGAGCCTATCTATAGCATGAGATGTGATATCCAAGTCCTTCACATTCCAACCCTTAGACCCTTCCTACAGCATGCAATATGATATCTCAATGATTCTAATAACAAACCTGAGACCCTTCCTATAGCATGAGATGTGATATCCAACTCCTTACCATTCAAATCCTGAGACCCTCCCTATAACAAGAGATTTCATATCCAACTCCTTCCATTCCAAACCTGAGACCCTTCCTATAACATGAGATGTGATATCCAACTCCTTCCCATTCCAAACCTGAGACCCTTCCGATAGCATGAGATGTGATATCTCAATGCTTCAAAAACCAAACATGAGAACCATCCTATAACATGAGATGTGAAATCCAAATCCTTCCCTTCCCAAACCTGAGACTCTTCCTATAGCATGAGATGTGATATCTCAATGCTTATACCAAACCTGAGACCCTTCCTATGGCATGAGATGTGATATCCAACTCCTTGCCATTCAAATCCTGAGACCCTTCCTATAGCATGAGAAGGGATATCCAACTCCTTCCCAATCCAATCCTGAGACCCTTCCGATAGCAGCGACGTGATATCTCAATGCTTCTACCAAACCTGAGACCCTTCCTTTAGCATGAGATGTGATATCCAAATCCTTCACATTCCAATCCTGAGACCCTTCCTATAGCATGAGATGTGATATCTCAATGCTTCTAATACCAAACCTGAGATCCTTCCTATAACATGAGATGTGATATCCAATTCCTTCCCATTCCAAACCTGAGACCCTTCCTATTGGATGAGATGTGATATCCAACTCCTTCCCATTCCAACCCTGAGACCCTTCCTATAGCATGAGATGTGATGTCTCAATGCTTCTAATACCAAACCTGAGATCCTTCCTATAACATGAGATGTGATATCCAACTTCTTCCATTCCAATCCTGAGACCCGTCCTATAGCATGAGATGTGATATCTCAATGCTTATACCAAACCTGAGACCCTTCCTATAGCATGAGATGTGATATCCAACTGCTTCCCATTCCAATCCTGAGACCCTTCCTATAGCATGAGATGTGATATCTCAATGCTTCTAATACCAAACCTGAGATCCTTCCTCTAACATGAAATGTGATATCCAACTCCTTCCCTTTCCAAACCTAAGAGCCTATCTATAGCATGAGATGTGATATCCAAGTCCTTCACATTCCAACCCTTAGACCCTTCCTACAGCATGCAATATGATATCTCAATGATTCTAATAACAAACCTGAGACCCGTCCTATAACATGAGATGGGATATCCAACTCCTTCCCATTCCAATCCTGAGACACTTCCGATAGCAGAGATGTGATATCTCAATGCTTATACCAAACCTGAGACCCTTCCTATAACATGAGATGTGATATCCAAATCCTTCTCGTTCCAAACCTGAGACCCTTCCTTTAGCATGAAATGTGATATCCAGCTCCTTCCCATTCCAATCCTGAGACACTTCCGATAGCATGAGATGTGATATCTCAATGTTTCAATATCAAAACTGAGACCCTCCCTATAGCATGATATGTGATATCTAAGTCCTTCCCATTCCAATCCTGAGACCCTCCCTATAGCATGAGATGTGATATCCAACTCCTTCCCATTCCAATCCTGAGACCCTTCCTATAGCATGAGATATGATATCTCAATACTTCTAATACCAAACGTGAGATCCTTCCGATAACATGAGATGTGATATCCAAATCCTTCCCCTTCCAAACCTGAGACCCTCCCTTTAGCATGAAATGTGATATCCAACTCCTTCCTATTCCAATCCTGAGACTCTTCTGATAGCATGAGATGTGATATCTCAATGCTTCTAATACCAAACCTGAGATCCTTCCGATAGCATGAGATGTGATATCTCAATGCTTCTAATACCAAACCTGAGATCCTTCCTATAACATGAGATGTGATATCCAAATCCTTCCCCTTCCAAACCTGAGACCCTCCCTTTAGCATGAGATGTGATATCTAACTCCTTCCCATTCCATTCCTGAGACCCTTCTGATAGCATGAGATGTGATATCTCAATGCCTCTAATACCAAACCTGAGATCCTACCTCTAACATGAAATGAGATATCCAACTCTTTCCCCTTCCAAACCTGAGAGCCTTCCTATAGCATGAGATGTGATATCGAAGTCCTTCCCATTCCAATACTGAGACCCTTCCTATAGCTTGAGATGTGATATCCAACTCCTTCCCATTCCAATTCTGAGACCCTTCCTATAGCATGAGATGTGATATCTCAATGCTTATACCAAACCTGAGAGCCTACCTATAGCATGAGATGTGATATCCAAGTCCATCCCATTCCAATCCTTAGACCCTTCCTACAGCATGCGATGTGAATATCTCAATGATTCTAATACCAAACCAGAGACTCTTCCTATAACATGAGATGGGATATCCAACTCCTTCCCATTCCAATTCTGAGACCCTTCCTATACTATGAGACTTGATATCTCAATGCTTCTAATACCAAACCTGAGACCCGTAATATAACATGAGATGTGATATCCAAATCCTTCCCCTTCCAAACCTTAGACCCTTCCTTTATCATGAGATGTGATATCCAACTCCTTCCCATTCCAATCCTGAGACCCTTCCGATATCATGAGATGTGATATCTCAAAGCTTCTAATATCAAACTTGAGACCCTCCCTATAGCATGAGATGTGATATCCAAGTCCTTCCCATTCCAATCCTGAGACCCTTCCTATAGCATGAGATGTGATATCTCAATGCTTCTAATACCAAACCTGAGACCCTTCCTATAACATGAGATGGGAATATCCAACTCCTTCCCATTCCAATCTTGAGACCCTTCCGATAGCAGAGATGTGATATCTCAATGCTTATACCACACCTGAGATCCTTCCTATAACATGAGATGTGATATCCAACTCCTTCCCATTCCAATCCTGAGACACTTCCTATAGCATGAGATGTGATATCTCACTGCTTATACCAAACCTGAGACCCTTCCCATAGCAGGAGATGTGATATCCAACTCCTTCCCATTCCAATCCTCAGACCCTTCCTATAGCATGAGATGTGATATCTCAATGCTTCTAATACCAAACCTGAGACTCTTCCTATAACATGAGATGGGATATCCAACTCCTTCCAATTCCAATCCTGAGACCCTTTTGATAGCAGAGATGTGATATCTCAATGTTTATACCAAACCTGAGACCCTTCCTACGGCATGAGATGTCATATTCAACTCCTTCCCATTCCAATCCTGAGACCCTTCCTATAGCATGAGATTTGATATCCAACTCCTTCCCATTCCAATCCTGAGACCCTTCCTATAGCATGAGATGTGAAGTCTCAATGCTTCTAATACCAAACCTGAGATCCTTCCTATAACATGAGATGTGATATCCAACTCCTTCCATTCCAATCCTGAGATCCTTCCTATAGCATGAGATGTGATATATCAATGATTATACCAAACCTGAGACCCTTCCTATAGCATGAGATGTGATATCCAACTCCTTCCCATTCCAATCCTGAGACCCTTCCTATAGCCTGAGATGTGATATCCAATTCCTTCCCATTCCAATCCTGAGACCCTTCCTATAGCATGAGATGTGATATCTCAATGCTTATACCAAACCTGAGAGCCTACCTATAACATGAGATGTGATATCCAAGTCCATCCCATTCCAATCCTTAGACCCTTCCTACAGCATGTGATGTGATATCTCAATGATTCTAATACCAAACCAGAGACTCTTCCTATAACATGAGATGGGATATCCAACTCCTTCCCATTCCAATCCTGAGCCGCTTCCGATAGCAGAGATGTGATATCTCAATGCTTATACCAAACCTGAGACCCTTCCTATAACATGAGATGGGATATCCAACTCCTTCCAATTCCAATCCGGAGACCCTTTTGATAGCAGAGTTGTGATATCTCAATGTTTATACCAAACCTGAGACCCTTCCTACGGCATGAGATGTCATATTCAACTCCTTCCCATTCCAATCCTGAGACCCTTCCTATAGCATGAGATTTGATATCCAACTCCTTCCCATTCCAATCCTGAGACCCTTCCTATAGCATGAGATGTGAAGTCTCAATGCTTCTAATACCAAACCTGAGATCCTTCCTATAACATGAGATGTGATATCCAACTCCTTCCATTCCAATCCTGAGATCCTTCCTATAGCATGAGATGTGATATATCAATGATTATACCAAACCTGAGACCCTTCCTATAGCATGAGATGTGATATCCAACTCCTTCCCATTCCAATCCTGAGACCCTTCCTATAGCCTGAGATGTGATATCCAATTCCTTCCCATTCCAATCCTGAGACCCTTCCTATAGCATGAGATGTGATATCTCAATGCTTATACCAAACCTGAGAGCCTACCTATAACATGAGATGTGATATCCAAGTCCATCCCATTCCAATCCTTAGACCCTTCCTACAGCATGCGATGTGATATCTCAATGATTCTAATACCAAACCAGAGACTCTTCCTATAACATGAGATGGGATATCCAACTCCTTCCCATTCCAATCCTGAGCCGCTTCCGATAGCAGAGATGTGATATCTCAATGCTTATACCAAACCTGAGACCCTTCCTATAACATGAGATGTGATATCCAACACCTTCCCGTTCCAAACCTGAGACACTAACTATAGCATATGTGATATCCAACTCCTTCCCATTCCAAACATGAGACCCTTCCTATAGCAAGAAAGTAATATCCAACTCATACCCATTCCAATCCTGAGACCCTTCCAATAGCAAGAGATGTGATATCCAAATCCTTCCCATTCCAATCCTGAGACCCTTCCTATAACATGAGATGTGATATCCAACTCCTTCCCATTCCAACCTGAGACACTTCCTATAGCATGAGAAGGGATATCCAACTCCTTCCCAATCCAAACCTGAGACCCTTCCGATAGCAGAGATGTGATATCTCAATGCTTATACCAAACCTGAGACCCTTCCTATGGCATGAGATGTGATATCCAACTCCTTGCCATTCAAATCCTGAGACCCTTCCTATAGCATGAGAAGGGATATCTCAATGCTTCTAATACCAAACCTGAGATCCTTCCTATAACATGAGATGTGATATCCAATTCCTTCCCATTCCAAACCTGAGACCCTTCCTATTGGATGAGATGTGATATCCAACTCCTTCCCATTCCAACCCTGAGACCCTTCCTATAGCATGAGATGTGATGTCTCAATGCTTCTAATACCAAACCTGAGATCCTTCCTATAACATGAGATGTGATATCCAACTCCTTCCATTCCAATCCTGAGACCCGTCCTATAGCATGAGATGTGATATCTCAATGCTTATACCAAACCTGAGACCCTTCCTATAGCATGAGATGTGATATCCAACTGCTTCCCATTCCAATCCTGAGACCCTTCCTATAGCATGAGATGTGATATCTCAATGCTTCTAATACCAAACCTGAGATCCTTCCTCTAACATGAAATGTGATATCCAACTCCTTCCCTTTCCAAACCTAAGAGCCTATCTATAGCATGAGATGTGATATCCAAGTCCTTCACATTCCAACCCTTAGACCCTTCCTACAGCATGCAATATGATATCTCAATGATTCTAATAACAAACCTGAGACCCGTCCTATAACATGAGATGGGATATCCAACTCCTTCCCATTCCAATCCTGAGACACTTCCGATAGCAGAGATGTGATATCTCATTGCTTATACCAAACCTGAGACCCTTCCTATAACATGAGATGTGATATCCAAATCCTTCTCGTTCCAAACCTGAGACCCTTCCTTTAGCATGAGATGTGATATCCAGCTCCTTCCCATTCCAATCCTGAGACACTTCCGATAGCATGAGATGTGATATCTCAATGCTTCTAATATCAAAACTGAGACCCTCCCTATAGCATGATATGTGATATCTAAGTCCTTCCCATTCCAATCCTGAGACCCTCCCTATATCATGAGATGTGATATCCAACTCCTTCCCATTCCAATCCTGAGACCCTTCCTATAGCATGAGATATGATATCTCAATACTTCTAATACCAAACGTGAGATCCTTCCGATAACATGAGATGTGATATCCAAATCCTTCCCCTTCCAAACCTGAGACCCTCCCTTTAGCATGAAATGTGATATCCAACTCCTTCCTATTCCAATCCTGAGACTCTTCTGATAGCATGAGATGTGATATCTCAATGCTTCTAATACCAAACCTGAGATCCTTCCGATAGCATGAGATGTGATATCTCAATGCTTCTAATACCAAACCTGAGATCCTTCCTATAACATGAGATGTGATATCCAAATCCTTCCCCTTCCAAACCTGAGACCCTCCCTTTAGCATGAGATGTGATATCTAACTCCTTCCCATTCCATTCCTGAGACCCTTCTGATAGCATGAGATGTGATATCTCAATGCCTCTAATACAAAACCTGAGATCCTACCTCTAACATGAAATGAGATATCCAACTCTTTCCCCTTCCAAACCTGAGAGCCTTCCTATAGCATGAGATGTGATATCCAAGTCCTTCCCATTCCAATACTGAGACCCTTCCTATAGCTTGAGATGTGATATCCAACTCCTTCCCATTCCAATTCTGAGACCCTTCCTATAGCATGAGATGTGATATCTCAATGTTTATACCAAACCTGAGAGCCTACCTATAGCATGAGATGTGATATCCAAGTCCATCCCATTCCAATCCTTAGACCCTTCCTACAGCATGCGATGTGAATATCTCAATGATTCTAATACCAAACCAGAGACTCTTCCTATAACATGAGATGGGATATCCAACTCCTTCCCATTCCAATTCTGAGACCCTTCCTATACTATGAGACTTGATATCTCAATGCTTCTAATACCAAACCTGAGACCCGTAATATAACATGAGATGTGATATCCAAATCCTTCCCCTTCCAAACCTTAGACCCGTCCTTTATCATGAGATGTGATATCCAACTCCTTCCCATTCCAATCCTGAGACCCTTCCGATATCATGAGATGTGATATCTCAAAGCTTATAATATCAAACTTGAGACCCTCCCTATAGCGTGAGATGTGATATCCAAGTCCTTCCCATTCCAATCCTGAGACCCTTCCTATAGCATGAGATGTGATATCTCAATGCTTCTAATACCAAACCTGAGACCCTCCCTATAACATGAGATGGGAATATCCAACTCCTTCCCATTCCAATCTTGAGACCCTTCCGATAGCAGAGATGTGATATCTCAATGCTTATACCACACCTGAGATCCTTCCTATAACATGAGATGTGATATCCAACTCCTTCCCATTCCAATCCTGAGACACTTCCTATAGCATGAGATGTGATATCTCACTGCTTATACCAAACCTGAGACCCTTCCCATAGCAGGAGATGTGATATCCAACTCCTTCCCATTCCAATCCTCAGACCCTTCCTATAGCATGAGATGTGATATCTCAATGCTTCTAATGTCAAACTTGAGACCCTACCTATAGCATGAGATGTGATATCCAAGTCCTTCCCATTCCAATCCTGAGACACTTCCTATAGCATGAGATGTGATATCTCAATGCTTCTAATACCAAACCTGAGACTCTTCCTATAACATGAGATGGGATATCCAACTCCTTCCAATTCCAATCCTGAGACCCTTTCGATAGCAGAGATGTGATATCTCAATGTTTATACCAAACCTGAGACCCTTCCTACGGCATGAGATGTCATATTCAACTCCTTCCCATTCCAATCCTGAGACCCTTCCTATAGCATGAGATTTGATATCCAACTCCTTCCCATTCCAATCCTGAGACCCTTCCTATAGCATGAGATGTGATGTCTCAATGCTTCTAATACCAAACCTGAGATCCTTCCTATAACATGAGATGTGATATCCAACTCCTTCCATTCCAATCCTGAGACCCTTCCTATAGCATGAGATGTGATATCTCAATGCTTATACCAAACCTGAGACCCTTCCTATAGCATGAGATGTGATATCCAACTCCTTCCCATTCCAATCCTGAGACCCTTCCTATAGCCTGAGATGTGATATCCAATTCCTTCCCATTCCAATCCTGAGACCCTTCCTATAGCATGAGATGTGATATCTCAATGCTTATACCAAACCTGAGAGCCTACCTATAACATGAGATGTGATATCCAAGTCCATCCCATTCCAATCCTTAGACCCTTCCTACAGCATGCGATGTGATATCTCAATGATTCTTATACCAAACCAGAGACTCTTCCTATAACATGAGATGGGATATCCAACTCCTTCCCATTCCAATCCTGATCCGCTTCCGATAGCAGAAATGTGATATCTCAATGCTTATACCAAACCTGAGACCCTTCCTATAACATGAGATGTGATATCCAACTCCTTCCCGTTCCAAACCTGAGACACTAACTATAGCATATGTGATATCCAACTCCTTCCCATTCCAAACATGAGACCCTTCCTATAGCAAGAAAGTAATATCCAACTCCTACCCATTCCAATCCTGAGACCCTTCCTATAGCAAGAGATGTGATATCCAAATCCTTCCCATTCCAATCCTGAGACCCTTCCTATAACATGAGATGTGATATCCAACTCCTTCCCATTCCAACCTGAGACACTTCCTATAGCATGAGAAGGGATATCCAACTCCTTCCCAATCCAATCCTGAGACCCTTCCGATAGCAGAGATGTGATATCTCAATGCTTATACCAAACCTGAGACCCTTCCTATGGCATGAGATGTGATATCCAACTCCTTGCCATTCAAATCCTGAGACCCTTCCTATAGCATGAGAAGGGATATCCAACTCCTTCCCAATCCAATCCTGAGACCCTTCCGATAGCAGCGACGTGATATCTCAATGCTTCTACCAAACCTGAGACCCTTCCTTTAGCATGAGATGTGATATCCAAATCCTTCACATTCCAATCCTGAGACCCTTCCTATAGCATGAGATGTGATATCTCAATGCTTCTAATACCAAACCTGAGATCCTTCCTATAACATGAGATGTGATATCCAATTCCTTCCCATTCCAAACCTGAGACCCTTCCTATTGGATGAGATGTGATATCCAACTCCTTCCTATTCCAACCCTGACACCCTTCCTATAGCATGAGATGTGATGTCTCAATGCTTCTAATACCAAACCTGAGATCCTTCCTATAACATGAGATGTGATATCCAACTCCTTCCATTCCAATCCTGAGACCCGTCCTATAGCATGAGATGTGATATCTCAATGCTTATACCAAACCTGAGACCCTTCCTATAGCATGAGATGTCATATCCAACTGCTTCCCATTCCAATCCTGAGACCCTTCCTATAGCATGAGATGTGATATCTCAATGCTTCTAATACCAAACCTGAGATCCTTCCTCTAACATGAAATGTGATATCCAACTCCTTCCCTTTCCAAACCTAAGAGCCTATCTATAGCATGAGATGTGATATCCAAGTCCTTCACATTCCAACCCTTAGACCCTTCCTACAGCATGCAATATGATATCTCAATGATTCTAATAACAAACCTGAGACCCGTCCTATAACATGAGATGGGATATCCAACTCCTTCCCATTCCAATCCTGAGACACTTCCGATAGCAGAGATGTGATATCTCAATGCTTATACCACACCTGAGATCCTTCCTATAACATGAGATGTGATATCCAACTCCTTCCCATTCCAATCCTGAGACACTTCCTATAGCATGAGATGTGATATCTCACTGCTTATACCAAACCTGAGACCCTTCCCATAGCAGGAGATGTGATATCCAACTCCTTCCCATTCCAATCCTCAGACCCTCCCTATAGCATGAGATGTGATATCTCAATGCTTCTAATGTCAAACTTGAGACCCTACCTATAGCATGAGATGTGATATCCAAGTCCTTCCCATTCCAATCCTGAGACACTTCCTATAGCATGAGATGTGATATCTCAATGCTTCTAATACCAAACCTGAGACTCTTCCTATAACATGAGATGGGATATCCAACTCCTTCCAATTCCAATCCTGAGACCCTTTTGATAGCAGAGATGTGATATCTCAATGTTTATACCAAACCTGAGACCCTTCCTACGGCATGAGATGTCATATTCAACTCCTTCCCATTCCAATCCTGAGACCCTTCCTATAGCATGAGATTTGATATCCAACTCCTTCCCATTCCAATCCTGAGACCCTTCCTATAGCATGAGATGTGATGTCTCAATGCTTCTAATACCAAACCTGAGATCCTTCCTATAACATGAGATGTGATATCCAACTCCTTCCATTCCAATCCTGAGACCCTTCCTATAGCATGAGATGTGATATCTCAATGCTTATACCAAACCTGAGACCCTTCCTATAGCATGAGATGTGATATCCAACTCCTTCCCATTCCAATCCTGAGACCCTTCCTATAGCCTGAGATGTGATATCCAATTCCTTCCCATTCCAATCCTGAGACCCTTCCTATAGCATGAGATGTGATATCTCAATGCTTATACCAAACCTGAGAGCCTACCTATAACATGAGATGTGATATCCAAGTCCATCCCATTCCAATCCTTAGACCCTTCCTGCAGCATGCGATGTGATATCTCAATGATTCTAATACCAAACCAGAGACTCTTCCTATAACATGAGATGGGATATCCAACTCCTTCCCATTCCAATCCTGAGCCGCTTCCGATAGCAGAGATGTGATATCTCAATGCTTATACCAAACCTGAGACCCTTCCTATAACATGAGATGTGATATCCAACTCCTTCCCGTTCCAAACCTGACCTGAGACACTAACTATAGCATATGTGATATCCAACTCCTTCCCATTCCAAACATGAGACCCTTCCTATAGCAAGAAAGTAATATCCAACTCCTACCCATTCCAATCCTGAGACCCTTCCTATAGCAAGAGATGTGATATCCAAATCCTTCCCATTCCAATCCTGAGACCCTTCCTATAACATGAGATGTGATATCCAACTCCTTCCCATTCCAACCTGAGACACTTCCTATAGCATGAGAAGGGATATCCAACTCCTTCCCAATCCAATCCTGAGACCCTTCCGATAGCAGAGATGTGATATCTCAATGCTTATACCAAACCTGAGACCCTTCCTATGGCATGAGATGTGATATCCAACTCCTTGCCATTCAAATCCTGAGACCCTTCCTATAGCATGAGAAGGGATATCCAACTCCTTCCCAATCCAATCCTGAGACCCTTCCGATAGCAGCGACGTGATATCTCAATGCTTCTACCAAACCTGAGACCCTTCCTTTAGCATGAGATGTGATATCCAAATCCTTCACATTCCAATCCTGAGACCCTTCCTATAGCATGAGATGTGATATCTCAATGCTTCTAATACCAAACCTGAGATCCTTCCTATAACATGAGATGTGATATCCAATTCCTTCCCATTCCAAACCTGAGACCCTTCCTATTGGATGAGATGTGATATCCAACTCCTTCCTATTCCAACCCTGACACCCTTCCTATAGCATGAGATGTGATGTCTCAATGCTTCTAATACCAAACCTGAGATCCTTCCTATAACATGAGATGTGATATCCAACTCCTTCCATTCCAATCCTGAGACCCGTCCTATAGCATGAGATGTGATATCTCAATGCTTATACCAAACCTGAGACCCTTCCTATAGCATGAGATGTCATATCCAACTGCTTCCCATTCCAATCCTGAGACCCTTCCTATAGCATGAGATGTGATATCTCAATGCTTCTAATACCAAACCTGAGATCCTTCCTCTAACATGAAATGTGATATCCAACTCCTTCCCTTTCCAAACCTAAGAGCCTATCTATAGCATGAGATGTGATATCCAAGTCCTTCACATTCCAACCCTTAGACCCTTCCTACAGCATGCAATATGATATCTCAATGATTCTAATAACAAACCTGAGACCCGTCCTATAACATGAGATGGGATATCCAACTCCTTCCCATTCCAATCCTGAGACACTTCCGATAGCAGAGATGTGATATCTCAATGCTTATACCACACCTGAGATCCTTCCTATAACATGAGATGTGATATCCAACTCCTTCCCATTCCAATCCTGAGACACTTCCTATAGCATGAGATGTGATATCTCACTGCTTATACCAAACCTGAGACCCTTCCCATAGCAGGAGATGTGATATCCAACTCCTTCCCATTCCAATCCTCAGACCCTCCCTATAGCATGAGATGTGATATCTCAATGCTTCTAATGTCAAACTTGAGACCCTACCTATAGCATGAGATGTGATATCCAAGTCCTTCCCATTCCAATCCTGAGACACTTCCTATAGCATGAGATGTGATATCTCAATGCTTCTAATACCAAACCTGAGACTCTTCCTATAACATGAGATGGGATATCCAACTCCTTCCAATTCCAATCCTGAGACCCTTTTGATAGCAGAGATGTGATATCTCAATGTTTATACCAAACCTGAGACCCTTCCTACGGCATGAGATGTCATATTCAACTCCTTCCCATTCCAATCCTGAGACCCTTCCTATAGCATGAGATTTGATATCCAACTCCTTCCCATTCCAATCCTGAGACCCTTCCTATAGCATGAGATGTGATGTCTCAATGCTTCTAATACCAAACCTGAGATCCTTCCTATAACATGAGATGTGATATCCAACTCCTTCCATTCCAATCCTGAGACCCTTCCTATAGCATGAGATGTGATATCTCAATGCTTATACCAAACCTGAGACCCTTCCTATAGCATGAGATGTGATATCCAACTCCTTCCCATTCCAATCCTGAGACCCTTCCTATAGCCTGAGATGTGATATCCAATTCCTTCCCATTCCAATCCTGAGACCCTTCCTATAGCATGAGATGTGATATCTCAGTGCTTATACCAAACCTGAGAGCCTACCTATAACATGAGATGTGATATCCAAGTCCATCCCATTCCAATCCTTAGACCCTTCCTACAGCATGCGATGTGATATCTCAATGATTCTAATACCAAACCAGAGACTCTTCCTATAACATGAGATGGGATATCCAACTCCTTCCCATTCCAATCCTGAGCCGCTTCCGATAGCAGAGATGTGATATCTCAATGCTTATACCAAACCTGAGACCCTTCCTATAACATGAGATGTGATATCCAACTCCTTCCCGTTCCAAACCTGACCTGAGACACTAACTATAGCATATGTGATATCCAACTCCTTCCCATTCCAAACATGAGACCCTTCCTATAGCAAGAAAGTAATATCCAACTCCTACCCATTCCAATCCTGAGACCCTTCCTATAGCAAGAGATGTGATA
Organism: Ambystoma mexicanum; assembly: GCF_040938575.1. Taxonomy (NCBI): domain Eukaryota; kingdom Metazoa; phylum Chordata; class Amphibia; order Caudata; family Ambystomatidae; genus Ambystoma; species Ambystoma mexicanum. Next base: position 5,592,226 of record NC_090922.1, on the reverse strand, counting down.
TCCAAATCCTTCCCATTCCAATCCTGAGACCCTTCCTATAACATGAGATGTGATATCCAACTCCTTCCCATTCCAACCTGAGACACTTCCTATAGCATGAGAAGGGATATCCAACTCCTTCCCAATCCAATCCTGAGACCCTTCCGATAGCAGAGATGTGATATCTCAATGCTTATACCAAACCTGAGACCCTTCCTATGGCATGAGATGTGATATCCAACTCCTTGCCATTCAAATCCTGAGACCCTTCCTATAGCATGAGAAGGGATATCCAACTCCTTCCCAATCCAATCCTGAGACTCTTCCGATAGCAGCGACGTGATATCTCAATGCTTCTACCAAACCTGAGACCCTTCCTTTAGCATGAGATGTGATATCCAAATCCTTCACATTCCAATCCTGAGACCCTTCCTATAGCATGAGATGTGATATCTCAATGCTTCTAATACCAAACCTGAGATCCTTCCTCTAACATGAAATGTGATATCCAACTCCTTCCCTTTCCAAACCTAAGAGCCTATCTATAGCATGAGATGTGATATCCAAGTCCTTCACATTCCAACCCTTAGACCCTTCCTACAGCATGCAATATGATATCTCAATGATTCTAATAACAAACCTGAGACCCGTCCTATAACATGAGATGGGATATCCAACTCCTTCCCATTCCAATCCTGAGACACTTCCGATAGCAGAGATGTGATATCTCAATGCTTATACCAAACCTGAGACCCTTCCTATAACATGAGATGTGATATCCAAATCCTTCTCGTTCCAAACCTGAGACCCTTCCTTTAGCATGAGATGTGATATCCAGCTCCTTCCCATTCCAATCCTGAGACACTTCCGATAGCATGAGATGTGATATCTCAATGCTTCTAATATCAAAACTGAGACCCTCCCTATAGCATGATATGTGATATCTAAGTCCTTCCCATTCCAATCCTGAGACCCTCCCTATAGCATGAGATGTGATATCCAACTCCTTCCCATTCCAATCCTGAGACCCTTCCTATAGCATGAGATATGATATCTCAATACTTCTAATACCAAACGTGAGATCCTTCCGATAACATGAGATGTGATATCCAAATCCTTCCCCTTCCAAACCTGAGACCCTCCCTTTAGCATGAAATGTGATATCCAACTCCTTCCTATTCCAATCCTGAGACTCTTCTGATAGCATGAGATGTGATATCTCAATGCTTCTAATACCAAACCTGCGATCCTTCCGATAGCATGAGATGTGATATCTCAATGCTTCTAATACCAAACCTGAGATCCTTCCTATAACATGAGATGTGATATCCAAATCCTTCCCCTTCCAAACCTGAGACCCTCCCTTTAGCATGAGATGTGATATCTAACTCTTTCCCATTCCATTCCTGAGACCCTTCTGATAGCATGAGATGTGATATCTCAATGCCTCTAATACCAAACCTGAGATCCTACCTCTAACATGAAATGAGATATCCAACTCTTTCCCCTTCCAAACCTGAGAGCCTTCCTATAGCATGAGATGTGATATCCAAGTCCTTCCCATTCCAATACTGAGACCCTTCCTATAGCTTGAGATGTGATATCCAACTCCTTCCCATTCCAATTCTGAGACCCTTCCTATAGCATGAGATGTGATATCTCAATGCTTATACCAAACCTGAGAGCCTACCTATAGCATGAGATGTGATATCCAAGTCCATCCCATTCCAATCCTTAGACCCTTCCTACAGCATGCGATGTGAATATCTCAATGATTCTAATACCAAACCAGAGACTCTTCATATAACATGAGATGGGATATCCAACTCCTTCCCATTCCAATTCTGAGACCCTTCCTATACTATGAGACTTGATATCTCAATGCTTCTAATACCAAACCTGAGACCCGTAATATAACATGAGATGTGATATCCAAATCCTTCCCCTTCCAAACCTTAGACCCTTCCTTTATCATGAGATGTGATATCCAACTCCTTCCCATTCCAATCCTGAGACCCTTCCGATATCATGAGATGTGATATCTCAAAGCTTCTAATATCAAACTTGAGACCCTCCCTATAGCATGAGATGTGATATCCAAGTCCTTCCCATTCCAATCCTGAGACCCTTCCTATAGCATGAGATGTGATATCTCAATGCTTCTAATACCAAACCTGAGACCCTTCCTATAACATGAGATGGGAATATCCAACTCCTTCCCATTCCAATCTTGAGACCCTTCCGATAGCAGAGATGTGATATCTCAATGCTTATACCACACCTGAGATCCTTCCTATAACATGAGATGTGATATCCAACTCCTTCCCATTCCAATCCTGAGACACTTCCTATAGCATGAGATGTGATATCTCACTGCTTATACCAAACCTGAGACCCTTCCCATAGCAGGAGATGTGATATCCAACTCCTTCCCATTCCAATCCTCAGACCCTTCCTATAGCATGAGATGTGATATCTCAATGCTTCTAATGTCAAACTTGAGACCCTACCTATAGCATGAGATGTGATATCCAAGTCCTTCCCATTCCAATCCTGAGACACTTCCTATAGCATGAGATGTGATATCTCAATGCTTCTAATACCAAACCTGAGACTCTTCCTATAACATGAGATGGGATATCCAACTCCTTCCAATTCCAATCCTGAGACCCTTTTGATAGCAGAGATGTGATATCTCAATGTTTATACCAAACCTGAGACCCTTCCTACGGCATGAGATGTCATATTCAACTCCTTCCCATTCCAATCCTGAGACCCTTCCTATAGCATGAGATGTGATGTCTCAATGCTTCTAATACCAAACCTGAGATCCTTCCTATAACATGAGATGTGATATCCAACTCCTTCCATTCCAATCCTGAGACCCTTCCTATAGCATGAGATGTGATATCTCAATGCTTATACCAAACCTGAGACCCTTCCTATAGCATGAGATGTGATATCCAACTCCTTCCCATTCCAATCCTGAGACCCTTCCTATAGCATGAGATGTGATATCTCAATGCTTATACCAAACCTGAGAGCCTACCTATAACATGAGATGTGATATCCAAGTCCATCCCATTCCAATCCTTAGACCCTTCCTACAGCATGCGATGTGATATCTCAATGATTCTAATACCAAACCAGAGACTCTTCCTATAACATGAGATGGGATATCCAACTCCTTCCCATTCCAATCCTGAGCCGCTTCCGATAGCAGAGATGTGATATCTCAATGCTTATACCAAACCTGAGACCCTTCCTATAACATGAGATGTGATATCCAACTCCTTCCCGTTCCAAACCTGACCTGAGACACTAACTATAGCATATGTGATATCCAACTCCTTCCCATTCCAAACATGAGACCCTTCCTATAGCAAGAAAGTAATATCCAACTCCTACCCATTCCAATCCTGAGACCCTTCCTATAGCAAGAGATGTGATATCCAAATCCTTCCCATTCCAATCCTGAGACCCTTCCTATAACATGAGATGTGATATCCAACTCCTTCCCATTCCAACCTGAGACACTTCCTATAGCATGAGAAGGGATATCCAACTCCTTCCCAATCCAATCCTGAGACCCTTCCGATAGCAGAGATGTGATATCTCAATGCTTATACCAAACCTGAGACCCTTCCTATGGCATGAGATGTGATATCCAACTCCTTGCCATTCAAATCCTGAGACCCTTCCTATAGCATGAGAAGGGATATCCAACTCCTTCCCAATCCAATCCTGAGACTCTTCCGATAGCAGCGACGTGATATCTCAATGCTTCTACCAAACCTGAGACCCTTCCTTTAGCATGAGATGTGATATCCAAATCCTTCACATTCCAATCCTGAGACCCTTCCTATAGCATGAGATGTGATATCTCAATGCTTCTAATACCAAACCTGAGATCCTTCCTCTAACATGAAATGTGATATCCAACTCCTTCCCTTTCCAAACCTAAGAGCCTATCTATAGCATGAGATGTGATATCCAAGTCCTTCACATTCCAACCCTTAGACCCTTCCTACAGCATGCAATATGATATCTCAATGATTCTAATAACAAACCTGAGACCCGTCCTATAACATGAGATGGGATATCGAACTCCTTCCCATTCCAATCCTGAGACACTTCCGATAGCAGAGATGTGATATCTCAATGCTTATACCAAACCTGAGACCCTTCCTATAACATGAGATGTGATATCCAAATCCTTCTCGTTCCAAACCTGAGACCCTTCCTTTAGCATGAGATGTGATATCCAGCTCCTTCCCATTCCAATCCTGAGACACTTCCGATAGCATGAGATGTGATATCTCAATGCTTCTAATATCAAAACTGAGACCCTCCCTATAGCATGATATGTGATATCTAAGTCCTTCCCATTCCAATCCTGAGACCCTCCCTATAGCATGAGATGTGATATCCAACTCCTTCCCATTCCAATCCTGAGACCCTTCCTATAGCATGAGATATGATATCTCAATACTTCTAATACCAAACGTGAGATCCTTCCAATAACATGAGATGTGATATCCAAATCCTTCCCCTTCCAAACCTGAGACCCTCCCTTTAGCATGAAATGTGATATCCAACTCCTTCCTATTCCAATCCTGAGACTCTTCTGATAGCATGAGATGTGATATCTCAATGCTTCTAATACCAAACCTGCGATCCTTCCGATAGCATGAGATGTGATATCTCAATGCTTCTAATACCAAACCTGAGATCCTTCCTATAACATGAGATGTGATATCCAAATCCTTCCCCTTCCAAACCTGAGACCCTCCCTTTAGCATGAGATGTGATATCTAACTCTTTCCCATTCCATTCCTGAGACCCTTCTGATAGCATGAGATGTGATATCTCAATGCCTCTAATACCAAACCTGAGATCCTACCTCTAACATGAAATGAGATATCCAACTCTTTCCCCTTCCAAACCTGAGAGCCTTCCTATAGCATGAGATGTGATATCCAAGTCCTTCCCATTCCAATACTGAGACCCTTCCTATAGCTTGAGATGTGATATCCAACTCCTTCCCATTCCAATTCTGAGACCCTTCCTATAGCATGAGATGTGATATCTCAATGCTTATACCAAACCTGAGAGCCTACCTATAGCATGAGATGTGATATCCAAGTCCATCCCATTCCAATCCTTAGACCCTTCCTACAGCATGCGATGTGAATATCTCAATGATTCTAATACCAAACCAGAGACTCTTCATATAACATGAGATGGGATATCCAACTCCTTCCCATTCCAATTCTGAGACCCTTCCTATACTATGAGACTTGATATCTCAATGCTTCTAATACCAAACCTGAGACCCGTAATATAACATGAGATGTGATATCCAAATCCTTCCCCTTCCAAACCTTAGACCCTTCCTTTATCATGAGATGTGATATCCAACTCCTTCCCATTCCAATCCTGAGACCCTTCCGATATCATGAGATGTGATATCTCAAAGCTTCTAATATCAAACTTGAGACCCTCCCTATAGCATGAGATGTGATATCCAAGTCCTTCCCATTCCAATCCTGAGACCCTTCCTATAGCATGAGATGTGATATCTCAATGCTTCTAATACCAAACCTGAGACCCTTCCTATAACATGAGATGGGAATATCCAACTCCTTCCCATTCCAATCTTGAGACCCTTCCGATAGCAGAGATGTGATATCTCAATGCTTATACCACACCTGAGATCCTTCCTATAACATGAGATGTGATATCCAACTCCTTCCCATTCCAATCCTGAGACACTTCCTATAGCATGAGATGTGATATCTCACTGCTTATACCAAACCTGAGACCCTTCCCATAGCAGGAGATGTGATATCCAACTCCTTCCCATTCCAATCCTCAGACCCTTCCTATAGCATGAGATGTGATATCTCAATGCTTCTAATGTCAAACTTGAGACCCTACCTATAGCATGAGATGTGATATCCAAGTCCTTCCCATTCCAATCCTGAGACACTTCCTATAGCATGAGATGTGATATCTCAATGCTTCTAATACCAAACCTGAGACTCTTCCTATAACATGAGATGGGATATCCAACTCCTTACAATTCCAATCCTGAGACCCTTTTGATAGCAGAGATGTGATATCTCAATGTTTATACCAAACCTGAGACCCTTCCTACGGCATGAGATGTCATATTCAACTCCTTCCCATTCCAATCCTGAGACCCTTCCTATAGCATGAGATGTGATGTCTCAATGCTTCTAATACCAAACCTGAGATCCTTCCTATAACATGAGATGTGATATCCAACTCCTTCCATTCCAATCCTGAGACCCTTCCTATAGCATGAGATGTGATATCTCAATGCTTATACCAAACCTGAGACCCTTCCTATAGCATGAGATGTGATATCCAACTCCTTCCCATTCCAATCCTGAGACCCTTCCTATAGCATGAGATGTGATATCTCAATGCCTCTAATACCAAACCTGAGATCCTTCCTCTAACATGAAATGTGATATCCAACTCCTTCACTTTCCAAACCTGAGAGCCTATCTATAGCATGAGATGTGATATCCAAGTCCTTCCCATTCCAATCCTTAGACCCTTCCTACAGCATGCAATATGATATCTCAATGATTCTAATAAAAAACCTGAGACCCGTCCTATAACATGAGATGGGATATCCAACTCCTTCCCATTCCAATCCTGAGACACGTCCGATAGCAGAGATGTGATATCTCAATGTTTATACCAAACCTGAGACCCTTCCTATAACATGAGATGTGATATCCAACTCCTTCCCGTTCCAAACCTGAGACCCTTCCTTTAGCATGAGATGTGATATCCAGCTCCTTCCCATTCCAATCCTGAGACACTTCTGATAGCATAAGATGTGATATCTCAATGCTTCTAATATCAAAACTGAGACCCTCCCTATAGCATATGTGATATCTAAGTCCTTCCCATTCCAATCCTGAGACCCTTCCTATAGCATGAGATGTGATATCTCAATGCTTCTACCAAACCTGAGACCCTTCCTTTAGCATGAGATGTGATATCCAACTCCTTCCCATTCCAATCCTGAGACCCTTCCTATAGCATGAGATGTGATATCTCAATACTTCTAATAACAAACCTGAGATCCTTCCGATAACATGAGATGTGATATCTCTATACTTCTAATACCAAACCTGAGATCCATCCTATAACATGAGATGTGATATCCAAATCCTTCCCCTTCCAAACCTGAGACCCTCCCTTTAGCATGAGATGTGATATCCAACTCCTTCCCATTCCAATCCTGAGACCCTTCTGATAGCATAAGATATGATATCTCAATGCTTCTATACCAAACCTGAGATCCTTCTGATAGCATGAGATGTGATATCTCAATGCTTCTAATACCAAACCTGAGATCCTACCTCTAACATGAAATGTGATATCCAACTCTTTCCCCTTGCAAACCTGAGAGCCTTCCTATAGCATGAGATGTGATATCCAAGTCCTTCCCATTCCAAACCTGAGACCCGTCCTATAACATGAGATGTGATATCCAAATCCTTCCCCTTCCAAACCTTAGACCCTTCCTTTATCATGAGATGTGATATCCAACTCCTTCCCATTCCAATCTTGAGACCCTTCCGATATCATGAAATGTGATATCTCAATGCTTCTATCAAACTTGAGACCCTCCCTATAGCATGAGATGTGATATCCAAGTCCTTCCCATTCCAATCCTGAGACCCTTCCTATAGCATGAGATGTGATATCTCAATGCTTCTAATACCAAACCTGAGACCCTTCCTATAACATGAGATGGGAATATCCAACTCCTTCCCATTCCAATCCTTAGACCCTTCCTACAGCATGCAATATGATATCTCAATGATTTTAATAAAAAACCTGAGACCCGTCCTATAACATGAGATGGGATATCCAACTCCTTCCCATTCCAATCCTGAGACACTTCCGATGGTAGAGATGTGATATCTCAATGTTTATACCAAACCTGAGACCCTTCCTATAACATGAGATGTGATATCCAACTCCTTCCCATTCCAATCCTGAGACCCTTCCTATAGCATGAGATGTGATATCCAACTCCATCCCATTCCAATCCTGAGACCCTTCTGATAGCATAAGATATGATATCTCAATGCTTCTATACCAAACCTGAGATCCTTCTGATAGCATGAGATGTGATATCTCAATGCTTCTAATACCAAACCTGAGATCCTACCTCTAACATGAAATGTGATTTCCAACTCTTTCCCCTTGCAAACCTGAGAGCCTTCCTATAGCATGAGATGTGATATCCAAGTCCTTCCCATTCCAATCCTGAGACCCTTCCTATAACATGAGATGTGATATCCAACTCCTTCCCATTCCAACCTGAGACCCTTCCTATAGCATGAGATGGGATATCCAACTCCTTCCAAATCCAATCCCGATACCCTTCCGATAGCATGAGATGTGATATCCCAATGCTTCTACCAAACCTGAGACCCATATTATGGCATGAGATGTGATATCAAACTCCTTCCCATTCTAATCCTGAGACCCTTCCTATACCATGAGACTTGATATCTCAATACTTCTAATACCAAACCTGAGACCCGTCCTATAACATGAGATGTGATATCCAAATCCTTCCCCTTCCAAACCTTAGACCCTTCCTTTATCATGAGATGTGATATCCAACTCCTTCCCATTCCAATCTTGAGACCCTTCCGATATCATGAAATGTGATATCTCAATGCTTCTATCAAACTTGAGACCCTCCCTATAGCATGAGATGTGATATCCAAGTCCTTCCCATTCCAATCCTGAGACCCTTCCTATAGCATGAGATGTGATATCTCAATGCTTTTAATACCAAACCTGAGACCCTTCCTATAACATGAGATGGGAATATCCAACTCCTTCCCATTCCAATCCTTAGACCCTTCCTACAGCATGCAATATGATATCTCAATGATTTTAATAAAAAACCTGAGACCCGTCCTATAACATGAGATGGGATATCCAACTCCTTCCCATTCCAATCCTGAGACACTTCCGATGGTAGAGATGTGATATCTCAATGTTTATACCAAACCTGAGACCCTTCCTATAACATGAGATGTGATATCCAACTCCTTCCCGTTCCAAACCTGAGACCCTTCCTTTAGCATGAGATGTGATATCCAGCTCCTTCCCATTCCAATCCTGAGACACTTCCGATAGCATGAGATGTGATATCTCAAGGCTTCTAATATCAAAACTGAGACCCTCTCTATAGCATGATATGTGATATCTAAGTCCTTCCCATTCCAATCCTGAGACCCTATAGCATGAGATGTGATATCTCAATGCTTATCCTTGATTCCTGTAGTAAATTGATTTCCTTTGCAGGCCGACTCCTGTCACAAATGCCTTGTCTGCATGCATTCTCCCCTGGCCATTCGCTCACCGTGGCTATTTGCCTACCCCCTTCCTCTCTCAGTGGATGGACTTCTCCATCCTTGCCTCCTACCACTCAACTCCGCCTACTTGGAGAATTCAACATGAACCTGTATGCTTCCTGACCTGGACTTTTACGAGATCTGCAACTCTTCATGTCGCTGGCCCTACACACTGCGGGGAATACTCGGGATTTTCTGATCTCAGACCTCCCCCTCTGTAACCCTCTCAACAATCCTCTCCCGTGGTGATCAAGTTCTCATCTCCAAAGAAGGCTAACTGCCAGCTATTCCTCCTCAGAGGAGTTCTCCCTTTCTGTCCCTGCTCCCTGCACAGTTTCGCGTTGCAAACACTCGCTTTCCTGCTCTCTGGTTTAGACGCTTTTCCTTCTCAGAGGCCTTCTTCCTTTCTGCCCTTTTCGCGTTGCAAGTACTCGCTTCCCAGCTCTCTGGTTTAGACGCGTGTTCCCTGCCTTCTCTCCTCTTCCCGCTGCCTTCAAATCAAAAAATGAGCTCCAAAAGATACACAGTGCTCAGAATGCTCTATAACACCCATTATTCAACATATAGCCGTAATCCGCTAGACGTATTGAAACGTGCTGTAAACTAGCAAAAACAGCTAGAAAATGTACTTTCCTCGCGTTTTTGTAAATGCTAATTCTGATGGGTTCCCATGTATGTACTGTCCGTGCGTTTGTTGTCGAATCCTGATGTTTTTAACCACTGTTCTCCCATACAAGGGGGGGGGGGGGGGTCAACGTCTACTGCTGTTCACAGGCTGAATGTATACGGCTGAAATCTTCAAGGCATTATCAGCTTTCCTGACTGTTTTGGAACGTGTATTTGCCATCTGTTAATGCAGTCGCCCTGTGTTCATCGTCCCTTCTACTTCACAGGCTGCACTCCCCTGGTGATCACATTCTCCTCTCCAGAGCAGGCTGACTACCAGCTGCTCCTCCTCATAGGCGTTCATCCTTTCTGTCCCTGCTCCCTGCACCGTTCCGCGTTGCATGTACTCGCTTCCCAGCTCTCTGGTTTAGATGCGTGTTCCCTGCCTTCTCTCCTCTTCCTACAGCCTTCCAATGAGCTCCACAAGATAGTGTTCAGAATGCTTTATAACCCCATTATTCAACATATAGCTGTAACCCGCTAGACGTATTGAAACGTGCTAAAAACGAGCAGAAACAGCTCGAAAATGTACTTTTCTCGCGTTTTGGTAAATGCGAATTCTGGTGGATTCCCATTTTGTACTCTGTTCGTGCGTTTGTTCAGTCGAATCCTGGTCTTTTGAACCACTCTTCTCCCATACAAAGGAGGGTCAAAATGTGTTGTTCACAGGCTGAATTTATACTGCTGAAATGCTCGCTTCCCTGCTCTCTGGTTTAGATGCGTGTTCCCTGCCTTCTCTCCTCTTCCTACAGCCTTCCAATGAGCTCCACTAGATAGTGTTCAGAATGCTTTATAACCCCATTATTCAACATATAGCTGTAACCCGCTAGACGTATTGAAACGTGCTAAAAACTAGCAAAAATAGCTAGAAAATGTACTTCCCTCGCGTTTTTGTAAAGGCGAATTCTGGTGGGTTCCCATGTTGTATGTACTGTGTCCGTGCCTTTGTGTCGAATCCTGAAGTTTTTAACCACTGTTCTCCCATACTAGGGAGGGGGGTCAACATCTGCTGTTCACAGGCTGAATGTATACGGCTGAAATCTTCAAGGCATTATCAGCTTTCCTGACTGTTTTGGAACGTGTATTTGCCATCTGTTAATGCAGTCGCCCTTTGTTCATCGTTCCTTCTAGTTTACAGGCTGCACTCCCCTAGTGATCACATTCTTCTCTCCTTTGCAGGCTAACTACCAGCTGCTCCTCCTCATAGGTGTTCATCCTTTCTGTCCCTGCTCCCTGCACCGTTTCGCGTTGCATGTACTCGCGTCCCAGCTCTCTGGTTGAGATGCGTGTTCCCTGCCTTCTCTCCTCTTCCTACAGCCTTCCAATTTGCTCCACAAGATAGTGTTCAGAATGCTTTATAACACCCATTATTCAACATATAGCTGTAACCCGCTAGACGTATTGAAACGTGCTAAAAACTAGCAATAACAGCTAGAAAATGTACTTCCCTCGCGTTTTGGTAAATGCAGGGTACACACGTCTAAACCAGAGAGCAGGGAAGCGAGCATTTCAGCAGTATAAATTCAGCCTGTGAACAGCAGTAGACGTTGACCCCCCCCCCCCTTGTATGGGAGAACAGTGGTTAAAAACTTCAGGATTCGACAACAAACGCACGGACAGTATACATGGGAACCCATCAGAATTAGCATTTACAAAAACGCGAGGAAAGTACATTTTCTAGCTGTTTTTGCTAGTTTACAGCACGTATCAATACGTCTAGTGGGTTACGGCTATATGTTGAATAATGGGTGTTATAGAGCATTCTGAGCACTGTGTATCTTTTGGAGCTCATTTTTTGATTTGAAGGCAGCGGGAAGAGGAGAGAAGGCAGGGAACACGCGTCTAAACCAGAGAGCTGGGAAGCGAGTACTTGCAACGCGAAAAGGGCAGAAAGCAAGAAGGCCTCTGAGAAGAAAAAGCGTCTAAACAAGAGAGCAGGGAAGCGAGAGTTTGCAACGCGAAACGGTGCAGGGAGCAGGGACAGAAAGGGAGAACTCCTCTGAGGAGGAACAGCTGGCAGTTAGCCTTCTTTGAAGATGAGAACTTGATCACCACGGGAGAGGATTGTTGAGAGGGTTACAGAGGGGGAGGTCTGAGATCAGAAAATCCTGAGTATTCCCTGCAGTGTGTAGGGCCAGCGACATGAAGAGTTGCAGATCTCGTAAAAGTCCAGGTCAGGAAGCATACAGGTTCATGTTGAATTCTCCAAGTAGGCGGAGTTGAGTGGTAGGAGGCTAGGACGGAGAAGTCCATCCACTGAGAGAGGAAGGGGGTAGGCAAATAGCCACGGTGAGAGAATGGCCAGGAGAGAATGCATGCAGACAAGGCATTCGTGACAGGAGTCGGCCTGCAAAGGAAATCAATTCACTACAGGAATCAAGGATAAGCATTGAGATATCACATCTCATGCTATAGGAAGGGTCTCAGGATTGGAATGGGAAGGACTTAGATATCACATATCATGCTATAGGGAGGGTCTCAGTTTAGATATTAGAAGCATTCAGATATCACATCTCATGCTATCGGAAGTGTCTCAGGATTGGAATGGGAAGGAGCTGGATATCACATCTCATGCTAAAGGAAGGGTCTCTGGTTTGGAACGGGAAGGAGTTGGATATCACATCTCATGTTATAGGAAGGGTCTCAGGTTTGGTATAAACATTGAGATATCACATCTCTGCTATCGGAAGTGTCTCAGGATTGGAATGTGAAGGAGTTGGAGATCCCATCTCATGTTATAGGACGGGTCTCCGGTTTTTTATTAAAATCATTGAGATATCATATTGCATGCTGTAGGAAGGGTCTAAGGATTGGAATGGGAAGGACTTGGATATCACATCTCATGCTAGAGATAGGCTCTCAGGTTTGGAAGGTGAAGGAGTTGGATATCACATTTCATGTTAGAGGAAGGATCTCAGGTTTGGTATTAGAGGCATTGAGATATCACATCTCAGGCTATAGGAAGGGTCTCAGGATTGGAATGGGAAGGAGTTGGATATCACATCTCATGCTATAGGAAGGGTCTCAGGTTTTGTTATAAGCATTGAGATATCACATCTCATGCTATAGGAAGGGTCTCAGGATTGGAATGGGAAGGACTTGAGTATCACATCTCATGCTATAGGGAGGGTCTCAAGTTTGATATTAGAAGCATTGAGATATCACATCTCATGCTATAGGAAGGGTCTCAGGATTGGAATGGGAAGGAGTTGGATATCACATTGGATATTCCCATCTCATGTTATAGGAAGGATCTCAGGTTTGGTATTAGAAGCATTGAGATATCACATCTCATGCTATAGGAAGGGTCTCAGGATTGGAATGGGAAGGACTTGGATATCACATCTCATGCTATAAGGAGGGTCTCAAGTTTGATATTAGAAGCATTGAGATATCACATTTCATGATATCGGAAGGGTCTCAAGATTGGAATGGGAAGGAGTTGGATATCACATCTCATGATAAAGGAAGGGTCTAAGGTTTGGAAGGGGAAGGATTTGGATATCACATCTCATGTTATAGGTCGGGTCTCAGCTTTGGTATTAGAAGCATTGAGATATCAAGTCTCATGGTATAGGAAGGGTCTCAGAATTGGAATGGGAAGGAGTTGGATATCACATCTCAAGCTATAGGAAGGGTCTCAGGATTAGAATGGGAAGGACTTGGATATCACATCTCATGTTATAGGAAGGGTCTCAGGATTGGAATGGGAAGGACTTGGATATCACATCTCATGCTATAGGAAGGCTCTCAGGTTTGCAAGGGGAAAGAGTTGGATATCACATTTCATGTTAGAGGTAGGATCTCAGGTTTGGTATTAGAAGTATTGAGATATCACATCTCATGCTATCAGAAGGATGTCAGGTTTGGTATAGAAGCATTGAGATATCATATCTTATGCTATCAGAAGAGTCTCAGGATTGGAATGGGAAGGAGTTGGATATCACATCTCATGGTAAAGGAAGGGTCTCAGGTTTGGAAGATAAGGATTTGGATATCACATCTCATGTTATAGGAAGGATCTCAGGTTTGGTATTAGAAGTATTGAGATATCACATCTCATGCTATCGGAAGGATCTCAGGTTTGGTATAGAAGCATTGAGATATCACATCTCATGCTATAGGAAGGGTCTCAGGATTGGAATGGGAAGGAGTTGGATATCACATCTCATGCTAAAGGAAGGGTCTCAGGTTTGGTAGAAGCATTGAGATATCACATCTCATGCTATAGGAAGGCTCTCAGGATTGGAATGGGAAGGACTTAGATATCACATATCATGCTATAGGGAGGGTCTCACTTTTGATATTAGAAGCATTGAGATATCACATCTCATGCTATCGGAAGTGTCTCAGGATTGGAATGGGAAGGAGCTGGATATAACATCTCATGCTAAAGTAAGGGTCTCAGGTTTGGAACGGGAAGGAGTTGGATATCACATCTCATGTTATAGGAAGGGTCTCAGGTTTGGTAGAAGCATTGAGATATCACATCTCATGCTATAGGAAGGCTCTCAGGATTGGAATGGGAAGGACTTAGATATCACATATCATGCTATAGGGAGGGTCTCAGTTTTGATATTAGAAGCATTGAGATATCACATCTCATGCTATCGGAAGTGTCTCAGGATTGGAATGGGAAGGAGCTGGATATAACATCTCATGCTAAAGGAAGGGTCTCAGGTTTGGAACGGGAAGGAGTTGGATATCACATCTCATGTTATAGGACGGGTCTCAGGTTTTTTATTAGAATCATTGAGATATCATATTGCATGATGTAGGAAGGGTCTAAGGATTGGAATGGGAAGGAATTGGATATCACATCTCATGCTATCGGAAGTGTCTCAGGATTGGAATGGGAAGGAGCTGGATATAACATCTCATGCTAAAGGAAGGGTCTCAGGTTTGGAACGGGAAGGAGTTGGATATCACATCTCATGTTATAGGACGGGTCTCAGGTTTTTTATTAGAATCATTGAGATATCATATTGCATGATGTAGGAAGGGTCTCAGGTTTGGTATTAGAAGCATTGAGATATCACATCTCATGCTATAGGAAGGGTCTCAGGATTGGAATGGGAAGGACTTGGATATCACATCTCATGCTATAGGGAGGGTCTCAAGTTTGATATTAGAAGCTTTGAGATATCACATCTCATGATATCGGAAGGGTCTCAGGATTGGAATGGGAATGAGTTGGATATCACATCTCATGATAAAGGAAGGGTCTAAGGTTTGGAAGGGGAAGGATTTGGATATCACATCTCATGTTATATTACGGGTCTCAGGTTTGGTATTAGAAGCATTGAGATATCAAGTCTCATAGTATAGGAAGGGTCTCAGAATTGGAATGGGAAGGAGTTGGATATCCCATCTCATGTTATAGGAAGAGTCTCTGGTTTGGTATTAAAATCATTGAGATATCACATCGCATGCTGTAGGAAGGGTCTAAGGATTGGAATGGGATGGACTTGGATATCACATCTCATGTTATAGGTAGGCTCTCAGGTTTGGTATAAGCATTGAGATATCACATCTCATGCTATAGGAAGGGTCTCAGAATTGGAATGGGAAGGAGTTGGATATCACATCTCAAGCTATAGGAAGGGTCTCAGTATTGAAATGGGAAGGACTTGGATATCACATCTCATGCTATAGGAAGGCTCTCAGGTTTGGAAGGGGAAAGAGTTGGATATCTCATTTCATGTTAGAGGTAGGATCTCAGGTTTGGTATTAGAGGCATTGAGATATCACATCTCATGCTATCAGAAGGGTCTCAGGAATGGAATGGGAAGGAGTTAGATATCACATCTCATGCTAAAGGGAGGGTCTCAGGTTTGGAAGGGGAAGGATTTGGATATCACATCTCATGTTATAGGAAGGATCTCAGGTTTGGTATTAGAAGCATTGAGATATCAAATCTCATGCTATCGGAAGGATCTCAGGTTTGGTATTAGAAGCATTGAGATATCACATCTCATGCTATCAGAAGAGCCTCAGGATTGGAATAGGAAGGAGTTGGATATCACATTTCATGCTAAAGGGAGGGTCTCAGGTTTGGAAGGGGAGGATTTGGATATCACATCTCATGTTATAGGAAGGATCTCACGTTTGGTATTAGAAGCATTGAGATATCAAATCTCATGCTATAGGAAGGGTCTCAGGATTGGAATGTGAAGGATTTGGATATCACATCTCATGCTAAAGGAAGGGTCTCAGGTTTGGTAGAAGCATTGAGATTTCACGTCTCTGCTATCGGAAGGGTCTCAGGATTGGATTGGGAAGGAGTTGGATATCCCTTTTCATGCTATAGGAAGGGTCTCAGGATTTGAATGGCAAGGAGTTGGATATCACATCTCATGCCATAGGAAGGGTCTCAGGTTTGGTATAAGCATTGAGATATCACATCTCTGCTATCGGAAGGGTCTCAGGATTGGATTGGGAAGGAGTTGGATATCCCTTCTCATGCTATAGGAAGTGTCTCAGGTTGGAATGGGAAGGAGTTGGATATCACATCTCATGTTATAGGAAGGGTCTCAGGATTGGAATGGGAAATATCCAAATCCTTCCCATTCCAATCCTGAGACCCTTCCTATAGCAAGAGATGTGATATCCAAATCCTTCCCATTCCAATCCTGAGACCCTTCCTATAACATGAGATGTGATATTCAACTCCTTCCCATTCCAACCTGAGACACTTCCTATAGCATGAGAAGGGATATCCAACTCCTTCCCAATCCAATCCTGAGAACCTTCCGATAGCAGAGATGTGATATCTCAATGCTTATACCAAACCTGAGACCCTTCCTATGGCATGAGATGTGATATCCAACTCCTTGCCATTCAAATCCTGAGACCCTTCCTATAGCATGAGTTGTGATATCTCAATGCTTCTACCAAACCTGAGACCCTTCCTTTAGCATGAGATGTGATATCCAAATCCTTCACATTCCAATCCTGATACCCTTCCTATAGCATGAGATGTGATATCTCAATGCTTCTAATACCAAACCTGAGATCCTTCCTATAACATGAGATGTGATATCCAATTCCTTCCCATTCCAAACCTGAGACCCTTCCTATTGCATGAGATGTGATATCCAACTCCTTCCCATTCCAACCCTGAGACCCTTCCTATACCATGAGATGTGATATCTCAATGCTTCTAATACCAAACCTGGGAACCGTCCTATAACATGAGATGTGATATCTCAATGTTTCTAATAAAAAACCTGAGACCCTTCCTATTACATGAGATGTGATATCCAATTCCTTCCCATTCCAGACCTGAGACCCTTCCTTTAGCATGAGATGTGATATCCAAATACTTCCCATTCCAATCCTAAAACCCTTCCTATAGCATGAGATGTGATATCTCAATGTTTCTAATAAAAAACCTGAGACCCTTCCTATAGCAAGAGATGTGATATCCAAATCCTTCCCATTCCAATCCTGAGACCCTTCCTGTATATAACATGAGATGTGATATCCAACTCCTTCCTATTCCAGCCTGAGACCCTTCCTATAGCATGAGATGTGATATCCAACTCCTTACCATTCAAATCCTGAGACCCTCCCTATAACAAGAGATGTCATATCCAACTCCTTCCCATTTCAAACCTGAGACCCTTCCTATAACATGAGATGTGATATCCAACTCCTTCCCATTCCAAACCTGAGACCCTTCCGATAGCATGAGATGTGATATCTCAATGCTTCAAAAACCAAACATGAGAACCATCCTATAACATGAGATGTGAAATCCAAATCCTTCCCTTCCCAAACCTGAGACTCTTCCTATAGCATGAGATGTGATATCTCAATGCTTCTACCAAACCTGAAACCCTTCCTATAGCATGAGATGTGATATCACAATGCTTCTAATACCAAACCTGAGACCCTTCCCATAGCATGAGATGTGATATCCAACTCCTTCCCATTCCAATCCTGAGACCCTTCCTATAGCATGAGATGTTATATCTCAATGTTTCTAATACCAAACCTGAGATCCTTCCTATAACATGAGATGTGATATCCAACTCCTTCCCATTCCAATCCCGAGACCCTTCCTATAGCATGAGATGTGATATCTCAATGCTTCTAATACCAAACCTAAGGTCCTTCCTATAACATGAGATGTGATATCCAAATCCTTCCCATTCCAAACCTGAGACCCTCCCTTTAGCATGAGATGTGATATCCAACTCCTTCCCATTCCAATCCTGATACCCTTCTGATAGCATGAGATGTGATATCTCAATGCCTCTAATACCAAACCTGAGATCCTACCTCTAACATGAAATGTGATATCCAACTCCTTCCTTTTCCAAACCTGAGACCCTTCCTACAGCATGAGATGTGTTAAGACGGATTTCTGAACTCTGTCCTGGTGGCGCAGAAGTTCAGAAGGCCAACCTAATTACTTGGAACAGGGTAACCTCTGGACGAGCCAGACCAATCAAGGTAGCGATCGCAGCGGTCAAGACTAGGTCTCAAGAGGGGTGAGGGTGACTGAAAGCCCGCAATGAGCACACAAAGCAAGAGCGCTTACAAACTACTCCAAACAGTTGTTATATCAAAAATAGATACACATTTATTTTAAGGCCTTTAAAATAATGACCGTAGCGAGAAAATCACAATATCACAATATTAAACCAACACATACCATATCAACACAATATATATACAAATACACAGTCGCAAGCGTTTAAAGCACGAAATATGTAGTCCACCTGAAAGGAAAGGAAAACAGGCAGTGCGATAACGCTTTAGACTCAGTTCGCCTTCAGAGGCACCTAACTAGATGGAAGTCCGAGCCCTGCGAAGAGTGGTGCCTTGTGCTCAAAGTACCTGCCACGCCGGTGCCAACGGGCAAAAGGGGAAGCTCTTCGGACGAAGTCAGGCAGTTCGGGTTAGTGCACAGCAGAAGGAGAACAGGTTCCGCAACTCAAGCGCAGCCTCCACAGCGGGCAGAAGCAGAGCGCGAGTACGGCCAAAAGGGTGCTGTTTTTACACAGCAGGGAAAGCAATGGGATACTGCAGGAGGGCGACCAGATCCTAGCTAAACTACTCACCGGTCCCCGAAGCAAGCAGACCCAGGCTTCTCCACGTTAGTTTCAGCAGCTGGCAGGTTCAGAAGAGCAGGGAACGCCTCGAAGTCGTGTAGAGCAAAAAGACGTCCCAATCGACGAAACCAGCAGTTTGTTGCCGCAGCAGGACAACGGAGCGGCCGTGTGTATTCAAGCCAAATGTACACTCCTCCCTTCAGACTTGGGAACGCCAAGTGTACGAAGCGTGGGAGAGTGACAAGGACTCGAAATACAACACAACCTGGCGGCAGTTACAGAGCAGGACTCCCTTGTAAGCTGGTCAGTCAACTGGATGGCCCAGAGACACTTCCGAAGGCTTACTTGGAGGGGGTGATGAAGTCACCGGGAATAGCTGTTCCTGCTATTCCAAAGGTCGAAGCACCAGTACAGACACTTCTGGTTCGATCCAAGGAGGAAAGGGTTTCACAGGACGACAGCAGTGCAAAGGAGGATTCCTTCAGCGGGTCACCAGCAATTCCTCGGTCCAGCCTCTTGGTTGCAGGATACTTGGCTCCTGTATTCCTTCGTTCGTGAGAACTCAGGAGATCGACATGGTAGTGGTGTTTCCAGCTCCCTCTTATCCACGGTTCCCTTTGCGCCAAAACGGAGGGGAGCCAATGGGAGATCCGCACATCAACACACATACCATACGTGGACCAATCACGGACCACGGTGGTCCCAGGCATTCACACCACCCCAGACTCTCTGGCACCCAGGATGTGTATTGGGACCAGACATCCCAGCCCACACCCTGGAGGCACACAAACGACATGTAGAAGCCCGCGAAAGCAACCACGTTTCGCGGGAAAGTACATGCCCAAATAAGGAAGGCCCCGGGTCGCCCGACCCGGGGAAGGTGAAGGGAGCAAGACGGTCAGTGGACAGGACAAAGGAGCCTTGTGGACTGGCCATTTTGGGAGCCAGGCCACCATTTTGGGTTCAGTGCGAAAAACGTGCTCAGAACGCCAAAAGGAGCTCAAAATAAACAAAACGATCGCTGCCACCATTCCAGTCCCTGAATGACTTGCACCGATCAAATACCATCCTAAAAGAGTATCTAGGGCCCGTAGAAGGCTAGAGACCCAAGAGAGCTGTAACTTAGCTTACAGTGCCCTCTTGTGTCATGTTGCACTAAAGCCGCAACATGATAAACGAAACTACGGGAAACAGCGTTCCCCGGTACTGAATGTCTTAAGGGCATGTCAGTTTCCCCGTAAGAAAAGGAGCGAAAGCCCAGAGAAGTGCGGCAGAAGGCTGTACTTCTCTGGCAAAGTCAAGAACAAGGTTAAAAACAATAGCAAAAAGTTTAGGGGTTGCTACATGGAAGGAACATTCCCTACAATTACGAAATCTTTCCTAACACTCGCCCCTCCCAGACTATGGACAGGGGGAACTAATCCACCCCTGGATGAGTCTCTTGTTCAGGTCGGTTAAACATTCTGGACAACCCATCAGCATTGCTATGTTGGACACCTGGCCTATGCTCAATAGTGAAGTCGAAGCCTTGTAGACTTATGGACCACCTAAGCAACTTTGGATTCTCCCCCTTCATGTTCATTAGCCACTTTAACGGCTTATGGTCAGTCTGCACAGTGAAGTGGGTCCCATAGAGGTAGGGCCTCAGCTTCCTTAGGGCCCACACAACAGAGAAACATTCTTTCTCTACCGTGGACCATCTGAGCTCTCTGTCCTTAAGCTGGCGACTAATAAAACCGATAGGGTGTTCCTTACCCTTCTCATGTACTTGTGATAGTACAGCTCCTATCCCAGTGTCAGAGGCATCCGTCTGCACGATAAAAGGTCTTTGATAATCAGGGGCCCTGAGCACAGGGGCCTGGCACAAGGAGTCTTTTAAGCCATTGAAGGCCATCTCACACTCGTCAGTCCAAGTTGCCTTCTTGGGTTTCTTCGGAGTTGTGAGGGCAGTCAGAGGAGCAGCTATGGTGCCATAGTCTGCCACAAAATTGCGATAATAACCCGTGAGTCCTAAGAAGGCTCTCACTTGGGTTTGCGTAGTGGGGGTAGGCCAGTCTTGTACTGCTTGTACTTTACTGGGTAGAGGCTGTATCCTCCCTCCACCTACTTCATGTCCAAGGTAAACCACTGAGCCTTGTCCAATCTGGCATTTACTAGCCTTTATGGTCAAGTGGGCTTTCTGAAGGGCCTGGAGCACAATCCTGAGGTGTTTCACATGGTCTTCCCAGGTGGCACTGAAAACTGCTATATCATCTAGATATGCAAGACAGAATTCGTCCAACCCATTCAACACATGATTCACAAGCCTCTGGAAAGTGGCAGGTGCATTCTTCAACCCGAACGGCATTACCCGGAATTGGTAAAGGCCGTCTGGAGTAGAAAATGCTGTCTTCTCCTTGGCATGTTCTGCTAAAGCTATTTGCCAATAGCCAGCAGTGAGGTCAAACGTGCTGAGGTACTTGGAGGCACCCAACGTATCCACCAGCTCATCTGTTCGAGGCAAGGGGTGTGCATCTGTCTTGGTGACAGCATTCAGAGCCCTGTAATCCACGCAGAACCTCAATTCAGAAGTGCCTGCTTTTGGAACCAAAACCACAGGACTGGACCAAGGACTACTAGAGGGTTCAATCACCCCAAGGTCTAACATCTTGTTGACCTCGGTCTTAATATAAGACCGTACTTTATCTGACATCCTGTATCCCCTACTTTTGGTAGGTACACTGTCTCCTGTGTCAATGTTATGTTTGCACCAAGGTGTCAAACCAGGGGACTGTGAAAACAGGGGGGAAAACTGCCTAAGCAAACTTTTCACCTCAGCCTGCTGATCAGAAGTCAGGTGAGGGGCCACTCGGACACCCTCAACGGAGCCATCTGAAGGACCGCTTTGGAACAGGTCGGGGAGAGGTTCTGACTCCTCTTCCTCAACATCTGAAGCCAGTAGCAGTGCTGCGATTTCGACTCTTGGGACGAAAGCCTTCAGCCTATTCACGTGAAACACTTTTGGAGCCTGTCCAGGCCTTCCAAGGTCCACTAAATAGTTCACCTCACCCAGGGGCTCCACCACTGTGTAAGGGCCTGACCATTTGTCCTGTAAAGCGCGAGGCCTTATTGGATTCATGATCAGGACGTGCTGACCAGGTGTAAAGTTGATGAGGGAAGCTTTCTGGTCGTACCAATGTTTCACCAGCGCTTGCCCTGCCTTCAATTTATCACTAGCCAAGCCCATCAGAAGTACCATCCGTTTTCTGAGCCCTAGCACATAATCAACTACATTGGTAGTAACAGGGGGAGTGGGCATCTCCCATCCCTCTTTGACGATGGCTAAGGGTCCCCGTACGGGATGACCGAACAGAAGTTCGAAGGGGCTGAAGCCAACACCCTCCTGTGGTACCTCTCGGTAGGCAAACAGTAGGCATGGTAAAAGAAGATCCCATTTTCTTCTCTGGGGCTCCTCCAGAGCCCCAATCATGCTTTTTAATGTTCTGTTGAAACGTTCCACCAGACCATTGGTCTGGGGGTGGTATGCAGAAGAGAACTTGTAGGTGACCCCACATTCTTTCCACATAGCCTGCATATACTTCGACATAAAGTTGCTGCCACGATCTGACACAACTTCTTTAGGGAAGCCAACCCTAGTAAATATGCAGAGTAAAGCTTTTGCAACTGACTTGGCAGTTACAGTTTTCAATGGGATGGCCTCAGGATACCTGGTTGCATGGTCGACCAGCACCAGGATAAACCTATTGCCCGAGGATGTTTGCGGGTCAAGGGGACCAACGATGTCGATCCCTACCCTTTCAAATGGTACCCCCACAACTGGGAGCGGTACCAACGGAGCTTGGATTGTCGCGCCAACCTTACCAGACAACTGGCAGGAGGCACAACTCCTGCAGTGACTTTCTACTTGCACCCCCATCTTGGGCCAGTAGAAGTGCATGGATAACCTTTGCTTGGTCCTCTTCATACCAAGGTGACCAGCAAGGGGAACTTCATGCGCCAACTGCAGGAGGAAGGGCCTAACAGCAAGGGGAACCACCAACCTCCTATGGTCTCCTTCTGTAGACTCTGTGGGCTCACTATACAGGAGTCCACCTTCCCAATAAATCCTATGCTTCCCAGGAGGCTCACCCTCAAGCTGGGAGCAGGCCTGTCTCCTTAGGCCTTCCAGAGATGGGCACTCACGTTGGCCTTTACTGAATTCGTCCCTATCAGGACCTCCTTCAACTAACAAGTCTTTTAGTTCAGGATGATCGTTGGGGTCGAAAACTTCAGGCATCGCCACCTCCTCGTCAGGCCCGGGCGATTGACCAACTTCCTCCACCGCAGTGGTAGGCGAGCTCGGGGGAATATTCTCTTTCCCTCGTCTTGACTTGTAGACTCCCTTCGCCTTGGGTTTCCCCTTCGGCTGGGGCGGCGTATTGGACTTGGCCAATGCTGCCCGTGCTTGAGACCGTGTGTAGGGTCTTTCGGCAGTGTCTCCTACGAGCCCTAAAGCTCTGAGATCATTACCCAGCAAGACCTTTCCCGGGACGTTTCTCTGAATGCTCACTGGAATCCTGACTGCTGTACCATTTAAAGTAAGATTTAC
The DNA here is from genome assembly GCF_040938575.1 of Ambystoma mexicanum. Taxonomy (NCBI): domain Eukaryota; kingdom Metazoa; phylum Chordata; class Amphibia; order Caudata; family Ambystomatidae; genus Ambystoma; species Ambystoma mexicanum. Next base: position 5,568,503 of record NC_090922.1, on the reverse strand, counting down.
AGGGATCACGGGAAACATACAGAGGGGGCCGTCAGCAAACTTAGTGGGCATCAGAGTAGCTCTGGCAACTTCCTCTGAGTCTACCAAGGTAGAATCCACTACTGTTCGACTGCACCCACTATCCCTAAGAGCTGGAGTATCCACTCCATTGATCAGCACGCTGTCTTTAAAGTAGTGCTTGGTATTATCCGGAATCCTAGCATAAGCCTCTGCGACTTTAGGCTCCCAGGAACCCAGGGACACTAAAACTACCTCAGCCTCTATCCCGCTGGGAAATGAGTCTGAGGAGAAGGATGCTCCTGTAATCTCTTCTTCCTCGTAGGAGGAGAAGGCCAGATTAGCGGAGTGGACCCCCAAAGGTCTAACCTTACACCGGGGATCCCCCTTCACATGGTCAGTTGCTCCACAAGAAAAACAAGCCCCAGTGGGTCTGTTTACGTAGGGAGGCTTATTGTAACCAGAGTTCTGTTTCGGAGGCGAACCTCCACTACCCTGTGAGTTCTCTTGTGTCTTACCCTTGTTTTTCTTTTTGTGGCCCTTATGGGAAGAAGATTTAGCAGATTCCCCACCCTCCATATCTTTGGACTTTTTCCCTTCCTCCTGCTTACCAGGATTTTTGTCCTTATGGGACACTCGATGTGACACCCATAAGTCTGCTGCAACGGCCAGCTTCTTAGGATCTATCTCCTTCGAATAGGCCAAATGCTGCTTAAGCTCCGGGGAAGAAGAAGCAAAAATGTGTTCCAGCATGACCAGATTGATCATGCCTTCGAAGGTAGAAGCCTTATAACCTTCGACCCAGCCAGTTAAGTTTTTCAAAGATTCAGCGACATAAGATACCCAAGTACCACCTTCCTTTTTCTTATACTCTCGAAAACGCTTTAAATATTGGGCCGGAGTCTTCCCAAACTTTAAAATGAGAGTTTGCTTTAACATTGCGAAATCAGCCCGCTCAGCCTTCGACATTTCCATAATGGCACTGCAGCCAGAATGGGGCAGTCTACTGAGCAACCAAGCAATCTTATCAGCATTGTCAACTTCTTGAACCTCGCATGCATACTCAAACGCATTCAGCCAGTCCATAATGTCATTCCTTTCTTCATACACACTGAGCAGATCTTTCGGAAACCGTGGATGAGAGGAAGCCCCAGAGCCATGTCCAGGACCCTTGGACCCATTTGCAACCTGAAGCTTGGCCAGTTCCAACTGGTGATCCCTGTCTTTCTGTTTTTCTGCCTGTTCGATTTTTAGTTTGGCTATGCTGAATTCAAGCTCCTGCTGCCTAAACCGCAGCTCTTGCTTCTTGAATTCAAGCATAGCCTCCCCATCAACACTGGCAGAGGAAACATTAGACATCACATCCTCCCTGTCCTCGTGGTCGCGATGGATCAGTGCAGCGGCAGAACCGTCGGTTCTACCAGTGAGAGCAGCCCCACCACCTTCTGCACTGTCCTCGGAAGTTATAGCGTCAAGCTGCGCTTCTTGCCACGCCACGATTCTCTGGATCATTTCCAATTTAGTGCCTTGAGAGGAAACACCTCTCTCCGCACACATCTTCTTCAATGTTTCTGATTTGGAAGCATTTAAAGTTAACAAGGTATTTGCTTCCATACTGTTTGATAGGACTATGGCCTTTTTAAAGTTATATTACAACAATTCACTACGTGTACTGTTTGGAATAACCTGAAATGCCTTAGTTCGAGCGCAACACTGGATACCTTCAGTCGTATCCCCCCGCTGTACACCAATTTGTTAAGACGGATTTCTGAACTCTGTCCTGGTGGCGCAGAAGTTCAGAAGGCCAACCTAATTACTTGGAACAGGGTAACCTCTGGACGAGCCAGACCAATCAAGGTAGCGATCGCGGCGGTCAAGACTAGGTCTCAAGAGGGGTGAGGGTGACTGAAAGCCCGCAATGAGCACACAAAGCAAGAGCGCTTACAAACTACTCCAAACAGTTGTTATATCAAAAATAGATACACATTTATTTTAAGGCCTTTAAAATAATGACCGTAGCGAGAAAATCACAATATCACAATATTAAACCAACACATACCATATCAACACAATATATATACAAATACACAGTCGCAAGCGTTTAAAGCACGAAATATGTAGTCCACCTGAAAGGAAAGGAAAACAGGCAGTGCGATAACGCTTTAGACTCAGTTCGCTTCAGAGGCACCTAACTAGATGGAAGTCCGAGCCCTGCGAAGAGTGGAGCCTTGTGCTCAAAGTACCTGCCACGCCGGTGCCAACGGGCAAAAGGGGAAGCTCTTCGGAGGAAGTCAGGCAGTTCGGGTTAGTGCACAGCAGAAGGAGAACAGGTTCCGCAACTCAAGCGCAGCCTCCACAGCGGGCAGAAGCAGAGCGCGAGTACGGCCAAAAGGGTGCTGTTTTTACACAGCAGGGAAAGCAATGGGATACTGCAGGAGGGCGACCAGATCCTAGCTAAACTACTCACCGGTCCCCGAAGCAAGCAGACCCAGGCTTCTCCACGTTAGTTTCAGCAGCTGGCAGGTTCAGAAGAGCAGGGAACGCCTCGAAGTCGCGTAGAGCAAAAAGACGTCCCAATCGACGAAACCAGCACAGTTTGTTGCCGCAGCAGGACAACGGAGCGGCCGTGTGTATTCAAGCCAAATGTACACTCCTCCCTTCAGACTTGGGAACGCCAAGTGTACGAAGCGTGGGAGAGTGACAAGGACTCGAAATACAACACAACCTGGCGGCAGTTACAGAGCAGGACTCCCTTGTAAGCTGGTCAGTCAACTGGATGGCCCAGAGACACTTCCGAAGGCTTACTTGGCAGGAGATGATGAAGTCGCCGGGAATAGCTGTTCCTCCTATTCCAAAGGTCGAAGCACCAGTACAGGCCTTCTGGTTCGATCCAAGGAGGAAAGGGTTTCACAGGACGACAGCAGTGCAAAGGAGGATTCCTTCAGCGGGTCACCAGCGATTCCTCGGTCCAGCCTCTTGGTTGCAGGATACTTGGCTCCTGTATTCCTTCGTTCGTGAGAACTCAGGAGATCGACATGGTAGTGGTGTTTCCAGCTCCCTCTTATCCACGGTTCCCTTCGCGCCAAAACGGAGGGGAGCCAATGGGAGATCCGCACATCAACACACATACCATACGTGGACCAATCACGGACCACGGTGGTCCCAGGCATTCACACCACCCCAGACTCTCTGGCACCCAGGATGTGTATTGGGACCAGACATCCCAGCCCACACCCTGGAGGCACACAAACGACATGTAGAAGCCCGCGAAAGCAACCACGTTTCGCGGGAAAGTACATGCCCAAATAAGGAAGGCCCCGGGTCGTTCGACCTGGGGAAGGTGAAGGGAGCAAGACGGTCAGTGGACAGGACAAAGGAGCCTCGTGGACTGGCCATTTTGGGAGCCAGGCCACCATTTTGGGTTCAGTGCGAAAAACGTGCTCAGAACGCCAAAAGGAGCTCAAAATAAACAAAACGATCGCTGCCACCATTCCAGTCCCTGAATGACTTGCACCGATCAAATACCATCCTAAAAGAGTATCTAGGGCCCGTAGAAGGCTAGAGACCCAAGAGAGCTGTAACTTAGCTTACAGTGCCCTCTTGTGTCATGTTGCACTAAAGCCGCAACATGATAAACGAAACTACGGGAAACAGCGTTCCCCGGTACTGACTGTCTTAAGGGCATGTCAGTTTCCCCGTAAGAAAAGGAGCGAAAGCCCAGAGAAGTGCGGCAGAAGGCTGTACTTCTCTGGCAAAGTCAAGAACAAGGTTAAAAACAATAGCAAAAAGTTTAGGGGTTGCCACATGGAAGGAAAATTCCCTACAATTACGAAATCTTTCCTAACAAGATGTGATATCCAAGTCCTTCCCATTCCAATCCTGAGACCCTTCCTATAACATGAGATGTGATATCCAACTCCTTCTATTCCAACCTGAGACCCTTCCTATAGCATGAGATGGGATATCCAACTCCTTCCAAATCCAATCCTGATACCCTTCCGATAGCATGAGATGTGATATCCCAATGCTTCTACAAAACCTGACACCCATACCATGGCATGAGATGTGATATCAAACTCCCGTCCTATACCATGAGACTTGATATCTCAATGCTTCTAATACCAAACCTGAGACCGGTCCAATAACATGAGATGTGATATCCAAATCCTTCCCCTTCCAAACCTTAGACCCTTCCTTTATCATGAGATGTGATATCCAAGTCCTTTCCATTCCATTCCTGAGACCCTTCCTATAGCATGAGATGTGATATCCAAGTCCTTCCCATTCCAATCCTGAGACCCTTCCTATAGCATGAGATGTGATATCTCAATGCTTCTAATACCAAACCTGAGACCCTTCCTATAACATGAGATGTGATATCCAAGTCCTTCCCATTCCAATCCTGAGACCCTTCCTATAGCATGAGATGTGATATCTCAATGCTTCTAATACCAAACCTGAGACCCTTCCTATAACATGAATTGTGATGTCCAAATCCTTCCCATTCCAATCCTGAGACCCTTCCGATAGCAGAGATGTGATATCTCAATGCTTATACCAAACCTAAGACCCTTCCGATAGCATGAGATGTGATATCTCAATGCTTCTAATACCAAACCTGAGATCCTTCCAATAACATGAGATATGATGTCCAAATCCCTCCCCTTCCAAACCTTAGACCATACCTTTAGCATGAGATTTGATATCCAACTCCTTCCCATTCCAATCCTGAGACCCTTCTGATGGCATGAGATGTGATATCTCAATGCCTCTAAAACCAAACCTGAGATCCTACCTCTAACATGAAATGTGATATCCAACTCCTTCCCCTTCCAACCCTGAGAGCCTTCGTATAGAATGAGATGTGATATCCAAGTCCTTCCCATTCCAATCCTGAGACCCTTCCTATAACATGAGATGTGATATCCAACTCCTTCCCATTCCAATCATGAGACCCTTCCTATAGCTTGAGATGTGATATCCAACTCCTTCTCATTCCAATTCTGAGACCCGTCCTATACCATGAGACTTGATATCTCAATGCTTCAAATACCAAACCTGAGACCGGTCCTATAACATTTATTTTATTTTATTTATTTATTTATTTGCATTTATAAAGCGCACAGAACTGCCCTGGGGCATCGTGGCGCTGTTACAGCAGACTTAGTCATGAACACAAGCATAGGAATGTGTTTACAGATGTAAACCGAGTTACCGAGTACATGAGATGTGATACCCAAATCCGTCCCCTTCCAAACCTTAGACCCTTCCTATAGCATGAGATGTGATATCTCATTGCTTCTAATACCAAACCTGAGACCCTTCCTATAACGAGATGGGATATCCAACTCCTTCCCATTCCAATCCTGAGACCCTTCAGATAGCAGAGATGTGATATCCAACTCCTTCCCATTCCAAACCTGAGACCCTTCCGATAGCATGAGATGTGATATCTCAATGCTTCTAAAACCAAACATGAGAACCATCCTATAACATGAGATGTGAAATCCAAATCCTTCCCTTTCCAAACCTGAGACCCTTCCTATAGCTTGAGATGAAATATCAAACTCCTTCCCATTCCAATCCTGAGATAGCTTGAGATGTGATATCCAACTCCATCCGATTCCAATCCTGAGACCCTTCCGATAGCATGAGATGTGATAGCTCAATGCTTCTAATATCAAAACTGAGACCCTCCCTATAGTATGAGATGTGAATTCTAAGTCCTCCCCATTCCTATCCTGAGACCCTTCCGATAGCAGAGATGTGATATCTCAATGCTTATACCAAACCTGATGACCCTTCCTATGGCATTAGATGTGATATCCAACTCCTTCCCATTCCAATCCTGAGTTCCTTCCTATAGCATGAGATGTGATATCTCAATGCTTCTATCAAACCTGATACCCTTCCTTTAGCATGAGATGTGATATTCAACTCCTTCCCATTCCAATCCTGAGACCCTTCGTATATCATGAAACGTGATATCCAACTCCTTCCCATTCCAATCCTGAGACTCCTCCTATAGCATGAGATGTGATATCTCAATGCTTCTAATACCAGACCTGGGACCGGTCCTATAACATGAGATATGATATCCAATTCCTTCCCATTCCAATCCTGAGACCCTTCCTATAACGAGATGTGATATCCAACTCCTTCCCATTCCAATTCTGAGACCCTTCCTATACCATGAGACTTGATATCTCAATGCTTCTAATACCAAACCTGAGACCTGTCCTATAACATGAGATGTGATATCCAAATCCTTCCCCTTCCAAACCTTAGACCCTTCCTTTATCATGAGATGTGATATCCAACTCCTTCCCATTCCAATCCTGAGACGACCCTTCCGATATCATGAGATGTGATATCTCAATGCTTCTAATATCAAACTCGAGACCCTCCCTATAGCATGAGATGTGATATCCAAGTCCTTCCCATTCCAATCCTGAGACCCTTCCTACAGCATGAGATGTGATGTCTCAATGCTTCTAATACCAAACCTGAGACCCTTCCTATAACATGAGATGGGAATATCCAACTCCTTCCCATTATAATCCTGAGACCCTTCCGATAGCAAACATGTGATATCTCAATGCTTATACCAAACCTGAGATCCTTCCTATAACATGGGATGTGATATCCAACTCCTTCCCATTCCAATCCTGAGACACTTCCTATAGCATGAGATGTGATATCTCACTGTTTATACCAAACCTGAGACCCTTCCTATAGCATGAGATGTGATATCCAAGTCCTTCCCATTCCAATCCTGAGACACTTCCTATAGCATGAGATTTGATATCTCAATGCTTCTAATACCAAACCTGAGACCCTTCCTATGGCATGAGATGTCATATACAGATCCTTCCCATTCCAATCCTGAGACCCTTCCTATAGCATGAGATGTGATATCTCAATGCTTATACCAAACCTAAAACCCTTCCTATAGCATGAGATGTGATATCCAACTCCTTCCCATTCCAATCCTGAGACCCTTCCTATAGCATGAGATGTGATATCCAATGGCTCTAATATCAAACCTGAGATCCTTCCTCTAACATTAAATGTGATATCCAACTCCTTCCCTTTCCAAACCTGAGAGCCTACCTATAGCATGAGATGTGATATCCAAGTCCTTCCATTCCAATCCTTAGACCCTTCCTACAGCATGCAATATGATATCTCAATGATTCTAATAACAAACCTGAGACCCGTCCTATAACATGAGATATGATATCCAACTCCTTCCCATTCCAATCCTGAGACACTTCCGATAGCAGAGATGTGATATCTCAATGCTTCTAATACCAAACCTGAGACCAGTCCTATAACATGAGATGTGATATCCAAATCCTTCCCCTTCCAAACCTGAGACCCTCCCTTTAGCATGAGATGTGATATCTAACTCCTTCCCATTCCATTCCTGAGACCCTTCTGATAGCATGAGATGTGATATCTCAATGCCTCTAATACCAAACCTGAGATCCTACCTCTAACATGAAATGAGATATCCAACTCTTTCCCCTTCCAAACCTGAGAGCCTTCCTATAGCATGAGATGTGATATCCAAGTCCTTCCCATTCCAATACTGAGACCCTTCCTATAGCTTGAGATGTGATATCCAACTCCTTCCCATTCCAATTCTGAGACCCTTCCTATAGCATGAGATGTGATATCTCAATGCTTATACCAAACCTGAGAGCCTACCTATAGCATGAGATGTGATATCCAAGTCCATCCCATTCCAATCCTTAGACCCTTCCTACAGCATGCGATGTGAATATCTCAATGATTCTAATACCAAACCAGAGACTCTTCCTATAACATGAGATGGGATATCCAACTCCTTCCCATTCCAATTCTGAGACCCTTCCTATACTATGAGACTTGATATCTCAATGCTTCTAATACCAAACCTGAGACCCGTAATATAACATGAGATGTGATATCCAAATCCTTCCCCTTCCAAACCTTAGACCCTTCCTTTATCATGAGATGTGATATCCAACTCCTTCCCATTCCAATCCTGAGACCCTTCCGATATCATGAGATGTGATATCTCAAAGCTTCTAATATCAAACTTGAGACCCTCCCTATAGCATGAGATGTGATATCCAAGTCCTTCCCATTCCAATCCTGAGACCCTTCCTATAGCATGAGATGTGATATCTCAATGCTTCTAATACCAAACCTGAGACCGTTCCTATAACATGAGATGGGAATATCCAACTCCTTCCCATTCCAATCTTGAGACCCTTCCGATAGCAGAGATGTGATATCTCAATGCTTATACCACACCTGAGATCCTTCCTATAACATGAGATGTGATATCCAACTCCTTCCCATTCCAATCCTGAGACACTTCCTATAGCATGAGATGTGATATCTCACTGCTTATACCAAACCTGATACCCTTCCCATAGCAGGAGATGTGATATCCAACTCCTTTCCATTCCAATCCTCAGACCCTTCCTATAGCATGAGATGTGATATCTCAATGCTTCTAATGTCAAACTTGAGACCCTACCTATAGCATGAGATGTGATATCCAAGTCCTTCCCATTCCTATCCTGAGACACTTCCTATAGCATGAGATGTGATATCTCAATGCTTCTAATACCAAACCTGAGACTCTTCCTATAACATGAGATGGGATATCCAACTCCTTCCAATTCCAATCCTGAGACCCTTTTGATAGCAGAGATGTGATATCTCAATGTTTATACCAAACCTGAGACCCTTCCTACGGCATGAGATGTCATATTCAACTCCTTCCCATTCCAATCCTGAGACCCTTCCTATAGCATGAGATTTGATATCCAACTCCTTCCCATTCCAATCCTGAGACCCTTCCTATAGCATGAGATGTGATGTCTCAATGCTTCTAATACCAAACCTGAGATCCTTCCTATAACATGAGATGTGATATCCAACTCCTTCCATTCCAATCCTGAGACCCTTCCTATAGCATGAGATGTGATATCTCAATGCTTATACCAAACCTGAGACCCTTCCTATAGCATGAGATGTGATATCCAACTCCTTCCCATTCCAATCCTGAGACCCTTCCTATAGCCTGAGATGTGATATCCAATTCCTTCCCATTCCAATCCTGAGACCCTTCCTATAGCATGAGATGTGATATCTCAATGCTTATACCAAACCTGAGAGCCTACCTATAATATGAGATGTGATATCCAAGTCCATCCCATTCCAATCCTTAGACCCTTCCTACAGCATGCGATGTGATATCTCAATGATTCTAATACCAAACCAGAGACTCTTCCTATAACATGAGATGGGATATCCAACTCCTTCCCATTCCAATCCTGAGCCGCTTCCGATAGCAGAGATGTGATATCTCAATGCTTATACCAAACCTGAGACCCTTCCTATAACATGAGATGTGATATCCAACTCCTTCCCGTTCCAAACCTGAGACACTAACTATAGCATATGTGATATCCAACTCCTTCCCATTCCAAACATGAGACCCTTCCTATAGCAAGAAAGTAATATCCAACTCCTACCCATTCCAATCCTGAGACCCTTCCTATAGCAAGAGATGTGATATCCAAATCCTTCCCATTCCAATCCTGAGACCCTTCCTATAACATGAGATGTGATATCCAACTCCTTCCCATTCCAACCTGAGACACTTCCTATAGCATGAGAAGGGATATCCAACTCCTTCCCAATCCAATCCTGAGACCCTTCCGATAGCAGAGATGTGATATCTCAATGCTTATACCAAACCTGAGACCCTTCCTATGGCATGAGATGTGATATCCAACTCCTTGCCATTCAAATCCTGAGACCCTTCCTATAGCATGAGAAGGGATATCCAACTCCTTCCCAATCCAATCCTGAGACCCTTCCGATAGCAGCGACGTGATATCTCAATGCTTCTACCAAACCTGATACCCTTCCTTTAGCATGAGATGTGATATCCAAATCCTTCACATTCCAATCCTGAGACCCTTCCTATAGCATGAGATGTGATATCTCAATGCTTCTAATACCAAACCTGAGATCCTTCCTCTAACATGAAATGTGATATCCAACTCCTTCCCTTTCCAAACCTAAGAGCCTATCTATAGCATGAGATGTGATATCCAAGTCCTTCACATTCCAACCCTTAGACCCTTCCTACAGCATGCAATATGATATCTCAATGATTCTAATAACAAACCTGAGACCCGTCCTATAACATGAGATGGGATATCCAACTCCTTCCCATTCCAATCCTGAGACCCTTCCTATAGCATGAGATATGATATCTCAATACTTCTAATACCAAACGTGAGATCCTTCCGATAACATGAGATGTGATATCCAAATCCTTCCCCTTCCAAACCTGAGACCCTCCCTTTAGCATGAAATGTGATATCCAACTCCTTCCTATTCCAATCCTGAGACTCTTCTGATAGCATGAGATGTGATATCTCAATGCTTCTAATACCAAACCTGCGATCCTTCCGATAGCATGAGATGTGATATCTCAATGCTTCTAATACCAAACCTGAGATCCTTCCTATAACATGAGATGTGATATCCAAATCCTTCCCCTTCCAAACCTGAGACCCTCCCTTTAGCATGAGATGTGATATCTAACTCCTTCCCATTCCATTCCTGAGACCCTTCTGATAGCATGAGATGTGATATCTCAATGCCTCTAATACCAAACCTGAGATCCTACCTCTAACATGAAATGAGATATCCAACTCTTTCCCCTTCCAAACCTGAGAGCCTTCCTATAGCATGAGATGTGATATCCAAGTCCTTCCCATTCCAATACTGAGACCCTTCCTATAGCTTGAGATGTGATATCCAACTCCTTCCCATTCCAATTCTGAGACCCTTCCTATAGCATGAGATGTGATATCTCAATGCTTATACCAAACCTGAGAGCCTACCTATAGCATGAGATGTGATATCCAAGTCCATCCCATTCCAATCCTTAGACCCTTACTACAGCATGCGATGTGAATATCTCAATGATTCTAATACCAAACCAGAGACTCTTCCTATAACATGAGATGGGATATCCAACTCCTTCCCATTCCAATTATGAGACCCTTCCTATACTATGAGACTTGATATCTCAATGCTTCTAATACCAAACCTGAGACCCGTAATATAACATGAGATGTGATATCCAAATCCTTCCCCTTCCAAACCTTAGACCCTTGCTTTATCATGAGATGTGATATCCAACTCCTTCCCATTCCAATCCTGAGACCCTTCCGATATCATGAGATGTGATATCTCAAAGCTTCTAATATCAAACTTGAGACCCTCCCTATAGCATGAGATGTGATATCCAAGTCCTTCCCATTCCAATCCTGAGACCCTTCCTATAGCATGAGATGTGATATCTCAATGCTTCTAATACCAAACCTGAGACCCTTCCTATAACATGAGATGGGAATATCCAACTCCTTCCCATTCCAATCTTGAGACCCTTCCGATAGCAGAGATGTGATATCTCAATGCTTATACCACACCTGAGATCCTTCCTATAGCATGAGATGTGATATCCAACTCCTTCCCATTCCAATCCTGAGACACTTCCTATAGCATGAGATGTGATATCTCACTGCTTATACCAAACCTGAGACCCTTCCCATAGCAGGAGATGTGATATCCAACTCCTTCCCATTCCAATCCTCAGACCCTTCCTATAGCATGAGATGTGATATCTCAATGCTTCTAATGTCAAACTTGAGACCCTACCTATAGCATGAGATGTGATATCCAAGTCCTTCCCATTCCAATCCTGAGACACTTCCTATAGCATGAGATGTGATATCTCAATGCTTCTAATACCAAACCTGAGACTCTTCCTATAACATGAGATGGGATATCCAACTCCTTCCAATTCCAATCCTGAGACCCTTTTGATAGCAGAGATGTGATATCTCAATGTTTATACTAAACCTGAGACCCTTCCTACGGCATGAGATGTCATATTCAACTCCTTCCCATTCCAATCCTGAGACCCTTCCTATAGCATGAGATGTGATGTCTCAATGCTTCTAATACCAAACCTGAGATCCTTCCTATAACATGAGATGTGATATCCAACTCCTTCCATTCCAATCCTGAGACCCTTCCTATAGCATGAGATGTGATATCTCAATGCTTATACCAAACCTGAGACCCTTCCTATAGCATGAGATGTGATATCCAACTCCTTCCCATTCCAATCCTGAGACCCTTCCTATAGCATGAGATGTGATATCTCAATGCCTCTAATACCAAACCTGAGATCCTTCCTATAACATGAGATGTGATATCCAACTCCTTCCATTCCAATCCTGAGACCCTTCCTATAGCATGAGATGTGATATCTCAATGCTTATACCAAACCTGAGATCCTTCCTCTAACATGAAATGTGATATCCAACTCCTTCCCTTTCCAAACCTAAGAGCCTATCTATAGCATGAGATGTGATATCCAAGTCCTTCACATTCCAACCCTTAGACCCTTCCTACAGCATGCAATATGATATCTCAATGATTCTAATAACAAACCTGAGACCCGTCCTATAACATGAGATGGGATATCCAACTCCTTCCCATTCCAATCCTGAGACACTTCCGATAGCAGAGATGTGATATCTCAATGCTTATACCAAACCTGAGACCCTTCCTATAACATGAGATGTGATATCCAAATCCTTCTCGTTCCAAACCTGAGACCCTTCCTTTAGCATGAGATGTGATATCCAGCTCCTTCCCATTCCAATCCTGAGACACTTCCGATAGCATGAGATGTGATATCTCAATGCTTCTAATATCAAAACTGAGACCCTCCCTATAGCATGATATGTGATATCTAAGTCCTTCCCATTCCAATCCTGAGACCCTCCCTATAGCATGAGATGTGATATCCAACTCCTTCCCATTCCAATCCTGAGACCCTTCCTATAGCATGAGATATGATATCTCAATACTTCTAATACCAAACGTGAGATCCTTCCGATAACATGAGATGTGATATCCAAATCCTTCCCCTTCCAAACCTGAGACCCTCCCTTTAGCATGAAATGTGATATCCAACTCCTTCCTATTCCAATCCTGAGACTCTTCTGATAGCATGAGATGTGATATCTCAATGCTTCTAATACCAAACCTGAGATCCTTCCGATAGCATGAGATGTGATATCTCAATGCTTCTAATACCAAACCTGAGATCCTTCCTATAACATGAGATGTGATATCCAAATCCTTCCCCTTCCAAACCTGAGACCCTCCCTTTAGCATGAGATGTGATATCTAACTCCTTCCCATTCCATTCCTGAGACCCTTCTGATAGCATGAGATGTGATATCTCAATGCCTCTAATACCAAACCTGAGATCCTACCTCTAACATGAAATGAGATATCCAACTCTTTCCCCTTCCAAACCTGAGAGCCTTCCTATAGCATGAGATGTGATATCCAAGTCCTTCCCATTCCAATACTGAGACCCTTCCTATAGCTTGAGATGTGATATCCAACTCCTTCCCATTCCAATTCTGAGACCCTTCCTATAGCATGAGATGTGATATCTCAATGCTTATACCAAACCTGAGAGCCTACCTATAGCATGAGATGTGATATCCAAGTCCATCCCATTCCAATCCTTAGACCCTTCCTACAGCATGCGATGTGAATATCTCAATGATTCTAATACCAAACCAGAGACTCTTCCTATAACATGAGATGGGATATCCAACTCCTTCCCATTCCAATTCTGAGACCCTTCCTATACTATGAGACTTGATATCTCAATGCTTCTAATACCAAACCTGAGACCCGTAATATAACATGAGATGTGATATCCAAATCCTTCCCCTTCCAAACCTTAGACCCTTCCTTTATCATGAGATGTGATATCCAACTCCTTCCCATTCCAATCCTCAGACCCTTCCGATATCATGAGATGTGATATCTCAAAGCTTCTAATATCAAACTTGAGACCCTCCCTATAGCATGAGATGTGATATCCAAGTCCTTCCCATTCCAATCCTGAGACCCTTCCTATAGCATGAGATGTGATATCTCAATGCTTCTAATACCAAACCTGAGACCGTTCCTATAACATGAGATGGGAATATCCAACTCCTTCCCATTCCAATCTTGAGACCCTTCCGATAGCAGAGATGTGATATCTCAATGCTTATACCACACCTGAGATCCTTCCTATAACATGAGATGTGATATCCAACTCCTTCCCATTCCAATCCTGAGACACTTCCTATAGCATGAGATGTGATATCTCACTGCTTATACCAAACCTGATACCCTTCCCATAGCAGGAGATGTGATATCCAACTCCTTTCCATTCCAATCCTCAGACCCTTCCTATAGCATGAGATGTGATATCTCAATGCTTCTAATGTCAAACTTGAGACCCTACCTATAGCATGAGATGTGATATCCAAGTCCTTCCCATTCCAATCCTGAGACACTTCCTATAGCATGAGATGTGATATCTCAATGCTTCTAATACCAAACCTGAGACTCTTCCTATAACATGAGATGGGATATCCAACTCCTTCCAATTCCAATCCTGAGACCCTTTTGATAGCAGAGATGTGATATCTCAATGTTTATACCAAACCTGAGACCCTTCCTACGGCATGAGATGTCATATTCAACTCCTTCCCATTCCAATCCTGAGACCCTTCCTATAGCATGAGATTTGATATCCAACTCCTTCCCATTCCAATCCTGAGACCCTTCCTATAGCATGAGATGTGATGTCTCAATGCTTCTAATACCAAACCTGAGATCCTTCCTATAACATGAGATGTGATATCCAACTCCTTCCATTCCAATCCTGAGACCCTTCCTATAGCATGAGATGTGATATCTCAATGCTTATACCAAACCTGAGACCCTTCCTATAGCATGAGATGTGATATCCAACTCCTTCCCATTCCAATCCTGAGACCCTTCCTATAGCCTGAGATGTGATATCCAATTCCTTCCCATTCCAATCCTGAGACCCTTCCTATAGCATGAGATGTGATATCTCAATGCTTATACCAAACCTGAGAGCCTACCTATAATATGAGATGTGATATCCAAGTCCATCCCATTCCAATCCTTAGACCCTTCCTACAGCATGCGATGTGATATCTCAATGATTCTAATACCAAACCAGAGACTCTTCCTATAACATGAGATGGGATATCCAACTCCTTCCCATTCCAATCCTGAGCCGCTTCCGATAGCAGAGATGTGATATCTCAATGCTTATACCAAACCTGAGACCCTTCCTATAACATGAGATGTGATATCCAACTCCTTCCCGTTCCAAACCTGAGACACTAACTATAGCATATGTGATATCCAACTCCTTCCCATTCCAAACATGAGACCCTTCCTATAGCAAGAAAGTAATATCCAACTCCTACCCATTCCAATCCTGAGACCCTTCCTATAGCAAGAGATGTGATATCCAAATCCTTCCCATTCCAATCCTGAGACCCTTCCTATAACATGAGATGTGATATCCAACTCCTTCCCATTCCAACCTGAGACACTTCCTATAGCATGAGAAGGGATATCCAACTCCTTCCCAATCCAATCCTGAGACCCTTCCGATAGCAGAGATGTGATATCTCAATGCTTATACCAAACCTGAGACCCTTCCTATGGCATGAGATGTGATATCCAACTCCTTGCCATTCAAATCCTGAGACCCTTCCTATAGCATGAGAAGGGATATCCAACTCCTTCCCAATCCAATCCTGAGACCCTTCCGATAGCAGCGACGTGATATCTCAATGCTTCTACCAAACCTGAGACCCTTCCTTTAGCATGAGATGTGATATCCAAATCCTTCACATTCCAATCCTGAGACCCTTCCTATAGCATGAGATGTGATATCTCAATGCTTCTAATACCAAACCTGAGATCCTTCCTCTAACATGAAATGTGATATCCAACTCCTTCCCTTTCCAAACCTAAGAGCCTATCTATAGCATGAGATGTGATATCCAAGTCCTTCACATTCCAACCCTTAGACCCTTCCTACAGCATGCAATATGATATCTCAATGATTCTAATAACAAACCTGAGACCCGTCCTATAACATGAGATGGGATATCCAACTCCTTCCCATTCCAATCCTGAGACACTTCCGATAGCAGAGATGTGATATCTCAATGCTTATACCAAACCTGAGACCCTTCCTATAACATGAGATGTGATATCCAAATCCTTCTCGTTCCAAACCTGAGACCCTTCCTTTAGCATGAGATGTGATATCCAGCTCCTTCCCATTCCAATCCTGAGACACTTCCGATAGCATGAGATGTGATATCTCAATGCTTCTAATATCAAAACTGAGACCCTCCCTATAGCATGATATGTGATATCTAAGTCCTTCCCATTCCAATCCTGAGACCCTCCCTATAGCATGAGATGTGATATCCAACTCCTTCCCATTCCAATCCTGAGACCGTTCCTATAGCATGAGATATGATATCTCAATACTTCTAATACCAAACGTGAGATCCATCCGATAACATGAGATGTGATATCCAAATCCTTCCCCTTCCAAACCTGAGACCCTCCCTTTAGCATGAAATGTGATATCCAACTCCTTCCTATTCCAATCCTGAGACTCTTCTGATAGCATGAGATGTGATATCTCAATGCTTCTAATACCAAACCTGCGATCCTTCCGATAGCATGAGATGTGATATCTCAATGCTTCTAATACCAAACCTGAGATCCTTCCTATAACATGAGATGTGATATCCAAATCCTTCCCCTTCCAAACCTGAGACCCTCCCTTTAGCATGAGATGTGATATCTAACTCCTTCCCATTCCATTCCTGAGACCCTTCTGATAGCATGAGATGTGATATCTCAATGCCTCTAATACCAAACCTGAGATCCTACCTCTAACATGAAATGAGATATCCAACTCTTTCCCCTTCCAAACCTGAGAGCCTTCCTATAGCATGAGATGTGATATCCAAGTCCTTCCCATTCCAATACTGAGACCCTTCCTATAGCTTGAGATGTGATATCCAACTCCTTCCCATTCCAATTCTGAGACCCTTCCTATAGCATGAGATGTGATATCTCAATGCTTATACCAAACCTGAGAGCCTACCTATAGCATGAGATGTGATATCCAAGTCCATCCCATTCCAATCCTTAGACCCTTACTACAGCATGCGATGTGAATATCTCAATGATTCTAATACCAAACCAGAGACTCTTCCTATAACATGAGATGGGATATCCAACTCCTTCCCATTCCAATTATGAGACCCTTCCTATACTATGAGACTTGATATCTCAATGCTTCTAATACCAAACCTGAGACCCGTAATATAACATGAGATGTGATATCCAAATCCTTCCCCTTCCAAACCTTAGACCCTTGCTTTATCATGAGATGTGATATCCAACTCCTTCCCATTCCAATCCTGAGACCCTTCCGATATCATGAGATGTGATATCTCAAAGCTTCTAATATCAAACTTGAGACCCTCCCTATAGCATGAGATGTGATATCCAAGTCCTTCCCATTCCAATCCTGAGACCCTTCCTATAGCATGAGATGTGATATCTCAATGCTTCTAATACCAAACCTGAGACCCTTCCTATAACATGAGATGGGAATATCCAACTCCTTCCCATTCCAATCTTGAGACCCTTCCGATAGCAGAGATGTGATATCTCAATGCTCATACCACACCTGAGATCCTTCCTATAACATGAGATGTGATATCCAACTCCTTACCATTCCAATCCTGAGACACTTCCTATAGCATGAGATGTGATATCTCACTGCTTATACCAAACCTGAGACCCTTCCCATAGCAGGAGATGTGATATCCAACTCCTTCCCATTCCAATCCTCAGACCCTTCCTATAGCATGAGATGTGATATCTCAATGCTTCTAATGTCAAACTTGAGACCCTACCTATAGCATGAGATGTGATATCCAAGTCCTTCCCATTCCAATCCTGAGACACTTCCTATAGCATGAGATGTGATATCTCAATGCTTCTAATACCAAACCTGAGACTCTTCCTATAACATGAGATGGGATATCCAACTCCTTCCAATTCCAATCCTGAGACCCTTTTGATAGCAGAGATGTGATATCTCAATGTTTATACTAAACCTGAGACCCTTCCTACGGCATGAGATGTCATATTCAACTCCTTCCCATTCCAATCCTGAGACCCTTCCTATAGCATGAGATGTGATGTCTCAATGCTTCTAATACCAAACCTGAGATCCTTCCTATAACATGAGATGTGATATCCAACTCCTTCCATTCCAATCCTGAGACCCTTCCTATAGCATGAGATGTGATATCTCAATGCTTATACCAAACCTGAGACCCTTCCTATAGCATGAGATGTGATATCCAACTCCTTCCCATTCCAATCCTGAGACCCTTCCTATAGCATGAGATGTGATATCTCAATGCCTCTAATACCAAACCTGAGACCCTTCCTATAACATGAGATGTGATATCCAAATCCTTCTCGTTCCAAACCTGAGACCCTTCCTTTAGCATGAGATGTGATATCCAGCTCCTTCCCATTCCAATCCTGAGACACTTCCGATAGCATGAGATGTGATATCTCAATGCTTCTAATATCAAAACTGAGACCCTCCCTATAGCATGATATGTGATATCTAAGTCCTTCCCATTCCAATCCTGAGACACTTCCTATAGCATGAGATGTGATATCTCAATGCTTCTAATACCAAACCTGAGACTCTTCCTATAACATGAGATGGGATATCCAACTCCTTCCAATTCCAATCCTGAGACCCTTTTGATAGCAGAGATGTGATATCTCAATGTTTATACCAAACCTGAGACCCTTCCTACGGCATGAGATGTCATATTCAACTCCTTCCCATTCCAATCCTGAGACCCTTCCTATAGCATGAGATTTGATATCCAACTCCTTCCCATTCCAATCCTGAGACCCTTCCTATAGCATGAGATGTGATGTCTCAATGCTTCTAATACCAAACCTGAGATCCTTCCTATAACATGAGATGTGATATCCAACTCCTTCCATTCCAATCCTGAGACGTTTCCTATAGCATGAGATGTGATATCTCAATGCTTATACCAAACCTGAGACCCTTCCTATAGCATGAGATGTGATATCCAACTCCTTCCCATTCCAATCCTGAGACCCTTCCTATAGCCTGAGATGTGATATCCAATTCCTTCCCATTCCAATCCTGAGACCCTTCCTATAGCATGAGATGTGATATCTCAATGCTTATACCAAACCTGAGAGCCTACCTATAACATGAGATGTGATATCCAAGTCCATCCCATTCCAATCCTTAGACCCTTCCTACAGCATGCGATGTGATATCTCAATGATTCTAATACCAAACCAGAGACTCTTCCTATAACATGAGATGGGATATCCAACTCCTTCCCATTCCAATCCTGAGCCGCTTCCGATAGCAGAGATGTGATATCTCAATGCTTATACCAAACCTGAGACCCTTCCTATAACATGAGATGTGATATCCAACTCCTTCCCGTTCCAAACCTGAGACACTAACTATAGCATATGTGATATCCAACTCCTTCCCATTCCAAACATGAGACCCTTCCTATAGCAAGAAAGTAATATCCAACTCCTACCCATTCCAATCCTGAGACCCTTCCTATAGCAAGAGATGTGATATCCAAATCCTTCCCATTCCAATCCTGAGACCCTTCCTATAACATGAGATGTGATATCCAACTCCTTCCCATTCCAACCTGAGACACTTCCTATAGCATGAGAAGGGATATCCAACTCCTTCCCAATCCAATCCTGAGACCCTTCCGATAGCAGAGATGTGATATCTCAATGCTTATACCAAACCTGAGACCCTTCCTATGGCATGAGATGTGATATCCAACTCCTTGCCATTCAAATCCTGAGACCCTTCCTATAGCATGAGAAGGGATATCCAACTCCTTCCCAATCCAATCCTGAGACCCTTCCGATAGCAGCGACGTGATATCTCAATGCTTCTACCAAACCTGAGACCCTTCCTTTAGCATGAGATGTGATATCCAAATCCTTCACATTCCAATCCTGAGACCCTTCCTATAGCATGAGATGTGATATCTCAATGCTTCTAATACCAAACCTGAGATCCTTCCTATAACATGAGATGTGATATCCAATTCCTTCCCATTCCAAACCTGAGACCCTTCCTATTGGATGAGATGTGATATCCAACTCCTTCCTATTCCAACCCTGACACCCTTCCTATAGCATGAGATGTGATGTCTCAATGCTTCTAATACCAAACCTGAGATCCTTCCTATAACATGAGATGTGATATCCAACTCCTTCCATTCCAATCCTGAGACCCGTCCTATAGCATGAGATGTGATATCTCAATGCTTATACCAAACCTGAGACCCTTCCTATAGCATGAGATGTCATATCCAACTGCTTCCCATTCCAATCCTGAGACCCTTCCTATAGCATGAGATGTGATATCTCAATGCTTCTAATACCAAACCTGAGATCCTTCCTCTAACATGAAATGTGATATCCAACTCCTTCCCTTTCCAAACCTAAGAGCCTATCTATAGCATGAGATGTGATATCCAAGCCCTTCACATTCCAACCCTTAGACCCTTCCTACAGCATGCAATATGATATCTCAATGATTCTAATAACAAACCTGAGACCCGTCCTATAACATGAGATGGGATATCCAACTCCTTCCCATTCCAATCCTGAGACACTTCCGATAGCAGAGATGTGATATCTCAATGCTTATACCAAACCTGAGACCCTTCCTATAACATGAGATGTGATATCCAAATCCTTCTCGTTCCAAACCTGAGACCCTTCCTTTAGCATGAGATGTGATATCCAGCTCCTTCCCATTCCAATCCTGAGACACTTCCGATAGCATGAGATGTGATATCTCAATGCTTCTAATATCAAAACTGAGACCCTCCCTATAGCATGATATGTGATATCTAAGTCCTTCCCATTCCAATCCTGAGACCCTCCCTATAGCATGAGATGTGATATCCAACTCCTTCCCATTCCAATCCTGAGACCCTTCCTATAGCATGAGATATGATATCTCAATACTTCTAATACCAAACGTGAGATCCTTCCGATAACATGAGATGTGATATCCAAATCCTTCCCCTTCCAAACCTGAGACCCTCCCTTTAGCATGAAATGTGATATCCAACTCCTTCCTATTCCAATCCTGAGACTCTTCTGATAGCATGAGATGTGATATCTCAATGCTTCTAATACCAAACCTGAGATCCTTCCGATAGCATGAGATGTGATATCTCAATGCTTCTAATACCAAACCTGAGATCCTTCCTATAACATGAGATGTGATATCCAAATCCTTCTCCTTCCAAACCTGAGACCCTCCCTTTAGCATGAGATGTGATATCTAACTCCTTCCCATTCCATTCCTGAGACCCTTCTGATAGCATGAGATGTGATATCTCAATGCCTCTAATACCAAACCTGAGATCCTACCTCTAACATGAAATGAGATATCCAACTCTTTCCCCTTCCAAACCTGAGAGCCTTCCTATAGCATGAGATGTGATATCCAAGTCCTTCCCATTCCAATACTGAGACCCTTCCTATAGCTTGAGATGTGATATCCAACTCCTTCCCATTCCAATTCTGAGACCCTTCCTATAGCATGAGATGTGATATCTCAATGCTTATACCAAACCTGAGAGCCTACCTATAGCATGAGATGTGATATCCAAGTCCATCCCATTCCAATCCTTAGACCCTTCCTACAGCATGCGATGTGAATATCTCAATGATTCTAATACCAAACCAGAGACTCTTCCTATAACATGAGATGGGATATCCAACTCCTTCCCATTCCAATTCTGAGACCCTTCCTATACTATGAGACTTGATATCTCAATGCTTCTAATACCAAACCTGAGACCCGTAATATAACATGAGATGTGATATCCAAATCCTTCCCCTTCCAAACCTTAGACCCTTCCTTTATCATGAGATGTGATATCCAACTCCTTCCCATTCCAATCCTGAGACCCTTCCGATATCATGAGATGTGATATCTCAAAGCTTCTAATATCAAACTTGAGACCCTCCCTATAGCATGAGATGTGATATCCAAGTCCTTCCCATTCCAATCCTGAGACCCTTCCTATAGCATGAGATGTGATATCTCAATGCTTCTAATACCAAACCTGAGACCGTTCCTATAACATGAGATGGGAATATCCAACTCCTTCCCATTCCAATCTTGAGACCCTTCCGATAGCAGAGATGTGATATCTCAATGCTTATACCACACCTGAGATCCTTCCTATAACATGAGATGTGATATCCAACTCCTTCCCATTCCAATCCTGAGACACTTCCTATAGCATGAGATGTGATATCTCACTGCTTATACCAAACCTGATACCCTTCCCATAGCAGGAGATGTGATATCCAACTCCTTCCCATTCCAATCCTCAGACCCTTCCTATAGCATGAGATGTGATATCTCAATGCTTCTAATGTCAAACTTGAGACCCTACCTATAGCATGAGATGTGATATCCAAGTCCTTCCCATTCCAATCCTGAGACACTTCCTATAGCATGAGATGTGATATCTCAATGCTTCTAATACCAAACCTGAGACTCTTCCTATAACATGAGATGGGATATCCAACTCCTTCCCATTCCAATCCTGAGACACTTCCGATAGCAGAGATGTGATATCTCAATGCTTATACCAAACCTGAGACCCTTCCTATAACATGAGATGTGATATCCAAATCCTTCTCGTTCCAAACCTGAGACCCTTCCTTTAGCATGAGATGTGATATCCAGCTCCTTCCCATTCCAATCCTGAGACACTTCCAATAGCATGAGATGTGATATCTCAATGCTTCTAATATCAAAACTGAGACCCTCCCTATAGCATGATATGTGATATCTAAGTCCTTCCCATTCCAATCCTGAGACCCTCCCTATAGCATGAGATGTGATATCCAACTCCTTCCCATTCCAATCCTGAGACCCTTCCTATAGCATGAGATATGATATCTCAATACTTCTAATACCAAACGTGAGATCCTTCCGATAACATGAGATGTGATATCCAAATCCTTCCCCTTCCAAACCTGAGACCCTCCCTTTAGCATGAAATGTGATATCCAACTCCTTCCTATTCCAATCCTGAGACTCTTCTGATAGCATGAGATGTGATATCTCAATGCTTCTAATACCAAACCTGAGATCCTTCCGATAGCATGAGATGTGATATCTCAATGCTTCTAATACCAAACCTGAGATCCTTCCTATAACATGAGATGTGATATCCAAATCCTTCTCCTTCCAAACCTGAGACCCTCCCTTTAGCATGAGATGTGATATCTAACTCCTTCCCATTCCATTCCTGAGACCCTTCTGATAGCATGAGATGTG
The DNA here is from genome assembly GCF_040938575.1 of Ambystoma mexicanum. Taxonomy (NCBI): domain Eukaryota; kingdom Metazoa; phylum Chordata; class Amphibia; order Caudata; family Ambystomatidae; genus Ambystoma; species Ambystoma mexicanum. The sequence continues at coordinate 5,545,042 of NC_090922.1, read as the reverse complement.
ATATCTCAATGCCTCTAATACCAAACCTGAGATCCTACCTCTAACATGAAATGAGATATCCAACTCTTTCCCCTTCCAAACCTGAGAGCCTTCCTATAGCATGAGATGTGATATCCAAGTCCTTCCCATTCCAATACTGAGACCCTTCCTATAGCTTGAGATGTGATATCCAACTCCTTCCCATTCCAATTCTGAGACCCTTCCTATAGCATGAGATGTGATATCTCAATGCTTATACCAAACCTGAGAGCCTACCTATAGCATGAGATGTGATATCCAAGTCCATCCCATTCCAATCCTTAGACCCTTCCTACAGCATGCGATGTGAATATCTCAATGATTCTAATACCAAACCAGAGACTCTTCCTATAACATGAGATGGGATATCCAACTCCTTCCCATTCCAATTCTGAGACCCTTCCTATACTATGAGACTTGATATCTCAATGCTTCTAATACCAAACCTGAGACCCGTAATATAACATGAGATGTGATATCCAAATCCTTCCCCTTCCAAACCTTAGACCCTTCCTTTATCATGAGATGTGATATCCAACTCCTTCCCATTCCAATCCTGAGACCCTTCCGATATCATGAGATGTGATATCTCAAAGCTTCTAATATCAAACTTGAGACCCTCCCTATAGCATGAGATGTGATATCCAAGTCCTTCCCATTCCAATCCTGAGACCCTTCCTATAGCATGAGATGTGATATCTCAATGCTTCTAATACCAAACCTGAGACCGTTCCTATAACATGAGATGGGAATATCCAACTCCTTCCCATTCCAATCTTGAGACCCTTCCGATAGCAGAGATGTGATATCTCAATGCTTATACCACACCTGAGATCCTTCCTATAACATGAGATGTGATATCCAACTCCTTCCCATTCCAATCCTGAGACACTTCCTATAGCATGAGATGTGATATCTCACTGCTTATACCAAACCTGATACCCTTCCCATAGCAGGAGATGTGATATCCAACTCCTTCCCATTCCAATCCTCAGACCCTTCCTATAGCATGAGATGTGATATCTCAATGCTTCTAATGTCAAACTTGAGACCCTACCTATAGCATGAGATGTGATATCCAAGTCCTTCCCATTCCAATCCTGAGACACTTCCTATAGCATGAGATGTGATATCTCAATGCTTCTAATACCAAACCTGAGACTCTTCCTATAACATGAGATGGGATATCCAACTCCTTCCAATTCCAATCCTGAGACCCTTTTGATAGCAGAGATGTGATATCTCAATGTTTATACCAAACCTGAGACCCTTCCTACGGCATGAGATGTCATATTCAACTCCTTCCCATTCCAATCCTGAGACCCTTCCTATAGCATGAGATTTGATATCCAACTCCTTCCCATTCCAATCCTGAGACCCTTCCTATAGCATGAGATGTGATGTCTCAATGCTTCTAATACCAAACCTGAGATCCTTCCTATAACATGAGATGTGATATCCAACTCCTTCCATTCCAATCCTGAGACCCTTCCTATAGCATGAGATGTGATATCTCAATGCTTATACCAAACCTGAGACCCTTCCTATAGCATGAGATGTGATATCCAACTCCTTCCCATTCCAATCCTGAGACCCTTCCTATAGCCTGAGATGTGATATCCAATTCCTTCCCATTCCAATCCTGAGACCCTTCCTATAGCATGAGATGTGATATCTCAATGCTTATACCAAACCTGAGAGCCTACCTATAATATGAGATGTGATATTCAAGTCCATCCCATTCCAATCCTTAGACCCTTCCTACAGCATGCAATGTGATATCTCAATGATTCTAATACCAAACCAGAGACTCTTCCTATAACATGAGATGGGATATCCAACTCCTTCCCATTCCAATCCTGAGCCGCTTCCGATAGCAGAGATGTGATATCTCAATGCTTATACCAAACCTGAGACCCTTCCTATAACATGAGATGTGATATCCAACTCCTTCCCGTTCCAAACCTGAGACACTAACTATAGCATATGTGATATCCAACTCCTTCCCATTCCAAACATGAGACCCTTCCTATAGCAAGAAAGTAATATCCAACTCCTACCCATTCCAATCCTGAGACCCTTCCTATAGCAAGAGATGTGATATCCAAATCCTTCCCATTCCAATCCTGAGACCCTTCCTATAACATGAGATGTGATATCCAACTCCTTCCCATTCCAACCTGAGACACTTCCTATAGCATGAGAAGGGATATCCAACTCCTTCCCAATCCAATCCTGAGACCCTTCCGATAGCAGAGATGTGATATCTCAATGCTTATACCAAACCTGAGACCCTTCCTATGGCATGAGATGTGATATCCAACTCCTTGCCATTCAAATCCTGAGACCCTTCCTATAGCATGAGAAGGGATATCCAACTCCTTCCCAATCCAATCCTGAGACCCTTCCGATAGCAGCGACGTGATATCTCAATGCTTCTACCAAACCTGAGACCCTTCCTTTAGCATGAGATGTGATATCCAAATCCTTCACATTCCAATCCTGAGACCCTTCCTATAGCATGAGATGTGATATCTCAATGCTTCTAATACCAAACCTGAGATCCTTCCTCTAACATGAAATGTGATATCCAACTCCTTCCCTTTCCAAACCTAAGAGCCTATCTATAGCATGAGATGTGATATCCAAGTCCTTCACATTCCAACCCTTAGACCCTTCCTACAGCATGCAATATGATATCTCAATGATTCTAATAACAAACCTGAGACCCGTCCTATAACATGAGATGGGATATCCAACTCCTTCCCATTCCAATCCTGAGACACTTCCGATAGCAGAGATGTGATATCTCAATGCTTATACCAAACCTGAGACCCTTCCTATAACATGAGATGTGATATCCAAATCCTTCTCGTTCCAAACCTGAGACCCTTCCTTTAGCATGAGATGTGATATCCAGCTCCTTCCCATTCCAATCCTGAGACACTTCCGATAGCATGAGATGTGATATCTCAATGCTTCTAATATCAAAACTGAGACCCTCCCTATAGCATGATATGTGATATCTAAGTCCTTCCCATTCCAATCCTGAGACCCTCCCTATAGCATGAGATGTGATATCCAACTCCTTCCCATTCCAATCCTGAGACCCTTCCTATAGCATGAGATATGATATCTCAATACTTCTAATACCAAACGTGAGATCCTTCCGATAACATGAGATGTGATATCCAAATCCTTCCCCTTCCAAACCTGAGACCCTCCCTTTAGCATGAAATGTGATATCCAACTCCTTCCTATTCCAATCCTGAGACTCTTCTGATAGCATGAGATGTGATATCTCAATGCTTCTAATACCAAACCTGCGATCCTTCCGATAGCATGAGATGTGATATCTCAATGCTTCTAATACCAAACCTGAGATCCTTCCTATAACATGAGATGTGATATCCAAATCCTTCCCCTTCCAAACCTGAGACCCTCCCTTTAGCATGAGATGTGATATCTAACTCCTTCCCATTCCATTCCTGAGACCCTTCTGATAGCATGAGATGTGATATCTCAATGCCTCTAATACCAAACCTGAGATCCTACCTCTAACATGAAATGAGATATCCAACTCTTTCCCCGTCCAAACCTGAGAGCCTTCCTATAGCATGAGATGTGATATCCAAGTCCTTCCCATTCCAATACTGAGACCCTTCCTATAGCTTGAGATGTGATATCCAACTCCTTCCCATTCCAATTCTGAGACCCTTCCTATAGCATGAGATGTGATATCTCAATGCTTATACCAAACCTGAGAGCCTACCTATAGCATGAGATGTGATATCCAAGTCCATCCCATTCCAATCCTTAGACCCTTCCTACAGCATGCGATGTGAATATCTCAATGATTCTAATACCAAACCAGAGACTCTTCCTATAACATGAGATGGGATATCCAACTCCTTCCCATTCCAATCCTGAGACCCTTCCTATAGCATGAGATGTGATGTCTCAATGCTTCTAATACCAAACCTGAGATCCTTCCTATAACATGAGATGTGATATCCAACTCCTTCCATTCCAATCCTGAGACCCTTCCTATAGCATGAGATGTGATATCTCAATGCTTATACCAAACCTGAGACCCTTCCTATAGCATGAGATGTGATATCCAACTCCTTCCCATTCCAATCCTGAGACCCTTCCTATAGCATGAGATGTGATATCTCAATGCCTCTAATACCAAACCTGAGATCCTTCCTCTAACATGAAATGTGATATCCAACTCCTTCACTTTCCAAACCTGAGAGCCTATCTATAGCATGAGATGTGATATCCAAGTCCTTCCCATTCCAATCCTTAGACCCTTCCTACAGCATGCAATATGATATCTCAATGATTCTAATAAAAAACCTGAGACCCGTCCTATAACATGAGATGGGATATCCAACTCCTTCCCATTCCAATCCTGAGACACGTCCGATAGCAGAGATGTGATATCTCAATGTTTATACCAAACCTGAGACCCTTCCTATAACATGAGATGTGATATCCAACTCCTTCCCGTTCCAAACCTGAGACCCTTCCTTTAGCATGAGATGTGATATCCAGCTCCTTCCCATTCCAATCCTGAGACACTTCTGATAGCATAAGATGTGATATCTCAATGCTTCTAATATCAGAACTGAGACCCTCCCTATAGCATATGTGATATCTAAGTCCTTCCCATTCCAATCCTGAGACCCTTCCTATAGCATGAGATGTGATATCTCAATGCTTCTACCAAACCTGAGACCCTTCCTTTAGCATGAGATGTGATATCCAACTCCTTCCCATTCCAATCCTGAGACCCTTCCTATAGCATGAGATGTGATATCTCAATACTTCTAATAACAAACCTGAGATCCTTCCGATAACATGAGATGTGATATCTCAATACTTCTAATACCAAACCTGAGATCCATCCTATAACATGAGATGTGATATCCAAATCCTTCCCCTTCCAAACCTGAGACCCTCCCTTTAGCATGAGATGTGATATCCAACTCCTTCCCATTCCAATCCTGAGACCCTTCTGATAGCATAAGATATGATATCTCAATGCTTCTATACCAAACCTGAGATCCTTCTGATAGCATGAGATGTGATATCTCAATGCTTCTAATACCAAACCTGAGATCCTACCTCTAACATGAAATGTGATATCCAACTCTTTCCCCTTGCAAACCTGAGAGCCTTCCTATAGCATGAGATGTGATATCCAAGTCCTTCCCATTCCAATCCTGAGACCCTTCCTATAACATGAGATGTGATATCCAACTCCTTCCCATTCCAACCTGAGACCCTTCCTATAGCATGAGATGGGATATCCAACTCCTTCCAAATCCAATCCCGATACCCTTCCGATAGCATGAGATGTGATATCCCAATACTTCTACCAAACCTGAGACCCATATTATGGCATGAGATGTGATATCAAACTCCTTCCCATTCTAATCCATGAGACTTGATATCTCAATGCTTCTAATACCAAACCTGAGACCCGTCCTATAACATGAGATGTGATATCCAAATCCTTCCCCTTCCAAACCTTAGACCCTTCCTTTATCATGAGATGTGATATCCAACTCCTTCCCATTCCAATCTTGAGACCCTTCCGATATCATGAAATGTGATATCTCAATGCTTCTATCAAACTTGAGACCCTCCCTATAGCATGAGATGTGATATCCAAGTCCTTCCCATTCCAATCCTGAGACCCTTCCTATAGCATGAGATGTGATATCTCAATGCTTCTAATACCAAACCTGAGACCCTTCCTATAACATGAGATGGGAATATCCAACTCCTTCCCATTCCAATCCTTAGACCCTTCCTACAGCATGCAATATGATATCTCAATGATTTTAATAAAAAACCTGAGACCCGTCCTATAACATGAGATGGGATATCCAACTCCTTCCCATTCCAATCCTGAGACACTTCCGATGGTAGAGATGTGATATCTCAATGTTTATACCAAACCTGAGACCCTTCCTATAACATGAGATGTGATATCCAACTCCTTCCCATTCCAATCCTGAGACCCTTCCTATAGCATGAGATGTGATATCCAACTCCATCCCATTCCAATCCTGAGACCCTTCTGATAGCATAAGATATGATATCTCAATGCTTCTATACCAAACCTGAGATCCTTCCGATAGCATGAGATGTGATATCTCAATGCTTCTAATACCAAACCTGAGATCCTACCTCTAACATGAAATGTGATATCCAACTCTTTCCCCTTGCAAACCTGAGAGCCTTCCTATAGCATGAGATGTGATATCCAAGTCCTTCCCATTCCAATCCTGAGACCCTTCCTATAACATGAGATGTGATATCCAACTCCTTCCCATTCCAACCTGAGACCCTTCCTATAGCATGAGATGGGATATCCAACTCCTTCCAAATCCAATCCCGATACCCTTCCGATAGCATGAGATGTGATATCCCAATGCTTCTACCAAACCTGAGACCCATATTATGGCATGAGATGTGATATCAAACTCCTTCCCATTCTAATCCTGAGACCCTTCCTATACCATGAGACTTGATATGTCAATACTTCTAATACCAAACCTGAGACCCGTCCTATAACATGAGATGTGATATCCAAATCCTTCCCCTTCCAAACCTTAGACCCTTCCTTTATCATGAGATGTGATATCCAACTCCTTCCCATTCCAATCTTGAGACCCTTCCGATATCATGAAATGTGATATCTCAATGCTTCTATCAAACTTGAGACCCTCCCTATAGCATGAGATGTGATATCCAAGTCCTTCCCATTCCAATCCTGAGACCCTTCCTATAGCATGAGATGTGATATCTCAATGCTTCTAATACCAAACCTGAGACCCTTCCTATAACATGAGATGGGAATATCCAACTCCTTCCCATTCCAATCCTTAGACCCTTCCTACAGCATGCAATATGATATCTCAATGATTTTAATAAAAAACCTGAGACCCGTCCTATAACATGAGATGGGATATCCAACTCCTTCCCATTACAATCCTGAGACACTTCCGATGGTAGAGATGTGATATCTCAATGTTTATACCAAACCTGAGACCCTTCCTATAACATGAGATGTGATATCCAACTCCTTCCCATTCCAATCCTGAGACCCTTCCTATAGCATGAGATGTGATATCCAACTCCATCCCATTCCAATCCTGAGACCCTTCCTATAGCATGAGATGTGATGTCTCAATGCTTCTAATACCAAACCTGAGATCCTTCCTTTAACATGAGATGTGATATCCAACTCCTTCCATTCCAATCCTTAGACCCTTCCTACAGCATGCAATATGATATCTCAATGATTTTAATAAAAAACCTGAGACCCGTCGTATAACATGAGATGGGATATCCAACTCCTTCCCATTCCAATCCTGAGACACTTCCGATAGCAGAGATGTGATATCTCAATGTTTATACCAAACCCGAGACCCTTCCTATAACATGAGATGTGATATCCAACTCCTTCCCGTTCCAAACCTGAGACCCTTCCTTTAGCATGAGATGTGATATCCAGCTCCTTCCCATTCCAATCCTGAGACACTTCCGATAGCATGAGATGTGATATCTCAAGGCTTCTAATATCAAAACTGAGACCCTCTCTATAGCATGATATGTGATATCTAAGTCCTTCCCATTCCAATCCTGAGACCCTATAGCATGAGATGTGATATCTCAATGCTTATCCTTGATTCCTGTTTTAAATTGATTTCCTTTGCAGGCCGACTCCTGTCACAAATGCCTTGTCTGCATGCATTCTCCCCTGGCCATTCGCTCACCGTGGCTATTTGCCTACCCCCTTCCTCTCTCAGTGGATGGACTTCTCCATCCTTGCCTCCTAACACTCAACTCCGCCTACTTGGAGAATTCAACATGAACCTGTATGCTTCCTGACCTGGACTTTTACGATATCTGCAACTCTTCATGTCGCTGGCCCTACACACTGCAGGGAATACTCGGGATTTTCTGATCTCAGACCTCCCCCTCTGTAACCCTCTCAACAATCCTCTCCCGTGGTGATCAAGTTCTCATCTCCAAAGAAGGCTAACTGCCAGCTATTCCTCCTCAGAGGAGTTCTCCCTTTCTGTCCCTGCTCCCTGCACAGTTTCGCGTTGCAAACACTCGCTTTCCTGCTCTCTGGTTTAGACGCTTTTCCTTCTCAGGGGCCTTCTTCCTTTCTGCCCTTTTCGCGTTGCAAGTACTCGCTTCCCAGCTCTCTGGTTTAGACGCGTGTTCCCTGCCTTCTCTCCTCTTCCCGCTGCCTTCAAATCAAAAAATGAGCTCCAAAAGATACACAGTGCTCAGAATGCTCTATAACACCCATTATTCAACATATAGCCGTAATCCGCTAGACGTATTGAAACGTGCTGTAAACTAGCAAAAACAGCTAGAAAATGTACTTTCCTCGCGTTTTTGTAAATGCTAATTCTGATGGGTTCCCATGTATGTACTGTCCGTGCGTTTGTTGTCGAATCCTGATGTTTTTAACCACTGTTCTCCCATACAAGGGGGGGGGGGGTCAACGTCTACTGCTGTTCACAGGCTGAATGTATACGGCTGAAATCTTCAAGGCATTATCAGCTTTCCTGACTGTTTTGGAACGTGTATTTGCCATCTGTTAATGCAGTCGCCCTTTGTTCATCGTTCCTTCTAGTTTACAGGCTGCACTCCCCTAGTGATCACATTCTTCTCTCCTTTGCAGGCTAACTACCAGCTGCTCCTCCTCATAGGTGTTCATCCTTTCTGTCCCTGCTCCCTGCACCGTTTCGCGTTGCATGTACTCGCGTCCCAGCTCTCTGGTTGAGATGCGTGTTCCCTGCCTTCTCTCCTCTTGCTACAGCCTTCCAATTTGCTCCACAAGATAGTGTTCAGAATGCTTTATAACACCCATTATTCAACATATAGCTATAACCCGCTAGACGTATTGAAACGTGCTAAAAACTAGCAATAACAGCTAGAAAATGTACTTCCCTCGCGTTTTGGTAAATGCAGGGTACACACGTCTAAACCAGAGAGCAGGGAAGCGAGCATTTCAGCAGTATAAATTCAGCCTGTGAACAGCAGTAGACGTTGACCCCCCCCCCCCTTGTATGGGAGAACAGTGGTTAAAAACTTCAGGATTCGACAACAAACGCACGGACAGTATACATAGGAACCCATCAGAATTAGCATTTACAAAAACGCGAGGAAAGTACATTTTCTAGCTGTTTTTGCTAGTTTACAGCACGTATCAATACGTCTAGTGGGTTACGGCTATATGTTGAATAATGGGTGTTATAGAGCATTCTGAGCACTGTGTATCTTTTGGAGCTCATTTTTTGATTTGAAGGCAGCGGGAAGAGGAGAGAAGGCAGGGAACACGCGTCTAAACCAGAGAGCTGGGAAGCGAGTACTTGCAACGCGAAAAGGGCAGAAAGCAAGAAGGCCTCTGAGAAGAAAAAGCGTCTAAACAAGAGAGCAGGGAAGCGAGTGTTTGCAACGCGAAACGGTGCAGGGAGCAGGGACAGAAAGGGAGAACTCCTCTGAGGAGGAACAGCTGGCAGTTAGCCTTCTTTGAAGATGAGAACTTGATCACCACGGGAGAGGATTGTTGAGAGGGTTACAGAGGGGGAGGTCTGAGATCAGAAAATCCTGAGTATTCCCTGCAGTGTGTAGGGCCAGCGACATGAAGAGTTGCAGATCTCGTAAAAGTCCAGGTCAGGAAGCATACAGGTTCATGTTGAATTCTCCAAGTAGGCGGAGTTGAGTGGTAGGAGGCTAGGACGGAGAAGTCCATCCACTGAGAGAGGAAGGGGGTAGGCAAATAGCCACGGTGAGAGAATGGCCAGGAGAGAATGCATGCAGACAAGGCATTCGTGACAGGAGTCGGCCTGCAAAGGAAATCAATTCACTACAGGAATCAAGGATAAGCATTGAGATATCACATCTCATGCTATAGGAAGGGTCTCAGGATTGGAATGGGAAGGACTTAGATATCACATATCATGCTATAGGGAGGGTCTCAGTTTAGATATTAGAAGCATTCAGATATCACATCTCATGCTATCGGAAGTGTCTCAGGATTGGAATGGGAAGGAGCTGGATATCACATCTCATGCTAAAGGAAGGGTCTCTGGTTTGGAACGGGAAGGAGTTGGATATCACATCTCATGTTATAGGAAGGGTCTCAGGTTTGGTATAAACATTGAGATATCACATCTCTGCTATCGGAAGTGTCTCAGGATTGGAATGTGAAGGAGTTGGAGATCCCATCTCATGTTATAGGACGGGTCTCCGGTTTTTTATTAAAATCATTGAGATATCATATTGCATGCTGTAGGAAGGGTCTAAGGATTGGAATGGGAAGGACTTGGATATCACATCTCATGCTATAGATAGGCTCTCAGGTTTGGAAGGTGAAGGAGTTGGATATCACATTTCATGTTAGAGGAAGGATCTCAGGTTTGGTATTAGAGGCATTGAGATATCACATCTCAGGCTATAGGAAGGGTCTCAGGATTGGAATGGGAAGGAGTTGGATATCACATCTCATGCTATAGGAAGGGTCTCAGGTTTTGTTATAAGCATTGAGATATCACATCTCATGCTATAGGAAGGGTCTCAGGATTGGAATGGGAAGGACTTGAGTATCACATCTCATGCTATAGGGAGGGTCTCAAGTTTGATATTAGAAGCATTGAGATATCACATCTCATGCTATAGGAAGGGTCTCAGGATTGGAATGGGAAGGAGTTGGATATCACATTGGATATTCCCATCTCATGTTATAGGAAGGATCTCAGGTTTGGTATTAGAGGCATTGAGATATCACATCTCATGCTATAGGAAGGGTCTCAGGATTGGAATGGGAAGGACTTGGATATCACATCTCATGCTATAAGGAGGGTCTCAAGTTTGATATTAGAAGCATTGAGATATCACATTTCATGATATCGGAAGGGTCTCAAGATTGGAATGGGAAGGAGTTGGATATCACATCTCATGATAAAGGAAGGGTCTAAGGTTTGGAAGGGGAAGGATTTGGATATCACATCTCATGTTATAGGTCGGGTCTCAGCTTTGGTATTAGAAGCATTGAGATATCAAGTCTCATGGTATAGGAAGGGTCTCAGAATTGGAATGGGAAGGAGTTGGATATCACATCTCAAGCTATAGGAAGGGTCTCAGGATTAGAATGGGAAGGACTTGGATATCACATCTCATGTTATAGGAAGGGTCTCAGGATTGGAATGGGAAGGACTTGGATATCACATCTCATGCTATAGGAAGGCTCTCAGGTTTGCAAGGGGAAAGAGTTGGATATCACATTTCATGTTAGAGGTAGGATCTCAGGTTTGGTATTAGAAGTATTGAGATATCACATCTCATGCTATCAGAAGGATGTCAGGTTTGGTATAGAAGCATTGAGATATCATATCTTATGCTATCAGAAGAGTCTCAGGATTGGAATGGGAAGGAGTTGGATATCACATCTCATGGTAAAGGAAGGGTCTCAGGTTTGGAAGATAAGGATTTGGATATCACATCTCATGTTATAGGAAGGATCTCAGGTTTGGTATTAGAAGTATTGAGATATCACATCTCATGCTATCGGAAGGATCTCAGGTTTGGTATAGAAGCATTGAGATATCACATCTCATGCTATAGGAAGGGTCTCAGGATTGGAATGGGAAGGAGTTGGATATCACATCTCATGCTAAAGGAAGGGTCTCAGGTTTGGTAGAAGCATTGAGATATCACATCTCATGCTATAGGAAGGCTCTCAGGATTGGAATGGGAAGGACTTAGATATCACATATCATGCTATAGGGAGGGTCTCACTTTTGATATTAGAAGCATTGAGATATCACATCTCATGCTATCGGAAGTGTCTCAGGATTGGAATGGGAAGGAGCTGGATATAACATCTCATGCTAAAGTAAGGGTCTCAGGTTTGGAATGGGAAGGAGTTGGATATCACATCTCATGTTATAGGAAGGGTCTCAGGTTTGGTAGAAGCATTGAGATATCACATCTCATGCTATAGGAAGGCTCTCAGGATTGGAATGGGAAGGACTTAGATATCACATATCATGCTATAGGGAGGGTCTCAGTTTTGATATTAGAAGCATTGAGATATCACATCTCATGCTATCGGAAGTGTCTCAGGATTGGAATGGGAAGGAGCTGGATATAACATCTCATGCAAAAGGAAGGGTCTCAGGTTTGGAACGGGAAGGAGTTGGATATCACATCTCATGTTATAGGACGGGTCTCAGGTTTTTTATTAGAATCATTGAGATATCATATTGCATGATGTAGGAAGGGTCTAAGGATTGGAATGGGAAGGAATTGGATATCACATCTCATGCTATCGGAAGTGTCTCAGGATTGGAATGGGAAGGAGCTGGATATAACATCTCATGCTAAAGGAAGGGTCTCAGGTTTGGAACGGGAAGGAGTTGGATATCACATCTCATGTTATAGGACGGGTCTCAGGTTTTTTATTAGAATCATTGAGATATCATATTGCATGATGTAGGAAGGGTCTCAGGTTTGGTATTAGAAGCATTGAGATATCACATCTCATGCTATAGGAAGGGTCTCAGGATTGGAATGGGAAGGACTTGGATATCACATCTCATGCTATAGGGAGGGTCTCAAGTTTGATATTAGAAGCTTTGAGATATCACATCTCATGATATCGGAAGGGTCTCAGGATTGGAATGGGAATGAGTTGGATATCACATCTCATGATAAAGGAAGGGTCTAAGGTTTGGAAGGGGAAGGATTTGGATATCACATCTCATGTTATATTACGGGTCTCAGGTTTGGTATTAGAAGCATTGAGATATCAAGTCTCATAGTATAGGAAGGGTCTCAGAATTGGAATGGGAAGGAGTTGGATATCCCATCTCATGTTATAGGAAGAGTCTCTGGTTTGGTATTAAAATCATTGAGATATCACATCGCATGCTGTAGGAAGGGTCTAAGGATTGGAATGGGATGGACTTGGATATCACATCTCATGTTATAGGTAGGCTCTCAGGTTTGGTATAAGCATTGAGATATCACATCTCATGCTATAGGAAGGGTCTCAGAATTGGAATGGGAAGGAGTTGGACATCACATCTCAAGCTATAGGAAGGGTCTCAGTATTGAAATGGGAAGGACTTGGATATCACATCTCATGCTATAGGAAGGCTCTCAGGTTTGGAAGGGGAAAGAGTTGGATATCTCATTTCATGTTAGAGGTAGGATCTCAGGTTTGGTATTAGAGGCATTGAGATATCACATCTCATGCTATCAGAAGGGTCTCAGGAATGGAACGGGAAGGAGTTAGATATCACATCTCATGCTAAAGGGAGGGTCTCAGGTTTGGAAGGGGAAGGATTTGGATATCACATCTCATGTTATAGGAAGGATCTCAGGTTTGGTATTAGAAGCATTGAGATATCACATCTCATGCTATCGGAAGGATCTCAGGTTTGGTATTAGAAGCATTGAGATATCACATCTCATGCTATCAGAAGAGTCTCAGGATTGGAATAGGAAGGAGTTGGATATCACATTTCATGCTAAAGGGAGGGTCTCAGGTTTGGAAGGGGAGGATTTGGATATCACATCTCATGTTATAGGAAGGATCTCACGTTTGGTATTAGAAGCATTGAGATATCAAATCTCATGCTATAGGAAGGGTCTCAGGATTGGAATGTGAAGGATTTGGATATCACATCTCATGCTAAAGGAAGGGTCTCAGGTTTGGTACAGGGTAACCTCTGGACGAGCCAGACCAATCAAGGTAGCGATCGCGGCGGTCAAGACTAGGTCTCAAGAGGGGTGAGGGTGACTGAAAGCCCGCAATGAGCACACAAAGCAAGAGCGCTTACAAACTACTCCAAACAGTTGTTATATCAAAAATAGATACACATTTATTTTAAGGCCTTTAAAATAATGACCGTAGCGAGAAAATCACAATATCACAATATTAAACCAACACATACCATATCAACACAATATATATACAAATACACAGTCGCAAGCGTTTAAAGCACGAAATATGTAGTCCACCTGAAAGGAAAGGAAAACAGGCAGTGCGATAATGCTTTAGACTCAGTTCGCCTTCAGAGGCACCTAACTAGATGGAAGTCCGAGCCCTGCGAAGAGTGGAGCCTTGTGCTCAAAGTACCTGCCACGCCGGTGCCAACGGGCAAAAGGGGAAGCTCTTCGGAGGAAGTCAGGCAGTTCGGGTTAGTGCACAGCAGAAGGAGAACAGGTTCCGCAACTCAAGCGCAGCCTCCACAGCGGGCAGAAGCAGAGCGCGAGTACGGCCAAAAGGGTGCTGTTTTTACACAGCAGGGAAAGCAATGGGATACTGCAGGAGGGCGACCAGATCCTAGCTAAACTACTCACCGGTCCCCGAAGCAAGCAGACCCAGGCTTCTCCACGTTAGTTTCAGCAGCTGGCAGGTTCAGAAGAGCAGGGAACGCCTCGAAGTCGTGTAGAGCAAAAAGACGTCCCAATCGACGAAACCAGCACAGTTTGTTGCCGCAGCAGGACAACGGAACGGCCGTGTGTATTCAAGCCAAATGTACACTCCTCCCTTCAGACTTGGGAACGCCAAGTGTACGAAGCGTGGGAGAGTGACAAGGACTCGAAATACAACACAACCTGGCGGCAGTTACAGAGCAGGACTCCCTTGTAAGCTGGTCAGTCAACTGGATGGCCCAGAGACACTTCCGAAGGCTTACTTGGAGGGGGTGATGAAGTCGCCGGGAATAGCTGTTCCTGCTATTCCAAAGGTCGAAGCACCAGTACAGACACTTCTGGTTCGATCCAAGGAGGAAAGGGTTTCACAGGACGACAGCAGTGCAAAGGAGGATTCCTTCAGCGGGTCACCAGCAATTCCTCGGTCCAGCCTCTTGGTTGCAGGATACTTGGCTCCTGTATTCCTTCGTTCGTGAGAAATCAGGAGATCGACATGGTAGTGGTGTTTCCAGCTCCCTCTTATCCACGGTTCCCTTTGCGCCAAAACGGAGGGGAGCCAATGGGAGATCCGCACATCAACACACATACCATACGTGGACCAATCACGGACCACGGTGGTCCCAGGCATTCACACCACCCCAGACTCTCTGGCACCCAGGATGTGTATTGGGACCAGACATCCCAGCCCACACCCTGGAGGCACACAAACGACATGTAGAAGCCCGCGAAAGCAACCACGTTTCGCGGGAAAGTACATTCCCAAATAAGGAAGGCCCCGGGTCGCCCGACCTGGGGAAGGTGAAGGGAGCAAGACGGTCAGTGGACAGGACAAAGGAGCCTTGTGGACTGGCCATTTTGGGAGCCAGGCCACCATTTTGGGTTCAGTGCGAAAAACGTGCTCAGAACGCCAAAAGGAGCTCAAAATAAACAAAACGATCGCTGCCACCATTCCAGTCCCTGAATGACTTGCACCGATCAAATACCATCCTAAAAGAGTATCTAGGGCCCGTAGAAGGCTAGAGACCCAAGAGAGCTGTAACTTAGCTTACAGTGCCCTCTTGTGTCATGTTGCACTAAAGCCGCAACATGATAAACGAAACTACGGGAAACAGCGTTCCCCGGTACTGAATGTCTTAAGGGCATGTCAGTTTCCCCGTAAGAAAAGGAGCGAAAGCCCAGAGAAGTGTGGCAGACGGCTGTACTTCTCTGGCAAAGTCAAGAACAAGGTTAAAAACAATAGCAAAAAGTTTAGGGGTTGCTACATGGAAGGAAAATTCCCTACAATTACGAAATCTTTCCTAACACTCGCCCCTCCCAGACTATGGACAGGGGGAACTAATCCACCCCTGGATGAGTCTCTTGTTCAGGTCGGTTAAACATTCTGGACAACCCATCAGCATTGCTATGTTGGACACCTGGCCTATGCTCAATAGTGAAGTCGAAGCCTTGTAGACTTATGGACCACCCAAGCAACTTTGGATTCTCCCCCTTCATGTTCATTAGCCACTTTAACGGCTTATGGTCAGTCTGCACAGTGAAGTGGGTCCCATAGAGGTAGGGCCTCAGCTTCCTTAGGGCCCACACAACAGAGAAACATTCTTTCTCTACCGTGGACCATCTGAGCTCTCTGTCCTTAAGCTGGCGACTAATAAAACCGATAGGGTGTTCCTTACCCTTCTCATGTACTTGTGATAGTACAGCTCCTATCCCAGTGTCAGAGGCATCCGTCTGCACGATAAAAGGTCTTTGATAATCAGGGGTCCTGAGCACAGGGGCCTGGCACAAGGAGTCTTTTAAGCCATTGAAGGCCTTCTCACACTCGTCAGTCCAAGTTGCCTTCTTGGGTTTCTTCGGAGTTGTGAGGGCAGTCAGAGGAGCAGCTATGGTGCCATAGTCTGCCACAAAATTGCGATAATAACCCGTGAGTCCTAAGAAGGCTCTCACTTGGGTTTGCGTAGTGGGGGTAGGCCAGTCTTGTACTGCTTGTACTTTACTGGGTAGAGGCTGTATCCTCCCTCCACCTACTTCATGTCCAAGGTAAACCACTGAGCCTTGTCCAATCTGGCATTTACTAGCCTTTATGGTCAAGTGGGCTTTCTGAAGGGCCTGGAGCACAATCCTGAGGTGTTTCACATGGTCTTCCCAGGTGGCACTGAAAACTGCTATATCGTCTAGATATGCAAGACAGAATTCGTCCAACCCATTCAACACATGATTCACAAGCCTCTGGAAAGTGGCAGGTGCATTCTTCAACCCGAACGGCATTACCCGGAATTGGTAAAGGCCGTCTGGAGTAGAAAATGCTGTCTTCTCCTTGGCATGTTCTGCTAAAGCTATTTGCCAATAGCCAGCAGTGAGGTCAAACGTGCTGAGGTACTTGGAGGCACCCAACGTATCCACCAGCTCATCTGTTCGAGGCAAGGGGTGTGCATCTGTCTTGGTGACAGCATTCAGAGCCCTGTAATCCACGCAGAACCTCAATTCAGAAGTGCCTGCTTTTGGAACCAAAACCACAGGACTGGACCAAGGACTACTAGAGGGTTCAATCACCCCAAGGTCTAACATCTTGTTGACCTCGGTCTTAATATAAGACCGTACTTTATCTGACATCCTGTATCCCCTACTTTTGGTAGGTACACTGTCTCCTGTGTCAATGTTATGTTTGCACCAAGGTGTCAAACCAGGGGACTGTGAAAACAGGGGGGAAAACTGCCTAAGCAAACTTTTCACCTCAGCCTGCTGATCAGAAGTCAGGTGAGGGGCCACTCGGACACCCTCAACGGAGCCATCTGAAGGACCGCTTTGGAACAGGTCGGGGAGAGGTTCTGACTCCTCTTCCTCAACATCTGAAGCCAGTAGCAGTGCTGCGATTTCGACTCTTGGGACGAAAGCCTTCAGCCAATTCACGTGAAACACTTTTGGAGCCTGTCCAGGCCTTCCAAGGTCCACTAAATAGTTCACCTCACCCAGGGGCTCCACCACTGTGTAAGGGCCTGACCATTTGTCCTGTAAAGCGCGAGGCCTTATTGGATTCATGATCAGGACGTGCTGACCAGGTGTAAAGTTGATGAGGGAAGCTTTCTGGTCGTACCAATGTTTCACCAGCGCTTGCCCTGCCTTCAATTTATCACTAGCCAAGCCCATCAGAAGTACCATCCGTTTTCTGAGCCCTAGCACATAATCAACTACATTGGTAGTAACAGGGGGAGTGGGCATCTCCCATCCCTCTTTGACGATGGCTAAGGGTCCCCGTACGGGATGACCGAACAGAAGTTCGAAGGGGCTGAAGCCAACACCCTCCTGTGGTACCTCTCGGTAGGCAAACAGTAGGCATGGTAAAAGAAGATCCCATTTTCTTCTCTGGGGCTCCTCCAGAGCCCCAATCATGCTTTTTAACGTTCTGTTGAAACGTTCCACCAGACCATTGGTCTGGGGGTGGTATGCAGAAGAGAACTTGTAGGTGACCCCACATTCTTTCCACATAGCCTGCATATACTTCGACATAAAGTTGCTGCCACGATCTGACACAACTTCTTTAGGGAAGCCAACCCTAGTAAATATGCAGAGTAAAGCTTTTGCAACTGACTTGGCAGTTACAGTTTTCAATGGGATGGCCTCAGGATACCTGGTTGCATGGTCGACCAGCACCAGGATAAACCTATTGCCCGAGGATGTTTGCGGGTCAAGGGGACCAACGATGTCGATCCCTACCCTTTCAAATGGTACCCCCACAACTGGGAGCGGTACCAACGGAGCTTGGATTGTCGCGCCAACCTTACCAGACAACTGGCAGGAGGCACAACTCCTGCAGTGACTTTCTACTTGCACCCCCATCTTGGGCCAGTAGAAGTGCATGGATAACCTTTGCTTGGTCCTCTTCATACCAAGGTGACCAGCAAGGGGAACTTCATGCGCCAACTGCAGGAGGAAGGGCCTAACAGCAAGGGGAACCACCAACCTCCTATGGTCTCCTTCTGTAGACTCTGTGGGCTCACTATACAGGAGTCCACCTTCCCAATAAATCCTATGCTTCCCAGGAGGCTCACCCTCAAGCTGGGAGCAGGCCTGTCTCCTTAGGCCTTCCAGAGATGGGCACTCACGTTGGCCTTTACTGAATTCGTCCCTATCAGGACCTCCTTCAACTAACAAGTCTTTTAGTTCAGGATGATCGTTGGGGTCGAAAACTTCAGGCATCGCCACCTCCTCGTCAGGCCCGGGCGATTGACCAACTTCCTCCACCGCAGTGGTAGGCGAGCTCGGGGGAATATTCTCTTTCCCTCGTCTTGACTTGTAGACTCCCTTCGCCTTGGGTTTCCCCTTCGGCTGGGGCGGCGTATTGGACTTGGCCAATGCTGCCCGTGCTTGAGACCGTGTGTAGGGTCTTTCGGCAGTGTCTCCTACGAGCCCTAAAGCTCTGAGATCATTACCCAGCAAGACCTTTCCCGGGACGTTTCTCTGAATGCTCACTGGAATCCTGACTGCTGTACCATTTAAAGTAAGATTTACAGGGATCACGGGAAACATACAGAGGGGGCCGTCAGCAAACTTAGTGGGCATCAGAGTAGCTCTGGCAACTTCCTCTGAGTCTACCAAGGTAGAATCCACTACTGTTCGACTGCACCCACTATCCCTAAGAGCTGGAGTATCCACTCCATTGATCAGCACGCTGTCTTTAAAGTAGTGCTTGGTATTATCCGGAATTCTAGCATAAGCCTCTGCGACTTTAGGCTCCCAGGAACCCAGGGACACTAAAACTACCTCAGCCTCTATCCCGCTGGGAAATGAGTCTGAGGAGAAGGATGCTCCTGTAATCTCTTCTTCCTCGTAGGAGGAGAAGGCCAGATTAGCGGAGTGGACCCCCAAAGGTCTAACCTTACACCGGGGATCCCCCTTCACATGGTCAGTTGCTCCACAAGAAAAACAAGCCCCAGTGGGTCTGTTTACGTAGGGAGGCTTATTGTAACCAGAGTTCTGTTTCGGAGGCGAACCTCCACTACCCTGTGAGTTCTCTTGTGTCTTACCCTTGTTTTTCTTTTTGTGGCCCTTATGGGAAGAAGATTTAGCAGATTCCCCACCCTCCATATCTTTGGACTTTTTCCCTTCCTCCTGCTTACCAGGATTTTTGTCCTTATGGGACACTCGATGTGACACCCATAAGTCTGCTGCAATGGCCAGCTTCTTAGGATCTATCTCCTTCGAATAGGCCAAATGCTGCTTAAGCTCCGGGGAAGAAGAAGCAAAAATGTGTTCCAGCATGACCAGATTGATCATGCCTTCGAAGGTAGAAGCCTTATAACCTTCGACCCAGCCAGTTAAGTTTTTCAAAGATTCAGCGACATAAGATACCCAAGTACCACCTTCCTTTTTCTTATACTCTCGAAAACGCTTTAAATATTGGGCCGGAGTCTTCCCAAACTTTAAAATGAGAGTTTGCTTTAACATTGCGAAATCAGCCCGCTCAGCCTTCGACATTTCCATAATGGCACTGCAGCCAGAATGGGGCAGTCTACTGAGCAACCAAGCAATCTTATCAGCATTGTCAACTTCTTGAACCTCGCATGCATACTCAAACGCATTCAGCCAGTCCATAATGTCATTCCTTTCTTCATACACACTGAGCAGATCTTTCGGAAACCGTGGATGAGAGGAAGCCCCAGAGCCATGTCCAGGACCCTTGGACCCATTTGCAACCTGAAGCTTGGCCAGTTCCAACTGGTGATCCCTGTCTTTCTGTTTTTCTGCCTGTTCGATTTTTAGTTTGGCTATGCTGAATTCAAGCTCCTGCTGCCTAAACCGCAGCTCTTGCTTCTTGAATTCAAGCATAGCCTCCCCATCAACACTGGCAGAGGAAACATTAGACATCACATCCTCCCTGTCCTCGTGGTCGCGATGGATCAGTGCAGCGGCAGAACCGTCGGTTCTACCAGTGAGAGCAGCCCCACCACCTTCTGCACTGTCCTCGGAAGTTATAGCGTCAAGCTGCGCTTCTTGCCACGCCACGATTCTCTGGATCATTTCCAATTTAGTGCCTTGAGAGGAAACACCTCTCTCCGCACACATCTTCTTCAATGTTTCTGATTTGGAAGCATTTAAAGTTAACAAGGTATTTGCTTCCATACTGTTTGATAGGACTATGGCCTTTTTAAAGTTATATTACAACAATTCACTACGTGTACTGTTTGGAATAACCTGAAATGCCTTAGTTCGAGCGCAACACTGGATACCTTCAGTCGTATCCCACCGCTGTACACCAATTTGTTAAGACGGATTTCTGAACTCTGTCCTGGTGGCGCAGAAGTTCAGAAGGCCAACTTAATTACTTGGAACAGGGTAACCTCTGGACAAGCCAGACCAATCAAGGTAGCGATCGCGGCGGTCAAGACTAGGTCTCAAGAGGGGTGAGGGTGACTGAAAGCCCGCAATGAGCACACAAAGCAAGAGCGCTTACAAACTACTCCAAACAGTTGTTATATCAAAAATAGATACACATTTATTTTAAGGCCTTTAAAATAATGACCGTAGCGAGAAAATCACAATATCACAATATTAAACCAACACATACCATATCAACACAATATATATACAAATACACAGTCGCAAGCGTTTAAAGCACGAAATATGTAGTCCACCTGAAAGGAAAGGAAAACAGGCAGTGCGATAACGCTTTAGACTCAGTTCGCCTTCAGAGGCACCTAACTAGATGGAAGTCCGAGCCCTGCGAAGAGTGGAGCCTTGTGCTCAAAGTACCTGCCACGCCGGTGCCGACGGGCAAAAGGGGAAGCTCTTCGGAGGAAGTCAGGCAGTTCGGGTTAGTGCACAGCAGAAGGAGAACAGTTTCCGCAACTCAAGCGCAGCCTCCACAGCGGGCAGAAGCAGAGCGCGAGTACGGCCAAAAGGGTGCTGTTTTTACACAGCAGGGAAAGCAATGGGATACTGCAGGAGGGCGACCAGATCCTAGCTAAACTACTCACCGGTCCCCGAAGCAAGCAGACCCAGGCTTCTCCACGTTAGTTTCAGCAGCTGGCAGGTTCAGAAGAGCAGGGAACGCCTCAAAGTCGTGTAGAGCAAAAAGACGTCCCAATCGACGAAACCAGCACAGTTTGTTGCCGCAGCAGGACAACGGAGCGGCCGTGTGTATTCAAGCCAAATGTACACTCCTCCCTTCAGACTTGGGAACGCCAAGTGTACGAAGCGTGGGAGAGTGACAAGGACTCGAAATACAACACAACCTGGCGGCAGTTACAGAGCAGGACTCCCTTGTAAGCTGGTCAGTCAACTGGATGGCCCAGAGACACTTCCGAAGGCTTACTTGGCAGGAGATGATGAAGTCGCCGGGAATAGCTGTTCCTGCTATTCCAAAGGTCGAAGCACCAGTACAGGCCTTCTGGTTCGATCCAAGGAGGAAAGGGTTTCACAGGACGACAGCAGTGCAAAGGAGGATTCCTTCAGCGGGTCACCAGCGATTCCTCGGTCCAGCCTCTTGGTTGCAGGATACTTGGCTCCTGTATTCCTTCGTTCGTGAGAACTCAGGAGATCGACATGGTAGTGGTGTTTCCAGCTCCCTCTTATCCACGGTTCCCTTCGCGCCAAAACGGAGGGGAGCCAATGGGAGATCCGCACATCAACACACATACCATACGTGGACCAATCACGGACCACGGTGGTCCCAGGCATTCACACCACCCCAGACTCTCTGGCACCCAGGATGTGTATTGGGACCAGACATCCCAGCCCACACCCTGGAGGCACACAAACGACATGTAGAAGCCCGCAAAAGCAACCACGTTTCGCGGGAAAGTACATGCCCAAATAAGGAAGGCCCCGGGTCGTCCGACCTGGGGAAGGTGAAGGGAGCAAGACGGTCAGTGGACAGGACAAAGGAGCCTCGTGGACTGGCCATTTTGGGAGCCAGGCCACCATTTTGGGTTCAGTGCGAAAAACGTGCTCAGAACGCCAAAAGGAGCTCAAAATAAACAAAACGATTGCTGCCACCATTCCAGTCCCTGAATGACTTGCACCGATCAAATACCATCCTAAAAGAGTATCTAGGGCCCGTAGAAGGCTAGAGACCCAAGAGAGCTGTAACTTAGCTTACAGTGCCCTCTTGTGTCATGTTGCACTAAAGCCGCAACATGATAAACGAAACTACGGGAAACAGCGTTCCCCGGTACTGACTGTCTTAAGGGCATGTCAGTTTCCCCGTAAGAAAAGGAGCGAAAGCCCAGAGAAGTGCGGCAGAAGGCTGTACTTCTCTGGCAAAGTCAAGAACAAGGTTAAAAACAATAGCAAAAAGTTTAGGGGTTGCCACATGGAAGGAAAATTCCCTACAATTACGAAATCTTTCCTAACAAGATGTGATATCCAAGTCCTTCCCATTCCAATCCTGAGACCCTTCCTATAAAATGAGATGTGATATCCAACTCCTTCTATTCCAACCTGAGACCCTTCCTATAGCATGAGATGGGATATCCAACTCCTTCCAAATCCAATCCTGATACCCTTCCGATAGCATGAGATGTGATATCCCAATGCTTCTACAAAACCTGACACCCATACCATGGCATGAGATGTGATATCAAACTCCCGTCCTATACCATGAGACTTGATATCTCAATGCTTCTAATACCAAACCTGAGACCGGTCCAATAACATGAGATGTGATATCCAAATCCTTCCCCTTCCAAACCTTAGACCCTTCCTTTATCATGAGATGTGATATCCAAGTCCTTTCCATTCCATTCCTGAGACCCTTCCTATAGCATGAGATGTGATATCCAAGTCCTTCCCATTCCAATCCTGAGACCCTTCCTATAGCATGAGATGTGATATCTCAATGTTTCTAATACCAAACCTGAGACCCTTCCTATAACATGAGATGTGATATCCAAGTCCTTCCCATTCCAATCCTGAGACCCTTCCTATAGCATGAGATGTGATATCTCAATGCTTCTAATACCAAACCTGAGACCCTTCCTATAACATGAATTGTGATGTCCAAATCCTTCCCATTCCAATCCTGAGACCCTTCCGATAGCAGAGATGTGATATCTCAATGCTTATACCAAACCTAAGACCCTTCCGATAGCATGAGATGTGATATCTCAATGCTTCTAATACCAAACCTGAGATCCTTCCAATAACATGAGATATGATGTCCAAATCCCTCCCCTTCCAAACCTTAGACCATACCTTTAGCATGAGATTTGATATCCAACTCCTTCCCATTCCAATCCTGAGACCCTTCTGATGGCATGAGATGTGATATCTCAATGCCTCTAAAACCAAACCTGAGATCCTACCTCTAACATGAAATGTGATATCCAACTCCTTCCCCTTCCAACCCTGAGAGCCTTCGTATAGAATGAGATGTGATATCCAAGTCCTTCCCATTCCAATGCTGAGACCCTTCCTATAACATGAGATGTGATATCCAACTCCTTCCCATTCCAATCATGAGACCCTTCCTATAGCTTGAGATGTGATATCCAACTCCTTCTCATTCCAATTCTGAGACCCGTCCTATACCATGAGACTTGATATCTCAATGCTTCAAATACCAAACCTGAGACCGGTCCTATAACATGAGATGTGATACCCAAATCCGTCCCCTTCCAAACCTTAGACCCTTCCTATAGCATGAGATGTGATATCTCATTGCTTCTAATACCAAACCTGAGACCCTTCCTATAACGAGATGGGATATCCAACTCCTTCCCATTCCAATCCTGAGACCCTTCAGATAGCAGAGATGTGATATCCAACTCCTTCCCATTCCAAACCTGAGACCCTTCCGATAGCATGAGATGTGATATCTCAATGCTTCTAAAACCAAACATGAGAACCATCCTATAACATGAGATGTGAAATCCAAATCCTTCCCTTTCCAAACCTGAGACCCTTACCATAGCTTGAGATGAAATATCAAACTCCTTCCCATTCCAATCCTGAGATAGCTTGAGATGTGATATCCAACTCCATCCGATTCCAATCCTGAGACCCTTCCGATAGCATGAGATGTGATAGCTCAATGCTTCTAATATCAAAACTGAGACCCTCCCTATAGTATGAGATGTGAATTCTAAGTCCTCCCCATTCCTATCCTGAGACCCTTCCGATAGCAGAGATGTGATATCTCAATGCTTATACCAAACTTGATGACCCTTCCTATGGCATTAGATGTGATATCCAACTCCTTCCCATTCCAATCCTGAGTTCCTTCCTATAGCATGAGATGTGATATCTCAATGCTTCTATCAAACCTGATACCCTTCCTTTAGCATGAGATGTGATATTCAACTCCTTCCCATTCCAATCCTGAGACCCTTCGTATAACATGAAACGTGATATCCAACTCCTTCCCATTCCAATCCTGAGACTCCTCCTATAGCATGAGATGTGATATCTCAATGCTTCTAATACCAGACCTGGGACCGGTCCTATAACATGAGATATGATATCCAATTCCTTCCCATTCCAATCCTGAGACCCTTCCTATAACGAGATGTGATATCCAACTCCTTCCCATTCCAATTCTGAGACCCTTCCTATACCATGAGACTTGATATCTCAATGCTTCTAATACCAAACCTGAGACCTGTCCTATAACATGAGATGTGATATCCAAATCCTTCCCCTTCCAAACCTTAGACCCTTCCTTTATCATGAGATGTGATATCCAACTCCTTCCCATTCCAATCCTGAGACGACCCTTCCGATATCATGAGATGTGATATCTCAATGCTTCTAATATCAAACTCGAGACCCTCCCTATAGCATGAGATGTGATATCCAAGTCCTTCCCATTCCAATCCTGAGACCCTTCCTACAGCATGAGATGTGATGTCTCAATGCTTCTAATACCAAACCTGAGACCCTTCCTATAACATGAGATGGGAATATCCAACTCCTTCCCATTATAATCCTGAGACCCTTCCGATAGCAAACATGTGATATCTCAATGCTTATACCAAACCTGAGATCCTTCCTATAACATGGGATGTGATATCCAACTCCTTCCCATTCCAATCCTGAGACACTTCCTATAGCATGAGATGTGATATCTCACTGTTTATACCAAACCTGAGACCCTTCCTATAGCATGAGATGTGATATCCAAGTCCTTCCCATTCCAATCCTGAGACACTTCCTATAGCATGAGATTTGATATCTCAATGCTTCTAATACCAAACCTGAGACCCTTCCTATGGCATGAGATGTCATATACAGATCCTTCCCATTCCAATCCTGAGACCCTTCCTATAGCATGAGATGTGATATCTCAATGCTTATACCAAACCTAAAACCCTTCCTATAGCATGAGATGTGATATCCAACTCCTTCCCATTCCAATCCTGAGACCCTTCCTATAGCATGAGATGTGATATCCAATGGCTCTAATATCAAACCTGAGATCCTTCCTCTAACATTAAATGTGATATCCAACTCCTTCCCTTTCCAAACCTGAGAGCCTACCTATAGCATGAGATGTGATATCCAAGTCCTTCCATTCCAATCCTTACACCCTTCCTACAGCATGCAATATGATATCTCAATGATTCTAATAACAAACCTGAGACCCGTCCTATAACATGAGATATGATATCCAACTCCTTCCCATTCCAATCCTGAGACACTTCCGATAGCAGAGATGTGATATCACAATGCTTCTAATACCAAACCTGAGACCAGTCCTATAACATGAGATGGGATATCCAACTCCTTCCCGTTCCAAACCTGAGACCCTTCCTATAGCATGAGATGTGATATCCAACTCCTTCCCATCCCAATCCTGAGACACTTCCGATTGCAGAGATTTGATATCTCAATGCTTATACCAAACCTGAGACTCTTCCTATAACATGAGATGTGATATCCAACTCCTTCCCGTTCCAAACCTGAGACCCTTCCTATAGCATGAGATGTGATATCCAACTCCTTCCCATTCCAATCCTGAGACCCTTATGATAGCATGAGATGTGATATCTCAATGCCTCTAATACAAATCTGAGATTCTTCCGATAGCATGAGATGTGATATCTCAATGCTTCTTATACCAAACCTGAGATCCTTCCTATAACATGAGATGTGATATCCAAATCCTTCCCCTTCCAAACCTGAGACCCTCCCTTTAGCATGAGATGTGATATCCAACTCCTTCCCATTCCAACCTGAGACCCTTCCTATAGCATGAGATGGGATATCCAACTCCTTGGAATTCCAATCCTGATACCATTCCGATAGCATGAGATTTGATATCCCAATGCTTATACCAAACCTGAGACCCATACTATGGCATGAGATGTGATATCAAACTCCTTCCCATTCCAATCCTGAGACCCTTCCTATAGCTTGAGATGTGATATCCAACTCCTTCCCATTCCAATTCTGAGACCCTTCCTATACCATGAGACTTGATATCTCAATGCTTCTAATACCAAACCTGAGACCCGTCCTATAACATGAGATGTGATATCCAAATCCTTCCCCTTCCAAACCTTAGACCCTTCCTTTATCATGAGATGTGATATCCAACTCCTTCCCATTCCAATCCTGAGACCCTTCCGATATCATGAGATGTGATATCTCAATGCTTCTAATATCAAACTCGAGACCCTACCTATAGCATGAGATGTGATATCCAAGTCCTTCCCATTCCAATCCTGAGACCCTTCCTATAGCATGAGATGTGATGTCTCAATGCTTCTAATACCAAACCTGAGACCCTTCCTATAACATGAGATGGGAATATCCAACTCCTTCCCATTCCAATCCTGAGACCCTTCCGATAGCAAACATGTGATATCTCAATGCTTATACCAAACCTGAGATCCTTCCTATAACATGAGATGTGATATCCAACTCCTTCCCATTCCAATCCTGAGACACTTCCTATAGCATGAGATGTGATATCTCACTGCTTATACCAAACCTGAGACCCTTCCTATAGCATGAGATGTGATATCCAACTCCTTCCCATTCCAATCCTGAGACCCTTCCTATAGCATGAGATGTGATATCTCAATGCTTCTAATATCAAACTTGAGACCCTCCCTATAGCATGAGATGTGATATCCAA
Organism: Ambystoma mexicanum; assembly: GCF_040938575.1. Classification (NCBI taxonomy): domain Eukaryota; kingdom Metazoa; phylum Chordata; class Amphibia; order Caudata; family Ambystomatidae; genus Ambystoma; species Ambystoma mexicanum. The sequence continues at coordinate 5,517,465 of NC_090922.1, read as the reverse complement.
GTCCTTCCCATTCCAATCTTGAGACACTTCCTATAGCATGAGATGTGATATCTCAATGCTTCTAATACCAAACCTGAGACTCTTCCTATAACATGAGATGGGATATCCAACTCCTTCCCATTGCAATCCTGAGACCCTTCCGTTAGCAGAGATGTGATATCTCAATGCTTATACCAAACCTGAGACCCTTCCTACGGCATGAGATGTCATATACAACTCCTTCCCATTCCAATCCTGAGACCCTTCCTATAGCATGAGATGTGATATCTCAATGCTTATACCAAACCTGAGACCCTTCCTATAGCATGAGATGTGATATCCAACTCCTTCCCATTCCAATCCTGAGACCCTTCCTATAGCATGAGATGTGATGTCTCAATGCTTCTAATACCAAACCTGAGATCCTTCCTATAACATGAGATGTGAAATCCAACTCCTTCTATTCCAATCCTGAGACCCTTCCTATAGCATGAGATGTGATATCTCAATGCTTATACTAAACCTGAGACCCTTCCTTTAGCATGAGATGTGATATCCAACTCCTTCCCATTCCAATCCTGAGACCCTTCCTATAGCATGAGATGTGATATCTCAATGCCTCTAATACCAAACCTGAGATCCTTCCTCTAACATGAAATGTGATATCCAACGCCTTCCCTTTCCAAACCTGAGAGCCTATCCATAGCATGAGATGTGATATCCAAGTCCTTCCCATTCCAATCCTTAGACCCTTCCTACAGCATGCAATAACACTACTCACTTCAGACCTGGGAACGCCAAGTGTACGAATTATGTGAGAGTGACAAGGACTCGATATACTACACAACCTGGCGGCGGTTACAGAGCAAGACTCCTGTGTAGGCTGGTCAGTCTGCTGGATGGCCCAGAGACGCTTCCGAAGGCTTACTAGCAGGAGATGGTGAAAATGCCGAGAATAGCTGTCCCCGCTATTCCAAGGGTCGAAGTACCAGTACAGGCCTTCTGGTTCGATCAAAGGTGAAAAGGGTTTCACAAGGCGACAGCAGTGCAGAGGAGCAGTCCTTCAGCGGGTCACCAGCGATTCCTCGGTTCAGCTTCTTGGTTGCAGGATACTTGGCTCCTGTATTCCTTCGTTCGTGAGAACTCAGGAGATCGACATGGTAGTGGTGTTTCCAGCCCCCTCTTATCCACGGTTCCCTTCGCGCCAAAACGGAGGGGACCCAATGGGAGATCCGCTCATCAACACTCACACCATTCGTGAACCTATCACGGACCACGGTGGTCCCAGGCATTCACACCACCCTAGACTCTCTGGCACCCAGGATGTGTATTGGGACCAGACATCCCAGCCCACATCCTGGAGGCACACACAAGACATGTAGAAGCCCGCGAAAGCATCTGTGTTTCGCGGGAAAGCACATGCCCAAATAAGGAAGGCCCCAGGTCGGCTCGACCTGGGGAAGGTGAAGGGAGCAAGACGGTCAGCGGACAGGACAAAGGAGCCTCGTGGTCTGGCCATTTTGGGATCTAGGCCACCATTTTGGGTTAAGCGCGAGAAACGCGCTTAGCACGCCAAAAGGATCTCAAAACACAAGAAACGATCGCTGCCACCATTCCCGTCCGTGAATCACTTGCACCGATCAGTTACAATCCTGAAAGAGTATCTAGGGCCTGTAGAAGGCTAGAGACCCAAGAGAGCAGTAACTTAGCTTACAGTGCCCTCTTGTGTCATGTTGCACGAAAGCTGCAACATGATACAAGAAACTACGGAAACCAGCGTTTCCTGGTACTGACTGTCTTAAGGGCATGACAGTTTCCCCTTAAGAAAGGAGCGAAAGCCCAGAGGAGTGCGGCAGAAGGCTGCACTTCTCGGGCAAAGTCGAGAACAAGGTGAAAAACAACAGCAAAAAGTTTAGGGGTTGCCACATGGAAGGAAAATTACCTACAATTACGAAATCTTTCCTAACACTCGCCCCTCCCAGACTATGGACAGGGGGAACTAATCCACCCCTGGATGAGTCTCTTGTTCAGGTCGGTTAAACATTCTCCACAACCCATCAGCATTGCTATGTTGGACACCTGGCCTATGCTCAATAGTGAAGTCGAAGCCTTGTAGACTTATGGACCACCTAAGCAACTTTGGATTCTCCCCCTTCATGTTTATTAGCTACTTTAAGGGCTTATGGTCAGTTTGCACAGTGAAGTGGGTCCCATAGAGGTAGGGCCTCAGCTTCCTTAGGGCCCACACAACAGAGAAACATTCTTTCTCTACCGTGGACCATCTGAGCTCTCTGTCCTTAAACTGGCGACTAATAAAACCAATAGGGTGTTCCTTACCCTTCTCATCTACTTGCGATAGTACAGCTCCTATCCCAGTGTCAGAGGCGTCCGTCTGCACGATAAAAGGTCTTTGATAATCAGGGGCCCTGAGGACAGGGGCCTGGCACAAGGAGTCTTTTAAGCCATTGAAGGCCTTCTCACACTCGTCGGTCCAAGTTACCTTCTTGGGTTTCTTCAGAGTTGTGAGGGCAGTCAGAGGGGCAGCTATGGTGCCATAGTCTGCCACAAAATTGCGGTAATACCCCGTGAGTCCTAAGAAGGCTCTCACTTGGGTTTGTGTAGTGGGGGTAGGCCAGTCTTGTACTGCTTGTACTTTACTGGGTAGAGGCTGTATCCTCCCTCCACCTACTTCATGTCCAAGGTAAAACACTGAGCCTTGTCCAATCTGGCATTTACTAGCCTTTATGGTCAAGTGTGCTTTCTGAAGAGCCTGGAGCACAATCCCGAGGTGTTTCACATGGTCAGGTGGCACTGAAAACTGCTATATCGTCCAGATATGCAAGACAGAATTCGTCCAACCCATTCAAAACATGATGCACAAGCCTCTGGAAAGTGGCAGGTGCATTCTTCAACCCGAACGGCATTACCCGGAATTGGTAAAGGCCGTCTGGAGTAGAAAACGCTGTCTTCTCCTTGGCATGTTCTGCTAAAGCTATTTGCCAATAGCCAGCAGTGAGGTCAAACGTGCTGAGGTACTTGGAGGCACCCAAAGTATCCACCAGCTCATCTGTTCGAGGCAAGGGGTGTGCATCTGTCTTGGTGACAGCATTCAGAGCCCTGTAATCCACACAGAACCTCAATTCAGAAGTGCCTGCCTTTGGAACGAAAACCACAGGGCTGGACCAAGGACTACTAGAGGGTTCAATCACCCCAAGGTCTAACATCTTGTTGACCTCGGTCTTAATATAAGACCGTACTTTGTCTGACATCCTGTATCCCCTACTTTTGGTAGGTACACTGTCTCCTGTGTCTATGTTATGTTTGCACCAAGGTGTCAAACCAGGCGACTGTGAAAACGGGGGAAAACTGCCTAAGCAAACTTTTCACCTCAGCCTGCTGATCAGAAGTCAGGTGAGGGGCCACTCGGACACCCTCAAAGGAGCTATCTGAAGGACCGCTTTGGAACAGGTCGGGGAGAGGTTCAGACTCCTCTTCCTCAACATCTGAAGCCAGTAACAGTGCTGCGATTTCGACTCTTGGGACGAAAGCCTTCAGCCTATTCACGTGAAACACTTTTGGAGCCTGTCCAGGCCTTCCAAGGTCCACTAAATAGTTAACCTCACCCAGGGGCTCCACCACTGTGTAAGGGCCTGACCATTTGTCCTGTAAAGCTCAAGGCCTTATGGGATTCATGATCAGGACTTGCTGACCAGGTGTAAAGTTGATGAGGGAAGCTTTCTGGTTGTACCAATGTTTCACCAGCGCTTGTACTGCCTTCAATTTATCACTAGCCAAGCCCATCAGAAGTACCATCCGTTTTCTGAGCCCTAGCACATAATCAACTACGTTGGTAGTAACAGGGGGAGTGGGCATCTCCCATCCCTCTTTGACTATGGCTAAGGGTCCCCGTACAGGATGACCAAACAGAAGTTTGAAGGGGCTGAAGCCAACACCCTCCTGTGGTACCTCTCGGTAGGCAAACAGTAAGCATGGTAAAAGAAGATCCCATTGTCTTCTCTGAAGCTTCTCCAGAGCCCCAATCATGCTTTTTAACGTTCTGTTGAAACGTTCCACCAGACCATTGGTCTGTGGGTGGTATGCAGAAGAGAACTTGTAGGTGACCCCACATTCTTTCCACATAGCCTGCATATACTTCGACATAAAGTTGCTGCCACGATCTGACACAACTTCTTTAGGGAAGCCAACCCTAGTAAATATGCCAAGTAAAGCTTTTGCAACTGACTTGGCAGTTACAGTTTTCAATGGGATGGCCTCAGGATATCTGGTTGCATTGTCGACCAGCACCAGGATAAACCTATTGCCCGAGGATGTTTGCGGGTCAAGGGGACCAACGATGTCGATCCCTACCCTTTCAAATGGTACCCCCACAACTGGGAGCGGTACCAACGGAGCTTGGATTGTCGAGCCAACCTTACCAGATAACTGGCAGGAGGCACAACTCCTGCAGTGACTTTCTACTTGCACTCCCATCTTGGGCCAGTAGAAGTGCATGGATAACCTTTGCTTGGTCCTCTTAATACCAAGGTGACCAGCAAGGAGCACTTCATGCGCCAACTGCAGGAGGAAGGGCCTAACAGCAAGGGGAACCACCAACCTCCTATGGTCTCCTTCTGTAGACTCTGTGGGCTCACTATACAGGAGTCCACCTTCCCAATAAATCCTATGCGTCCCAGGAGGTTCACCCTCAAGCTGGGAGCAGGCCTGTCTCCTTAGGCCTTCCAGAGATGGGCACTCACGTTAGCCTTTACTGAATTCGTCCCTATCAGGACCTCCTTCAACTAACAAGTCTTTTAGTTCAGGATGGTCGTTGGGGTCAAATACTTCAGGCATCGCCACCTCCTCCTCAGGCCCGGGCGATTGACCAACTTCCTCCACCGCAGTGGTAGGCGAGCTCGGGGGAATATTCTCTTTCCCTCGTCTTGACTTGTTGACTCCTTTCGCCTTGGGTTTCCCCTTCGGCTGGGGCGGCGTATTGGTCTTGGCCAATGCTGCCCGTGCTTGAGACCGTGTGTAGGGTCTTTCGGCAGTGTCTCCTATGAGCCCTAAAGCTCTGAGATCATTGCCTAACAAGACCTTTCCCGGGACGTTTCTCTGAATGCTCACTGGAATCCTGACTGCTGTACCATTTAAAGTAAGATTTACAGGTATTACTGGGAACATACGGAGTGGGCCGTCAGCCAACTTAGTGGGCATCAGAGTAGCTCTGGCAACCTCCTCTGAGTCTACCAAGGTAGAATCCACTACAGTTCGACTGCACCCACTATCCCTAAGAGCTGGAGTATCTACTCCATTGATCAGCACACTGTCTTACAATAAGCCTCCCTATGTAAACAGACCCAATGGATCTTGTTTTGCTTGTGGAGCAACTGACCACGTGAAGGGGGATCCCCGGTGTAAGGTTAGACCTTTGGGGGTCCACTCCGCTAATCTGGCCTTCTCCTCCTACGAGGAAGAAGAGATTACAGGAGCATCCTTCTCCTCAGACTCATTTCCCAGCGGGATAGAGGCTGAGGTAGTTTTAGTTTCCCTGGGAGGAGGGTCTCAGGTTTGGAAGGGGAAGGATTTGGATATCACATCTCATGTTATCGGAAGGATCTCACGTTTGGTATTAGAAGTATTGAGATATCATATCTCATGCTATAGGAAGGGTCTCAGGATTGGAATGGGAAGGAGTTGGATATCACATCTCATGCTATAGGAAGTGTCTCAGGATTGTAATGGGAAGGACTTGGATATCACATCTCATGCTATAGGTAGGGTCTCAAGTTTGATATTAGAAGCATTGAGATATCACATCTCATGCTATAGGAAGGGTCTGAGGATTGGAATGGGAAGGAGTTGGATATCACATATCATGCTATGGGAAGGGTCTCAGGTTTGGTATAAGTAGTGAGATATCACATCTCATGCTATAGTAAGTGTCTCAGGATTGGAATGGGAAGGAGTTGGATATCACATCTCATGTTATAGGAAGGATCTCAGGTTTGGTATAAGCATTGAGATATCACATCTCTGCTATCGAAAGGGTCTCAGGATTGGAATGGGAAGGAGTTGGATATTCCCATCTCATGTTATAGGAAGGGTCTCAGGTTTGGTATTAGAAGCATTGAGATATCACATCTCATGCTATAGGAAGGGTCTCAGGATTGGAATGGGAAGGACTTGGATATCACATCTCATGCTATAGGGAGGGTCTCAAGTTTGATATTAGAAGCTTTGAGATATCACATCTCATGATATCGGAAGGGTCTCAGGATTGGAATGGGAAGGAGTTGGATATCACATCTCATGATAAAGGAAGGGTCTAAGGTTTGGAAGGGGAAGGATTTGGATATCACATCTCATGTTATATTACGGGTCTCACCTTTGGTATTAGAAGCATTGAGATATCAAGTCTCATAGTATAGGAAGGGTCTCAGAATTGGAATGGGAAGGAGTTGGATATCACATCTCAAGCTATAGGAAGGGTCTCAGGATTGGAATGGGAAGGACTTGGATATCACATCTCATGCTATAGGAAGGCTCTCAGGTTTGGAAGGGGAAAGAGTTGGATATCACATTTCATGTTAGAGGTAGGATCTCAGGATTGGTATTAGAGGCATTGAGATATCACATCTCATGCTATCAGAAGGGTCTCAGGAATGGAATGGGCAGGAGTTGGATATCACATCTCATGCTAAAGGGAGGGTCTCAGGTTTGGAAGGGGAAGGATTTGGATATCACATCTCATGTTATCGGAAGGATCTCACGTTTGGTATTAGAAGTATTGAGATATCATATCTCATGCTATAGGGAGGGTCTCAGGATTGGAATGGGAAGGACTTAGATATCACATATCATGCTATAGGGAGGGTCTCAGTTTTGATATTAGAAGCATTGAGATATCACATCTCATGCTATCGGAAGTGGCTCAGGATTGGAATGGGAAGGAGCTGGATATCACATCTCATGCTAAAGGAAGGGTCTCAGGTTTGGAACGGGAAGGATTTGGATATCACATCTCATGTTATAGGAAGGGTCTCAGGTTTGGTATAAGCATTGAGATATCACATCTCTGCTATCGGAAGTGTCTCAGGATTGGAATGGGAAGGAGTTGGATATCCCATCTCATGTTATAGGACGGGTCTCAGGTTTGTTATTAGAATCATTGAATATCATATTGCATGCTGTAGGAAGGGTCTAAGGGTTGGAATGTGAAGGACTTGGATATCACATCTTATGCTATAGGTAGGCTCTTAGGTTTGGAAAGGGAAGGAGTTGGATATCACATTTCATGTTAGAGGAAGGATCTCAGGTTTGGTATTAGAAGCATTGAGATATCACATCTCATGCTATAGGAAGGGTCTCAGGATTGGAATGGGAAGCAGTTGGATATCACATCTCATGCTATAGGAAGGGTCTCAGGTTTGGTATAAGCATTGAGATATCACATCTCATGCTATAGGACGGGTCTCAGGATTGGAATGGAAGGAGTTGGATATCACATCTCATGTTATAGGAAGGATCTCAGGTTTGGTATTAGAAGCATTGAGACATCACATCTCATGCTATAGGAAGGGTCTCAGGGTTGGAATGGGAAGGAGTTGGATATCACATCTCATCCAATAGGAAGGGTCTCAGGTTTGGAATGGGAAGGAATTGGATATCACATCTCATGTTATAGGAAGGATCTCAGGTTTCGTATTAGAAGCATTGAGATATCACATCTCATGCTATAGGAAGGGTCTCAGGATTGGAATGTGAAGGATTTGGATATCACATCTCATGCTAAAGGAAGGGTCTCAGGTTTGGTAGAAGCATTGAGATATCACGTCTCTGCTTTCGGAAGGGTCTCAGGATTGGATTGGGAAGGAGTTGGATATCCCTTCTCATGCTATAGGAAGGGTCTCAGGATTTGAATGGCAAGGAGTTGGATTTCACATCTCATGCCATAGGAAGGGTCTCAGGTTTGGTATAAGCATTGAGATATCACATCTCTGCTATCAGAACGGTCACAGGATTGGATTGGGAAGGAGTTGGATATCCCTTCTCATGCTATAGGAAGTGTCTCAGGTTGGAATGGGAAGGAGTTGGATATCACATCTCATGTTATAGGAAGGGTCTCAGGATTGGAATGGGAAGGATTTGGATATCACATCTCTTGCTATAGGAAGGGTCTCAGGATTGGAATGGGTAGGAGTTGGATATTACTTTCTTGCTATAGGAAGGGTCTCATGTTTGGAATGGGAAGGAGGTGGGTATCACATATGCTATAGTTAGTGTCTCAGGTTTGGAACGGGAAGGAGTTGGATATCACATCTCATGTTATAGGAAGGGTCTCAGGTTTGGTATAAGCATTGAGATATCACATCTCTGCTATCGGAAGCGGCTCAGGATTGGAATGGGAAGGAGTTGGATATCCCATCTCATGTTATAGGAAGAGTCTCTGGTTTGGTATTAGAATCATTGAGATATCACATCGCATGCTGTAGGAAGGGTCTAAGGATTGGAATGGGATGGACTTGGATATCACATCTCATGTTATAGTTAGGCTCTCAGGTCTGGTGTAAGCATTGAGATATCACATCTCATGCTATAGGAAGGGTCTCAGAGTTGGTATAAGCATTGAGATATCACATCTCATGCTAAAGGAAGGGTCTCAGGATTGGAATGGGAAGGAGTTGTATATAACATCTCAGGCCATAGGAAGGTTCTCAGGTTTGGTAAAAGCATTGAGATATCACATCTCTGCTATCGGAAAGGTCTCAGGATTGGAATGGGAAGGAGTTGGATATCCCATCTCATGTTATAGGAAGGGTCTCAGGTTTGGTATTAGAAGCATAGAGATATCACATCTCATGCTATAGGAAGGGTCTCAGGATTGGAATGGGAAGGACTTGGATGTCACATCTCATGCTATAGGGAGGGTCTCAAGTTTGATATTAGAAGCATTGAGATAACAAATCTCATGATATCGGAAGGGTCTCAGGATTGGAATGGGAAGGAGTTGGATATCACATCTCATGATAAAGGAAGGGTCTAAGGTTTGGAAGGGGAAGGATTTGGATATCACATCTCATGTTATAGGACGGGTCTCAGGTTTGGTATTAGAAGCATTGAGATATCAAGTCTCATGGTATAAGAAGGGTCTCAGAATTGGAATGGGAAGGAGTTGGATATCACACCTCAAGCTATACAAAGGGTCTCAGGATTGGAATGGGAAGGAGTTTGATATCACATCTCATGCCAGAGTATGGGTCTCAGGTTTGGTAGAAGCATTGGGATATCACATCTCATGCTATCGGAAGGGTATCAGTATTGGATTTGGAAGAAGTTGGATATCCCATCTCATGCTATAGGAAGGGTCTCAGGTTGGAATGGGAAGGAGTTGGATATCACATTTCATGTTATAGGAAGGGTCTCAGGATTGGAATGGGAAGTACTTGGATATCATATCTCATGCAATAGGACGGGTCTCAGGTTTGTTATTAGAATCATTGAGATATCATATTGCATGCTGTAGGAAGGGTCTAAGGATTGGAATGGGAAGGACCTGGATATCACATCTCATGCTATAGATAGGCTCTTAGGTTTGGAAAGGGAAGGAGTTGGATATCACATCTCATGTTATAGGATGGATCTCAGGTTTGGTATTAGAAGTATTGAGATATCACATCTCATGTTATCGGAAGGATCTCAGGTTTGGTATTAGAAGTATTGAGACCCTTCCGATAGCAGAGACGTGATATCTCAATGCTTCTACCAAACCTGAGACCCTTCCTTTAGCATGAGATGTGATATCCAAATCCTTCACATTCCAATCCTGAGACCCTTCCTATAGCATGAGATGTGATATCTCAATGCTTCTAATACCAAACCTGAGATCCTTCCTATAACATGAGATGTGATATCCAATTCCTTCCCATTCCAAACCTGAGACCCTTCCTATTGGATGAGATGTGATATCCAACTCCTTCCCATTCCAACCCTGAGACCCTTCCTATAGCATGAGATGTGATGTCTCAATGCTTCTAATACCAAACCTGAGATCCTTCCTATAACATGAGATGTGATATCCAACTCCTTCCATTCCAATCCTGAGACCCGTCCTATAGCATGAGATGTGATATCTCAATGCTTCTAATACCAAACCTGAGATCCTTCCTCTAACATGAAATGTGATATCGAACTCCTTCCCTTTCCAAACCTGAGAGCCTACCTATAGCATGAGATGTGATATCCAAGTCCTTCCCATTCCAATCCTTAGACCCTTCCTACAGCATGCAATATGATATCTCAATGATTCTAATAACAAACCTGAGACCCTTCCTATAGCATGAGATGTGATATCCAACTACTTCCCATTCCAATCCTGAGACCCTTCCTATAGCATGAGATGTGATATCTCAATGCTTCTAATACCAAACCTGAGATCCTTCCTCTAACATGAAATGTGATATCGAACTCCTTCCCTTTCCAAACCTGAGAGCCTACCTATAGCATGAGATGTGATATCCAAGTCCTTCCCATTCCAATCCTTAGACCCTTCCTACAGCATGCAATATGATATCTCAATGATTCTAATAACAAACCTGAGACCCGTCCTATAGCATGAGATATGATATCCAAGTCCTTCCCATTCCAATCCTGAGACCCTTCCTATAACATGAAATGTGATATCCAACTCCTTCCCATTCCAACCTGAGACCCTTCCTATAGCATGAGATGGGATATCCAACTTCGTCCAAATCCAATACTGATACCCTTCCGATAGCATGAGATGTGATATCCCAATGCTTCTACCAAACCTGAGACCCATACTATGGCATGAGATATGATATCAAACTCCTTCCTATTCCAAACCTGAGACCCTTCCTATAGCTTGAGGTGTGATATCCAACTCCTTCCCATTCCAATTCTGAGACCCTTCTTATACCATGAGACTTGATATCTCAATGCTTCTAATACCAAACCTGAGACCGTCCTATAACATGAGATGTGATATCCAAATCCTTCCCCTTCCAAACCTTAGACCCTTCCTTTATCATGAGATGTGGTATCCAACTCCTTCCCATTCGAATCCTGAGACCCTTCCTATAACATGAGATGTGATATCCAACTCCTTCCCATTCCAACCTGAGACACTTCCTATAGCATGAGAAGGGATATCCATCTCCTTCCCAATCCAATCCTGAGACCCTTCCGATAGCAGAGATGTGATATCTCAATGCTTATACCAAACCTGAGACCCTTCCTATGGCATGAGATGTGATATCCAACTCCTTGCCATTCAAATCCTGAGACCCTTCCTATAGCATGAGAAGGGATATCCAACTCCTTCCCAATCCAATCCTGAGACCCTTCCGATAGCAGAGATGTGATATCTGAATGCTTATACCAAACCTGAGACCCTTCCTATGGCATGAGATGTGATATCCAACTCCTTGCCATTCAAATCCTGAGACCCTTCCTATAGCATGAGATGTGATATCTCTATGCTTCTAATACCAAACCTGAGACCCTTCCTATAACATGAGATGGGAAATCCAACTCCTTCCCATTTCAATCCTGAGACCCTTCCGATAGCAGAGATGTGATATCTCAATGCTTATACCAAACCTGAGAACCTTCCTATGGCCTGAGATGTCATATACAACTCCTTCCCATTCCAATCCTGAGACCCTTCCTTTAGCATGAGATGTGATATCTCAATGCTTATACCAAATCTGAGACCCTTCCTATAGCATGAGATGTGATATCCAATTCCTTCCCATTCCAATCCTGAGACCCTTCCTATAGCATGAGATGTGATATCTCAATGCTTATACCAAACCTGAGAGCCTACCTATAGCATGAGATGTGATATCCAAGTCCATCCCATTCCAATCCTTAGACCCTTCCTACAGCATGCAATGTGATATCTCAATGATTCTAATACCAAACCAGAGACTCTTCGTATAACATGAGATGGGACATCCAACTCCTTCCCATTCCAATCCTGAGCCGCTTCCGATAGCAGAGATGTGATATCTCAATGCTTATACCAAACCTGAGACCCTTCCTATAACATGAGATGTGATATCCAACTCCTTCCCGTTCCAAACCTGAGACACTAACTATAGCATATGTGATATCCAACTCCTTCCCATTCCAAACATGAGACACTTCCTATAGCAAGAAAGTAATATCCAACTCCTACCCATTCCAATCCTGAGACCCTTCCTATAGCAAGAGATGTGATATCCAAATCCTTCCCATTCCAATCCTGAGACCCTTCCTATAACATGAGATGTGATATCCAACTCCTTCCCATTCCAACCTGAGACACTTCCTATAGCATGAGAAGGGATATCCAACTCCTTCCCAATCCAATCCTGAGACCCTTCCGATAGCAGAGATGTGATATCTCAATGCTTATACCAAACCTGAGACCCTTCCTATGGCATGAGATGTGATATCCAACTCCTTCCCAATCCAATCCTGAGACCCTTCCGATAGCAGAGACGTGATGTCTCAATGCTTCTACCAAACCTGAGACCCTTCCTTTAGCATGAGATGTGATATTCAAATCCTTCACATTCCAATCCTGAGACCCTTCCTATAGCATGAGATGTGATATCTCAATGCTTCTAATACCAAACCTGAGATCCTTCCTATAACATGAGATGTGATATCCAATTCCTTCCCATTCCAAACCTGAGACCCTTCCTATTGGATGCGATGTGATATCCAACTCCTTCCCATTCCAACCCTGAGACCCTTCCTATAGCATGAGATGTGATGTCTCAATGCTTCTAATACCAAACCTGAGATCCTTCCTATAACATGATATGTGATATCCAACTCCTTCCATTCCAATCCTGAGACCCGTCCTATAGCATGAGATGTGATATCTCAATGCTTATACCAAACCTGAGACCCTTCCTATAGCATGAGATGTGATATCCAACTGCTTCCCATTCCAATCCTGAGACCCTTCCTATAGCATGAGATGTGATATCTCAATGATTCTAATAACAAACCTGAGACCCGTCCTATAACATGAGATGGGATATCCAACTCCTTCCCATTCCAACCCTTAGACCCTTCCTACAGCATGCAATATGATATCTCAATGATTCTAATAACAAACCTGAGACCCGTCCTATAACATGAGATGTGATATCCAAATCCTTCCCGTTCCAAACCTGAGACCCTTCCTTTAGCATGAGATGTGATATCCAGCACCTTCCCATTCCAATCCTGAGACACTTCCTATAGCATGAGATGTGATATCTCAATGCTTCTAATATCAAAACTGAGACCCTCCCTATAGCATGATATGTGATATCTAAGTCCTTCCCATTCCAATCCTGAGACCCTCCCTATAGCATGAGATGTGATATCCAACTCCTTCCCATTCCAATCCTGAGACCCTTCCTATAGCATGAGATATGATATCTCAATACTTCTAATACCAAACGTGCGATCCTTCCGATAACATGAGATGTGATATCCAAATCCTTCCCCTTCCAATCCTGAGACCCTCCCTTTAGCATGAGATGTGATATCCAACTCCTTCCTATTCCAATCCTGAGACTCTTCTGATAGCATGAGATGTGATATCTCAATACTTCTAATACCAAACCTGAGATCCTTCCGATAGCATGAGATGTGATATCTCAATGCTTCTAATACCAAACCTGAGATCCTTCCTATAACATGAGATGTGATATCCAAATCCTTCCCCTTCCAAACCTGAGACCCTCCCTTTAGCATGAGATGTGATATCCAACTCCTTCCCATTCCATTCCTTAGACCCTTCTGATAGCATGAGATGTGATATCTCAATGCCTCTAATACCAAACCTGAGATCCTACCTCTAACATGAAATGTGATATCCAACTCTTTCCCCTTCCAAACCTGAGAGCCTTCCTATAGCATGAGATGTGATATCCAAGTCCTTCCCATTCCAATCCTGAGACCCTTCCTATAACTTGAGATGTGATATCCAACTCCTTCCCATTCCAATTCTGAGACCCTTCCTATACTATGAGACTTGATATCTCAATGCTTCTAATACAAATGTGAGACCTGTAATATAACATGAGATGTGATATCCAAATCCTTCCCCTTCCAAACCTTAGACCCTTCCTTTATCATGAGATGTGATATCCAACTCCTTCCCATTCCAATCCTGAGACCCTTCCGATATCATGAGATGTGATATCTCAAAGCTTCTAATATCAAACTTGAGACGCTCCCTATAGCATGAGATGTGATATCCAAGTCCTTCCCATTCCAATCCTGAGACCCTTCCTATAGCATGAGATGTGATATCTCAATGCTTCTAATACCAAACCTGAGACCCTTCCTATAACATGAGATGGGAATATCCAACTCCTTCCCATTCCAATCCTGAGACCCTTCCGATAGCAGAGATGTGATATCTCAATGCTTATACCAAACCTGAGATCCTTCCTATAACATGAGATGTGATATCCAACTCCTTCCCATTCCAATCCTGAGACACTTCCTATAGCATGAGATGTGATATCTCACTGCTTATACCAAACCTGAGACCCTTCCCATAGCATGAGATGTGATATCCAACTCCTTCCCATTCCAATCCTCAGACCCTTCCTATAGCATGAGATGTGATATTTCAATGCTTCTAATATCAAACTTGAGACCCTACCTATAGCATGAGATGTGATATCCAAGTCCTTCCCATTACAATCCTGAGACACTTCCTATAGCATGAGATGTGATATCCAACTCCTTCCCATTCCAATCCTGAGACCCTTCCTATAGCATGAGATATGATATCTCAATACTTCTAATACCAAACGTGAGATCCTTCCGATAACATGAGATGTGATATCCAAATCCTTCCCCTTCCAAACCTGAGACCCTCCCTTTAGCATGAGATGTGATATCCAACTCCTTCCCATTCCAATCCTGAGACCCTTCTGATAGCATGAGATGTGATATCTCAATGCTTCTAATACCAAACCTGAGATCCTTCCGATAGCATGAGATGTGATATCTCAATGCTTCTAATACCAAACCTGAGATCCTTCCTATAACATGAGATGTGATATCCAAATCCTTCCCCTTCCAAACCTGAGACCCTCCCTTTAGCATGAGATGTGATATCCAACTCCTTCCCATTCCATTCCCGAGACCCTTCTGATAGCATGAGATGTGATATCTCAATGCCTCTAATACCAAACCTGAGATCGTACCACTAACATGAAATGTGATATCCAACTCTTTCCCCTTCCAAACCTGAGAGCCTTCCTATAGCATGAGATGTGATATCCAAGTCCTTCCCATTCCAATCCTGAGACCCTTCCTATAGCTTGAGATGTGATATCCAACTCCTTCCCATTCCAATTCTGAGACCCTTCCTATACTCTGAGACTTGATATCTCAATGCTTCTAATACCAAACCTGAGACCCGTAATATAACATGAGATGTGATATCCAAATCCTTCCCCTTTCAAACCTTAGACCCTTCCTTTATCATGAGATGTGATATCCAACTCCTTCCCATTCCAATCCTGAGACCCTTCCGATATCATGAGATGTGATATCTCAAAGCTTCTAATATCAAACTTGAGACCCTCCCTATAGCATGAGATGTGATATCCAAGTCCTTCCCATTCCAATCCTGAGACCCTTCCTATAGCATGAGATGTGATATCTCAATGCTTCTAATACCAAACCTGAGACCCTTCCTATTACATGAGATGGGAATATCCAACTCCTTCCCATTCCAATCCTGAGACCCTTCCGATAGCAGAGATGTGATATCTCAATGCTTATACCAAACCTGAGACCCTTCGTATGGCATGAGATGTGATATCCAACTCCTTGCCATTCAAATCCTGAGACCCTTCCTATAGCATGAGAAGGGATATCCAACTCCTTCCCAATCCAATCCTGAGACCCTTCCGATAGCAGAGACGTGATATCTCAATGCTTCTACCAAACCTGAGACCCTTCCTTTAGCATGAGATGTGATATCCAAATCCTTCACATTCCAATCCTGAGACCCTTCCTATAGCATGAGATGTGATATCTCAATGCTTCTAATACCAAACCTGAGATCCTTCCTATAACATGAGATGTGATATCCAATTCCTTCCCATTCCAAACCTGAGACCCTTCCTATTGGATGAGTTGTGATATCCAACTCCTTCCCATTCCAACCCTGAGACCCTTCCTATAGCATGAGATGTGATGTCTCAATGATTCTAATACCAAACCTGAGATCCTTCCTATAACATGAGATGTGATATCCAACTCCTTCCATTCCAATCCTGAGACCCGTCCTATAGCATGAGATGTGATATCGCAATGCTTATACGAAACCTGAGACCCTTCCTATAGCATGAGATGTGATATCCAACTACTTCCCATTCCAATCCTGAGACCCTTCCTATAGCATGAGATGTGATATCTCAATGCTTCTAATACCAAACCTGAGATCCTTCCTCTAACATGAAATGTGATATCCAACTCCTTCCCTTTCCAAACCTAAGAGCCTATCTATAGCATGAGATGTGATATCCAGGTCCTTCCTATTCCAATCCTTAGACCCTTCCTACAGCATGCAATATGATATCTCAATGATTCTAATAACAAACCTGAGACCCGTCCTATAGCATGAGATATGATATCCAAGTCCTTCCCATTCCAATCCTGAGACCCTTCCTATAACATGAAATGTGATATCCAACTCCTTCCCATTCCAACCTGAGACCCTTCCTATAGCATGAGATGGGATATCCAACTTCTTCAAAATCCAATACTGATACCCTTCCGATAGCATGAGATGTGATATCCCAATGCTTCTACCAAACCTGAGACCCATACTATGGCATGAGATGTGATATCAAACTCCTTCCCATTCCAATCCTGAGACCCTTCCTATAGCTTGAGGTGTGATATCCAACTCCTTCCCATTCCAATTCTGAGACCCTTCTTATACCATGAGACTTGATATCTCAATGCTTCTAATACCAAACCTGAGACCCGTCCTATAACATGAGATGTGATATCCAAATCCTTCCCCTTCCAAACCTTAGACCCTTCCTTTATCATGAGATGTGGTATCCAACTCCTTCCCATTCCAATCCTGAGACCCTTCCGATATCATGAGATTTTTTATCTCAAAGCTTCTAATATCAAACTTGAGATCCTCCCTATAGCATGAGATGTGACATCCAAGTCCTTCCCATTCCAATCCTGAGACCCTTCCTATAGCATGAGATGTGATATCTCTATGCTTCTAATACCAAACCTGAGACCCTTCCTATAACATGAGATGGGATATCCAACTCCTTCCCATTCCAATCCTGAGACCCTTCCGATAGCAGAGATGTGATATCTCAATGCTTATACCAAACCTGAGACCCTTCCTATGGCCTGAGATGTCATACACAACTCCTTCCCATTCCAATCCTGAGACCCTTCCTTTAGCATGAGATGTGATATCTCAATGCTTATACCAAATCTGAGACCCTTCCTATAGCATGAGATGTGATATCCAAATCCTTCCCATTCCAATCCTGAGACCCTTCCTATAGCATGAGATGTGATATCTCAATGCTTATACCAAACCTGAGAGCCTACCTATAGCATGAGATGTGATATCCAAGTCCATCCCATTCCAATCCTTAGACCCTTCCTACAGCATGCGATGTGATATCTCAATGATTCTAATACCAAACCAGAGACTCTTACTATAACATGAGATGTGATATCCAACTCCTTCCCATTCCAATCCTGAGCCGCTTCCGATAGCAGAGATGTGATATCTCAATGCTTATACCAAACCTGAGACCCTTCCTATAACATGAGATGTGATATCCAACTCCTTCCCGTTCCAAACCTGAGACACTAACTATAGCATATGTGATATCCAACTCCTTCCCATTCCAAACATGAGACCCTTCCTATAGCAAGAAAGTAATATCCAACTCCTACCCATTCCAATCCTGAGACCCTTCCTATAGCAAGAGATGTGATATCCAAATCCTTCCCATTCCAATCCTGAGACCCTTCCTATAACATGAGATGTGATATCCAACTCCTTCCCATTCCAACCTGAGACACTTCCTATAGCATGAGAAGGGATATCCAACTCCTTCCCAATCCAATCCTGAGACCCTTCCGATAGCAGAGATGTGATATCTCAATGCTTATACCAAACCTGAGACCCTTCCTATGGCATGAGATGTGATATCCAACTCCTTGCCATTCAAATCCTGAGACCCTTCTTATAGCATGAGATGTGATATCTCAATGCTTATACCAAACCTGAGAGCCTACCTATAACATGAGATGTGATATCCAAGTCCATCCCATTCCAATCCTTAGACCCTTCCTATAGCTTGAGATGTGATATCCAACTCCTTCCCATTCCAATTCTGAGACCCTTCTTATAGCATGAGATGTGATATCTCAATGCTTATACCAAACCTGAGAGCCTACCTATAACATGAGATGTGATATCCAAGTCCATCCCATTCCAATCCTTAGACCCTTCCTACAGCATGCGATGTGATATCTCAATGATTTTAATACCAAACCAGAGACTCTTCCTATAACATGAGATGGGATATCCAACTCCTTCCCATTCCAATTCTGAGACCCTTCCTATACTATGAGACTTGATATCTCAATGCTTCTAATACCAAACCTGAGACCCGTAATATAACATGAGATGTGATATCCAAATCCTTCCCCTTCCAAACCTTAGACCCTTCCTTTATCATGAGATGTGATATCCAACTCCTTCCCATTCCAATCCTGAGACCCTTCCGATATCATGAGATGTGATATCTCAAAGCTTCTAATATCAAACTTGAGACCCTCCCTATAGCAGGGGATGTGATATCCAAGTCCTTCCCATTCCAATCCTGAGACCCTTCCTATAGCATGAGATGTGATATCTCAATGCTTCTAATACCAAACCAATGACCCTTCCTATAACATGAGATGGGAATATCCAACTCCTTCCCATTCCAATCCTGAGACCCTTCCGATAGCAGAGATGTGATATCTCAATGCTTATACCAAACCTGAGACCCTTCCTATGGCATGAGATGTGATATCCAACTCCTTGCCATTCAAATCCTGAGACCCTTCCTATAGCATGAGAAGGGATATCCAACTCCTTCCCAATCCAATCCTGAGACCCTTCCGATAGCAGAGACGTGATATCTCAATGCTTCTACCAAACCTGAGACCCTTCCTTTAGCATGAGATGTGATATCCAAATCCTTCACATTCCAATCCTGAGACCCTTCCTATAGCATGAGATGTGATATCTCAATGCTTCTAATACCAAACCTGAGATCTTTCCTATAACATGAGATGTGATATCCAATTCCTTCCCATTCCAAACCTGAGACCCTTCCTATTGGATGAGATGTGATATCCAACTCCTTCCCATTCCAACCCTGAGACCCTTCCTATAGCATGAGATGTGATGTCTCAATGCTTCCAATACCAAACCTGAGATCCTTCCTATAACATGATATGTGATATCCAACTCCTTCCATTCCAATCCTGAGACCTGTCCTATAGCATGAGATGTGATATCTCAATGCTTATACCAAACCTGAGACCCTTCCTATAGCATGAGATGTGATATCCAACTACTTCCCATTCCAATCCTGAGACCCTTCATATAGCATGAGATGTGATATCTCAGTGCTTCCAATACCAAACCTGAGATCCTTCCTATAACATGATATGTGATATCCAACTCCTTCCATTCCAATCCTGAGACCTGTCCTATAGCATGAGATGTGATATCTCAATGCTTATACCAAACCTGAGACCCTTCCTATAGCATGAGATGTGATATCCAACTACTTCCCATTCCAATCCTGAGACCCTTCATATAGCATGAGATGTGATATCTCAATGATTCTAATAACAAACCTGAGACCCGTCCTATAGCATGAGATATGATATCCAAGTCCTTCCCATTCCAATCCTGAGACCCTTCCTATATCATGAAATGTGATATCCAACTCCTTCCCATTCCAACCTGAGACCCTTCCTATAGCATGAGATGGGATATCCAACTTCTTCCAAATCCAATACTGATACCCTTCCGATAGCATGAGATGTGATATCCCAATGCTTCTACCAAACCTGAGACCCATACTATGGCATGAGATGTGATATCAAACTCCTTCCCATTCCAATCCTGAGACCCTTCCTATAGCTTGAGGTGTGATATCCAACTCCTTCCCATTCCAATTCTGAGACCCTTCTTATACCATGAGACTTGATATCTCAATGCATCTAATACCAAACCTGAGACCCGTCCTATAACATGAGATGTGATATCCAAATCCTTCCCCTTCCAAACCTTAGACCCTTCCTTTATCATGAGATGTGATATCCAACTCCTTCCCATTCCAATCCTGAGACCCTTCCGATATCATGAGATTTGTTATCTCAATGCTTCTAATATCAAACTTGAGACCCTCCCTATAGCATGAGATGTGACATCCAAGTCCTTCCCATTCCAATCCTGAGACCCTTCCTATAACATGAGATGTGATATCCAACTCCTTCCCATTCCAACCTGAGACACTTCCTATAGCATGAGAAGGGATATCTAACTCCTTCCCAATCCAATCCTGAGACCCTTCCGATAGCAGAGATGTGATATCTCAATGCTTATACCAAACCTGAGACCCTTCCCATGGCATGAGATGTGATATCCAACTCCTTGCCATTCAAATCCTGAGATCCTTCCTATAGCATGAGATGTGATATCTCTATGCTTCTAATACCAAACCTGAGACCCTTCCTATAACATGAGATGGGATATCCAACTGCTTCCCATTCCAATCCTGAGACCCTTCCGATAGCAGAGATGTGATATCTCAATGCTTATACCAAACCTGAGAACCTTCCTATGGCCTGAGATGTCATATACAACTCCTTCCCATTCCAATCCTGAGACCCTTCCTTTAGCATGAGATGTGATATCTCAATGCTTATACCAAATCTGAGACCCTTCCTATAGCATGAGATGTGATATCCAATTCCTTCCCATTCCAATCCTGAGACGCTTCCTATAGCATGAGATGTGATATCTCAATGCTTACACCAAACCTGAGAGCCTACCTATAGCATGAGATGTGATATCCAAGTCCATCCCATTCCAATCCTTAGACCTTTCCTACAGCATGCGATGTGATATCTCAATGATTCTAATACCAAACCAGAGACTCTTCCTATAACATGAGATGGGATATCCAACTCCTTCCCATTCCAATCCTGAGCCGCTTCCGATAGCAGAGATGTGATATCTCAATGCTTATACCAAACCTGAGACCCTTCCTATAACATGAGATGTGATATCCAACTCCTTCCCGTTCCAAACCTGAGACACTAACTATAGCATATGTGATATCCAACTCCTTCCCATTCCAAACATGAGACCCTTCCTATAGCAAGAAAGTAATATCCAACTCCTACCCATTCCAATCCTGAGACCCTTCCTATAGCAAGAGATGTGATATCCAAATCCTTCCCATTCCAATCCTGAGACCCTTCCTATAACATGAGATGTGATATCCAACTCCTTCCCATTCCAACCTGAGACACTTCCTATAGCATGAGAAGGGATATCCAACTCCTTCCCAATCCAATCCTGAGACCCTTCCGATAGCAGAGATGTGATATCTCAATGCTTATACCAAACCTGAGACCCTTCCTATGGCATGAGATGTGATATCCAACTCCTTCCCAATCCAATCCTGAGACTCTTCCGATAGCAGAGACGTGATATCTCAATGCTTCTACCAAACCTGAGACCCTTCCTTTAGCATGAGATGTGATATCCAAATCCTTCACATTCCAATCCTGAGACCCTTCCTATAGCATGAGATGTGATATCTCAATGCTTCTAATACCAAACCTGAGATCCTTCCTATAAGATGAGATGTGATATCCAATTCCTTCCCATTCCAAACCTGAGACCCTTCCTATTGGATGAGATGTGATATCCAACTCCTTCCCATTCCAACCCTGAGACCCTTCCTATAGCATGAGATGTGATGTCTCAATGCTTCTAATACCAAACCTGAGATCCTTCCTATAACATGAGATGTGATATCCAACTCCTTCCATTCCAATCCTGAGACCCGTCCTATAGCATGAGATGTGATATCTCAATGCTTATACCAAACCTGAGACCCTTCCTATAGCATGAGATGTGATATCCAACTGCTTCCCATTCCAATCCTGAGACCCTTCCTATAGCATGAGATGTGATATCTCAATGCTTCTAATACCAAACCTGAGATCCTTCCTCTAACATGAAATGTGATATCCAACTCCTTCCCTTTCCAAACCTAAGAGCCTATCTATACCATGAGATGTGATATCCAAGTCCTTCCCATTCCAACCCTTAGACCCTTCCTACAGCATGCAATATGATATCTCAATGATTCTAATAACAAACCTGAGACCCGTCCTATAACATGAGATGGGATATCCAACTGCTTCCCATTCCAATCCTGAGACACTTCCGATAGCAGAGATGTGATATCTCAATGCTTATACCAAACCTGAGACCCTTCCTATAACATGAGATGTGATATCCAAATCCTTCCCTTCCCAAACCTGAGACCCTTCCTTTAGCATGAGATGTGATATCCAGCACCTTCCCATTCCAATCCTGAGACACTTCCTATAGCATGAGATGTGATATCTCAATGCTTCTAATATCAAAACTGAGACCCTCCCTATAGCATGATATGTGATATCTAAGTCCTTCCCATTCCAATCCTGAGACCCTCCCTATAGCATGAGATGTGATATCCAACTCCTTCCCATTCCAATCCTGAGACCCTTCCTATAGCATGAGATATGATATCTCAATACTTCTAATACCAAACGTGAGATCCTTCCGATAACATGAGATGTGATATCCAAATCCTTCCCCTTCCAATCCTGAGACCCTCCCTTTAGCATGAGATGTGATATCCAACTCCTTCCTATTCCAATCCTGAGACTCTTCTGATAGCATGAGATGTGATATCTCAATGCTTCTAATACCAAACCTGAGATAATTCCGATAGCATGAGATGTGATATCTCAATGCTTCTAATACCAAACCTGAGATCCTTCCTATAACATGAGATGTGATATCCAAATCCTTCCCCTTCCAAACCTGAGACCCTCCCTTTAGCATGAGATGTGATATCCAACTGCTTCCCATTCCAATCCTGAGACCCTTCCTATAGCATGAGATGTGATATCTCAATGCTTCTAATACCAAACCTGAGATCCTTCCTCTAACATGAAATGTGATATCCAACTCCTTCCCTTTCCAAACCTAAGAGCCTATCTATACCATGAGATGTGATATCCAAGTCCTTCCCATTCCTACCCTTAGACCCTTCCTACAGCATGCAATATTATATCTCAATGATTCTAATAACAAACCTGAGACCCGTCCTATAACATGAGATGGGATATCCAACTCCTTCCCATTCCAATCCTGAGACACTTCCGATAGCAGAGATGTGATATCTCAATGCTTATACCAAACCTGAGACCCTTCCTATAACATGAGATGTGATATCCAAATCCTTCCCGTTCCAAACCTGAGACCCTTCCTTTAGCATGAGATGTGATATCCAGCACCTTCCCATTCCAATCCTGAGACACTTCCTATAGCATGAGATGTGATATCTCAATGCTTCTAATATCAAAACTGAGACCCTCCCTATAGCATGATATGTGATATCTAAGTCCTTCCCATTCCAATCCTGAGACCCTCCCTATAGCATGAGATGTGATATCCAACTCCTTCCCATTCCAATCCTGAGACCCTTCCTATAGCATGAGATATGATATCTCAATACTTCTAATACCAAATGTGAGATCCTTCCGATAACATGAGATGTGATATCCAAATCCTTCCCCTTCCAATCCTGAGACCCTCCCTTTAGCATGAGATGTGATATCCAACTCCTTCCTATTCCAATCCTGAGACTCTTCTGATAGCATGAGATGTGATATCTCAATGCTTCTAATACCAAACCTGAGATCCTTCCGATAGCATGAGATGTGATATCTCAATGCTTCTAATACCAAACCTGAGATCCTTCCTATAACATGAGATGTGATATCCAAATCCTTCCCCTTCCAAACCTGAGACCCTCCCCTTAGCATGAGATGTGATATCCAACTCCTTCCCATTCCATTCCTGAGACCCTTCTGATAGCATGAGATGTGATATCTCAATGCCTCTAATACCAAACCTGAGATCCTACCTCTAACATGAAATGTGATATCCAACTCTTTCCCCTTCCAAACCTGAGAGCCTTCCTATAGCATGAGATGTGATATCCAAGTCCTTCCCATTCCAATCCTGAGACCCTTCCTATAGCTTGAGATGTGATATCCAACTCCTTCCCATTCCAATTCTGAGACCCTTCCTATACTATGAGACTTGATATCTCAATGCTTCTAATACAAACGTGAGACCCGTAATATAACATGAGATGTGATATCCAAATCCTTCCCCTTCCAAACCTTAGACCCTTCCTTTATCATGAGATGTGATATCCAACTCCTTCCCATTCCAATCCTGAGACCCTTCCGATATCATGAGATGTGATATCTCAAAGCTTCTAATATCAAACTTGAGACCCTCCCTATAGCATGAGATGTGATATCCAAGTCCTTCCCATTCCAATCCTGAGACCCTTCCTATAGCATGAGATGTGATATCTCAATGCTTCTAATACCAAACCTGAGACCCTTCCTATAACATGAGATGGGAATATCCAACTCCTTCCCATTCCAATCCTGAGACCCTTCCGGTAGTAGAGATGTGATATCTCAATGCTTATACCAAACATGAGATCCTTCATATAACATGAGATGTGATATCCAACTCCTTCCCATTCCAATCCTGAGACACTTCCTATAGCATGAGATGTGATATCTCACTGCTTATACCAAACCTGAGACCCTTCCCATAGCATGAGATGTGATATCCAACTCCTTCCCATTCCAATCCTCAGACCCTTGCTATAGCATGAGATGTGATATCTCAATGCTTCTAATATCAAACTTGAGACCCTACCTATAGCATGAGATGTGATATCCAAGTCCTTCCCATTACAATCCTGAGACACTTCCTATAACATGAGATGTGATATCCAACTCCTTCCCATTCCAATCCTGAGACCCTTCCTATAGCATGAGATATGATATCTCAATACTTCTAATACCAAACGTGAGATCCTTCCGATAACATGAGATGTGATATCCAAATCCTTCCCCTTCCAAACCTGAGACCCTCCCTTTAGCATGAGATGTGATATCCAACTCCTTCCCATTCCAATCCTGAGACCCTTCTGATAGCATGAGATGTGATATCTCAATGCTTCTAATACCAAACCTGAGATCCTTCCTATAACATGAGATGTGATATCCAAATCCTTTCCCTTCCAAACCTGAGACCCTCCCTTTAGCATGAGATGTGATATCCAACTCCTTCCCATTCCATTCCCGAGACCCTTTTGATAGCATGAGATGTGATATCTCAATGCCTCTAATACCAAACCTGAGATCCTACCTCTAACATGAAATGTGATATCCAACTCTTTCCCCTTCCAAACCTGAGAGCCTTCCTATAGCATGAGATGTGATATCCAAGTCCTTCCCATTCCAATCCTGAGACCCTTCCTATAGCTTGAGATGTGATATCCAACTCCTTCCCATTCCAATTCTGAGACCCTTCCTATACTCTGAGACTTGATATCTCAATGCTTCTAATACCAAACCTGAGACCCGTAATATAACATGAGATGTGATATCCAAATCCTTCCCCTTCCAAACCTTAGACCCTTCCTTTATCATGAGATGTGATATCCAACTCCTTCCCATTCCAATCCTGAGACCCTTCCGATATCATGAGATGTGATATCTCAAAGCTTCTAATATCAAACTTGAGACCCTCCCTATAGCATGAGATGTGATATCCAAGTCCTTCCCATTCCAATCCTGAGACCCTTCCTATAGCATGAGATGTGATATCTCAATGCTTCTAATACCAAACCTGAGACCCTTCCTATTACATGAGATGGGAATATCCAACTCCTTCCCATTCCAATCCTGAGACCCTTCCGATAGCAGAGATGTGATATCTCAATGCTTATACGAAACCTGAGACCCTTCGTATGGCATGAGATGTGATATCCAACTCCTTGCCATTCAAATCCTGAGACCCTTCCTATAGCATGAGAAGGGATATCCAACTCCTTCCCAATCCAATCCTGAGACCCTTCCGATAGCAGAGACGTGATATCTCAATGCTTCTACCAAACCTGAGACCCTTCCTTTAGCATGAGATGTGATATCCAAATCCTTCACATTCCAATCCTGAGACCCTTCCTATAGCATGAGATGTGATATCTCAATGCTTCTAATACCAAACCTGAGATCCTTCCTATAACATGAGATGTGATATCCAATTCCTTCCCATTCCAAACCTGAGACCCTTCCTATTGGATGAGTTGTGATATCCAACTCCTTCCCATTCCAACCCTGAGACCCTTCCAATAGCATGAGATGTGATGTCTCAATGATTCTAATACCAAACCTGAGATCCTTCCTATAACATGAGATGTGATATCCAACTCCTTCCATTCCAATCCTGAGACCCGTCCTATAGCATGAGATGTGATATCTCAATGCTTATACCAAACCTGAGACCCTTCCTATAGCATGAGATGTGATATCCAACTACTTCCCATTCCAATCCTGAGACCCTTCCTATAGCATGAGATGTGATATCTCAGTGCTTCTAATACCAAACCTGAGATCCTTCCTCTAACATGAAATGTGATATCCAACTCCTTCCCTTTCCAAACCTAAGAGCCTATCTATAGCATGAGATGTGATATCCAGGTCCTTCCTATTCCAATCCTTAGACCCTTCCTACAGCATGCAATATGATATCTCAATGATTCTAATAACAAACCTGAGACCCGTCCTATAGCATGAGATATGATATCCAAGTCCTTCCCATTCCAATCCTGAGACCCTTCAAATAACATGAAATGTGATATCCAACTCCTTCCCATTCCAACCTGAGACCCTTCCTATAGCATGAGATGGGATATCCAACTTCTTCAAAATCCAATACTGATACCCTTCCGATAGCATGAGATGTGATATCCCAATGCTTCTACCAAACCTGAGACCCATACTATGGCATGAGATGTGATATCAAACTCCTTCCCATTCCAATCCTGAGACCCTTCCTATAGCTTGAGGTGTGATATCCAACTCCTTCCCATTCCAATTCTGAGACCCTTCCTATAGCATGAGATGTGATATCTCAATGCTTCTAATACCAAACCTGAGATCTTTCCTATAACATGAGATGTGATATCCAATTCCTTCCCATTCCAAACCTGAGACCCTTCCTATTGGATGAGATGTGATATCCAACTCCTTCCTATTCCAACCCTGAGACCCTTCCTATAGCATGAGATGTGATGTCTCAATGCCTCCAATACCAAACCTGAGATCCTTCCTATAACATGATATGTGATATCCAACTCCTTCCATTCCAATCCTGAGACCTGTCCTATAGCATGAGATGTGATATCTCAATGCTTATACCAAACCTGAGACCCTTCCTATAGCATGAGATGTGATATCCAACTACTTCCCATTCCAATCCTGAGACCCTTCATATAGCATGAGATGTGATATCTCAATGCTTCTAATACCAAACCTGAGATCCTTCCTCTAACATGAAATGTGATATCCAACTCCTTCCCTTTCCAAACCTAAGAGCCTATCTATAGCATGAGATGTGATATCCAAGTCCTTCCCATTCCAATCCTTAGACCCTTCCTACAGCATGCAATATGATATCTCAATGATTCTAATAACAAACCTGAGACCCGTCCTATAGCATGAGATATGATATCCAAGTCCTTCCCATTCCAATCCTGAGACCCTTCCTATATCATGAAATGTGATATCCAACTCCTTCCCATTCCAACCTGAGACCCTTCCTATAGCATGAGATGGGATATCCAACTTCTTCCAAATCCAATACTGATACCCTTCCGATAGCATGAGATGTGATATCCCAATGCTTCTACCAAACCTGAGACCCATACTATGGCATGAGATGTGATATCAAACTCCTTCCCATTCCAATCCTGAGACCCTTCCTATAGCTTGAGGTGTGATATCCAACTCCTTCCCATTCCAATTCTGAGACCCTTCTTATACCATGAGACTTGATATCTCAATGCATCTAATACCAAACCTGAGACCCGTCCTATAACATGAGATGTGATATCCAAATCCTTCCCCTTCCAAACCTTAGACCCTTCCTTTATCATGAGATGTGATATCCAACTCCTTCCCATTCCAATCCTGAGACCCTTCCGATATCATGAGATTTGTTATCTCAATGCTTCTAATATCAAACTTGAGACCCTCCCTATAGCATGAGATGTGACATCCAAGTCCTTCCCATTCCAATCCTGAGACCCTTCCTATAACATGAGATGTGATATCCAACTCCTTCCCATTCCAACCTGAGACACTTCCTATAGCATGAGAAGGGATATCTAACTCCTTCCCATTCCAATCCTGAGACCCTTCCTTTAGCATGAGATGTGATATCTCAATGCTTATACCAAATCTGAGATCCTTCCTATAGCATGAGATGTGATATCCAATTACTTCCCATTCCAATCCTGAGACCCTTCCTATAGCATGAGATGTGATATCTCAATGCTTATACCAAACCTGAGAGCCTACCTATAGCATGAGATGTGATATCCAAGTCCATCCCATTCCAATCCTTAGACCTTTCCTACAGCATGCGATGTGATATCTCAATGATTCTAATACCAAACCAGAGACTCTTCCTATAACATGAGATGGGATATCCAACTCCTTCCCATTCCAATCCTGAGCCGCTTCCGATAGCAGAGATGTGATATCTCAATGCTTATACCAAACCTGAGACCCTTCCTATAACATGAGATGTGATATCCAACTCCTTCCCGTTCCAAACCTGAGACCCTTCCTATAGCAAGAAAGTAATATCCAACTCCTACCCATTCCAATCCTGAGACCCTTCCTATAGCAAGAGATGTGATATCCAAATCCTTCCCATTCCAATCCTGAGACCCTTCCTATAACATGAGATGTGATATCCAACTCCTTCCCATTCCAACCTGAGACACTTCCTATAGCATGAGAAGGGATATCCAACTCCTTCCCAATCCAATCCTGAGACCCTTCCGATAGAAGAGATGTGATATCTCAATGCTTATACCAAACCTGAGACCCTCCCTATGGCATGAGATGTGATATCCAACTCCTTCCCAATCCAATCCTGAGACTCTTCCGATAGCAGAGACGTGATATCTCAATGCTTCTACCAAACCTGAGACCCTTCCTTTAGCATGAGATGTGATATCCAAATCCTTCACATTCCAATCCTGAGACCCTTCCTATAGCATGAGATGTGATATCTCAATGCTTCTAATACCAAACCTGAGATCCTTCCTATAACATGAGATGTGATATCCAATTCCTTCCCATTCCAAACCTGAGACCCTTCCTATTGGATGAGATGTGATATCCAACTCCTTCCCATTCCAACCCTGAGACCCTTCCTATAGCATGAGATGTGATGTCTCAATGCTTCTAATACCAAACCTGAGATCCTTCCTATAACATGAGATGTGATATCCAACTCCTTCCATTCCAATCCTGAGACCCGTCCTATAGCATGAGATGTGATATCTCAATGCTTATACCAAACCTGAGACCCTTCCTATAGCATGAGATGTGATATCCAACTGCTTCCCATTCCAATCCTGAGACCCTTCCTATAGCATGAGATGTGATATCTCAATGCTTCTAATACCAAACCTGAGATCCTTCCTCTAACATGAAATGTGATATCCAACTCCTTCCCTTTCCAAACCTAAGAGCCTATCTATACCATGAGATGTGATATCCAAGTCCTTCCCATTCCAACCCTTAGACCCTTCCTACAGCATGCAATATGATATCTCAATGATTCTAATAACAAACCTGAGACCCGTCCTATAACATGAGATGGGATATCCAACTCCTTCCCATTCCAATCCTGAGACACTTCCGATAGCAGAGATGTGATATCTCAATGCTTATACCAAACCTGAGACCCTTCCTATAACATGAGATGTGATATCCAAATCCTTCCCGTTCCAAACCTGAGACCCTTCCTTTAGCATGAGATGTGATATCCAGCACCTTCCCATTCCAATCCTGAGACACTTCCTATAGCATGAGATGTGATATCTCAATGCTTCTAATATCAAAACTGAGACCCTCCCTATAGCATGATATGTGATATCTAAGTCCTTCCCATTCCAATCCTGAGACCCTTCCTATAGCATGAGATATGATATCTCAATACTTCTAATACCAAACGTGAGATCCTTCCGATAACATGAGATGTGATATCCAAATCCTTCCCCTTCCAATCCTGAGACCCTCCCTTTAGCATGAGATGTGATATCCAACTCCTTCCTATTCCAATCCTGAGACTCTTCTGATAGCATGAGATGCGATATCTCAATGCTTCTAATACCAAACCTGAGATCCTTCCGATAGCATGAGATGTGATATCTCAATGCTTCTAATACCAAACCTGAGATCCTTCCTATAACATGAGATGTGATATCCAAATCCTTCCCCTTCCAAACCTGAGACCCTCCCTTTAGCATGAGATGTGATATCCAACACCTTCCCATTCCAATCCTGAGACCCTTCCTATAGCATGAGATGTGATATCTCAATGCTTCTAATACCAAACCTGAGATCCTTCCTCTAACATGAAATGTGATATCCAACTCCTTCCCTTTCCAAACCTAAGAGCCTATCTATACCATGAGATGTGATATCCAAGTCCTTCCCATTCCAACCCTTAGACCCTTCCTACAGCATGCAATATGATATCTCAATGATTCTAATAACAAACCTGAGACCCGTCCTATAACATGAGATGGGATATCCAACTCCTTCCCATTCCAATCCTGAGACACTTCCGATAGCAGAGGTGTGATATCTCAATGCTTATACCAAACCTGAGACCCTTCCTATAACATGAGATGTGATATCCAAATCCTTCCCGTTCCAAACCTGAGACCCTTCCTTTAGCATGAGATGTGATATCCAGCACCTTCCCATTCCAATCCTGAGACACTTCCTATAGCATGAGATGTGATATCTCAATGCTTCTAATATCAAAACTGAGACCCTCCCTATAGCATGATATGTGATATCTAAGTCCTTCCCATTCCAATCCTGAGACCCTCCCTATAGCATGAGATGTGATATCCAACTCCTTCCCATTCCAATCCTGAGACCCTTCCTATAGCATGAGATATGATATCTCAATACTTCTAATACCAAACGTGAGATCCTTCCGATAACATGAGATGTGATATCCAAATCCTTCCCCTTCCAATCCTGAGACCCTCCCTTTAGCATGAGATGTGATATCCAACTCCTTCCTATTCCAATCCTGAGACTCTTCTGATAGCATGAGATGTGATATCTCAATGCTTCTAATACCAAACCTGAGATCCTTCCGATAGCATGAGATGTGATATCTCAATGCTTCTAATACCAAACCTGAGATCCTTCCTATAACGTGAGATGTGATATCCAAATCCTTCCCCTTCCAAACCTGAGACCCTCCCTTTAGCATGAGATGTGATATCCAACTCCTTCCCATTCCATTCCTGAGACCCTTCTGATAGCATGAGATGTGATATCTCAATGCCTCTAATACCAAACCTGAGATCCTACCTCTAACATGAAATGTGATATCCAACTCTTTCCCCTTCCAAACCTGAGAGCCTTCCTATAGCATGAGATGTGATATCCAAGTCCTTCCCATTCCAATCCTGAGACCCTTCCTATAGCTTGAGATGTGATATCCAACTCCTTCCCATTCCAATTCTGAGACCCTTCCTATACTATGAGACTTGATATCTCAATGCTTCTAATACAAACGTGAGACCCGTAATATAACATGAGATGTGATATCCAAATCCTTCCCCTTCCAAACCTTAGACCCTTCCTTTATCATGAGATGTGATATCCAACTCCTTCCCATTCCAATCCTGAGACCCTTCCGATATCATGAGATTTGTTATCTCAATGCTTCTAATATCAAACTTGAGACCCTCCCTATAGCATGAGATGTGACATCCAAGTCCTTCCCATTCCAATCCTGAGACCCTTCCTATAGCATGAGATGTGATATCTCTATGCTTCTAATACCAAACCTGAGATCCTTCCTATAACATGAGATGGGATATCCAACTCCTTCCCATTCCAATCCTGAGACCTTTCCGATAGAAGAGATGTGATATCTCAATGCTTATACCAAACCTGAGAACCTTCCTATGGCCTGAGATGTCATATACAACTCCTTCCCATTCCAATCCTGAGACCCTTCCTTTAGCATGATATGTGATATCTCAATGCTTATACCAAATCTGAGACCCTTCCTATAGCATGAGATGTGATATCCAATTCCTTCCCATTCCAATCCTGAGACCCTTCCTATAGCATGAGATGTGATATCTCAATGCTTATACCAAACCTGAGAGCCTACCTATAGCATGAGATGTGATATCCAAGTCCATCCCATTCCAATCCTTAGACCCTTCCTACAACATGCAATGTGATATCTCAATTATTCTAATATCAAACCAGAGACTCTTCCTATAACATGAGATGGGATATCCAACTCCTTCCCATTCCAATCCTGAGCCGCTTCCGATAGCAGAGATGTGATATCTCAATGCTTATACCAAACCTGAGACCCTTCCTATAACATGAGATGTGATATCCAACTCCTTCCCGTTCCAAACCTGAGACACTAACTATAGCATATGTGATATCCAACTCCTTCCCATTCCAAACAT
Source organism: Ambystoma mexicanum (assembly GCF_040938575.1). Lineage (NCBI taxonomy): Eukaryota > Metazoa > Chordata > Amphibia > Caudata > Ambystomatidae > Ambystoma > Ambystoma mexicanum. The sequence goes on along the minus strand of NC_090922.1, from coordinate 5,484,472 downwards.
GAGACCCTTCCTATAGCAAGAAAGTAATATCCAACTCCTACCCATTCCAATCCTGAGACCCTTCCTATAGCAAGAGATGTGATATCCAAATCCTTCCCATTCCAATCCTGAGACCCTTCCTATAACATGAGATGTGATATCCAACTCCTTCCCATTCCAACCTGAGACACTTCCTATAGCATGAGAAGGGATATCTCAATGCTTCTAATACCAAACCTGAGATCCTTCCTATAACATGAGATGTGATATCCAAATCCTTCCCCTTCCAAACCTGAGACCCTCCCTTTAGCATGAGATGTGATATCCAACTGCTTCCCATTCCAATCCTGAGACCCTTCCTATAGCATGAGATGTGATATCTCAATGCTTCTAATACCAATCCTGAGACCCTTCCTATAACATGAGATGTGATATCCAACTCCTTCCCATTCCAACCTGAGACACTTCCTATAGCATGAGAAGGGATATCCAACTCCTTCCCAATCCAATCCTGAGACCCTTCCGATAGCAGAGATGTGATATCTCAATGCTTATACCAAACCTGAGACCCTTCCTATAGCATGAAAAGGGATATCCAACTCCTTCCCAATCCAATCCTGAGACCCTTCCGATAGCAGAGACGTGATATCTCAATGCTTCTACCAAACCTGAGACCCTTCCTGTAGCATGAGATGTGATATCCAAATCCTTCACATTCCAATCCTGAGACCCTTCCTATAGCATGAGATTTGATATCTCAATGCTTCTAATACCAAACCTGAGATCCTTCCTATAACATGAGATGTGATATCCAATTACTTCCCATTCCAAACCTGAGACCCTTCCTATTGGATGAGATGTGATATCCAACTCCTTCCCATTCCAACCCTGAGACCCTTCCTATAGCATGAGATGTGATGTCTCAATGCTTCTAATACCAAACCTGAGATCCTTCCTATAACATGAGATGTGATATCCAACTCCTTCCATTCCAATCCTGAGACCCGTCCTATAGCATGAGATGTGATATCTCAATGCTTATACCAAACCTGAGACCCTTCCTATAGCATGAGATGTGATATCCAACTCCTTCCCATTCCTATCCTGAGACCCTTCCTATAGCATGAGATGTGATATCTCAATGCTTCTAATACCAAACCTGAGATCCTTCCTCTAACATGAAATTTGATATCCAACTCCTTCCCTTTCCAAACCTAAGAGCCTATCTATAGCATGAGATGAGATATCCAAGTCCTTCACATTCCAACCCTTAGACCCTTCCTACAGCATGCAATATGATATCTCAATGATTCTAATAACAAACTTGAGACCCGTCCTATAACATGAGATGGGATATCCAACTCCTTCCCATGCCAATCCTGAGACACTTCCGATAGCAGAGATGTGATATCTCAATGTTTATACCAAACCTGAGACCCTTCCTATAACATGAGATGTGAAATTTAACTCCTTCCCGTTCCAAACCTGAGACCCTTCCTTTAGCATGAGATGTGATATCCTTCCCATTCCAATCCTGAGACACTTCCGATAGCATGAGATGTGATATCTCAATGCTTCTAATATCAAATCTGAGACCCTCCCTATAGCATGATATGTGATATCTAAGTCCTTCCCATTCCAATCCTGAGACCCTTCCTATAGCATGAGATGTGATATCTCAATGCTTCTACCAAACCTGAGACCCTTCCTTTAGCATGAGATGTGATATCCAACTCCTTCCCATTCCAATCCTGAGACCCTTCCTATAGCATGAGATGTGATATCTCAATACTTCTAATACCAAACCTGAGATCCTTCCGATAACATGAGATGTGATATCTCAATACTTCTAATACCAAACCTTAGATCCATCCTATAACATGAGATGTGATATCCAACTCCTTCCCTTTCCAAACCTAAGAGCCTATCTATAGCATGAGATGTGATATCCAGGTCCTTCCCATTCCAATCCTTAGACCCTTCCTACAGCATGCAATATGATATCTCAATGATTCTAATAACAAACCTGAGACCCGTCCTATAGCATGAGATATGATATCCAAGTCCTTCCCATTCCAATCCTGAGACCCTTCCTATAACATGAAATGTGATATCCAACTCCTTCCCATTCCAACCTGAGACCCTTCCTATAGCATGAGATGGGATATCCAACTTCTTCCAAATCCAATACTGATACCCTTCCGATAGCATGAGATGTGATATCCCAATGCTTCTACCAAACCTGAGACCCATACTATGGCATGAGATGTGATATCAAACTCCTTCCCATTCCAATCCTGAGACCCTTCCTATAGCTTGAGGTGTGATATCCAACTCCTTCCCATTCCAATTCTGAGACCCTTCGTATACCATGAGACTTGATATCTCAATGCTTCTAATACCAAACCTGAGACCCGTCCTATAACATGAGATGTGATATCCAAATCCTTCCCCTTCCAAACCTTAGACCCTTCCTTTATCATGAGATGTGATATCCAACTCCTTCCCATTCCAATCCTGAGACCCTTCCGATATCATGAGATTTGTTATCTCAATGCTTCTAATATCAAACTTGAGACCCTCCCTATAGCATGAGATGTGACATCCAAGTCCTTCCCATTCCAATCCTGAGACCCTTCCTATAGCATGAGATGTGATATCTCTATGCTTCTAATACCAAACCTGAGACCCTTCCTATAACATGAGATGGGATATCCAACTCCTTCCCATTCCAATCCTGAGACCTTTCCGATAGCAGAGATGTGATATCTCAATGCTTATACCAAACCTGAGAACCTTCCTATGGCCTGAGATGTCATATACAACTCCTTCCCATTCCAATCCTGAGACCCTTCCTTTAGCATGAGATGTGATATCTCAATGCTTATACCAAATCTGAGACCCTTCCTATAGCATGAGATGTGATATCCAATTCCTTCCCATTCCAATCCTGAGACCCTTCCTATAGCATGAGATGTGATATCTCAATGCTTATACCAAAACTGAGAGCCTACCTATAGCATGAGATGTGATATCCAAGTCCACCCCATTCCAATCCTTAGACCCTTCCTACAGCATGCGATGTGATATCTCAATGATTCTAATACCAAACCAGAGACTCTTCCTATAACATGAGATGGGATATCCAACTCCTTCCCATTCAAATCCTGAGCCGCTTCCGATAGCAGAGATGTGATATCTCAATGCTTATACCAAACCTGAGACCCTTCCTATAACATGAGATGTGATATCCAACTCCTTCCCGTTCCGAACCTGAGACACTAACTATAGCATATGTGATATCCAACTCCTTCCCATTCCAAACATGAGACCCTTCCTATAGCAAGAAAGTAATATCCAACTCCTACCCATTCCAATCCTGAGACCCTTCCTATAGCAAGAGATGTGATATCCAAATCCTTCCCATTCCAATCCTGAGACCCTTCCTATAACATGAGATGTGATATCCAACTCCTTCCCATTCCAACCTGAGACACTTCCTATAGCATGAGAAGGGATATCCAACTCCTTCCCAATCCAATCCTGAGACCCTTCCGATAGCAGAGATGTGATATCTCAATGCTTAAACCAAACCTGAGACCCTTCCTGTGGCATGAGATGTGATATCCAACTCCTTGCCATTCAAATCCTGAGACCCTTCCTATAGCATGAAAAGGGATATCCAACTCCTTCCCAATCCAATCCTGAGACCCTTCCGATAGCAGAGACGTGATATCTCAATGCTTCTACCAAACCTGAGACCCTTCCTTTAGCATGAGATGTGATATCCAAATCCTTCACATTCCAATCCTGAGACCCTTCCTATAGAATGAGATGTGATATCTCAATGCTTCTAATACCAAACCTGAGATCCTTCCTATAACATGAGATGTGATATCCAATTCCTTCCCATTCCAAACCTGAGACCCTTCCTATTGGATGAGTTGTGATATCCAACTCCTTCCCATTCCAACCCTGAGACCCTTCCTATAGCATGAGATGTGATGTCTCAATGATTCTAATACCAAACCTGAGATCCTTCCTATAACATGAGATGTGATATCCAACTCCTTCCATTACAATCCTGAGACCCGTCCTATAGCATGAGATGTGATATCTCAATGCTTATACCAAACCTGAGACCCTTCCTATAGCATGAGATGTGATATCCAACTCCTTCCCATTCCAACCTGAGACACTTCCTATAGCATGAGAAGGGATATCCAACTAATTCCCAATCCAATCCTGAGACCCTTCCGATAGCAGAGATGTGATATCTCAATGCTTATACCAAACCTGAGACCCTTCCTATGGCATGAGATGTGATATCCAACTCCTTGCCATTCAAATCCTGAGACCCTTCCTATAGCATGAGAAGGGATATCCAACTCCTTCCCAATCCAATCCTGAGACCCTTCCGATAGCAGCGACGTGATATCTCAATGCTTCTACCAAACCTGAGACCCTTCCTTTAGCATGAGATGTGATATCCAAATCCTTCACATTCCAATCCTGAGACTCTTCCTTTAGCATGAGATGTGATATCTCAATGCTTATACCAAATCTGAGACCCTTCCTATAGCATGAGATGTGATATCCAATTCCTTCCCATTCCAATCCTGAGACCCTTCCTATAGCATGAGATGTGATATCTCAATGCTTATACCAAACCTGAGAGCCTACCTATAGCATGAGATGTGATATCCAAGTCCATCCCATTCCAATCCTTTGACCCTTCCTACAGCATGCGATGTGATATCTCAATGATTCTACCAAACCAGAGACTCTTCCTATAACATGAGATGGGATATCCAACTCCTTCCCATTCCAATCCTGAGCCGCTTCCGATAGCAGAGATGTGATATCTCAATGCTTATACCAAGCCTGAGACCCTTCCTATAACATGAGATGTGATATCCAACTCCTTCCCGTTCCAAACCTGAGACACTAACTATAGCATATGTGATATCCAACTCCTTCCCATTCCAAACATGAGACCCTTCCTATAGCAAGAAAGTAATATCCAACTCCTACCCATTCCAATCCTGAGACCCTTCCTATAGCAAGAGATGTGATATCCAAATCCTTCCCATTCCAATCCTGAGACCCTTCCTATAACATGAGATGTGATATCCAACTCCTTCCCATTCCAACCTGAGACACTTCCTATAGCATGAGAAGGGATATCCAACTCCTTCCCAATCCAATCCTGAGACCCTTCCGATAGCAGAGATGTGATATCTCAATGCTTATACCAAACCTGAGACCCTTCCTATGGCATGAGATGTGATATCCAACTCCTTCCCAATCCAATCCTGAGACCCTTCCGATAGCAGAGACGTGATATCTCAATGCTTCTACCAAACCTGAGACCCTTCCTTTAGCATGAGATGTGATATCCAAATCCTTCACATTCCAATCCTGAGACCCTTCCTATAGCATGAGATGTGATATCTCAATGCTTCTAATACCAAACCTGAGATCCTTCCTATAACATGAGATGTGATATCCAATTCCTTCCCATTCCAAACCTGAGACCCTTCCTATTGGATGAGATGTGATATCCAACTCCTTCCCATTCCAACCCTGAGACCCGTCCTATAGCATGAGATGTGATATCTCAATGCTTATACCAAACCTGAGACACTTCCTATAGCATGAGATGTGATATCCAACTGCTTCCCATTCCAATCCTGAGACCCTTCCTATAGCATGAGATGTGATATCTCAATGCTTCTAATACCAAACCTGAGATCCTTCCTCTAACATGAAATGTGATATCCAACTCCTTCCCTTTCCAAACCTAAGAGCCTATCTATAGCATGAGATGTGATATCCAAGTCCTTCCCATTCCAACCCTTAGACCCTTCCTACAGCATGCAATATGATATCTCAATGATTCTAATAACAAACCTGAGACCCGTCCTATAACATGAGATGGAATATCCAACTCCTTCCCATTCCAATCCTGAGACACTTCCGATAGCAGAGATGTGATATCTCAATGCTTATACCAAACCTGAGACCCTTCCTATAACATGAGATGTGATATCCAAATCCTTCCCGTTCCAAACCTGAGACCCTTCCTTTAGCATGAGATGTGATATCCAGCACCTTCCCATTCCAATCCTGAGACACTTCCTATAGCATGAGATGTGATATCTCAATGCTTCTAATATCAAAACTGAGACCCTCCCTATAGCATGATATGTGATATCTAAGTCCTTCCCATTCCAATCCTGAGACCCTCCCTATAGCATGAGATGTGATATCCAACTCCTTCCCATTCCAATCCTGAGACCCTTCCTATAGCATGAGATATGATATCTCAATACTTCTAATACCAAACGTGAGATCCTTCCGATAACATGAGATGTGATATCCAAATCCTTCCCCTTCCAATCCTGAGACCCTCCCTTTAGCATGAGATGTGATATCCAACTCCTTCCTATTCCAATCCTGAGACTCTTCTGATAGCATGAGATGTGATATCTCAATGCTTCTAATACCAAACCTGAGATCCTTCCGATAGCATGAGATGCGATATCTCAATGCTTCTAATACCAAACCTGAGATCCTTCCTATAACATGAGATGTGATATCCAAATCCTTCCCCTTCCAAACCTGAGACCCTCCCTTTAGCATGAGATGTGATATCCAACTCCTTCCCATTCCATTCCTAAGACCCTTCTGATAGCATGAGATGTGATATCTCAATGCCTCTAATACCAAACCTGAGATCCTACCTCTAACATGAAATGTGATATCCAACTATTTCCCCTTCCAAACCTGAGAGCCTTCCTATAGCATGAGATGTGATATCCAAGTCCTTCCCATTCCAATCCTGAGACCCTTCCTATAGCTTGAGATGTGATATCCAACTCCTTCCCATTCCAATTCTGAGACCCTTCCTATACTATGAGACTTGATATCTCAATGCTTCTGATACAAACGTGAGACCCGTAATATAACATGAGATGTGATATCCAAATCCTTCCCCTTCCAAACCTTAGACCCTTCCTTTATCATGAGATGTGATATCCAACTCCTTCCCATTCCAATCCTGAGACCCTTCCGATATCATGAGATGTGATATCTCAAAGCTTCTAATATCAAACTTGAGACCCTCCCTATAGCATGAGATGTGATATCCAAGTCCTTCCCATTCCAATCCTGAGACCCTTCCTATAGCTTGAGGTGTGATATCCAACTCCTTCCCATTCCAATTCTGAGACCCTTCTTATACCATGAGACTTGATATCTCAATGCTTCTAATACCAAACCTGAGACCCGTCCTATAACATGAGATGTGATATCCAAATCCTTCCCCTTCCAAACCTTAGACCCTTCCTTTATCATGAGATGTGATATCCAACTCCTTCCCATTCCAATCCTGAGACCCTTCCGATATCATGAGATTTGTTATCTCAATGCTTCTAATATCAAACTTGAGACCCTCCCTAAAGCATGAGATGTGACATCCAAGTCCTTCCCATTCCAATCCCGAGACCCTTCCTATAACATGAGATGTGATATCCAACTCCTTCCCATTCCAACCTGAGACACTTCCTATAGCATGAGAAGGGATATCTAACTCCTTCCCAATCCAATCCTGAGACCCTTCCGATAGCAGAGATGTGATATCTGAATGCTTATACCAAACCTGAGACCCTTCCTATGGCATGAGATGTGATATCCAACTCCTTGCCATTCAAATCCTGAGACCCTTCCTATAGCATGAGATGTGATATCTCTATGCTTCTAATACCAAACCTGAGACCCTTCCTATAACATGATATGGGATATCCAACTCCTTCCCATTCCAATCCTGAGACCCTTCCGATAGCAGATATGTGATATCTCAATGCTTATACCAAACCTGAGAACCTTCCTATGGCCTGATATGTCATATACAACTCCTTCCCATTCCAATCCTGAGACCCTTCCTTTAGCATGAGATGTGATATCTCAATGCTTATACCAAATCTGAGACCCTTCCTATAGCATGAGATGTGATATCCAATTCCTTCCCATTCCAATCCTGAGACCCTTCCTATAGCATGAGATGTGATATCTCAATGCTTATACCAAACCTGAGAGCCTACCTATAGCATGAGATGTGATATCCAAGTCCATCCCATTCCAATCCTTAGACCCTTCCTACAGCATGCAATGTGATATCTCAATGATTCTAATACCAAACCAGAGACTCTTCCTATAACATGAGATGGGATATCCAACTCCTTCCCATTCCAATCCTGAGCCGCTTCCGATAGCAGAGATGTGATATCTCAATGCTTATACCAAACCTGAGACCCTTCCTATAACATGAGATGTGATATACAACTCCTTCCGTTCCAAACCTGAGACACTAACTATAGCATATGTGATATCCAACTCCTTCCCATTCCAAACATGAGACCCTTCCTATAGCAAGAAAGTAATATCCAACTCCTACCCATTCCAATCCTGAGACCCTTCCTATAGCAAGAGATGTGATATCCAAATCCTTCCCATTCCAATCCTGAGACCCTTCCTATAACATGAGATGTGATATCCAACTCCTTCCCATTCCAACCTGAGACACTTCCTATAGCATGAGAAGGGATATCCAACTCCTTCCCAATCCAATCCTGAGACCCTCCCGATAGCAGAGATGTGATATCTCAATGCTTATACCAAACCTGAGACCCTTCCTATGGCATGAGATGTGATATCCAACTCCTTCCCAATCCAATCCTGAGACCCTTCCGATAGCAGAGACGTGATATCTCAATGCTTCTACCAAACCTGAGACCCTTCCTTTAGCATGATATGTGATATCCAAATCCTTCACATTCCAATCCTGAGACCCTTCCTATAGCATGAGATGTGATATCCAATTCCTTCCCATTCCAAACCTGAGACCCTTCCTATTAGATGCGATGTGATATCCAACTCCTTCCCATTCCAACCCTGAGACCCTTCCTATAGCATGAGATGTGATGTCTCAATGCTTCTAATACCAAACCTGAGATCCTTCCTATAACATGAGATGTGATATCCAACTCCTTCCATTCCAATCCTGAGACCCGTCCTATAGCATGAGATGTGATATCTCAATGCTTATACCAAACCTGAGACCCTTCCTATAGCATGAGATGTGATATCCAACTGCTTCCCATTCCAATCCTGAGACCCTTCCTATAGCATGAGATGTGATATCTCAATGCTTCTAATACCAAACCTGAGATCCTTCCTCTAACATGAAATGTGATATCCAACTCCTTCCCTTTCCAAACCTAAGAGCCTATCTATAGCATGAGATGTGATATCCAAGTCCTTCCCATTCCAACCCTTAGACCCTTCCTACAGCATGCAATATGATATCTCAATGATTCTAATAACAAACCTGAGACCCGTCCTATAACATGACATGGGATATCCAACTCCTTCCCATTCCAATCCTGAGACACTTCCGATAGCAGAGATGTGATATCTCAATGCTTATACCAAACCTGAGACCCTTCCTATAACATGAGATGTGATATCCAAATCCTTCCCGTTCCAAACCTGAGACCCTTCCTTTAGCATGAGATGTGATATCCAGCACCTTCCCATTCCAATCCTGAGACACTTCCTATAGCATGAGATGTGATATCTCAATGCTTCTAATATCAAAACTGAGACCCTCCCTATAGCATGATATGTGATATCTAAGTCCTTCCCATTCCAATCCTGAGACCCTCCCTATAGCATGAGATGTGATATCCAACTCCTTCCCATTCCAATCCTGAGACCCTTCCTATAGCATGAGATATGATATCTCAATACTTCTAATACCAAACGTGAGATCCTTCCGATAACATGAGATGTGATATCCAAATCCTTCCCCTTCCAATCCTGAGACCCTCCCTTTAGCATGAGATGTGATATCGAACTCCTTCCTATTCCAATCCTGAGACTCTTCTGATAGCATGAGATGTGATATCTCAATGCTTCTAATACCAAACCTGAGATCCTTCCGATAGCATGAGATGTGATATCTCAATGCTTCTAATACCAAACCTGAGATCCTTCCTATAACATGAGATGTGATATCCAACTCCTTCCCATTCCATTCCTGAGACCCTTCTGATAGCATGAGATGTGATATCTCAATGCCTCTAATACCAAACCTGAGATCCTACCTCTAACATGAAATGTGATATCCAACTCTTTCCCTTTCCAAACCTAAGAGCCTATCTATAGCATGAGATGTGATATCCAAGTCCTTCCCATTCCAACCCTTAGACCCTTCCTACAGCATGCAATATGATATCTCAATGATTCTAATAACAAAGCTGAGACCCGTCCTATAACATGAGATGGGATATCCAACTCCTTCCCATTCCAATCCTGAGACACTTCCGATAGCAGAGATGTGATATCTCAATGCTTATACCAAACCTGAGACCCTTCCTATAACATGAGATGTGATATCCAAATCCTTCCCGTTCCAAACCTGAGACCCTTCCTTTAGCATGAGATGTGATATCCAGCACCTTCCCATTCCAATCCTGAGACACTTCCTATAGCATGAGATGTGATATCTCAATGCTTCTAATATCAAAACTGAGACCCTCCCTATAGCATGATATGTGATATCTAAGTCCTTCCCATTCCAATCCTGAGACCCTCCCTATAGCATGAGATGTGATATCCAACTCCTTCCCATTCCAATCCTGAGACCCTTCCTATAGCATGAGATATGATATCTCAATACTTCTAATACCAAACGTGAGATCCTTCCGATAACATGAGATGTGATATCCAAATCCTTCCCCTTCCAATCCTGAGACCCTCCCTTTAGCATGAGATGTGATATCGAACTCCTTCCTATTCCAATCCTGAGACTCTTCTGATAGCATGAGATGTGATATCTCAATGCTTCTAATACCAAACCTGAGATCCTTCCGATAGCATGAGATGTGATATCTCAATGCTTCTAATACCAAACCTGAGATCCTTCCTATAACATGAGATGTGATATGCAAATCCTTCCCCTTCCAAACCTGAGACCCTCCCTTTAGCATGAGATGTGATATCCAACTCCTTCCCATTCCATTCCTGAGACCCTTCTGATAGCATGAGATGTGATATCTCAATGCCTCTAATACCAAACCTGAGATCCTACCTCTAACATGAAATGTGATATCCAACTCTTTCCCCTTCCAAACCTGAGAGCCTTCCTATAGCATGAGATGTGATATCCAAGTCCTTCCCATTCCAATCCTGAGACCCTTCCTATAACTTGAGATGTGATATCCAACTCCTTCCCATTCCAATTCTGAGACCCTTCCTATACTATGAGACTTGATATCTCAATGCTTCTAATACAGACGTGAGACCCGTAATTTAACATGAGATGTGATATCCAAATCTTTCCCCTTCCAAATCTTAGACCCTTCCTTTATCATGAGATGTGATATCCAACTCCTTCCCATTCCAATCCTGAGACCCTTCCGATATCATGAGATGTGATATCTCAAAGCTTCTAATATCAAACTTGAGACCCTCCCTATAGCATGAGATGTGATATCCAAGTCCTTCCCATTCCAATCCTGAGACCCTTCCTATAGCATGAGATGTGATATCTCAATGCTTCTAATACCAAACCTGAGACCCTTCCTATAACATGAGTTGGGAATATCCAACTCCTTCCCATTCCAATCCTGAGACCCTTCCGATAGCAGAGATGTGATATCTCAATGCTTATACCAAACCTGAGATCCTTCCTATAACATGAGATGTGATATCCAACTCCTTCCCATTCCAATCCTGAGACATTTCCTATAGCATGAGATGTGATATCTCACTGCTTATACCAAACCTGAGACCCTTCCCATAGCATGAGATGTGATATCCAACTCCTTCCCATTCCAATCCTCAGACCCTTCCTATAGCATGAGATGTGATATCTCAATGCTTCTAATATCAAACTTGAGACCCTACCTATAGCATGAGATGTGATATCCAAGTCCTTCCCATTACAATCCTGAGACACTTCCTATAGCATGAGATGTGATATCCAACTCCTTCCCATTCCAATCCTGAGACCCTTCCTATAGCATGAGATATGATATCTCAATACTTCTAATACCAAACGTGAGATCCTTCCGATAACATGAGATGTGATATCCAAATCCTTCCCCTTCCAAACCTGAGACCCTCCCTTTAGCATGAGATGTGATATCCAACTCCTTCCCATTCCAATCCTGAGACCCTTCTGATAGCATGAGATGTGATATCTCAATGCTTCTAATACCAAACCTGAGATCCTTCCGATAGCATGAGATGTGATATCTCAATGCTTCTAATACCAAACCTGAGATCCTTCCTATAACATGAGATGTGATATCCAAATCCTTCCCCTTCCAAACCTGAGACCCTCCCTTTAGCATGAGATGTGATATCCAACTCCTTCCCATTCCATTCCCGAGACCCTTCTGATAGCATGAGATGTGATATCTCAATGCCTCTAATACCAAACCTGAGATCCTACCTCTAACATGAAATGTGATATCCAACTCTTTCCCCTTCCAAACCTGAGAGCCTTCCTATAGCATGAGATGTGATATCCAAGTCCTTCCCATTCCAATCCTGAGACCCTTCCTATAGCTTGAGATGTGATATCCAACTCCTTCCCATTCCAATTCTGAGTACCTTCCTATACTCTGAGACTTGATATCTCAATGCTTCTAATACCAAACCTGAGACCCGTAATATAACATGAGATGTGATATCCAAATCCTTCCCCTTCCAAACCTTAGACCATTCCTTTATCATGAGATGTGATCTCCAACTCCTTCCCATTCCAATCCTGAGACCCTTCCGATATCATGAGATGTGATATCTCAAAGCTTCTAATATCAAACTTGAGACCCTCCCTATAGCATGAGATGTGATATCCAAGTCCTTCCCATTCCAATCCTGAGACCCTTCCTATAGCATGAGATGTGATATCTCAATGCTTCTAATACCAAACCTGAGACCCTTCCTATTACATGAGATGGGAATATCCAACTCCTTCCCATTCCAATCCTGAGACCCTTCCGATAGCAGAGATGTGATATCTCAATGCTTATACCAAACCTGAGACCCTTCGTATGGCATGAGATGTGATATCCAAATCCTTGCCATTCAAATCCTGAGACCCTTCCTATAGCATGAGAAGGGATATCCAACTCCTTCCCAATCCAATCCTGAGAACCTACCGATAGCAGAGACGTGATATCTCAATGCTTCTACCAAACCTGAGACCCTTCCTTTAGCATGAGATGTGATATCCAAATCCTTCACATTCCAATCCTGAGACCCTTCCTATAGCATGAGATGTGATATCTCAATGCTTCTAATACCAAACCTGAGATCCTTCCTATAACATGAGATGTGATATCCAATTCCTTCATATTCCAAAACTCGAGACCCTTCCTATTGGATGAGTTGTGATATCCAACTCCTTCCCATTCCAACCCTGAGACCCTTCCTATAGCATGAGATGTGATGTCTCAATGATTCTAATACCAAACCTGAGATCCTTCCTATAACATGAGATGTGATATCCAACTCCTTCCATTCCAATCCTGAGACCCGTCCTATAGCATGAGATGTGATATCCAACTACTTCCCATTCCAATCCTGAGACCCTTCCTATAGCATGAGATGTGATATCTCAATGCTTCTAATACCAAACCTGAGATCCTTCCGCTAACATGAAATGTGATACCCAACTCCTTCCCTTTCCAAACCTAAGAGCCTATCTATAGCATGAGATGTGATATCCAGGTCCTTCCTATTCCAATCCTTAGACCCTTCCTACAGCATGCAATATGATATCTCAATGATTCTAATAACAAACCTGAGACCCGTCCTATAGCATGAGATATGATATCCAAGTCCTTCCCATTCCAATCCTGAGACCCTTCCTATAACATGAAATGTGATATCCAACTCCTTCCCATTCCAACCTGAGACCCTTCCTATAGCATGAGATGGGATATCCAACTTCTTCAAAATCCAATACTGATACCCTTCCGATAGCATGAGATGTGATATCCCAATGCTTCTACCAAACCTGAGACCCATACTATGGCATGAGATGTGATATCAAACTCCTTCCCATTCCAATCCTGAGACCCTACCTATAGCTTGAGGTGTGATATCCAACTCCTTCCCATTCCAATTCTGAGACCCTTCTTATACCATGAGACTTGATATCTCAATGCTTCTAATACCAAACCTGAGACCCGTCCTATAACATGAGATGTGATATCCAAATCCTTCCCCTTCCAAACCTTAGACCCTTCCTTTATCATGAGATGTGGTATCCAACTCCTTCCCATTCCAATCCTGAGACCCTTCCGATATCATGAGATTTGTTATCTCAATGCTTCTAATATCAAACTTGAGATCCTCCCTATAGCATGAGATGTGACATCCAAGTTTTTCCCATTCCAATCCTGAGACCCTTCCTATAGCATGAGATGTGATATCTCTATGCTTCTAATACCAAACCTGAGACCCTTCCTATAACATGAGATGGGATATCCAACTCCTTCCCATTCCAATCCTGAGACCCTTCCGATAGCAGAGATGTGATATCTCAATGCTTATACCAAACCTGAGACCCTTCCTATGGCCTGAGATGTCATATACAACTCCTTCCCATTCCAATCCTGAGACCCTTCCTTTAGCATGAGATGTGATATCTCAATGCTTATACCAAACCTGAGAGCCTACCTATAGCATGAGATGTGATATCCAAGTCTATCCTATTCCAATCCTTAGACCCTTCCTACAGCATGCGATGTGATATCTCAATGATTCTAATACCAAACCAGAGACTCTTACTATAACATGAGATGTGATATCCAACTCCTTCCCATTCCAATCCTGAGCCGCTTCCGATAGCAGAGATGTGATATCTCAATGCTTATACCAAACCTGAGACCCTTCCTATAACATGAGATGTGATATCCAACTCCTTCCCGTTCCAAACCTGAGACACTAACTATAGCATATGTGATATCCAACTCCTTCCCATTCCAAACATGAGACCCTTCCTATAGCAAGAAAGTAATATCCAACTCCTACCCATTCCAATCCTGAGACCCTTCCTATAGCAAGAGATGTGATATCCAAATCCTTCCCATTCCAATCCTGAGACCCTTCCTATAACATGAGATGTGATATCCAACTCCTTCCCATTCCAACCTGAGACACTTCCTATAGCATGAGAAGGGATATCCAACTCCTTCCCAATCCAATCCTGAGACCCTTCCGATAGCAGAGATGTGATATCTCAATGTTTATACCAAACCTGAGACCCTTCCTATGGCATGAGATGTGATATCCAACTCCTTGCCATTCAAATCCTGAGACCCTTCCTATAGCATGAGAAGGGATATCCAACTCCTTCCCAATCCAATCCTGCGACCCTTCCGATAGCAGAGACGTGATATCTCAATGCTTCTACCAAACCTGAGACCCTTCCTTTAGCATGAGATGTGATATCCAAATCCTTCACATTCCAATCCTGAGACCCTTCCTATAGCATGAGATGTGATATCTCAATGCTTCTAATACCAAACCTGAGATCCTTCCTATAACATGAGATGTGATATCCAATTCCTTCCCATTCCAAACCTGAGACCCTTCCTATTGGATGAGATGTGATATCCAACTCCTTCCCATTCCAACCCTGAGACCCTTCCTATAGCATGAGATGTGATGTCTCAATGCTTCTAATACCAAACCTGAGATCCTTCCTATAACATGAAATGTGATATCCAACTCCTTCCATTCCAATCCTGAGACCCGTCCTATAGCATGAGATGTGATATCTCAATGCTTATACTAAACCTGAGACCCTTCCTATAGCATGAGATGTGATATCCAACTACTTCCCATTCCAATCCTGAGACCCTTCCTATAGCATGAGATGTGATATCTCAATGCTTCTAATACCAAACCTGAGATCCTTCCTCTAACATGAAATGTGATATCCAACTCCTTCCCTTTCCAAACCTAAGAGCCTATCTATAGCATGAGATGTGATATCCAAGTCCTTCCCATTCCAACCCTTAGACCCTTCCTACAGCATGCAATATGATATCTCAATGATTCTAATAACAAACCTGAGACCCGTCCTATAACATGAGATGTGATATCCAACTCCTTCCCATTCCAATCCTGAGACACTTCCGATAGCAGAGATGTGATATCTCAATGCTTATACCAAACCTGAGACCCTTCCTATAACATGAGATGTGATATCCAAATCCTTCCCGTTCCAAACCTGAGACTCTTCCTTTAGCATGAGATGTGATATCCAGCTCCTTCCCATTCCAATCCTGAGACACTTCCGATAGCATGAGATGTGATATCTCAATGCTTCTAATATCAAAACTGAGACCCTCCCTATAGCATGATATGTGATATCTAAGTCCTTCCCATTCCAATCCTGAGACACTCCCTATAGCATGAGATGTGATATCCAACTCTTTCCCATTCCAATCCTGAGACCCTTCCTATAGCATGAGATATGATATCTCAATACTTCTAATACCAAACGTGAGATCCTTCCGATAACATGAGATGTGATATCCAAATCCTTCCCCTTCCAAACCTGAGACCCTCCCTTTAGCATGAGATGTGATATCCAACTCCTTCCCATTCCAATCCTTAGACCCTTCTGATAGCATGAGATGTGATATCTCAATGCTTCTAATACCAAACCTGAGATCCTTCCGATAGCATGAGATGTGATATCTCAATGCTTCTAATACCAAACCTGAGATCCTTCCTATAACATGAGATGTGATATCCAAATCCTTCCCCTTCCAAACCTGAGACCCTCCCTTTAGCATGAGATGTGATATCCAACTCCTTCCCATTCCATTCCTGAGACCCTTCTGATAGCATGAGATGTGATATCTCAATGCCTCTAATACCAAACCTGAGATCCTACCTCTAACATGAAATGTGATATCCAACTCTTTCCCCTTCCAAACCTGAGAGCCTTCCTATAGCATGAGATGTGATATCCAAGTCCTTCCCATTCCAATCCTGAGACCCTTCCTATATCTTGAGATGTGATATCCAACTCCTTCCCATTCCAATTCTGAGACCCTTCCTATACTCTGAGACTTGATATCTCAATGCTTCTAATACCAAACCTGAGACCCGTAATATAACATGAGATGTGATATCCAAATCCTTCCCCTTCCAAACCTTAGACCCTTCCTTTATCATGAGATGTGATATCCAACTCCTTCCCATTCCAATCCTGAGACCCTTCCGATATCATGAGATGTGATATCTCAAAGCTTCTAATATCAAACTTGAGACCCTCCCTATAGCAGGGGATGTGATATCCAAGTCCTTCCCATTCCAATCCTGAGACCCTTCCTATAGCATGAGATGTGATATCTCAATGCTTCTAATACCAAACCAATGACACTTCCTATAACATGAGATGGGAATATCCAACTCCTTCCCATTCCAATCCTGAGACCCTTCCGATAGCAGAGATGTGATATCTCAATGCTTATACCAAACCTGAGACCCTTCCTATGGCATGAGATGTGATATCCAACTCCTTGCCATTCAAATCCTGAGACCCTTCCTATAGCATGAGAAGGGATATCCAACTCCTTCCCAATCCAATCCTGAGACCCTTCCGATAGCAGAGACGTGATATCTCAATGCTTCTACCAAACCTGAGACCCTTCCTTTAGCATGAGATGTGATATCCATATCCTTCACATTCCAATCCTGAGACCCTTCCTATAGCATGAGATGTGATATCTCAATGCTTCTAATACCAAACCTGAGATCCTTCCTATAACATGAAATGTGATATCCAATTCCTTCCCATTCCAAACCTGAGACCCTTCCTATTGGATGAGATGTGATATCCAACTCCTTCCCATTCCAACCCTGAGACCCTTCCTATAGCATGAGATGTGATGTCTCAATGCTTCTAATACCAAACCTGAGATCCCTCCTATAACATGATATGTGATATCCAACTCCTTCCATTCCAATCCTGAGACCTGTCCTATAGCATGAGATGTGATATCTCAATGCTTATACCAAACCTGAGACCCTTCCTATAGCATGAGATGTGATATCCAACTACTTCCCATTCCAATCCTGAGACCCTTCATATAGCATGAGATGTGATATCTCGATGCTTCTAATACCAAACCTGAGATCCTTCCTCTAACATGAAATGTGATATCCAACTCCTTCCCTTTCCAAACCTAAGAGCCTATCTATAGCATGAGATGTGATATCCAAGTCCTTCCCATTCCAACCCTTAGACCCTTCCTACAGCATGCAATATGATATCTCAATGATTCTAATAACAAACCTGAGACCCGTCCTATAACATGAGATGTGATATCCAACTCCTTCCCATTCCAATCCTGAGACACTTCCGATAGCAGAGATGTGATATCTCAATGCTTATACCAAACCTGAGACCCTTCCTATAACATGAGATGTGATATCCAAATCCTTCCCGTTCCAAACCTGAGACTCTTCCTTTAGCATGAGATGTGATATCCAGCTCCTTCCCATTCCAATCCTGAGACACTTCCGATAGCATGAGATGTGATATCTCAATGCTTCTAATATCAAAACTGAGACCCTCCCTATAGCATGATATGTGATATCTAAGTCCTTCCCATTCCAATCCTGAGACACTCCCTATAGCATGAGATGTGATATCCAACTCTTTCCCATTCCAATCCTGAGACCCTTCCTATAGCATGAGATATGATATCTCAATACTTCTAATACCAAACGTGAGATCCTTCCGATAACATGAGATGTGATATCCAAATCCTTCCCCTTCCAAACCTGAGACCCTCCCTTTAGCATGAGATGTGATATCCAACTCCTTCCCATTCCAATCCTTAGACCCTTCTGATAGCATGAGATGTGATATCTCAATGCTTCTAATACCAAACCTGAGATCCTTCCGATAGCATGAGATGTGATATCTCAATGCTTCTAATACCAAACCTGAGATCCTTCCTATAACATGAGATGTGATATCCAAATCCTTCCCCTTCCAAACCTGAGACCCTCCCTTTAGCATGAGATGTGATATCCAACTCCTTCCCATTCCATTCCTGAGACCCTTCTGATAGCATGAGATGTGATATCTCAATGCCTCTAATACCAAACCTGAGATCCTACCTCTAACATGAAATGTGATATCCAACTCTTTCCCCTTCCAAACCTGAGAGCCTTCCTATAGCATGAGATGTGATATCCAAGTCCTTCCCATTCCAATCCTGAGACCCTTCCTATATCTTGAGATGTGATATCCAACTCCTTCCCATTCCAATTCTGAGACCCTTCCTATACTCTGAGACTTGATATCTCAATGCTTCTAATACCAAACCTGAGACCCGTAATATAACATGAGATGTGATATCCAAATCCTTCCCCTTCCAAACCTTAGACCCTTCCTTTATCATGAGATGTGATATCCAACTCCTTCCCATTCCAATCCTGAGACCCTTCCGATATCATGAGATGTGATATCTCAAAGCTTCTAATATCAAACTTGAGACCCTCCCTATAGCAGGGGATGTGATATCCAAGTCCTTCCCATTCCAATCCTGAGACCCTTCCTATAGCATGAGATGTGATATCTCAATGCTTCTAATACCAAACCAATGACCCTTCCTATAACATGAGATGGGAATATCCAACTCCTTCCCATTCCAATCCTGAGACCCTTCCGATAGCAGAGATGTGATATCTCAATGCTTATACCAAACCTGAGACCCTTCCTATTACATGAGATGTGATATCCAACTCCTTGCCATTCAAATCCTGAGACCCTTCCTATAGCATGAGAAGGGATATCCAACTCCTTCCCAATCCAATCCTGAGACCCTTCCGATAGCAGAGACGTGATATCTCAATGCTTCTACCAAACCTGAGACCCTTCCTTTAGCATGAGATGTGATATCCAAATCCTTCACATTCCAATCCTGAGACCCTTCCTATAGCATGAGATGTGATATCTCAATGCTTCTAATACCAAACCTGAGATCCTTCCTATAACATGAAATGTGATATCCAATTCCTTCCCATTCCAAACCTGAGACCCTTCCTATTGGATGAGATGTGATATCCAACTCCTTCCCATTCCAACCCTGAGACCCTTCCTATAGCATGAGATGTGATGTCTCAATGCTTCTAATACCAAACCTGAGATCCCTCCTATAACATGATATGTGATATCCAACTCCTTCCATTCCAATCCTGAGACCTGTCCTATAGCATGAGATGTGATATCTCAATGCTTATACCAAACCTGAGACCCTTCCTATAGCATGAGATGTGATATCCAACTACTTCCCATTCCAATCCTGAGACCCTTCATATAGCATGAGATGTGATATCTCGATGCTTCTAATACCAAACCTGAGATCCTTCCTCTAACATGAAATGTGATATCCAACTCCTTCCCTTTCCAAACCTAAGAGCCTATCTATAGCATGAGATGTGATATCCAAGTCCTTCCCATTCCAATCCTTAGACCCTTCCTACAGCATGCAATATGATATCTCAATGATTCTAATAACAAACCTGAGACCCGTCCTATAGCATGAGATATGATATCCAAGTCCTTCCCATTCCAATCCTGAGACCCTTCCTATAACATGAAATGTGATATCCAACTCCTTCCCATTCCAACCTGAGACCCTTCCTATAGCATGAGATGGGATATCCAACTTATTCCAAATCCAATACTGATACCCTTCCGATAGCATGAGATGTGATATCCCAATGCTTCTACCAAACCTGAGACCCATACTATGGCATGAGATGTGATATCAAACTCCTTCCCATTCCAATCCTGAGACCCTTCCTATAGCTTGAGGTGTGATATCCAACTCCTTCCCATTCCAATTCTGAGACCCTTCTTATACCATGAGACTTGATATCTCAATGCATCTAATACCAAACCTGAGACCCGTCCTATAACATGAGATGTGATATCCAAATCCTTCCCCTTCCAAACCTTAGACCCTTCCTTTATCATGAGATGTGATATCCAACTCCTTCCCATTCCAATCCTGAGACCCTTCCGATATCATGAGATTTGTTATCTCAATGCTTCTAATATCAAACTTGAGACCCTCCCTATAGCATGAGATGTGACATCCAAGTCCTTCCCATTCCAATCCTGAGACCCTTCCTATAACATGAGATGTGATATCCAACTCCTTCCCATTCCAACCTGAGACACTTCCTATAGCATGAGAAGGGATATCTAACTCCTTCCCAATCCAATCCTGAGACCCTTCCGATAGCAGAGATGTGATATCTCAATGCTTATACCAAACCTGAGACCCTTCCTATGGCATGAGATGTGATATCCAACTCCTTGCCATTCAAATCCTGAGATCCTTCCTATAGCATGAGATGTGATATCTCTATGCTTCTAATACCAAACCTGAGACCCTTCCTATAACATGAGATGGGATATCCAACTCCTTCCCATTCCAATCCTGAGACCCTTCCGATAGCAGAGATGTGATATCTCAATGCTTATACCAAACCTGAGAACCTTCCTATGGCCTGAGATGTCATATACAACTCCTTCCCATTCCAATCCTGAGACCCTTCCTTTAGCATGAGATGTGATATCTCAATGCTTATACCAAATCTGAGACCCTTCCTATAGCATGAGATGTGATATCCTCCTGAGACCCTTCCTATAGCATGAGATGTGATATCTCAATGCTTCTACCAAACCTGAGACCCTTCCTTTAGCATGAGATGTGATATCCAACTACTTCCCATATTCCAATCCTGAGACCCTTCCTATAGCATGAGATGTGATATCTCAATACTTCTAATACCAAACCTGAGATCCTTCCGATAACATGAGATGTGATATCCAAATCCTTCCCCTTCCAAACCTGAGACCCTCCCTTTAGCATGAGATGGGATATCCAACTCCTTCCCATTCCAATCCTGAGAACCTTCTGATAGCATGAGATGTGATATCTCAATGCTTCTAATACCAAACCTGAGATCCTTCCGATAGCATGAGATGTGATATCTCAATGCTTCTAATACCAAACCTGAGATCCTTCCTATAACATGAGATGTGATATCCAAATCCTTCCCCTTCCAAACCTGAGACCCTCCCTTTAGCATGAGATGTGATATCCAACTCCTTCCCATTCTAAATCTGAGACCCTTCTGATAGCATGAGATGTGATATCTCATTGCCTCTAATACCAAACCTGAGATCCTACCTCTAACATGAAATGTGATATCCAACTCTTTCCCCTTCCAAACCTGAGAGCCTTCCTATAGCATGAGATGTGATATCCAAGTCCTTCCCATTCCAATCCTGAGACCCTTCCTATAACATGAGATGTGATATCCAACTCCTTCCAATTCCAACCTGAGACCCTTCCTATAGCATGAGATGTGATATCTCAATGCCTCTAATACCAAACCTGAGATCCTTCCTCTAACATGAAATGTGATATCCAACTCCTTCCCTTTCCAAACCTGAGAGCCTATCTATAGCATGAGATGTGATATCCAACTCCTTCCCATTCCAATCCTGAGACACTTCCGATAGCAGAGATGTGATATATGAATGCTTATACCAACCTGAGACCCTTCCTATAACATGAGATGTGATATCCAACTCCTTCCCGTTCCAAACCTGAGACCCTTCCTTTAGCATGAGATGTGATATCCAGCTCCTTCCCATTCCAATCCTGAGACACTTCCGATAGCATGAGATGTGATATCTCAATGCTTCTAATATCAAAGCTGAGACCCTCCCTATAGCATGATATGTGATATCTAAGTCCTTCCCATTCCAATCCTGAGACCCTTCCTATAGCATGAGATGTGATATCTCAATGCTTATACCAAACCTGAGACCCTTCCTTTAGCATGAGATGTGATATCCAACTCGTTCCCATTCCAATCCTGAGACCCTTCCTATAGCATGAGATGTGATATCTCAATACTTCTAATACCAAACCTGAGATCCTTCCGATAACATGAGATGTGATATCCAAATCCTTCCCCTTCCAAACCTGAGACCCTCCCTTTAGCATGAGATGTGATATCCAACTCCTTCCCATTCCTATCCTGAGACCCTTCTGATAGCATGAGATGTGATATCTCAATGCTTCTAATACCAAACTTGAGATCCTTCCTATAACATGAGATGTGATATCCAAATCCTTCCCCTTCCAAACCTGAGACCCTCCCTTTAGCATGAGATGTGATATCCAACTCCTTCCCATTCCAATCCTGAGACGCTTCTGATAGCATGAGATGTGATATCTCAATGCCTCTAATACCAAACCTGAGATCCTACCTCTAACATGAAATGTGATATCCAACTCTTTCCCCTTCCAAACCTAAGAGCCTTCCTATAGCATGAGATGTGATATCCAAGTCCTTCCCATTCCAATCATGAGACCCTTAATATAACATGAGATGGGATTTCCAACTCCTTCCCATTCCAATCCTGAGACCCTTCCGATAGCAGAGATGTGATATCTCAATGCTTATACCAAACCTGAGACCCTTCCTACGGCATGAGATGTCATATACAACTCCTTCCCATTCCAATCCTGAGACCCTTCCTATAGCATGAGATGTGATATCTCAATGCTTCTACCAAACCTGAGACCCTTCCTTTAGCATGAGATGTGATATCCAACTCGTTCCCATTCCAATCCTGAGACCCTTCCTATAGCATGAGATGTGATATCTCAATACTTCTAATACCAAACCTGAGATCCTTCCGATAACATGAGATGTGATATCCAAATCCTTCCCCTTCCAAACCTGAGACCCTCCCTTTAGCATGAGATGTGATATCCAACTCCTTCCCATTCCTATCCTGAGACCCTTCTGATAGCATGAGATGTGATATCTCAATGCTTCTAATACCAAACTTGAGATCCTTCCTATAACATGAGATGTGATATCCAAATCCTTCCCCTTCCAAACCTGAGACCCTCCCTTTAGCATGAGATGTGATATCCAACTCCTTCCCATTCCAATCCTGAGACGCTTCTGATAGCATGAGATGTGATATCTCAATGCCTCTAATACCAAACCTGAGATCCTACCTCTAACATGAAATGTGATATCCAACTCTTTCCCCTTCCAAACCTAAGAGCCTTCCTATAGCATGAGATGTGATATCCAAGTCCTTCCCATTCCAATCATGAGACCCTTCCTATAACATGAGATGGGATATCCAACTCCTTCCCATTCCAATCCTGAGACCCTTCCGATAGCAGAGATGTGATATCTCAATGCTTATACCAAACCTGAGACCCTTCCTACGGCATGAGATGTCATATACAACTCCTTCACATTCCAATCCTGAGACCCTTCCTATAGCATGAGATGTGATATCTCAATGCTTCTACCAAACCTGAGACCCTTCCTTTAGCATGAGATGTGATATCCAACTCGTTCCCATTCCAATCCTGAGACCCTTCCTATAGCTTGAGATGTGATATCTCAATACTTCTAATACCAAACCTGAGATCCTTCCGATAACATGAGATGTGATATCCAAATCCTTCCCCTTCAAAACCTGAGACCCTCCCTTTAGCATGAGATGTGATATCCAACTCCTTCCCATTCCTATCCTGAGACCCTTCTGATAGCATGAGATGTGATATCTCAATGCTTCTAATACCAAACTTGAGTTCCTTCCTATAACATGAGATGTGATATCCAAATCCTTCCCCTTCCAAACCTGAGACCCTCCCTTTAGCATGAGATGTGATATCCAACTCCTTCCCATTCCAATCCTGAGACCCTTCTGATAGCATGAGATGTGATATCTCAATGCCTCTAATACCAAACCTGAGATCCTACCTCTAACATGAAATGTGATATCCAACTCTTTCCCCTTCCAAACCTAAAAGCCTTCCTATAGCATGAGATGTGATATCCAAGTCCTTCCCATTCCAATCATGAGACCCTTCCTATAACATGAGATGGGATATCCAACTCCTTCCCATTCCAATCCTGAGACCCTTCCGATAGCAGAGATGTGATATCTCAATGCTTATACCAAACCTGAGACCCTTCCTACGGCATGAGATGTCATATACAACTCCTTCCCATTCCAATCCTGAGACCCATCCTATAGCATGAGATGTGATGTCTCAATGCTTCTAATACCAAACCTGAGATCCTTCCTATAACATGAGATGTGATATCCAACTCCTTCCCATTCCAATCCTGAGACCCTTCCTATAGCTTGAGATGTGATATCTCAATGCTTATACCAAACCTGAGACCCTTCCTATAGCATGAGATGTGATATCCAACAGCTTCCCATTCCAATCCTGAGACCCTTCCTATAGCATGAGATGTGATATCTCAATGCTTCTAATACCAAACCTGAGACTCTTCCTATAACATGAGATGGGATATCCAACTCCTTCCCATTCCAATCCTGAGACCCTTACGATAGCAGAGATGTGATATCTCAATGCTTATACCAAACCTGAGACCCTTCCTACGGAATGAGATGTCATATACAACTCCTTCCCATTCCAATCCTGAGACCCTTCCTATAGCATGAGATGTGATATCTCAATGCTTATACCAAACCTGAGACCCTCCCTATAGCATGAGATGTGATATCCAAGTCCTTCCCATTCCAATCCTGAGACACTTCCTATAGCATGAGATGTGATATCTCAATGCTTCTAATACCAAACCTGAGACTCTTCCTATAACATGAGATGGGATATCCAACTCCTTCCCATTCCAATCCTGAGACCCTTCCAAAAGCATAGATGTGATATCTCAATGCTTATACCAAACCTGAGACCCTTCCTATGGCATGAAATGTCATATACATATCCTTCCCATTCCAATCCTGAGACCCTTCCTATAGCATGAGATGTGATATCTCAATGCTTATACCAAACCTGAGACCCTTCCTATAGCATGAGATGTGATATCTAACTCCTTCCCATTCCAATCCTGAGACCCTTCCTATAGCATGAGATGTGATATCTCAATGCCTCTAATACCAAACCTGAGATCCTTCCTCTAACATGAAATGTGATATCCAACTCCTTCCCTTTCCAAACCTGAGAGCCTACCTATAGCATGAGATGTGATATCCAAGTCCTTCCAATTCCAATCCTTAGACCCTTCCTATAGCATGCAATATGATATCTCAATGATTCTAATAACAAACCTGAGACCCGTCCTATAACATGAGATGGGATATCCAACTCCTTCCCATTCCAATCCTGAGACCCTTCCGATAGCAGAGATGTGATATCTCAATGCTTATACCAAACCTGAGACCCTTCCTACGGCATGAGATGTCATATACAACTCCTTCCCATTCCAATCCTGAGACCCTTCCTATAGCATGAGATGTGATATCTGAATGCTTATACCAAACCTGAGACCCTTCATATAGCATGAGATGTGATATCCAACTCCTTCCCATTACAATCCTGAGACCCTTCCTATAGCATGAGATGTGATGTCTCAATGCTTCTAATACCAAACCTGAGATCCTTCCTATAACATGAGATGTGATATCCAACTCCTTCCATTCCAATCCTGAGACCCTTCCTATAGCATGAGATGTGATATCTCAATGCTTCTAATATCAAACTTGAGACCCTCCCTATAGCATGAGATGTGATATCCAATTCCTTCCCATTCCAATCCTGAGACACTTCCGATAGCATGAGATGTGATATCTCAATGCTTCTAATACCAAACCTGAGACTCTTCCTATAACATGAGATGGGATATCCAACTCCTTCCGATTCCAATCCTGAGACCATTCCAAAAGCAGAGATGTGATATCTCAATGCTTATACCAAACCTGAGACCCTTCCTATGGCATGAGATGTCATATACATATCCTTCCCATTCCAATCCTGAGACCCTTCCTATAGCATGAGATGTGATATCCAAGTCCTTCCCATTTTAATCCTGAGACCCTTCCTATAGCATGAGATGTGATATCTCAATGCTTCTAATACCAAACCTGAGACCCTTCCTATAACATGAATTCTGATATCCAAGTCCTTCCCATTCCAATCCTGAGACCCTTCCAATAGCAGAGATGTGATATCTAATGCTTCTAATATCAAACCTGAGACCTGTCCTATAACATGAGATGGGATATCCAACTCCTTCCCGTTCCAAACCTGATACCCTTCCTATAGCATGAGATGTGATATCCAATTCCTTCCCATCCCAATCCTGAGACACCTCCGATAGCAGAGATGCGATATCTCAATGCGTATAACAAACCTGAGACTCTTCCTATAACATGAGATGTGATATCCAACTCCTTCCCCTTCCAACCTGAGACACTTCCTATAGCATGAGAAGGGATATCCAACTCCTTCCCAATCCAATCCTGAGACCCTTCCGATAGCAGAGATGTGATATCTCAATGCTTATACCAATCCTGAGACCCTTCCTATGGCATGAGATGTGATATCCAACTCCTTCCCAATCCAATCCTGAGACCCTTCCGATAGCAGAGACGTGATATCTCAATGCTTCTACCAAACCTGAGACCCTTCCTTTAGCATGAGATGTGATATCCAAATCCTTCACATTCCAATCCTGAGACCCTTCCTATAGCATGAGATGTGATATCTCAATGCTTCTAATACCAAACCTGAGATCCTTCCTATAACATGAGATGTGATATCCAATTCCTTCCCATTCCAAACCTGAGACCCTTCCTATTGGATGAGATGTGATATCCAACTCCTTCCCATTCCAACCCTGAGACCCTTCCTATAGCATGAGATGTGATGTCTCAATGCTTCTAATACCAAACCTGAGATCCTTCCTATAACATGAGATGTGATATCCAACTCCTTCCATTCCAATCCTGAGACCCGTCCTATAGCATGAGATGTGATATCTCAATGCTTATACCAAACCTGAGACCCTTCCTATAGCATGAGATGTGATATCCAACTGCTTCCCATTCCAATCCTGAGGCCCTTCCTATAGCATGAGATGTGATATCTCAATGTTTCTAATACCAAACCTGAGATCCTTCCTCTAATATGAAATGTGATATCCAACTCCTTCCCTTTCCAAACCTAAGAGCCTATCTATAGCATGAGATGTGATATCCAAGTCCTTCCCATCCCAACCCTTAGACCCTTCCTACAGCATGCAATATGATATCTCAATGATTCTAATAACAAACCTGAGACCCGTCCTATAACATGAGATGGGATATCCAACTCCTTCCCATTCCAATCCTGAGACACTTCCGATAGCAGAGATGTGATATCTCAATGCTTATACCAAACCTGAGACCCTTCCTATAACATGAGATGTGATATCCAACTGCTTCCCATTCCAATCCTGAGACCCTTCCTATAGCATGAGATGTGATATCTCAATGTTTCTAATACCAAACCTGAGATCCTTCCTCTAACATGAAATGTGATATCCAACTCCTTCCCTTTCCAAACCTAAGAGCCTATCTATAGCATGAGATGTGATATCCAAGTCCTTCCCATCCCAACCCTTAGACCCTTCCTACAGCATGCAATATGATATCTCAATGATTCTAATAACAAACCTGAGACCCGTCCTATAACATGAGATGGGATATCCAACTCCTTCCCATTCCAATCCTGAGACACTTCCGATAGCAGAGATGTGATATCTCAATGCTTATACCAAACCTGAGACCCTTCCTATAACATGAGATGTGATATCCAAATCCTTCCCGTTCCAAACCTGAGACCCTTCCTTTAGCATGAGATGTGATATCCAGAACCTTCCCATTCCAATCCTGAGACACTTCCTATAGCATGAGATGTGATATCTCAATGCTTCTAATATCAAAACTGAGACCCTCCCTATAGCATGATATGTGATATCTAAGTCCTTCCCATTCCAATCCTGAGACCCTCCCTATAGCATGAGATGTGATATCCAACTCCTTCCCATTCCAATCCTGAGACCCTTCCTATAGCATGAGATATGATATCTCAATACTTCTAATACCAAACGTGAGATCCTTCCGATAACATGAGATGTGATATCCAAATCCTTCCCCTTCCAATCCTGAGACCCTCCCTTTAGCATGAGATGTGATATCCAACTCCTTCCTATTCCAATCCTGAGACTCTTCTGATAGCATGAGATGTGATATCTCAATGCTTCTAATACCAAACCTGAGATCCTTCCGATAGCATGAGATGTGATATCTCAATGCTTCTAATACCAAACCTGAGATCCTTCCTATAACATGAGATGTGATATCCAAATCCTTCCCCTTCCAAACCTGAGACCCTCCCTTTAGCATGAGATGTGATATCCAACTCCTTCCCATTCCATTCCTGAGACCCTTCTGATAGCATGAGATGTGATATCTCAATGCCTCTAATACCAAACCTGAGATCCTACCTCTAACATGAAATGTGATATCCAACTCTTTCCCCTTCCAAACCTGAGAGCCTTCCTATAGCATGAGATGTGATATCCAAGTCCTTCCCATTCCAATCCTGAGACCCTTCCTATAGCTTGAGATGTGATATCCAACTCCTTCCCATTCCAATTCTGAGACCCTTCCTATACTATGAGACTTGATATCTCAATGCTTCTAATACAAACGTGAGACCCGTAATATAACATGAGATGTGATATCCAAATCCTTCCCCTTCCAAACCTTAGACCCTTCCTTTATCATGAGATGTGATATCCAACTCCTTCCCATTCCAATCCTGAGACCCTTCGGATATCATGAGATGTGATATCTCAAAGCTTCTAATATCAAACTTGAGACCTCCCTATAGCATGAGATGTGATATCCAAGTCCTTCCCATTCCAATCCTGAGACCCTTCCTATAGCATGAGATGTGATATCTCAATGCTTCTAATACCAAACCTGAGAACCTTCCTATAACATGAGATGGGAATATCCAACTCCTTCCCATTCCAATCCTGAGACCCTTCCGATAGCAGAGATGTGATATCTCAATGCTTATACCAAACCTGAGATCCTTCCTATAACATGAGATGTGATATCCAACTCCTTCCCATTCCAATCCTGAGACACTTCCTATAGCATGAGATGTGATATCTCACTGCTTATACCAAACCTGAGACCCTTCCCATAGCATGAGATGTGATATCCAACTCCTTCCCATTCCAATCCTCAGACCCTTCCTATAGCATGAGATGTGATATCTCAATGCTTCTAATATCAAACTTGAGACCCTACCTATAGCATGAGATGTGATATCCAAGTCCTTCTCATTACAATCCTGAGACACTTCCTATAGCATGAGATGTGATATCCAACTCCTTCCCATTCCAATCCTGAGACCCTTCTGATAGCATGAGATGTGATATCTCAATACTTCTAATACCAAACGTGAGATCCTTCCGATAACATGAGATGTGATATCCAAATCCTTCCCCTTCCAAACCTGAGACGCTCCCTTTAGCATGAGATGTGATATCCAACTCCTTCCCATTCCAATCCTGAGACCCTTCTGATAGCATGAGATGTGATATCTAAATGCTTCTAATACCAAACCTGAGATCCTTCCGATAGCATGAGATGTGATATCTCAATGCTTCTAATACCAAACCTGAGATCCTTCCTATAACATGAGATGTGATATCCAAATCCTTCCCCTTCCAAACCTGAGACCCTCCCTTTAGCATGAGATGTGATATCCAACTCCTTCCCATTCCATTCCCGAGACCCTTCTGATAGCATGAGATGTGATATCTCAATGCCTCTAATACAAAACCTGAGATCCTACCTCTAACATGAAATGTGATATCCAACTCTTTCCCCTTCCAAACCTGAGAGCCTTCCTATAGCATGAGATGTGATATCCAAGTCCTTCCCATTCCAAACCTGAGACCCTTCCTATAGCTTGAGATGTGATATCCAACTCCTTCCCATTCCAATTCTGAGACCCTTCCTATACTCTGAGACTTGATATCTCAATGCTTCTAATACCAAACCTGAGACCCGTAATATAACATGAGATGTGATATCCAAATCCTTCCCCTTCCAAACCTTAGACCCTTCCTTTATCATGAGATGTGATATCCAACTCCTTCCCATTCCAATCCTGAGACCCTTCCGATATCATGAGATGTGATATCTCAAAGCTTCTAATATCAAACTTGAGACCCTCCCTATAGCATGAGATGTGATATCCAAGTCCTTCCCATTCCAATCCTGAGACCCTTCCTATAGCATGAGATGTGATATCTCAATGCTTCTAATACCAAACCTGAGACCCTTCCTATTACATGAGATGGGAATATCCAACTCCTTCCCATTCCAATCCTGAGACCCTTCCGATAGCAGAGATGTGATATCTCAATGCTTATACCAAACCTGAGACCCTTCGTATGGCATGAGATGTGATATCCAACTCCTTGCCATTCAAATCCTGAGACCCTTCCTATAGCATGAGAAGGGATATCCAACTCCTTCCCAATCCAATCCTGAGACCCTTCCGATAGCAGAGACGTGATATCTCAATGCTTCTACCAAACCTGAGACCCTTCCTTTAGCATGAGATGTGATATCCAAATCCTTCACATTCCAATTCCGAGACCCTTCCTATAGCATGAGATGTGATATCTCAATGCTTCTAATACCAAACCTGAGATCCTTCCTATAACATGAGATGTGATATCCAATTCCTTCCCATTCCAAACCTGAGACCCTTCCTATTGGATGAGTTGTGATATCCAACTCCTTCCCATTCCAACCCTGAGACCCTTCCTATAGCATGAGATGTGATGTCTCAATGATTCTAATACCAAACCTGAGATCCTTCCTATAACATAAGATGTGATATCCAACTCCTTCCATTCCAATCCTGAGACCCGTCCTATAGCATGAGATGTAATATCTCAATGCTTATACCAAACCTGAGACCCTTCCTATAGCATGAGATGTGATATCCAACTACTTCCCATTCCAATCCTGAGACCCTTCCTATAGCATGAGATGTGATATCTCAATGCTTCTAATACCAAACCTGAGATCCTTCCTCTAACATGAAATGTGATATCCAACTCCTTCCCTTTCCAAACCTAAGAGCCTATCTATAGCATGAGATGTGACATCCAGGTCCTTCCTATTCCAATCCTTAGACCCTTCCTACAGCATGCAATATGATATCTCAATGATTCTAATAACAAACCTGAGACCCGTCCTATAGCATGAGATATGATATCCAAGTCCTTCCCATTCCAATCCTGAGACCCTTCCTATAACATGAAATGTGATATCCAACTCCTTCCCATTCCAACCTGAGACCCTTCCTATAGCATGAGATGGGATATCCAACTTCTTCAAAATCCAATACTGATACCCTTCCGATAGCATGAGATGTGATATCCCAATGCTTCTACCAAACCTGAGACCCATACTATGGCATGAGATGTGATATCAAACTCCTTCCCATTCCAATCCTGAGACCCTTCCTATAGCTTGAGGTGTGATATCCAACTCCTTCCCATTCCAATTCTGAGACCCTTCTTATACCATGAGAATTGATATCTCAATGCTTCTAATACCAAACCTGAGACCCGTCCTATAACATGAGATGTGATATCCAAATCCTTCCCCTTCCAAACCTTAGACCCTTCCTTTATCATGAGATGTGATATCCAACTCCTTCCCATTCCAATCCTGAGACCCTTCCAATATCATGAGATTTGTTATCTCAATGCTTCTAATATCAAACTTGAGACCCTCCCTATAGCATGAGATGTGACATCCAAGTCCTTCCCATTGCAATCCTGAGAGCCTTCCTATAGCATGAGATGTGATATCTCTATGCTTCTAATACCAAACCTGAGACCCTTCCTATAACATGAGATGGGAGATCCAACTCCTTCCCATTCCAATCCTGAGACCTTTCCGATAGCAGAGATGTGATATCTCAATGCTTATACCAAACCTGAGACCCTTCCTATGGCCTGAGATGTCATATACAACTCCTTCCCATTCCAATCCTGAGACCCTTCCTTTAGCATGAGATGTGATATCTCAATGCTTATACCAAATCTGAGACCCTTCCTATAGCATGAGATGTGATATCCAATTCCTTCCCATTCCAATCATGAGACCCTTCCTATAGCATGAGATGTGATATCTCAATGCTTATACCAAACCTGAGAGCCTACCTATAGCATGAGATGTGATATCCAAGTCCATCCCATTCCAATCCTTAGACCCTTCCTACAGCATGCGATGTGATATCTCAATGATTCTAATTCCAAACCAGAGACTCTTCCTATAACATGAGATGGGATATCCAACTCCTTCCCATTCCAATCCTGAGCCGCTTCAGATAGCAGAGATGTGATATCTCAATGCTTATACCAAACCTGAGACCCTTCCTATAACATGAGATGTGATATCCAACTCCTTCCCGTTCCAAACCTGAGACACTAACTATAGCATATGTGATATCCAACTCCTTCCCATTCCAAACATGAGACCCTTCCTATAGCAAAAAAGTAATATCCAACTCCTACCCATTCCAATCCTGAGACCCTTCCTATAGCAAGAGATGTGATATCCAAATCCTTCCCATTCCAATCCTGAGACCCTTCCTATAACATGAGATGTGATATCTAACTCCTTCCCATTCCAACCTGAGACACTTCCTATAGCATGAGAAGGGATATCCAACTCCTTCCCAATCCAATCCTGAGACCCTTCCGATAGCAGAGATGTGATATCTCAATGCTTATACCAAACCTGAGACCCTTCCTATGGCATGAGATGTGATATCCAACTCCTTGCCATTCAAATCCTGAGACCCTTCCTATAGCATGAGAAGGGATATCCAACTGCTTCCCAATCCAATCCTGAGACCCTTCCGATAGCAGCGACGTGATATCTCAATGCTTCTACCAAACCTGAGACCCTTCCTTTAGCATGAGATGTGATATCCAAATCCTTCACATTCCAATCCTGAGACCCTTCCTTTAGCATGAGATGTGATATCCAACTCCTTCCCATTCCAACCTGAGACACTTCCTATAGCATGAGAAGGGATATCCAACTCCTTCCCAATCCAATCCTGAGACCCTTCCGATAGCAGAGATGTGATATCTCAATGCTTATACCAAACCTGAGACCCTTCCTATGGCATGAGATGTGATATCCAACTCCTTGCCATTCAAATCCTGAGACCCTTCCTATAGCATGAAAAGGAATATCCAACTCCTTCCCAATCCAATCCTGAGACCCTTCCGATAGCAGAGACGGGAAATCTCAATGCTTCTACCAAACCTGAGACCCTTCCTTTAGCATGAGATGTGATATCCAAATCCTTCACATTCCAATCCTGAGACCCTTCCTATAGCATGAGATTTGATATCTCAATGCTTCTAATACCAAACGTGAGATCCTTCCTATAACATGAGATGTGATATCCAAATCCTTCCCCTTCCAAACCTGAGACCCTCCCTTTAGCATGAAATGTGATATCCAACTCCTTCCTATTCCAATCCTGAGACTCTTCTGATAGCATGAGATGTGATATCTCAATGCTTCTAATACCAAACCTGAGATCCTTCCGATAGCATGAGATGTGATATCTCAATGCTTCTAATACCAAACCTGAGATCCTTCCTATAACATGAGATGTGATATCCAAATCCTTCCCCTTCCAAACCTGAGACCCTCCCTTTAGCATTAGATGTGATATCTAACTCCTTCCCATTCCATTCCTGAGACCCTTCTGATAGCATGAGATGTGATATCTCAATGCCTCTAATACCAAACCTGAGATCCTACCTCTAACATGAAATGAGATATCCAACTCTTTCCCCTTCCAAACCTGAGAGCCTTCCTATAACATGAGATGTGATATCCAAGTCCATCCCATTCCAATCCTTAGACCCTTCCTACAGCATGCGATGTGATATCTCAATGATTCTAATACCAAACCAGAGACTCTTCCTATAACATGAGATGGGATATCCAACTCCTTCCCATTCCAATTCTGAGACCCTTCCTATACTATGAGACTTGAAATCTCAATGCTTCTAATACCAAACCTGAGACCCGTAATATAACATGAGATGTGATATCCAAATCCTTCCCCTTCCAAACCTTAGACCCTTCCTTTATCATGAGATGTGATATCCAACTCCTTCCCATTCCAATCCTGAGACCCTTCCGATATCATGAGATGTGATATCTCAAAGCTTCTAATATCAAACTTGAGACCCTCCCTATCGCATGAGATGTGATATCCAAGTCCTTCCCATTCCAATCCTGAGACCCTTCCTATAGCGTGAGATGTGATATCTCAATGCTTCTAATACCAAACCTGAGACCCTTCCTATAACATGAGATGGGAATATCCAACTCCTTCCCATTCCAATCTTGAGACCCTTCCGATAGCAGAGATGTGATATCTCAATGCTTATACCAAACCTGAGATCCTTCCTATAACATGAGATGTGATATCCAACTCCTTCCCATTCCAATCCTGAGACACTTCCTATAGCATGAGATGTGATATCTCACTGCTTATACCAAACCTGAGACCCTTCCCATAGCAGGAGATGTGATATCCAACTCCTTCCCATTCCAATCCTCAGACCCTTCCTATAGCATGAGATGTGATATCTCAATGCTTCTAATGTCAAACTTGAGACCCTACCTATAGCATGAGATGTGATATCCAAGTCCTTCCCATTCCAATCCTGAGACACTTCCTATAGCATGAGATGTGATATCTCAATGCTTCTAATACCAAAACCTGAGACTCTTCCTATAACATGAGATGGGATATCCAACTCCTTCCCATTCCAATCCTGAGACCCTTTTGATAGCAGAGATGTGATATCTCAATGTTTATACCAAACCTGAGACCCTTCCTACGGCATGAGATGTCATATTCAACTCCTTCCCATTCCAATCCTGAGACCCTTCCTATAGCATGAGATTTGATATCCAACTCCTTCCCATTCCAATCCTGAGACCCTTCCTATAGCATGAGATTTGATGTCTCAATGCTTCTAATACCAAACCTGAGATCCTTCCTATGACATGAGATGTGATATCCAACTCCTTCCATTCCAATCCTGAGACCCTTCCTATAGCATGAGATGTGATATCTCAATGCTTATACCAAACCTGAGACCCTCACTATAGCATGAGATGTGATATCCAACTCCTTCCCATTCCAATCATGAGACCCTTCCTATAGCATGAGATGTGATATCTCAATGCTTCTAATACCAAACCTGAGATCCTTCCTCTAACATGAAATGTGAGATCCAACTCCTTCCCTTTCCAAACCTAAGAGCCTATCTATAGCATGAGATGTGATATCCAAGTCCTTCACATTCCAACCCTTAGACCCTTCCTACAGCATGCAATATGATATCTCAATGATTCTAATAACAAACCTGAGACCCGTCCTATAACATGAGATGGGATATCCAACTCCTTCCCATTCCAATCCTGAGACACTTCCGATAGCAGAGATGTGATATCTCAATGTTTATACCAAACCTGAGACCCTTCCTATAACATGAGATGTGATATCCAACTCCTTCCCGTTCCAAACCTGAGACCCTTCCTTTAGCATGAGATGTGATATCCAGCTCCTTCCCATTCCAATCCTGAGACACTTCCGATAGCATGAGATGTGATATCTCAATGCTTCTAATATCAAAACTGAGACCCTCCCTATAGCATGATATGTGATATCTAAGTCCTTCCCATTCCAATCCTGAGACCCTTCCTATAGCATGAGATGTGATATCTCAATGCTTCTACCAAACCTGAGACCCTTCCTTTAGCATGAGATGTGATATCCAACTCCTTCCCATTCCAATCCTGAGACCCTTCCTATAGCATGAGATGTGATATCTCAATACTTCTAATACCAAACCTGAGATCCTTCCGATAACATGAGATGTGATATCTCAATACTTCTAATACCAAACCTGAGATCCATACTATAACATGAGATGTGATATCCAACTCCTTCCCTTTCCAAACCTGAGAGCCGTTCTATAGCATGAGATGTGATATCCAGGTCCTTCCCATTCCAATCCTTAGACCCTTCCTACAGCATGCAATATGATATCTCAATGCTTATACCAAACCTGAGAACCTTCCTATGGCCTGAGATGTCATGGCCTGAGATGTCATATACAACTCCTTCCCATTCCAATCCTGAGACCCTTCCTTTAGCATGAGATGTGATATCTCAATGCTTATACCAAATCTGAGACCCTTCCTATAGCATGAGATGTGATATCCAATTCCTTCCCATTCCAATCCTGAGACCCTTCCTATAGCATGAGATGTGATATCTCAATGCTTATACCAAACCTGAGAGCCTACCTATAACATGAGATGTGATATCCAAGTCCATCCCATTCCAATCCTTAGACCCTTCCTACAGCATGCGATGTGATATCTCAATGATTCTAATACCAAACCAGAGACTCTTCCTATAACATGAGATGGGATATCCAACTCCATCCCATTCCAATCCTGAGCCGCTTCCGATAGCAGAGATGTGATATCTCAATGCTTATACCAAACCTGAGACCCTTCCTATAACATGAGATGTGATATCCAACTCCTTCCCGTTCCAAACCTGAGACACTAACTATAGCATATGTGATATCCAACTCCTTCCCATTCCAAACATGAGACCCTTCCTATAGCAAGAAAGTAATATCCAACTCCTACCCATTCCAATCCTGAGACCCTTCCTATAGCAAGAGATGTGATATCCAAATCCTTCCCATTCCAATCCTGAGACCCTTCCTATAACATGAGATGTGATATCCAACTCCTTCCCATTCCAACCTGAGACACTTCCTATAGCATGAGAAGGGATATCCAACTCCTTCCCAATCCAATCCTGAGACCCTTCCGATAGCAGAGATGTGATATCTCAATGCTTATACCAAACCTGAGACCCTTCCTATGGCATGAGATGTGATATCCAACTCCTTCACATTCCAATCCTGAGACCCTTCCTATAGCATGAGATGTGATATCTCAATGCTTCTAATACCAAACCTGAGATCCTTCCTATAACATGAGATGTGATATCCAATTCCTTCCCATTCCAAACCTGAGACCCTTCCTATTGGATGAGATGTGATATCCAACTCCTTCCCATTCCAACCCTGAGACCCTTCCTATAGCATGAGATGTGATGTCTCAATGCGTCTAATACCAAACCTGAGATCCTTCCTATAACATGAGATGTGATATCCAACTCCTTCCATTCCAATCCTGAGACCCGTCCTATAGCATGAGATGTGATATCTCAATGCTTATACCAAACCTGAGACCCTTCCTATAGCATGAGATGTGATATCCAACTGCTTCCCATTCCAATCCTGAGACCCTTCCTATAGCATGAGATGTGATATCTCAATGCTTCTAATACCAAACCTGAGATCCTTCCTCTAACATGAAATGTGATATCCAACTCCTTCCCTTTCCAAACCTAAGAGCCTATCTATAGCATGAGATGTGATATCCAAGTCCTTCACATTCCAACCCTTAGACCCTTCCTACAGCATGCAATATGATATCTCAATGATTCTAATAACAAACCTGAGACCCGTCCTATAACATGAGATGGGATATCCAACTCCTTCCCATTCCAATCCTGAGACACTTCCGATAGCAGAGATGTGATATCTCAATGCTTATACCAAACCTGAGACCCTTCCTATAACATGAGATGTGATATCCAAATCCTTCCCGTTCCAAACCTGAGACCCTTCCTTTAGCATGAGATGTGATATCCAGCTCCTTCCCATTCCAATCCTGAGACACTTCCGATAGCATGAGATGTGATATCTCAATGCTTCTAATATCAAAACTGAGACCCTCCCTATAGCATGATATGTGATATCTAAGTCCTTCCCATTCCAATCCTGAGACCCTCCCTATAGCATGAGATGTGATATCCAACTCCTTCCCATTCCAATCCTGAGACCCTTCCTATAGCATGAGATATGATATCTCAATACTTCTAATACCAAACGTGAGATCCTTCCGATAACATGAGATGTGATATCCAAATCCTTCCCCTTCCAAACCTGAGACTCTCCCTTTAGCATGAAATGTGATATCCAACTCCTTCCTATTCCAATCCTGAGACTCTTCTGATAGCATGAGATGTGATATCTCAATGCTTCTAATACCAAACCTGAGATCCTTCCGATAGCATGAGATGTGATATCTCAATGCTTCTAATACCAAACCTGAGATCCTTCCTATAACATGAGATGTGATATCCAAATCCTTCCCCTTCCAAACCTGAGACCCTCCCTTTAGCATGAGATGTGATATCTCAATGCCTCTAATACCAAACCTGAGATCCTTCCGATAGCATGAGATGTGATATCTCAATGCTTCTAATACCAAACCTGAGATCCTTCCTATAACATGAGATGTGATATCCAAATCCTTCCCATTCCATTCCTGAGACCCTTCTGATAGCATGAGATGTGATATCTCAATGCCTCTAATACCAAACCTGAGATCCTACCTCTAACATGAAATGAGATATCCAACTCTTTCCCCTTCCAAACCTGAGAGCCTTCCTATAGCATGAGATGTGATATCCAAGTCCTTCCCATTCCAATCCTGAGACATTTCCTATAGCATGAGATGTGATATCTCACTG
The DNA here is from genome assembly GCF_040938575.1 of Ambystoma mexicanum. Classification (NCBI taxonomy): domain Eukaryota; kingdom Metazoa; phylum Chordata; class Amphibia; order Caudata; family Ambystomatidae; genus Ambystoma; species Ambystoma mexicanum. The sequence continues at coordinate 5,444,723 of NC_090922.1, read as the reverse complement.
CTTATACCAAACCTGAGACCCTTCCCATAGCATGAGATGTGATATCCAACTCCTTCCCATTCCAATCCTCAGACCCTTCCTATAGCATGAGATGTGATATCTCAATGCTTCTAATATCAAACTTGAGACCCTACCTATAGCATGAGATGTGATATCCAAGTCCTTCCCATTACAATCCTGAGACACTTCCTATAGCATGAGATGTGATATCCAACTCCTTCCCATTCCAATCCTGAGACCCTTCCTATAGCATGAGATATGATATCTCAATACTTCTAATACCAAACGTGAGATCCTTCCGATAACATGAGATGTGATATCCAAATCCTTCCCCTTCCAAACCTGAGACCCTCCCTTTAGCATGAGATGTGATATCCAACTCCTTCCCATTCCAATCCTGAGACCCTTCTGATAGCAGAGATGTGATATCTCAATGCTTATACCAAACCTGAGATCCTTCCTATAACATGAGATGTGATATCCAACTCCTTCCCATTCCAATCCTGAGACATTTCCTATAGCATGAGATGTGATATCTCACTGCTTATACCAAACCTGAGACCCTTCCCATAGCATGAGATGTGATATCCAACTCCTTCCCATTCCAATCCTCAGACCCTTCCTATAGCATGAGATGTGATATCTCAATGCTTCTAATATCAAACTTGAGACCCTACCTATAGCATGAGATGTGATATCCAAGTCCTTCCCATTACAATCCTGAGACACTTCCTATAGCATGAGATGTGATATCCAACTCCTTCCCATTCCAATCCTGAGACCCTTCCTATAGCATGAGATATGATATCTCAATACTTCTAATACCAAACGTGAGATCCTTCCGATAACATGAGATGTGATATCCAAATCCTTCCCCTTCCAAACCTGAGACCCTCCCTTTAGCATGAGATGTGATATCTCAATGCCTCTAATACCAAACCTGAGATCCTTCCGATAGCATGAGATGTGATATCTCAATGCTTCTAATACCAAACCTGAGATCCTTCCTATAACATGAGATGTGATATCCAAATCCTTCCCATTCCATTCCTGAGACCCTTCTGATAGCATGAGATGTGATATCTCAATGCCTCTAATACCAAACCTGAGATCCTACCTCTAACATGAAATGAGATATCCAACTCTTTCCCCTTCCAAACCTGAGAGCCTTCCTATAGCATGAGATGTGATATCCAAGTCCTTCCCATTCCAATACTGAGACCCTTCCTATAGCTTGAGATGTGATATCCAACTCCTTCCCATTCCAATTCTGAGACCCTTCCTATAGCATGAGATGTGATATCTCAATGCTTATACCAAACCTGAGAGCCTACCTATAGCATGAGATGTGATATCCAAGTCCATCCCATCCCAATCCTTAGACCCTTCCTACAGCATGCGATGTGATATCTCAATGATTCTAATACCAAACCAGAGACTCTTCCTATAACATGAGATGGGATATCCAACTCCTTCCCATTCCAATTCTGAGACCCTTCCTATACTATGAGACTTGATATCTCAATGCTTCTAATACCAAACCTGAGACCCGTAATATAACATGAGATGTGATATCCAAATCCTTCCCCTTCCAAACCTTAGACCCTTCCTTTATCATGAGATGTGATATCCAACTCCTTCCCATTCCAATCCTGAGACCCTTCCGATATCATGAGATGTGATATCTCAAAGCTTCTAATATCAAACTTGAGACCCTCCCTATAGCATGAGATGTGATATCCAAGTCCTTCCCATTCCAATCCTGAGACCCTTCCTATAGCATGAGATGTGATATCTCAATGCTTCTAATACCAAACCTGAGACCCTTCCTATAACATGAGATGGGAATATCCAACTCCTTCCCATTCCAATCTTTAGACCCTTCCGATAGCAGAGATGTGATATCTCAATGCTTATACCACACCTGAGATCCTTCCTATAACATGAGATGTGATATCCAACTCCTTCCCATTCCAATCCTGAGACACTTCCTATAGCATGAGATGTGATATCTCACTGCTTATACCAAATCTGAGACCCTTCCCATAGCAGGAGATGTGATATCCAACTCCTTCCCATTCCAATCCTCAGACCCTTCCTATAGCATGAGATGTGATATCTCAATGCTTCTAATGTCAAACTTGAGACCCTACCTATAGCATGAGATGTGATAGCCAAGTCCTTCCTATTCCAATCCTGAGACACTTCCTATAGCATGAGATGTGATATCTCAATGCTTCTAATACCAAACCTGAGATCCTTCCTATAACATGAGATGTGATATCCAAATCCTTCCCCTTCCAAACCTGAGACCCTCCCTTTAGCATGAGATGTGATATCTAACTCCTTCCCATTCCATTCCTGAGACCCTTCTGATAGCATGAGATGTGATATCTCAATGCCTCTAATACCAAACCTGAGATCCTACCTCTAACATGAAATGAGATATCCAACTCTTTCCCCTTCCAAACCTGAGAGCCTTCCTATAGCATGAGATGTGATATCCAAGTCCTTCCCATTCCAATACTGAGACCCTTCCTACAGCTTGAGATGTGATATCCAACTCCTTCCCATTCCAATTCTGAGACCCTTCCTATAGCATGAGATGTGATATCTCAATGCTTATACCAAACCTGAGAGCCTACCTATAGCATGAGATGTGATATCCAAGTCCATCCCATTCCAATCCTTAGACCCTTCCTACAGCATGCGATGTGATATCTCAATGATTCTAATACCAAACCAGAGACTCTTCCTATAACATGAGATGGGATATCCAACTCCTTCCCATTCCAATTCTGAGACCCTTCCTATACTATGAGACTTGATATCTCATTGCTTCTAATACCAAACCTGAGACCCGTAATATAACATGAGATGTGATATCCAAATCCTTCCCCTTCCAAACCTTAGACCCTTCCTTTATCATGAGATGTGATATCCAACTCCTTCCCATTCCAATCCTGAGACCCTTCCGATATCATGAGATGTGATATCTCAAAGCTTCTAATATAAAACTTGAGACCCTCCCTATAGCATGAGATGTGATATCCAAGTCCTTCCCATTCCAATCCTGAGACCCTTCCTATAGCATGAGATGTGATATCTCAATGCTTCTAATACCAAACCTGAGACCCTTCCTATAACATGAGATGGGAATATCCAACTCCTTCCCATTCCAATCTTTAGACCCTTCCGATAGCAGAGATGTGATATCTCAATGCTTATACCACACCTGAGATCCTTCCTATAACATGAGATGTGATATCCAACTCCTTCCCATTCCAATCCTGAGACACTTCCTATAGCATGAGATGTGATATCTCACTGCTTATACCAAACCTGAGACCCTTCCCATAGCAGGAGATGTGATATCCAACTCCTTCCCATTCCAATCCTCAGACCCTTCCTATAGCATGAGATGTGATATCTCAATGCTTCTAATGTCAAACTTGAGACCCTACCTATAGCATGAGATGTGATATCCAAGTCCTTCCTATTCCAATCCTGAGACACTTCCTATAGCATGAGATGTGATAACTCAATGCTTCTAATACCAAACCTGACACTCTTCCTATAACATGAGATGGGATATCCAACTCCTTCCAATTCCAATCCTGAGACCCTTTTGATAGCAGAGATGTGATATCTCAATGTTTATACCAAACCTGAGACCCTTCCTACGGCATGAGATGTCATATTCAACTCCTTTCCATTCCAATCCTGAGACCCTTCCTATAGCATGAGATTTGATATCCAACTCCTTCCCATTCCAATCCTGAGACCCTTCCTATAGCATGAGATGTGATATCTCAATGCTTATACCAAACCTGAGACCCTTCCTATAGCATGAGATGTGATATCCAACTCCTTCCCATTCCAATCCTGAGACCCTTCCTATAGCCTGAGATGTGATATCTCAATGCCTCTAATACCAAACCTGAGATCCTTCCTCTAACATGAAATGTGATATCCAACTCCTTCACTTTCCAAACCTGAGAGCCTATCTATAGCATGAGATGTGATATCCAAGTCCTTCGCATTCCAATCCTTAGACCCTTCCTACAGCATGCAATATGATATCTCAATGATTCTAATAAAAAACCTGAGACCCGTCCTATAACATGAGATGGGATATCCAACTCCTTCCCATTCCAATCCTGAGACACTTCCGATAGCAGAGATGTGATATCTCAATGTTTATACCAAACCTGAGACCCTTCCTATAACATGAGATGTGATATCCAACTCCTTCCCGTTCCAAACCTGAGACCCTTCCTTTAGCATGAGATGTGATATCCAGCTCCTTCCCATTCCAATCCTGAGACACTTCCGATAGCATGAGATGTGATATCTCAATGCTTCTAATATCAAAACTGAGACCCTCCCTATAGCATGATATGTGATATCTAAGTCCTTCCCATTCCAATCCTGAGACCCTTCCTATAGCATGAGATGTGATATCTCAATGCTTCTACCAAACCTGAGACCCTTCCTTTAGCATGAGATGTGATATCCAACTCCTTCCCATTCCAATCCTGAGACCCTTCCTATAGCATGAGATGTGATATCTAAATACTTCTAATACCAAACCTGAGATCCTTCCGATAACATGAGATGTGATATCTCAATACTTCTAATACCAAACCTGAGATCCATCCTATAACATGAGATGTGATATCCAAATCCTTCCCCTTCCAAACCTGAGACCCTCCCTTTAGCATGAGATTTGATATCCAACTCCTTCCCATTCCAATCCTGAGACCCTTCTGATAGCATAAGATATGATATCTCAATGCTTCTATACCAAACCTGAGATCCTTCCGATAGCATGAGATGTGATATCTCAATACTTCTAATACCAAACCTGAGATCCTTCCTATAACATGAGATGTGATATCCAAATCCTTATCTTCCAAACCTGAGACCCTCCCTTTACCATGAGATGTGATATCCAACTCCTTCCCATTCCAATCCTGAGACTCTTCTGATAGCATAAGATATGATATCTCAATGCTTCTATACCAAACCTGAGATCCTTCTGATAGCATGAGATGTGATATCTCAATGCTTCTAATACCAAACCTGAGATCCTACCTCTAACATGAAATGTGATATCCAACTCTTTCCCCTTGCAAACCTGAGAGCCTTCCTATAGCATGAGATGGGATATCCAACTCCTTCCAAATCCAATCCCGATACCCTTCCGATAGCATGAGATGTGATAACCCAATGCTTCTACCAAACCTGAGACCCATATTATGGCATGAGATGTGATATCAAACTCCTTCCCATTCTAATCCTGAGACCCTTCCTATAGCTTGAAATGTGATATCCAACTCCTTCCCATTCCAATTCTGAGACCCTTCCTATACCATGAGACTTGATATCTCAATGCTTCTAATACCAAACCTGAGACCCGTCCTATAACATGAGATGTGATATCCAAATCCTTCCCCTTCCAAACCTTAGACCCTTCCTTTATCATGAGATGTGATATCCAACTCCTTCCCATTCCAATCTTGAGACCCTTCCGATATCATGAAATGTGATATCTCAATGCTTCTATCAAACTTGAGACCCTCCCTATAGCATGAGATGTGATATCCAAGTCCTTCCCATTCCAATCCTGAGACCCTTCCTATAACATGAGATGTGATATCCAACTCCTTCCCATTCCAACCTGAGACCCTTCCTATAGCATGAGATGGGATATCTAACTCCTTCCAAATCCAATCCCGATACCCTTCCGATAGCATGAGATGTGATAACCCAACGCTTCTACCAAACCTGAGACCCATATTATGGCATGAGATGTGATATCAAACTCCTTCCCATTCTAATCCTGAGACCCTTCCTATAGCTTGAAATGTGATATCCAACTCCTTCCCATTCCAATTCTGAGACCCTTCCTATACCATGAGACTTGATATCTCAATGCTTCTAATACCAAACCTGAGACCCGTCCTATAACATGAGATGTGATATCCAAATCCTTCCCCTTCCAAACCTTAGACCCTTCCTTTATCATGAGATGTGATATCCAACTCCTTCCCATTCCAATCTTGAGACCCTTCCGATATCATGAAATGTGATATCTCAATGCTTCTATCAAACTTGAGACCCTCCCTATAGCATGAGATGTGATATCCAACTCCTTCCCATTCCAATCCTGAGACCCTTCTGATAGCATAAGATATGATATCTCAATGCTTCTATACCAAACCTGAGATCCTTCCGATAGCATGAGATGTGATATCTCAATACTTCTAATACCAAACCTGAGATCCTTCCTATAACATGAGATGGGATATCCAAATCCTTATCTTCCAAACCTGAGACCCTCCCTTTACCATGAGATGTGATATCCAACTCCTTCCCATTCCAATCCTGAGACTCTTCTGATAGCATAAGATATGATATCTCAATGCTTCTATACCAAACCTGAGATCCTTCTGATAGCATGGGATGTGATATCTCAATGCTTCTAATACCAAACCTGAGTTCCTACCTCTAACATGAAATGTGATATCCAACTCTTTCCCCTTGCAAACCTGAGAGCCTTCCTATAGCATGAGATGTGATATCCAAGTCCTTCCCATTCCAATCCTGAGACCCTTCCTATAACATGAGATGTGATATCCAACTCCTTCCCATTCCAACCTGAGACCCTTCCTATAGCATGAGATGGGATATCCAACTCCTTCCAAATCCAATCCCGATACCCTTCCGATAGCATGAGATGTGATAACCCAATGCTTCTACCAAACCTGAGACCCATATTATGGCATGAGATGTGATATCAAACTCCTTCCCATTCTAATCCTGAGACCCTTCCTATAGCTTGAAATGTGATATCCAACTCCTTCCCATTCCAATTCTGAGACCCTTCCTATACCATGAGACTTGATATCTCAATGCTTCTAATACCAAACCTGAGACCCGTCCTATAACATGAGATGTGATATCCAAATCCTTCCCCTTCCAAACCTTAGACCCTTCCTTTATCATGAGATGTGATATCCAACTCCTTCCCATTCCAATCTTGAGACCCTTCCGATATCATGAAATGTGATATCTCAATGCTTCTATCAAACTTGAGACCCTCCCTATAGCATGAGATGTGATATCCAAGTCCTTCCCATTCCAATCCTGAGACCCTTCCTATAGCATGAGATGTGATATCTCAATGCTTCTAATACCAAACCTGAGACCCTTCCTATAACATGAGATGGGAATATCCAACTCCTTCCCATTCCAATCCTTAGACCCTTCCTACAGCATGCAATATGATATCTCAATGATTTTAATAAAAAACCTGAGACCCGTCCTATAACATGAGATGGGATATCCAACTCCTTCCCATTCCAATCCTGAGACACTTCCGATAGCAGAGATGTGATATCTCAATGTTTATACCAAACCTGAGACCCTTCCTATAACATGAGATGTGATATCCAACTCCTTCCCATTCCAATCCTGAGACCCTTCCTATAGCATGAGATGTGATATCCAACTCCTTCCCGTTCCAAACCTGAGACCCTTCCTTTAGCATGAGATGTGATATCCAGCTCCTTCCCATTCCAATCCTGAGACACTTCCGATAGCATGAGATGTGATATCTTAATGCTTCTAATATCAAAACTGAGACCCTCCCTATAGCATATGTGATATCTAAATCCTTCCCATTCCAATCCTGAGACCCTATAGCATGAGATGTGCTATCTCAATGCTTATCCTTGATTCCTGTAGTAAATTGATTTCCTTTGCAGGCTGACTCCTGTCACGAATGCCTTGTCTGCATGCATTCTCTCCTGGCCATTCGCTCACCGTGGCTATTTGCCTACCCCCTTCCTCTCTCAGTGGATGGACTTCTCCATCCTAGCCTCCTACCACTCAACTCCGCCTACTTGGAGAATTCAACATGAACCTGTATGCTTCCTGACCTGGACTACGAGATCTGCAACTCTTCATGTCGCTGGCCCTACACACTGCAGGGAATACTCAGGATTTTCTGATCTCAGACCTCCCCCTCTGTAACCCTCTCAACAATCCTCTCCCGTGGTGATCAAGTTCTCATCTCCAAAGAAGGCTAACTGCCAGCTATTCCTCCTCAGAGGAGTTCTCCCTTTCTGTCCCTGCTCCCTGCACAGTTTCGCGATGCAAACACTCGCTTTCCTGCTCTCTGGCTTAGACGCTTTTCCTTCTCAGAGGCCTTCTTCCTTTCTGCCCTTTTCGCGTTGCAAGTACTCGCTTCCCAGCTCTCTGGTTTAGACGCGTGTTCCCTGCCTTCTCTCCTCTTCCCGCTGCCTTCAAATCAAAAAATGAGCTCCAAAAGATACACAGTGCTCAGAATGCTCTATAACACCCATTATTCAACATATAGCCGTAACCCGCTAGACGTATTGAAACGTGCTGTAAACTAGCAAAAACAGCTAGAAAATGTACTTTCCTCGATTTTTTGTAAATGCTAATTCTGATGGGTTCCCATGTATGTACTGTCCGTGCGTTTGTTGTCGAATCCTGAAGTTTTTAACCACTGTTCTCCCATACAAGGGGGGGTCAACGTCTACTGCTGTTCACAGGCTGAATGTATACGGCTGAAATCTTCAAGGCATTATCAGCTTTCCTGACTGTTTTGGAACGTGTATTTGCCATCTGTTAATGCAGTCGCCCTGTGTTCATCGTCCCTTCTCCTTCACAGGCTGCACTCCCCTGGTGATCACATTCTCCTCTCCAGAGCAGGCTGACTACCAGCTGCTCCTCCTCATAGGCGTTCATCCTTTCTGTCCCTGCTCCCTGCACCGTTCCGCGTTGCATGTACTCGCTTCCCAGCTCTCTGGTTTAGATGCGTGTTCCCTGCCTTCTCTCCTCTTCCTACAGCCTTCCAATGAGCTCCACAAGATAGTGTTCAGAATGCTTTATAACCCCATTATTCAACATATAGCTGTAACCCGCTAGACGTATTGAAACGTGCTAAAAACGAGCAGAAACAGCTCGAAAATGTACTTTTCTCGCGTTTTGGTAAATGCGAATTCTGGTGGATTCCCATTTTGTACTCTGTTCGTGCGTTTGTTCAGTCGAATCCTGGTCTTTTGAACCACTCTTCTCCCATACAAAGGAGGGTCAAAATGTGTTGTTCACAGGCTGAATTTATACTGCTGAAATGCTCGTTTCCCTGCTCTCTGGTTTAGATGCGTGTTCCCTGCCTTCTCTCCTCTTCCTACAGCCTTCCAATGAGCTCCACTAGATAGTGTTCAGAATGCTTTATAACCCCATTATTCAACATATAGCTGTAACCCGCTAGACGTATTGAAACGTGCTAAAAACTAGCAAAAATAGCTAGAAAATGTACTTCCCTCGCGTTTTTGTAAATGCGAATTCTGGTGGGTTCCCATGTTGTATGTACTGTGTCCGTGCGTTTGTGTCGAATCCTGACGTTTTTAACCACTGTTCTCCCATACTAGGGAGGGGGGGGTCAACATCTGCTGTTCACAGGCTGAATGTATACGGCTGAAATCTTCAAGGCATTATCAGCTTTCCTGACTGTTTTGGAACGTGTATTTGCCATCTGTTAATGCAGTCGCCCTTTGTTCATCGTTCCTTCTAGTTTACAGGCTGCACTCCCCTAGTGATCACATTCTTCTCTCCTATGCAGGCTAACTACCAGCTGCTCCTCCTCATAGGTGTTCATCCTTTCTGTCCCTGCTCCCTGCAACGTTTCGCGTTGCATGTACTCGCTTCCCAGCTCTCTGGTTGAGATGCGTGTTCCCTGCCTTCTCTCCTCTTGCTACAGCCTTCCAATTTGCTCCACAAGATACAGTGTTCAGAATGCTTTATAACACCCATTATTCAACATATAGCTGTAACCCGATAGACGTATTGAAACGTGCTAAAAACTAGCAAAAACAGCTAGAAAATGTACTTCCCTCGCGCTTTGGTAAATGCAGGGTACACACGTCTAAACCAGAGAGCAGGGAAGCGAGCATTTCAGCAGTATAAATTCAGCCTGTGAACAACACATTTTGACCCTCCCTTGTATGGGAGAAGAGTGGTTCAAAAGACCAGGATTCGACTGAACAAACGCACGAACAGAGTACAAAATGGGAATCCACCAGAATTCGCATTTACCAAAACGCGAGGAAAGTACATGTTCTAGCTGTTTCTGCTCGTTTTTAGCACGTTTCAATACGTCTAGCGGGTTACAGCTATATGTTGAATAATGGGTGTTATAAAGCATTCTGAACACTGTATCTTGTGGAGCTCATTGGAAGGCTGTAGGAAAAGGAGAGAAGGCAGGGAACACGCATCTAAACCAGAGAGCTGGGAAGCGAGTACATGCAACGCGAAACGGTGCAGGGAGCAGGGACAGAAAGGATGAACGCCTATGAGGAGGAGCAGCTGGTAGTCAGCCTGCTCTGGAGAGGAGAATGTGATCACCAGGGGAGTGCAGCCTGTAAAGTAGAAGGGACTATGAACACAGGGCGACTGCATTAACAGATGGCAAATACACGTTCCAAAACAGTCAGGAAAGCTGATAATGCCTTGAAGATTTCAGCCGTATACATTCAGCCTATGAACAGCAGTAGACGTTGACCCCCCCCCCCCCCCTTGTATGGGAGAACAGTGGTTAAAAACTTCAGCATTCGACAAAAAACGCACGGACAGTATACATGGGAACCCATCAGAATTAGTATTTACAAAAACGCGAGGAAAGTACATTTTCTAGCTGTTTTTGCTAGTTTACAGCACGTATCAATACGTCTAGCGGGTTACGGCTGTTATGTTCCGCCCTGCGTCCCGCTACGCGGTGACGCAGGGCGTCCTTAATAAAAGCCCCGCCCCCGCGTTCGGGAGGCAGTTCCGGGGCAGACCTAACATCGGCGTGGGTGTGTGTTTATTGCAGCTCCCGCTGGAGCTGCGCCACCGGCCGCGCGGCCTAATTGCATGACGCCAGCCCCCGCGCGTAGGCCGCGGGCCCTCGACACAACAATGGCGACGAGGAGAGACGAGCTCCACAATAAGCTCGGTGCTCTGAAGGCACCACAACGACATACAGCCATCGCGGCTTAATTTTTGGACACCCGGTGGGGGTGCCATCACACACGTGACCCCCCACCCCAAAAAAAAAAAAAAAAAAAAAAAAAAAATTTTTCTCTTTCTCTCATCTATTCATGCGCTCTGCCTCCAAGACCACAACTCTTCCCATCCAACACAGGAGAGCGGCACCACAGAGTGTGGGGAGTGCCAGGCCAGGAGTTGCAACACGGCGCCTGGGCACGGCGGCACCTCCAAGGCAGGCAGACGACGCAGCACAGCATTGGTGGCCGTCGGAGGCACCTACGACAACACGGATCAGGTACACGCCAGCATGGCGGCCGGCACATCCACGCCTGGGCCCTCCACGCCGTCCAGAATTGCGGCAAACCTGTCCATGACGCCGCCTCCACCTCGAACTCAAGGCACTTCGTCGACACTGGTCCAACCGTTTGACCCATTCACGGATCCGTCGTCATGCGGACCCAGATGGCAGCTATGGATCCAGAAGTTCGAGATGGCGATGGAGTGCAAAGAGATCACTGCGCCCAGGAAACTGAAGGCACACCTGCTACTCAGTGTGGGTGATGAGGTACTGCGCATTTTCAATTCGCTGAACGTTGATGATGGCCTGGATGGGTACCGAAGCGCGAAAGACGCCCTCACCGATCACTTCCTCCCTCAATTAAACCCAGACTATGAGACGTTTCTCTTCTGCACCACATTACAGACAGCGGAGGAAACCCTTGATGCGTACCACACCCGCCTGAGGAAGTTAGCCATGTCCTGTGAATTCACAAATGTGGAGAGGGAAATCAGGAGGCAGATCATCAACGGGATTCATTCGGAAAAACTGAGGCGCCTAATACTCAGCGAGAGGGGTATCCCCCTACAGCGTATCCTTGAACTAGGACGTCAGAGGGAACTGGCACACACCAGAGCGGCCAATATGGAGGCCACGCTACACAGGCTGCAACCTGCTCTCAACACGGCTATGGTGGCCCGCATCGCCAACAAACAATCCTCGAGAGACGACAACAGTGGCGGATACGGACAAAACAGGTGGCAACCGCGTATTCCGGGACCCACTGAGTGTGGTTGGTGCGGTGGCCCACGACATGGCCGTCGCAACTGTCCTGCTCAAGGCACCACGTGTGGGGCATGTGGCCGGAAGGACCATTACGCGAAGGTATGCCGATCAACGGACACCCCCATACAGCCTCAGCAAAACCAGCCGGAGAAGATCGCGACCAAGAAAAAGAAGCAAGCCAGTGCCAGAAGGGTCGCAGTGGCCAGCTCTTCCACGGAGGATGAAGGGGACGATATCTCGGCAATGCTGCAGCCCCCCTCCAAGGACACAGACAGGAAAGGAAGGAAGGTATACCTGGTGTCTGCACTATGCCAGGACCGTGGACCTCGAGGAAAAGCCACCCGAAGGCGCAAATGCATGGTCACCATCCAAAATCAGTGCGTTCAGATGACCATCGACACAGGCGCTTCGGTGAACGTAATGCCTGAGAGCATCTTCCTGACTCTAAGTCCTCCACCAGAGCTGAAAAACACCGACACTCTGCTCTATGCATACGGCTGTCGAAAGCCCCTGCCGGTAATTGGCAGGTTCCGCACCACGCTGGAACACGGAGAAAACAGACTATGGTCCAAAATCTATGTTGTGAAGGCAGGTGTTGAGAGCCTCCTGAGTGGGGACGCAGCGGAGGACTTGGGAGTGGTCCAATTCATCTGCCATGTCAACGAAGAAATGGAGATCGAGCAGATGCTTAACCAATACCCTGACTTGCAAGAAGGCATAGGCTGTCTAAGAGGCAAAACCATCAAACTGCATATTGATGAGACTGTGCAGCCGAAAGCCGTCCGGCACCGGAGAACGCCGTTCCACATGAGAGAACAAGTGGAACAGGAACTCAAGGCACTGGAAGAAGCGGGTATCATTGAGGAGGTCACAGGGCCCACACCGTGGGTCTCCCCAATGGTAGTCACACGGAAGCCCAAGCAGCCTGGAAAGGTGCGGATCTGCATAGACATGCGCCTCCCCAACACCGCCATTAAAAGGGAACGCCACATAACCCCAACAATCGACGAGATTGTGGCTGACCTCACAGGGTCGAAGATATTTTCAAAGATTGACCTAAAGGCGGGGTATCATCAACTCAAACTCCACAGAGACTCTCGATACATAACAACATTCTCTACGCATCTGGGGCTGCGGAGGTACAAACGCCTAAGTTTCGGAATATCATCAGCTGCGGAGGTGTTCCAGCAGACCATCCAGGAGGTCATCCGGGGCATCCCTGGTGTCCTCAACGTGAGCGATGATATTCTGATTCACGCCCCCGACAAAGAGACACACATCAAGAGGCTTCACGCCCTACTGGGCCGACTACAAGAGGTTGGGCTCACAATACATCGGGAAAAGTGTGAATTCCTCAAAGCGGAGATCACGTTCTTCGGATACAAGTTTGGCAGCACAGGCATCTCCCCGGACCCGCAGAAGGTCGCAGACATCCAGGCGGCTAGCCCTCCGATGACACCCACGGAAGTGCGCAGTTTTCTAGGCATGGCCACCTACTGCGGGAGGTTCATCCGAAACCTGGCCACACTATCTGAGCCGCTGCGGGAACTCACGAAAGCCAACGTCAAGTGGGAATGGGGGCCAACATGCCAGGACTCGTTCGAAAGCATCAAGGACTCCCTCTCAGCTGACACCAAGATGGCCTACTACAATACTGAACTGCCCACAGAACTATTCGTAGATGCCAGCCCCGTGGGGCTCGGAGCCATCCTAATGCAAGTCACGAGGGAAGGGGAGAAAAGACCGATCGCGTATGCATCGAGAGCCCTCACCGAGACCGAACAAAGGTACTCACACATCGAAAAGGAGGCCATCGCCGTGCTGTGGGGGTGCCGGCATTTTCACCTCTACCTATATGGACGTCACTTCACGACGATCACGGACCACAAGCCCCTTCTACCAATTTTCATGGGAACCTCAGCACACCCTCCGGCACGAATAACCAAGTGGTTACTGCACCTCCAGCAATATGACTTCAACCTCGTCTACCAACCAGGCAGCGGGAACCCGGCGGATTTTCTATCCAGGCATCCGCGAGAGGCCACTCAACAAGAGATCCAAGTAGCGGCAGAAACAGAGGAACACATATGCCAAGTGGTGCGAGCAATGAGGCCCAGAGCGGTGAGCATCGAGGAAATCGAGGCGGAAACGCACCAGGACCCGTGTTGCGACTTGGTGAAAGATGCCATCCTGTCCGGTGACTGGAAGACTTTCATGAGACATACACACAACAGAACAGCGGAAGCAAAGGGGTTTTTGTCAGGCATATTCACAGTGCGGCAAGACTTGTCAGTCACGGAAGGTGGACTGTTACTTCGAGGAAACCGCATCGTGATCCCTCTCAAACTACAGGACAGAATAGTGGCCCTAGCACATGAGGGACACCAAGGACTGGTAAGGACGAAAGCCCGCATTCGGCACCGAGTATGGTTTCCCCAGATCGAGGAGCGGGTCGAGACACTCATCACCACGTGCCTAGCCTGTCAGATAACAGGGGGGCCGCCAGACCCGGAACCCATCATATCGGCGGAACGGGGCCGCTCTCGCTGGGAGGCCATCAGCATTGACTTTTGCAAGCTCCGGGAGGGCCTCCACTTGCTGGTGGCCGTCGATGACCACTCCCGCTACCCGGAAGTTGAGATAGTTGAGTCCACAGCAGCTGAAGTGGTCATTCCGGCCCTAGAGAAAATGTTCGCAACCCATGGACTACCCATTTCAATCAAAAGCGACAATGGCCCGCCGTTTACGGGAGAGGATTTCAAAAAGTACCTACAGGATCGCAATGTGAAATATCACCACATCACTCCAAGACACCCCCAGGCAAATGGGGACGTAGAACGATTTATGCGGACTATCAATAAGGTACTCCGAGTGTCTAAGGCTAACGCCAGCCCCTGGAAGGTTGACCTCTTCCGATTCCTCCGAAATTACCGGGTCACGCCTCACAGTACAACCGGCATACCGCCTGCGGACCTCATGTTCGGCACCATCATCAGATCCTCGATCCCGCATCACCCAAGCAGAACCCCGGACACGGTGAACGAGGAACGCACCGAGAGAAGGAGGAGGGATGCCAACGAACACATGAGTGGCAAGCGGAGAGCGAGGCCGTCCCATCATCAAGTGGGTGACCAGGTTATCATGCTACGTAACCCTTCCAAGTCAAAACTTGACACAAGGTACGAGGAACTTCCATGGACCGTCAGCAACCGGCATGGAACCATGGTCACTGTGACACGAGGAAACCGCCAAGTGACGAGAAATGCGTCATGGTTCAAAGCCATACCCCGTACACTATGGACTGATAAGGAATGCCATCGGGAAGGCATGGACAATCCACCCAGCGAAGAAGAGCCGGAGGCCATCCCTGAGGAGGATGGAGCGCGGGATGGAAGCTGGGAACCGGTGGATGAACCTGGCCTCGAGGACCCGAACTGCGACGATGGAACCGAGTTTGAAGCAAGGGGGGAGGACCCCCGCGAAGGACGATACTCACTGAGAACAACGACGAGACCGCCAGCCAAGCTAAGTGACTATGTGTGGCAACTGGTGCAATAGTGCCATGAACCCCAATGGCAAGGTGGCTGAGTGTTGAAGACTGAGCGCTTATGTTGGACTTGGCCGTTGTGCGGCTGTTAGAGTTATGTGTTTTGTTTTGTTTTATAATAAAGGAGGAATGTTATGTTCCGCCCTGCGTCCCGCTACGCGGTGACGCAGGGCGTCCTTAATAAAAGCCCCGCCCCCGCGTTCGGGAGGCAGTTCCGGGGCAGACCTAACATCGGCGTGGGTGTGTGTTTATTGCAGCTCCCGCTGGAGCTGCGCCACCGGCCGCGCGGCCTAATTGCATGACGCCAGCCCCCGCGCGTAGACCGCGGGCCCTCGACACAACAACGGCTATATGTTGAATAATGGGTGTTATAGAGCATTCTGAGCACTGTGTATCTTTTGGAGCTCATTTTTTGATTTGAAGGCAGCGGGAAGAGGAGAGAAGGCAGGGAACACGCGTCTAAACCAGAGAGCTGGGAAGCGAGTACTTGCAACGCGAAAAGGGCAGAAAGCAAGAAGGCCTCTGAGAAGGAAAAGCGTCTAAACAAGAGAGCAGGGAAGCGAGTGTTTGCAACGCGAAACGGTGCAGGGAGCAGGGACAGAAAGGGAGAACTCCTCTGAGGAGGAACAGCTGGCAGTTAGCCTTCTTTGAAGATGAGAACTTGATCACCACGGGAGAGGATTGTTGAGAGGGTTACAGAGGGGGAGGTCTGAGATCAGAAAATCCTGAGTATTCCCTGCAGTGTGTAGGGCCAGCGACATGAAGTGTTGCAGATCTCGTAAAAGTCCAGGTCAGGAAGCATACAGGTTCATGTTGAATTCTCCAAGTAGGCGGAGTTGAGTGGTAGGAGGCTAGGACGGAGAAGTCCATCCACTGAGAGAGGAAGGGGGTAGGCAAATAGCCACGGTGAGAGAATGGCCAGGAGAGAATGCATGCAGACAAGGCATTCGTGACAGGAGTCGGCCTGCAAAGGAAATCAATTTACTACAGGAATCAAGGATAAGCATTGAGATATCACATCTCATGCTATAGGAAGGGTCTCAGGATTGGAATGGGAAGGACTTAGATATCACATATCATGCTATAGGGAGGGTCTCAGTTTAGATATTAGAAGCATTGAGATATCACATCTCATGCTATCGGAAGTGTCTCAGGATTGGAATGGGAAGGAGCTGGATATCACATCTCATGCTAAAGGAAGGGTCTCAGGTTTGGAACGGGAAGGACTTGGATATCACATCTCATGCTATAAGGAGGGTCTCAAGTTTGATATTAGAAGCATTGAGATATCACATTTCATGATATCGGAAGGGTCTCAAGATTGGAATGGGAAGGAGTTGGATATCACATCTCATGATAAAGGAAGGGTCTAAGGTTTGGAAGGGGAAGGATTTGGATATCACATCTCATGTTATAGGACAGGTCTCAGGTTTGGTATTAGAAGCATTGAGATATCAAGTCTCATGGTATAGGAAGGGTCTCAGAATTGGAATGGGAAGGAGTTGGATATCACATCTCAAGCTATAGGAAGGGTCTCAGGTTAGAATGGGAAGGAGTTTGATATCACATCTCATGCCATAGTATGGGTCTCAGGTTTGGTAGAAGCATTGGGATATCACATCTCATGCTATCGGAAGGTTATCAGGATTGGATTTGGAAGGAGTTGGATATCCCATCTCATGCTATAGGAAGGGTCTCAGGTTGGAATGGGAAGGAGTTGGATATCACATCTCATGTTATAGGACGGGTCTCAGGATTGGAATGGGAAGGACTTGGATATCACATCTCATGCTATAGGAAGGCTCTCAGGTTTGCAAGGGGAAAGAGTTGGATATCACATTTCATGTTAGAGGTAGGATCTCAGGTTTGGTATTAGAAGTATTGAGATATCACATCTCATGCTATCAGAAGGATCTCAGGTTTGGTATAGAAGCATTGAGATATCATATCTTATGCTATCAGAAGAGTCTCAGGATTGGAATGGGAAGGAGTTGGATATCACATCTCATGGTAAAGGAAGGGTCTCAGGTTTGGAAGATAAGGATTTGGATATCACATCTCATGTTATAGGAAGGATCTCAGGTTTGGTATTAGAAGTATTGAGATATCACATCTCATGCTATCGGAAGGATCTCAGGTTTGGTATAGAAGCATTGAGATATATCTTATGCTATCAGAAGGGTCTCAGGATTGGAATGGGAAGGAGTTGGATATCACATCTCATGCTAAAGGGAGGGTCTCAGGTTTGGAAGGGGAAGGATTTGGATATCACATCTCATGTTATAGGATGGATCTCAGGTTTGGTATTAGAAGTATTGAGATATCACATCTCATGTTATCGGAAGGATCTCAGGTTTGGTATTAGAAGTATTGAGATATCACATCTCATGCTATAGGAAGGGTCTCAGGATTGGAATGGGAAGGAGTTGGATATCACATCTCATGCTAAAGGAAGGGTCTCAGGTTTGGTAGAAGCATTGAGGTATCACATCTCATGCTATAGGAAGGCTCTCAGGATTGGAATGGGAAGGACTTAGATATCACATATCATGCTATAGGGAGGGTCTCGGTTTTGATATTAGAAGCATTGAGATATCACATCTCATGCTATCGAAAGTGTCTCAGGATTGGAATGGGAAGGAGCTGGATATAACATCTCATGCTAAAGGAAGGGTCTCAGGTTTGGAACGGGAAAGGAGTTGGATATCACATCTCATGTTATAGGAAGGGTCTCAGGTTTGGTATAAACATTGAGATATCACATCTCTGCTATCGGAAGTGTCTCAGGATTGGAATGGGAAGGAGTTGAATATCCAATCTCATGTTATAGGACGGGTCTCAGGTTTTTTATTAGAATCATTGAGATATCATATTGCATGATGTAGGAAGGGTCTAAGGATTGGAATGGGAAGGACTTAGATCTCACATCTCATGCTATAGATAGGCTCTCAGGTTTGGAAAGTGAAGGAGTTGGATATCACATTTCATGTTAGAGGAAGGATCTCAGGTTTGGTATTAGGGGCATTGAGATATCACCTCTCAGGCTATAGGAAGGGTCTCAGGATTGGAATGGGAAGGAGTTGGATATCACATCTCATGCTATAGGAAGGGTCTCAGGTTTGGTAGAACCATTGAGATATCACATCTCATGCTATAGGAAGGGTCTCAGGATTGGAATGGAAGGAGTTGGATATCACATCTCATGTTATAGGAAGGATATCAGGTTTGGTATTAGAAGCATTGAGACATCACATCTCATGCTATAGGAAGGGTCTCAGGATTGGAATGGGAAGGAGTTGGATATCACATCTCATGCTATAGGAAGGTTCTCAGGATTGGAATGGGAAGGAGTTGAATATGACAACTCATGCCGTAGGAAGGGTCTCAGGTTTGGTATAAACATTGAGATATCACATCTCTGCTATCAAAAGGGTCTCAGGATTGGAATGGGAAGGAGTTGGATTCCCCATCTCATGTTATAGGAAGAGTCTCAGGTTTGGTAGTAGAAGCATTGAGATATCACATCTCATGCTATAGGAAGTGTCTCAGGATTGGAATGGGAAGGACTTGGATATCACATCTCATGCTATGGGAAGGGTCTCAGGTTTGGTATAAGCAGTGAGATATCACATCTCATGCTATAGGAAGTGTCTCAGGACATCTCATGTTATAGGAAGGATCTCAGGTTTGGTATAAGCATTGAGATATCACATCTCTGCTATCGGAAGGGTCTCAGGATTGGAATGGGAAGGAGTTGGATATTCCCATCTCATGTTATAGGAAGGGTCTCAGGTTTGGTATTAGAAGCATTGAGATATCACATCTCATGCTATAGGAAGGGTCTCAGGATGGAATGGGAAGGACTTGGATATCACATCTCACGCTATAGGGAGGGTCTCAAGTTTGATATTAGAAGCTTTGAGATATCACATCTCATGATATCGGAAGGGTCTCAGGATTGGAATGGGAAGGAGTTGGATATCACATCTCATGCTAAAGGGAGGGTCTCAGGTTTGGAAGGGGAAGGATTTGGATATCACATCTCATGTTATAGGAAGGATCTCAGGTTTGGTATTAGAAGCATTGAGATATCACATCTCATGCTATCGGAAGGATCTCAGGTTTGGTATTAGAAGCATTGAGATATCACATCTCATGCTATCAGAAGAGTCTCAGGATTGGAATAGGAAGGAGTTGGATATCACATTTCATGCTAAAGGGAGGGTCTCAGTTTTGGAAGGGGAAGGATTTGGATATCACATCTCATGTTATCGGAAGGATCTCACGTTTGGTATTAGAAGTATTGAGATATCATATCTCATGCTATAGGAAGGGTCTCAGGATTGGAATGGGAAGGAGTTGGATATCACATCTCATGCTATATGGAGGGTCTCAGGATTGGAATGGGAAGGACTTAGATATCACATATCATGCTATAGGGAGGGTCTCAGTTTTGATATTAGAAGCATTGAGATATCACATCTCATGCTATCGGAAGTGTCTCAGGATTGGAATGGGAAGGAGCTGGATATCACATCTCATGCTAAAGGAAGGGTCTCAGGTTTGGAACGGGAAGGATTTGGATATCACATCTCATGTTATAGGAAGGGTCTCAGGTTTGGTATAAGCATTGAGATATCACATCTCTGCTATCGGAAGTGTCTCAGGATTGGAATGGGAAGGAGTTGGATATCCCATCTCATGTTATAGGACGAGTCTCAGGTTTGTTATTAGAATCATTGAAATATCATATTGCATGCTGTAGGAAGGGTCTAAGGGTTGGAATGTGAAGGACTTGGATATCACATCTCATGCTATAGATAGGCTCTTAGGTTTGGAAAGGGAAGGAATTGGATATCACATTTCATGTTAGAGGAAGGATCTCAGGTTTGGTATTAGAAGCATTGAGATATCACATCTCATGCTATAGGAAGGGTCTCAGGATTGGAATGGGAAGCAGTTGGATATCACATCTCATGCTATAGGAAGGGTCTCAGGTTTGGTATAAGCATTGAGATATCACATCTCATGCTATAGGACGGGTCTCAGGATTGGAATGGAAGGAGTTGGATATCACATCTCATGTTATAAGGAAGGATCTCAGGTTTGGTATTAGAAGCATTGAGACATCACATCTCATGCTATAGGAAGGGTCTCAGGGTTGGAATGGGAAGGAGTTGGATATCACATCTCATCCAATAGGAAGGGTCTCAGGTTTGGAATGGGAAGGAATTGGATATCACATCTCATGTTATAGGAAGGATCTCAGGTTTGGTATTAGAAGCATTGAGATATCACATCTCATGCTATAGGAAGGGTCTCAGGATTGGAATGTGAAGGATTTGGATATCACATCTCATGCTAAAGGAAGGGTCTCAGGTTTGGTAGAAGCATTGAGATATCACGTCTCTGCTATCGGAAGGGTCTCAGGATTGGATTGGGAAGGAGTTGGATATTCCTTCTCATGCTATAGGAAGAGTCTCAGGATTTGAATGGCAAGGAGTTGGATATCACATCTCATGCCATAGGAAGGGTCTCAGGTTTGTTATAAGCATTGAGATATCACATCTCTGCTATCGGAAGGGTCTCAGGATTGGATTGGGAAGGAGTTGGATATCCCTTCTCATGCTATAGGAAGTGTCTCAGGTTGGAATGGGAAGGAGTTGGATATCACATCTCATGTTATAGGAAGGGTCTCAGGATTGGAATGGGAAGGATTTGGATATCACATCCCTTGCTATAGGAAGGGTCTCAGGATTGGAATGGGTAGGAGTTGGATATTACTTTCTTGCTATTGGAAGGGTCTCATGTTTGGAATGGGAAGGAGTTGGATATCACATATGCTATAGTTAGTGTCTCAGGTTTGGAACGGGAAGGAGTTGTATATCACATCTCATGTTATAGGAAGGGTCTCAGGTTTGGTATAAGCATTGAGATATCACATCTCTGCTATCGGAAGCGGCTCAGGATTGGAATGGGAAGGAGTTGGATATCCCATCTAATGTTATAGGAAGAGTCTCTGGTTTGGTATTAGAATCATTGAGATATCACATCGCATGCTGTAGGAAGGGTCTAAGGATTGGAATGGGATGGACTTGGATATCACATCTCATGCTATAGGTAGGCTCTCAGGTTTGGTATAAGCATTGAGATATCACATCTCATGCTATAGGAAGGGTCTCAGGATTGGAATGGGAAGGAATTGGATATCACATCATGCTATAGGAAGGGTCTCAGATTTGGTATAAGCATTGAGATATCACATCTCATGCTAAAGGAAGGGTCTCAGGATTGGAATGGGAAGGAGTTGTATATGACATCTCAGGCCATAGGAAGGTTCTCAGGTTTGGTATAAGCATTGAGATATCACATTTCTGCTATCGGAAGTGTCTCAGGATTGGAATGGGAAGGAGTTGGATATCCCATCTCATGTTATAGGACGGGTCTCAGGTTTGTTATTAGAATCATTGAGATATCATATTGCATGCTGTTGGAAGGGTCTAAGGGTTGGAATGGGAAGGACTTGGATATCACATCTCATGCTATAGATAGGCTCTTAGGTTTGGAAAGGGAAGGAGTTGGATATCACATTTCATGTTAGAGGAAGGATCTCAGGTTTGGTATTAGAAGCATTGAGATATCACATCTCATGCTATAGGAAGGGTCTCAGGATTGGAATGGGAAGCAATTGGATATCACACCTCATGCTATAGGAAGGGTCTCAGGTTTGGTATAAGCATTGAGATATCACATCTCATGCTATAGGACGGGTCAGGATTGGAATGGAAGGAGTTGGATATCACATCTCATGTTATAGGAAGGATCTCAGGTTTGGTATTAGAAGCATTGAGACATCACATCTCATGCTATAGGAAGGGTCTCAGGGTTGGAATGGGAAGGAGTTGGATATCACATCTCATCCAATAGGAAGGGCCTCATGTTTGGAATGGGAAGGAATTGGATATCACATCTCATGTTATAGGAAGGATCTCAGGTTTGGTATTAGAAGCATTGAGATATCACATCTCATGCTATAGGAAGGGTCTCAGGATTGGAATGTGAAGGATTTGGATATCACATCTCATGCTAAAGGAAGGGTCTCAGGTTTGGTAGAAGCATTGAGATATCACGCCTCTGCTATCGGAAGGGTCTCAGGATTGGATTGGGAAGGAGTTGGATATCACATCTCATGCCATAGGAAGGGTCTCAGGTTTGGTATAAGCATTGAGATATCACATCTCTGCTATCGGAAGGGTCTCAGGTTTGGATTGGGAAGGAGTTGGATATCCCTTCTCATGCTATAGGAAGTGTCTCAGGTTGGAATGGGAAGGAGTTGGATATCACATCTCATTCATGTTATAGGAAGGGTCTCAGGATTGGAATGGGAAGGATTTGGATATCACATCTCTTGCTATAGGAAGGGTCTCAGGATTGGAATGGGTAGGAGTTGGATATTACTTTCTTGCTATAGGAGGGGTCTCATGTTTGGAATGGGAAGGAGTTGGATATCACATATGCTATAGTTAGTGTCTCAGGTTTGCAACGGGAAGGAGTTGGATATCACATCTCATGTTATAGGAAGGGTCTCAGGTTTGGTATAAGCATTGAGATATCACATCTCTGCTATCGGAAGCGGCTCAGGATTGGAATGGGAAGGAGTTGGATATCCCATCTCATGTTATAGGAAGAGTCTCTGGTTTGGTATTAGAATCATTGAGATATCACATCGCATGCTGTAGGAAGGGTCTAAGGATTGGAATGGGATGGACTTGGATATCACATCTCATGCTATAGGTAGGCTCTCAGGTGGTTTGGTATAAGCATTGAGATATCACATCTCATGCTATAGGAAGGGTCTCAGGATTGGAATGGGAAGGAATTGGATATCACATCTCATGCTATAGGAAGGGTCTCAGATTTGGTATAAGCATTGAGATATCACATCTCATGCTAAAGGAAGGGTCTCAGGATTGGCATGGGAAGGAGTTGTATATGACATCTCAGGCCATAGGAAGGTTCTCAGGTTTGGTATAAGCATTGAGATATCACATCTCTGCTATCGGAAGGGTCTCAGGATTGGAATGGGAAGGAGTTGGATATCCCATCTCATGTTATAGGAAGGGTCTCAGGTTTGGTATTAGAAGCATAGAGATATCACATCTCATGCTATAGGAAGGGTCTCAGGATTTGAATGGCAAGGAGTTGGATATCACATCTCATGCCATAGGAAGGGACTCAGGTTTGGTATAAGCATTGAGATATCACATCTCTGCTATCGGAAGGGTCTCAGGATTGGATTGGGAAGGAGTTGGATATCCCTTTTCATGCTATAGGAAGTGTCTCAGGTTGGAATGGGAAGGAGTTGGATATCACATCTCATGTTATAGGAAGGGTCTCAGGATTGGAATGGGAAGGATTTGGATATCACATCTCTTGCTATAGGAAGGGTCTCAGGATTGGAATGGGTAGGAGTTGGATATTACTTTCTTGCTATAGGAAGGGTCTCATGTTTGGAATGGGAAGGAGTTGGATATCACATATGCTATAGTTAGTGTCTCAGGTTTGGAACGGGAAGGAGTTGGATATCACATCTCATGTTATAGGAAGGGTCTCAGGTTTGGTATAAGCATTGAGATATCACATCTCTGCTATCAGAAGCGGCTCAGGATTGGAATGGGAAGGAGTTGGATATCCCATCTCATGTTATAGGAAGAGTCTCTGGTTTGGTATTAGAATCATTGAGATATCACATCGCATGCTGTAGGAAGGGTCTAAGGATTGGAATGGGATGGACTTGGATATCACATCTCATGCTATAGGTAGGCTCTCAGGTTTGGTATAAGCATTGAGATATCACATCTCATGCTATAGGAAGGGTCTCAGGATTGGAATGGGAAGGAATTGGATATCACATCTCATGCTATAGGAAGGGTCTCAGATTTGGTATAAGCATTGAGATATCACATCTCATGCTAAAGGAAGGGTCTCAGGATTGGAATGGGAAGGAGTTGTATATGACATCTCAGGCCATAGGAAGGTTCTCAGGTTTGGTATAAGCATTGAGATATCACATCTCTGCTATCGGAAGGGTCTCAGGATTGGAATGGGAAGGAGTTGGATATCCCATCTCATGTTATAGGAAGGGTCTCAGGTTTGGTATTAGAAGTATAGAGATATCACATCTCATGCTATAGGAAGGGTCTCAGGATTTGAATGGCAAGGAGTTGGATATCACATCTCATGCCATAGGAAGGGTCTCAGGTTTGGTATAAGCATTGAGATATCACATCTCTGCTATCGGAAGGGTCTCAGGATTGGATTGGGAAGGAGTTGGATATCCCTTCTCATGCTATAGGAAGTGTCTCAGGTTGGAATGGGAAGGAGTTGGATATCACATCTCATGTTATAGGAAGGGTCTCAGGATTGGAATGGGGAGGATTTGGATATCACATCTCTTGCTATAGGAAGGGTCTCAGGATTGGAATGGGAAGGAGTTGGATATCACATATGCTATAGTTAGTGTCTCAGGTTTGGAATGGGATGGACTTGGATATCACATCTCATGCTATAGGAAGGGTCTCAGATTTGGTATAAGCATTGAGATATCACATCTCATGCTAAAGGAAGGGTCTCAGGATTGGAATGGGAAGGAGTTGTATATGACATCTCAGGCCATAGGAAGGTTCTCAGGTTTGGTATAAGCATTGAGATATCACATCTCTGCTATCGGAAGGGTCTCAGGATTGGAATGGGAAGGAGTTGGATATCCCATCTCATGTTATAGGAAGGGTCTCAGGTTTGGTATTAGAAGCATTGAGATATCACATCTCATGCTATAGGAAGGGTCTCAGGATTGGAATGTGAAGGATTTGGATATTACATCTCATGCTAAAGGAAGGGTCTCAGGTTTGGTAGAAGCATTGAAATATCACGTCTCTGCTATCGGAAGGGTCTCAGGATTGGATTGGGAAGGAGTTGGATATCCCTTCTCATGCTATAGGAAGGGTCTCAGGATTTGAATGGCAAGGAGTTGGATATCACATCTCATGCCATAGGAAGGGTCTCAGGTTTGGTATAAGCATTGAGATATCACATCTCTGCTATCGGAAGGGTCTCAGGATTGGATTGGGAAGGAGTTGGATATCCCTTCTCATGCTATAGGAAGTGTCTCAGGTTGGAATGGGAAGGAGTTGGATATCACATCTCATGTTATAGGAAGGGTCTCAGGATTGGAATGGGAAGGATTTGGATATCACATCTCTTGCTATAGGAAGGGTCTCAGGATTGGAATGGGTAGGAGTTGGATATTACTTTCTTGCTATAGGAAGGGTCTCATGTTTGGAATGGGAAGGATTTGGATATCACATATGCTATAGTTAGTGTCTCAGGTTTGGAACGGGAAGGAGTTGGATATCACATCTCATGTTATAGGAAGGGTCTCAGGTTTGGTATAAGCATTGAGATATCACATCTCTGCTATCGGAAGCGGCTCAGGATTGGAATGGGAAGGAGTTGGATATCCCATCTCATGTTATAGTAAGAGTCTCTGGTTTGGTATTAGAATCATTGAGATATCACATCGCATGCTGTAGGAAGGGTCTAAGGATTGGAATGGGATGGACTTGGATATCACATCTCATGCTATAGGAAGGGTCTCAGATTTGGTATAAGCATTGAGATATCACATTTCATGCTAAAGGAAGGGTCTCAGGATTGTAGGCTCTCAGGTTTGGTATAAGCATTGAGATATCACATCTCATGCTATAGGAAGGGTCTCAGGATTGGAATGGGAAGGATTTGGATATCACATCTCATGCTATAGGAAGGGTCTCAGATTTGGTATAAGCATTGAGATATCACATCTCATGCTAAAGGAAGGGTCTCAGGATTGGAATGGGAAGGAGTTGTATATGACATCTCAGGCCATAGGAAGGGTCTCAGGTTTGGTATAAGCATTGAGATATCACATCTCTGCTATCGGAAGGGTCTCAGGATTGGAATGGGAAGGACTTAGATATCACATATCATGCTATAGGGAGGGTCTCAGTTTAGATATTAGAAGCATTGAGATATCACATCTCATGCTATCGGAAGTGTCTCAGGATTGGAATGGGAAGGAGCTGGATATCACATCTCATGCTAAAGGAAGGGTCTCGGGTTTGGAACGGGAAGGACTTGGATATCACATCTCATGCTATAAGGAGGGTCTCAAGTTTGATATTAGAAGCATTGAGATATCACATTTCATGATATCGGAAGGGTCTCAAGATTGGAATGGGAAGGAGTTGGATATCACATCTCATGATAAAGGAAGGGTCTAAGGTTTGGAAGGGGAAGGATTTGGATATCACATCTCATGTTATAGGACGGGTCTCAGGTTTGGTATTAGAAGCATTGAGATAACAAGTCTCATGGTATAGGAAGGGTCTCAGAATTGGAATGGGAAGGAGTTGGATATCACATCTCAAGCTATAGGAAGGGTCTCAGGTTAGAATGGGAAGGAGTTTGATATCACATCTCATGCCATAGTATGGGTCTCAGGTTTGGTAGAAGCATTGGGATATCACATCTCATGCTATGGGAAGGTTATCAGGATTGGATTTGGAAGGAGTTGGATATCCCATCTCATGCTATAGGAAGGGTCTCAGGTTGGAATGGGAAGGAGTTGGATATCACATCTCATGTTATAGGACGGGTCTCAGGATTGGAATGGGAAGGACTTGGATATCACATCTCATGCTATAGGAAGGCTCTCAGGTTTGCAATGGGAAAGAGTTGGATATCACATTTCATGTTAGAGGTAGGATCTCAGGTTTGGTATTAGAAGTATTAAGATATCACATCTCATGCTATCAGAAGGATCTCAGGTTTGGTATAGAAGCATTGAGATATCATATCTTATGCTATCAGAAGAGTCTCAGGATTGGAATGGGAAGGAGTTGGATATCACATCTCATGGTAAAGGAAGGGTCTCAGGTTTGGAAGATAAGGATTTGGATATCACATCTCATGTTATAGGAAGGATCTCAGGTTTGGTATTAGAAGTATTGAGATATCACATCTCATGCTATCGGAAGGATCTCAGGTTTGGTATAGAAGCATTGAGATATATCTTATGCTATCAGAAGGGTCTCAGGATTGGAATGGGAAGGAGTTGGATATCACATCTCATGCTAAAGGGAGGGTCTCAGGTTTGGAAGGGGAAGGATTTGGATATCACATCTCATGTTATAGGATGGATCTCAGGTTTGGTATTAGAAGTATTGAGATATCACATCTCATGTTATCGGAAGGATCTCAGGTTTGGTATTAGAAGTATTGAGATATCACATCTCATGCTATAGGAAGGGTCTCAGGATTGGAATGGGAAGGAGTTGGATATCACATCTCATGCTAAAGGAAGGGTCTCAGGTTTGGTAGAAGCATTGAGGTATCACATCTCATGCTATAGGAAGGCTCTCAGGATTGGAATGGGAAGGACTTAGATATCACATATCATGCTATAGGGAGGGTCTCGGTTTTGATATTAGAAGCATTGAGATATCACATCTCATGCTATCGGAAGTGTCTCAGGATTGGAATGGGAAGGAGCTGGATATAACATCTCATGCTAAAGGAAGGGTCTCAGGTTTGGAACGGGAAAGGAGTTGGATATCACATCTCATGTTATAGGAAGGGTCTCAGGTTTGGTATAAACATTGAGATATCACATCTCTGCTATCGGAAGTGTCTCAGGATTGGAATGGGAAGGAGTTGAATATCCAATCTCATGTTATAGGACGGGTCTCAGGTTTTTTATTAGAATCATTGAGATATCATATTGCATG
The DNA here is from genome assembly GCF_040938575.1 of Ambystoma mexicanum. Lineage (NCBI taxonomy): Eukaryota > Metazoa > Chordata > Amphibia > Caudata > Ambystomatidae > Ambystoma > Ambystoma mexicanum. The sequence continues at coordinate 5,416,222 of NC_090922.1, read as the reverse complement.
ATGTAGGAAGGGTCTAAGGATTGGAATGGGAAGGACTTAGATCTCACATCTCATGCTATAGATAGGCTCTCAGGTTTGGAAAGTGAAGGAGTTGGATATCACATTTCATGTTAGAGGAAGGATCTCAGGTTTGGTATTAGGGGCATTGAGATATCACATCTCAGGCTATAGGAAGGGTCTCAGGATTGGAATGGGAAGGAGTTGGATATCACATCTCATGCTATAGGAAGGGTCTCAGGTTTGGTAGAACCATTGAGATATCACATCTCATGCTATAGGAAGGGTCTCAGGATTGGAATGGAAGGAGTTGGATATCACATCTCATGTTATAGGAAGGATATCAGGTTTGGTATTAGAAGCATTGAGACATCACATCTCATGCTATAGGAAGGGTCTCAGGATTGGAATGGGAAGGAGTTGGATATCACATCTCATGCTATAGGAAGGGTCTCAGGATTGGAATGGGAAGGAGTTGAATATGACAACTCATGCCGTAGGAAGGGTCTCAGGTTTGGTATAAACATTGAGATATCACGTCTCTGCTATCAAAAGGGTCTCAGGATTGGAATGGGAAGGAGTTGGATTCCCCATCTCATGTTATAGGAAGAGTCTCAGGTTTGGTATTAGAAGCATTGAGATATCACATCTCATGCTATAGGAAGTGTCTCAGGATTGGAATGGGAAGGACTTGGATATCACATCTCATGCTATGGGAAGGGTCTCAGGTTTGGTATAAGCAGTGAGATATCACATCTCATGCTATAGGAAGTGTCTCAGGACATCTCATGTTATAGGAAGGATCTCAGGTTTGGTATAAGCATTGAGATATCACATCTCTGCTATCGGAAGGGTCTCAGGATTGGAATGGGAAGGAGTTGGATATTCCCATCTCATGTTATAGGAAGGGTCTCAGGTTTGGTATTAGAAGCATTGAGATATCACATCTCATGCTATAGGAAGGGTCTCAGGATTGGAATGGGAAGGACTTGGATATCACATCTCACGCTATAGGGAGGGTCTCAAGTTTGATATTAGAAGCTTTGAGATATCACATCTCATGATATCGGAAGGGTCTCAGGATTGGAATGGGAAGGAGTTGTATATCACATCTCATGCTAAAGGGAGGGTCTCAGGTTTGGAAGGGGAAGGATTTGGATATCACATCTCATGTTATAGGAAGGATCTCAGGTTTGGTATTAGAAGCATTGAGATATCAAATCTCATGCTATCGGAAGGATCTCAGGTTTGGTATTAGAAGCATTGAGATATCACATCTCATGCTATAGGACGGGTCTCAGGATTGGAATGGAAGGAGTTGGATATCACATCTCATGTTATAAGGAAGGATCTCAGGTTTGGTATTAGAAGCATTGAGACATCACATCTCATGCTATAGGAAGGGTCTCAGGGTTGGAATGGGAAGGAGTTGGATATCACATCTCATCCAATAGGAAGGGTCTCAGGTTTGGAATGGGAAGGAATTGGATATCACATCTCATGTTATAGGAAGGATCTCAGGTTTGGTATTAGAAGCATTGAGATATCACATCTCATGCTATAGGAAGGGTCTCAGGATTGGAATGTGAAGGATTTGGATATCACATCTCATGCTAAAGGAAGGGTCTCAGGTTTGGTAGAAGCATTGAGATATCACGTCTCTGCTATCGGAAGGGTCTCAGGATTGGATTGGGAAGGAGTTGGATATTCCTTCTCATGCTATAGGAAGAGTCTCAGGATTTGAATGGCAAGGAGTTGGATATCACATCTCATGCCATAGGAAGGGTCTCAGGTTTGTTATAAGCATTGAGATATCACATCTCTGCTATCGGAAGGGTCTCAGGATTGGATTGGGAAGGAGTTGGATATCCCTTCTCATGCTATAGGAAGTGTCTCAGGTTGGAATGGGAAGGAGTTGGATATCACATCTCATGTTATAGGAAGGGTCTCAGGATTGGAATGGGAAGGATTTGGATATCACATCCCTTGCTATAGGAAGGGTCTCAGGATTGGAATGGGTAGGAGTTGGATATTACTTTCTTGCTATTGGAAGGGTCTCATGTTTGGAATGGGAAGGAGTTGGATATCACATATGCTATAGTTAGTGTCTCAGGTTTGGAACGGGAAGGAGTTGTATATCACATCTCATGTTATAGGAAGGGTCTCAGGTTTGGTATAAGCATTGAGATATCACATCTCTGCTATCGGAAGCGGCTCAGGATTGGAATGGGAAGGAGTTGGATATCCCATCTAATGTTATAGGAAGAGTCTCTGGTTTGGTATTAGAATCATTGAGATATCACATCGCATGCTGTAGGAAGGGTCTAAGGATTGGAATGGGATGGACTTGGATATCACATCTCATGCTATAGGTAGGCTCTCACGTTTGGTATAAGCATTGAGATATCACATCTCATGCTATAGGAAGGGTCTCAGGATTGGAATGGGAAGGAATTGGATATCACATCATGCTATAGGAAGGGTCTCAGATTTGGTATAAGCATTGAGATATCACATCTCATGCTAAAGGAAGGGTCTCAGGATTGGAATGGGAAGGAGTTGTATATGACATCTCAGGCCATAGGAAGGTTCTCAGGTTTGGTATAAGCATTGAGATATCACATTTCTGCTATCGGAAGTGTCTCAGGATTGGAATGGGAAGGAGTTGGATATCCCATCTCATGTTATAGGACGGGTCTCAGGTTTGTTATTAGAATCATTGAGATATCATATTGCATGCTGTTGGAAGGGTCTAAGGGTTGGAATGGGAAGGACTTGGATATCACATCTCATGCTATAGATAGGCTCTTAGGTTTGGAAAGGGAAGGAGTTGGATATCACATTTCATGTTAGAGGAAGGATCTCAGGTTTGGTATTAGAAGCATTGAGATATCACATCTCATGCTATAGGAAGGGTCTCAGGATTGGAATGGGAAGCAATTGGATATCACACCTCATGCTATAGGAAGGGTCTCAGGTTTGGTATAAGCATTGAGATATCACATCTCATGCTATAGGACGGGTCAGGATTGGAATGGAAGGAGTTGGATATCACATCTCATGTTATAGGAAGGATCTCAGGTTTGGTATTAGAAGCATTGAGACATCACATCTCATGCTATAGGAAGGGTCTCAGGGTTGGAATGGGAAGGAGTTGGATATCACATCTCATCCAATAGGAAGGGCCTCATGTTTGGAATGGGAAGGAATTGGATATCACATCTCATGTTATAGGAAGGATCTCAGGTTTGGTATTAGAAGCATTGAGATATCACATCTCATGCTATAGGAAGGGTCTCAGGATTGGAATGTGAAGGATTTGGATATCACATCTCATGCTAAAGGAAGGGTCTCAGGTTTGGTAGAAGCATTGAGATATCACGCCTCTGCTATCGGAAGGGTCTCAGGATTGGATTGGGAAGGAGTTGGATATCACATCTCATGCCATAGGAAGGGTCTCAGGTTTGGTATAAGCATTGAGATATCACATCTCTGCTATCGGAAGGGTCTCAGGTTTGGATTGGGAAGGAGTTGGATATCCCTTCTCATGCTATAGGAAGTGTCTCAGGTTGGAATGGGAAGGAGTTGGATATCACATCTCATTCATGTTATAGGAAGGGTCTCAGGATTGGAATGGGAAGGATTTGGATATCACATCTCTTGCTATAGGAAGGGTCTCAGGATTGGAATGGGTAGGAGTTGGATATTACTTTCTTGCTATAGGAGGGGTCTCATGTTTGGAATGGGAAGGAGTTGGATATCACATATGCTATAGTTAGTGTCTCAGGTTTGCAACGGGAAGGAGTTGGATATCACATCTCATGTTATAGGAAGGGTCTCAGGTTTGGTATAAGCATTGAGATATCACATCTCTGCTATCGGAAGCGGCTCAGGATTGGAATGGGAAGGAGTTGGATATCCCATCTCATGTTATAGGAAGAGTCTCTGGTTTGGTATTAGAATCATTGAGATATCACATCGCATGCTGTAGGAAGGGTCTAAGGATTGGAATGGGATGGACTTGGATATCACATCTCATGCTATAGGTAGGCTCTCAGGTGGTTTGGTATAAGCATTGAGATATCACATCTCATGCTATAGGAAGGGTCTCAGGATTGGAATGGGAAGGAATTGGATATCACATCTCATGCTATAGGAAGGGTCTCAGATTTGGTATAAGCATTGAGATATCACATCTCATGCTAAAGGAAGGGTCTCAGGATTGGCATGGGAAGGAGTTGTATATGACATCTCAGGCCATAGGAAGGTTCTCAGGTTTGGTATAAGCATTGAGATATCACATCTCTGCTATCGGAAGGGTCTCAGGATTGGAATGGGAAGGAGTTGGATATCCCATCTCATGTTATAGGAAGGGTCTCAGGTTTGGTATTAGAAGCATAGAGATATCACATCTCATGCTATAGGAAGGGTCTGATGGATTTGAATGGCAAGGAGTTGGATATCACATCTCATGCCATAGGAAGGGACTCAGGTTTGGTATAAGCATTGAGATATCACATCTCTGCTATCGGAAGGGTCTCAGGATTGGATTGGGAAGGAGTTGGATATCCCTTTTCATGCTATAGGAAGTGTCTCAGGTTGGAATGGGAAGGAGTTGGATATCACATCTCATGTTATAGGAAGGGTCTCAGGATTGGAATGGGAAGGATTTGGATATCACATCTCTTGCTATAGGAAGGGTCTCAGGATTGGAATGGGTAGGAGTTGGATATTACTTTCTTGCTATAGGAAGGGTCTCATGTTTGGAATGGGAAGGAGTTGGATATCACATATGCTATAGTTAGTGTCTCAGGTTTGGAACGGGAAGGAGTTGGATATCACATCTCATGTTATAGGAAGGGTCTCAGGTTTGGTATAAGCATTGAGATATCACATCTCTGCTATCAGAAGCGGCTCAGGATTGGAATGGGAAGGAGTTGGATATCCCATCTCATGTTATAGGAAGAGTCTCTGGTTTGGTATTAGAATCATTGAGATATCACATCGCATGCTGTAGGAAGGGTCTAAGGATTGGAATGGGATGGACTTGGATATCACATCTCATGCTATAGGTAGGCTCTCAGGTGGTTTGGTATAAGCATTGAGATATCACATCTCATGCTATAGGAAGGGTCTCAGGATTGGAATGGGAAGGAATTGGATATCACATCTCATGCTATAGGAAGGGTCTCAGATTTGGTATAAGCATTGAGATATCACATCTCATGCTAAAGGAAGGGTCTCAGGATTGGCATGGGAAGGAGTTGTATATGACATCTCAGGCCATAGGAAGGTTCTCAGGTTTGGTATAAGCATTGAGATATCACATCTCTGCTATCGGAAGGGTCTCAGGATTGGAATGGGAAGGAGTTGGATATCCCATCTCATGTTATAGGAAGGGTCTCAGGTTTGGTATTAGAAGCATAGAGATATCACATCTCATGCTATAGGAAGGGTCTGATGGATTTGAATGGCAAGGAGTTGGATATCACATCTCATGCCATAGGAAGGGACTCAGGTTTGGTATAAGCATTGAGATATCACATCTCTGCTATCGGAAGGGTCTCAGGATTGGATTGGGAAGGAGTTGGATATCCCTTTTCATGCTATAGGAAGTGTCTCAGGTTGGAATGGGAAGGAGTTGGATATCACATCTCATGTTATAGGAAGGGTCTCAGGATTGGAATGGGAAGGATTTGGATATCACATCTCTTGCTATAGGAAGGGTCTCAGGATTGGAATGGGTAGGAGTTGGATATTACTTTCTTGCTATAGGAAGGGTCTCATGTTTGGAATGGGAAGGAGTTGGATATCACATATGCTATAGTTAGTGTCTCAGGTTTGGAACGGGAAGGAGTTGGATATCACATCTCATGTTATAGGAAGGGTCTCAGGTTTGGTATAAGCATTGAGATATCACATCTCTGCTATCAGAAGCGGCTCAGGATTGGAATGGGAAGGAGTTGGATATCCCATCTCATGTTATAGGAAGAGTCTCTGGTTTGGTATTAGAATCATTGAGATATCACATCGCATGCTGTAGGAAGGGTCTAAGGATTGGAATGGGATGGACTTGGATATCACATCTCATGCTATAGGTAGGCTCTCAGGTTTGGTATAAGCATTGAGATATCACATCTCATGCTATAGGAAGGGTCTCAGGATTGGAATGGGAAGGAATTGGATATCACATCTCATGCTATAGGAAGGGTCTCAGATTTGGTATAAGCATTGAGATATCACATCTCATGCTAAAGGAAGGGTCTCAGGATTGGAATGGGAAGGAGTTGTATATGACATCTCAGGCCATAGGAAGGTTCTCAGGTTTGGTATAAGCATTGAGATATCACATCTCTGCTATCGGAAGGGTCTCAGGATTGGAATGGGAAGGAGTTGGATATCCCATCTCATGTTATAGGAAGGGTCTCAGGTTTGGTATTAGAAGTATAGAGATATCACATCTCATGCTATAGGAAGGGTCTCAGGATTTGAATGGCAAGGAGTTGGATATCACATCTCATGCCATAGGAAGGGTCTCAGGTTTGGTATAAGCATTGAGATATCACATCTCTGCTATCGGAAGGGTCTCAGGATTGGATTGGGAAGGAGTTGGATATCCCTTCTCATGCTATAGGAAGTGTCTCAGGTTGGAATGGGAAGGAGTTGGATATCACATCTCATGTTATAGGAAGGGTCTCAGGATTGGAATGGGAAGGATTTGGATATCACATCTCTTGCTATAGGAAGGGTCTCAGGATTGGAATGGGAAGGAGTTGGATATCACATATGCTATAGTTAGTGTCTCAGGTTTGGAATGGGATGGACTTGGATATCACATCTCATGCTATAGGAAGGGTCTCAGATTTGGTATAAGCATTGAGATATCACATCTCATGCTAAAGGAAGGGTCTCAGGATTGGAATGGGAAGGAGTTGTATATGACATCTCAGGCCATAGGAAGGTTCTCAGGTTTGGTATAAGCATTGAGATATCACATCTCTGCTATCGGAAGGGTCTCAGGATTGGAATGGGAAGGAGTTGGATATCCCATCTCATGTTATAGGAAGGGTCTCAGGTTTGGTATTAGAAGCATTGAGATATCACATCTCATGCTATAGGAAGGGTCTCAGGATTGGAATGTGAAGGATTTGGATATTACATCTCATGCTAAAGGAAGGGTCTCAGGTTTGGTAGAAGCATTGAAATATCACGTCTCTGCTATCGGAAGGGTCTCAGGATTGGATTGGGAAGGAGTTGGATATCCCTTCTCATGCTATAGGAAGGGTCTCAGGATTTGAATGGCAAGGAGTTGGATATCACATCTCATGCCATAGGAAGGGTCTCAGGTTTGGTATAAGCATTGAGATATCACATCTCTGCTATCGGAAGGGTCTCAGGATTGGATTGGGAAGGAGTTGGATATCCCTTCTCATGCTATAGGAAGTGTCTCAGGTTGGAATGGGAAGGAGTTGGATATCACATCTCATGTTATAGGAAGGGTCTCAGGATTGGAATGGGAAGGATTTGGATATCACATCTCTTGCTATAGGAAGGGTCTCAGGATTGGAATGGGTAGGAGTTGGATATTACTTTCTTGCTATAGGAAGGGTCTCATGTTTGGAATGGGAAGGATTTGGATATCACATATGCTATAGTTAGTGTCTCAGGTTTGGAACGGGAAGGAGTTGGATATCACATCTCATGTTATAGGAAGGGTCTCAGGTTTGGTATAAGCATTGAGATATCACATCTCTGCTATCGGAAGCGGCTCAGGATTGGAATGGGAAGGAGTTGGATATCCCATCTCATGTTATAGTAAGAGTCTCTGGTTTGGTATTAGAATCATTGAGATATCACATCGCATGCTGTAGGAAGGGTCTAAGGATTGGAATGGGATGGACTTGGATATCACATCTCATGCTATAGGAAGGGTCTCAGATTTGGTATAAGCATTGAGATATCACATTTCATGCTAAAGGAAGGGTCTCAGGATTGTAGGCTCTCAGGTTTGGTATAAGCATTGAGATATCACATCTCATGCTATAGGAAGGGTCTCAGGATTGGAATGGGAAGGATTTGGATATCACATCTCATGCTATAGGAAGGGTCTCAGATTTGGTATAAGCATTGAGATATCACATCTCATGCTAAAGGAAGGGTCTCAGGATTGGAATGGGAAGGAGTTGTATATGACATCTCAGGCCATAGGAAGGGTCTCAGGTTTGGTATAAGCATTGAGATATCACATCTCTGCTATCGGAAGGGTCTCAGGATTGGAATGGGAAGGACTTAGATATCACATATCATGCTATAGGGAGGGTCTCAGTTTAGATATTAGAAGCATTGAGATATCACATCTCATGCTATCGGAAGTGTCTCAGGATTGGAATGGGAAGGAGCTGGATATCACATCTCATGCTAAAGGAAGGGTCTCAGGTTTGGAACGGGAAGGACTTGGATATCACATCTCATGCTATAAGGAGGGTCTCAAGTTTGATATTAGAAGCATTGAGATATCACATTTCATGATATCGGAAGGGTCTCAAGATTGGAATGGGAAGGAGTTGGATATCACATCTCATGATAAAGGAAGGGTCTAAGGTTTGGAAGGGGAAGGATTTGGATATCACATCTCATGTTATAGGACGGGTCTCAGGTTTGGTATTAGAAGCATTGAGATAACAAGTCTCATGGTATAGGAAGGGTCTCAGAATTGGAATGGGAAGGAGTTGGATATCACATCTCAAGCTATAGGAAGGGTCTCAGGTTAGAATGGGAAGGAGTTTGATATCACATCTCATGCCATAGTATGGGTCTCAGGTTTGGTAGAAGCATTGGGATATCACATCTCATGCTATGGGAAGGTTATCAGGATTGGATTTGGAAGGAGTTGGATATCCCATCTCATGCTATAGGAAGGGTCTCAGGTTGGAATGGGAAGGAGTTGGATATCACATCTCATGTTATAGGACGGGTCTCAGGATTGGAATGGGAAGGACTTGGATATCACATCTCATGCTATAGGAAGGCTCTCAGGTTTGCAAGGGGAAAGAGTTGGATATCACATTTCATGTTAGAGGTAGGATCTCAGGTTTGGTATTAGATGTATTAAGATATCACATCTCATGCTATCAGAAGGATCTCAGGTTTGGTATAGAAGCATTGAGATATCATATCTTATGCTATCAGAAGAGTCTCAGGATTGGAATGGGAAGGAGTTGGATATCACATCTCATGGTAAAGGAAGGGTCTCAGGTTTGGAAGATAAGGATTTGGATATCACATCTCATGTTATAGGAAGGATCTCAGGTTTGGTATTAGAAGTATTGAGATATCACATCTCATGCTATCGGAAGGATCTCAGGTTTGGTATAGAAGCATTGAGATATATCTTATGCTATCAGAAGGGTCTCAGGATTGGAATGGGAAGGAGTTGGATATCACATCTCATGCTAAAGGGAGGGTCTCAGGTTTGGAAGGGGAAGGATTTGGATATCACATCTCATGTTATAGGATGGATCTCAGGTTTGGTATTAGAAGTATTGAGATATCACATCTCATGTTATCGGAAGGATCTCAGGTTTGGTATTAGAAGTATTGAGATATCACATCTCATGCTATAGGAAGGGTCTCAGGATTGGAATGGGAAGGAGTTGGATATCACATCTCATGCTAAAGGAAGGGTCTCAGGTTTGGTAGAAGCATTGAGGTATCACATCTCATGCTATAGGAAGGCTCTCAGGATTGGAATGGGAAGGACTTAGATATCACATATCATGCTATAGGGAGGGTCTCGGTTTTGATATTAGAAGCATTGAGATATCACATCTCATGCTATCGGAAGTGTCTCAGGATTGGAATGGGAAGGAGCTGGATATAACATCTCATGCTAAAGGAAGGGTCTCAGGTTTGGAACGGGAAAGGAGTTGGATATCACATCTCATGTTATAGGAAGGGTCTCAGGTTTGGTATAAACATTGAGATATCACATCTCTGCTATCGGAAGTGTCTCAGGATTGGAATGGGAAGGAGTTGAATATCCAATCTCATGTTATAGGACGGGTCTCAGGTTTTTTATTAGAATCATTGAGATATCATATTGCATGATGTAGGAAGGGTCTAAGGATTGGAATGGGAAGGACTTAGATCTCACATCTCATGCTATAGATAGGCTCTCAGGTTTGGAAAGTGAAGGAGTTGGATATCACATTTCATGTTAGAGGAAGGATCTCAGGTTTGGTATTAGGGGCATTGAGATATCACATCTCAGGCTATAGGAAGGGTCTCAGGATTGGAATGGGAAGGAGTTGGATATCACATCTCATGCTATAGGAAGGGTCTCAGGTTTGGTAGAACCATTGAGATATCACATCTCATGCTATAGGAAGGGTCTCAGGATTGGAATGGAAGGAGTTGGATATCACATCTCATGTTATAGGAAGGATATCAGGTTTGGTATTAGAAGCATTGAGACATCACATCTCATGCTATAGGAAGGGTCTCAGGATTGGAATGGGAAGGAGTTGGATATCACATCTCATGCTATAGGAAGGGTCTCAGGATTGGAATGGGAAGGAGTTGAATATGACAACTCATGCCGTAGGAAGGGTCTCAGGTTTGGTATAAACATTGAGATATCACGTCTCTGCTATCAAAAGGGTCTCAGGATTGGAATGGGAAGGAGTTGGATTCCCCATCTCATGTTATAGGAAGAGTCTCAGGTTTGGTATTAGAAGCATTGAGATATCACATCTCATGCTATAGGAAGTGTCTCAGGATTGGAATGGGAAGGACTTGGATATCACATCTCATGCTATGGGAAGGGTCTCAGGTTTGGTATAAGCAGTGAGATATCACATCTCATGCTATAGGAAGTGTCTCAGGACATCTCATGTTATAGGAAGGATCTCAGGTTTGGTATAAGCATTGAGATATCACATCTCTGCTATCGGAAGGGTCTCAGGATTGGAATGGGAAGGAGTTGGATATTCCCATCTCATGTTATAGGAAGGGTCTCAGGTTTGGTATTAGAAGCATTGAGATATCACATCTCATGCTATAGGAAGGGTCTCAGGATTGGAATGGGAAGGACTTGGATATCACATCTCACGCTATAGGGAGGGTCTCAAGTTTGATATTAGAAGCTTTGAGATATCACATCTCATGATATCGGAAGGGTCTCAGGATTGGAATGGGAAGGAGTTGTATATCACATCTCATGCTAAAGGGAGGGTCTCAGGTTTGGAAGGGGAAGGATTTGGATATCACATCTCATGTTATAGGAAGGATCTCAGGTTTGGTATTAGAAGCATTGAGATATCAAATCTCATGCTATCGGAAGGATCTCAGGTTTGGTATTAGAAGCATTGAGATATCACATCTCATGCTATCAGAAGAGTCTCAGGATTGGAATAGGAAGGAGTTGGATATCACATCTCATGCTAAAGGGAGGGTCTCAGGTTTGGAAGGGGAAGGATTTGGATATCACATCTCATGTTATCGGAAGGATCTCACGTTTGGTATTAGAAGTATTGAGATATCATATCTCATGCTATAGGAAGGGTCTCAGGATTGGAATGGGAAGGAGTTGGATATCACATCTCATGCTATAGGGAGGGTCTCAGGATTGGAATGGGAAGGACTTAGATATCACATATCATGCTATAGGGAGGGTCTCAGTTTTGATATTAGAAGCATTGAGATATCACATCTCATGCTATCGGAAGTGTCTCAGGATTGGAATGGGAAGGAGCTGGATATCACATCTCATGCTAAAGGAAGGGTCTCAGGTTTGGAACGGGAAGGATTTGGATATCACATCTCATGTTATAGGAAGGGTCTCAGGTTTGGTATAAGCATTGAGATATCACATCTCTGCTATCGGAAGTGTCTCAGGATTGGAATGGGAAGGAGTTGGATATCGCATCTCATGTTATAGGACGGGTCTCAGATTTGTTATTAGAATCATTGAGATATCATATTGCATGCTGTAGGAAGGGTCTAAGGGTTGGAATGTGAAGGACTTGGATATCACATCTCATGCTATAGATAGGCTCTTAGGTTTGGAAAGGGAAGGAATTGGATATCACATTTCATGTTAGAGGAAGGATCTCAGGTTTGGTATTAGAAGCATTGAGATATCACATCTCATGCTATAGGAAGGGTCTCAGGATTGGAATGGGAAGCAGTTGGATATCACATCTCATGCTATAGGAAGGGTCTCAGGTTTGGTATAAGCATTGAGATATCACATCTCATGCTATAGGACGGGTCTCAGGATTGGAATGGAAGGAGTTGGATATCACATCTCATGTTATAAGGAAGGATCTCAGGTTTGGTATTAGAAGCATTGAGACATCACATCTCATGCTATAGGAAGGGTCTCAGGGTTGGAATGGGAAGGAGTTGGATATCACATCTCATCCAATAGGAAGGGTCTCAGGTTTGGAATGGGAAGGAATTGGATATCACATCTCATGTTATAGGAAGGATCTCAGGTTTGGTATTAGAAGCATTGAGATATCACATCTCATGCTATAGGAAGGGTCTCAGGATTGGAATGTAAAGGATTTGGATATCACATCTCATGCTAAAGGAAGGGTCTCAGGTTTGGTAGAAGCATTGAGATATCACGTCTCTGCTATCGGAAGGGTCTCAGGATTGGATTGGGAAGGAGTTGGATATCCCTTCTCATGCTATAGGAAGTGTCTCAGGTTGGAATGGGAAGGAGTTGGATATCACATCTCATGTTATAGGAAGGGTCTCAGGATTGGAATGGGAAGGATTTGGATATCACATCCCTTGCTATAGGAAGGGTCTCAGGATTGGAATGGGTAGGAGTTGGATATTACTTTCTTGCTATTGGAAGGGTCTCAAGTTTGGAATGGGAAGGAGTTGGATATCACATATGCTATAGTTAGTGTCTCAGGTTTGGAACGGGAAGGAGTTGGATATCACATCTCATGTTATAGGAAGGGTCTCAGGTTTGGTATAAGCATTGAGATATCACATCTCTGCTATCGGAAGCGGCTCAGGATTGGAATGGGAAGGAGTTGGATATCCCATCTAATGTTATAGGAAGAGTCTCTGGTTTGGTATTAGAATCATTGAGATATCACATCGCATGCTGTAGGAAGGGTCTAAGGATTGGAATGGGATGGACTTGGATATCACATCTCATGCTATAGGTAGGCTCTCAGGTTTGGTATAAGCATTGTGATATCACATCTCATGCTATAGGAAGGGTCTCAGGATTGGAATGGGAAGGAATTGGATATCACATCATGCTATAGGAAGGGTCTCAGATTTGGTATAAGCATTGAGATATCACATCTCTGCTATCGGAAGTGTCTCAGGATTGGAATGGGAAGGAGTTGGATATCCCATCTCATGTTATAGGACGGGTCTCAGGTTTGTTATTAGAATCATTGAGATATCATATTGCATGCTGTTGGAAGGGTCTAAGGGTTGGAATGGGAAGGACTTGGATATCACATCTCATGCTATAGATAGGCTCTTAGGTTTGGAAAGGGAAGGAGTTGGATATCACATTTCATGTTAGAGGAAGGATCTCAGGTTTGGTATTAGAAGCATTGAGATATCACATCTCATGCTATAGGAAGGGTCTCAGGATTGGAATGGGAAGCAATTGGATATCACACCTCATGCTATAGGAAGGGTCTCGGGTTTGGTATAAGCATTGAGATATCACATCTCATGCTATAGGACGGGTCTCAGGATTGGAATGGAAGGAGTTGGATATCACATCTCATGTTATAGGAAGGATCTCAGGTTTGGTATTAGAAGCATTGAGACATCACATCTCATGCTATAGGAAGGGTCTCAGGGTTGGAATGGGAAGGAGTTGGATATCACATCTCATCCAATAGGAAGGGCCTCAGGTTTGGAATGGGAAGGAATTGGATATCACATCTCATGTTATAGGAAGGATCTCAGGTTTGGTATTAGAAGCATTGAGATATCACATCTCATGCTATAGGAAGGGTCTCAGGATTGGAATGTGAAGGATTTGGATATCACATCTCATGCTAAAGGAAGGGTCTCAGGTTTGGTAGAAGCATTGAGATATCACGCCTCTGCTATCGGAAGGGTCTCAGGATTGGATTGGGAAGGAGTTGGATATCACATCTCATGCCATAGGAAGGGTCTCAGGTTTGGTATAAGCATTGAGATATCACATCTCTGCTATCGGAAGGGTCTCAGGTTTGGATTGGGAAGGAGTTGGATATCCCTTCTCATGCTATAGGAAGTGTCTCAGGTTGGAATGGGAAGGAGTTGGATATCACATCTCATTCATGTTATAGGAAGGGTCTCAGGATTGGAATGGGAAGGATTTGGATATCACATCTCTTGCTATAGGAAGGGTCTCAGGATTGGAATGGGTAGGAGTTGGATATTACTTTCTTGCTATAGGAGGGGTCTCATGTTTGGAATGGGAAGGAGTTGGATATCACATATGCTATAGTTAGTGTCTCAGGTTTGCAACGGGAAGGAGTTGGATATCACATCTCATGTTATAGGAAGGGTCTCAGGTTTGGTATAAGCATTGAGATATCACATCTCTGCTATCGGAAGCGGCTCAGGATTGGAATGGGAAGGAGTTGGATATCCCATCTCATGTTATAGGAAGAGTCTCTGGTTTGGTATTAGAATCATTGAGATATCACATCGCATGCTGTAGGAAGGGTCTAAGGATTGGAATGGGATGGACTTGGATATCACATCTCATGCTATAGGTAGGCTCTCAGGTGGTTTGGTATAAGCATTGAGATATCACATCTCATGCTATAGGAAGGGTCTCAGGATTGGAATGGGAAGGAATTGGATATCACATCTCATGCTATAGGAAGGGTCTCAGATTTGGTATAAGCATTGAGATATCACATCTCATGCTAAAGGACGGGTCTCAGGATTGGAATGGGAAGGAGTTGTATATGACATCTCAGGCCATAGGAAGGTTCTCAGGTTTGGTATAAGCATTGAGATATCACATATCTGCTATCGGAAGGGTCTCAGGATTGGAATGGGAAGGAGTTGGATATCCCATCTCATGTTATAGGAAGGGTCTCAGGTTTGGTATTAGAAGCATAGAGATATCACATCTCATGCTATAGGAAGGGTCTCAGGATTTGAATGGCAAGGAGTTGGATATCACATCTCATGCCATAGGAAGGGTCTCAGGTTTGGTATAAGCATTGAGATATCACATCTCTGCTATCGGAAGGGTCTCAGGATTGGATTGGGAAGGAGTTGGATATCCCTTCTCATGCTATAGGAAGTGTCTCAGGTTGGAATGGGAAGGAGTTGGATATCACATCTCATGTTATAGGAAGGGTCTCAGGATTGGAATGGGAAGGATTTGGATATCACATCTCTTGCTATAGGAAGGGTCTCAGGATTGGAATGGGTAGGAGTTGGATATTACTTTCTTGCTATAGGAAGGGTCTCATGTTTGGAATGGGAAGGAGTTGGATATCACATATGCTATAGTTAGTGTCTCAGGTTTGGAACGGGAAGGAGTTGGATATCACATCTCATGTTATAGGAAGGGTCTCAGGTTTGGTATAAGCATTGAGATATCACATCTCTGCTATCAGAAGCGGCTCAGGATTGGAATGGGAAGGAGTTGGATATCCCATCTCATGTTATAGGAAGAGTCTCTGGTTTGGTATTAGAATCATTGAGATATCACATCGCATGCTGTAGGAAGGGTCTAAGGATTGGAATGGGATGGACTTGGATATCACATCTCATGCTATAGGTATGCTCTCAGGTTTGGTATAAGCATTGAGATATCACATCTCATGCTATAGGAAGGGTCTCAGGATTGGAATGGGAAGGAATTGGATATCACATCTCATGCTATAGGAAGGGTCTCAGATTTGGTATAAGCATTGAGATATCACATCTCATGCTAAAGGAAGGGTCTCAGGATTGGAATGGGAAGGAGTTGTATATGACATCTAAGGCCATAGGAAGGTTCTCAGGTTTGGTATAAGCATTGAGATATCACATCTCTGCTATCGGAAGGGTCTCAGGATTGGAATGGGAAGGAGTTGGATATCCCATCTCATGTTATAGGAAGGGTCTCAGGTTTGGTATAAGCATTGAGATATCACATCTCTGCTATCGGAAGGGTCTCAGGATTGGATTGGGAAGGAGTTGGATATCCCTTCTCATGCTATAGGAAGTGTCTCAGGTTGGAATGGGAAGGAGTTGGATATCACATCTCATGTTATAGGAAGGGTATCAGTATTGGATTTGGAAGAAGTTGGATATCCCATCTCATGCTATAGGAAGGGTCTCAGGTTGGAATGGGAAGGAGTTGGATATCACATTTCATGTTATAGGAAGGGTCTCAGGATTGGAATGGGAAGGACTTGGATATCATATCTCATGCTATAGGACAGGTCTCAGGTTTGTTATTAGAATCATTGAGATATCATATTGCATGCTGTAGGAAGGGTCTAAGGATTGGAACGGGAAGGACTTGGATATCACATCTCATGCTATAGATAGGCTCTTAGGTTTGGAAAGGGAAGGAGTTGGATATCACATTTCATGTTAGAGGAAGGATCTCAGGTTTGGTATTAGAAGCATTGAGATATCACATCTCATGCTATAGGAAGGGTCTCAGGATTGGAATGGGAAGTAGTTGGATATCACATCTCATGCTATAGGAAGGGTCTCAGGTTTGGTATAAGCATTGAGATATCACATCTCATGCTATAGGACGGGTCTCAGGATTGGAATGGAAGGAGTTGGATATCACATCTCATGTTATAGGAAGGATCTCAGGTTTGGTATTAGAAGCATTGAGACATCACATCTCATGCTATAGGAAGGGTCTCAGGGTTGGAATGGGAAGGAGTTGGATATCACATCTCATCCAATAGGAAGGGTCTCAGGTTTGGAATGGGAAGGAATTGGATATCACATCTCATGTTATAGGAAGGATCTCAGGTTTGGTATTAGAAGCATTGAGATATCACATCTCATGCTATAGGAAGGGTCCCAGGATTGGAATGTGAAGGATTTGGATATCACATCTCATGCTAAAGGAAGGGTCTCAGGATTGGTAGAAGCATTGAGATATCACGTCTCTGCTATCGGAGGGGTCTCAGGATTGGATTGGGAAGGAGTTGGATATCCCTTCTCATGCTATAGGAAGGGTCTCAGGTTTGTTATTAGAATCATTGAGATATCATATTGCATGCTGTAGGAAGTGTCTAAGGGTTGGAATGGGAAGGACTTGGATATCACATCTCATGCTATAGATAGGCTCTTAGGTTTGGAAAGGGAAGGAGTTGGATATCACATTTCATGTTAGAGGAAGGATCTCAGGTTTGGTATTAGAAGCATTGAGATATCACATCTCATGCTATAGGAAGGGTCTCAGGATTGGAATGGGAAGGAGTTGGATATCACATCTCATGCTAAAGGGAGGGTCTCAGGTTTGGAAGGGGAAGGATTTGGATATCACATCTCATGTTATAGGAAGGATCTCAGGTTTGGTATTAGAACCATTGAGATATCACATCTCATGCTATCGGAAGGATCTCAGGTTTGGTATTAGAAGCATTGAGATATCACATCTCATGCTATCAGAAGGGTCTCAGGATTGGAATGGGAAGGAGTTGGATATCACATATCATGCTAAAGGGAGGGTCTCAGGTTTGGAAGGGGAAGGATTTGGATATCACATCTCATGTTATCGGAAGGATCTCACGTTTGGTATTAGAAGTATTGAGATATCATATCTCATGCTATAGGAAGGGTCTCAGGATTGGAATGGGAAGGACTTAGATATCACATATGCTATAGGGAGGGTCTCAGTTTTGATATTAGAAGCATTGAGATATCACATCTCATGCTATTGGAAGTGTCTCAGGATTGGAATGGGAAGGAGCTGGATATCACATCTCATGCTAAAGGAAGGGTCTCAGGTTTGGAACGGGAAGGATTTGGATATCACATCTCATGTTATAGGAAGGGTCTCAGGTTTGGTATAAGCATTGAGATATCACATCTCTGCTATCGGAAGTGTCTCAGGATTGGAATGGGAAGGAGTTGGATATCCCATCTCATGTTATAGGACGGGTCTCAGGTTTGTTATTAGAATCATTGAGATATCATATTGCATGCTGTAGGAAGGGTCTAAGTGTTGGAATGGGAAGGACTTGGATGTCACATCTCATGCTATAGATAGGCTCTTAGGTTTGGAAAGGGAAGGAGTTGGATATCACATTTCATGTTAGAGGAAGGATCTCAGGTTTGGTATTAGAAGCATTGAGACATCACATCTCATGCTATAGGAAGGGTCTCAGGATTGGAATGGGAAGTAGTTGGATATCACATCTCATGCTATAGGAAGTGTCTCAGGTTTTGTATAAGCATTGAGATATCACATCTCATGCTATAAGACGGGTCTCAGGATTGGAATGGAAGGAGTTGGATATCACATCTCATGTTATAGGAAGGATCTCAGGTTTGGTATTAGAAGCATTGAGACATCACATCTCATGCTATAGGAAGGGTCTCAGGGTTGGAATGGGAAGGAGTTGGATATCACATCTCATCCAATAGGAAGGGTCTCAGGTTTGGAATGGGAAGGAATTGGATATCACATCTCTTGTTATAGGAAGGATCTCAGGTTTGGTATTAGAAGCATTGAGATATCACATCTCATGCTATAGGAAGGGTCTCAGGATTGGAATGTGAAGGATTTGGATATCACATCTCATGCTAAAGGAAGGGTCTCAGGTTTGGTAGAAGCATTGAGATATCACGTCTCTGCTATCGGAAGGGTCTCAGGATTGGATTGGGAAGGAGTTGGATATCCCTTCTCATGCTATAGGAAGTGTCTCAGGTTGGAATGGGAAGGAGTTGGATATCACATCTCATGTTATAGGAAGGGTCTCAGGATTGGAATGGGAAGGATTTGGATATCACATCTCTTGCTATAGGAAGGGTCTCAGGATTGGAATGGGTAGGAGTTGGATATTACTTTCTTGCTATAGGAAGGGTCTCATGTTTGGAATGGGAATGAGTTGGATATCACATATGCCATAGTTAGTGTCTCAGGTTTGGAACGGGAAGGAGTTGGATATCACATCTCATGTTATAGGAAGGGTCTCAGGTTTGTTATAAGCATTGAGATATCACATCTCTGCTATCGGAAGCGGCTCAGGATTGGAATGGGAAGGAGTTGGATATCCCATCTCATGTTATAGTAAGAGTCTCTGGTTTGGTATTAGAATCATTGAGATATCACATCGCATGCTGTAGGAAGGGTCTAAGGATTGGAATGGGATGGACTTGGATATCACATCTCATGCTATAGGTAGGCTCTCAGGTTTGATATAAGCATTGAGATATCACATCTCATGCTATAGGAAGGGTCTCAGATTTGGTATAAGCATTGAGATATCACATCTCATGCTAAAGGAAGGGTCTCAGGATTGGAATGGGAAGGAGTTGTATATGACATCTCAGGCCATAGGAAGGGTCTAATGTTTGGTATAAGCATTGAGATATCACATCTCTGCTATCGGAAGGGTCTCAGGATTGGAATGGGAGGGAGTTGGATATCCCATCTCATGTTATAGGAAGGGTCTCAGGTTTGGTATTAGAAGCATAGAGATATCACATCAAATGCTATAGGAAGGGTCTCAGGATTGGAATGGGAAGGACTTGGATGTCACATCTCATGCTATAGGGAGGGTCTCAAGTTTGATAGTAGAAGCATTGAGATAACAAATCTCATGATATCGGAAGGGTCTCAGGATTGGAATGGGAAGGAGTTGGATACCACATCTCATGATAAAGGAAGGGTCTAAGGTTTGGAAGGGGAAGGATTTGGATATCACATCTCATGTTATAAGACGGGTCTCAGGTTTGGTATTAGAAGCATTGAGATATCAAGTCTCATGGTATAAGAAGGGTCTCAGAATTGGAATGGGAAGGAGTTGGATATCACACCTCAAGCTATAGGAAGGGTCTCAGGATTGGAATGGGAAGGAGTTTGATATCACATCTCATGCCATAGTATGGGTCTCAGGTTGGGTAGAAGCATTGGGATATCACATCTCATGCTATCGGAAGGGTATCAGTATTGGATTTGGAAGAAGTTGGATATCCCATCTCATGCTATAGGAAGGGTCTCAGGTTGGAATGGGAAGGAGTTGGATATCACATTTCATGTTATAGGAAGGGTCTCAGGATTGGAATGGGAAGGACTTGGATATCATATCTCATGCTATAGGACAGGTCTCAGGTTTGTTATTAGAATCATTGAGATATCATATTGCATGCTGTAGGAAGGGTCTAAGGATTGGAACGGGAAGGACTTGGATATCACATCTCATGCTATAGATAGGCTCTTAGGTTTGGAAAGGGAAGGAGTTGGATATCACATTTCATGTTAGAGGAAGGAGCTCAGGTTTGGTATTAGAAGCATTGAGATATCACATCTCATGCTATAGGAAGGGTCTCAGGATTGGAATGGGAAGTAGTTGGATATCACATCTCATGCTATAGGAAGGGTCTCAGGTTTGGTATAAGCATTGAGATATCACATCTCATGCTATAGGACGGGTCTCAGGATTGGAATGGAAGGAGTTGGATATCACATCTCATGTTATAGGAAGGATCTCAGGTTTGGTATTAGAAGCATTGAGACATCACATCTCATGCTATAGGAAGGGTCTCAGGGTTGGAATGGGAAGGAGTTGGATATCACATCTCATCCAATAGGAAGGGTCTCAGGTTTGGAATGGGAAGGAATTGGATATCACATCTCATGTTATAGGAAGGATCTCAGGTTTGGTATTAGAAGCATTGAGATATCACATCTCATGCTATAGGAAGGGTCTCAGGATTGGAATGTGAAGGATTTGGATATCACATCTCATGCTAAAGGAAGGGTCTCAGGATTGGTAGAAGCATTGAGATATCACGTCTCTGCTATCGGAGGGGTCTCAGGATTGGATTGGGAAGGAGTTGGATATCCCTTCTCATGCTATAGGAAGGGTCTCAGGATTTGAATGGCAAGGAGTTGGATATCACATCTCATGCCATAGGAAGGGTCTCAGGTTTGGAAGGGTCTCAGGATTGGAATGGGAAGGAGTTGGATATCACATCTCATGATAAAGGAAGGGTCTAAGGTTTGGAAGGGGAAGGATTTGGATATCACATCTCATGTTATATTACGGGTCTCAGGTTTGGTATTAGAAGCATTGAGATATCAAGTCTCATAGTATAGGAAGGGTCTCAGAATTGGAATGGGAAGGAGTTGGATATCCCATCTCATGTTATAGGAAGAGTCTCTGGTTTGGTATTAGAATCATTGAGATATTCACATCGCATGCTGTAGGAAGGGTCTAAGGATTGGAATGGGATGGACTTGGATATCACATCTCATGCTATAGGTAGGCTCTCAGGTTTGGTATAAGCATTGAGATATCACATCTCATGCTATAGGAAGGGTCTCAGAATTGGAATGGGAAGGAGTTGGATATCACATCTCAAGCTATAGGAAGGGTCTCAGTATTGGAATGGGAAGGACTTGGATATCACATCTCATGCTATAGGAAGGCTCTCAGGTTTGGAAGGGGAAAGAGTTGGATATCTCATTTCATGTTAGAGGTAGGATCTCAGGTTTGGTATTAGAGGCATTGAGATATCACATCTCATGCAATCAGAAGGGTCTCAGGAATGGAATGGGAAGGAGTTAGATATCACATCTCATGCTAAAGGGAGGGTCTCAGGTTTGGAAGGGGAAGGATTTGGATATCACATCTCATGTTATAGGAAGGATCTCAGGTTTGGTATTAGAAGCATTGAGATATCACATCTCATGCTATCGGAAGGATCTCAGGTTTGGTATTAGAAGCATTGAGATATCACATCTCATGCTATCAGAAGAGTCTCAGGATTGGAATAGGAAGGAGTTGGATATCACATTTCATGCTAAAGGGAGGGTCTCAGGTTTGGAAGGGGAAGGATTTGGATATCACATCTCATGTTATCGGAAGGATCTCACGTTTGGTATTAGAAGTATTGAGATATCATATCTCATGCTATAGGAAGGGTCTCAGGATTGGAATGGGAAGGAGCTGGATATCACATCTCATGCTAAAGGAAGGGTCTCAGGTTTGGAACGAGAAGGATTTGGATATCACATCTCATGTTATAGGAAGGGTCTCAGGTTTGGTATAAGCATTGAGATATCACATCTCTGCTATCGGAAGTGTCTCAGGATTGGAATGGGAAGGAGTTGGATATCCCATCTCATGTTATAGGACGGGTCTCAGGTTTGTTATTAGAATCATTGAGATATCATATTGCATGCTGTAGGAAGGGTCTAAGGGTTGGAATGTGAAGGACTTGGATATCACATCTCATGCTATAGATAGGCTCTTAGGTTTGGAAAGGGAAGGAGTTGGATATCACATTTCATGTAAGAGGAAGGATCTCAGGTTTGGAATTAGAAGCATTGAGATATCACATCTCATGCTATAGGAAGGGTCTCAGGATTGGAATGGGAAGCAGTTGGATATGACATCTCATGCTATAGGAAGGGTCTCAGGTTTGGTATAAGCATTGAGATATCACATCTCATGCTATAGGACGGGTCTCAGGATTGGAATGGAAGGAGTTGGATATCACATCTCATGTTATAGGAAGGATCTCAGGTTTGGTATTAGAAGCATTGAGACATCACATCTCATGCTATAGGAAGGGTTTCAGGGTTGGAATGGGAAGGAGTTGGATATCACATCTCATCCAATAGGAAGGGTCTCAGGTTTGGAATGGGAAGGAATTGGATATCACATCTCATGTTATAGGAAGGATCTCAGGTTTGGTATTAGAAGCATTGAGATATCACATCTCATGCTATAGGAAGGGTCTCAGGATTGGAATGTGAAGGATTTGGATATCACATCTCATGCTAAAGGAAGGGTCTCAGGTTTGGTAGAAGCATTGAGATATCACGTCGCTGCTATCGGAAGGGTCTCAGGATTGGATTGGGAAGGAGTTGGATATCCCTTCTCATGCTATAGGAAGGGTCTCAGGATTTGAATGGCAAGGAGTTGGATATCACATCTCATGCCATAGGAAGGGTCTCAGGTTTGGTATAAGCATTGAGATATCACATCTCTGCTATCGGAAGGGTCTCAGGAGTGGATTGGGAAGGAGTTGGATATCCCTTCTCATGCTATAGGAAGTGTCTCAGGTTGGAATGGGAAGGAGTTGGATATCACATCTCAGGCTATAGGAAGGGTCTCAGGATTGGAATGGGAAGGAGTTGGATATCACATCTCATGCTATAGGAAGGGTCTCAGGCTTGGTATAAGCATTGAGATATCACATCTCATGCTATAGGAAGGGTCTCAGGATTGGAATGGAAGGAGTTGGAAATCACATCTCATGTTATAGGAAGGATCTCAGGTTTGGTATTAGAAGCATTGAGACATCACATCTCATGCTATAGGAAGGGTCTCAGGATTGGAATGGGAAGGAGTTGGATATCAAATCTCATGCTATAGGAAGGGTCTCAGGATTGGAATGGGAAGGAGTTGAATATGACATCTCATGCCGTAGGAAGGGTCTCAGGTTTGGTATAAACATTGAGATATCACATCTCTGCTATCAAAAGGGTCTCAGGATTGGAATTGGAAGGAGTTGGATATCCCATCTCATGTTATAGGAAGAGTCTCAGGTTTGGTATTAGAAGCATTGAGATATCACATCTCATGCTATAGGAAGTGTCTCAGGATTGGAATGGGAAGGACTTGGATATCACATCTCATGCTATAGGTAGGGTCTCAAGTTTGACATTAGAAGCATTGAGATATCACATCTCATGCTATAGGAAGGGTCTGAGGATTGGAATGGGAAGGAGTTGGATATCACATCTCCTGCTATGGGAAGGGTCTCAGGTTTGGTATAAGCAGTGAGATATCACATCTCATGCTATAGGAAGTGTCTCAGGATTGGAATGGGAAGGAGTTGGATATCACATCTCATGTTATAGGAAGGATCTCAGGTGTGGTATAAGCATTGAGATATCACATCTCTGCTATCGGAAGGGTCTCAAGATTGGAATCGGAAGGAGTTGGATATTCCCATCTCATGTTATAGGAAGGGTCTCAGGTTTGGTATTAGAAGCATTGAGATATCACATCTCATGCTATAGGAATGGTCTCAGGATTGGAATGGGAAGGACTTGGACATCACATCTCATGCTATAGGGAGGGTCTCAAGTTTGATATTAGAAGCTTTGAGATATCACATCTCATGATATCGGAAGGGTCTCAGGATTGGAATGGGAAGGAGTTGGATATCACATCTCATGATAAAGAACGGGTCTAAGGTTTGGAAGGGGAAGGATTTGGATATCACATCTCATGTTATATTACGGGTCTCAGGTTTGGTATTAGAAGCATTGAGATATCAAGTCTCATAGTATAGGAAGGGTCTCAGAATTGGAATGGGAAGGAGTTGGATATCCCATCTCATGTTATAGGAAGAGTCTCTAGTTTGGTATTAGAATCATTGAGATATTCACATCGCATGCTGTAGGAAGGGTCTAAGGATTGGAATGGGATGGATTGGATATCACATCTCATGCTATAGGTAGGCTCTCAGGTTTGGTATAAGCATTGAGATATCACATCTCATGCTATAGGAAGGGTCTCAGAATTGGAATGGGAAGGAGTTGGATATCACATCTCAAGCTATAGGAAGGGTCTCAGTATTGGAATGGGAAGGACTTGGATATCACATCTCATGCTATAGGAAGGCTCTCAGGTTTGGAAGGGGAAAGAGTTGGATATCTCATTTCATGTTAGAGGTAGGATCTCAGGTTTGGTATTAGAGGCATTGAGATATCACATCTCATGCTATCAGAAGGGTCTCAGGAATGGAATGGGAAGGATTTGGATATCACATCTCATGTTATAGGAAGGATCTCAGGTTTGGTATTAGAAGCATTGAGATATCACATCTCATGCTATCGGAAGGATCTCAGGTTTGGTATTAGAAGCATTGAGATATCACATCTCATGCTATCAGAAGAGTCTCAGGATTGGAATAGGAAGGAGTTGGATATCACATTTCATGCTAAAGGGAGGGTCTCAGGTTTGGAAGGGGAAGGATTTGGATATCACATCTCATGTTATCGGAAGGATCTCACGTTTGGTATTAGAAGTATTGAGATATCATATCTCATGCTATAGGAAGGGTCTCAGGATTGGAATGGGAAGGAGTTGGATATCACATCTCATGATATAGGGAGGGTCTCAGGATTGGAATGGGAAGGACTTAGATATCACATATCATGCTATAGGGAGGGTCTCAGTTTTGATATTAGAAGCATTGAGATATCACATCTCATGCTATCGGAAGTGTCTCAGGATTGGAATGGGAAGGAGCTGGATATCACATCTCATGCTAAAGGAAGGTTCTCAGGTTTGGAACGAGAAGGATTTGGATATCACATCTCATGTTATAGGAAGGGTCTCAGGTTTGGTATAAGCAATGAGATATCACATCTCTGCTATCGGAAGTGTCTCAGGATTGGAATGGGAAGGAGTTGGATATCCCATCTCATGTTATAGGACGGGTCTCAGATTTGTTATTAGAATCATTGAGATATCATATTGCATGCTGTAGGAAGGGTCTAAGGGTTGGAATGTGAAGGACTTGGATATCACATCTCATGCTATAGATAGGCTCTTAGGTTTGGAAAGGGAAGGAGTTGGATATCACATTTCATGTTAGAGGAAGGATCTCAGGTTTGGTATTAGAAGCATTGAGATATCACATCTCATGCTATAGGAAGGGTCTCAGGATTGGAATGGGAAGCAGTTGGATATCACATCTCATGCTATAGGAAGGGTCTCAGGTTTGGTATAAGCATTGAGATATCACATCTCATGCTATAGGACGGGTCTCAGGATTGGAATGGAAGGAGTTGGATATCACATCTCATGTTATAGGAAGGATCTCAGGTTTGGTATTAGAAGCATTGAGACATCACATCTCATGCTATAGGAAGGGTCTCAGGGTTGGAATGGGAAAGAGTTGGATATCACATCTCATCCAATAGGAAGCGTCTCAGGTTTGGAATGGGAAGGAATTGGATATCACATCTCATGTTATAGGAAGGATCTCAGGTTTGGTATTAGAAGCATTGAGATATCACATCTCATGCTATAGGAAGGGTCTCAGGATTGGAATGTGAAGGATTTGGATATCACATCTCATGCTAAAGGAAGGGTCTCAGGTTTGGTAGAAGCATTGAGATATCACGTCGCTGCTATCGGAAGGGTCTCAGGATTGGATTGGGAAGGAGTTGGATATCCCATCTCATGTTATAGGACGGGTCTCAGGTTTGTTATTAGAATCATTGAGATATCATATTGCATGCTGTAGGAAGGGTCTAAGGGTTGGAATGTGAAGGACTTGGATATCACATCTCATGCTATAGATAGGCTCTTAGGTTTGGAAAGGGAAGGAGTTGGATATCACATTTCATGTTAGAGGAAGGATCTCAGGTTTGGTATTAGAAGCATTGAGATATCACATCTCATGCTATAGGAAGGGTCTCAGGATTGGAATGGGAAGCAGTTGGATATCACATCTCATGCTATAGGAAGGGTCTCAGGTTTGGTATAAGCATTGAGATATCACATCTCATGCTATAGGACGGGTCTCAGGATTGGAATGGAAGGAGTTGGATATCACATCTCATGTTATAGGAAGGATCTCAGGTTTGGTATTAGAAGCATTGAGACATCACATCTCATGCTATAGGAAGGGTCTCAGGGTTGGAATGGGAAGGAGTTGGATATCACATCTCATCCAATAGGAAGGGTCTCAGGTTTGGAATGGGAAGGAATTGGATATCACATCTCATGTTATAGGAAGGATCTCAGGTTTGGTATTAGAAGCATTGAGATATCACATCTCATGCTATAGGAAGGGTCTCAGGATTGGAATGTGAAGGATTTGGATATCACATCTCATGCTAAAGGAAGGGTCTCAGGTTTGGTAGAAGCATTGAGATATCACGTCGCTGCTATCGGAAGGGTCTCAGGATTGGATTGGGAAGGAGTTGGATATCCCTTCTCATGCTATAGGAAGGGTCTCAGGATTTGAATGGCAAGGAGTTGGATATCACATCTCATGCCATAGGAAGGGTCTCAGGTTTGGTATAAGCATTGAGATATCACATCTCTGCTATCGGAAGGGTCTCAGGATTGGATTGGGAAGGAGTTGGATATCCCTTCTTATGCTATAGGAAGTGTCTCAGGTTGGAATGGGAAGGAGTTGGATATCACATCTCATGTTATAGGAAGGGTCTCAGGATTGGAATGGGAAGGATTTGGGTATCACATCTCTTGCTATAGGAAGGGTCTCAGGATTGGAATGGGTAGGAGTTGGATATTACTTTCTTGCTATAGGAAGGGTCTCATGTTTGGAATGGGAAGGAGTTGGATATCACATATGCTATAGTTAGTGTCTCAGGTTTGGAACGGGAAGGAGTTGGATATCCCATCTCATGTTATAGGAAGAGTCTCTGGTTTGGTATTAGAATCATTGAGATATCACATAGCATGCTGTAGGAAGGGTCTAAGGATTGGAATGGGATGGACTTGGATATCACATCTCATGTTATAGGTAGGCTCTCAGGTTTGCTATAAGCATTGAGATATCACATCTCATGCTATAGGAAGGGTCACAGGATTGGAATGGGAAGGAATTGGATATAACATCTCATGCTATAGGAAGGGTCTCAGATTTGGTATAAGCATTGAGATATCACATCTCATGCTAAAGGAAGGGTCTCAGGATTGGAATGGGAAGGAGTTGTATATGACATCTCAGGCCATAGGAAGGTTCTCAGGTTTGGTATAAGCATTGAGATATCACATCTCTGCTATCGGAAAGGTCTCAGGATTGGAATGGGAAGGAGTTGGATATCCCATCTCATGTTATAGGAAGGGTCTCAGGTTTGGTATTAGAAGCATAGAGATATCACATCTCATGCTATAGGAAGGGTCTCAGGATTGGAATGGGAAGGACTTGGATGTCACATCTCATGCTATAGGTAGGGTCTCAAGTTTGATATTAGAAGCATTGAGATAACAAATCTCATGATATCGGAAGGGTCTCAGGATTGGAATGGGAAGGAGTTGGATATCACATCTCATGATAAAGGAAGGGTCTAAGGTTGGGAAGGGGAAGGATTTGGATATCACATCTCATGTTATAGGACGGGTCTCAGGTTTAATATTAGAAGCATTGAGATATCAAGTCTCATGGTATAAGAAGGGTCTCAGAATTGGAATGGGAAGGAGTTGGATATCACACCTCAAGCTATAGGAAGGGTCTCAGGATTGGAATGGGAAGGAGTTTGATATCACATCTCATGCCATAGTATGGGTCTCAGGTTTGGTAGAAGCATTGGGATATCACATCTCATGCTATCGGAAGGGTATCAGTATTGGATTTGGAAGAAGTTGGATATCCCATCTCATGCTATAGGAAGGGTCTCAGGTTGGAATGGGAAGGACTTGGATATCATATCTCATGCTATAGGACGGGTCTCAGGTTTGTTATTAGAATCATTGAGATATCATATTGCCTGCTGTATGAAGGGTCTAAGGATTGGAATGGGAAGGACCTGGTTATCACATCTCATGCTATAGAACGGCTCTCAGGTTTGGAAAGGGAAGGAGTTGGATATCACATCTCATGTTATAGGATGGATCTCAGGTTTGGTATTAGAAGTATTGAGATATCACATCTCATGTTATCGGAAGGATCTCAGGTTTGGTATTAGAAGTATTGAGATATCACATCTCATGCTATAGGAAGGGTCTCAGGATTGGAATGGGAAGGAGTTGGATATCACATCTCATGCTAAAGGAAGGGTCTCAGGTTTGGTAGAAGCATTGAGATATCACATCTCATGCTATAGGAAGGGTCTCAGGATTGGAATGGGAAGGACTTAGATATCACATATCATGCTATAGGGAGGGTCTCAGTTTTGATATTAGAAGCATTGAGATATCACATCTCATGCTATCGGAAGTGTCTCAGGATTGGAATGGGAAGGAGCTGGATATCACATCTCATGCTAAAGGAAGGGTCTCAGGTTTGGAACGGGAAGGAGTTGGATATCACATCTCATGTTATAGGAAGGGTCTCAGGTTTGGTATAAACATTGAGATATCACATCTCTGCTATCGGACGTGTCTCAGGATTGGAATGGGAAGGAGTTGGATATCCCATCTCATGTTATAGGACGGGTCTCAGGTTTGTTATTGGAATCATTGAGATATCATATTGCATGCTGTAGGAAGGGTCTAAGGGTTGGAATGTGAAGGACTTGGATATCACATCTCATGCTATAGATAGGCTCTTAGGTTTGGAAAGGGAAGGAGTTGGATCTCACATTTCATGTTAGAGGAAGGATCTCAGGTTTGGTATTAGAAGCATTGAGATATCACATCTCATGCTATAGGAAGGGTCTCAGGATTGGAATGGGAAGGAGTTGGATATCACATCTCATGCTATAGGAAGGGTCTCAGGTTTGGTATAAGCATTGAGATATCACATCTCATGCTATAGGAAGGGTCTCAGGATTGGAATGGAAGGAGTTGGATATCAGATCTCATGTTATAGGAAGGATCTCAGGTTTGGTATTAGAAGCATTGAGACATCACATCTCATGCTATAGGAAGGGTCTCAGGATTGGAATGGGAAGGAGTTGGATATCAAATCTCATGCTATAGGAAGGGTCTCAGGATTGGAATGGGAAGGAGTTGAATATGACATCTCATGCCGTAGGAAGGGTCTCAGGTTTGGTATAAACATTGAGATATCACATCTCTGCTATCAAAAGGGTCTCAGGATTGGAATGGGAAGGAGTTGGATATCCCATCTCATGTTATAGGAAGAGTCTCAAGTTTGGTATTAGAAGCATTGAGATATCACATCTCATGCTATAGGAAGTGTCTCAGGATTGGAATGGGAAGGACTTGGATATCACATCTCATGCTATAGGTAGGGTCTCAAGTTTGACATTAGAAGCATTGAGATATCACATCTCATGCTATAGGAAGGGTCTGAGGATTGGAATGGGAAGGAGTTGGATATCACATCTCCTGCTATGGGAAGGGTCTCAGGTTTGGTATAAGCAGTGAGATATCACATCTCATGCTATAGGAAGTGTCTCAGGATTGGAATGGGAAGGAGTTGGATATCACATCTCATGTTATAGGAAGGATCTCAGGTTTGGTATAAGCATTGAGATATCACATCTCTGCTATCGGAAGGGTCTCAAGATTGGAATGGGAAGGAGTTGGATATTCCCATCTCATGTTATAGGAAGGGTCTCAGGTTTGGTATTAGAAGCATTGAGATATCACATCTCATGCTATAGGAAGGGTCTCAGGATTGGAATGGGAAGGACTTGGATATCACATCTCATGCTATAGGGAGGGTCTCAAGTTTGATATTAGAAGCTTTGAGATATCACATCTCATGATATCGGAAGGGTCTCAGGATTGGAATGGGAAGGAGTTGGATATCACATCTCATGATAAAGGAAGGGTCTAAGGTTTGGAAGGGGAAGGATTTGGATATCACATCTCATGTTATATTACGGGTCTCAGGTTTGGTATTAGAAGCATTGAGATATCAAGTCTCAAAGTATAGGAAGGGTCTCAGAATTGGAATGGGAAGGAGTTGGATATCCCATCTCATGTTATAGGAAGAGTCTCTGGTTTGGTATTAGAATCATTGAGATATCACATCGCATGCTGTAGGAAGGGTCTAAGGATTGGAATGGGATGGACTTGGATATCACATCTCATGTTATAGGTAGGCTCTCAGGTTTGGTATAAGCATTGAGATATCACATCTCATGCTATAGGAAGGGTCTCAGAATTGGAATGGGAAGGAGTTGGATATCACATCTCAAGCTATAGGAAGGGTCTCAGTATTGGAATGGGAAGGACTTGGATATCACATCTCATGCTATAGGAAGGCTCTCAGGTTTGGAAGGGGAAAGAGTTGGATATCTCATTTCATGTTAGAGGTAGGATCTCAGGTTTGGTATTAGAGGCATTGAGATATCACATCTCATGCTATCAGAAGGGTCTCAGGAATGGAATGGGAAGGAGTTAGATATCACATCTCATGCTAAAGGGAGGGTCTCAGGTTTGGAAGGGGAAGGATTTGGATATCACATCTCATGTTATAGGAAGGATCTCAGGTTTGGTATTAGAAGCATTGAGATATCACATCTCATGCTATCGGAAGGATCTCAGGTTTGGTATTAGAAGCATTCAGATATCACATCTCATGCTATCAGAAGAGTCTCAGGATTGGAATAGGAAGAAGTTGGATATCACATTTCATGCTAAAGGGAGGGTCTCAGGTTTGGAAGGGGAAGGATTTGGATATCACATCTCATGTTATCGGAAGGATCTCACGTTTGGTATTAGAAGTATTGAGATATCATATCTCATGCTATAGGAAGGATCTCAGGATTGGAATGGGAAGGAGTTGGATATCACATCTCATGCTATAGGGAGGGTCTCAGGATTGGAATGGGAAGGACTTAGATATCACATATCATGCTATAGGGAGGGTCTCAGTTTTGATATTAGAAGCATTGAGATATCACATCTCATGCTATCGGAAGTGTCTCAGGATTGGAATGGGAAGGAGCTGGATATCACATCTCATGCTAAAGGAAGGGTCTCAGGTTTGGAACGGGAAGGATTTGGATATCACATCTCATGTTATAGGAAGGGTCTCAGGTTTGGTATAAGCATTGAGATATCACATCTCTGCTATCGGAAGTGTCTCAGGATTGGAATGGGAAGGAGTTGGATATCCCATCTCATGTTATAGGACGGGTCTCAGGTTTGTTATTAGAATCATTGAGATATCATATTGCATGCTGTAGGAAGGGTCTAAGGGTTGGAATGTGAAGGACTTGGATATCACATCTCATGCTATAGATAGGCTCTTAGGTTTGGAAAGGGAAGGAGTTGGATATCACATTTCATGTTAGAGGAAGGATCTCAGGTTTGGTATTAGAAGCATTGAGATATCACATCTCATGCTATAGGAAGGGTCTCAGGATTGGAATGGGAAGCAGTTGGATATCACATCTCATGCTATAGGAAGGGTCTCAGGTTTGGTATAAGCCTTGAGATATCACATCTCATGCTATAGGACGGGTCTCAGGATTGGAATGGAAGGAGTTGGATATCACATCTCATGTTATAGGAAGGATCTCAGGTTTGGTATTAGAAGCATTGAGACATCACATCTCATGCTATAGGAAGGGTCTCAAGGTTGGAATGGGAAGGAGTTGGATATCACATCTCATCCAATAGGAAGGGTCTAAGGATTGGAATGGGATGGACTTGGATATCACATCTCATGTTATAGGTAGGCTCTCAGGTTTGGTATAAGCATTGAGATATCACATCTCATGCTATAGGAAGGGTCTCAGAATTGGAATGGGAAGGAGTTGGATATCACATCTCAAGCTATAGGAAGGGTCTCAGTATTGGAATGGGAAGGACTTGGATATCACATCTCATGCTAAAGGAAGGCTCTCAGGTTTGGAAGGGGAAAGAGTTGGATATCTCATTTCATGTTAGAGGTAGGATCTCAGGTTTGGTATTAGAGGCATTGAGATATCACATCTCATGCTATCAGAAGGGTCTCAGGAATGGAATGGGAAGGAGTTAGATATCACATCTCATGCTAAAGGGAGGGTCTCAGGTTTGGAAGGGGAAGGATTTGGATATCACATCTCATGTTATAGGAAGGATCTCAGGTTTGGTATTAGAAGCATTGAGATATCACATCTCATGCTATCGGAAGGATCTCAGGTTTGGTATTAGAAGCATTGAGATATCACATCTCATGCTATCAGAAGAGTCTCAGGATTGGAATAGGAAGGAGTTGGATATCACATTTCATGCTAAAGGGAGGGTCTCAGGTTTGGAAGGGGAAGGATTTGGATATCACATCTCATGTTATCGGAAGGATCTCACGTTTGGTATTAGAAGTATTGAGATATCATATCTCATGCTATAGGAAGGGTCTCAGGATTGGAATGGGAAGGAGTTGGATATCACATCTCATGCTATAGGGAGGGTCTCAGGATTGGAATGGGAAGGACTTAGATATCACATATCATGCTATAGTGAGGGTCTCAGTTTTGATATTAGAAGCATTGAGATATCACATCTCATGCTATCGGAAGTGTCTCAGGATTGGAATGGGAAGGAGCTGGATATCACATCTCATGCTAAAGGAAGGGTCTCAGGTTTGGAACGGGAAGGATTTGGATATCACATCTCATGTTATAGGAAGGGTCTCAGGTTTGGTATAAGCATTGAGATATCACATCTCTGCTATCGGAAGTGTCTCAGGATTGGAATGGGAAGGAGTTGGATATCCCATCTCATGTTATAGGACGGGTCTCAGGTTTGTTATTAGAATCATTGAGATATCATATTGCATGCTGTAGGAAGGGTCTAAGGGTTGGAATGTGAAGGACTTGGATATCACATCTCATGCTATAGATAGGCTCTTAGGTTTGGAAAGGGAAGGAGTTGGATATCACATTTCATGTTAGAGGAAGGATCTCAGGTTTGGTATTAGAAGCATTGAGATATCACATCTCATGCTATAGGAAGGGTTTCAGGATTGGAATGGGAAGCAGTTGGATATCACATCTCATGCTATAGGAAGGGTCTCAGGTTTGGTATAAGCCTTGAGATATCACATCTCATGCTATAGGACGGGTCTCAGGATTGGAATGGAAGGAGTTGGATATCACATCTCATGTTATAGGAAGGATCTCAGGTTTGGTATTAGAAGCATTGAGACATCACATCTCATGCTATAGGAAGGGTCTCAAGGTTGGAATGGGAAGGAGTTGGATATCACATCTCATCCAATAGGAAGGGTCTCAGGTTTGGAATGGGAAGGAATTGGATATCACATCTCATGTTATAGGAAGGATCTCAGGTTTGGTATTAGAAGCATTGAGATATCACATCTCATGCTATAGGAAGGGTCTCAGGATTGGAATGTGAAGGATTTGGATATCACATCTCATGCTAAAGGAAGGGTCTCAGGTTTGGTAGAAGCATTGAGATATCACGTCGCTGCTATCGGAAGGGTCTCAGGATTGGATTGGGAAGGAGTTGGATATCCCTTCTCATGCTATAGGAAGGGTCTCAGGATTTGAATGGCAAGGAGTTGGATATCACATCTCATGCCATATGAAGGGACTCAGGTTTGGTATAAGCATTGAGATATCACATCTCTGCTATCGGAAGGGTCTCAGGATTGGATTGGGAAGGAGTTGGATATCCCTTCTCATGCTATAGGAAGTGTCTCAGGTTGGAATGGGAAGGAGTTGGATATCACATCTCATGTTATAGGAAGGGTCTCAGGATTGGAATGGGAAGGATTTGGATATCACATCTCTTGCTATAGGAAGGGTCTCAGGATTGGAATGGGTAGGAGTTGGATATTACTTTCTTGCTATAGGAAGGGTCTCATGTTTGGAATGGGAAGGAGTTGGATATCACATATGCTATAGTTAGTGTCTCAGGTTTGGAACGGGAAGGAGTTGGATATCACATCTCATGTTATAGGAAGGGTCTCAGGTTTGGTATAAGCATTGAGATATCACATCTCTGCTATCGGAAGCGGCTCAGGATTGGAATGGGAAGGAGTTGGATATCCCATCTCATGTTATAGGAAGAGTCTCTGGTTTGGTATTAGAATTATTGAGATATCACAACGCATGCTGTAGGAAGGGTCTAAGGATTGGAATGGGATAGACTTGGATATCACATCTCATGTTATAGGTAGGCTCTCAGGTTTGGTATAAGCATTGAGATATCATATCTCATGCTATAGGAAGGGTCTCAGGATTGGAATGGGAAGGAATTGGATATCACATCTCATGCTATAGGAAGGGTCTCAGATTTGGTATAAGCATTGAGATATCACATCTCATGCTAAAGGAAGGGTCTCAGGATTGGAATGGGAAGGAGTTGTATATGACATCTCAGGCCATAGGAAGGTTCTCAGGTTTGGTATAAGCATTGAGATATCACATCTCTGCTATCGGAAAGGTCTCAGGATTGGAATGGGAAGGAGTTGGATATCCCATCTCATGTTATAGGAAGGGTCTCAGGTTTGGTATTAGAAGCATAGAGATATCACATCTCATGCTATAGGAAGGGTCTCAGGATTGGAATGGGAAGGACTTGGATGTCACATCTCATGCTATAGGGAGGGTCTCAAGTTTGATATTAGAAGCATTGAGATAACAAATCTCATGATATCGGAAGGGTCTCAGGATTGGAATGGGAAGGAGTTGGATATCACATCT
Source organism: Ambystoma mexicanum (assembly GCF_040938575.1). Classification (NCBI taxonomy): domain Eukaryota; kingdom Metazoa; phylum Chordata; class Amphibia; order Caudata; family Ambystomatidae; genus Ambystoma; species Ambystoma mexicanum. The sequence goes on along the minus strand of NC_090922.1, from coordinate 5,380,746 downwards.
CATGATAAAGGAAGGGTCTAAGGTTTGGAAGGGGAAGGATTTGGATATCACATCTCATGTTATAGGACGGGTCTCAGGTTTAATATTAGAAGCATTGAGATATCAAGTCTCATGGTATAAGAAGGGTCTCAGAATTGGAATGGGAAGGAGTTGGATATCACACCTCAAGCTATAGGAAGGGTCTCAGGATTGGAATGGGAAGGAGTTTGATATCACATCTCATGCCATAGTATGGGTCTCAGGTTTGGTAGAAGCATTGGGATATCACATCTCATGCTATCGGAAGGGTATCAGTATTGGATTTGGAAGAAGTCGGATATCCCATCTCATGCTATAGGAATGGTCTCAGGTTGGAATGGGAAGGAGTTGGATATCACATTTCATGTTATAGGAAGGGTCTCAGGATTGGAATGCGAAGGACTTGGATATCATATCTCATGCTATAGGACGGGTCTCAGGTTTGTTATTAGAATCATTGAGATATCATATTGCATGCTATAGGAAGGGTCTCAGGATTGGAATGGGAAGCAGTTGGATATCACATCTCATGCTATAGGAAGGGTCTCAGGTTTGGTATAAGCCTTGAGATATCACATCTCATGCTATAGGACGGGTCTCAGGATTGGAATAGAAGGAGTTGGATATCACATCTCATGTTATAGGAACGATCTCAGGTTTGGTATTAGAAGCATTGAGACATCACATCTCATGCTATAGGAAGGGTCTCAAGGTTGGAATGGGAAGGAGTTGGATATCACATCTCATCCAATAGGAAGGGTCTCAGGTTTGGAATGGGGAGGAATTGGATATCACATCTCATGTTATAGGAAGGATCTCAGGTTTGGTATTAGAAGCATTGAGATATCACATCTCATGCTATAGGAAGGGTCTCAGGATTGGAATGTGAAGGATTTGGATATCACATCTCATGCTAAAGGAAGGGTCTCAGGTTTGGTAGAAGCATTGAGATATCACGTCGCTGCTATCGGAAGGGTCTCAGGATTGGATTGGGAAGGAGTTGGATATCCCTTCTCATGCTATAGGAAGGGTCTCAGGATTTGAATGGCAAGGAGTTGGATATCACATCTCATGCCATAGGAAGGGTCTCAGGTTTGGTATAAGCATTGAGATATCACATCTCTGCTATCGGAAGGGTCTCAGGATTGGATTGGGAAGGAGTTGGATATCCCTTCTCATGCTATAGGAAGTGTCTCAGGTTGGAATGGGAAGGAGTTGGATATCACATCTCATGTTATAGGAAGGGTCTCAGGATTGGAATGGGAAGGATTTGGATATCACATCTCTTGCTATAGGAAGGGTCTCAGGATTGGAATGGGTAGGAGTTGGATATTACTTTCTTGCTATAGGAAGGGTCTCATGTTTGGAATGGGAAGGAGTTGGATATCACATATGCTATAGTTAGTGTCTCAGGTTTGGAACGGGAAGGAGTTGGATATCACATCTCATGTTATAGGAAGGGTCTCAGATTTGGTATAAGCATTGAGATATCACATCTCATGCTAAAGGAAGGGTCTCAGGATTGGAATGGGAAGGAGTTGTATATGACATCTCAGGCCATAGGAAGGTTCTCAGGTTTGGTATAAGCATTGAGATATCACATCTCTGCTATCGGAAAGGTCTCAGGATTGGAATGGGAAGGAGTTGGATTTCCCATCTCATGTTATAGGAAGGGTCTCAGGTTTGGTATTAGAAGCATAGAAATATCACATCTCATGCTATAGGAAGGGTCTCAGGATTGGAATGGGAAGGACTTGGATGTCACATCTCATGCTATAGGGAGGGTCTCAAGTTTGATATTAGAAGCATTGAGATAACAAATCTCATGATATCGGAAGGGTCTCAGGATTGGAATGGGAAGGAGTTGGATATCACATCTCATGATAAAGGAAGGGTCTAAGGTTTGGAAGGGGAAGGATTTGGATATCACATCTCATGTTATAGGACGGGTCTCAGGTTTAATATTAGAAGCATTGAGATATCAAGTCTCATGGTATAAGAAGGGTCTCAGAATTGGAATGGGAAGGAGTTGGATATCACACCTCAAGCTATAGGAAGGGTCTCAGGATTGGAATGGGAAGGAGTTTGATATCACATCTCATGCCATAGTATGGCTCTCGGTTTGGTAGAAGCATTGGGATATCACATCTCATGCTATCGGAAGGGTATCAGTATTGGATTTGGAAGAAGTTGGATATCCCATCTCATGCTATAGGAAGGGTCTCAGGTTGGAATGGGAAGGACTTGGATATCATATCTCATGCTATAGGACGGGTCTCAGGTTTGTTATTAGAATCATTGAGATATCATATTGCCTGCTGTATGAAGGGTCTAAGGATTGGAATGGGAAGGACCTGGTTATCACATCTCATGCTATAGAACGGCTCTCAGGTTTGGAAAGGGAAGGAGTTGGATATCACATCTCATGTTATAGGATGGATCTCAGGTTTGGTATTAGAAGTATTGAGATATCACATCTCATGTTATCGGAAGGATCTCAGGTTTGGTATTAGAAGTATTGAGATATCACATCTCATGCTATAGGAAGGGTCTCAGGATTGGAATGGGAAGGAGTTGGATATCACATCTCATGCTAAAGGAAGGGTCTCAGGTTTGGTAGAAGCATTGAGATATCACATCTCATGCTATAGGAAGGGTCTCAGGATTGGAATGGGAAGGACTTAGATATCACATATGCTATAGGGAGGGTCTCAGTTTTGATATTAGAAGCATTGAGATATCACATCTCATGCTATCGGAAGTGTCTCAGGATTGGAATGGGAAGGAGCTGGATATCACATCTCATGCTAAAGGAAGGGTCTCAGGTTTGGAACGGGAAGGAGTTGGATATCACATCTCATGTTATAGGAAGGGTCTCAGGTTTGGTATAAACATTGAGATATCACATCTCTGCTATCGGACGTGTCTCAGGATTGGAATGGGAAGGAGTTGGATATCCCATCTCATGTTATAGGACGGGTCTCAGGTTTGTTATTGGAATCATTGAGATATCATATTGCATGCTGTAGGAAGGGTCTAAGGGTTGGAATGTGAAGGACTTGGATATCACATCTCATGCTATAGATAGGCTCTTAGGTTTGGAAAGGGAAGGAGTTGGATCTCACATTTCATGTTAGAGGAAGGATCTCAGGTTTGGTATTAGAAGCATTGAGATATCACATCTCATGCTATAGGAAGGGTCTCAGGATTGGAATGGGAAGGAGTTGGATATCACATCTCATGCTATAGGAAGGGTCTCAGGTTTGGTATAAGCATTGAGATATCACATCTCATGCTATAGGAAGGGTCTCAGGATTGGAATGGAAGGAGTTGGATATCAGATCTCATGTTATAGGAAGGATCTCAGGTTTGGTATTAGAAGCATTGAGACATCACATCTCATGCTATAGGAAGGGTCTCAGGATTGGAATGGGAAGGAGTTGGATATCAAATCTCATGCTATAGGAAGGGTCTCAGGATTGGAATGGGAAGGAGTTGAATATGACATCTCATGCCGTAGGAAGGGTCTCAGGTTTGGTATAAACATTGAGATATCACATCTCTGCTATCAAAAGGGTCTCAGGATTGGAATGGGAAGGAGTTGGATATCCCATATCATGTTATAGGAAGAGTCTCAAGTTTGGTATTAGAAGCATTGAGATATCACATCTCATGCTATAGGAAGTGTCTCAGGATTGGAATGGGAAGGACTTGGATATCACATCTCATGCTATAGGTAGGGTCTCAAGTTTGACATTAGAAGCATTGAGATATCACATCTCATGCTATAGGAAGGGTCTGAGGATTGGAATGGGAAGGAGTTGGATATCACATCTCCTGCTATGGGAAGGGTCTCAGGTTTGGTATAAGCAGTGAGATATCACATCTCATGCTATAGGAAGTGTCTCAGGATTGGAATGGGAAGGAGTTGGATATCACATCTCATGTTATAGGAAGGATCTCAGGTTTGGTATAAGCATTGAGATATCACATCTCTGCTATCGGAAGGGTCTCAAGATTGGAATGGGAAGGAGTTGGATATTCCCATCTCATGTTATAGGAAGGGTCTCAGGTTTGGTATTAGAAGCATTGAGATATCACATCTCATGCTATAGGAAGGGTCTCAGGATTGGAATGGGAAGGACTTGGATATCACATCTCATGCTATAGGGAGGGTCTCAAGTTTGATATTAGAAGCTTTGAGATATCACATCTCATGATATCGGAAGGGTCTCAGGATTGGAATGGGAAGGAGTTGGATATCACATCTCATGATAAAGGAAGGGTCTAAGGTTTGGAAGGGGAAGGATTTGGATATCACATCTCATGTTATATTACGGGTCTCAGGTTTGGTATTAGAAGCATTGAGATATCAAGTCTCATAGTATAGGAAGGGTCTCAGAATTGGAATGGGAAGGAGTTGGATATCCCATCTCATGTTATAGGAAGAGTCTCTGGTTTGGTATTAGAATCATTGAGATATCACATCGCATGCTGTAGGAAGGGTCTAAGGATTGGAATGGGATGGACTTGGATATCACATCTCATGTTATAGGTAGGCTCTCAGGTTTGGTATAAGCATTGAGATATCACATCTCATGCTATAGGAAGGGTCTCAGAATTGGAATGGGAAGGAGTTGGATATCACATCTCAAGCTATAGGAAGGGTCTCAGTATTGGAATGGGAAGGACTTGGATATCACATCTCATGCTATAGGAAGGCTCTCAGGTTTGGAAGGGGAAAGAGTTGGATATCTCATTTCATGTTAGAGGTAGGATCTCAGGTTTGGTATTAGAGGCATTGAGATATCACATCTCATGCTATCAGAAGGGTCTCAGGAATGGAATGGGAAGGAGTTAGATATCACATCTCATGCTAAAGGGAGGGTCTCAGGTTTGGAAGGGGAAGGATTTGGATATCACATCTCATGTTATAGGAAGGATCTCAGGTTTGGTATTAGAAGCATTGAGATATCACATCTCATGCTATCGGAAGGATCTCAGGTTTGGTATTAGAAGCATTGAGATATCACATCTCATGCTATCAGAAGAGTCTCAGGATTGGAATAGGAAGAAGTTGGATATCACATTTCATGCTAAAGGGAGGGTCTCAGGTTTGGAAGGGGAAGGATTTGGATATCACATCTCATGTTATCGGAAGGATCTCACGTTTGGTATTAGAAGTATTGAGATATCATATCTCATGCTATAGGAAGGGTCTCAGGATTGGAATGGGAAGGAGTTGGATATCACATCTCATGCTATAGGGAGGGTCTCAGGATTGGAATGGGAAGGACTTAGATATCACATATCATGCTATAGGGAGGGTCTCAGTTTTGATATTAGAAGCATTGAGATATCACATCTCATGCTATCGGAAGTGTCTCAGGATTGGAATGGGAAGGAGCTGGATATCACATCTCATGCTAAAGGAAGGGTCTCAGGTTTGGAACGGGAAGGATTTGGATATCACATCTCATGTTATAGGAAGGGTCTCAGGTTTGGTATAAGCATTGAGATATCACATCTCTGCTATCGGAAGTGTCTCAGGATTGGAATGGGAAGGAGTTGGATATCCCATCTCATGTTATAGGACGGGTCTCAGGTTTGTTATTAGAATCATTGAGATATCATATTGCATGCTGTAGGAAGGGTCTAAGGGTTGGAATGTGAAGGACTTGGATATCACATCTCATGCTATAGATAGGCTCTTAGGTTTGGAAAGGGAAGGAGTTGGATATCACATTTCATGTTAGAGGAAGGATCTCAGGTTTGGTATTAGAAGCATTGAGATATCACATCTCATGCTATAGGAAGGGTCTCAGGATTGGAATGGGAAGCAGTTGGATATCACATCTCATGCTATAGGAAGGGTCTCAGGTTTGGTATAAGCCTTGAGATATCACATCTCATGCTATAGGACGGGTCTCAGGATTGGAATGGAAGGAGTTGGATATCACATCTCATGTTATAGGAAGGATCTCAGGTTTGGTATTAGAAGCATTGAGACATCACATCTCATGCTATAGGAAGGGTCTCAAGGTTGGAATGGGAAGGAGTTGGATATCACATCTCATCCAATAGGAAGGGTCTAAGGATTGGAATGGGATGGACTTGGATATCACATCTCATGTTATAGGTAGGCTCTCAGGTTTGGTATAAGCATTGAGATATCACATCTCATGCTATAGGAAGGGTCTCAGAATTGGAATGGGAAGGAGTTGGATATCACATCTCAAGCTATAGGAAGGGTCTCAGTATTGGAATGGGAAAGACTTGGATATCACATCTCATGCTATAGGAAGGCTCTCAGGTTTGGAAGGGGAAAGAGTTGGATATCTCATTTCATGTTAGAGGTAGGATCTCAGGTTTGGTATTAGAGGCATTGAGATATCACATCTCATGCTATCAGAAGGGTCTCAGGAATGGAATGGGAAGGAGTTAGATATCACATCTCATGCTAAAGGGAGGGTCTCAGGTTTGGAAGGGGAAGGATTTGGATATCACATCTCATGTTATAGGAAGGATCTCAGGTTTGGTATTAGAAGCATTGAGATATCACATCTCATGCTATCGGAAGGATCTCAGGTTTGGTATTAGAAGCATTGAGATATCACATCTCATGCTATCAGAAGAGTCTCAGGATTGGAATAGGAAGGAGTTGGATATCACATTTCATGCTAAAGGGAGGGTCTCAGGTTTGGAAGGGGAAGGATTTGGATATCACATCTCATGTTATCGGAAGGATCTCACGTTTGGTATTAGAAGTATTGAGATATCATATCTCATGCTATAGGAAGGGTCTCAGGATTGGAATGGGAAGGAGTTGGATATCACATCTCATGCTATAGGGAGGGTCTCTGGATTGGAATGGGAAGGACTTAGATATCACATATCATGCTATAGGGAGGGTCTCAGTTTTGATATTAGAAGCATTGAGATATCACATCTCATGCTATCGGAAGTGTCTCAGGATTGGAATGGGAAGGAGCTGGATATCACATCTCATGCTAAAGGAAGGGTCTCAGGTTTGGAACGGGAAGGATTTGGATATCACATCTCATGTTATAGGAAGGGTCTCAGGTTTGGTATAAGCATTGAGATATCACATCTCTGCTATCGGAAGTGTCTCAGGATTGGAATGGGAAGGAGTTGGATATCCCATCTCATGTTATAGGACGGGTCTCAGGTTTGTTATTAGAATCATTGAGATATCATATTGCATGCTGTAGGAAGGGTCTAAGGGTTGGAATGTGAAGGACCTGGATATCACATCTCATGCTATAGATAGGCTCTTAGGTTTGGAAAGGGAAGGAGTTGGATATCACATTTCATGTTAGAGGAAGGATCTCAGGTTTGGTATTAGAAGCATTGAGATATCACATCTCATGCTATAGGAAGGGTTTCAGGATTGGAATGGGAAGCAGTTGGATATCACATCTCATGCTATAGGAAGGGTCTCAGGTTTGGTATAAGCCTTGAGATATCACATCTCATGCTATAGGACGGGTCTCAGGATTGGAATGGAAGGAGTTGGATATCACATCTCATGTTATAGGAAGGATCTCAGGTTTGGTATTAGAAGCATTGAGACATCACATCTCATGCTATAGGAAGGGTCTCAAGGTTGGAATGGGAAGGAGTTGGATATCACATCTCATCCAATAGGAAGGGTCTCAGGTTTGGAATGGGAAGGAATTGGATATCACATCTCATGTTATAGGAAGGATCTCAGGTTTGGTATTAGAAGCATTGAGATATCACATCTCATGCTATAGGAAGGGTCTCAGGATTGGAATGTGAAGGATTTGGATATCACATCTCATGCTAAAGGAAGGGTCTCAGGTTTGGTAGAAGCATTGAGATATCACGTCGCTGCTATCGGAAGGGTCTCAGGATTGGATTGGGAAGGAGTTGGATATCCCTTCTCATGCTATAGGAAGGGTCTCAGGATTTGAATGGCAAGGAGTTGGATATCACATCTCATGCCATATGAAGGGACTCAGGTTTGGTATAAGCATTGAGATATCACATCTCTGCTATCGGAAGGGTCTCAGGATTGGATTGGGAAGGAGTTGGATATCCCTTCTCATGCTATAGGAAGTGTCTCAGGTTGGAATGGGAAGGAGTTGGATATCACATCTCATGTTATAGGAAGGGTCTCAGGATTGGAATGGGAAGGATTTGGATATCACATCTCTTGCTATAGGAAGGGTCTCAGGATTGGAATGGGTAGGAGTTGGATATTACTTTCTTGCTATAGGAAGGGTCTCATGTTTGGAATGGGAAGGAGTTGGATATCACATATGCTATAGTTAGTGTCTCAGGTTTGGAACGGGAAGGAGTTGGATATCACATCTCATGTTATAGGAAGGGTCTCAGGTTTGGTATAAGCATTGAGATATCACATCTCTGCTATCGGAAGCGGCTCAGGATTGGAATGGGAAGGAGTTGGATATCCCATCTCATGTTATAGGAAGAGTCTCTGGTTTGGTATTAGAATTATTGAGATATCACAACGCATGCTGTAGGAAGGGTCTAAGGATTGGAATGGGATAGACTTGGATATCACATCTCATGTTATAGGTAGGCTCTCAGGTTTGGTATAAGCATTGAGATATCATATCTCATGCTATAGGAAGGGTCTCAGGATTGGAATGGGAAGGAATTGGATATCACATCTCATGCTATAGGAAGGGTCTCAGATTTGGTATAAGCATTGAGATATCACATCTCATGCTAAAGGAAGGGTCTCAGGATTGGAATGGGAAGGAGTTGTATATGACATCTCAGGCCATAGGAAGGTTCTCAGGTTTGGTATAAGCATTGAGATATCACATCTCTGCTATCGGAAAGGTCTCAGGATTGGAATGGGAAGGAGTTGGATATCCCATCTCATGTTATAGGAAGGGTCTCAGGTTTGGTATTAGAAGCATAGAGATATCACATCTCATGCTATAGGAAGGGTCTCAGGATTGGAATGGGAAGGACTTGGATGTCACATCTCATGCTATAGGGAGGGTCTCAAGTTTGATATTAGAAGCATTGAGATAACAAATCTCATGATATCGGAAGGGTCTCAGGATTGGAATGGGAAGGAGTTGGATATCACATCTCATGATAAAGGAAGGGTCTAAGGTTTGGAAGGGGAAGGATTTGGATATCACATCTCATGTTATAGGACGGGTCTCAGGTTTAATATTAGAAGCATTGAGATATCAAGTCTCATGGTATAAGAAGGGTCTCAGAATTGGAATGGGAAGGAGTTGGATATCACACCTCAAGCTATAGGAAGGGTCTCAGGATTGGAATGGGAAGGAGTTTGATATCACATCTCATGCCATAGTATGGGTCTCAGGTTTGGTAGAAGCATTGGGATATCACATCTCATGCTATCGGAAGGGTATCAGTATTGGATTTGGAAGAAGTCGGATATCCCATCTCATGCTATAGGAATGGTCTCAGGTTGGAATGGGAAGGAGTTGGATATCACATTTCATGTTATAGGAAGGGTCTCAGGATTGGAATGCGAAGGACTTGGATATCATATCTCATGCTATAGGACGGGTCTCAGGTTTGTTATTAGAATCATTGAGATATCATATTGCATGCTATAGGAAGGGTCTCAGGATTGGAATGGGAAGCAGTTGGATATCACATCTCATGCTATAGGAAGGGTCTCAGGTTTGGTATAAGCCTTGAGATATCACATCTCATGCTATAGGACGGGTCTCAGGATTGGAATAGAAGGAGTTGGATATCACATCTCATGTTATAGGAACGATCTCAGGTTTGGTATTAGAAGCATTGAGACATCACATCTCATGCTATAGGAAGGGTCTCAAGGTTGGAATGGGAAGGAGTTGGATATCACATCTCATCCAATAGGAAGGGTCTCAGGTTTGGAATGGGGAGGAATTGGATATCACATCTCATGTTATAGGAAGGATCTCAGGTTTGGTATTAGAAGCATTGAGATATCACATCTCATGCTATAGGAAGGGTCTCAGGATTGGAATGTGAAGGATTTGGATATCACATCTCATGCTAAAGGAAGGGTCTCAGGTTTGGTAGAAGCATTGAGATATCACGTCGCTGCTATCGGAAGGGTCTCAGGATTGGATTGGGAAGGAGTTGGATATCCCTTCTCATGCTATAGGAAGGGTCTCAGGATTTGAATGGCAAGGAGTTGGATATCACATCTCATGCCATAGGAAGGGTCTCAGGTTTGGTATAAGCATTGAGATATCACATCTCTGCTATCGGAAGGGTCTCAGGATTGGATTGGGAAGGAGTTGGATATCCCTTCTCATGCTATAGGAAGTGTCTCAGGTTGGAATGGGAAGGAGTTGGATATCACATCTCATGTTATAGGAAGGGTCTCAGGATTGGAATGGGAAGGATTTGGATATCACATCTCTTGCTATAGGAAGGGTTTCAGGATTGGAATGGGTAGGAGTTGGATATTACTTTCTTGCTATAGGAAGGGTCTCATGTTTGGAATGGGAAGGAGTTGGATATCACATATGCTATAGTTAGTGTCTCAGGTTTGGAACGGGAAGGAGTTGGATATCACATCTCATGTTATAGGAAGGGTCTCAGGTTTGGTATAAGCATTGAGATATCACATCTCTGCTATCGGAAGCGGCTCAGGATTGGAATGGGAAGGAGTTGGATATCCCATCTCATGTTATAGGAAGAGTCTCTGGTTTGGTATTAGAATTATTGAGATATCACATCGCATGCTGTAGGAAGGGTCTAAGGATTGGAATGGGATAGACTTGGTTATCACATCTCATGTTATAGGTAGGCTCTCAGGTTTTGTATAAGCATTGAGATATCACATCTCATGCTATAGGAAGGGTCTCAGGATTGGAATGGGAAGGAATTGGATATCACATCTCATGCTATAGGAAGGGTCTCAGATTTGGTATAAGCATTGAGATATCACATCTCATGCTAAAGGAAGGGTCTCAGGATTGGAATGGGAAGGAGTTGTATATGACATCTCAGGCCATAGGAAGGTTCTCAGGTTTGGTATAAGCATTGAGATATCACATCTCTGCTATCGGAAAGGTCTCAGGATTGGAATGGGAAGGAGTTGGATATCCCATCTCATGTTATAGGAAGGGTCTCAGGTTTGGTATTAGAAGCATAGAGATATCACATCTCATGCTATAGGAAGGGTCTCAGGATTGGAATGGGAAGGACTTGGATGTCACATCTCATGCTATAGGGAGGGTCTCAAGTTTGATATTAGAAGCATTGAGATAACAAATCTCATGATATCGGAAGGGTCTCAGGATTGGAATGGGAAGGAGTTGGATATCACATCTCATGATAAAGGAAGGGTCTAAGGTTTGGAAGGGGAAGGATTTGGATATCACATCTCATGTTATAGGACGGGTCTCAGGTTTAATATTAGAAGCATTGAGATATCAAGTCTCATGGTATAAGAAGGGTCTCAGAATTGGAATGGGAAGGAGTTGGATATCACACCTCAAGCTATAGGAAGGGTCTCAGGATTGCAATGGGAAGTAGTTTGATATCACATCTCATGCCATAGTATGGGTCTCAGGTTTGGTAGAAGCATTGGGATATCACATCTCATGCTATCGGAAGGGTATCAGTATTGGATTTGGAAGAAGTTGGATATCCCATCTCATGCTATAGGAAGGGTCTCAGGTTGGAATGGGAAGGAGTTGGATATCACATTTCATGTTATAGGAAGGGTCTCAGGATTGGAATGGGAAGGACTTGGATATCATATCTCATGCTATAGGACGGGTCTCAGGTTTGTTATTAGAATCATTGAGATATCATATTGCATGCTGTAGGAAGGGTTAAGGATTGGAATGGGAAGGACCTGGATATCACATCTCATGCTATAGAACGGCTCTCAGGTTTGGAAAGGGAAGGAGTTGGATATCACATCTCATGTTATAGGATGGATCTCAGGTTTGGTATTAGAAGTATTGAGATATCACATCTCATGTTATCGGAAGGATCTCAGGTTTGGTATTAGAAGTATTGAGATATCACATCTCATGCTATAGAAAGGGTTTCAGGATTGGAATGGGAAGGAGTTGGATATCACATCTCATGCTAAAGGAAGGGTCTCAGGTTTGGTAGAAGCATTGAGATATCACATCTCATGCTATAGGAAGGGTCTCAGGATTGGAATGGGAAGGACTTAGATATCACATATCATGCTATAGGGAGGGTCTCAGTTTTGATATTAGAAGCATTGAGATATCACATCTCATGCTATCGGAAGTGTCTCAGGATTGGAATGGGAAGGAGCTGGATATCACATCTCATGTTATAGGATGGATCTCAGGTTTGGTATTAGAAGTATTGAGATATCACATCTCATGTTATCGGAAGGATCTCAGGTTTGGTATTAGAAGTATTGAGATATCACATCTCTGCTATCGGAAGTGTCTCAGGATTGGAATGGGAAGGAGTTGGATATCCCATCTCATGTTATAGGACGGGTCTCAGGTTTGTTATTAGAATCATTGAGATATCATATTGCATGCTGTAGGAAGGGTCTAAGGGTTGGAATGTGAAGGACTTGGATATCACATATCATGCTATAGATAGGCTCTTAGGTTTGGAAAGGGAAGGAGTTGGATCTCACATTTCATGTTAGAGGAAGGATCTCAGGTTTGGTATTAGAAGCATTGAGATATCACATCTCATGCTATAGGAAGGGTCTCAGGATTGGAATGGGAAGGAGTTGGATATCACATCTCATGCTATAGGAAGGGTCTCAGGTTTGGTATAAGCATTGAGATATCACATCTCATGCTATAGGAAGGGTCTCAGGATTGGAATGGAAGGAGTTGGATATCACATCTCATGTTATAGGAAGGATCTCAGGTTTGGTATTAGAAGCATTGAGACATCACATCTCATGCTATAGGAAGGGTCTCAGGATTGGAATGGGAAGGAGTTGGATATCAAATCTCATGCTATAGGAAGCGTCTCAGGATTGGAATGGGAAGGAGTTGAATATGACATCTCATGCCGTAGGAAGGGTCTCAGGTTTGGTATAAACATTGAGATATCACATCTCTGCTATCAAAAGGGTCTCAGGATTGGAATGGGAAGGAGTTGGATATCCCATCTCATGTTATAGGAAGAGTCTCAGGTTTGGTATTAGAAGCATTGAGATATCACATCTCATGCTATAGGAAGTGTCTCAGGATTGGAATGGGAAGGAGTTGGATATCACATCTCATGTTATAGGAAGGGTCTCAGGATTGGAATGGGAAGGATTTGGATATCACATCTCTTGCTATAGGAAGGGTCTCAGGATTGGAATGGGTAGGAGTTGGATATTACTTTCTTGCTATAGGAAGGGTCTCATGTTTGGAATGGGAAGGAGTTGGATATCACATATGCTATAGTTAGTGTCTCAGGTTTGGAACGGGAAGGAGTTGGATATCACATCTCATGTTATAGGAAGGGTCTCAGGTTTGGTATAAGCATTGAGATATCACATCTCTGCTATCGGAAGCGGCTCAGGATTGGAATGGGAAGGAGTTGGATATCCCATCTCATGTTATAGGAAGAGTCTCTGTTTGGTATTAGAATCATTGAGATATCACATCGCATGCTGTAGGAAGGGTCTAAGGATTGGAATGGGATGGACTTGGATATCACATCTCATGTTATAGGTAGGCTCTCAGGTTTGGTATAAGCATTGAGATATCACATCTCATGCTATAGGAAGGGTCTCAGGATTGGAATGGGAAGGAATTGGATATCACATCTCATGCTATAGGAAGGGTCTCAGATTTGGTATAAGCATTGAGATATCACATCTCATGCTAAAGGAAGGGTCTCAGGATTGGAATGGGAAGGAGTTGTATATGACATCTCAGGCCATAGGAAGGTTCTCAGGTTTGGTATAAGCATTGAGATATCACATCTCTGCTATCGGAAAGGTCTCAGGATTGGAATGGGAAGGAGTTGGATATCCCATCTCATGTTATAGGAAGGGTCTCAGGTTTGGTATTAGAAGCATAGAAATATCACATCTCATGCTATAGGAAGGGTCTCAGGATTGGAATGGGAAGGACTTGGATGTCACATCTCATGCTATAGGGAGGGTCTCAAGTTTGATATTAGAAGCATTGAGATAACAAATCTCATGATATCGGAAGGGTCTCAGGATTGGAATGGGAAGGAGTTGGATATCACATCTCATGATAAAGGAAGGGTCTAAGGTTTGGAAGGGGAAGGATTTGGATATCACATCTCATGTTATAGGACAGGTCTCAGGTTTAATATTAGAAGCATTGAGATATCAAGTCTCATGGTATAAGAAGGGTCTCAGAATTGGAATGGGAAGGAGTTGGATATCACACCTCAAGCTATAGGAAGGGTCTCAGGATTGGAATGGGAAGGAGTTTGATATCACATCTCATGCCATAGTATGGGTCTCAGGTTTGGTAGAAGCATTGGGATATCACATCTCATGCTATCGGAAGGGTATCAGTATTGGATTTGGAAGAAGTTGGATATCCCATCTCATGCTATAGGAAGGGTCTCAGGTTGGAATGGGAAGGAGTTGGATATCACATTTCATGTTATAGGAAGGGTCTCAGGATTGGAATGGGAAGGACTTGGATATCATATCTCATGCTATAGGACGGGTCTCAGGTTTGTTATTAGAATCATTGAGATATCATATTGCATGCTGTAGGAAGGGTCTAAGGATTGGAATGGGAAGGACCTGGATATCACATCTCATGCTATAGAACGGCTCTCAGGTTTGGAAAGGGAAGGAGTTGGATATCACATCTCATGTTATAGGATGGATCTCAGGTTTGGTATTAGAAGTATTGAGATATCACATCTCATGCTATAGGAAGGGTCTCAGGATTGGAATGGGAAGGAGTTGGATATTACATCTCATGCTAAAGGAAGGGTCTCAGGTTTGGTAGAAGCATTGAGATATCACATCTCATGCTATAGGAAGGGTCTCAGGATTGGAATGGGAAGGACTTAGATATCACATATCATGCTATAGGGAGGGTCTCAGTTTTGATATTAGAAGCATTGAGATATCACATCTCATGCTATCGGAAGTGTCTCAGGATTGGAATGGGAAGGAGCTGGATATCACATCTCATGCTAAAGGAAGGGTCTCAGGTTTGGAACGGGAAGGAGTTGGATATCACATCTCATGTTATAGGAAGGGTCTCAGGTTTGGTATAAACATTGAGATATCACATCTCTGCTATCGGAAGTGTCTCAGGATTGGAATGGGAAGGAGTTGGATATCCCATCGCATGTTATAGGACGGGTCTCAGGTTTGTTATTAGAATCATTGAGATATCATATTGCATGCTGTAGGAAGGGTCTAAGGGTTGGAATGTGAAGGACTTGGATATCACATCTCATGCTATAGATAGGCTCTTAGGTTTGGAAAGGGAAGGAGTTGGATCTCACATTTCATGTTAGAGGAAGGATCTCAGGTTTGGTATTAGAAGTATTGAGATATCACATCTCATGCTATAGGAAGGGTCTCAGGATTGGAATGGGAAGGAGTTGGATATTACATCTCATGCTAAAGGAAGGGTCTCAGGTTTGGTAGAAGCATTGAGATATCACATCTCATGCTATAGGAAGGGTCTCAGGATTGGAATGGGAAGGACTTAGATATCACATATCATGCTATAGGGAGGGTCTCAGTTTTGATATTAGAAGCATTGAGATATCACATCTCATGCTATCGGAAGTGTCTCAGGATTGGAATGGGAAGGAGCTGGATATCACATCTCATGCTAAAGGAAGGGCCTCAGGTTTGGAACGGGAAGGAGTTGGATATCACATCTCATGTTATAGGAAGGGTCTCAGGTTTGGTATAAACATTGAGATATCACATCTCTGCTATCGGAAGTGTCTCAGGATTGGAATGGGAAGGAGTTGGATATCCCATCTCATGTTATAGGACGGGTCTCAGGTTTGTTATTAGAATCATTGAGATATCATATTGCATGCTGTAGGAAGGGTCTAAGGGTTGGAATGTGAAGGACTTGGATATCACATCTCATGCTATAGATAGGCTCTTAGGTTTGGAAAGGGAAGGAGTTGGATCTCACATTTCATGTTAGAGGAAGGATCTCAGGTTTGGTATTAGAAGCATTGAGATATCACATCTCATGCTATAGGAAGGGTCTCAGGATTGGAATGGAAGGAGTTGGATATCACATCTCATGTTATAGGAAGGATCTCAGGTTTGGTATTAGAAGCATTGAGACATCACATCTCATGCTATAGGAAGGGTCTCAGGATTGGAATGGGAAGGAGTTGGATATCAAATCTCATGCTATAGGAAGGGTCTCAGGATTGGAATGGGAAGGAGTTGAATATGACATCTCATGCCGTAGGAAGGGTCTCAGGTTTGGTATAAACATTGAGATATCACATCTCTGCTATCAAAAGGGTCTCAGGATTGGAATGGGAAGGAGTTGGATATCCCATCTCATGTTATAGGAAGAGTCTCAGGTTTGGTATTAGAAGCATTGAGATATCACATCTCATGCTATAGGAAGGGTCTCAGGATTGGAATGGAAGGAGTTGGATATCACATCTCATGTTATAGGAAGGATCTCAGGTTTGGTATTAGAAGCATTGAGACATCACATCTCATGCTATAGGAAGGGTCTCAGGATTGGAATGGGAAGGAGTTGGATATCAAATCTCATGCTATAGGAAGGGTCTCAGGATTGGAATGGGAAGGAGTTGAATATGACATCTCATGCCGTAGGAAGGGTCTCAGGTTTGGTATAAACATTGAGATATCACATCTCTGCTATCAAAAGGGTCTCAGGATTGGAATGGGAAGGAGTTGGATATCCCATCTCATGTTATAGGAAGAGTCTCAGGTTTGGTATTAGAAGCATTGAGATATCACATCTCATGCTATAGGAAGTGTCTCAGGATTGGAATGGGAAGGACTTGGATATCACATCTCATGCTATAGGTAGGGTCTCAAGTTTGACATTAGAAGCATTGAGATATCACATCTCATGCTATAGGAAGGGTCTGAGGATTGGAATGGGAATGAGTTGGATATCACATCTCCTGCTATGGGAAGGGTCTCAGGTTTGGTATAAGCAGTGAGATATCACATCTCATGCTATAGGAAGTGTCTCAAGATTGGAATGGGAAGGAGTTGGATATCACATCTCATGTTATAGGAAGGATCTCAGGTTTGGTATAAGCATTGAGATATCACATCTCTGCTATCGGAAGGGTCTCAAGATTGGAATGGGAAGGAGTTGGATATTCCCATCTCATGTTATAGGAAGGGTCTCAGGTTTGGTATTAGAAGCATTGAGATATCACATCTCATGCTATAGGAAGGGTCTCAGGATTGGAATGGGAAGGACTTGGATATCACATCTCATGCTATAGGGAGGTTCTCAAGTTTGATATTAGAAGTTTGAGATATCACATCTCATGATATCGGAAGGGTCTCAGGATTGGAATGGGAATGAGTTGGATATCACATCTCATGATAAAGGAAGGGTCTAAGGTTTGGAAGGGGAAGGATTTGGATATCACATCTCATGTTATATTACGGGTCTCAGGTTTGGTATTAGAAGCATTGAGATATCAAGTCTCATAGTATAGGAAGGGTCTCAGAATTGGAATGGGAAGGAGTTGGATATCCCATCTCATGTTATAGGAAGAGTCTCTGGTTTGGTATTAAAATCATTGAGATATCACATCGCATGCTGTAGGAAGGGTCTAAGGATTGGAATGGGATGGAGTTGGATATCACATCTCATGTTATAGGTAGGCTCTCAGGTTTGGTATAAGCATTGAGATATCACATCTCATGCTATAGGAAGGGTCTCAGAATTGGAATGGGAAGGAGTTGGATATCACAGCTCAAGCTATAGGAAGGGTCTCAGTATTGAAATGGGAAGGACTTGGATATCACATCTCATGCTATAGGAAGGCTCTCAGGTTTGGAAGGGGAAAGAGTTGGATATCTCATTTCATGTTAGAGGTAGGATCTCAGGTTTGGTATTAGAGGCATTGAGATATCACATCTCATGCTATCAGAAGGGTCTCAGGAATGGAATGGGAAGGAGTTAGATATCACATCTCATGCTAAAGGGAGGGTCTCAGGTTTGGAAGGGGAAGGATTTGGATATCACATCTCATGTTATAGGAAGGATCTCAGGTTTGGTATTAGAAGCATTGAGATATCACATCTCATGCTATCGGAAGGATCTCAGGTTTGGTATTAGAAGCATTGAGATATCACATCTCATGCTATCAGAAGAGTCTCAGGATTGGAATAGGAAGGAGTTGGATATCACATTTCATGCTAAAGGGAGGGTCTCAGGTTTGGAAGGGGAAGGATTTGGATATCACATCTCATGTTATCGGAAGGATCTCACGTTTGGTATTAGAAGTATTGAGATATCATATCTCATGCTATAGGAAGGGTCTCAGGATTGGAATGGGAAGGAGTTGGATATCACATCTCATGCTATAGGGAGGGTCTCAGGATTGGAATGGGAAGGACTTAGATATCACATATCATGCTATAGGGAGGGTCTCAGTTTTGATATTAGAAGCATTGAGATATCACATCTCATGCTATCGGAAGTGTCTCAGGATTGGAATGGGAAGGAGCTGGATATCACATCTCATGCTAAAGGAAGGGTCTCAGGTTTGGAACGGGAAGGATTTGGATATCACATCTCATGTTATAGGAAGGGTCTCAGGTTTGGTATAAGCATTGAGATATCACATCTCTGCTATCAGAAGTGTCTCAGGATTGGAATGGAAAGGAGTTGGATATCCCATCTCATGTTATAGGACGGGTCTCAGGTTTGTTATTAGAATCATTGAGATATCATATTGCATGCTGTAGGAAGGGTCTAAGGGTTGGAATGTGAAGGACTTGGATATCACATCTCATGCTATAGATAGGCTCTTAGGTTTGGAAAGGGAAGGAGTTGGATATCACATTTCATGTTAGAGGAAGGATCTCAGGTTTGGTATTAGAAGCATTGAGATATCACATCTCATGCTATAGGAAGGGTTTCAGGATTGGAATGGGAAGCAGTTGGATATCACATCTCATGCTATAGGAAGGGTCTCAGGTTTGGTATAAGCCTTGAGATATCACATCTCATGCTATAGGACGGGTCTCAGGATTGGAATGGAAGGAGTTGGATATCACATCTCATGTTATAGGAAGGATCTCAGGTTTGGTATTAGAAGCATTGAGACATCACATCTCATGCTATAGGAAGGGTCTCAAGGTTGGAATGGGAAGGAGTTGGATATCACATCTCATCCAATAGGAAGGGTCTCAGGTTTGGAATGGGAAGGAATTGGATATCACATCTCATGTTATAGGAAGGATCTCAGGTTTGGTATTAGAAGCATTGAGATATCACATCTCATGCTATAGGAAGGGTCTCAGGATTGGAATGTGAAGGATTTGGATATCACATCTCATGCTAAAGGAAGGGTCTCAGGTTTGGTAGAAGCATTGAGATACCACGTCGCTGCTATCGGAAGGGTCTCAGGATTGGATTGGGAAGGAGTTGGATATCCCTTCTCATGCTGTAGGAAGGGTCTCAGGATTTGAATGGCAAGGAGTTGGATATCACATCTCATGCTATAGGAAGGGACTCAGGTTTGGTATAAGCATTGAGATATCACATCTCTGCTATCGGAAGGGTCTCAGGATTGGATTGGGAAGGAGTTGGATATCCCTTCTCATGCTATAGGAAGTGTCTCAGGTTGGAATGGGAAGGAGTTGGATATCACATCTCATGTTATAGGAAGGGTCTCAGGATTGGAATGGGAAGGATTTGGATATCACATCTCTTGCTATAGGAAGGGTCTCAGGATTGGAATGGGTAGGAGTTGGATATTACTTTCTTGCTATAGGAAGGGTCTCATGTTTGGAATGGGAAGGAGTTGGATATCACATATGCTATAGTTAGTGTCTCAGGTTTGGAACGGGAAGGAGTTGGATATCACATCTCATGTTATAGGAAGGGTCTCAGGTTTGGTATAAGCATTGAGATATCACATCTCTGCTATCGGAAGCGGCTCAGGATTGGAATGGGAAGGAGTTGGATATCCCATCTCATGTTATAGGAAGAGTCTCTGGTTTGGTATTAGAATTATTGAGATATCACATCGCATGCTGTAGGAAGGGTCTAAGGATTGGAATGGGATAGACTTGGATATCACATCTCATGTTATAGGTAGGCTCTCAGGTTTGGTATAAGCATTGAGATATCACATCTCATGCTATAGGAAGGGTCTCAGGATTGGAATGGGAAGGAATTGGATATCACATCTCATGCTATAGGAAGGGTCTCAGATTTGGTATAAGCATTGAGATATCACATCTCATGCTAAAGGAAGGGTCTCAGGATTGGAATGGGAAGGAGTTGTATATGACATCTCAGGCCATAGGAAGGTTCTCAGGTTTGGTATAAGCATTGAGATATCACATCTCTGCTATCGGAAAGGTCTCAGGATTGGAATGGGAAGGAGTTGGATATCCCATCTCATGTTATAGGAAGGGTCTCAGGTTTGGTATTAGAAGCATAGAGATATCACATCTCATGCTATAGGAAGGGTCTCAGGATTGGAATGGGAAGGACTTGGATGTCACATCTCATGCTATAGGGAGGGTCTCAAGTTTGATATTAGAAGCATTGAGATAACAAATCTCATGATATCGGAAGGGTCTCAGGATTGGAATGGGAAGGAGTTGGATATCACATCTCATGATAAAGGAAGGGTCTAAGGTTTGGAAGGGGAAGGATTTGGATATCACATCTCATGTTATAGGACGGGTCTCAGGTTTAATATTAGAAGCATTGAGATATCAAGTCTCATGGTATAAGAAGGGTCTCAGAATTGGAATGGGAAGGAGTTGGATATCACACCTCAAGCTATAGGAAGGGTCTCAGGATTGGAATGGGAAGGAGTTTGATATCACATCTCATGCCATAGTATGGGTCTCAGGTTTGGTAGAAGCATTGGGATATCACATCTCATGCTATCGGAAGGGTATCAGTATTGGATTTGGAAGAAGTTGGATATCCCATCTCATGCTATAGGAATGGTCTCAGGTTGGAATGGGAAGGAGTTGGATATCACATTTCATGTTATAGGAAGGGTCTCAGGATTGGAATGCGAAGGACTTGGATATCATATCTCATGCTATAGGACGGGTCTCAGGTTTGTTATTAGAATCATTGAGATATCATATTGCATGCTATAGGAAGGGTCTCAGGATTGGAATGGGAAGCAGTTGGATATCACATCTCATGCTATAGGAAGGGTCTCAGGTTTGGTATAAGCCTTGAGATATCACATCTCATGCTATAGGACGGGTCTCAGGATTGGAATAGAAGGAGTTGGATATCACATCTCATGTTATAGGAAGGATCTCAGGTTTGGTATTAGAAGCATTGAGACATCACATCTCATGATATAGGAAGGGTCTCAAGGTTGGAATGGGAAGGAGTTGGATATCACATCTCATCCAATAGGAAGGGTCTCAGGTTTGGAATGGGAAGGAATTGGATATCACATCTCATGTTATAGGAAGGATCTCAGGTTTGGTATTAGAAGCATTGAGATATCACATCTCATGCTATAGGAAGGGTCTCAGGATTGGAATGTGAAGGATTTGGATATCACATCTCATGCTAAAGGAAGGGTCTCAGGTTTGGTAGAAGCATTGAGATATCACGTCGCTGCTATCGGAAGGGTCTCAGGATTGGATTGGGAAGGAGTTGGATATCCCTTCTCATGCTATAGGAAGGGTCTCAGGATTTGAATGGCAAGGAGTTGGATATCACATCTCATGCCATAGGAAGGGTCTCAGGTTTGGTATAAGCATTGAGATATCACATCTCTGCTATCGGAAGGGTCTCAGGATTGGATTGGGAAGGAGTTGGATATCCCTTCTCATGCTATAGGAAGTGTCTCAGGTTGGAATGGGAAGGAGTTGGATATCACATCTCTTGCTATAGGAAGGGTCTCAGGATTGGAATGGGTAGGAGTTGGATATTACTTTCTTGCTATAGGAAGGGTCTCATGTTTGGAATGGGAAGGAGTTGGATATCACACATGCTATAGTTAGTGTCTCAGGTTTGGAACGGGAAGGAGTTGGATATCACATCTCATGTTATAGGAAGGGTCTCAGGTTTGGTATAAGCATTGAGATATCACATCTCTGCTATCGGAAGCGGCTCAGGATTGGAATGGGAAGGAGTTGGATATCCCATCTCATGTTATAGGAAGAGTCTCTGGTTTGGTATTAGAATTATTGAGATATCACATCGCATGCTGTAGGAAGGGTCTAAGGATTGGAATGGGATAGACTTGGATATCACATCTCATGTTATAGGTAGGCTCTCAGGTTTTGTATAAGCATTGAGATATCACATCTCATGCTATAGGAAGGGTCTCAGGATTGGAATGGGAAGGAATTGTATATCACATCTCATGCTATAGGAAGGGTCTCAGATTTGGTATAAGCATTGAGATATCACATCTCATGCTAAAGGAAGGGTCTCAGGATTGGAATGGGAAGGAGTTGTATATGACATCTCAGGCCATAGGAAGGTTCTCAGGTTTGGTATAAGCATTGAGATATCACATCTCTGCTATCGGAAAGGTCTCAGGATTGGAATGGGAAGGAGTTGGATATCCCATCTCATGTTATAGGAAGGGTCTCAGGTTTGGTATTAGAAGCATAGAGATATCACATCTCATGCTATAGGAAGGGTCTCAGGATTGGAATGGGAAGGACTTGGATGTCACATCTCATGCTATAGGGAGGGTCTCAAGTTTGATATTAGAAGCATTGAGATAACAAATCTCATGATATCGGAAGGGTCTCAGGATTGGAATGGGAAGGAGTTGGATATCACATCTCATGATAAAGGAAGGGTCTAAGGTTTGGAAGGGGAAGGATTTGGATATCACATCTCATGTTATAGGGCGGGTCTCAGGTTTAATATTAGAAGCATTGAGATATCAAGTCTCATGGTATAAGAAGGGTCTCAGAATTGGAATGGGAAGGAGTTGGATATCACACCTCAAGCTATAGGAAGGGTCTCAGGATTGGAATGGGAAGGAGTTTGATATCACATCTCATGCCATAGTATGGGTCTCAGGTTTGGTAGAAGCATTGGGATATCACATCTCATGCTATCGGAAGGGTATCAGTATTGGATTTGGAAGAAGTTGGATATCCCATCTCATGCTATAGGAAGGGTCTCAGGTTGGAATGGGAAGGAGTTGGATATCACATTTCATGTTATAGGAAGGGTCTCAGGATTGGAATGGGAAGGACTTGGATATCATATCTCATGCTATAGGACGGGTCTCAGGTTTGTTATTAGAATCATTGAGATATCATATTGCATGCTGTAGGAAGGGTTAAGGATTGGAATGGGAAGGACCTGGATATCACATCTCATGCTATAGAACGGCTCTCAGGTTTGGAAAGGGAAGGAGTTGGATATCACATCTCATGTTATAGGATGGATCTCAGGTTTGGTATTAGAAGTATTGAGATATCACATCTCATGTTATCGGAAGGATCTCAGGTTTGGTATTAGAAGTATTGAGATATCACATCTCATGCTATAGGAAGGGTTTCAGGATTGGAATGGGAAGGAGTTGGATATCACATCTCATGCTAAAGGAAGGGTCTCAGGTTTGGTAGAAGCATTGAGATATCACATCTCATGCTATAGGAAGGGTCTCAGGATTGGAATGGGAAGGACTTAGATATCACATATCATGCTATAGGGAGGGTCTCAGTTTTGATATTAGAAGCATTGAGATATCACATCTCATGCTATCGGAAGTGTCTCAGGATTGGAATGGGAAGGAGCTGGATATCACATCTCATGCTAAAGGAAGGGTGTCAGGTTTGGAACGGGAAGGAGTTGGATATCACATCTCATGTTATAGGAAGGGTCTCAGGTTTGGTATAAACATTGAGATATCACATCTCTGCTATCGGAAGTGTCTCAGGATTGGAATGGGAAGGAGTTGGATATCCCATCTCATGTTATAGGACGGGTCTCAGGTTTGTTATTAGAATCATTGAGATATCACATCTCATGCTATCGGAAGTGTCTCAGGATTGGAATGGGAAGGAGCTGGATATCACATCTCATGCTAAAGGAAGGGTGTCAGGTTTGGAACGGGAAGGAGTTGCATATCACATCTCATGTTAGAGGAAGGATCTCAGGTTTGGTATTAGAAGCATTGAGATATCACATCTCATGCTATAGGAAGGGTCTCAGGATTGGAATGGGAAGGAGTTGGATATCACATCTCATGCTATAGGAAGGGTCTCAGGTTTGGTATAAGCATTGAGATATCACATCTCATGCTATAGGAAGGGTCTCAGGATTGGAATGGAAGGAGTTGGATATCACATCTCATGTTATAGGAAGGATCTCAGGTTTGGTATTAGAAGCATTGAGACATCACATCTCATGCTATAGGAAGGGTCTCAGGATTGGAATGGGAAGGAGTTGGATATCAAATCTCATGCTATAGGAAGCGTCTGAGGATTGGAATGGGAAGGAGTTGAATATGACATCTCATGCCGTAGGAAGGGTCTCAGGTTTGGTATAAACATTGAGATATCACATCTCTGCTATCAAAAGGGTCTCAGGATTGGAATGGGAAGGAGTTGGATATCCCATCTCATGTTATAGGAAGAGTCTCAGGTTTGGTATTAGAAGCATTGAGATATCACATCTCATGCTATAGGAAGTGTCTCAGGATTGGAATGGGAAGGAGTTGGATATCACATCTCATGTTATAGGAAGGGTCTCAGGATTGGAATGGGAAGGATTTGGATATCACATCTCTTGCTATAGGAAGGGTCTCAGGATTGGAATGGGTAGGAGTTGGATATTACTTTCTTGCTATAGGAAGGGTCTCATGTTTGGAATGGGAAGGAGTTGGATATCACATATGCTATAGTTAGTGTCTCAGGTTTGGAACGGGAAGGAGTTGGATATCACATCTCATGTTATAGGAAGGGTCTCAGGTTTGGTATAAGCATTGAGATATCACATCTCTGCTATCGGAAGCGGCTCAGGATTGGAATGGGAAGGAGTTGGATATCCCATCTCATGTTATAGGAAGAGTCTCTGTTTGGTATTAGAATCATTGAGATATCACATCGCATGCTGTAGGAAGGGTCTAAGGATTGGAATGGGATGGACTTGGATATCACATCTCATGTTATAGGTAGGCTCTCAGGTTTGGTATAAGCATTGAGATATCACATCTCATGCTATAGGAAGGGTCTCAGGATTGGAATGGGAAGGAATTGGATATCACATCTCATGCTATAGGAAGGGTCTCAGATTTGGTATAAGCATTGAGATATCACATCTCATGCTAAAGGAAGGGTCTCAGGATTGGAATGGGAAGGAGTTGTATATGACATCTCAGGCCATAGGAAGGTTCTCAGGTTTGGTATAAGCATTGAGATATCACATCTCTGCTATTGGAAAGGTCTCAGGATTGGAATGGGAAGGAGTTGGATATCCCATCTCATGTTATAGGAAGGGTCTCAGGTTTGGTATTAGAAGCATAGAAATATCACATCTCATGCTATAGGAAGGGTCTCAGGATTGGAATGGGAAGGACTTGGATGTCACATCTCATGCTATAGGGAGGGTCTCAAGTTTGATATTAGAAGCATTGAGATAACAAATCTCATGATATCGGAAGGGTCTCAGGATTGGAATGGGAAGGAGTTGGATATCACATCTCATGATAAAGGAAGGGTCTAAGGTTTGGAAGGGGAAGGATTTGGATATCACATCTCATGTTATAGGACGGGTCTCAGGTTTAATATTAGAAGCATTGAGATATCAAGTCTCATGGTATAAGAAGGGTCTCAGAATTGGAATGGGAAGGAGTTGGATATCACACCTCAAGCTATAGGAAGGGTCTCAGGATTGGAATGGGAAGGAGTTTGATATCACATCTCATGCCATAGTATGGGTCTCAGGTTTGGTAGAAGCATTGGGATATCACATCTCATGCTATCGGAAGGGTATCAGTATTGGATTTGGAAGAAGTTGGATATCCCATCTCATGCTATAGGAAGGGTCTCAGGTTGGAATGGGAAGGAGTTGGATATCACATTTCATGTTATAGGAAGGGTCTCAGGATTGTAATGGGAAGGACTTGGATATCATATCTCATGCTATAGGACGGGTCTCAGGTTTGTTATTAGAATCATTGAGATATCATATTGCATGCTGTAGGAAGGGTCTAAGGATTGGAATGGGAAGGACCTGGATATCACATCTCATGCTATAGAACGGCTCTCAGGTTTGGAAAGGGAAGGAGTTGGATATCACATCTCATGTTATAGGATGGATCTCAGGTTTGGTATTAGAAGTATTGAGATATCACATCTCATGCTATAGGAAGGGTCTCAGGATTGGAATGGGAAGGAGTTGGATATTACATCTCATGCTAAAGGAAGGGTCTCAGGTTTGGTAGAAGCATTGAGATATCACATCTCATGCTATAGGAAGGGTCTCAGGATTGGAATGGGAAGGACTTAGATATCACATATCATGCTATAGGGAGGGTCTCAGTTTTGATATTAGAAGCATTGAGATATCACATCTCATGCTATCGGAAGTGTCTCAGGATTGGAATGGGAAGGAGCTGGATATCACATCTCATGCTAAAGGAAGGGTCTCAGGTCTGGAACGGGAAGGAGTTGGATATCACATCTCATGTTATAGGAAGGGTCTCAGGTTTGGTATAAACATTGAGATATCACATCTCTGCTATCGGAAGTGTCTAAGGATTGGAATGGGAAGGAGTTGGATATCCCATCTCATGTTATAGGACGGGTCTCAGGTTTGTTATTAGAATCATTGAGATATCATATTGCATGCTGTAGGAAGGGTCTAAGGGTTGGAATGTGAAGGACTTGGATATCACATCTCATGCTATAGATAGGCTCTTAGGTTTGGAAAGGGAAGGAGTTGGATCTCACATTTCATGTTAGAGGAAGGATCTCAGGTTTGGTATTAGAAGCATTGAGATATCACATCTCATGCTATAGGAAGGGTCTCATGATTGGAATGGGAAGGAGTTGGATATCACATCTCATGCTATAGGAAGGGTCTCAGGTTTGGTATAAGCATTGAGATATCACATCTCATGCTATAGGAAGGGTCTCAGGATTGGAATGGAAGGAGTTGGATATCACATCTCATGTTATAGGAAGGATCTCAGGTTTGGTATTAGAAGCATTGAGACATCACATCTCATGCTATAGGAAGGGTCTCAGGATTGGAATGGGAAGGAGTTGGATATCAAATCTCATGCTATAGGAAGGGTCTCAGGATTGGAATGGGAAGGAGTTGAATATGACATCTCATGCCGTATGAAGGGTCTCAGGTTTGGTATAAACATTGAGATATCACATCTCTGCTATCAAAAGGGTCTCAGGATTGGAATGGGAAGGAGTTGGATATCCCATCTCATGTTATAGGAAGAGTCTCAGGTTTGGTATTAGAAGCATTGAGATATCACATCTCATGCTATAGGAAGTGTCTCAGGATTGGAATGGGAAGGACTTGGATATCACATCTCATGCTATAGGTAGGGTCTCAAGTTTGACATTAGAAGCATTGAGATATCACATCTCATGCTATAGGAAGGGTCTGAGGATTGGAATGGGAATGAGTTGGATATCACATCTCCTGCTATGGGAAGGGTCTCAGGTTTGGTATAAGCAGTGAGATATCACATCTCATGCTATAGGAAGTGTCTCAGGATTGGAATGGGAAGGAGTTGGATATCACATCTCATGTTATAGGAAGGATCTCAGGTTTGGTATAAGCATTGAGATATCACATCTCTGCTATCGGAAGGGTCTCAAGATTGGAATGGGAAGGAGTTGGATATTCCCATCTCATGTTATAGGAAGGGTCTCAGGTTTGGTATTAGAAGCATTGAGATATCACATCTCATGCTATAGGAAGGGTCTCAGGATTGGAATGGGAAGGACTTGGATATCACATCTCATGCTATAGGGAGGTTCTCAAGTTTGATATTAGAAGTTTGAGATATCACATCTCATGATATCGGAAGGGTCTCAGGATTGGAATGGGAATGAGTTGGATATCACATCTCATGATAAAGGAAGGGTCTAAGGTTTGGAAGGGGAAGGATTTGGATATCACATCTCATGTTATATTACGGGTCTCAGGTTTGGTATTAGAAGCATTGAGATATCAAGTCTCATAGTATAGGAAGGGTCTCAGAATTGGAATGGGAAGGAGTTGGATATCCCATCTCATGTTATAGGAAGAGTCTCTGGTTTGGTATTAAAATCATTGAGATATCACATCGCATGCTGTAGGAAGGGCCTAAGGATTGGAATGGGATGGACTTGGATATCACATCTCATGTTATAGGTAGGCTCTCAGGTTTGGTATAAGCATTGAGATATCACATCTCATGCTATAGGAAGGGTCTCAGAATTGGAATGGGAAGGAGTTGGATATCACATCTCAAGCTATAGGAAGGGTCTCAGTATTGAAATGGGAAGGACTTGGATATCACATCTCATGCTATAGGAAGGCTCTCAGGTTTGGAAGGGGAAAGAGTTGGATATCTCATTTCATGTTAGAGGTAGGATCTCAGGTTTGGTATTAGAGGCATTGAGATATCACATCTCATGCTATCAGAAGGGTCTCAGGAATGGAATGGGAAGGAGTTAGATATCACATCTCATGCTAAAGGGAGGGTCTCAGGTTTGGAAGGGGAAGGATTTGGATATCACATCTCGTGTTATAGGAAGGATCTCAGGTTTGTTATTAGAAGCATTGAGATATCACATCTCATGCTATCGGAAGGATCTCAGGTTTGGTATTAGAAGCATTGAGATATCACATCTCATGCTATCAGAAGAGTCTCAGGATTGGAATAGGAAGGAGTTGGATATCACATTTCATGCTAAAGGGAGGGTCTCAGGTTTGGAAGGGGAGGATTTGGATATCACATCTCATGTTATAGGAAGGATCTCACGTTTGGTATTAGAAGCATTGAGATATCAAATCTCATGCTATAGGAAGGGTCTCAGGATTGGAATGTGAAGGATTTGGATATCACATCTCATGCTAAAGGAAGGGTCTCAGGTTTGGTAGAAGCATTGAGATTTCACGTCTCTGCTATCGGAAGGGTCTCAGGATTGGATTGGGAAGGAGTTGGATATCCCTTTTCATGCTATAGGAAGGGTCTCAGGATTTGAATGGCAAGGAGGTGGATATCACATCTCATGCCATAGGAAGGGTCTCAGGTTTGGTATAAGCATTGAGATATCACATCTCTGCTATCGGAAGGGTCTCAGGATTGGATTGGGAAGGAGTTGGATATCCCTTCTCATGCTATAGGAAGTGTCTCAGGTTGGAATGGGAAGGAGTTGGATATCACATCTCATGTTATAGGAAGGGTCTCAGGATTGGAATGGGAAATATCCAAATCCTTCCCATTCCAATCCTGAGACCCTTCCTATAGCAAGAGATGTGATATCCAAATCCTTCCCATTCCAATCCTGAGACCCTTCCTATAACATGAGATGTGATATTCAACTCCTTCCCATTCCAACCTGAGACACTTCCTATAGCATGAGAAGGGATATCCAACTCCTTCCCAATCCAATCCTGAGAACCTTCCGATAGCAGAGATGTGATATCTCAATGCTTATACCAAACCTGAGACCCTTCCTATGGCATGAGATGTGATATCCAACTCCTTGCCATTCAAATCCTGAGACCCTTCCTATAGCATGAGATGTGATATCTCAATGCTTCTACCAAACCTGAGACCCTTCCTTTAGCATGAGATGTGATATCCAAATCCTTCACATTCCAATCCTGAGACCCTTCCTATTGCATGAGATGTGATATCTCAATGCTTCTAATACCAAACCTGAGATCCTTCCTATAACATGAGATGTGATATCCAATTCCTTCCCATTCCAAACCGGAGACCCTTCCTATTGGATGAGATGTGATATCCAACTCCTTCCCATTCCAACCCTGAGACCCTTCCTATACCATGAGATGTGATATCTCAATGCTTCTAATACCAAACCTGGGAACCGTCCTATAACATGAGATGTGATATCTCAATGTTTCTAATAAAAAACCTGAGACCCTTCCTATAACATGAGATGTGATATCCAATTCCTTCCCATTCCAGACCTGAGACCCTTCCTTTAGCATGAGATGTGATATCCAAATACTTCCCATTCCAATCCTAAAACCCTTCCTATAGCATGAGATGTGATATCTCAATGTTTCTAATAAAAAACCTGAGACCCTTCCTATAGCAAGAGATGTGATATCCAAATCCTTCCCATTCCAATCCTGAGACCCTTCCTGTATATAACATGAGATGTGATATCCAACTCCTTCCCATTCCAGCCTGAGACCCTTCCTATAGCATGAGATGTGATATCCAACTCCTTACCATTCAAATCCTGAGACCCTCCCTATAACAAGAGATGTCATATCCAACTCCTTCCCATTCCAAACCTGAGACCCTTCCTATAACATGAGATGTGATATCCAACTCCTTCCCATTCCAAACCTGAGACCCTTCCGATAGCATGAGATGTGATATCTCAATGCTTCAAAAACCAAACATGAGAACCATCCTATAACATGAGATGTGAAATCCAAATCCTTCCCTTCCCAAACCTGAGACTCTTCCTATAGCATGAGATGTGATATCTCAATGCTTCTACCAAACCTGAAACCCTTCCTATAGCATGAGATGTGATATCACAATGCTTCTAATACCAAACCTGAGACCCTTCCCATAGCATGAGATGTGATATCCAACTCCTTCCCATTCCAATCCTGAGACCCTTCCTATAGCATGAGATGTTATATCTCAATGTTTCTAATACCAAACCTGAGATCCTTCCTATAACATGAGATGTGATATCCAACTCCTTCCCATTCCAATCCCGAGACCCTTCCTATAGCATGAGATGTGATATCTCAATGCTTCTAATACCAAACCTAAGGTCCTTCCTATAACATGAGATGTGATATCCAAATCCTTCCCATTCCAAACCTGAGACCCTCCCTTTAGCATGAGATGTGATATCCAACTCCTTCCCATTCCAATCCTGATACCCTTCTGATAGCATGAGATGTGATATCTCAATGCCTCTAATACCAAACCTGAGATCCTACCTCTAACATGAAATGTGATATCCAACTCCTTCCTTTTCCAAACCTGAGACCCTTCCGATAGCATGAGATGTGATATCTCAATGCTTCAAAAACCAAACATGAGAACCATCCTATAACATGAGATGTGAAATCCAAATCCTTCCCTTCCCAAACCTGAGACTCTTCCTATAGCATGAGATGTGATATCTCAATGCTTCTACCAAACCTGAAACCCTTCCTATAGCATGAGATGTGATATCACAATGCTTCTAATACCAAACCTGAGACCCTTCCCATAGCATGAGATGTGATATCCAACTCCTTCCCATTCCAATCCTGAGACCCTTCCTATAGCATGAGATGTTATATCTCAATGTTTCTAATACCAAACCTGAGATCCTTCCTATAACATGAGATGTGATATCCAACTCCTTCCCATTCCAATCCCGAGACCCTTCCTATAGCATGAGATGTGATATCTCAATGCTTCTAATACCAAACCTAAGGTCCTTCCTATAACATGAGATGTGATATCCAAATCCTTCCCATTCCAAACCTGAGACCCTCCCTTTAGCATGAGATGTGATATCCAACTCCTTCCCATTCCAATCCTGATACCCTTCTGATAGCATGAGATGTGATATCTCAATGCCTCTAATACCAAACCTGAGATCCTACCTCTAACATGAAATGTGATATCCAACTCCTTCCTTTTCCAAACCTGAGACCCTTCCTACAGCATGAGATGTGTTAAGACGGATTTCTGAACTCTGTCCTGGTGGCGCAGAAGTTCAGAAGGCCAACCTAATTACTTGGAACAGGGTAACCTCTGGACGAGCCAGACCAATCAAGGTAGCGATCGCGGCGGTCAAGACTAGGTCTCAAGAGGGGTGAGGGTGACTAAAAGCCCGCAATGAGCACACAAAGCAAGAGCGCTTACAAACTACTCCAAACAGTTGTTATATCAAAAATAGATACACATTTATTTTAAGGCCTTTAAAATAATGACCGTAGCGAGAAAATCACAATATCACAATATTAAACCAACACATACCATATCAACACAATATATATACAAATACACAGTCGCAAGCGTTTAAAGCACGAAATATGTAGTCCACCTGAAAGGAAAGGAAAACAGGCAGTGCGATAACGCTTTAGACTCAGTTCGCCTTCAGAGGCACCTAACTAGATGGAAGTCCGAGCCCTGCGAAGAGTGGAGCCTTGTGCTCAAAGTACCTGCCACGCCGGTGCCAACGGGCAAAAGGGGAAGCTCTTCGGAGGAAGTCAGGCAGTTCGGGTTAGTGCACAGCAGAAGGAGAACAGGTTCCGCAACTCAAGCGCAGCCTCCACAGCGGGCAGAAGCAGAGCGCGAGTACGGCCAAAAGGGTGCTGTTTTTACACAGCAGGGAAAGCAATTGGATACTGCAGGAGGGCGACCAGATCCTAGCTAAACTACTCACCGGTCCCCGAAGCAAGCAGACCCAGGCTTCTCCACGTTAGTTTCAGCAGCTGGCAGGTTCAGAAGAGCAGGGAACGCCTCGAAGTCGTGTAGAGCAAAAAGACGTCCCAATCGACGAAACCAGCACAGTTTGTTGCCGCAGCAGGACAACGGAGCGGCCGTGTGTATTCAAGCCAAATGTACACTCCTCCCTTCAGACTTGGGAACGCCAAGTGTACGAAGCGTGGGAGAGTGACAAGGACTCGAAATACAACACAACAAGGGAGCAGGACTCCCTTGTAAGCTGGTCAGTCAACTGGATGGCCCAGAGACACTTCCGAAGGCTTACTTGGAGGGGGTGATGAAGTCGCCGGGAATAGCTGTTCCTGCTATTCCAAAGGTCGAAGCACCAGTACAGACACTTCTGGTTCGATCCAAGGAGGAAAGGGTTTCACAGGACGACAGCAGTGCAAAGGAGGATTCCTTCAGCGGGTCACCAGCGATTCCTCGGTCCAGCCTCTTGGTTGCAGGATACTTGGCTCCTGTATTCCTTCGTTCGTGAGAACTCAGGAGATCGACATGGTAGTGGTGTTTCCAGCTCCCTCTTATCCACGGTTCCCTTCGCGCCAAAACGGAGGGGAGCCAATGGGAGATCCGCACATCAACACACATACCATACGTGGACCAATCACGGACCACGGTGGTCCCAGGCATTCACACCACCCCAGACTCTCTGGCACCCAGGATGTGTATTGGGACCAGACATCCCAGCCCACACCCTGGAGGCACACAAACGACATGTAGAAGCCCGCGAAAGCAACCACGTTTCGCGGGAAAGTACATGCCCAAATAAGGAAGGCCCCGGGTCGCCCGACCTGGGGAAGGTGAAGGGAGCAAGACGGTCAGTGGACAGGACAAAGGAGCCTTGTGGACTGGCCATTTTGGGAGCCAGGCCACCATTTTGGGTTCAGTGCGAAAAACGTGCTCAGAACGCCAAAAGGAGCTCAAAATAAACAAAACGATCGCTGCCACCATTCCAGTCCCTGAATGACTTGCACCGATCAAATACCATCCTAAAAGAGTATCTAGGGCCCCTAGAAGGCTAGAGACCCAAGAGAGCTGTAACTTAGCTTACAGTGCCCTCTTGTGTCATGTTGCACTAAAGCCGCAACATGATAAACGAAACTACGGGAAACAGCGTTCCCCGGTACTGAATGTCTTAAGGGCATGTCAGTTTCCCCGTAAGAAAAGGAGCGAAAGCCCAGAGAAGTGCGGCAGAAGGCTGTACTTCTCTGGCAAAGTCAAGAACAAGGTTAAAAACAATAGCAAAAAGTTTAGGGGTTGCTACATGGAATGAAAATTCCCTACAGTTACGAAATCTTTCCTAACACTCGCCCCTCCCAGACTATGGACAGGGGGAACTAATCCACCCCTGGATGAGTCTCTTGTTCAGGTCGGTTAAACATTCTGGACAACCCATCAGCATTGCTATGTTGGACACCTGGCCTATGCTCAATAGTGAAGTCGAAGCCTTGTAGACTTATGGACCACCTAAGCAACTTTGGATTCTCCCCCTTCATGTTCATTAGCCACTTTAACGGCTTATGGTCAGTCTGCACAGTGAAGTGGGTCCCATAGAGGTAGGGCCTCAGCTTCCTTAGGGCCCACACAACAGAGAAACATTCTTTCTCTACCGTGGACCATCTGAGCTCTCTGTCCTTAAGCTGGTGACTAATAAAACCGATAGGGTGTTCCTTACCCTTCTCATGTACTTGTGATAGTACAGCTCCTATCCCAGTGTCAGAGGCATCCGTCTGCACGATAAAAGGTCTTTGATAATCAGGGGCCCTGAGCACAGGGGCCTGGCACAAGGAGTCTTTTAAGCCATTGAAGGCCTTCTCACACTCGTCAGTCCAAGTTGCCTTCTTGGGTTTCTTCGGAGTTGTGAGGGCAGTCAGAGGAGCAGCTATGGTGCCATAGTCTGCCACAAAATTGCGATAATAACCTGTGAGTCCTAAGAAGGCTCTCACTTGGGTTTGCGTAGTGGGGGTAGGCCAGTCTTGTACTGCTTGTACTTTACTGGGTAGAGGCTGTATCCTCCCTCCACCTACTTCATGTCCAAGGTAAACCACTGAGCCTTGTCCAATCTGGCATTTACTAGCCTTTATGGTCAAGTGGGCTTTCTGAAGGGCCTGGAGCACAATCCTGAGGTGTTTCACATGGTCTTCCCAGGTGGCACTGAAAACTGCTATATCGTCTAGATATGCAAGACAGAATTCGTCCAACCCATTCAACACATGATTCACAAGCCTCTGGAAAGTGCCAGGTGCATTCTTCAACCCGAACGGCATTACCCGGAATTGGTAAAGGCCGTCTGGAGTAGAAAATGCTGTCTTCTCCTTGGCATGTTCTGCTAAAGCTATTTGCCAATAGCCAGCAGTGAGGTCAAACGTGCTGAGGTACTTGGAGGCACCCAACGTATCCACCAGCTCATCTGTTCGAGGCAAGGGGTGTGCATCTGTCTTGGTGACAGCATTCAGAGCCCTGTAATCCACGCAGAACCTCAATTCAGAAGTGCCTGCTTTTGGAACCAAAACCACAGGACTGGACCAAGGACTACTAGAGGGTTCAATCACCCCAAGGTCTAACATCTTGTTGACCTCGGTCTTAATATAAGACCGTACTTTATCTGACATCCTGTATCCCCTACTTTTGGTAGGTACACTGTCTCCTGTGTCAATGTTATGTTTGCACCAAGGTGTCAAACCAGGGGACTGTGAAAACAGGGGGGAAAACTGCCTAAGCAAACTTTTCACCTCAGCCTGCTGATCAGAAGTCAGGTGAGGGGCCACTCGGACACCCTCAACGGAGCCATCTGAAGGACCGCTTTGGAACAGGTCGGGGAGAGGTTCTGACTCCTCTTCCTCAACATCTGAAGCCAGTAGCAGTGCTGCGATTTCGACTCTTGGGACGAAAGCCTTCAGCCTATTCACGTGAAACACTTTTGGAGCCTGTCCAGGCCTTCCAAGGTCCACTAAATAGTTCACCTCACCCAGGGGCTCCACCACTGTGTAAGGGCCTGACCATTTGTCCTGTAAAGCGCGAGGCCTTATTGGATTCATGATCAGGACGTGCTGACCAGGTGTAAAGTTGATGAGGGAAGCTTTCTGGTCGTACCAATGTTTCACCAGCGCTTGCCCTGCCTTCAATTTATCACTAGCCAAGCCCATCAGAAGTACCATCCGTTTTCTGAGCCCTAGCACATAATCAACTACATTGGTAGTAACAGAGGGAGTGGGCATCTCCCATCCCTCTTTGACGATGGCTAAGGGTCCCCGTACGGGATGACCGAACAGAAGTTCGAAGGGGCTGAAGCCAACACCCTCCTGTGGTACCTCTCGGTAGGCAAACAGTAGGCATGGTAAAAGAAGATCCCATTTTCTTCTCTGGGGCTCCTCCAGAGCCCCAATCATGCTTTTTAACGTTCTGTTGAAACGTTCCACCAGACCATTGGTCTGGGGGTGGTATGCAGAAGAGAACTTGTAGGTGACCCCACATTCTTTCCACATAGCCTGCATATACTTCGACATAAAGTTGCTGCCACGATCTGACACAACTTCTTTAGGGAAGCCAACCCTAGTAAATATGCCGAGTAAAGCTTTTGCAACTGACTTGGCAGTTACAGTTTTCAATGGGATGGCCTCAGGATACCTGGTTGCATGGTCGACCAGCACCAGGATAAACCTATTGCCCGAGGATGTTTGCGGGTCAAGGGGACCAACGATGTCGATCCCTACCCTTTCAAATGGTACCCCCACAACTGGGAGCGGTACCAACGGAGCTTGGATTGTCGCGCCAACCTTACCAGACAACTGGCAGGAGGCACAACTCCTGCAGTGACTTTCTACTTGCACCCCCATCTTGGGCCAGTAGAAGTGCATGGATAACCTTTGCTTGGTCCTCTTCATACCAAGGTGACCAGCAAGGGGAACTTCATGCGCCAACTGCAGGAGGGAGGGCCTAACAGCAAGGGGAACCACCAACCTCCTATGGTCTCCTTCTGTAGACTCTGTGGGCTCACTATACAGGAGTCCACCTTCCCAATAAATCCTATGCTTCCCAGGAGGCTCACCCTCAAGCTGGGAGCAGGCCTGTCTCCTTAGGCCTTCCAGAGATGGGCACTCACGTTGGCCTTTACTGAATTCGTCCCTATCAGGACCTCCTTCAACTAACAAGTCTTTTAGTTCAGGATGATCGTTGGGGTCGAAAACTTCAGGCATCGCCACCTCCTCGTCAGGCCCGGGCGATTGACCAACTTCCTCCACCGCAGTGGTAGGCGAGCTCGGGGGAATATTCTCTTTCCCTCGTCTTGACTTGTAGACTCCCTTCGCCTTGGGTTTCCCCTTCGGCTGGGGCGGCGTATTGGACTTGGCCAATGCTGCCCGTGCTTGAGACCGTGTGTAGGGTCTTTCGGCAGTGTCTCCTACGAGCCCTAAAGCTCTGAGATCATTACCCAGCAAGACCTTTCCCGGGACGTTTCTCTGAATGCTCACTGGAATCCTGACTGCTGTACCATTTAAAGTAAGATTTACAGGGATCACGGGAAACATACGGAGGGGGCCGTCAGCAAACTTAGTGGGCATCAGAGTAGCTCTGGCAACTTCCTCTGAGTCTACCAAGGTAGAATCCACTACTGTTCGACTGCACCCACTATCCCTAAGAGCTGGAGTATCCACTCCATTGATCAGCACGCTGTCTTTAAAGTAGTGCTTGGTATTATCCGGAATCCTAGCATAAGCCTCTGCGACTTTAGGCTCCCAGGAACCCAGGGACACTAAAACTACCTCAGCCTCTATCCCGCTGGGAAATGAGTCTGAGGAGAAGGATGCTCCTGTAATCTCTTCTTCCTCGTAGGAGGAGAAGGCCAGATTAGCGGAGTGGACCCCCAAAGGTCTAACCTTACACCGGGGATCCCCCTTCACATGGTCAGTTGCTCCACAAGAAAAACAAGCCCCAGTGGGTCTGTTTACGTAGGGAGGCTTATTGTAACCAGAGTTCTGTTTCGGAGGCGAGCCTCCACTACCCTGTGAGTTCTCTTGTGTCTTACCCTTGTTTTTCTTTTTGTGGCCCTTATGGGAAGAAGATTTAGCAGATTCCCCACCCTCCATATCTTTGGACTTTTTCCCTTCCTCCTGCTTACCAGGATTTTTGTCCTTATGGGACACTCGATGTGACACCCATAAGTCTGCTGCAATGGCCAGCTTCTTAGGATCTATCTCCTTCGAATCGGCCAAATGCTGCTTAAGCTCCGGGGAAGAAGAAGCAAAAATGTGTTCCAGCATGACCAGATTGATCATGCCTTCGAAGGTAGAAGCCTTATAACCTTCGACCCAGCCAGTTAAGTTTTTCAAAGATTCAGCGACATAAGATACCCAAGTACCACCTTCCTTTTTCTTATACTCTCGAAAACGCTTTAAATATTGGGCCGGAGTCTTCCCAAACTTTAAAATGAGAGTTTGCTTTAACATTGCGAAATCAGCCCGCTCAGCCTTCGACATTTCCATAATGGCACTGCAGCCAGAATGGGGCAGTCTACTGAGCAACCAAGCAATCTTATCAGCATTGTCAACTTCTTGAACCTTGCATGCATACTCAAACGCATTCAGCCAGTCCATAATGTCATTCCTTTCTTCATACACACTGAGCAGATCTTTCGGAAACCGTGGATGAGAGGAAGCCCCAGAGCCATGTCCAGGACCCTTGGACCCATTTGCAACCTGAAGCTTGGCCAGTTCCAACTGGTGATCCCTGTCTTTCTGTTTTTCTGCCTGTTCGATTTTTAGTTTGGCTATGCTGAATTCAAGCTCCTGCTGCCTAAACCGCAGCTCTTGCTTCTTGAATTCAAGCATAGCCTCCCCATCAACACTGGCAGAGGAAACATTAGACATCACATCCTCCCTGTCCTCGTGGTCGCGATGGATCAGTGCAGCGGCAGAACCGTCGGTTCTACCAGTGAGAGCAGCCCCACCACCTTCTGCACTGTCCTCGGAAGTTATAGCGTCAAGCTGCGCTTCTTGCCACGCCACGATTCTCTGGATCATTTCCAATTTAGTGCCTTGAGAGGAAACACCTCTCTCCGCACACATCTTCTTCAATGTTTCTGATTTGGAAGCATTTAAAGTTAACAAGGTATTTGCTTCCATACTGTTTGATAGGACTATGGCCTTTTTAAAGTTATATTACAACAATTCACTACGTGTACTGTTTGGAATAACCTGAAATGCCTTAGTTCGAGCGCAACACTGGATACCTTCAGTCGTATCCCACCGCTGTACACCAATTTGTTAAGACGGATTTCTGAACTCTGTCCTGGTGGCGCAGAAGTTCAGAAGGCCAACCTAATTACTTGGAACAGGGTAACCTCTGGACGAGCCAGACCAATCAAGGTAGCGATCGCGGCGGTCAAGACTAGGTCTCAAGAGGGGTGAGGGTGACTGAAAGCCCACAATGAGCACACAAAGCAAGAGCGCTTACAAACTACTCCAAACAGTTGTTATATCAAAAATAGATACACATTTATTTTAAGGCCTTTAAAATAATGACCGTAGCGAGAAAATCACAATATCACAATATTAAACCAACACATACCATATCAACACAATATATATACAAATACACAGTCGCAAGCGTTTAAAGCACGAAATATGTAGTCCACCTGAAAGGAAAGGAAAACAGGCAGTGCGATAACGCTTTAGACTCAGTTCGCCTTCAGAGGCACCTAACTAGATGGAAGTCCGAGCCCTGCGAAGAGTGGAGCCTTGTGCTCAAAGTACCTGCCACGCCGGTGCCAACGGGCAAAAGGGGAAGCTCTTCGGAGGAAGTCAGGCAGTTCGGGTTAGTGCACAGCAGAAGGAGAACAGGTTCCGCAACTCAAGCGCAGCCTCCACAGCGGGCAGAAGCAGAGCGCGAGTACGGCCAAAAGGGTGCTGTTTTTACACAGCAGGGAAAGCAATGGGATACTGCAGGAGGGCGACCAGATCCTAGCTAAACTACTCACCGGTCCCCGAAGCAAGCAGACCCAGGCTTCTCCACGTTAGTTTCAGCAGCTGGCAGGTTCAGAAGAGCAGGGAACGCCTCAAAGTCGTGTAGAGCAAAAAGACGTCCCAATCGACGTAACCAGCACAGTTTGTTGCCGCAGCAGGACAACGGAGCGGCCGTGTGTATTCAAGCCAAATGTACACTCCTCCCTTCAGACTTGGGAACGCCAAGTGTACGAAGCGTGGGAGAGTGACAAGGACTCGAAATACAACACAACCTGGCGGCAGTTACAGAGCAGGACTCCCTTGTAAGCTGGTCAGTCAACTGGATGGCCCAGAGACACTTCCGAAGGCTTACTTGGCAGGAGATGATGAAGTCGCCGGGAATAGCTGTTCCTGCTATTCCAAAGGTCGAAGCACCAGTACAGGCCTTCTGGTTCGATCCAAGGAGGAAAGGGTTTCACAGGTCGACAGCAGTGCAAAGGAGGATTCCTTCAGCGGGTCACCAGCGATTCCTCGGTCCAGCCTCTTGGTTGCAGGATACTTGGCTCCTGTATTCCTTCGTTCGTGAGAACTCAGGAGATCGACATGGTAGTGGTGTTTCCAGCTCCCTCTTATCCACGGTTCCCTTCGCGCCAAAACGGAGGGGAGCCAATGGGAGATCCGCACATCAACACACATACCATACGTGGACCAATCACGGACCACGGTGGTCCCAGGCATTCACACCACCCCAGACTCTCTGGCACCCAGGATGTGTATTGGGACCAGACATCCCAGCCCACACCCTGGAGGCACACAAACGACATGTAGAAGCCCGCGAAAGCAACCACGTTTCGCGGGAAAGTACATGCCCAAATAAGGAAGGCCCCGGGTCGCCCGACCTGGGGAAGGTGAAGGGAGCAAGACGGTCAGTGGACAGGACAAAGGAGCCTCGTGGACTGGCCATTTTGGGAGCCAGGCCACCATTTTGGGTTCAGTGCGAAAAACGTGCTCAGAACGCCAAAAGGAGCTCAAAATAAACAAAACGATCGCTGCCACCATTCCAGTCCCTGAATGACTTGCACCGATCAAATACCATCCTAAAAGAGTATCTAGGGCCCGTAGAAGGCTAGAGACCCAAGAGAGCTGTAACTTAGCTTACAGTGCCCTCTTGTGTCATGTTGCACTAAAGCCGCAACATGATAAACGAAACTACGGGAAACAGCGTTCCCCGGTACTGACTGTTTTAAGGGCATGTCAGTTTCCCCGTAAGAAAAGGAGCGAAAGCCCAGAGAAGTGCGGCAGAAGGCTGTACTTCTCTGGCAAAGTCAAGAACAAGGTTAAAAACAATAGCAAAAAGTTTAGGGGTTGCCACATGGAAGGAAAATTCCCTACAATTACGAAATCTTTCCTAACAAGATGTGATATCCAAGTCCTTCCCATTCCAATCCTGAGACCCTTCCTATAACATGAGATGTGATATCCAACTCCTTCTATTCCAACCTGAGACCCTTCCTATAGCATGAGATGGGATATCCAACTCCTTCCAAATCCAATCCTGATACCCTTCTTATAGCATGAGATGTGATATCCCAATGCTTCTACAAAACCTGACACCCATACCATGGCATGAGATGTGATATCAAACTCCCGTCCTATACCATGAGACTTGATATCTCAATGCTTCTAATACCAAACCTGAGACCGGTCCAATAACATGAGATGTGATATCCAAATCCTTCCCCTTCCAAACCTTAGACCCTTCCTTTATCATGAGATGTGATATCCAAGTCCTTTCCATTCCATTCCTGAGACCCTTCCTATAGCATGAGATGTGATATCCAAGTCCTTCCCATTCCAATCCTGAGACCCTTCCTATAGCATGAGATGTGATATCTCAATGCTTCTAATACCAAACCTGAGACCCTTCCTATAACATGAGATGTGATATCCAAGTCCTTCCCATTCCAATCCTGAGACCCTTCCTATAGCATGAGATGTGATATCTCAATGCTTCTAATACCAAACCTGAGACCCTTCCTATAACATGAATTGTGATGTCCAAATCC
The DNA here is from genome assembly GCF_040938575.1 of Ambystoma mexicanum. NCBI lineage: Eukaryota > Metazoa > Chordata > Amphibia > Caudata > Ambystomatidae > Ambystoma > Ambystoma mexicanum. The sequence goes on along the minus strand of NC_090922.1, from coordinate 5,338,910 downwards.
TTCCCATTCCAATCCTGAGACCCTTCCGATAGCAGAGATGTGATATCTCAATGCTTATACCAAACCTAAGACCCTTCCGATAGCATGAGATGTGATATCTCAATGCTTCTAATACCAAACCTGAGATCCTTCCAATAACATGAGATATGATGTCCAAATCCCTCCCCTTCCAAACCTTAGACCATCCCTTTAGCATGAGATTTGATATCCAACTCCTTCCCATTCCAATCCTGAGACCCTTCTGATGGCATGAGATGTGATATCTCAATGCCTCTAAAACCAAACCTGAGATCCTACCTCTAACATGAAATGTGATATCCAACTCCTTCCCCTTCCAATCCTGAGAGCCTTCGTATAGAATGAGATGTGATATCCAAGTCCTTCCCATTCCAATCCTGAGACCCTTCCTATAGCTTGAGATGTGATATCCAACTCCTTCTCATTCCAATTCTGAGACCCGTCCTATACCATGAGACTTGATATCTCAATGCTTCAAATACCAAACCTGAGACCCGTCCTATAACATGAGATGTGATACCCAAATCCGTCCCCTTCCAAACCTTAGACCCTTCCTATAGCATGAGATGTGATATCTCATTGTTTCTAATACCAAACCTGAGACCCTTCCTATAACGAGATGGGATATCCAACTCCTTCCCATTCCAATCCTGAGACCCTTCAGATAGCAGAGATGTGATATCCAACTCCTTCCCATTCCAAACCTGAGACCCTTCCGATAGCATGAGATGTGATATCTCAATGCTTCTAAAACCAAACATGAGAACCATCCTATAACATGAGATGTGAAATCCAAATCCTTCCCTTTCCAAACCTGAGACCCTTCCTATAGCTTGAGATGAAATATCAAACTCCTTCCCATTCCAATCCTGAGATAGCTTGAGATGTGATATCCAACTCCATCCGATTCCAATCCTGAGACCCTTCCGATAGCATGAGATGTGATAGCTCAATGCTTCTAATATCAAAACTGAGACCCTCCCTATAGTATGAGATGTGAATTCTAAGTCCTCCCCATTCCTATCCTGAGACCCTTCCGATAGCAGAGATGTGATATCTCAATGCTTATACCAAACCTGATGACCCTTCCTATGGCATTAGATGTGATATCCAACTCCTTCCCATTCCAATCCTGAGTTCCTTCCTATAGCATGCGATGTGATATCTCAATGCTTCTATCAAACCTGATACCCTTCCTTTAGCATGAGATGTGATATTCAACTCCTTCCCATTCCAATCCTGAGACCCTTCGTATAACATGAAACGTGATATCCAACTCCTTCCCATTCCAATCCTGAGACTCCTCCTATAGCATGAGATGTGATATCTCAATGCTTCTAATACCAGACCTGGGACCGGTCCTATAACATGAGATATGATATCCAATTCCTTCCCATTCCAATCCTGAGACCCTTCCTATAACGAGATGTGATATCCAACTCCTTCCCATTCCAATTCTGAGACCCTTCCTATACCATGAGACTTGATATCTCAATGCTTCTAATACCAAACCTGAGACCTGTCCTATAACATGAGATGTGATATCCAAATCCTTCCCCTTCCAAACCTTAGACCCTTCCTTTATCATGAGATGTGATATCCAACTCCTTCCCATTCCAATCCTGAGACCCTTCCGATATCATGAGATGTGATATCTCAATGCTTCTAATATCAAACTCGAGACCCTCCCTATAGCATGAGATGTGATATCCAAGTCCTTCCCATTCCAATCCTGAGACCCTTCCTACAGCATGAGATGTGATGTCTCAATGCTTCTAATACCAAACCTGAGACCCTTCCTATAACATGAGATGGGAATATCCAACTCCTTCCCATTATAATCCTGAGACCCTTCCGATAGCAAACATGTGATATCTCAATGCTTATACCAAACCTGAGATCCTTCCTATAACATGGGATGTGATATCCAACTCCTTCCCATTCCAATCCTGAGACACTTCCTATAGCATGAGATGTGATATCTCACTGCTTATACCAAACCTGAGACCCTTCCTATAGCATGAGATGTGATATCCAAGTCCTTCCCATTCCAATCCTGAGACACTTCCTATAGCATGAGATGTGATATCTCAATGCTTCTAATACCAAACCTGAGACCCTTCCTATGGCATGAGATGTCATATACAGATCCTTCCCATTCCAATCCTGAGACCCTTCCTATAGCATGAGATGTGATATCTCAATGCTTATACCAAACCTAAAACCCTTCCTATAGCATGAGATGTGATATCCAACTCCTTCCCATTCCAATCCTGAGACCCTTCCTATAGCATGAGATGTGATATCCAATGGCTCTAATATCAAACCTGAGATCCTTCCTCTAACATTAAATGTGATATCCAACTCCTTCCCTTTCCAAACCTGAGAGCCTACCTATAGCATGAGATGTGATATCCAAGTCCTTCCATTCCAATCCTTAGACCCTTCCTACAGCATGCAATATGATATCTCAATGATTCTAATAACAAACCTGAGACCCGTCCTATAACATGAGATATGATATCCAACTCCTTCCCATTCCAATCCTGAGACACTTCCGATAGCAGAGATGTGATATCTCAATGCTTCTAATACCAAACCTGAGACCAGTCCTATAACATGAGATGGGATATCCAACTCCTTTCCGTTCCAAACCTGAGACCCTTCCTATAGCATGAGATGTGATATCCAACTCCTTCCCATCCCAATCCTGAGACACTTCCGATTGCAGAGATTTGATATCTCAATGCTTATACCAAACCTGAGACTCTTCCTATAACATGAGATGTGATATCCAACTCCTTCCCGTTCCAAACCTGAGACCCTTCCTATAGCATGAGATGTGATATCCAACTCCTTCCCATTCCAATCCTGAGACCCTTATGATAGCATGAGATGTGATATCTCAATGCCTCTAATACCAAATCTGAGATTCTTCCGATAGCATGAGATGTGATATCTCAATGCTTCTTATACCAAACCTGAGATCCTTCCTATAACATGAGATGTGATATCCAAATCCTTCCCCTTCCAAACCTGAGACCCTCCCTTTAGCATGAGATGTGATATCCAACTCCTTCCCATTCCAACCTGAGACCCTTCCTATAGCATGAGATGGGATATCCAACTCCTTGGAATTCCAATCCTGATACCCTTCCGATAGCATGAGATTTGATATCCCAATGCTTATACCAAACCTGAGACCCATACTATGGCATGAGATGTGATATCAAACTCCTTCCCATTCCAATCCTGAGACCCTTCCTATAGCTTGAGATGTGATATCCAACTCCTTCCCATTCCAATTCTGAGACCCTTCCTATACCATGAGACTTGATATCTCAATGCTTCTAATACCAAACCTGAGACCCGTCCTATAACATGAGATGTGATATCCAAATCCTTCCCCTTCCAAACCTTAGACCCTTCCTTTATCATGAGATGTGATATCCAACTCCTTCCCATTCCAATCCTGAGACCCTTCCGATATCATGAGATGTGAAATCTCAATGCTTCTAATATCAAACTCGAGACCCTCCCTATAGCATGAGATGTGATATCCAAGTCCTTCCCATTCCAATCCTGAGACCCTTCCTATAGCATGAGATGTGATGTCTCAATGCTTCTAATACCAAACCTGAGACCCTTCCTATAACATGAGATGGGAATATCCAACTCCTTCCCATTCCAATCCTGAGACCCTTCCGATAGCAAACATGTGATATCTCAATGCTTATACCAAACCTGAGATCCTTCCTATAACATGAGATGTGATATCCAACTCCTTCCCATTCCAATCCTGAGACACTTCCTATAGCATGAGATGTGATATCTCACTGCTTATACCAAACCTGAGACCCTTCCTATAGCATGAGATGTGATATCCAACTCCTTCCCATTCCAATCCTGAGACCCTTCCTATAGCATGAGATGTGATATCTCAATGCTTCTAATATCAAACTTGAGACCCTCCCTATAGCATGAGATGTGATATCCAAGTCCTTCCCATTCCAATCTTGAGACACTTCCTATAGCATGAGATGTGATATCTCAATGCTTCTAATACCAAACCTGAGACTCTTCCTATAACATGAGATGGGATATCCAACTCCTTCCCATTGCAATCCTGAGACCCTTCCGATAGCAGAGATCTGATATCTCAATGCTTATACCAAACCTGAGACCCTTCCTACGACATGAGATGTCATATACAACTCCTTCCCATTCCAATCCTGAGACCCTTCCTATAGCATGAGATGTGATATCTCAATGCTTATACCAAACCTGAGACCCTTCCTATAGCATGAGATGTGATATCCAACTCCTTCCCATTCCAATCCTGAGACCCTTCCTTTAGCATGAGATGTGATGTCTCAATGCTTCTAATACCAAACCTGAGATCCTTCCTATAACATGAGATGTGAAATCCAACTCCTTCCATTCCAATCCTGAGACCCTTCCTATAGCATGAGATGTGATATCTCAATGCTTATACTAAACCTGAGACCCTTCCTTTAGCATGAGATGTGATATCCAACTCCTTCCCATTCCAATCCTGAGACCCTTCCTATAGCATGAGATGTGATATCTCAATGCCTCTAATACCAAACCTGAGATCCTTCCTCTAACATGAAATGTGATATCCAACTCCTTCCCTTTCCAAACCTGAGAGCCTATCCATAGCATGAGATGTGATATCCAAGTCCTTCCCATTCCAATCCTTAGACCCTTCCTACAGCATGCAATAACACTACTCACTTCAGACCTGGGAACGCCAAGTGTACGAATCATGTGAGAGTGACAAGGACTCGATATACTACACAACCTGGCGGCGGTTACAGAGCAAGACTCCTGTGTAGGCTGGTCAGTCTGCTGGATGGCCCAGAGACGCTTCCGAAGGCTTACTAGCAGGAGATGGTGAAAATGCCGAGAATAGCTGTCCCCGCTATTCCAAGGGTCGAAGTACCAGTACAGGCCTTCTGGTCCGATCAAAGGTGAAAAGGGTTTCACAAGGCGACAGCAGTGCAGAGGAGCAGTCCTTCAGCGGGTCACCAGCGATTCCTCGGTTCAGCCTCTTGGTTGCAGGATACTTGGCTCCTGTATTCCTTCGTTCGTGAGAACTCAGGAGATCGACATGGTAGTGGTGTTTCCAGCCCCCTCTTATCCACGGTTCCCTTCGCGCCAAAACGGAGGGGACCCAATGGGAGATCCGCTCATCAACACTCACACCATTCGTGGACCTATCACGGACCACGGTGGTCCCAGGCATTCACACTACCCTAGACTCTCTGGCACCCAGGATGTGTATTGGGACCAGACATCCCAGCCCACATCCTGGAGGCACACACAAGACATGTAGAAGCCTGCGAAAGCATCTGTGTTTCGCGGGAAAGCACATGCCCAAATAAGGAAGGCCCCAGGTCGGCTCGACCTGGGGAAGGTGAAGGGAGCAAGACGGTCAGCCGACAGGACAAAGGAGCCTCGTGGTCTGGCTATTTTGGGATCTAGGCCACCATTTTGGGTTAAGCGCGAGAAACGCGCTTAGCACGCCAAAAGGATCTCAAAACACAAGAAACGATCGCTGCCACCATTCCCGTCCGTGAATCACTTGCACCGATCAGTTACAATCCTGAAAGAGTATCTAGGGCCTGTAGAAGGCTAGAGACCCAAGAGAGCAGTAACTTAGCTTACAGTGCCCTCTTGTGTCATGTTGCACGAAAGCTGCAACATGATACAAGAAACTACGGAAACCAGCGTTTCCTGGTACTGACTGTCTTAAGGGCATGACAGTTTCCCCTTAAGAAAGGAGCGAAAGCCCAGAGGAGTGCGGCAGAAGGCTGCACTTCTCGGGCAAAGTCGAGAACAAGGTGAAAAACAACAGCAAAAAGTTTAGGGGTTGCCACATGGAAGGAAAATTACCTACAATTACGAAATCTTTCCTAACACTCGCCCCTCCCAGACTATGGACAGGGGGAACTAATCCACCCCTGGATGAGTCTCTTGTTCAGGTCGGTTAAACATTCTCCACAACCCATCAGCATTGCTATGTTGGACACCTGGCCTATGCTCAATAGTGAAGTCGAAGCCTTGTAGACTTATGGACCACCTAAGCAACTTTGGATTCTCCCCCTTCATATTTATTAGCCACTTTAAGGGCTTATGGTCAGTTTGCACAGTGAAGTGGGTCCCATAGAGGTAGGGCCTCAGCTTCCTTAGGGCCCACACAACAGAGAAACATTATTTCTCTACCGTGGACCATCTGAGCTCTCTGTCCTTAAACTGGCGACTAATAAAACCAATAGGGTGTTCCTTACCCTTCTCATCTACTTGCGATAGTACAGCTCCTATCCCAGTGTCAGAGGCGTCCGTCTGCACGATAAAAGGTCTTTGATAATCAGGGGCCCTGAGGACAGGGGCCTGGCACAAGGAGTCTTTTAAGCCATTGAAGGCCTTCTCACACTCGTCGGTCCAAGTTACCTTCTTGGGTTTCTTCAGAGTTGTGAGGGCAGTCAGAGGGGCAGCTATGGTGCCATAGTCTGCCACAAAATTGCGGTAATACCCCGTGAGTCCTAAGAAGGCTCTCACTTGGGTTTGTGTAGTGGGGGTAGGCCAGTCTTGTACTGCTTGTACTTTACTGGGTAGAGGCTGTATCCTCCCTCCACCTACTTCATGTCCAAGGTAAAACACTGAGCCTTGTCCAATCTGGCATTTACTAGCTTTTATGGTCAAGTGTGCTTTCTGAAGAGCCTGGAGCACAATCCCGAGGTGTTTCACATGGTCAGGTGGCACTGAAAACTGCTATATCGTCCAGATATGCAAGACAGAATTCGTCCAACCCATTCAAAACATGATGCACAAGCCTCTGGAAAGTGGCAGGTGCATTCTTCAACCCGAACGGCATTACCCGGAATTGGTAAAGGCCGTCTGGAGTAGAAAACGCTGTCTTCTCCTTGGCATGTTCTGCTAAAGCTATTTGCCAATAGCCAGCAGTGAGGTCAAACGTGCTGAGGTACTTGGAGGCACCCAAAGTATCCACCAGCTCATCTGTTCGAGGCAAGGGGTGTGCATCTGTCTTGGTGACAGCATTCAGAGCCCTGTAATCCACACAGAACCTCAATTCAGAAGTGCCTGCCTTTGGAACGAAAACCACAGGGCTGGACCAAGGACTACTAGAGGGTTCAATCACCCCAAGGTCTAACATCTTGTTGACCTCGGTCTTAATATAAGACCGTACTTTGTCTGACATCCTGTATCCCCTACTTTTGGTAGGTACACTGTCTCCTGTGTCTATGATATGTTTGCACCAAGGTGTCAAACCAGGCGACTGTGAAAACGGGGGAAAACTGCCTAAGCAAACTTTTCACCTCAGCCTGCTGATCAGAAGTCAGGTGAGGGGCCACTCGGACACCCTCAAAGGAGCTATCTGAAGGACCGCTTTGGAACAGGTCGGGGAGAGGTTCAGACTCCTCTTCCTCAACATCTGAAGCCAGTAACAGTGCTGCGATTTCGACTCTTGGGACGAAAGCCTTCAGCCTATTCACGTGAAACACTTTTGGAGCCTGTCCAGGCCTTCCAAGGTCCACTAAATAGTTAACCTCACCCAGGGGCTCCACCACTGTGTAAGGGCCTGACCATTTGTCCTGTAAAGCTCAAGGCCTTATGGGATTCATGATCAGGACTTGCTGACCAGGTGTAAAGTTGATGAGGGAAGCTTTCTGGTCGTACCAATGTTTCACCAGCGCTTGTACTGCCTTCAATTTATCACTAGCCAAGCCCATCAGAAGTACCATCCGTTTTCTGAGCCCTAGCACATAATCAACTACGTTGGTAGTAACAGGGGGAGTGGGCATCTCCCATCCCTCTTTGACTATGGCTAAGGGTCCCCGTACAGGATGACCAAACAGAAGTTTGAAGGGGCTGAAGCCAACACCCTCCTGTGGTACCTCTCGGTAGGCAAACAGTAAGCATGGTAAAAGAAGATCCCATTGTCTTCTCTGAAGCTTCTCCAGAGCCCCAATCATGCTTTTTAACGTTCTGTTGAAACGTTCCACCAGACCATTGGTCTGGGGGTGGTATGCAGAAGAGAACTTGTAGGTGACCCCACATTCTTTCCACATAGCCTGCATATACTTCGACATAAAGTTGCTGCCACGATCTGACACAACTTCTTTAGGGAAGCCAACCCTAGTAAATATGCCAAGTAAAGCTTTTGCAACTGACTTGGCAGTTACAGTTTTCAATGGGATGGCCTCAGGATATCTGGTTGCATGGTCGACCAGCACCAGGATAAACCTATTGCCCGAGGATGTTTGCGGGTCAAGGGGACCAACGATGTCGATCCCTACCCTTTCAAATGGTACCCCCACAACTGGGAGCGGTACCAACGGAGCTTGGATTGTCGAGCCAACCTTACCAGATAACTGGCAGGAGGCACAACTCCTGCAGTGACTTTCTACTTGCACCCCCATCTTGGGCCAGTAGAAGTGCATGGATAACCTTTGCTTGGTCCTCTTAATACCAAGGTGACCAGCAAGGAGCACTTCATGCGCCAACTGCAGGAGGAAGGGCCTAACAGCAAGGGGAACCACCAACCTCCTATGGTCTCCTTCTGTAGACTCTGTGGGCTCACTATACAGGAGTCCACCTTCCCAATAAATCCTATGCGTCCCAGGAGGTTCACCCTCAAGCTGGGAGCAGGCCTGTCTCCTTAGGCCTTCCAGAGATGGGCACTCACGTTGGCCTTTACTGAATTCGTCCCTATCAGGACCTCCTTCAACTAACAAGTCTTTTAGTTCAGGATGGTCGTTGGGGTCAAATACTTCAGGCATCGCCACCTCCTCCTCAGGCCCGGGCGATTGACCAACTTCCTCCACCGCAGTGGTAGGCGAGCTCGGGGGAATATTCTCTTTCCCTCGTCTTGACTTGTTGACTCCTTTCGCCTTGGGTTTCCCCTTCGGCTGGGGCGGCGTATTGGTCTTGGCCAATGCTGCCCGTGCTTGAGACCGTGTGTAGGGTCTTTCGGCAGTGTCTCCTATGAGCCCTAAAGCTCTGAGATCATTACCTAACAAGACCTTTCCCGGGACGTTTCTCTGAATGCTCACTGGAATCCTGACTGCTGTACCATTTAAAGTAAGATTTACAGGTATTACTGGGAACATACGGAGTGGGCCGTCAGCCAACTTAGTGGGCATCAGAGTAGCTCTGGCAACTTCCTCTGAGTCTACCAAGGTAGAATCCACTACAGTTCGACTGCACCCACTATCCCTAAGAGCTGGAGTATCTACTCCATTGATCAGCACACTGTCTTACAATAAGCCTCCCTATGTAAACAGACCCAATGGATCTTGTTTTGCTTGTGGAGCAACTGACCACGTGAAGGGGGATCCCCGGTGTAAGGTTAGACCTTTGGGGGTCCACTCCGCTAATCTGGCCTTCTCCTCCTACGAGGAAGAAGAGATTACAGGAGCATCCTTCTCCTCAGACTCATTTCCCAGCGGGATAGAGGCTGAGGTAGTTTTAGTTTCCCTGGGAGGAGGGTCTCAGGTTTGGAAGGGGAAGGATTTGGATATCACATCTCATGTTATCGGAAGGATCTCACGTTTGGTATTAGAAGTATTGAGATATCATATCTCATGCTATAGGAAGGGTCTCAGGATTGTAATGGGAAGGACTTGGATATCACATCTCATGCTATAGGTAGGGTCTCAAGTTTGATATTAGAAGCATTGAGATATCACATCTCATGCTATAGGAAGGGTCTGAGGATTGGAATGGGAAGGAGTTGGATATCACATATCATGCTATGGGAAGGGTCTCAGGTTTGGTATAAGCAGTGAGATATCACATCTCATGCTATAGGAAGTGTCTCAGGATTGGAATGGGAAGGAGTTGGATATCACATCTCATGTTATAGGAAGGATCTCAGGTTTGGTATAAGCATTGAGATATCACATCTCTGCTATCGGAAGGGTCTCAGGATTGGAATGGGAAGGAGTTGGATATTCCCATCTCATGTTATAGGAAGGGTCTCAGGTTTGGTATTAGAAGCATTGAGATATCACATCTCATGCTATAGGAAGGGTCTCAGGATTGGAATGGGAAGGACTTGGATATCACATCTCATGCTATAGGGAGGGTCTCAAGTTTGATATTAGAAGCTTTGAGATATCACATCTCATGATATCGGAAGGGTCTCAGGATTGGAATGGGAAGGAGTTGGATATCACATCTCATGATAAAGGAAGGGTCTAAGGTTTGGAAGGGGAAGGATTTGGATATCACATCTCATGTTATATTACGGGTCTCACCTTTGGTATTAGAAGCATTGAGATATCAAGTCTCATAGTATAGGAAGGGTCTCAGAATTGGAATGGGAAGGAGTTGGATATCACATCTCAAGCTATAGGAAGGGTCTCAGGATTGGAATGGGAAGGACTTGGATATCACATCTCATGCTATAGGAAGGCTCTCAGGTTTGGAAGGGGAAAGAGTTGGATATCACATTTCATGTTAGAGGTAGGATCTCAGGTTTGGTATTAGAGGCATTGAGATATCACATCTCATGCTATCAGAAGGGTCTCAGGAATGGAATGGGCAGGAGTTGGATATCACATCTCATGCTAAAGGGAGGGTCTCAGGTTTGGAAGGGGAAGGATTTGGATATCACATCTCATGTTATCGGAAGGATCTCACGTTTGGTATTAGAAGTATTGAGATATCATATCTCATGCTATAGGAAGGGTCTCAGGATTGGAATGGGAAGGAGTTGGATATCACATCTCATGCTATAGGGAGGGTCTCAGGATTGGAATGGGAAGGACTTAGATATCACATATCATGCTATAGGGAGGGTCTCAGTTTTGATATTAGAAGCATTGAGATATCACATCTCATGCTATCGGAAGTGTCTCAGGATTGGAATGGGAAGGAGCTGGATATCACATCTCATGCTAAAGGAAGGGTCTCAGGTTTGGAATGGGAAGGATTTGGATATCACATCTCATGTTATAGGAAGGGTCTCAGGTTTGGTTTAAGCATTGAGATATCACATCTCTGCTATCGGAAGTGTCTCAGGATTGGAATGGGAAGGAGTTGGATATCCCATCTCATGTTATAGGACGGGTCTCAGGTTTGTTATTAGAATCATTGAGATATCATATTGCATGCTGTAGGAAGGGTCTAAGGGTTGGAATGTGAAGGACTTGGATATCACATCTTATGCTATAGATAGGCTCTTAGGTTTGGAAAGGGAAGGAGTTGGATATTACATTTCATAATAGAGGAAGGATCTCAGGTTTGGTATTAGAAGCATTGAGATATCACATCTCATGCTATAGGAAGGGTCTCAGGATTGGAATGGGAAGCAGTTGGATATCACATCTCATGCTATAGGAAGGGTCTCAGGTTTGGTATAAGCATTGAGATATCACATCTCATGCTATAGGACGGGTCTCAGGATTGGAATGGAAGGAGTTGGATATCACATCTCATGTTATAGGAAGGATCTCAGGTTTGGTATTAGAAGCATTGAGACATCACATCTCATGCTATAGGAAGGGTCTCAGGGTTGGAATGGGAAGGAGTTGGATATCACATCTCATCCAATAGGAAGGGTCTCAGGTTTGGAATGGGAAGGAATTGGATATCACATCTCATGTTATAGGAAGGATCTCAGGTTTCGTATTAGAAGCATTGAGATATCACATCTCATGCTATAGGAAGGGTCTCAGGATTGGAATGTGAAGGATTTGGATATCACATCTCATGCTAAAGGAAGGGTCTCAGGTTTGGTAGAAGCATTGAGATATCACGTCTCTGCTTTCGGAAGGGTCTCAGGATTGGATTGGGAAGGAGTTGGATATCCCTTCTCATGCTATAGGAAGGGTCTCAGGATTTGAATGGCAAGGAGTTGGATATCACATCTCATGCCATAGGAAGGGTCTCAGGTTTGGTATAAGCATTGAGATATCACATCTCTGCTATCAGAACGGTCTCAGGATTGGATTGGGAAGGAGTTGGATATCCCTTCTCATGCTATAGGAAGTGTCTCAGGTTGGAATGGGAAGGAGTTGGATATCACATCTCATGTTATAGGAAGGGTCTCAGGATTGGAATGGGAAGGATTTGGATATCACATCTCTTGCTATAGGAAGGGTCTCAGGATTGGAATGGCTAGGAGTTGGATATTACTTTCTTGCTATAGGAAGGGTCTCATGTTTGGAATGGGAAGGAGGTGGGTATCACATATGCTATAGTTAGTGTCTCAGGTTTGGAACGGGAAGGAGTTGGATATCACATCTCATGTTATAGGAAGGGTCTCAGGTTTGGTATAAGCATTGAGATATCACATCTCTGCTATCGGAAGCGGCTCAGGATTGGAATGGGAAGGAGTTGGATATCCCATCTCATGTTATAGGAAGAGTCTCTGGTTTGGTATTAGAATCATTGAGATATCACATCGCATGCTGTAGGAAGGGTCTAAGGATTGGAATGGGATGGACTTGGATATCACATCTCATGTTATAGGTAGGCTCTCAGGTCTGGTATAAGCATTGAGATATCACATCTCATGCTATAGGAAGGGTCTCAGATTTGGTATAAGCATTGAGATATCACATCTCATGCTAAAGGAAGGGTCTCAGGATTGGAATGGGAAGGAGTTGTATATGACATCTCAGGCCATAGGAAGGTTCTCAGGTTTGGTAAAAGCATTGAGATATCACATCTCTGCTATCGGAAAGGTCTCAGGATTGGAATGGGAAGGAGTTGGATATCCTATCTCATGTTATAGGTAGGGTCTCAGGTTTGGTATTAGAAGCATAGAGATATCACATCTCATGCTATAGGAAGGGTCTCAGGATTGGAATGGGAAGGACTTGGATGTCACATCTCATGCTATAGGGAGGGTCTCAAGTTTGATATTAGAAGCATTGAGATAACAAATCTCATGATATCGGAAGGGTCTCAGGATTGGAATGGGAAGGAGTTGGATATCACATCTCATGATAAAGGAAGGGTCTAAGGTTTGGAAGGAGAAGGATTTGGATATCACATCTCATGTTATAGGACGAGTCTCAGGTTTGGTATTAGAAGCATTGAGATATCAAGTCTCATGGTATAAGAAGGGTCTCAGAATTGGAATGGGAAGGAGTTGGATATCACACCTCAAGCTATACGAAGGGTCTCAGGATTGGAATGGGAAGGAGTTTGATATCACATCTCATGCCAGAGTATGGGTCTCAGGTTTGGTAGAAGCATTGGGATATCACATCTCATGCTATCGGAAGGGTATCAGTATTGGATTTGGAAGAAGTTGGATATCCCATCTCATGCTATAGGAAGGGTCTCAGGTTGGAATGGGAAGGAGTTGGATATCACATTTCATGTTATAGGAAGGGTCTCAGGATTGGAATGGGAAGTACTTGGATATCATATCTCATGCAATAGGACGGGTCTCAGGTTTGTTATTAGAATCATTGAGATATCATATTGCATGCTGTAGGAAGGGTCTAAGGATTGGAATGGGAAGGACCTGGATATCACATCTCATGCTATAGATAGGCTCTTAGGTTTGGAAAGGGAAGGAGTTGGATATCACATCTCATGTTATAGGATGGATCTCAGGTTTGGTATTAGAAGTATTGAGATATCACATCTCATGTTATCGGAAGGATCTCAGGTTTGGTATTAGAAGTATTGAGACCCTTCCGATAGCAGAGACGTGATATCTCAATGCTTCTACCAAACCTGAGACCCTTCCTTTAGCATGAGATGTGATATCCAAATCCTTCACATTCCAATCCTGAGACCCTTCCTATAGCATGAGATGTGATATCTCAATGCTTCTAATACCAAACCTGAGATCCTTCCTATAACATGAGATGTGATATCCAATTCCTTCCCATTCCAAACCTGAGACCCTTCCTATTGGATGAGATGTGATATCCAACTCCTTCCCATTCCAACCCTGAGACCCTTCCTATAGCATGAGATGTGATGTCTCAATGCTTCTAATACCAAACCTGAGATCCTTCCTATAACATGAGATGTGATATCCAACTCCTTCCATTCCAATCCTGAGACCCGTCCTATAGCATGAGATGTGATATCTCAATGCTTATACCAAACCTGAGACCCTTCCTATAGCATGAGATGTGATATCCAACTACTTCCCATTCCAATCCTGAGACCCTTCCTATAGCATGAGATGTGATATCTCAATGCTTCTAATACCAAACCTGAGATCCTTCCTCTAACATGAAATGTGATATCGAACTCCTTCCCTTTCCAAACCTGAGAGCCTACCTATAGCATGAGATGTGATATCCAAGTCCTTCCCATTCCAATCCTTAGACCCTTCCTACAGCATGCAATATGATATCTCAATGATTCTAATAACAAACCTGAGACCCGTCCTATAGCATGAGATATGATATCCAAGTCCTTCCCATTCCAATCCTGAGACCCTTCCTATAACATGAAATGTGATATCCAACTCCTTCCCATTCCAACCTGAGACCCTTCCTATAGCAAGAGATGTGATATCCAAATCCTTCCCATTCCAATCCTGAGACCCTTCCTATAACATGAGATGTGATATCCAACTCCTTCCCATTCCAACCTGAGACACTTCCTATAGCATGAGAAGGGATATCCAACTCCTTCCCAATCCAATCCTGAGACCCTTCCGATAGCAGAGATGTGATATCTCAATGCTTATACCAAACCTGAGACCCTTCCTATGGCATGAGATGTGATATCCAACTCCTTGCCATTCAAATCCTGAGACCCTTCCTATAGCATGAGATGTGATATCTCTATGCTTCTAATACCAAACCTGAGACCCTTCCTATAACATGAGATGGGATATCCAACTCCTTCCCATTCCAATCCTGAGACCCTTCCGATAGCAGAGATGTGATATCTCAATGCTTATACCAAACCTGAGAACCTTCCTATGGCCTGAGATGTCATATACAACTCCTTCCCATTCCAATCCTGAGACCCTTCCTTTAGCATGAGATGTGATATCTCAATGCTTATACCAAATCTGAGACCCTTCCTATAGCATGAGATGTGATATCCAATTCCTTCCCATTCCAATCCTGAGACCCTTCCTATAGCATGAGATGTGATATCTCAATGCTTATACCAAACCTGAGACCCATACTATGGCATGAGATATGATATCAAACTCCTTCCCATTCCAATCCTGAGACCCTTCCTATAGCTTGAGGTGTGATATCCAACTCCTTCCCATTCCAATTCTGAGACCCTTCTTATACCATGAGACTTGATATCTCAATGCTTCTAATACCAAACCTGAGACCGTCCTATAACATGAGATGTGATATCCAAATCCTTCCCCTTCCAAACCTTAGACCCTTCCTTTATCATGAGATGTGGTATCCAACTCCTTCCCATTCCAACCTGAGACACTTCCTATAGCATGAGAAGGGATATCCAACTCCTTCCCAATCCAATCCTGAGACCCTTCCGATAGCAGAGATGTGATATCTCAATGCTTATACCAAACCTGAGACCCTTCCTATGGCATGAGATGTGATATCCAACTCCTTGCCATTCAAATCCTGAGACCCTTCCTATAGCATGAAAAGGGATATCCAACTCCTTCCCAATCCAATCCTTAGACCCTTCCGATAGCAGAGACGTGATATCTCAATGCTTCTACCAAACCTGAGACCCTTCCTTTAGCATGAGATGTGATATCCAAATCCTTCACATTCCAATCCTGAGACCCTTCCTATAGCATGAGATGTGATATCTCAATGCTTCTAATACCAAACCTGAGATCCTTCCTATAACATGAGATGTGATATCCAATTCCTTCCCATTCCAAACCTGAGACCCTTCCTATTGGATGAGATGTGATATCCAACTCCTTCCCATTCCAACCCTGAGACCCTTCCTATAGCATGAGATGTGATGTCTCAATGCTTCTAATACCAAACCTGAGATCCTTCCTATAACATGAGATGTGATATCCAACTCCTTCCATTCCAATCCTGAGACCCGTGCTATAGCATGAGATGTGATATCTCATTGCTTATACCAAACCTGAGACCCTTCCTATAGCATGAGATGTGATATCTCAATGCTTCTAATACCAAACCTGAGATTCTTCCTCTAACATGAAATGTGATATCCAACTCCTTCCCTTTCCAAACCTAAGAGCCTATCTATAGCATGAGATGTGATATCCAAGTCCTTCACATTCCAACCCTTAGACCCTTCCTACAGCATGCAATATGATATCTCAATGATTCTAATAACAAACCTGAGACCCGTCCTATAACATGAGATGGGATATCCAACTCCTTCCCATTCCAATCCTGAGACACTTCCGATAGCAGAGATGTGATATCTCAATGTTTATACCAAACCTGAGACCCTTCCTATAACATGAGATGTGATATCCAACTCCTTCCCGTTCCAAACCTGAGACCCTTCCTTTAGCATGAGATGTGATATCCAGCTCCTTCCCATTCCAATCCTGAGACACTTCCGATAGCATGAGATGTGATATCTCAATGCTTCTAATATCAAAACTGAGACCCTCCCTATAGCATGATATGTGATATCTAAGTCCTTCCCATTCCAATCCTGAGACCCTTCCTATAGCATGAGATGTGATATCTCAATGCTTCTACCAAACCTGAGACCCTTCCTTTAGCATGAGATGTGATATCCAACTCCTTCCCATTCCAATCCTGAGACCCTTCCTATAGCATGAGATGTGATATCTCAATACTTCTAATACCAAACCTGAGATCCTTCCGATAACATGAGATGTGATATCTCAATACTTCTAATACCAAACCTGAGATCCATCCTATAACATGAGATGTGATATCCAACTCCTTCCCTTTCCAAACCTGAGAGCCTATCTATAGCATGAGATGTGATATCTAGGTCCTTCCCATTCCAATCCTTAGACCCTTCCTACAGCATGCAATATGATATCTCAATGATTCTAATAACAAACCTGAGACCCGTCCTATAGCATGAGATATGATATCCAAGTCCTTCCCATTCCAATCCTAAGACCCTTCCTATAACATGAAATGTGATATCCAACTCCTTCCCATTCCAACCTGAGACCCTTCCTATAGCATGAGATGGGATATCCAACTTCTTCCAAATCCAATACTGATACCCTTCCGATAGCATGAGATGTGATATCCCAATGCTTCTACCAAACCTGAGACCCATACTATGGCATGAGATGTGATATCAAACTCCTTCCCATTCCAATCCTGAGACCCTTCCTATAGCTTGAGGTGTGATATCCAACTCCTTCCCATTCCAATTCTGAGACCCTTCTTATACCATGAGACTTGATATCTCAATGCTTCTAATACCAAACCTGAGACCCGTCCTATAACATGAGATGTGATATCCAAATCCTTCCCCTTCCAAACCTTAGACCCTTCCTTTATCATGAGATGTGATATCCAACTCCTTCCCATTCCAATCCTGAGACCCTTCCGATATCATGAGATTTGTTATCTCAATGCTTCTAATATCAAACTTGAGACCCTCCCTATAGCATGAGATGTGACATCCAAGTCCTTCCCATTCCAATCCTGAGACCCTTCCTATAGCATGAGATGTGATATCTCTATGCTTCTAATACCAAACCTGAGACCCTTCCTATAACATGAGATGGGATATCCAACTCCTTCCCATTCCAATCCTGAGACCTTTCCGATAGCAGAGATGTGATATCTCAATGCTTATACCAAACCTGAGAACCTTCCTATGGCCTGAGATGTCATATACAACTCCTTCCCATTCCAATCCTGAGACCCTTCCTTTAGCATGAGATGTGATATCTCAATGCTTATACCAAATCTGAGACCCTTCCTATAGCATGAGATGTGATATCCAATTCCTTCCCATTCCAATCCTGAGACCCTTCCTATAGCATGAGATGTGATATCTCAATGCTTATACCAAACCTGAGAGCCTACCTATAACATGAGATGTGATATCCAAGTCCATCCCATTCCAATCCTTAGACCCTTCCTACAGCATGCGATGTGATATCTCAATGATTCTAATACCAAACCAGAGACTCTTCCTATAACATGAGATGGGATATCCAACTCCTTCCCATTCCAATCCTGAGCCGCTTCCGATAGCAGAGATGTGATATCTCAATGCTTATACCAAACCTGAGACCCTTCCTATAACATGAGATGTGATATCCAACTCCTTCCCGTTCCAAACCTGAGACACTAACTATAGCATATGTGATATCCAACTCCTTCCCATTCCAAACATGAGACCCTTCCTATAGCAAGAAAGTAATATCCAACTCCTACCCATTCCAATCCTGAGACCCTTCCTATAGCAAGAGATGTGATATCCAAATCCTTCCCATTCCAATCCTGAGACCCTTCCTATAACATGAGATGTGATATCCAACTCCTTCCCATTCCAACCTGAGACACTTCCTATAGCATGAGAAGGGATATTCAACTCCTTCCCAATCCAATCCTGAGACCCTTCCGATAGCAGAGATGTGATATCTCAATGCTTATACCAAACCTGAGACCCTTCCTATGGCATGAGATGTGATATCCAACTCCTTGCCATTCAAATCCTGAGACCCTTCCTATAGCATGAGAAGGGATATCCAACTCCTTCCCAATCCAATCCTGAGACCCTTCCGATAGCAGCGACGTGATATCTCAATGCTTCTACCAAACCTGAGACCCTTCCTTTAGCATGAGATGTGATATCCAAATCCTTCACATTCCAATCCTGAGACCCTTCCTTTAGCATGAGATGTGATATCTCAATGCTTATACCAAATCTGAGACCCTTCCTATAGTATGAGATGTGATATCCAATTCCTTCCCATTCCAATCCTGAGACCCTTCCTATAGCATGAGATGTGATATCTCAATGCTTATACCAAACCTGAGAGCCTACCTATAGCATGAGATGTGATATCCAAGTCCATCCCATTCCAATCCTTTGACCCTTCCTACAGCATGCAATGTGATATCTCAATGATTCTACCAAACCAGAGACTCTTCCTATAACATGAGATGGGATATCCAACTCCTTCCCATTCCAATCCTGAGCCGCTTCCGATAGCAGAGATGTGATATCTCAATGCTTATACCAAACCTGAGACCCTTCCTATAACATGAGATGTGATATCCAACTCCTTCCCGTTCCAAACCTGAGACACTAACTATAGCATATGTGATATCCAACTCCTTCCCATTCCAAACATGAGACCCTTCCTATAGCAAGAAAGTAATATCCAACTCCTACCCATTCCAATCCTGAGACCCTTCCTATAGCAAATCCTGAGACCCTTCCTATAGCATGAGAAGGGATATCCAACTCCTTCCCAATCCAATCCTGAGACCCTTCCGATAGCAGCGACGTGATATCTCAATGCTTCTACCAAACCTGAGACCCTTCCTTTAGCATGAGATGTGATATCCAAATCCTTCACATTCCAATCCTGAGACCCTTCCTTTAGCATGAGATGTGATATCTCAATGCTTATACCAAATCTGAGACCCTTCCTATAGCATGAGATGTGATATCCAATTCCTTCCCATTCCAATCCTGAGACCCTTCCTATAGCATGAGATGTGATATCTCAATGCTTATACCAAACCTGAGAGCCTACCTATAGCATGAGATGTGATATCCAAGTCCATCCCATTCCAATCCTTTGGCCCTTCCTACAGCATGCGATGTGATATCTCAATGATTCTACCAAACCAGAGACTCTTCCTATAACATGAGATGGGATATCCAACTCCTTCCCATTCCAATCCTGAGCCGCTTCCGATAGCAGAGATGTGATATCTCAATGCTTATACCAAACCTGAGACCCTTCCTATAACATGAGATGTGATATCCAACTCCTTCCCGTTCCAAACCTGAGACACTAACTATAGCATATGTGATATCCAACTCCTTCCCATTCCAAACATGAGACCCTTCCTATAGCAAGAAAGTAATATCCAACTCCTACCCATTCCAATCCTGAGACCCTTCCTATAGCAAGAGATGTGATATCCAAATCCTTCCCATTCCAATCCTGAGACCCTTCCTATAACATGAGATGTGATATCCAACTCCTTCCCATTCCAACCTGAGACACTTCCTATAGCATAAGAAGGGATATCCAACTCCTTCCCAATCCAATCCTGAGACCCTTCCGATAGCAGAGATGTGATATCTCAATGCTTATACCAAACCTGAGACCCTTCCTATGGCATGAGATGTGATATCCAACTCCTTCCCAATCCAATCCTGAGACCCTTCCGATAGCAGAGACGTGATATCTCAATGCTTCTACCAAACCTGAGACCCTTCCTTTAGCATGAGATGTGATATCCAAATCCTTCACATTCCAATCCTGAGACCCTTCCTATAGCATGAGATGTGATATCTCAATGCTTCTAATACCAAACCTGAGATCCTTCCTATAACATGAGATGTGATATCCAATTCCTTCCCATTCCAAACCTGAGACCCTTCCTATTGGATGAGATGTGATATCCAACTCCTTCCCATTCCAACCCTGAGACCCTTCCTATAGCATGAGATGTGATGTCTCAATGCTTCTAATACCAAACCTGAGATCCTTCCTATAACATGAGATGTGATATCCAACTGCTTCCCATTCCAATCATGAGACCCTTCCTATAGCATGAGATGTGATATCTCAATGCTTCTAATAACAAACCTGAGATCCTTCCTCTAACATGAAATGTGATATCCAACTCCTTCCCTTTCCAAACCTAAGAGCCTATCTATAGCATGAGATGTGATATCCAAGTCCTTCCCATTCCAACCCTTAGACCCTTCCTACAGCATGCAATATGATATCTCAATGATTCTAATAACAAACCTGAGACCCGTCCTATAACATGAGATGGGATATCCAACTCCTTCCCATTCCAATCCTGAGACACTTCCGATAGCAGAGATGTGATATCTCAATGCTTATACCAAACCTGAGACCCTTCCTATAACATGAGATGTGATATCCAAATCCTTCCCGTTCCAAACCTGAGACCCTTCCTTTAGCATGAGATGTGATATCCAGCACCTTCCCATTCCAATCCTGAGACACTTCCTATAGCATGAGATGTGATATCTCAATGCTTCTAATATCAAAACTGAGACCCTCCCTACAGCATGATATGTGATATCTAAGTCCTTCCCATTCCAATCCTGAGACCCTCCCTATAGCATGAGATGTGATATCCAACTCCTTCCCATTCCAATCCTGAGACCCTTCCTATAGCATGAGATATGATATCTCAATACTTCTAATACCAAACTTGAGATCCTTCCGATAACATGAGATGTGATATCCAAATCCTTCACCTTCCAATCCTGAGACCCTCCCTTTAGCATGAGATGTGATATCCAACTCCTTCCTATTCCAATCCTGAGACTCTTCTGATAGCATGAGATGTGATATCTCAATGCTTCTAATACCAAACCTGAGATTCTTCCGATAGCATGAGATGTGATATCTCAATGCTTCTAATACCAAACCTGAGATCCTTCCTATAACATGAGATGTGATATCCAAATCCTTCCCCTTCCAAACCTGAGACCCTCCCTTTAGCATGAGATGTGATATCCAACTCCTTCCCATTCCATTCCCGAGACCCTTCTGATAGCATGAGATGTGATATCTCAATGCCTCTAATACCAAACCTGAGATCCTACCTCTAACATGAAATGTGATATCCAACTATTTCCCCTTCCAAACCTGAGAGCCTTCCTATAGCATGAGATGTGATATCCAAGTCCTCCCCATTCCAATCCTGAGACCCTTCCTATAGCTTGAGATGTGATATCCAACTCCTTCCCATTCCAATTCTGAGACCCTTCCTATACTATGAGACTTGATATCTCAATGCTTCTAATACAAACGTGAGACCCGTAATATAACATGAGATGTGATATCCAAATGCTTCCCCTTCCAAACCTTAGACCCTTCCTTTATCATGAGATGTGATATCCAACTCCTTCCCATTCCAATCCTGAGACCCTTCCGATATCATGAGATGTGATATCTCAAAGCTTCTAATATCAAACTTGAGACCCTCCCTATAGCATGAGATGTGATATCTCAATGCTTCTAATACCAAACCTGAGATCCTTCCTCTAACATGAAATGTGATATCCAACTCCTTCCCTTTCCAAACCTAAGAGCCTATCTATAGCATGAGATGTGATATCCAAGTCCTTCCCATTCCAACCCTTAGACCCTTCCTACAGCATGCAATATGATATCTCAATGATTCTAATAACAAACCTGAGACCCGTCCTATAACATGAGATGGGATATCCAACTCCTTCCCATTCCAATCCTGAGACACTTCCGATAGCAGAGATGTGATATCTCAATGCTTATACCAAACCTGAGACCCTTCCTATAACATGAGATGTGATATCCAAATCCTTCCCGTTCCAAACCTGAGACCCTTCCTTTAGCATGAGATGTGATATCCAGCACCTTCCCATTCCAATCCTGAGACACTTCCTATAGCATGAGATGTGATATCTCAATGCTTCTAATATCAAAACTGAGACCCTCCCTATAGCATGATATGTGATATCTAAGTCCTTCCCATTCCAATCCTGAGACCCTCCCTATAGCATGAGATGTGATATCCAACTCCTTCCCATTCCAATCCTGAGACCCTTCCTATAGCATGAGATATGATATCTCAATACTTCTAATACCAAACTTGAGATCCTTCCGATAACATGAGATGTGATATCCAAATCCTTCCCCTTCCAATCCTGAGACCCTCCCTTTAGCATGAGATGTGATATCCAACTCCTTCCTATTCCAATCCTGAGACTCTTCTGATAGCATGAGATGTGATATCTCAATGCTTCTAATACCAAACCTGAGATCCTTCCGATAGCATGAGATGTGATATCTCAATGCTTCTAATACCAAACTTGAGATCCTTCCGATAACATGAGATGTGATATCCAAATCCTTCACCTTCCAATCCTGAGACCCTCCCTTTAGCATGAGATGTGATATCCAACTCCTTCCTATTCCAATCCTGAGACTCTTCTGATAGCATGAGATGTGATATCTCAATGCTTCTAATACCAAACCTGAGATTCTTCCGATAGCATGAGATGTGATATCTCAATGCTTCTAATACCAAACCTGAGATCCTTCCTATAACATGAGATGTGATATCCAAATCCTTCCCCTTCCAAACCTGAGACCCTCCCTTTAGCATGAGATGTGATATCCAACTCCTTCCCATTCCATTCCCGAGACCCTTCTGATAGCATGAGATGTGATATCTCAATGCCTCTAATACCAAACCTGAGATCCTACCTCTAACATGAAATGTGATATCCAACTATTTCCCCTTCCAAACCTGAGAGCCTTCCTATAGCATGAGATGTGATATCCAAGTCCTCCCCATTCCAATCCTGAGACCCTTCCTATAGCTTGAGATGTGATATCCAACTCCTTCCCATTCCAATTCTGAGACCCTTCCTATACTATGAGACTTGATATCTCAATGCTTCTAATACAAACGTGAGACCCGTAATATAACATGAGATGTGATATCCAAATGCTTCCCCTTCCAAACCTTAGACCCTTCCTTTATCATGAGATGTGATATCCAACTCCTTCCCATTCCAATCCTGAGACCCTTCCGATATCATGAGATGTGATATCTCAAAGCTTCTAATATCAAACTTGAGACCCTCCCTATAGCATGAGATGTGATATCTCAATGCTTCTAATACCAAACCTGAGATCCTTCCTCTAACATGAAATGTGATATCCAACTCCTTCCCTTTCCAAACCTAAGAGCCTATCTATAGCATGAGATGTGATATCCAAGTCCTTCCCATTCCAACCCTTAGACCCTTCCTACAGCATGCAATATGATATCTCAATGATTCTAATAACAAACCTGAGACCCGTCCTATAACATGAGATGGGATATCCAACTCCTTCCCATTCCAATCCTGAGACACTTCCGATAGCAGAGATGTGATATCTCAATGCTTATACCAAACCTGAGACCCTTCCTATAACATGAGATGTGATATCCAAATCCTTCCCGTTCCAAACCTGAGACCCTTCCTTTAGCATGAGATGTGATATCCAGCACCTTCCCATTCCAATCCTGAGACACTTCCTATAGCATGAGATGTGATATCTCAATGCTTCTAATATCAAAACTGAGACCCTCCCTATAGCATGATATGTGATATCTAAGTCCTTCCCATTCCAATCCTGAGACCCTCCCTATAGCATGAGATGTGATATCCAACTCCTTCCCATTCCAATCCTGAGACCCTTCCTATAGCATGAGATATGATATCTCAATACTTCTAATACCAAACTTGAGATCCTTCCGATAACATGAGATGTGATATCCAAATCCTTCCCCTTCCAATCCTGAGACCCTCCCTTTAGCATGAGATGTGATATCCAACTCCTTCCTATTCCAATCCTGAGACTCTTCTGATAGCATGAGATGTGATATCTCAATGCTTCTAATACCAAACCTGAGATCCTTCCGATAGCATGAGATGTGATATCTCAATGCTTCTAATACCAAACCTGAGATCCTTCCTATAACATGAGATGTGATATCCAAATCCTTCCCCTTCCAAACCTGAGACCCTCCCTTTAGCATGAGATGTGATATCCAACTCCTTCCCATTCCATTCCTGAGACCCTTCTGATAGCATGAGATGTGATATCTCAATGCCTCTAATACCAAACCTGAGATCCTACCTCTAACATGAAATGTGATATCCAACTATTTCCCCTTCCAAACCTGAGAGCCTTCCTATAGCATGAGATGTGATATCCAAGTCCTCCCCATTCCAATCCTGAGACCCTTCCTATAGCTTGAGATGTGATATCCAACTCCTTCCCATTCCAATTCTGAGACCCTTCCTATACTATGAGACTTGATATCTCAATGCTTCTAATACAAACGTGAGACCCGTAATATAACATGAGATGTGATATCCAAATGCTTCCCCTTCCAAACCTTAGACCCTTCCTTTATCATGAGATGTGATATCCAACTCCTTCCCATTCCAATCCTGAGACCCTTCCGATATCATGAGATGTGATATCTCAAAGCTTCTAATATCAAACTTGAGACCCTCCCTATAGCATGAGATGTGATATCCAAGTCCTTCCCATTCCAATCCTGAGACCCTTCCTATAGCTTGAGGTGTGATATCCAACTCCTTCCCATTCCAATTCTGAGACCCTTCTTATACCATGAGACTTGATATCTCAATGCTTCTAATACCAAACCTGAGACCCGTCCTGTAACATGAGATGTGATATCCAAATCCTTCCCCTTCCAAACCTTAGACCCTTCCTTTATCATGAGATGTGATATCCAACTCCTTCCCATTCCAATCCTGAGACCCTTCCGATATCATGAGATTTGTTATCTCAATGCTTCTAATATCAAACTTGAGACCCTCCCTATAGCATGAGATGTGACATCCAAGTCCTTCCCATTCCAATCCTGAGACCCTTCCTATAACATGAGATGTGATATCCAACTCCTTCCCATTCCAACCTGAGACCCTTCCTATAACATGAGATGTGATATCCAACTCCTTCCCATTCCAAACATGAGACACTTCCTATAGCAAGAAAGTAATATCCAACTCCTACCCATTCCAATCCTGAGACCCTTCCTATAGCAAGAGATGTGATATCCAAATCCTTCCCATTCCAATCCTGAGACCCTTCCTATAACATGAGATGTGATATCCAACTCCTTCCCATTCCAACCTGAGACACTTCCTATAGCATGAGAAGGGATATCTAACTCCTTCCCAATCCAATCCTGAGACCCTTCCGATAGCAGAGATGTGATATCTGAATGCTTATACCAAACCTGAGACCCTTCCTATGGCATGAGATGTGATATCCAACTCCTTGCCATTCAAATCCTGAGACCCTTCCTATAGCATGAGATGTGATATCTCTATGCTTCTAATACCAAACCTGAGACCCTTCCTATAACATGAGATGGGAAATCCAACTCCTTCCCATTCCAATCCTGAGACCCTTCCGATAGCAGAGATGTGATATCTCAATGCTTATACCAAACCTGAGAACCTTCCTATGGCCTGAGATGTCATATACAACTCCTTCCCATTCCAATCCTGAGACCCTTCCTTTAGCATGAGATGTGATATCTCAATGCTTATACCAAATCTGAGACCCTTCCTATAGCATGAGATGTGATATCCAATTCCTTCCCATTCCAATCCTGAGACCCTTCCTATAGCATGAGATGTGATATCTCAATGCTTATACCAAACCTGAGAGCCTACCTATAGCATGAGATGTGATATCCAAGTCCATCCCATTCCAATCCTTAGACCCTTCCTACAGCATGCAATGTGATATCTCAATGATTCTAATACCAAACCAGAGACTCTTCCTATAACATGAGATGGGATATCCAACTCCTTCCCATTCCAATCCTGAGCCGCTTCCGATAGCAGAGATGTGATATCTCAATGCTTATACCAAACCTGAGACCCTTCCTATAACATGAGATGTGATATCCAACTCCTTCCCGTTCCAAACCTGAGACACTAACTATAGCATATGTGATATCCAACTCCTTCCCATTCCAAACATGAGACACTTCCTATAGCAAGAAAGTAATATCCAACTCCTACCCATTCCAATCCTGAGACCCTTCCTATAGCAAGAGATGTGATATCCAAATCCTTCCCATTCCAATCCTGAGACCCTTCCTATAACATGAGATGTGATATCCAACTCCTTCCCATTCCAACCTGAGACACTTCCTATAGCATGAGAAGGGATATCCAACTCCTTCCCAATCCAATCCTGAGACCCTTCCGATAGCAGAGATGTGATATCTCAATGCTTATACCAAACCTGAGACCCTTCCTATGGCATGAGATGTGATATCCAACTCCTTCCCAATCCAATCCTGAGACCCTTCCGATAGCAGAGACGTGATATCTCAATGCTTCTACCAAACCTGAGACCCTTCCTTTAGCATGAGATGTGATATTCAAATCCTTCACATTCCAATCCTGAGACCCTTCCTATAGCATGAGATGTGATATCTCAATGCTTCTAATACCAAACCTGAGATCCTTCCTATAACATGAGATGTGATATCCAATTCCTTCCCATTCCAAACCTGAGACCCTTCCTATTGGATGCGATGTGATATCCAACTCCTTCCCATTCCAACCCTGAGACCCTTCCTATAGCATGAGATGTGATGTCTCAATGCTTCTAATACCAAACCTGAGATCCTTCCTATAACATGAGATGTGATATCCAACTCCTTCCATTCCAATCCTGAGACCCGTCCTATAGCATGAGATGTGATATCTCAATGCTTATACCAAACCTGAGACCCTTCCTATAGCATGAGATGTGATATCCAACTGCTTCCCATTCCAATCCTGAGACCCTTCCTAAAGCATGAGATGTGATATCTCAATGATTCTAATAACAAACCTGAGACCCGTCCTATAACATGAGATGGGATATCCAACTCCTTCCCATTCCAATCCTTAGACCCTTCCTACAGCTTGCAATATGATATCTCAATGATTCTAATAACAAACCTGAGACCCGTCCTATAACATGAGATGGGATATCCAACTCCTTCCCATTCCAATCCTGAGACACTTCCGATAGCAGAGATGTGATATCTCAATGCTTATACCAAACCTGAGACCCTTCCTATAACATGAGATATGATATCCAAATCCTTCCCGTTCCAAACCTGAGACCCTTCCTTTAGCATGAGATGTGATATCCAGCACCTTCCCATTCCAATCCTGAGGCACTTCCTATAGCATGAGATGTGATATCTCAATGCTTCTAATATCAAAACTGAGACCCTCCCTATAGCATGATATGTGATATCTAAGTCCTTCCCATTCCAATCCTGAGACCCTCCCTATAGCATGAGATGTGATATCCAACTCCTTCCCATTCCAGTCCTGAGACCCTTCCTATAGCATGAGATATGATATCTCAATACTTCTAATACCAAACGTGCGATCCTTCCGATAACATGAGATGTGATATCCAAATCCTTTCCCTTCCAATCCTGAGACCCTCCCTTTAGCATGAGATGTGATATCCAACTCCTTCCTATTCCAATCCTGAGACTCTTCTGATAGCATGAGATGTGATATCTCAATGCTTCTAATACCAAACCTGAGATCCTTCCGATAGCATGAGATGCGATATCTCAATGCTTCTAATACCAAACCTGAGATCCTTCCTATAACATGAGATGTGATATCCAAATCCTTCCCCTTCCAAACCTGAGACCCTCCCTTTAGCATGAGATGTGATATCCAACTCCTTCCCATTCCATTCCTGAGACCCTTCTGATAGCATGAGATGTGATATCTCAATGCTTCTATACCAAACCTGAGATCCTTCCGATAGCATGAGATGTGATATCTCAATGCTTCTAATACCAAACCTGAGATCCTTCCTATAACATGAGATGTGATATCCAAATCCTTCCCCTTCCAAACCTGAGACCCTCCCTTTAGCATGAGATGTGATATCCAACTCCTTCCCATTCCAAACATGAGAGCCTTCCTATAGCATGAGATGTGATATCCAAGTCCTTCTAATTCCAATAATGAGTTGGATATCACATCTCATATTATAGGAAGGGTCTTAGGATTGGAATGGGAAGAAGTTGGATATCACATCTCATGCTATAGGAAGGGTCTCAGGTTTGGTATAAGCATTGAGATATCACATCTCATGCTATAGGAAGGGTCTCAGGATTGGAATGGGAAGGAGTTGTATATGACATCTCATGCCATAGGAAGGGTCTCAGGTTTGGTATAAGTATTGAGATATCACATCACATGCTATAGGAAGGGTCTCAGGATTGGAATGGGAAGGACTTGAATATCACATCTCATGCTATAGGCAGGGTCTCAGGTTTGGAAAGGGAAGGAGATGGATATCACATTTCATGTTAGAGGTAGGATCTCAGGTTTGGTATTAGAGGCATTGAGATATCACATCTCATGCTATCAGAAGGGTCTCAGGATTGGAATGGGAAGGAGTTGTATATCACATCTCATGCTAAAGGGATGGTCTCAGGTTTGGTAGGGGAAGGATTTGGAAATCACATCTCATGTTATAGGAAGGATCTCAGGTTTGGTATTAGAAGCATTGAGATATCACATCTCATGCTATCGGAAGTATCTCAGGTTTGGTATTAGTGGCATTGAGATATCACATCTCATGCTATCATAAGGGTCTCAGGATTGGAATGGGAAGGAGTTGGATATCACATCTCATGTTATAGGAAGGATCTCAGGTTTGGTATTAGAAGCATTGAGATATCACATCTCATGCTATAGGAAGGGTCTCAGGATTGGAATGGGAAGGAGTTGGATATCACATCTCATGCTATAGGAAGGGTCTCAGATTTGGTATAAGCATTGAGATATCACATCTCATGCTATAGGAAGGGTCTCAGGATTGGAATGGGAAGGAGTTGGATATCACATCTCATGCTATAGGAAGGGTCTCAGGTTTGGAACGGGAAGGAGTTAGATATCACATCTCATGTTATAGGAAGAGTCTCAGGTTTGGTATAAGCATTGAGATATCACATCTCTGCTATCGGAGGTGTCTCAGGATTGGGATGGGAAGGAATTGGATATCACATCTCATGCTATAGGAAGGGTATCAGGTTTGGAACGGGAAGGAGTTGGATATCCCATCTCATGTTATAGGACAGGTCTCAGGTTTGATATTAGAAGCATTGAGATATCACATCTCTGCTATTGGAAGGGTCTCAGGATTGGAATGGGAAGGACTTGGATATCAGAATTCATGTTATAGGAAGGGTCTCAGGTTTGGTATTAGAAGCATTGAGATATCACATCTCATGCTATAGGAAGGGTCTCAGGATTGAAATGGGAAGGACTTGGATATCACATCTCATGTTATAGGAAGGGTCTCAGGTTTGGTATTAGAAGCATTGAGATATCACATCTCATGCTATAGGAAGGGTCTCAGGAATGGAATGGGAAGGACTTGGATATCACATCTCATGATAAAGGAAGGGTCTAAGGTTTGGAAGGGGAAGGATTTGGATATCACATCTCATGTTATTGGACCGGTCTCAGGTTTGGTATTAGAAGCATTGAGATATCAAGTCTCATGGTATAGGACGGGAGTTTGATATCACATCTCATGCCATGGTATGGGTCTCAGGTTTTGTAGAAGCATTGGGATATCACATCTCATGCTATCGGAAGGGTATCAGGATTGGTTTTGGAAGGAGTTGGATATCCCATCTCATGCTATAGGAAGGGTCTCAGGTTGGAATGGGAAGGAGTTGGATATGACATCTCATGTTATCGGAAGGGTTTTAGGATTGGAATGGGAAGGACTTGGATATCACATCTCATGCTGTAGGAAGGCTCTCAGGTTTGGAAAGGGAAGGAGTTGGATATCACATTTCATGTTAGAGGTAGGATCTCAGGTTTGGTATTAGAGGCATTGAGATATCACATCTCATGCTATCAGAAGGGTATCAGGATTGGAATGGGAAGGAGTTGGATATCACATCTCATGCTAAAGGGAGGGTCTCAGGTTCAGAAGGGGAAGGATTTGGATATCACATCTCATGTTATAGGAAGGATCTCAGGTTTGGTATTAGAAGCATTGAGATATCACATCTCATGCTATCGGAAGGATCTCAGGTTTGGTATTAGAAGCATTGAGATATCACATCTCATGCTATAGGAAGGGTCTCAGGATTGGAATGGGAAGGAGTTGGATATCACATCTCATGATAAAGGAAGGGTCTAAGGTTTGGAAGGGGAAGGATTTGGATATCACATCTCATGTTATAGGACGGGTCTCAGGTTTGGTATTAGAAGCATTGAGATATCAAGTCTCATGGTATAGGAGGGGTCTCAGAATTGGAATGGGAAGGAGGTGGATATCACATCTCAAGCTATAGGAAGGGTCTCAGGATTGGAATGGGAAGGAGTTTGATGTCACATCTTATGCCATAGTATGGGTCTCAGGTTTGGTAGAAGCATTGGGATATCACATCTCATGCTATTGGAAGGGTATCAGTATTGGATTTGGAAGGAGTTGGATATCCCATCTCATGCTATAGGAAGGGTCTCAGGTTGGAATGGGAAGGAGTTGGATATCACATTTCATGTTATAGGAAGGGTCTCAGGATTGGAATGGGAAGGACTTGGATATCATATCTCATGCTATAGGAAGGCTCTCAGGTTTGGAAGGGGAAGGAGTTGGATATCACATTTCATGTTAGAGGAAGGATCTCAGGTTTGGTATTAGAGGCCTTGAGATATCACATCTCATGCTATAGGAAGGGTCTCAGGATTGGAATGGGAAGGAGTTGGATATCACATCTCAAGCTATAGGAAGGGTCTCAGGTTTGGTATAAACATTGAGATATCACATCTCATGCTATAGGAAGGGTCTCAGGATTGGAATGGGAAGGAGTTGGATATCACATCTCATGTTATAGGAAAGATCTCAGGTTTGGTATTAGAAGCATTGAGACATCACATCTCATGTTATAGGAAGGGTCTTAGGATTGGAATGGGAAGAAGTTGGATATCACATCTCATGCTATAGGAAGGGTCTCAGGTTTGGTATAAGCATTGAGATATCACATCTCATGCTATAGGAAGGGTCTCATGATTGGAATGGGAAGGAGTTGTATATGACATCTCATGCCATAGGAAGTGTCTCAGGTTTGGTATAAGCATTGAGATATCACATCACATTCTATATGAAGGGTCTCAGGATTGGAATGGGAAGGACTTGGATATCACATCTCATGCTATAGGCAGGGTCTCAGGTTTGGAAAGGGAAGGAGATGGATATCACATTTCATGTTAGAGGTAGGATCTCAGGTTTGGTATTATAGGCATTGAGATATCACATCTCATGCTATCAGAAGGGTCTCAGGATTGGAATGGGAAGGAGTTGTATATCACATCTCATGCTAAAGGGAGGGTCTCAGGTTTGGAAGGGGAAGGATTTGGAAATCACATTTCATGTTATAGGAAGGATCTCAGGTTTGGTATTAGAAGCATTGAGATATCACATCTCATGCTATCGGAAGTATCTCAGGTTTGGTATTAGAGGCATTGAGATATCACATCTCATGCTATCATAAGGGTCTCAGGATTGGAATGGGAAGGACTTGGATATCACATCTCTTGTTATAGGAAGGATCTCAGGTTTGGTATTAGAAGCATTGATATATCACATCTCATGCTATAGGAAGGGTCTCAGGATTGGAATGGGAAGGAGTTGGATATCACATCCCATGCTATAGGAAGGGTCTCAGATTTGGTATAAGCATTGAGATATCACATCTCTGCTATCGGAGGTGTCTCAGGATTGGGATGTGAAGGAATTGGATATCACATCTCATGCTATAGGAAGGGTATCAGGTTTGGAACGGGAAGGAGTTGGATATCCCATCTCATGTTATAGGACAGGTCTCAGGTTTGATATTAGAAGCATTGAGATATCACATCTCTGCTATTGGAAGGGTCTCAGGATTGGAATGGGAAGGACTTGGATATCAGAATTCATGTTATAGGAAGGGTCTCAGGTTTGGTATTAGAAGCATTGAGATATCACATCTCATGCTATAGGAAGGGTCTCAGGATTGAAATGGGAAGGACTTGGATATCACATCTCATGTTATAGGAAGGGTCTCAGGTTTGTTATTAGAAGCATTGAGATATCACATCTCATGCTATAGGAAGGGTCTCGGGAATGGAATGGGAAGGACTTGGATATCACATCTCATGATAAAGGAAGGGTCTAACGTTTGGAAGGGGAAGGATTTGGATATCACATCTCATGTTATTGGACCGGTCTCAGGTTTGGTATTAGAAGCATTGAGATATCAAGTCTCATGGTATGGGACGGGAGTTTGATATCACATCTCATGCCATGGTATGGGTATCAGGTTTTGTAGAAGCATTGGGATATCACATCTCATGCTATCGGAAGGGTATCAGGATTGGATTTGGAAGGAGTTGGATATCCCATCTCATGCTATAGGAAGGGTATCAGGTTGGAATGGGAAGGAGTTGGATATGACATCTCATGTTATAGGAAGGGTCTCAGGATTGGAATGGGAAGGACTTGGATATCACATCTCATGCTGTGGGAAGGCTCTCAGGTTTGGAAAGGGAAGGAGTTGGATATCACATTTCATGTTAGAGGTAGGATCTCAGGTTTGGTATTAGAGGCATTGAGATATCACATCTCATGCTATCAGAAGGGTATCAGGATTGGAATGAGAAGGAGTTGGATATCACATCTCATGCTAAAGGGAGGGTCTCAGGTTCGGAAGGGGAAGGATTTGGATATCACATCTCATGTTATAGGAAGTATCTCAGGTTTGGTATTAGAAGCATTGAGATATCACATCTCATGCTATCGGAAGGATCTCAGGTTTGGTATTAGAAGCATTGAGATATCACATCTCATGCTATAGGAAGGGTCTCAGGATTGGAATGGGAAGGAGTTGGATATCACATCTCATGTTATAGGAAGGATCTCAGGTTTGGTATTAGAAGCATTGAGATATCACATCTCATGCTATAGGACTGGTCTCAGGATTGGAATGGGAAGGAGTTGGATATCACATCTCATGCTAAAGGAAGGGTCTCAGTTTTGGTAGAAGCATTGAGATTTCACATATCATGCTATAGGAAGGGTCTCAGGATTGGAATGGGAAGGAATTGTATATCACATCTCATGCTAAAGGGAGGGTCTCAGGTTTGGAAGGGGAAGGATTTGGAAATCACATCTCATGTTATAGGAAGGATCTCAGGTTTGGTATTAGAAGCATTGAGATATCACATCTCATGCTATCGGAAGTATCTCAGGTTTGGTATTAGAGGCATTGAGATATCACATCTCATGCTATCATAAGGGTCTCAGGATTGGAATGGGAAGGAGTTGGATATCACATCTCTTGTTATAGGAAGGATCTCAGGTTTGGTATTAGAAGCATTGAGATATCACATCTCATGCTATAGGAAGGGTCTCAGGATTGGAATGGGAAGGAGTTGGATATCACATCTCATGCTATAGGAAGGGTCTCAGATTTGGTATAAGCATTGAGATATCACATCTCATGCTATAGGAAGGGTCTCAGGATTGGAACGGAAAGGAGTTAGATATCACATCTCATGTTATAGGAAGAGTCTCAGGTTTGGTATAAGCATTGAGATATCACATCTCTGCTATCGGAGGTGTCTCAGGATTGGGATGGGAAGGAATTGGATATCACATCTCATGCTATAGGAAGGGTATCAGGTTTGGAACGGGAAGGAGTTGGATATCACATCTCATGCTATAGGAAGGGTCTCAGGTTTGGAACGGAAAGGAGTTAGATATCACATCTCATGTTATAGGAAGAGTCTCAGGTTTGGTATAAGCATTGAGATATCACATCTCTGCTATCGGAGGTGTCTCAGGATTGGGATGGGAAGGAATTGGATATCACATCTCATGCTATAGGAAGGGTATCAGGTTTGGAACGGGAAGGAGTTGGATATCCCATTTCATGTTATAGGACAGGTCTCAGGTTTGATATTAGAAGCATTGAGATATCACATCTCTGCTATTGGAAGGGTCTCAGGATTGGAATGGGAAGGACTTGGATATCAGAATTCATGTTATAGGAAGGGTCTCAGGTTTGGTATTAGAAGCATTGAGATATCACATCTCATGCTATAGGAAGGGTCTCAGGATTGAAATGGGAAGGACTTGGATATCACATCTCATGTTATAGGAAGGGTCTCAGGTTTGGTATTAGAAGCATTGAGATATCACATCTCATGCTATAGGAAGGGTCTCAGGAATGGAATGGGAAGGACTTGGATATCACATCTCATGATAAAGGAAGGGTCTAAGGTTTGGAAGGGGAAGGATTTGGATATCACATCTCATGTTATTGGACCGGTCTCAGGTTTGGTATTAGAAGCATTGAGATATCAAGTCTCATGGTATGGGACGGGAGTTTGATATCACATCTCATGCCATGGTATGGGTATCAGGTTTTGTAGAAGCATTGGGATATCACATCTCATGCTATCGGAAGGGTATCAGGATTGGATTTGGAAGGAGTTGGATATCCCATCTCATGCTATAGGAAGGGTATCAGGTTGGAATGGGAAGGAGTTGGATATGACATCTCATGTTATAGGAAGGGTCTCAGGATTGGAATGGGAAGGACTTGGATATCACATCTCATGCTGTAGGAAGGCTCTCAGGTTTGGAAAGGGAAGGAGTTGGATATCACATTTCATGTTAGAGGTAGGATCTCAGGTTTGGTATTAGAGGCATTGAGATATCACATCTCATGCTATCAGAATGGTATCAGGAATGGAATGAGAAGGAGTTGGATATCACATCTCATGCTAAAGGGAGGGTCTCAGGTTCGGAAGGGGAAGGATTTGGATATCACATCTCATGTTATAGGAAGTATCTCAGGTTTGGTATTAGAAGCATTGAGATATCACATCTCATGCTATCGGAAGGATCTCAGGTTTGGTATTAGAAGCATTGAGATATCACATCTCATGCTATAGGAAGGGTCTCAGGATTGGAATGGGAAGGAGTTGGATATCACATCTCATGTTATAGGAAGGATCTCAGGTTTGGTATTAGAAGCATTGAGATATCACATCTCATGCTATAGGACTGGTCTCAGGATTGGAATGGGAAGGAGTTGGATATCACATCTCATGCTAAAGGAAGGGTCTCAGTTTTGGTAGAAGCATTGAGATTTCACATATCATGCTATAGGAAGGGTCTCAGGATTGGAATGGGAAGGAGTTGGATATCACATCTCATGCTATAGGAAGGGTCTCAGGTTTGGTATAAGCATTGAGATATCACGTCTCATGCTAAAGGGAGGGTCTCAGGTTCGGAAGGGGAAGGATTTGGATATCACATCTCATGTTATAGGAAGTATCTCAGGTTTGGTATTAGAAGCATTGAGATATCACATCTCATGCTATCGGAAGGATCTCAGGTTTGGTATTAGAAGCATTGAGATATCACATCTCATGCTATAGGAAGGGTCTCAGGATTGGAATGGGAAGGAGTTGGATATCACATCTCATGTTATAGGAAGGATCTCAGGTTTGGTATTAGAAGCATTGAGATATCACATCTCATGCTATAGGACTGGTCTCAGGATTGGAATGGGAAGGAGTTGGATATCACATCTCATGCTAAAGGAAGGGTCTCAGTTTTGGTAGAAGCATTGAGATTTCACATATCATGCTATAGGAAGGGTCTCAGGATTGGAATGGGAAGGAGTTGGATATCACATCTCATGCTATAGGAAGGGTCTCAGGTTTGGTATAAGCATTGAGATATCACATCTCTGCTATCGGAAGGGTCTCAGGATTGGAATGGGAAGGACTTAGATATCACATCTCATGCTATAGGGAGGGTCTCAGTATTGATATTAGAAGCATTGAGATATCACATCTCAAGCTATCGGAAGGGTCTCAGGATTGGAATGGGAAGGAGTTGGATATCACATCTCATGCTATAGGAAGGGTCTCAGGTTAGGAACGGGAAGGAGTTGGATATCACATCTCATGTTATAGGAAGAGTCTCATGCTAAGACCTGATAGACCCTTCCTATAACATGAGATGGGAATATCCAACTCCTTCCCATTCCAATCCTGAGACCCTTCCGATAGCAGAGATGTGATATCTCAATGCTTATACCAAACCTGAGACCCTTCCTATAGCATGAGATGTGATATCCAACTCCTTCCCATTCCAATACTGAGACCCTTCCTATAGCATGAGATGTGATATCTCAATGCTTCTAATATCAAACTTGAGACCCTCTCTATAGCATGAGATGTGATATCCAAGTCCTTCCCATTCCAATCCTGAGACACTTCCTATAGCATGAGATGTGATATCTCAATGCTTCTAATACCAAACCTGAGACTCTTCCTATAACATGAGATGGGATATCCAACTCCTTCCCATTACAATCCTGAGACCCTTCCGAAAGCAGAGATGTGATATCTCAATGCTTATACCAAACCTGAGACCCTTCCTATGGCATGAGATGTCATATACAGATCCTTCCCATTCCAATCCTGAGACCCTTCCTATAGCATGAGATGTGATATCTCAATGCTTATACCAAACCTAAAACCCTTCCTATAGCATAAGATGTGATATCCAACTCCTTCCCATTCCAATCCTGAGACCATTCCTATAGCATGAGATGTGATATCCAATGGCTCTAATATCAAACCTGAGATTCTTCCTCTAACATTAAATGTGATATCCAACTCCTTCCCTTTCCAAACCTGAGAGCCTACCTATAGCATGAGATGTGATATCCAAGTCCTTCCCATTCCAATCCTTAGACCCTTCCTACAGCATGCAATATGATATCTCAATGATTCTAATAACAAACCTGAGACCCTTCCTATAACATGAGATGGGAATATCCAACTCCTTCTCATTCCAATCCTGAGACCCTTCCGATAGCAAACATGTGATATCTCAATGCTTATACCAAACCTGAGATCCTTCTTATAACATGAGATGTGATATCCAACTCCTTCCCATTCCAATCCTGAGACACTTCCTATAGCATGAGATGTGATATCTCACTGCTTATACCAAACCTGAGACCCTTCCTATAGCATGAGATGTGATATCCAAGTCCTTCCCATTCCAATCCTGAGACACTTCCTATAGCATGAGATGTGATATCTCAATGCTTCTAATACCAAACCTGAGACTCTTCCTATAACATGAGATGGGATATACAACTCCTTCCCATTACAATCCTGAGACCCTTCCGAAAGCAGAGATGTGATATCTCAATGCTTATACCAAACCTGAGACCCTTCCTATGGCATGAGATGTCATATACAGATCCTTCCCATTCCAATCCTGAGACCCTTCCTATAGCATGAGATGTGATATCTCAATGCTTATACCAAACCTAAAACCCTTCCTATAGCATGAGATGTGATATCCAACTCCTTCCCATTCCAATCCTGAGACCCTTCCTATAGATTGAGATGTGATATCCAATGGCTCTAATATCAAACCTGAGATCCTTCCTCTAACATTAAATGTGATATCCAACTCCTTCCCTTTCCAAACCTGAGAGCCTACCTATAGCATGAGATGTGATATCCAAGTCCTTCCGTTCCAATCCTTAGACCCTTCCTACATCATGCAATATGATATCTCAATGATTCTAATAACAAACCTGAGACCCGTCCTATAACAAGAGATGTGATATCCAACTCCTTCCCATTCCAATCCTGAGACACTTCCGATAGCAGAGATGTGATATCTCAATGCTTCTAATACCAAACATGAGACCAGTCCTATAACATGAGATGGGATATCCAACTCCTTCCCGTTCCAAACCTGAGACCCTTCCTATAGCATGAGATGTGATATCCAACTCCTTCCCATCCCAATCCTGAGACACTTCCGATTGCAGAGATTTGATATCTCAATGCTTATACCAAACCTGAGACTCTTCCTATAACATGAGATGTGATATCCAACTCCTTCCCGTTCCAAACCTGAGACCCTTCCTATAGCATGAGATGTGATATCCAACTCCTTCCCATTCCAATCCTGAGACCCTTATGATAGCATGAGATGTGATATCTCAATGCCTCTAATACCAAATCTGAGATTCTTCCGATAGCATGAGATGTGATATCTCAATGCTTCTTATACCAAACCTGAGATCCTTCCTATAACATGAGATGTGATATACAAATCCTTCCCCTTCCAAACCTGAGACCCTCCCTTTAGCATGAGATGTGATATCCAACTCCTTCCCATTCCAACCTGAGACCCTTCCTATAGCATGAGATGGGATATCCAACTCCTTGGAATTCCAATCCTGATACCCTTCCGATAGCATGAGATTTGATATCCCAATGCTTATACCAAACCTGAGACCCATACTATGGCATGAGATGTGATATCAAACTCCTTCCCATTCCAATCCTGAGACCCTTCCTATAGCTTGAGATGTGATATCCAACTCCTTCCCATTCCAATTCTGAGACCCTTCCTATACCATGAGACTTGATATCTCAATGCTTCTAATACCAAACCTGAGACCCGTCCTATAACATGAGATGTGATATCCAAATCCTTCCCCTTCCAAACCTTAGACCCTTCCTTTATCATGAGATGTGATATCCAACTCCTTCCCATTCCAATCCTGAGACCCTTCCGATATCATGAGATGTGATATCTCAATGCTTCTAATATCAAACTCGAGACCCTCCCTATAGCATGAGATGTGATATCCAAGTCCTTCCCATTCCAATCCTGAGACCCTTCCTATAGCATGAGATGTGATGTCTCAATGCTTCTAATACCAAACCTGAGACCCTTCCTATAACATGAGATGGGAATATCCAACTCCTTCCCATTCCAATCCTGAAACCCTTCCGATAGCAAACATGTGATATCTCAATGCTTATACCAAACCTGAGATCCTTCCTATAACATGAGATGTGATATCCAACTCCTTCCCATTCCAATCCTGAGACACTTCCTATAGCATGAGATGTGATATCTCACTGCTTATACCAAACCTGAGACCCTTCCTATAGCATGAGATGTGATATCCAACTCCTTCCCATTCCAATCCTGAGACCCTTCCTATAGCATGAGATGTGATATCTCAATGCTTCTAATATCAAACTTGAGACCCTCCCTATAGCATGAGATGTGATATCCAAGTCCTTCCCATTCCAATCTTGAGACACTTCCTATAGCATGAGATGTGATATCTCAATGCTTCTAATACCAAACCTGAGACTCTTCCTACAACATGAGATGGGATATCCAACTCCTTCCCATTGCAATCCTGAGACCCTTCCGATAGCAGAGATGTGATATCTCAATGCTTATACCAAACCTGAGACCCTTCCTATGGCCTGAGATGTCATATACAACTCCTTCCCATTCCAATCCTGAGACCCTTCCTTTAGCATGAGATGTGATATCTCAATGCTTATACCAAATCTGAGACCCTTCCTATAGCATGAGATGTGATATCCAAATCCTTCCCATTCCAATCCTGAGACCCTTCCTATAGCATGAGATGTGATATCTCAATGCTTATACCAAACCTGAGAGCCTACCTATAGCATGAGATGTGATATCCAAGTCCATCCCATTCCAATCCTTAGACCCTTCCTACAGCATGCGATGTGATATCTCAATGATTCTAATACCAAACCAGAGACTCTTACTATAACATGAGATGGGATATCCAACTCCTTCCCATTCCAATCCTGAGCCGCTTTCGATAGCAGAGATGTGATATCTCAATGCTTATACCAAACCTGAGACCCTTCCTATAACATGAGATGTGATATCCAACTCCTTCCCGTTCCAAACCTGAGACACTAACTATAGCATATGTGATATCCAACTCCTTCCCATTCCAAACATGAGACCCTTCCTATAGCAAGAAAGTAATATCCAACTCCTACCCATTCCAATCCTGAGACCCTTCCTATAGCAAGAGATGTGATATCCAAATCCTTCCCATTCCAATCCTGAGACCCTTCCTATAACATGAGATGTGATATCCAACTCCTTCCCATTCCAACCTGAGACACTTCCTATAGCATGAGAAGGGATATCCAACTCCTTCCCAATCCAATCCTGAGACCCTTCCGATAGCAGAGATGTGATATTTCAATGCTTATACCAAACCTGAGACCCTTCCTATGGCATGAGATGTGATATCCAACTCCTTGCCATTCAAATCCTGAGACCCTTCCTAGAGCATGAGAAGGGATATCCAACTCCTTCCCAATCCAATCCTGCGACCCTTCCGATAGCAGAGACGTGATATCTCAATGCTTCTACCAAACCTGAGACCCTTCCTTTAGCATGAGATGTGATATCCAAATCCTTCACATTCCAATCCTGAGACCCTTCCTATAGCATGAGATGTGATATCTCAATGCTTCTAATACCAAACCTGAGATCCTTCCTATAACATGAGATGTGATATCCAATTCCTTCCCATTCCAAACCTGAGACCCTTCCTATTGGATGAGATGTGATATCCAACTCCTTCCCATTCCAACCCTGAGACCCTTCCTATAGCATGAGATGTGATGTCTCAATGCTTCTAATACCAAACCTGAGATCCTTCCTATAACATGAGATGTGATATCCAACTCCTTCCATTCCAATCCTGAGACCTGACCTGAGATCCTGAGATGTGATATCTCAATGCTTATACTAAACCTGAGACCCTTCCTATAGCATGAGATGTGATATCCAACTACTTCCCATTCCAATCCTGAGACCCTTCCTATAGCATTAGATGTGATATCTCAATGCTTCTAATACCAAACCTGAGATCCTTCCTCTAACATGAAATGTGATATCCAACTCCTTCCCTTTCCAAACCTAAGAGCCTATCTATAGCATGAGATGTGATATCCAAGTCCTTCCCATTCCAACCCTTAGACCCTTCCTACAGCATGCAATATGATATCTCAATGATTCTAATAACAAACCTGAGACCCGTCCTATAACATGAGATGTGATATCCAACTCCTTCCCATTCCAATCCTGAGACACTTCCGATAGCAGAGATGTGATATCTCAATGCTTATACCAAACCTGAGACCCTTCCTATAACATGAGATGTGATATCCAAATCCTTCCCGTTCCAAACCTGAGACCCTTCCTTTAGCATGAGATGTGATATCCAGCTCCTTCCCATTCCAATCCTGAGACACTTCCGATAGCATGAGATGTGATATCTCAATGCTTCTAATATCAAACCTGAGACCCTTCCTATAACATGAGATGTGATATCCAAATCCTTCCCGTTCCAAACCTGAGACCCTTCCTTTAGCATGAGATGTGATATCCAGCTCCTTCCCATTCCAATCCTGAGACACTTCCTATAACATGAGATGTGATATCTAAGTCCTTCCCATTCCAATCCTGAGACACTCCCTATAGCATGAGATGTGATATCCAACTCTTTCCCATTCCAATCCTGAGACCCTTCCTATACCATGAGATATGATATCTCAATACTTCTAATACCAAACATGAGATCCTTCCGATAACATGAGATGTGATATCCAAATCCTTCCCCTTCCAAACCTGAGACCCTCCCTTTAGCATGAGATGTGATATCCAACTCCTTCCCATTCCAATCCTGAGACCCTTCTGATAGCATGAGATGTGATATCTCAATGCTTCTAATACCAAACCTGAGATCCTTCCGATAGCATGAGATGTGATATCTCAATGCTTCTAATACCAAACCTGAGATCCTTCCTATAACATGAGATGTGATATCCAAATCCTTCCCCTTCCAAACCTGAGACCCTCCCTTTAGCATGAGATGTGATATCCAACTCCTTCCCATTCCATTCCTGAGACCCTTCTGATAGCATGAGATGTGATATCTCAATGCCTCTAATACCAAACCTGAGATCCTACCTCTAACATGAAATGTGATATCCAACTCTTTCCCCTTC
This sequence comes from Ambystoma mexicanum, assembly GCF_040938575.1. Taxonomy (NCBI): domain Eukaryota; kingdom Metazoa; phylum Chordata; class Amphibia; order Caudata; family Ambystomatidae; genus Ambystoma; species Ambystoma mexicanum. The sequence goes on along the minus strand of NC_090922.1, from coordinate 5,296,205 downwards.
CAAACCTGAGAGCCTTCCTATAGCATGAGATGTGATATCCAAGTCCTTCCCATTCCAAACCTGAGACCCGTAATATAACATGAGATGTGATATCCAAATCCTTCCCCTTCCAAACCTTAGACCCTTCCTTTATCATGAGATGTGATATCCAACTCCTTCCCATTCCAATCCTGAGACCCTTCCGATATCATGAGATGTGATATCTCAAAGCTTCTAATATCAAACTTGAGACCCTCCCTATAGCATGAGATGTGATATCCAAGTCCTTCCCATTCCAATCCTGAGACCCTTCCTATAGCATGAGATGTGATATCTCAATGCTTCTAATACCAAACCTGAGACCCTTCCTATAACATGAGATGGGAATATCCAACTCCTTCCCATTCCAATCCTGAGACCCTTCCGATAGCAGAGATGTGATATCTCAATGCTTATACCAAACCTGAGACCCTTCCTATGGCATGAGATGTGATATCCAACTCCTTGCCATTCAAATCCTGAGACCCTTCCTATAGCATGAGAAGGGATATCCAACTCCTTCCCAATCCAATCCTGAGACCCTTCCGATAGCAGAGACGTGATATCTCAATGCTTCTACCAAACCTGAGACCCTTCCTTTAGCATGAGATGTGATATCCAAATCCTTCACATTCCAATCCTGAGACCCTTCCTATAGCATGAGATGTGATATCTCAATGCTTCTAATACCAAACCTGAGATCCTTCCTATAACATGAGATGTGATATCCAATTCCTTCCCATTCCAAACCTGAGACCCTTCCTATTGGATGAGATGTGATATCCAACTCCTTCCCATTCCAACCCTGAGACCCTTCCTATAGCATGAGATGTGATGTCTCAATGCTTCTAATACCAAACCTGAGATCCTTCCTATAACATGAGATGTGATATCCAACTCCTTCTATTCCAATCCTGAGACCTGTCCTATAGCATGAGATGTGATATCTCAATGCTTATACCAAACCTGAGACCCTTCCTATAGCATGAGATGTGATATCCAACTACTTCCCATTCCAATCCTGAGACCCTTCATATAGCATGAGATGTGATATCTCAATGCTTCTGATACCAAACCTGAGATCCTTCCTCTAACATGAAATGTGATATCCAACTCCTTCCCTTTCCAAACCTAAGAGCCTATCTATAGCATGAGATGTGATATCCAAGTCCTTCCCATTCCAATCCTTAGACCCTTCCTACAGCATGCAATATGATATCTCAATGATTCTAATAACAAACCTGAGACCCGTCCTATAGCATGAGATATGATATCCAAGTCCTTCCCATTCCAATCCTGAGACCCTTCCTATAACATGAAATGTGATATCCAACTCCTTCCCATTCCAACCTGAGACCCTTCCTATAGCATGAGATGGGATATCCAACTTCTTCCAAATCCAATACTGATACCCTTCCGATAGCATGAGATGTGATATCCCAATGCTTCTACCAAACCTGAGACCCATACTATGGCATGAGATGTGATATCAAACTCCTTCCCATTCCAATCCTGAGACCCTTCCTATAGCTTGAGGTGTGATATCCAACTCCTTCCCATTCCAATTCTGAGACCCTTCTTATACCATGAGACTTGATATCTCAATGCTTCTAATACCAAACCTGAGACCCGTCCTATAACATGAGATGTGATATCCAAACCCTTCCCCTTCCAAACCTGAGACCCTTCCTTTATCATGAGATGTGATATCCAACTCCTTCCCATTCCAATCCTGAGACCCTTCCGATATCATGAGATTTGTTATCTCAATGCTTCTAATATCAAACTTGAGACCCTCCCTATAGCATGAGATGTGACATCCAAGTCCTTCCCATTCCAATCCTGAGACCCTTCCTATAACATGAGATGTGATATCCAACTCCTTCCCATTCCAACCTGAGACACTTCCTATAGCATGAGAAGGGATATCTAACTCCTTCCCAATCCAATCCTGAGACCCTTCCGATAGCAGAGATGTGATATCTCAATGCTTATACCAAACCTGAGACCCTTCCTATGGCATGAGATGTGATATCCAACTCCTTGCCATTCAAATCCTGAGACCCTTCCTATAGCATGAGATGTGATATCTCTATGCTTCTAATACCAAACCTGAGACCCTTCCTATAACATGAGATGGGATATCCAACTCCTTCCCATTCCAATCCTGAGACCCTTCCGATAGCAGAGATGTGATATCTCAATGCTTATACCAAACCTGAGAACCTTCCTATGGCCTGAGATGTCATATACAACTCCTTCCCATTCCAATCCTGAGACCCTTCCTTTAGCATGAGATGTGATATCTCAATGCTTATACCAAATCTGAGACCCTTCCTATAGCATGAGATGTGATATCCAATTCCTTCCCATTCCAATCCTGAGACCCTTCCTATAGCATGAGATGTGATATCTCAATGCTTATACCAAACCTGAGAGCCTACCTATAGCATGAGATGTGATATCCAAGTCCATCCCATTCCAATCCTTAGACCCTTCCTACAGCATGCGATGTGATATCTCAATGATTCTAATACCAAACCAGAGACTCTTCCTATAACATGAGATGGGATATCCAACTCCTTCCCATTCCAATCCTGAGCCGCTTCCGATAGCAGAGATGTGATATCTCAATGCTTATACCAAACCTGAGACCCTTCCTATAACATGAGATGTGATATCCAACTCCTTCCCGTTCCAAACCTGAGACACTAACTATAGCATATGTGATATCCAACTCCTTCCCATTCCAAACATGAGACCCTTCCTATAGCAAGAAAGTAATATCCAACTCCTACCCATTCCAATCCTGAGACCCTTCCTATAGCAAGAGATGTGATATCCAAATCCTTCCCATTCCAATCCTGAGACCCTTCCTATAACATGAGATGTGATATCCAACTCCTTCCCATTCCAACCTGAGACACTTCCTATAGCATGAGAAGGGATATCCAACTCCTTCCCAATCCAATCCTGAGACCCTCCGATAGCAGAGATGTGATATCTCAATGCTTATACCAAACCTGAGACCCTTCCTATGGCATGAGATGTGATATCCAACTCCTTCCCAATCCAATCCTGAGACCCTTCCGATAGCAGAGACGTGATATCTCAATGCTTCTACCAAACCTGAGACCCTTCCTTTAGCATGAGATGTGATATCCAAATCCTTCACATTCCAATCCTGAGACCCTTCCTATAGCATGAGATGTGATATCTCAATGCTTCTAATACCAAACCTGAGATCCTTCCTATAACATGAGATGTGATATCCAATTCCTTCCTATTCCAAACCTGAGACCCTTCCTATTGGATGAGATGTGATATCCAACTCCTTCCCATTCCAACCCTGAGACCCTTCCTATAGCATGAGATGTGATGTCTCAATGCTTCTAATACCAAACCTGAGATCCTTCCTATAACATGAGATGTGATATCCAACTCCTTCCATTCCAATCCTGAGACCCGTCCTATAGCATGAGATGTGATATCTCAATGCTTATACCAAACCTGAGACCCTTCCTATAGCATGAGATGTGATATCCAACTGCTTCCCATTCCAATCCTGAGACCCTTCCTATAGCATGAGATGTGATATCTCAATGCTTCTAATACCAAACCTGAGATCCTTCCTCTAACATGAAATGTGATATCCAACTCCTTCCCTTTCCAAACCTAAGAGCCTATCTATAGCATGAGATGTGATATCCAAGTCCTTCCCGTTCCAACCCTTAGACCCTTCCTACAGCATGCAATATGATATCTCAATGATTCTAATAACAAACCTGAGACCCGTCCTATAACATGAGATGGGATATCCAACTCCTTCCCATTCCAATCCTGAGACACTTCCGATAGCAGAGATGTGATATCTCAATGCTTATACCAAACCTGAGACCCTTCCTATAACATGAGATGTGATATCCAAATCCTTCCCGTTCCAAACCTGAGACCCTTCCTTTAGCATGAGATGTGATATCCAGCACCTTCCCATTCCAATCCTGAGACACTTCCTATAGCATGAGATGTGATATCTCAATGCTTCTAATATCAAAACTGAGACCCTCCCTATAGCATGATATGTGATATCTAAGTCCTTCCCATTCCAATCCTGAGACCCTCCCTATAGCATGAGATGTGATATCCAACTCCTTCCCATTTCAATCCTGAGACCCTTCCCATAGCATGAGATATGATATCTCAATACTTCTAATACCAAACGTGAGATCCTTCCGATAACATGAGATGTGATATCCAAATCCTTCCCCTTCCAATCCTGAGACCCTCCCTTTAGCATGAGATGTGATATCCAACTCCTTCCTATTCCAATCCTGAGACTCTTCTGATAGCATGAGATGTGATATCTCAATGCTTCTAATACCAAACCTGAGATCCTTCCGATAGCATGAGATGTGATATCTCAATGCTTCTAATACCAAACCTGAGATCCTTCCTATAACATGAGATGTGATATCCAAATCCTTCCCCTTCCAAACCTGAGACCCTCCCTTTAGCATGAGATGTGATATCCAACTCCTTCCCATTCCATTCCTGAGACCCTTCTGATAGCATGAGATGTGATATCTCAATGCCTCTAATACCAAACCTGAGATTCTACCTCTAACATGAAATGTGATATCCAACTCTTTCCCCTTCCAAACCTGAGAGCCTTCCTATAGCATGAGATGTGATATCCAAGTCCTTCCCATTCCAATCCTGAGACCCTTCCTATAGCTTGAGATGTGATATCCAACTCCTTCCCATTCCAATTCTGAGACCCTTCCTATACTATGAGACTTGATATCTCAATGCTTCTAATACAAACGTGAGACCCGTAATATAACATGAGATGTGATATCCAAATCCTTCCCCTTCCAAACCTTAGACCCTTCTTTATCATGAGATGTGATATCCAACTCCTTCCCATTCCAATCCTGGGACCCTTCCGATATCATGAGATGTGATATCTCAAAGCTTCTAATATCAAACTTGAGACCCTCCCTATAGCATGAGATGTGATATCCAAGTCCTTCCCATTCCAATCCTGAGACCCTTCCTATAGCTTGAGGTGTGATATCCAACTCCTTCCCATTCCAATTCTGAGACCCTTCTTATACCATGAGACTTGATATCTCAATGCTTCTAATACCAAACCTGAGACCCGTCCTATAACATGAGATGTGATATCCAAATCCTTCCCCTTCCAAACCTTAGACCCTTCCTTTATCATGAGATGTGATATCCAACTCCTTCCCATTCCAATCCTGAGACCCTTCCGATATCATGAGATTTGTTATCTCAATGCTTCTAATATCAAACTTGAGACCCTCCCTATAGCATGAGATGTGACATCCAAGTCCTTCCCATTCCAATACTGAGACCCTTCCTATAACATGAGATGTGATATCCAACTCCTTCCCATTCCAACCTGAGACACTTCCTATAGCATGAGAAGGGATATCTAACTCCTTCCCAATCCAATCCTGAGACCCTTCCGATAGCAGAGATGTGATATCTCAATGCTTATACCAAACCTGAGACCCTTCCTATGGCATGAGATGTGATATCCAACTCCTTGCCATTCAAATCCTGAGACCCTTCCTATAGCATGAGATGTGATATCTCTATGCTTCTAATACCAAACCTGAGACCCTTCCTATAACATGAGATGGGATATCCAACTCCTTCCCATTCCAATCCTGAGACCCTTCCGATAGCAGAGATGTGATATCTCAATGCTTATACCAAACCTGAGAACCTTCCTATGGCCTGAGATGTCATATACAACTCCTTCCCATTCCAATCCTGAGACCCTTCCTTTAGCATGAGATGTGATATCTCAATGCTTATACCAAATCTGAGACCCTTCCTATAGCATGAGATGTGATATCCAATTCCTTCCCATTCCAATCCTGAGACACTTCCTATAGCATGAGATGTGATATCTCAATGCTTATACCAAACCTGAGAGCCTACCTATAGCATGAGATGTGATATCCAAGTCCATCCCATTCCAATCCTTAGACCCTTCCTACAGCATGCGATGTGATATCTCAATGATTCTAATACCAATCCAGAGACTCTTCCGATAGCAGAGATGTGATATCTCAATGCTTATACCAAACCTGAGAACCTTCCTATGGCCTGAGATGTCATATACAACTCCTTCCCATTCCAATCCTGAGACCCTTCCTTTAGCATGAGATGTGATATCTCAATGCTTATACCAAACCTGAGACCCTTCCTATAACATGATATGTGATATCCAACTCCTTCCCGTTCCAAACCTGAGACACTAACTATAGCATATGTGATATCCAACTCCTTCCCATTCCAAACATGAGACCCTTCCTATAGCAAGAAAGTAATATCCATCTCCTACCCATTCCAATCCTGAGACCCTTCCTATAGCAAGAGATGTGATATCCAAATCCTTCCCATTCCAATCCTGAGACCCTTCCTATAACATGAGATGTGATATCCAACTCCTTCCCATTCCAACCTGAGACACTTCCTATAGCATGAGAAGGGATATCCAACTCCTTCCCAATCCAATCCTGAGACCCTTCCGATAGCAGAGATGTGATATCTCAATGCTTATACCAAACCTGAGACCCTTCCTATGGCATGAGATGTGATATCCAACTCCTTCCCAATCCAATCCTGAGACCCTTCCGATAGCAGAGACGTGATATCTCAATGCTTCTACCAAACCTGAGACCCTTCCTTTAGCATGAGATGTGATATCCAAATCCTTCACATTCCAATCCTGAGACCCTTCCTATAGCATGAGATGTGATATCTCAATGCTTCTAATACCAAACCTGAGATCCTTCCTATAACATGAGATGTGATATCCAATTCCTTCCCATTCCAAACCTGAGACCCTTCCTATTGGATGAGATGTGATATCCAACTCCTTCCCATTCCAACCCTGAGACCCTTCCTATAGCATGAGATGTGATATCCAAGTCCTTCCCATTCCAATCCTGAGACACTTCCTATAGCATGAGATGTGATATCTCAATGCTTCTAATACCAAACCTGAGACTCTTCCTCTAACATTAAATGTGATATCCAACTCCTTCCCTTTCCAAACCTGAGAGCCTACCTATAGCATGAGATGTGATATCCAAGTCCTTCCCATTCCAATCCTTAGACCCTTCCTACAGCATGCAATATGATATCTCAATGATTCTAATAACAAACCTGAGACCCTTCCTATAACATGAGATGGGAATATCCAACTCCTTCTCATTCCAATCCTGAGACCCTTCCGATAGCAAACATGTGATATCTCAATGCTTATACCAAACCTGAGATCCTTCTTATAACATGAGATGTGATATCCAACTCCTTCCCATTCCAATCCTGAGACACTTCCTATAGCATGAGATGTGATATCTCACTGCTTATACCAAACCTGAGACCCTTCCTATAGCATGAGATGTGATATCCAAGTCCTTCCCATTCCAATCCTGAGACACTTCCTATAGCATGAGATGTGATATCTCAATGCTTCTAATACCAAACCTGAGACTCTTCCTATAACATGAGATGGGATATCCAACTCCTTCCCATTACAATCCTGAGACCCTTCCGAAAGCAGAGATGTGATATCTCAATGCTTATACCAAACCTGAGACCCTTCCTATGGCATGAGATGTCATATACAGATCCTTCCCATTCCAATCCTGAGACCCTTCCTATAGCATGAGATGTGATATCTCAATGCTTATACCAAACCTAAAACCCTTCCTATAGCATGAGATGTGATATCCAACTCCTTCCCATTCCAATCCTGAGACCCTTCCTATAGATTGAGATGTGATATCCAATGGCTCTAATATCAAACCTGAGATCCTTCCTCTAACATTAAATGTGATATCCAACTCCTTCCCTTTCCAAACCTGAGAGCCTACCTATAGCATGAGATGTGATATCCAAGTCCTTCCATTCCAATCCTTAGACCCTTCCTACAGCATGCAATATGATATCTCAATGATTCTAATAACAAACCTGAGACCCGTCCTATAACAAGAGATGTGATATCCAACTCCTTCCCATTCCAATCCTGAGACACTTCCGATAGCAGAGATGTGATATCTCAATGCTTCTAATACCAAACATGAGACCAGTCCTATAACATGAGATGGGATATCCAACTCCTTCCCGTTCCAAACCTGAGACCCTTCCTATAGCATGAGATGTGATATCCAACTCCTTCCCATCCCAATCCTGAGACACTTCCGATTGCAGAGATTTGATATCTCAATGCTTATACCAAACCTGAGACTCTTCCTATAACATGAGATGTGATATCCAACTCCTTCCCGTTCCAAACCTGAGACCCTTCCTATAGCATGAGATGTGATATCCAACTCCTTCCCATTCCAATCCTGAGACCCTTATGATAGCATGAGATGTGATATCTCAATGCCTCTAATACCAAATCTGAGATTCTTCCGATAGCATGAGATGTGATATCTCAATGCTTCTTATACCAAACCTGAGATCCTTCCTATAACATGAGATGTGATATACAAATCCTTCCCCTTCCAAACCTGAGACCCTCCCTTTAGCATGAGATGTGATATCCAACTCCTTCCCATTCCAACCTGAGACCCTTCCTATAGCATGAGATGGGATATCCAACTCCTTGGATTTCCAATCCTGATACCCTTCCGATAGCATGAGATTTGATATCCCAATGCTTATACCAAACCTGAGACCCATACTATGGCATGAGATGTGATATCAAACTCCTTCCCATTCCAATCCTGAGACCCTTCCTATAGCTTGAGATGTGATATCCAACTCCTTCCCATTCCAATTCTGAGACCCTTCCTATACCATGAGACTTGATATCTCAATGCTTCTAATACCAAACCTGAGACCCGTCCTATAACATGAGATGTGATATCCAAATCCTTCCCCTTCCAAACCTTAGACCCTTCCTTTATCATGAGATGTGATATCCAACTCCTTCCCATTCCAATCCTGAGACCCTTCCGATATCATGAGATGTGATATCTCAATGCTTCTAATATCAAACTCGAGACCCTCCCTATAGCATGAGATGTGATATCCAAGTCCTTCCCATTCCAATCCTGAGACCCTTCCTATAGCATGAGATGTGATGTCTCAATGCTTCTAATACCAAACCTGAGACCCTTCCTATAACATGAGATGGGAATATCCAACTCCTTCCCATTCCAATCCTGAGACCCTTCCGATAGCAAACATGTGACATCTCAATGCTTATACCAAACCTGAGATCCTTCCTATAACATGAGATGTGATATCCAACTCCTTCCCATTCCAATCCTGAGACACTTCCTATAGCATGAGATGTGATATCTCACTGCTTATACCAAACCTGAGACCCTTCCTATAGCATGAGATGTGATATCCAACTCCTTCCCATTCCAATCCTGAGACCCTTCCTATAGCATGAGATGTGATATCTCAATGCTTCTAATATCAAACTTGAGACCCTCCCTATAGCATGAGATGTGATATCCAAGTCCTTCCCATTCCAATCTTGAGACACTTCCTATAGCATGAGATGTGATATCTCAATGCTTCTAATACCAAACCTGAGACTCTTCCTACAACATGAGATGGGATATCCAACTCCTTCCCATTGCAATCCTGAGACCCTTCCGATAGCAGAGATGTGATATCTCAATGCTTATACCAAACCTGAGACCTTTTCTATGGCTTGAGATGTCATATACAACTCCTTCCCATTCCAATCCTGAGACCCTTCCTTTAGCATGAGATGTGATATCTCAATGCTTATACCAAATCTGAGACCCTTCCTATAGCATGAGATGTGATATCCAAATCCTTCCCATTCCAATCCTGAGAACCTTCCTATAGCATGAGATGTGATATCTCAATGCTTATACCAAACCTGAGAGCCTACCTATAGCATGAGATGTGATATCCAAGTCCATCCCATTCCAATCCTTAGACCCTTCCTACAGCATGCGATGTGATATCTCAATGATTCTAATACCAAACCAGAGACTCTTACTATAACATGAGATGGGATATCCAACTCCTTCCCATTCCAATCCTGAGCCGCTTTCGATAGCAGAGATGTGATATCTCAATGCTTATACCAAACCTGAGACCCTTCCTATAACATGAGATGTGATATCCAACTCCTTCCCGTTCCAAACCTGAGACACTAACTATAGCATATGTGATATCCAACTCCTTCCCATTCCAAACATGAGACCCTTCCTATAGCAAGAAAGTAATATCCAACTCCTACCCATTCCAATCCTGAGACCCTTCCTATAGCAAGAGATGTGATATCCAAATCCTTCCCATTCCAATCCTGAGACCCTTCCTATAACATGAGATGTGATATCCAACTCCTTCCCATTCCAACCTGAGACACTTCCTATAGCATGAGAAGGGATATCCAACTCCTTCCCAATCCAATCCTGAGACCCTTCCGATAGCAGAGATGTGATATTTCAATGCTTATACCAAACCTGAGACCCTTCCTATGGCATGAGATGTGATATCCAACTCCTTGCCATTCAAATCCTGAGACCCTTCCTATAGCATGAGAAGGGATATCCAACTCCTTCCCAATCCAATCCTGCGACCCTTCCGATAGCAGAGACGTGATATCTCAATGCTTCTACCAAACCTGAGACCCTTCCTTTAGCATGAGATGTGATATCCAAATCCTTCACATTCCAATCCTGAGACCCTTCCTATAGCATGAGATGTGATATCTCAATGCTTCTAATACCAAACCTGAGATCCTTCCTATAACATGAGATGTGATATCCAATTCCTTCCCATTCCAAACCTGAGACCCTTCCTATTGGATGAGATGTGATATCCAACTCCTTCCCATTCCAACCCTGAGACCCTTCCTATAGCATGAGATGTGATGTCTCAATGCTTCTAATACCAAACCTGAGATCCTTCCTATAACATGAGATGTGATATCCAACTCCTTCCATTCCAATCCTGAGACCTGACCTGAGATCCTGAGATGTGATATCTCAATGCTTATACTAAACCTGAGACCCTTCCTATAGCATGAGATGTGATATCCAACTACTTCCCATTCCAATCCTGAGACCCTTCCTATAGCATTAGATGTGATATCTCAATGCTTCTAATACCAAACCTGAGATCCTTCCTCTAACATGAAATGTGATATCCAACTCCTTCCCTTTCCAAACCTAAGAGCCTATCTATAGCATGAGATGTGATATCCAAGTCCTTCCCATTCCAACCCTTAGACCCTTCCTACAGCATGCAATATGATATCTCAATGATTCTAATAACAAACCTGAGACCCGTCCTATAACATGAGATGTGATATCCAACTCCTTCCCATTCCAATCCTGAGACACTTCCGATAGCAGAGATGTGATATCTCAATGCTTATACCAAACCTGAGACCCTTCCTATAACATGAGATGTGATATCCAAATCCTTCCCGTTCCAAACCTGAGACCCTTCCTTTAGCATGAGATGTGATATCCAGCTCCTTCCCATTCCAATCCTGAGACACTTCCGATAGCATGAGATGTGATATCTCAATGCTTCTAATATCAAAACTGAGACCCTCCCTATAGCATGATATGTGATATCTAAGTCCTTCCCATTCCAATCCTGAGACACTCCCTATAGCATGAGATGTGATATCCAACTCTTTCCCATTCCAATCCTGAGACCCTTCCTATAGCATGAGATATGATATCTCAATACTTCTAATACCAAACATGAGATCCTTCCGATAACATGAGATGTGATATCCAAATCCTTCCCCTTCCAAACCTGAGACCCTCCCTTTAGCATGAGATGTGATATCCAACTCCTTCCCATTCCAATCCTGAGACCCTTCTGATAGCATGAGATGTGATATCTCAATGCTTCTAATACCAAACCTGAGATCCTTCCGATAGCATGAGATGTGATATCTCAATGCTTCTAATACCAAACCTGAGATCCTTCCTATAACATGAGATGTGATATCCAAATCCTTCCCCTTCCAAACCTGAGACCCTCCCTTTAGCATGAGATGTGATATCCAACTCCTTCCCATTCCATTCCTGAGACCCTTCTGATAGCATGAGATGTGATATCTCAATGCCTCTAATACCAAACCTGAGATCCTACCTCTAACATGAAATGTGATTTCCAACTCTTTCCCCTTCCAAACCTGAGAGCCTTCCTATAGCATGAGATGTGATATCCAAGTCCTTCCCATTCCAATCCTGAGACCCTTCCTATAGCTTGAGATGTGATATCCAACTCCTTCCCATTCCAATTCTGAGACCCTTCCTATACTCTGAGACTTGATATCTCAATGCTTCTAATACCAAACCTGAGACCCGTAATATAACATGAGATGTGATATCCAAATCCTTCCCCTTCCAAACCTTAGACCCTTCCTTTATCATGAGATGTGATATCCAACTCCTTCCCATTCCAATCCTGAGACCCTTCCGATATCATGAGATGTGATATCTCAAAGCTTCTAATATCAAACTTGAGACCCTCCCTATAGCATGAGATGTGATATCCAAGTCCTTCCCATTCCAATCCTGAGACCCTTCCTATAGCATGAGATGTGATATCTCAATGCTTCTAATACCAAACCTGAGACCCTTCCTATAACATGAGATGGGAATATCCAACTCCTTCCCATTCCAATCCTGAGACCCTTCCGATAGCAGAGATGTGATATCTCAATGCTTATACCAAACCTGAGACCCTTCCTATGGCATGAGATGTGATATCCAACTCCTTGCCATTCAAATCCTGAGACCCTTCCTATAGCATGAGAAGGGATATCCAACTCCTTCCCAATCCAATCCTGAGACCCTTCCGATAGCAGAGACGTGATATCTCAATGCTTCTACCAAACCTGAGACCTTCCTTTAGCATGAGATGTGATATCCAAATCCTTCACATTCCAATCCTGAGACCCTTCCTATAGCATGAGATGTGATATCTCAATGCTTCTAATACCAAACCTGAGATCCTTCCTATAACATGAGATGTGATATCCAATTCCTTCCCATTCCAAACCTGAGACCCTTCCTATTGGATGAGATGTGATATCCAACTCCTTCCCATTCCAACCCTGAGACCCTTCCTATAGCATGAGATGTGATGTCTCAATGCTTCTAATACCAAACCTGAGATCCTTCCTATAACATGAGATGTGATATCCAACTCCTTCCATTCCAATCCTGAGACCTGTCCTATAGCATGAGATGTGATATCTCAATGCTTATACCAAACCTGAGACCCTTCCTATAGCATGAGATGTGATATCCAACTACTTCCCATTCCAATCCTGAGACCCTTCATATAGCATGAGATGTGATATCTCAATGCTTCTGATACCAAACCTGAGATCCTTCCTCTAACATGAAATGTGATATCCAACTCCTTCCCTTTCCAAACCTAAGAGCCTATCTATAGCATGAGATGTGATATCCAAGTCCTTCCCATTCCAATCCTTAGACCCTTCCTACAGCATGCAATATGATATCTCAATGATTCTAATAACAAACTTGAGACCCGTCCTATAGCATGAGATATGATATCCAAGTCCTTCCCATTCCAATCCTGAGACCCTTCCTATAACATGAAATGTGATATCCAACTCCTTCCCATTCCAACCTGAGACCCTTCCTATAGCATGAGATGGGATATCCAACTTCTTCCAAATCCAATACTGATACCCTTCCGATAGCATGAGATGTGATATCCCAATGCTTCTACCAAACCTGAGACCCATACTATGGCATGAGATGTGATATCAAACTCCTTCCCATTCCAATCCTGAGACCCTTCCTATAGCTTGAGGTGTGATATCCAACTCCTTCCCATTCCAATTCTGAGACCCTTCTTATACCATGAGACTTGATATCTCAATGCTTCTAATACCAAACCTGAGACCCGTCCTATAACATGAGATGTGATATCCAAACCCTTCCCCTTCCAAACCTGAGACCCTTCCTTTATCATGAGATGTGATATCCAACTCCTTCCCATTCCAATCCTGAGACCCTTCCGATATCATGAGATTTGTTATCTCAATGCTTCTAATATCAAACTTGAGACCCTCCCTATAGCATGAGATGTGACATCCAAGTCCTTCCCATTCCAATCCTGAGACCCTTCCTATAACATGAGATGTGATATCCAACTCCTTCCCATTCCAACCTGAGACACTTCCTATAGCATGAGAAGGGATATCTAACTCCTTCCCAATCCAATCCTGAGACCCTTCCGATAGCAGAGATGTGATATCTCAATGCTTATACCAAACCTGAGACCCTTCCTATGGCATGAGATGTGATATCCAACTCCTTGCCATTCAAATCCTGAGACCCTTCCTATAGCATGAGATGTGATATCTCTATGCTTCTAATACCAAACCTGAGACCCTTCCTATAACATGAGATGGGATATCCAACTCCTTCCCATTCCAATCCTGAGACCCTTCCGATAGCAGAGATGTGATATCTCAATGCTTCTAATACCAAACATGAGACCAGTCCTATAACATGAGATGGGATATCCAACTCCTTCCCGTTCCAAACCTGAGACCCTTCCTATAGCATGAGATGTGATATCCAACTCCTTCCCATCCCAATCCTGAGACACTTCCGATTGCAGAGATTTGATATCTCAATGCTTATACCAAACCTGAGACTCTTCCTATAACATGAGATGTGATATCCAACTCCTTCCCGTTCCAAACCTGAGACCCTTCCTATAGCATGAGATGTGATATCCAACTCCTTCCCATTCCAATCCTGAGACCCTTATGATAGCATGAGATGTGATATCTCAATGCCTCTAATACCAAATCTGAGATTCTTCCGATAGCATGAGATGTGATATCTCAATGCTTCTTATACCAAACCTGAGATCCTTCCTATAACATGAGATGTGATATACAAATCCTTCCCCTTCCAAACCTGAGACCCTCCCTTTAGCATGAGATGTGATATCCAACTCCTTCCCATTCCAACCTGAGACCCTTCCTATAGCATGAGATGGGATATCCAACTCCTTGGAATTCCAATCCTGATACCCTTCCGATAGCATGAGATTTGATATCCCAATGCTTATACCAAACCTGAGACCCATACTATGGCATGAGATGTGATATCAAACTCCTTCCCATTCCAATCCTGAGACCCTTCCTATAGCTTGAGATGTGATATCCAACTCCTTCCCATTCCAATTCTGAGACCCTTCCTATACCATGAGACTTGATATCTCAATGCTTCTAATACCAAACCTGAGACCCGTCCTATAACATGAGATGTGATATCCAAATCCTTCCCCTTCCAAACCTTAGACCCTTCCTTTATCATGAGATGTGATATCCAACTCCTTCCCATTCCAATCCTGAGACCCTTCCGATATCATGAGATGTGATATCTCAATGCTTCTAATATCAAACTCGAGACCCTCCCTATAGCATGAGATGTGATATCCAAGTCCTTCCCATTCCAATCCTGAGACCCTTCCTATAGCATGAGATGTGATGTCTCAATGCTTCTAATACCAAACCTGAGACCCTTCCTATAACATGAGATGGGAATATCCAACTCCTTCCCATTCCAATCCTGAGACCCTTCCGATAGCAAACATGTGATATCTCAATGCTTATACCAAACCTGAGATCCTTCCTATAACATGAGATGTGATATCCAACTCCTTCCCATTCCAATCCTGAGACACTTCCTATAGCATGAGATGTGATATCTCACTGCTTATACCAAACCTGAGACCCTTCCTATAGCATGAGATGTGATATCCAACTCCTTCCCATTCCAATCCTGAGACCCTTCCTATAGCATGAGATGTGATATCTCAATGCTTCTAATATCAAACTTGAGACCCTCCCTATAGCATGAGATGTGATATCCAAGTCCTTCCCATTCCAATCTTGAGACACTTCCTATAGCATGAGATGTGATATCTCAATGCTTCTAATACCAAACCTGAGACTCTTCCTACAACATGAGATGGGATATCCAACTCCTTCCCATTCCAATCCTGAGACACTTCCTATAGCATGAGATGTGATATCTCACTGCTTATACCAAACCTGAGACCCTTCCTATAGCATGAGATGTGATATCCAACTCCTTCCCATTCCAATCCTGAGACCCTTCCTATAGCATGAGATGTGATATCTCAATGCTTATACCAAACCTGAGAGCCTACCTATAGCATGAGATGTGATATCCAAGTCCATCCCATTCCAATCCTTAGACCCTTCCTACAGCATGCGATGTGATATCTCAATGATTCTAATACCAAACCAGAGACTCTTACTATAACATGAGATGGGATATCCAACTCCTTCCCATTCCAATCCTGAGCCGCTTTCGATAGCAGAGATGTGATATCTCAATGCTTATACCAAACCTGAGACCCTTCCTATAACATGAGATGTGATATCCAACTCCTTCCCGTTCCAAACCTGAGACACTAACTATAGCATATGTGATATCCAACTCCTTCCCATTCCAAACATGAGACCCTTCCTATAGCAAGAAAGTAATATCCAACTCCTACCCATTCCAATCCTGAGACCCTTCCTATAGCAAGAGATGTGATATCCAAATCCTTCCCATTCCAATCCTGAGACCCTTCCTATAACATGAGATGTGATATCCAACTCCTTCCCATTCCAACCTGAGACACTTCCTATAGCATGAGAAGGGATATCCAACTCCTTCCCAATCCAATCCTGAGACCCTCCGATAGCAGAGATGTGATATCTCAATGCTTATACCAAACCTGAGACCCTTCCTATGGCATGAGATGTGATATCCAACTCCTTCCCAATCCAATCCTGAGACCCTTCCGATAGCAGAGACGTGATATCTCAATGCTTCTACCAAACCTGAGACCCTTCCTTTAGCATGAGATGTGATATCCAAATCCTTCACATTCCAATCCTGAGACCCTTCCTATAGCATGAGATGTGATATCTCAATGCTTCTAATACCAAACCTGAGATCCTTCCTATAACATGAGATGTGATATCCAATTCCTTCCCATTCCAAACCTGAGACCCTTCCTATTGGATGAGATGTGATATCCAACTCCTTCCCATTCCAACCCTGAGACCCTTCCTATAGCATGAGATGTGATGTCTCAATGCTTCTAATACCAAACCTGAGATCCTTCCTATAACATGAGATGTGATATCCAACTCCTTCCATTCCAATCCTGAGACCCGTCCTATAGCATGAGATGTGATATCTCAATGCTTATACCAAACCTGAGACCCTTCCTATAGCATGAGATGTGATATCCAACTGCTTCCCATTCCAATCCTGAGACCCTTCCTATAGCATGAGATGTGATATCTCAATGCTTCTAATACCAAACCTGAGATCCTTCCTCTAACATGAAATGTGATATCCAACTCCTTCCCTTTCCAAACCTAAGAGCCTATCTATAGCATGAGATGTGATATCCAAGTCCTTCCCGTTCCAACCCTTAGACCCTTCCTACAGCATGCAATATGATATCTCAATGATTCTAATAACAAACCTGAGACCCGTCCTATAACATGAGATGGGATATCCAACTCCTTCCCATTCCAATCCTGAGACACTTCCGATAGCAGAGATGTGATATCTCAATGCTTATACCAAACCTGAGACCCTTCCTATAACATGAGATGTGATATCCAAATCCTTCCCGTTCCAAACCTGAGACCCTTCCTTTAGCATGAGATGTGATATCCAGCACCTTCCCATTCCAATACTGAGACACTTCCTATAGCATGAGATGTGATATCTCAATGCTTCTAATATCAAAACTGAGACCCTCCCTATAGCATGATATGTGATATCTAAGTCCTTCCCATTCCAATCCTGAGACCCTCCCTATAGCATGAGATGTGATATCCAACTCCTTCCCATTCCAATCCTGAGACCCTTCCCATAGCATGAGATATGATATCTCAATACTTCTAATACCAAACGTGAGATCCTTCCGATAACATGAGATGTGATATCCAAATCCTTCCCCTTCCAATCCTGAGACCCTCCCTTTAGCATGAGATGTGATATCCAACTCCTTCCTATTCCAATCCTGAGACTCTTCTGATAGCATGAGATGTGATATCTCAATGCTTCTAATACCAAACCTGAGATCCTTCCGATAGCATGAGATGTGATATCTCAATGCTTCTAATACCAAACCTGAGATCCTTCCTATAACATGAGATGTGATATCCAAATCCTTCCCCTTCCAAACCTGAGACCCTCCCTTTAGCATGAGATGTGATATCCAACTCCTTCCCATTCCATTCCTGAGACCCTTCTGATAGCATGAGATGTGATATCTCAATGCCTCTAATACCAAAACCTGAGATCCTACCTCTAACATGAAATGTGATATCCAACTCTTTCCCCTTCCAAACCTGAGAGCCTTCCTATAGCATGAGATGTGATATCCAAGTCCTTCCCATTCCAATCCTGAGACCCTTCCTATAGCTTGAGATGTGATATCCAACTCCTTCCCATTCCAATTCTGAGACCCTTCCTATACTATGAGACTTGATATCTCAATGCTTCTAATACAAACGTGAGACCCGTAATATAACATGAGATGTGATATCCAAATCCTTCCCCTTCCAAACCTTAGACCCTTCTTTATCATGAGATGTGATATCCAACTCCTTCCCATTCCAATCCTGGGACCCTTCCGATATCATGAGATGTGATATCTCAAAGCTTCTAATATCAAACTTGAGACCCTCCCTATAGCATGAGATGTGATATCCAAGTCCTTCCCATTCCAATCCTGAGACCCTTCCTATAGCTTGAGGTGTGATATCCAACTCCTTCCCATTCCAATTCTGAGACCCTTCTTATACCATGAGACTTGATATCTCAATGCTTCTAATACCAAACCTGAGACCCGTCCTATAACATGAGATGTGATATCCAAATCCTTCCCCTTCCAAACCTTAGACCCTTCCTTTATCATGAGATGTGATATCCAACTCCTTCCCATTCCAATCCTGAGACCCTTCCGATATCATGAGATTTGTTATCTCAATGCTTCTAATATCAAACTTGAGACCCTCCCTATAGCATGAGATGTGACATCCAAGTCCTTCCCATTCCAATACTGAGACCCTTCCTATAACATGAGATGTGATATCTCAATGCTTATACCAAACCTGAGACCCTTCCTATGGCATGAGATGTGATATCCAACTCCTTGCCATTCAAATCCTGAGACCCTTCCTATAGCATGAGATGTGATATCTCTATGCTTCTAATACCAAACCTGAGACCCTTCCTATAACATGAGATGGGATATCCAACTCCTTCCCATTCCAATCCTGAGACCCTTCCGATAGCAGAGATGTGATATCTCAATGCTTATACCAAACCTGAGAACCTTCCTATGGCCTGAGATGTCATATACAACTCCTTCCCATTCCAATCCTGAGACCCTTCCTTTAGCATGAGATGTGATATCTCAATGCTTATACCAAATCTGAGACCCTTCCTATAGCATGAGATGTGATATCCAATTTCTTCCCATTCCAATCCTGAGACACTTCCTATAGCATGAGATGTGATATCTCAATGCTTATACCAAACCTGAGAGCCTACCTATAGCATGAGATGTGATATCCAAGTCCATCCCATTCCAATCCTTAGACCCTTCCTACAGCATGCGATGTGATATCTCAATGATTCTAATACCAATCCAGAGACTCTTCCTATAACATGAGATGGGATATCTAACTCCTTCCCAATCCAATCCTGAGACCCTTCCGATAGCAGAGATGTGATATCTCAATGCTTATACCAAACCTGAGACCCTTCCTATGGCATGAGATGTGATATCCAACTCCTTGCCATTCAAATCCTGAGACCCTTCCTATAGCATGAGATGTGATATCTCTATGCTTCTAATACCAAACCTGAGACCCTTCCTATAACATGAGATGGGAAATCCAACTCCTTCCCATTCCAATCCTGAGACCCTTCCGATAGCAGAGATGTGATATCTCAATGTTTATACCAAACCTGAGAACCTTCCTATGGCCTGAGATGTCATATACAACTCCTTCCCATTCCAATCCTGAGACCCTTCCTTTAGCATGAGATGTGATATCTCAATGCTTATACCAAACCTGAGACCCTTCCTATAACATGAGATGTGATATCCAACTCCTTCCCGTTCCAAACCTGAGACACTAACTATAGCATATGTGATATCCAACTCCTTCCCATTCCAAACATGAGACCCTTCCTATAGCAAGAAAGTAATATCCATCTCCTACCCATTCCAATCCTGAGACCCTTCCTATAGCAAGAGATGTGATATCCAAATCCTTCCCATTCCAATCCTGAGACCCTTCCTATAACATGAGATGTGATATCCAACTCCTTCCCATTCCAACCTGAGACACTTCCTATAGCATGAGAAGGGATATCCAACTCCTTCCCAATCCAATCCTGAGACCCTTCCGATAGCAGAGATGTGATATCTCAATGCTTATACCAAACCTGAGACCCTTCCTATGGCATGAGATGTGATATCCAACTCCTTCCCAATCCAATCCTGAGACCCTTCCGATAGCAGAGACGTGATATCTCAATGCTTCTACCAAACCTGAGACCCTTCCTTTAGCATGAGATGTGATATCCAAATCCTTCACATTCCAATCCTGAGACCCTTCCTATAGCATGAGATGTGATATCTCAATGCTTCTAATACCAAACCTGAGATCCTTCCTATAACATGAGATGTGATATCCAATTCCTTCCCATTCCAAACCTGAGACCCTTCCTATTGGATGAGATGTGATATCCAACTCCTTCCCATTCCAACCCTGAGACCCTTCCTATAGCATGAGATGTGATGTCTCAATGCTTCTAATACCAAACCTGAGATCCTTCCTATAACATGAGATGTGATATCCAATTCCTTCCCATTCCAAACCTGAGACCCTTCCTATTGGATGAGATGTGATATCCAACTCCTTCCATTCCAATCCTGAGACCCGTCCTATAGCATGCGATGTGATATCTCAATGCTTATACCAAACCTGAGAC
This sequence comes from Ambystoma mexicanum, assembly GCF_040938575.1. Classification (NCBI taxonomy): domain Eukaryota; kingdom Metazoa; phylum Chordata; class Amphibia; order Caudata; family Ambystomatidae; genus Ambystoma; species Ambystoma mexicanum. Next base: position 5,275,065 of record NC_090922.1, on the reverse strand, counting down.
CCTTCCTATAGCATGAGATGTGATATCCAACTGCTTCCCATTCCAATCCTGAGACCCTTCCTATAGCATGAGATGTGATATCTCAATGCTTCTAATACCAAACCTCAGATCCTTCCTCTAACATGAAATGTGATATCCAACTCCTTCCCTTTCCAAACCTAAGAGCCTATCTATAGCATGAGATGTGATATCCAAGTCCTTCCCATTCCAACCCTTAGACCCTTCCTACAGCATGCAATATGATATCTCAATGATTCTAATAACAAACCTGAGACCCGTCCTATAACATGAGATGGGATATCCAACTCCTTCCCATTCCAATCCTGAGACACTTCCGATAGCAGAGATGTGATATCTCAATGCTTATACCAAACCTGAGACCCTTCCTATAACATGAGATGTGATATCCAAATCCTTCCTGTTCCAAACCTGAGACCCTTCCTTTAGCATGAGATGTGATATCCAGCACCTTCCCATTCCAATCCTGAGACACTTCCTATAGCATGAGATGTGATATCTCAATGCTTCTAATATCAAAACTGAGACCCTCCCTATAGCATGATATGTGATATCTAAGTCCTTCCCATTCCAATCCTGAGACCCTCCCTATAGCATGAGATGTGATATCCAACTCCTTCCCATTCCAATCCTGAGACCCTTCCTATAGCATGAGATATGATATCTCAATACTTCTAATACCAAACGTGAGATCCTTCCGATAACATGAGATGTGATATCCAAATCCTTCCCCTTCCAATCCTGAGACCCTCCCTTTAGCATGAGATGTGATATCCAACTCCTTCCTATTCCAATCCTGAGACCCTTCCTATAGCATGAGATGTGATATCTCAATGCTTCTAATACCAAACCTGAGATCCTTCCTCTAACATGAAATGTGATATCCAACTCCTTCCCTTTCCAAACCTAAGAGCCTATCTATAGCATGAGATGTGATATCCAAGTCCTTCCCATTCCAACCCTTAGACCCTTCCTACAGCATGCAATATGATATCTCAATGATTCTAATAACAAACCTGAGACCCGTCCTATAACATGAGATGGGATATCCAACTCCTTCCCATTCCAATCCTGAGACACTTCCGATAGCAGAGATGTGATATCTCAATGCTTATACCAAACCTGAGACCCTTCCTATAACATGAGATGTGATATCCAAATCCTTCCCGTTCCAAACCTGAGACCCTTCCTTTAGCATGAGATGTGATATCCAGCACCTTCCCATTCCAATCCTGAGGCACTTCCTATAGCATGAGATGTGATATCTCAATGCTTCTAATATCAAAACTGAGACCCTCCCTATAGCATGATATGTGATATCTAAGTCCTTCCCATTCCAATCCTGAGACCCTCCCTATAGCATGAGATGTAATATCCAACTCCTTCCCATTCCAATCCTGAGACCCTTCCTATAGCATGAGATATGATATCTCAATACTTCTAATACCAAACGTGAGATCCTTCCGATAACATGAGATGTGATATGCAAATCCTTCCCCTTCCAATCCTGAGACCCTCCCTTTAGCATGAGATGTGATATCCAACTCCTTCCTATTCCAATCCTGAGACTCTTCTGATAGCATGAGATGTGATATCTCAATGCTTCTAATACCAAACCTGAGATCCTTCCGATAGCATGAGATGTGATATCTCAATGCTTCTAATACCAAACCTGAGATCCTTCCTATAACATGAGATGTGATATCCAAATCCTTCCCCTTCCAAACCTGAGACCCTCCCTTTAGCATGAGATGTGATATCCAACTCCTTCCCATTCCATTCCTGAGACCCTTCTGATAGCATGAGATGTGATATCTCAATGCCTCTAATACCAAACCTGAGATCCTACCTCTAACATGAAATGTGATATCCAACTCTTTCCCCTTCCAAACCTGGGAGCCTTCCTATAGCATGAGATGTGATATCCAAGTCCTTCCCATTCCAATCCTGAGACCCTTCCTATAGCTTGAGATGTGATATCCAACTCCTTCCCATTCCAATTCTGAGACCCTTCCTATACTATGAGACTTGATATCTCAATGCTTCTAATACAAACGTGAGACCCGTAATATAACATGAGATGTGATATCCAAATCCTTCCCCTTCCAAACCTTAGACCCTTCCTTTATCATGAGATGTGATATCCAACTCCTTCCCATTCCAATCCTGAGACCCTTCTGATATCATGAGATGTGATATCTCAAAGCTTCTAATATCAAACTTGAGACCCTCCCTATAGCATGAGATGTGATATCCAAGTCCTTCCCATTCCAATCCTGAGACCCTTCCTATAGCATGAGATGTGATATCTCAATGCTTCTAATACCAAACCTGAGACCCTTCCTATAACATGAGATGGGAATATCCAACTCCTTCCCATTCCAATCCTGAGACCCTTCCGATAGCAGAGATGTGATATCTCAATGCTTATACCAAACCTGAGATCCTTCCTATAACATGAGATGTGATATCCAACTCCTTCCCATTCCAATCCTGAGACACTTCCTATAGCATGAGATGTGATATCTCACTGCTTATACCAAATCTGAGACCCTTCCCATAGCATGAGATGTGATATCCAACTTCTTCCCATTCCAATCCTCAGACCCTTCCTATAGCATGAGATGTGATATCCAACTCCTTCCCATTCCAATCCTGAGACCCTTCCTATAGCATGAGATATGATATCTCAATACTTCTAATACCAAACGTGAGATCCTTCCGATAACATGAGATGTGATATCCAAATCCTTCCCCTTCCAAACCTGAGACCCTCCCTTTAGCATGAGATGTGATATCCAACTCCTTCCCATTCCAATCCTGAGACCCTTCTGATAGCATGAGATGTGATATCTCAATGCTTCTAATACCAAACCTGAGATCCTTCCGATAGCATGAGATGTGATATCTCAATGCTTCTAATACCAAACCTGAGATCCTTCCGATAGCATGAGATGTGATATCTCAATGCTTCTAATACCAAACCTGAGATCCTTCCTATAACATGAGATGTGATATCCAAATCCTTCCCCTTCCAAACCTGAGACCCTCCCTTTAGCATGAGATGTGATATCCAACTCCTTCCCATTCCATTCCTGAGACCCTTCTGATAGCATGAGATGTGATATCTCAATGCCTCTAATACCAAACCTGAGATCCTACCTCTAACATGAAATGTGATATCCAACTCTTTCCCCTTCCAAACCTGAGAGCCTTCCTATAGCATGAGATGTGATATCCAAGTCCTTCCCATTCCAATCCTGAGACCCTTCCTATAGCTTGAGATGTGATATCCAACTCCTTCCCATTCCAATTCTGAGACCCTTCCTATACTATGAGACTTGATATCTCAATGCTTCTAATACAAACGTGAGACGCGTAATATAACATGAGATGTGATATCCAAATCCTTCCCCTTCCAAACCTTAGACCCTTCCTTTATCATGAGATGTGATATCCAACTCCTTCCCATTCCAATCCTGAGACCCTTCCGATATCATGAGATGTGATATCTCAAAGCTTCTAATATCAAACTTGAGACCCTCCCTATAGCATGAGATGTGATATCCAAGTCCTTCCCATTCCAATCCTGAGACCCTTCCTATAGCATGAGATGTGATATCTCAATGCTTCTAATACCAAACCTGAGACCCTTCCTATTACATGAGATGGGAATATCCAACTCCTTCCCATTCCAATCCTGAGACCCTTCCGATAGCAGAGATGTGATATCTCAATGCTTATACCAAACCTGAGACCCTTCGTATGGCATGAGATGTGATATCCAACTCCTTGCCATTCAAATCCTGAGACCCTTCCTATAGCATGAGAAGGGATATCCAACTCCTTCCCAATCCAATCCTGAGACCCTTCCGATAGCAGAGACGTGATATCTCAATGCTTCTACCAAACCTGAGACCCTTCCTTTAGCATGAGATGTGATATCCAAATCCTTCACATTCCAATCCTGAGACCCTTCCTATAGCATGAGATGTGATATCTCAATGCTTCTAATACCAAACCTGAGATCCTTCCTATAACATGAGATGTGATATCCAATTCCTTCCCATTCCAAACCTGAGACCCTTCCTATTGGATGAGTTGTGATATCCAACTCCTTCCCATTCCAACCCTGAGACCCTTCCTATAGCATGAGCTGTGATGTCTCAATGATTCTAATACCAAACCTGAGATCCTTCCTATAACATGAGATGTGATATCCAACTCCTTCCATTCCAATCCTGAGACCCGTCCTATAGCATGAGATGTGATATCTCAATGCTTATACCAAACCTGAGACCCTTCCTATAGCATGAGATGTGATATCCAACTACTTCCCATTCCAATCCTGAGACCCTTCCTATAGCATGAGATGTGATATCTCAATGCTTCTAATACCAAACCTGAGATCCTTCCTCTAACATGAAATGTGATATCCAACTCCTTCCCTTTCCAAACCTAAGAGCCTATCTATAGCATGAGATGTGATATCCAGGTCCTTCCTATTCCAATCCTTAGACCCTTCCTACAGCATGCAATATGATATCTCAATGATTCTAATAACAAACCTGAGACCCGTCCTATAGCATGAGATATGATATCCAAGTCCTTCCCATTCCAATCCTGAGACCCTTCCTATAACATGAAATGTGATATCCAACTCCTTCCCATTCCAACCTGAGACCCTTCCTATAGCATGAGATGGGATATCCAACTTCTTCAAAATCCAATACTGATACCCTTCCGATAGCATGAGATGTGATATCCCAATGCTTCTACCAAACCTGAGACCCATACTATGGCATGAGATGTGATATCAAACTCCTTCCCATTCCAATCCTGAGACCCTTCTTATACCATGAGACTTGATATCTCAATGCTTCTAATACCAAACCTGAGACCCGTCCTATAACATGAGATGTGATATCCAAATCCTTCCCCTTCCAAACCTTAGATCCTTCCTTTATCATGAGATGTGGTATCCAACTCCTTCCCATTCCAATCCTGAGACCCTTCCGATATCATGAGATTTGTTATCTCAATGCTTTTATATCAAACTTGAGATCCTCCCTATAGCATGAGATGTGACATCCAAGTCCTTCCCATTCCAATCCTGAGACCCTTCCTATAGCATGAGATGTGATATCTCTATGCTTCTAATACCAAACCTGAGACCCTTCCTATAACATGAGATGGGATATCCAACTCCTTCCCATTCCAATCCTGAGACCCTTCCGATAGCAGAGATGTGATATCTCAATGCTTATACCAAACCTGAGACCCTTCCTATGGCCTGAGATGTCATATACAACTCCTTCCCATTCCAATCCTGAGACCCTTCCTTTAGCATGAGATGTGATATCTCAATGCTTATACCAAATCTGAGACCCTTCCTATAGCATGAGATGTGATATCCAAATCCTTCCCATTCCAATCCTGAGACCCTTCCTATAGCATGAGATGTGATATCTCAATGCTTATACCAAACCTGAGAGCCTACCTATAGCATGAGATGTGATATCCAAGTCCATCCCATTCCAATCCTTAGACCCTTCCTACAGCATGCGATGTGATATCTCAATGATTCTAATACCAAACCAGAGACTCTTACTATAACATGAGATGGGATATCCAACTCCTTCCCATTCCAATCCTGAGCCGCTTCCGATAGCAGAGATGTGATATCTCAATGCTTATACCAAACCTGAGACCCTTCCTATAACATGAGATGTGATATCCAACTCCTTCCCGTTCCAAACCTGAGACACTAACTATAGCATATGTGATATCCAACTCCTTCCCATTCCAAACATGAGACCCTTCCTATAGCAAGAAAGTAATATCCAACTCCTACCCATTCCAATCCTGAGACCCTTCCTATAGCAAGAGATGTGATATCCAAATCCTTCCCATTCCAATCCTGAGACCCTTCCTATAACATGAGATGTGATATCCAACTCCTTCCCATTCCAACCTGAGACACTTCCTATAGCATGAGAAGGGATATCCAACTCCTTCCCAATCCAATCCTGAGACCCTTCCGATAGCAGAGATGTGATATCTCAATGCTTATACCAAACCTGAGACCCTTCCTATGGCATGAGATGTGATATCCAACTCCTTGCCATTCAAATCCTGAGACCCTTCCTATAGCATGAGAAGGGATATCCAACTCCTTCCCAATCCAATCCTGCGACCCTTCCGATAGCAGAGACGTGATATCTCAATGCTTCTACCAAACCTGAGACCCTTCCTTTAGCATGAGATGTGATATCCAAATCCTTCACATTCCAATCCTGAGACCCTTCCTATAGCATGAGATGTGATATCTCAATGCTTCTAATACCAAACCTGAGATCCTTCCTATAACATGAGATGTGATATCCAATTCCTTCCCATTCCAAACCTGAGACCCTTCCTATTGGATGAGATGTGATATCCAACTCCTTCCCATTCCAACCCTGAGACCCTTCCTATAGCATGAGATGTGATGTCTCAATGCTTCTAATACCAAACCTGAGATCCTTCCTATAACATGAGATGTGATATCCAACTCCTTCCATTCCAATCCTGAGACCCGTCCTATAGCATGAGATGTGATATCTCAATGCTTATACTAAACCTGAGACCCTTCCTATAGCATGAGATGTGATATCCAACTACTTCCCATTCCAATCCTGAGACCCTTCATATAGCATGAGATGTGATATCTCAATGCTTCTAATACCAAACCTGAGATCCTTCCTCTAACATGAAATGTGATATCCAACTCCTTCCCTTTCCAAACCTAAGAGCCTATCTATAGCATGAGATGTGATATCCAAGTCCTTCCCATTCCAACCCTTAGACCCTTCCTACAGCATGCAATATGATATCTCAATGATTCTAATACCAAACCTGAGACCCGTCCTATAACATGAGATGTGATATCCAACTCCTTCCCATTCCAATCCTGAGACACTTCCGATAGCAGAGATGTGATATCTCAATGCTTATACCAAACCTGAGACCCTTCCTATAACATGAGATGTGATATCCAAATCCTTCCCGTTGCAAACCTGAGACCCTTCCTTTAGCATGAGATGTGATATCCAGCTCCTTCCCATTCCAATCCTGAGACACTTCCGATAGCATGAGATGTGATATCTCAATGCTTCTAATATCAAAACTGAGACCCTCCCTATAGCATGATATGTGATATCTAAGTCCTTCCCATTCCAATCCTGAGACACTCCCTATAGCATGAGATGTGATATCCAACTCTTTCCCATTCCAATCCTGAGACCCTTCCTATAGCATGAGATATGATATCTCAATACTTCTAATACCAAACGTGAGATCCTTCCGATAACATGAGATGTGATATCCAAATCCTTCCCCTTCCAAACCTGAGACCCTCCCTTTAGCATGAGATGTGATATCCAACTCCTTCCCATTCCAATCCTGAGACCCTTCTGATAGCATGAGATTTGATATCTCAATGCTTCTAATACCAAACCTGAGATCCTTCCGATAGCATGAGATGTGATATCTCAATGCTTCTAATACCAAACCTGAGATCCTTCCTATAACATGAGATGTGAAATCCAAATCCTTCCCCTTCCAAACCTGAGACCCTCCCTTTAGCATGAGATGTGATATCCAACTCCTTCCCATTCCATTCCTGAGACCCTTCTGATAGCATGAGATGTGATATCTCAATGCCTCTAATACCAAACCTGAGATCCTACCTCTAACATGAAATGTGATATCCAACACTTTCCCCTTCCAAACCTGAGAGCCTTCCTATAGCATGAGATGTGATATCCAAGTCCTTCCCATTCCAATCCTGAGACCCTTCCTATAGCTTGAGATGTGATATCCAACTCCTTCCCATTCCAATTCTGAGACCCTTAATATACTCTGAGACTTGATATCTCAATGCTTCTAATACCAAACCTGAGACCCGTAATATAACATGAGATGTGATATCCAAATCCTTCCCCTTCCAAACCTTAGACCCTTCCTTTATCATGAGATGTGATATCCAACTCCTTCCCATTCCAATCCTGAGACCCTTCCGATATCATGAGATGTGATATCTCAAAGCTTCTAATATCAAACTTGAGACCCTCCCTATAGCATGAGATGTGATATCCAAGTCCTTCCCATTCCAATCCTGAGACCCTTCCTATAGCATGAGATGTGATATCTCAATGCTTCTAATACCAAACCTGAGACCCTTCCTATAACATGAGATGGGAATATCCAACTCCTTCCCATTCCAATCCTGAGACCCTTCCGATAGCAGAGATGTGATATCTCAATGCTTATACCAAACCTGAGACCCTTCCTATGGCATGAGATGTGATATCCAACTCCTTGCCATTCAAATCCTGAGACCCTTCCTATAGCATGAGAAGGGATATCCAACTCCTTCCCAATCCAATCCTGAGACCCTTCCGATAGCAGAGACGTGATATCTCAATGCTTCTACCAAACCTGAGACCCTTCCTTTAGCATGAGATGTGATATCCAAATCCTTCACATTCCAATCCTGAGACCCTTCCTATAGCATGAGATGTGATATCTCAATGCTTCTAATACCAAACCTGAGATCCTTCCTATAACATGAGATGTGATATCCAATTCCTTCCCATTCCAAACCTGAGACCCTTCCTATTGGATGAGATGTGATATCCAACTCCTTCCCATTCCAACCCTGAGACCCTTCCTATAGCATGAGATGTGATGTCTCAATGCTTCTAATACCAAACCTGAGATCCTTCCTATAACATGAGATGTGATATCCAACTCCTTCCATTCCAATCCTGAGACCTGTCCTATAGCATGAGATGTGATATCTCAATGCTTATACCAAACCTGAGACCCTTCCTATAGCATGAGATGTGATATCCAACTTCTTCCCATTCCAATCCTGAGACCCTTCATATAGCATGAGATGTGATATCTCAATGCTTCTAATACCAAACCTGAGATCCTTCCTCTAACATGAAATGTGATATCCAACTCCTTCCCTTTCCAAACCTAAGAGCCTATCTATAGCATGAGATGTGATATCCAAGTCCTTCCCATTCCAATCCTTAGACCCTTCCTACAGCATGCAATATGATATCTCAATGATTCTAATAACAAACCTGAGACCCGTCCTATAGCATGAGATATGATATCCAAGTCCTTCCCATTCCAATCCTGAGACCCTTCCTATAACATGAAATGTGATATCCAACTCCTTCCCATTCCAACCTGAGACCCTTCCTATAGCATGAGATGGGATATCCAACTTCTTCCAAATCCAATACTGATACCCTTCCGATAGCATGAGATGTGATATCCCAATGCTTCTACCAAACCTGAGACCCATACTATGGCATGAGATGTGATATCAAACTCCTTCCCATTCCAATCCTGAGACCCTTCCTATAGCTTGAGGTGTGATATCCAACTCCTTCCCATTCCAATTCAGAGACCCTTCTTATACCATGAGACTTGATATCTCAATGCTTCTAATACCAAACCTGAGACCCGTCCTATAACATGAGATGTGATATCCAAATCCTTACCCTTCCAAACCTTAGACCCTTCCTTTATCATGAGATGTGATATCCAACTCCTTCCCATTCCAATCCTGAGACCCTTCCGATATCATGAGATTTGTTATCTCAATGCTTCTAATATCAAACTTGAGACCCTCCCTATAGCATGAAATGTGACATCCAAGTCCTTCCCATTCCAATCCTGAGACCCTTCCTATAACATGAGATGTGATATCCAACTCCTTCCCATTCCAACCTGAGACACTTCCTATAGCATGAGAAGGGATATCTAACTCCTTCCCAATCCAATCCTGAGACCCTTCCGATAGCAGAGATGTGATATCTCAATGCTTATACCAAACCTGAGACCCTTCCTATGGCATGAGATGTGATATCCAACTCCTTGCCATTCAAATCCTGAGACCCTTCCTATAGAATGAGATGTGATATCTCTATGCTTCTAATACCAAACCTGAGACCCTTCCTATAACATGAGATGGGATATCCAACTCCTTCCCATTCCAATCCTGAGACCCTTCCGATAGCAGAGATGTGATATCTCAATGCTTATACCAAACCGGAGAACCTTCCTATGGCCTGAGATGTCATATACAACTCCTTCCCATTCCAATCCTGAGACCCTTCCTTTAGCATGAGATGTGATATCTCAATGCTTATACCAAATCTGAGACCCTTCCTATAGCATGAGATGTGATATCCAATTCCTTCCCATTCCAATCCTGAGACCCTTCCTATAGCATGAGATGTGATATCTCAATGCTTATACCAAACCTGAGAGCCTACCTATAGCATGAGATGTGATATCCAAGTCCATCCCATTCCAATCCTTAGACCCTTCCTACAGCATGCGATGTGATATCTCAATGATTCTAATACCAAACCAGAGACTCTTCCTATAACATGAGATGGGATATCCAACTCCTTCCCATTCCAATCCTGAGCCGCTTCCGATAGCAGAGATGTGATATCTCAATGCTTATACCAAACCTGAGACCCTTCCTATAACATGAGATGTGATATCCAACTCCTTCCCGTTCCAAACCTGAGACACTAACTATAGCATATGTGATATCCAACTCCTTCCCATTCCAAACATGAGACCCTTCCTATAGCATGAAAGTAATATCCAACTCCTACCCATTCCAATCCTGAGACCCTTCCTATAGCAAGAGATGTGATATCCAAATCCTTCCCATTCCAATCCTGAGACCCTTCCTATAACATGAGATGTGATATCCAACTCCTTCCCATTCCAACCTGAGACACTTCCTATAGCATGAGAAGGGATATCCAACTCCTTCCCAATCCAATCCTGAGACCCTTCCGATAGCAGAGATGTGACATCTCAATGCTTATACCAAAGCTGAGACCCTTCCTATGGCATGAGATGTGATATCCAACTCCTTCCCAATCCAATCCTGAGACCCTTCCGATAGCAGAGACGTGATCTCTCAATGCTTCTACCAAACCTGAGACCCTTCCTTTAGCATGAGATGTGATATCCAAATCCTTCACATTCCAATCCTGAGACTCTTCCTATAGCATGAGATGTGATATCTCAATGCTTCTAATACCAAACCTGAGATCCTTCCTATAACATGAGATGTGATATCCAATTCCTTCCCATTCCAAACCTGAGACCCTTCCTATTGGATGAGATGTGATATCCAACTCCTTCCCATTCCAACCCTGAGACCCTTCCTATAGCATGAGATGTGATGTCTCAATGCTTCTAATACCAAACCTGAGATCCTTCCTATAACATGAGATGTGATATCCAACTCCTTCCATTCCAATCCTGAGACCCGTCCTATAGCATGAGATGTGATATCTCAATGCTTATACCAAACCTGAGACCCTTCCTATCGCATGAGATGTGATATCCAACTGCTTCCCATTCCAATCCTGAGACCCTTCCTATAGCATGAGATGTGATATCTCAATGCTTCTAATACCAAACCTGAGATCCTTCCTCTAACATGAAATGTGATATCCAACTCCTTCCCTTTCCAAACCTAAGAGCCTATCTATAGCATGAGATGTGATATCCAAGTCCTTCCCATTCCAACCCTTAGACCCTTCCTACAGCATGCAATATGATATCTCAATGATTCTAATAACAAACCTGAGACCCGTCCTATAACATGAGATGGGATATCCAACTCCTTCCCATTCCAATCCTGAGACACTTCCGATAGCAGAGATGTGATATCTCAATGCTTATACCAAACCTGAGACCCTTCCTATAACATGAGATGTGATATCCAAATCCTTCCCGTTCCAAACCTGAGATCCTTCCTTTAGCATGAGATGTGATATCCAGCACCTTCCCATTCCAATCCTGAGACACTTCCTATAGCATGAGATGTGATATCTCAATGCTTCTAATATCAAAACTGAGACCCTCCCTATAGCATGATATGTGATATCTAAGTCCTTCCCATTCCAATCCTGAGACCCTCCCTATAGCATGAGATGTGATATCCAACTCCTTCCCATTCCAATCCTGAGACCCTTCCTATAGCATGAGATATGATATCTCAATACTTCTAATACCAAACGTGAGATCCTTCCGATAACATGAGATGTGATATCCAAATCCTTCCCCTTCCAATCCTGAGACCCTCCCTTTAGCATGAGATGTGATATCCCGCTCCTTCCTATTCCAATCCTGAGACTCTTCTGATAGCATGAGATGTGATATCTCAATGCTTCTAATACCAAACCTGAGATCCTTCCGATAGCATGAGATGTGATATCTCAATGCTTCTAATACCAAACCTGAGATCCTTCCTATAACATGAGATGTGATATCCAAATCCTTCCCCTTCCAAACCTGAGACCCTCCCTTTAGCATGAGATGTGATATCCAACTCCTTCCCATTACATTCCTGAGACCCTTCTGATAGCATGAGATGTGATATCTCAATGCCTCTAATACCAAACCTGATATCCTACCTCTAACATGAAATGTGATATCCAACTCTTCCCCTTCCAAACCTGAGAGCCTTCCTATAGCATGAGATGTGATATCCAAGTCCTTCCCATTCCAATCCTGAGACCCTTCCTATAGCTTGAGATGTGATATCCAACTCCTTCCCATTCCAATTCTGAGACCCTTCCTATACTATGAGACTTGATATCTCAATGCTTCTAATACAAACGTGAGACCCGTAATATAACATGAGATGTGATATCCAAATCCTTCCCCTTCCAAACCTTAGACCCTTCCTTTATCATGAGATGTGATATCCAACTCCTTCCCATTCCAATCCTGAGACCCTTCCGATATCATGAGATGTGATATCTCAAAGCTTCTAATATCAAACTTGAGACCCTCCCTATAGCATGAGATGTGATATCCAAGTCCTTCCCATTCCAATCCTGAGACCCTTCCTATAGCATGAGATGTGATATCTCAATGCTTCTAATACCAAACCTGAGACCCTTCCTATAACATGAGATGGGAATATCCAACTCCTTCCCATTCCAATCCTGAGACCCTTCCGATAGCAGAGATGTGATATCTCAATGCTTATACCAAACCTGAGATCCTTCCTATAACATGAGATGTGATATCCAACTCCCTCCCATTCCAATCCTGAGACACTTCCTATAGCATGAGATGTGATATCTCACTGCTTATACCAAACCTGAGACCCTTCCCATAGCATGAGATGTGATATCCAACTCCTTCCCATTCCAATCCTCAGACCCTTCCTATAGCATGAGATGTGATATCTCAATGCTTCTAATATAAAACTTGAGACCCTACCTATAGCATGAGATGTGATATCCAAGTCCTTCCCATTACAATCCTGAGACACTTCCTATAGCATGAGATGTGATATCCAACTCCTTCCCATTCCAATCCTGAGACCCTTCCTATAGCATGAGATATGATATCTCAATACTTCTAATACCAAACGTGAGATCCTTCCGATAACATGAGATGTGATATCCAAATCCTTCCCCTTCCAAACCTGAGACCCTCCCTTTAGCATGAGATGTGATATCCAACTCCTTCCCATTCCAATCCTGAGACCCTTCTGATAGCATGAGATGTGATATCTCAATGCTTCTAATACCAAACCTGAGATCCTTCCGATAGCATGAGATGTGATATCTCAATGCTTCTAATACCAAACCTGAGATCCTTCCTATAACATGAGATGTGATATCCAAATCCTTCCCCTTCCAAACCTGAGACCCTCCCTTTAGCATGAGATGTGATATCCAACTCCTTCCCATTCCATTCCCGAGACCCTTCTGATAGCATGAGATGTGATATCTCAATGCCTCTAATACCAAACCTGAGATCCTACCTCTAACATGAAATGTGATATCCAACTCTTTCCCCTTCCAAACCTGAGAGCCTTCCTATAGCATGAGATGTGATATCCAAGTCCTTCCCATTCCAATCCTGAGACCCTTCCTATAGCTTGAGATGTGATATCCACCTCCTTCCCATTCCAATTCTGAGACCCTTCCTATACTCTGAGACTTGCTATCTCAATGCTTCTAATACCAAACCTGAGACCCGTAATATAACATGAGATGTGATATCCAAATCCTTCCCCTTCCAAACCTTAGACCCTTCCTTTATCATGAGATGTGATATCCAACTCCTTCCCATTCCAATCCTGAGACCCTTCCGATATCATGAGATGTGATATCTCAAAGCTTCTAATAACAAACTTGAGACCCTCCCTATAGCATGAGATGTGATATCCAAGTCCTTCCCATTCCAATCCTGAGACCCTTCCTATAGCATGAGATGTGATATCTCAATGCTTCTAATACCAAACCTGAGACCCTTCCTATTACATGAGATGGGAATATCCAACTCCTTCGCATACCAATCCTGAGACCCTTCCGATAGCAGAGATGTGATATCTCAATGCTTATACCAAACCTGAGACCCTTCCTATGGCATGAGATGTCATATACAACTCCTTCCCATTCCAATCCTGAGACCCCTCCTATAGCATGAGATGTGATATCTCAATGCTTATACCAAACCTGAGACCCTTCCTATAGCATGAGATGTGATATTCAACTTCTTCCCATTCCAATCCTAAGACCCTTCCTATAACATGAGATGTGATGTCTCAATGCTTCTAATACCAAACCTGAGATCTTTCCTATAACATGAGATGTGATATCCAACTCCTTCCCATTCCAATCCTGAGACCGTTCCTATAGCATGAGATGTGATATCTCAATGCTTATACCAAACCTGAGACCCTTCCTATAGCTTGAGATGTGATATCCAACTCCTTCCCATTCCAATCCTGAGACCCTTCCTATAGCATGAGATGTGATATCTCAAGGCCTCTAATATCAAACCTGAGATCCTTCCTCTAACATGAAATGTGATATCCAACTCCTTCCCCTTCCAAACCTGAGAGCCTTCCTATAGCATGAGATATGATATCCAAGTCCTTCCCATTCCAATCCTGAGACCCTTCCTATAACATGAAATGTGATATCCAACTCCTTCCCATTCCAACCTGAGACCCTTCCTATAGCATGAGATGGGATATCCAACTCCTTCCAAATCCAATACTGATACCCTTCCAATAGCATGAGATGTGATATCCCAATGCTTCTACCAAACCTGAGACCCATACTATGGCATAAGATGTGACATCAAACTCCTTCCCATTCCAATCCTGAGACCCTTCCTATAGCTTGAGATGTGATATCCAACTCCTTCCCATTCCAATTCTGAGACCCTTCCTATACCATGAGACTTGATATCTCAATGCTTCTAATACCAAACCTGAGACCCGTCCTATAACATGAGATGTGATATCCAAATCCTTCCCCTTCCAAACCTTAGACCCTTCCTTTATCATGAGATGTGATATCCAACTCCTTCCCACTCCAATCCTGAGACCCTTCCTATAGCATGAGATGTGATATCTCAATGCTTCTAATACCAAACCTGAGATCCTTCCGATAGCATGAGATGTGATATCTCAATGCTTCTAATACCAAACCTGAGATCCTTCCTATAACATGAGATGTGATATCCAAATCCTTCCCATTCCAATCCTGAGACCCTTCCGATAGCAGAGATGTGATATCTCAATGCTTATACCAAACCTGAGACCCTTCCTATGGCATGAGATGTGATATCCAACTCCTTGCCATTCAAATCCTGAGACCCTTCCTATAGCATGAGAAGGGATATCCAACTCCTTCCCAATCCAATCCTGAGACCCTTCCGATAGCAGAGACGTGATATCTCAATGCTTCTACCAAACCTGAGACCCTTCCTTTAGCATGAGATGTGATATCCAAATCCTTCACATTCCAATCCTGAGACCCTTCCTATAGCATGAGATGTGATATCTCAATGCTTCTAATACCAAACCTGAGATCCTTCCTATAACATGAGATGTGATATCCAATTCCTTCCCATTCCAAACCTGAGACCCTTCCTATTGGATGAGATGTGATATCCAACTCCTTCCCATTCCAACCCCGAGACCCTTCCTATAGCATGAGATGTGATGTCTCAATGCTTCTAATACCAAACCTGAGATCCTTCCTATAACATGAGATGTGATATCCAACTCCTTCCATTCCAATCCTGAGACCTGTCCTATAGCATGAGATGTGATATCTCAATGCTTATACCAAACCTGAGACCCTTCCTATAGCATGAGATGTGATATCCAACTACTTCCCATTCCAATCCTGAGACCCTTCATATAGCATGAGATGTGATATCTCAATGCTTCTAATACCAAACCTGAGATCCTTCCTCTAACATGAAATGTGATATCCAACTCCTTCCCTTTCCAAACCTAAGAGCCTATCTATAGCATGAGATGTGATATCCAAGTCCTTCCCATTCCAATCCTTAGACCCTTCCTACAGCATGCAATATGATATCTCAATGATTCTAATAACAAACCTGAGACCCGTCCTATAGCATGAGATATGATATCCAAGTCCTTCCCATTCCAATCCTGAGACCCTTCCTATAACATGAAATGTGATATCCAACTCCTTCCCATTCCAACCTGAGACCCTTCCTATAGCATGAGATGGGATATCCAACTTCTTCCAAATCCAATACTGATACCCTTCCGATAGCATGAGATGTGATATCCCAATGCTTCTACCAAACCTGAGACCCATACTATGGCATGAGATGTGATATCAAACTTCTTCCCATTCCAATCCTGAGACCCTTCCTATAGCTTGAGGTGTGATATCCAACTCCTTCCCATTCCAATTCTGAGACCCTTCTTATACCATGAGACTTGATATCTCAATGCTTCTAATACCAAACCTGAGACCCGTCCTATAACATGAGATGTGATATCCAAATCCTTACCCTTCCAAACCTTAGACCCTTCCTTTATCATGAGATGTGATATCCAACTCCTTCCCATTCCAATCCTGAGACCCTTCCGATATCATGAGATTTGTTATCTCAATGCTTCTAATATCAAACTTGAGACCCTCCCTATAGCATGAGATGTGACATCCAAGTCCTTCCCATTCCAATCCTGAGACCCTTCCTATAACATGAGATGTGATATCCAACTCCTTCCCATTCCAACCTGAGACACTTCCTATAGCATGAGAAGGGATATCTAACTCCTTCCCAATCCAATACTGAGACCCTTCCTATAGCATGAGATGTGATGTCTCAATGCTTCTAATACCAAACCTGAGATCCTTCCTATAACATGAGATGTGATATCCAACTCCTTCCATTCCAATCCTGAGACCTGTCCTATAGCATGAGATGTGATATCTCAATGCTTATACCAAACCTGAGACCCTTCCTATAGCATGAGATGTGATATCTCAATGCTTCTAATACCAAACCTGAGATCCTTCCGATAGCATGAGATGTGATATCTCAATGCTTCTAATACCAAACCTGAGATCCTTCCGATAGCATGAGATGTGATATCCAAATCCTTCCCCTTCCGAACCTGAGACCCTCCCTTTAGCATGAGATGTGATATCCAACTCCTTCCCATTCCAATCCTGATACCCTTCTGATAGCATGAGATGTGATATCTCAATGCCTCTAATACCAAACCTGAGATCCTACCTCTAAGATGAAATGTGATATCCAACTCCTTCCCTTTCCAAACCTGAGAGCCTTCCTACAGCATGAGATGTGATATCCAAGTCCTTCCCATTCCAATCCTAAAACCCTTCCTATAACATGAGATGTCATATCCAACTCCTTCCCATTCCAACCTGAGACCCTTCCTATAGCATGAGATGGGATATCCAACTCCTTCCAAAACCAATCCTGATACCCATACCATGGCATGAGATGTGATATCAAACTCCCGTCCTATACCATGAGACTTGATATCTCAATGCTTCTAATACCAAACCTGAGACCGGTCCAATAACATGAGATGTGATATCCAAATCCTTCCCCTTCCAAACCTTCGACCCTTCCTTTATCATGAGATGTGATATCCAAGTCCTTCCCATTCCATTCCTGAGACCCTTCCTATAGCATGAGATGTGATATCTCAATGCTTCTAATACCAAACCTGAGACCCTTCCTATAAAATGAGATGTGATATCCAAGTCCTTCCCATTTCAATCCTGAGACACTTCCTATAGCATGAGATGTGATATCTCAATGCTTCTAATACCAAACCTGAGACCCTTCCTATAACATGAATTCTGATATCCAAGTCCTTCCCATTCCAATCCTGAGACCCTTCCAATAGCAGAGATGTGATATCTCAATGCTTCTAATATCAAACCTGAGACCTGTCCTATAACATGAGATGAGATATCCAACTCCTTCCCATTCCAAACCTGATACCCTTCCTATAACATGAGATGTGATATCCAATTCCTTCCCATCCCAATCCTGAGACACCTCCGATAGCAGAGATGTGATATCTCAATGCTTATACCAAACCTGAGACTCTTCCTATAACATGAGATGTGATATCTAACTCCTTCCCGTTCCAAACCTGAGACCCTTCCTATAGCATGAGATGTGATATCCAACTCCTTCCCATTCCAATCCTGAGACCCTTCCTATAGCATGAGATGTGATATCTCAATGCTTATACTGAATCTGAGACCCTTCCTATAGCATGAGATGTGATATCCAACTCCTTCCCATTCCAATCCTGAGACCCTTATGATAGCATGAGATGTGATATCTCAATGCCTCTAATACCAAACCTGAGATACTTCCGATAGCATGAGATGTGATATCTCAATGCCTCTAATACCAAACCTGAGATCCTACCTCTAACATGAAATGTGATATCCATCTCCTTCCCTTTCCAAACCTGAGACCCTGCCTATAGCATGAGATGTGATATTCAAGTCCTTCCCATTCCAATCCTGAGACCCTTCCTATAGCATGTGATGTGATACCTCAATACTTATACCAAACCCGAGACCCTTCCTATGGCATGAGATGTCATATACAACTCCTTCCCATTCCAATCCTGAGACCCTTCCTATAGCATGAGATCTGATATCTCAATGCTTATACCAAACCTGAGACCCTTCCTATAGCATGAGATGTGATATCCAACTTCTTCCCATTCCAATCCTAAGACCCTTCCTATAACATGAGATGTGATGTCTCAATGCTTCTAATACCAAACCTGAGATCTTTCCTATAATATGAGATGTGATATCCAACTCCTTCCCATTCCAATCCTGAGACCCTTCCTATAGCATGAGATGTGATATCTCAATGCTTATACCAAACCTGAGACCCTTCCTATAGCTTGAGATGTGATATCGAACTCCTTCCCATTCCAATCCCGAGACCCTTCCTATAGCATGAGATGTGATATCTCAAGGCCTCTAATACCAAACCTGAGATCCTTCCTCTAACATGAAATGTGATATCCAACTCCTTCCCCTTCCAAACCTGAGAGCCTTCCTATAGCATGCGATATGATATCCAAGTCCTTCCCATTCCAATCCTGAGACCCTTCCTATAACATGAAATGTGATATCCAACTCCTTCCCATTCCAACCTGAGACCCTTCCTATAGCATGAGATGGGATATCCAACTCCTTCCAAATCCAATACTGATACCCTTCCAATAGCATGAGATGTGATATCCCAATGCTTCTACCAAACCTGAGACCCATACTATGGCATAAGATGTGATATCAAACGCCTTCCCTTTCCAATCCTGAGACCCTTCCTATAGCTTGAGATGTGATATCCAACTCCTTCCCATTCCAATTCTGAGACCCTTCCTATACCATGAGACTTGATATCTCAATGCTTCTAATACCAAACCTGAGACCCGTCCAATAACATGAGATGTGATATCCAAATCCTTCCCCTTCCAAACCTTAGACCCTTCCTTTATCATGAGATGTGATATCCAACTCCTTCCCATTCCACTCCTGAGACCCTTCCGATATCATGAGATTTGTTATCTCAATGCTTCTAATATCAAACTTGAGACCCTCCCTATAGCATGAGATGTGACATCCAAGTCCTCCCCATTCCAATCCTGAGACCCTTCCTATAGCATAAGATGTGATATCTCAATGCTTCTAATACCAAACCTGAGACCCTTCCTATAACATGAGATGGGATATCCAACTCCTTCCCATTCCAATCCTGAGACCCTTCCGATAGCAGAGATGTGATATCTCAATGCGTATACCAACCTGAGACCCTTCCTATAACATGAGATGTGATATCCAACTCCTTCCCATTCCAAACCTGAGACCCTTCCTATAGCATATGTGATATCCAACTCCTTCCAATTCCAAACATGAGACCCTTCCCATAGCAAGAATGTAATATCCAACTCCTTCCCATTCCAATCCTGAGACCATTCCTATAGCATGAGATGTGATATCTCAATGCTTCTAATACCAAACCTGAGATCCTTCCTATGACATGAGATGTGCTATCCAATTCCTTCCCATTCCAAACCTGAGACCCTTCCTACAGCATGCAATGTGATATCTCAATGCTTCTAATACCAAACCTGAGACCAGTCCTATAACATGAGATGGGATATCCAACTCCTTCCCGTTCCAATCCTGAGACACTTCCGATTGCAGAGATTTGATATCTCAATGCTTATACCAAACCTGAGACTCTTCCTATAACATGAGATGTGATATCCAACTCCTTCCCGTTCCAAACCTGAGACCCTTCCTATAGCATGAGATGTGATATCCAAATCCTTCCCATCCCAATCCTGAGACACTTCCAATTGCAGAGATGTGATATCTCAATGCTTATACCAAACCTGAGACTCTTCCTATAACACGAGATGTGATATCCAACTCCTTCCCGTTCCAAACCTGAGACCCTTCCTATAGCATGAGATGTGATATCCAACTCCTTCCCATTCCAATCCTGAGACCTTTCCAATAGCATGAGATGTGATATCTCAATGCCTCTAATACCAAACCTGAGATCCTTCCTATAACATGTGATGTGATATTCAAATCCTTCCCCTTCCAAACCTGAGACCCTCCCTTTAGCATGAGATGTGATATACAACTCCTTCCCATTCCAATCCTGAGACCCTTCTGATAGCATGAGATGTGATATCTGAATGCCTCTAATACCAAACCTGAGATCCTACCTCTAACATGAAATGTGATATCCATCTCCTTCCCTTTCCAAACCTGAGACCCTGCCTTTAGCATGAGCTGTGATATCCAAGTCCTTCCCATTCCAATCATGAGACCCTTCCTATAGCATGTGATGTGATATCTCAATGCTTATACCAAACCTGAGACCCTTCTTATGGCATGAGATGTCATATACAACTCCTTCCCATTCCAATCCTGGGACCCTTCCTATAGCATGAGATGTGATATCTCAATGCTTATACCAAACCTGAGACCCTTCCTATAGCATGAGATGTGATATCTCAAGGCCTCTAATACCAAACCTGAGATCCTTCCTCTAACATGAGATGTGATATCCAACTCCTTCCCGTTCCAAACCTGAGACACTTCCTATAGCATATGTGATATCCAACTCCTTCCATTCCAAACATGAGACCCTTCCTATAGCAAGAATGTAATATCCAACTCCTACCCATTCCAATCCTGAGACCCTTCCTATAGCAAGAGATGTGATATCCAAATCCTTCCCATTCCAATCCTGAGACCCTTCCTATAACATGAGATGTGATATCCAACTCCTTCCCATTCCAACCTGAGACACTTCCTATAGCATGAGAAGGGATATCCAACTCCTTCGCAATCCAATCCGGAGACCCTTCCGATAGCAGAGATGTGATATCTCAATGCTTATACCAAACCTGAGACCCTTCCTATGGCATGATATGTGATATCCAACTCCTTGCCATTCAAATCCTGAGACCCTTTTATAGCATGGGAAGGGATATCCAACTCCTTCCCAATCCAATCCTGAGACCCTTCCGATAGCAGAGATGTGATATCTCAACGCTTCTACCAAACCTGAGACCCTTCCTTTAGCATGAGATGTGATATCCAAATCCTTCGCATTCCAATCCTGAGACCCTTCCTATAGCATGAGATGTGATATCTCAATGGTTCTAATACCAAACCTGAGATCCTTCCTATAACATGAGATGTGATATCCAATTCCTTCCCATTCCAAACCTGAGACCCTTCCTATAACATGAAATGTGATATCTCAAGGCCTCTAATACCAAACCTGAGATCCTTCCTCTAACATGAAATGTGATATCCAACTCCTTCCCATTCCAAACCTGAGACCCTTCCTATAACATGAAATGTGATATCCAACTCCATCCCATTCCAACCTGAGACCTTTCCTATAGCATGAGATGGGATATCCAACTCCTTCCAAATCCAATACTGATACCATTCCGATAGCATGAGATGTGATATCCCAATGCTTCTACCAAATCTGAGACCCATACTATGGCATGAGATGTGATATCAAACTCCTTCCCATTCCAATCCTGAGACCCTTCCTAAAGCTTGAGATGTGATATCCAATTTCTTCCCATTCCAATTCTGAGACCCTTCCTATACCATGAGACTTGATATCTCAATGCTTCTAATACCAAACCTGAGACCCGTCCTATAACATGAGATGTGATATCCAAATCCTTCCCCTTCCAAACCTTAGACCCTTCCTTTATCATGAGATGTGATATCCAACTCCTTCCCATTCCAATCCTGAGACCCTTCCGATATCATGAGATTTGTTATCTCAATGCTTCTAATATCAAACCTGAGACCCTCCCTATAGCATGAGATGTGACATCCAAGTCCTCCCCATTCCAATCCTGAGACCCTTCCTATAGCATGAGATGTGATATCTCAATGCTTCTAATACCAAACCTGAGACCCTTCCTATAACATGAGATGGGATATCCAACTCAGATGGGATATCCAACTCCTTCCCATTCCAATCCTGAGACCCTTCCGATAGCAGAGATGTGATATCTCAATGCTTATATCAAACCTGAGACCCTTCCTATGGCCTGAGATGTCATATACAACTCCTTCCCATTCCAATCCTGAGACCCTTCCTATAGCATGAGATGTGATATCTCAATGCTTATACCAAATCTGAGACCCTTCCTGTAGCATGAGATGTGATATCCAACTCCTTCCCATTTCAATCCTGAGACCCTTCCTATAGCATGAGATGTGATGTCTCAATGCTTCTAGTACCAAACCTGAGATCCTTCCTATAACATGAGATGTGATATCCAACTCCTTCCCATTCCAATCCTGAGACCCTTATGATAGCATGAGATGTGATATCTCAATGCCTCTTATACCAAACCTGAGATCCTTCCGATAGCATGAGATGTGATATCTCAATGCTTCTAATACCAAACCTGAGATCCTTCCTATAATATGAGATGTGATTTCCAAATCCTTCCCCTTCCAAACCTGAGACCCTCCCTTTAGCATGAGATGTGATATCCAACTCCTTCCCATTCCAATCCTGAGACCCTTCTGATAGCATGAGATGTGATATCTCAATGCCTCTAATACCAAACCTGAGATCCTACCTCTAACATGAAATGTGATATCCATCTCCTTCCCTTTCCAAACCTGAGACCCTGCCTATAGCATGAGATGTGATATCCAAGTCCTTCCCATTCCAATCCTGAGACCCTTCCTATAGCATGTGATGTGATATCTCAATGCTTATACCAAACCTGAGACCCTTCCTATGGCATGAGATGTCATATACAACTCCTTCCCATTCCAATCCTGAGACCCTTCCTATAGCATCAGATGTGATATCTCAATGCTTATACCAAACCTGAGACCCTTCCTATAGCATGAGATGTGATATCCAACTTCTTCCCATTCCAATCCAGAGACCCTTCCTATAGCATGAGATGTGATATCTCAATGCTTATACCAAACCTGAGACCCTTCCTATAGCTTGAGATGTGATATCCAACTCCTTCCCATTCCAATCCTGTGACCCTTCCGATAGCATGAGATGTGATATCTCAAGGCCTCTAATACCAAACCTGAGATCCTTCCTCTAACATGAAATGTGATATCCAACTCCTTCCCTTTCCAAACCTGAGAACCTTCCTATAGCATGAGATATGATATCCAACTCCTTCCCATTCCAACCTGAGACCCTTCCTATAGCATGAGATGGGATATCCAACTCCTTCCAAATCCAATACTGATACCCTTCCGATAGCATGAGATGTGATATCCCAATGCTGCTACCAAACCTGAGAACCATACTATGGCATGAGATGTGATATCAAACTCCTTCCCATTCCAATCCTGAGATGCTTCCTATAGCTTGAGATGTGATATCCAACTCCTTCCCATTCCAATTCTGAGACCCTTCTTATACCATGAGACTTGATATCTCAATGCTTCTAATACCAAACCTGAGACCCGTCCTATAACATGAGATGTGATATCCAAATCCTTCCCCTTCCAAACCTTAGACTCTTCCTTTATCATGAGATGTGATATCCAACTCCTTCCCATTCCAATCCTGAGACCCTTCCGATATCATGAGATTTGTTATCTCATTGCTTCTAATATCAAACTTGAGACCCTCCCTATAGCATGAGATGTGACATCCAAGTCCTTCCCATTCCAATCCTGAGACCCTTCCTATAGCATGAGATGTGATATCTCAATGCTTCTAATACCAAACCTGAGACCTCATGCTAAAGGGAGGGTCTCAGGTTTGAAAGGGGAAGGATTTGGATATCACATCTCATGTTATAGGAAGGATCTCAGGATTGGTATTAGAAGCATTGAGATATCACATCTCATGCTATCGGAAGGATCTCAGGTTTGGTATTAGAAGCATTGAGATATCACATCTCATGCTATCGGAAGGATCTCAGGTTTGGCATTAGAAGCATTGAGATATCACATCTCATGCTATAGCAAGGGTCTCAGGTTTTGAACGGGAAGGAGTTGGATATCCCATCTCATGTTATAGGACTGGTCTCAGGTTTGGTATTAGAAGCATTGAGATATCACATTGCATGTTGTAGGAAGGGTCTCAGGTTTAGAATGGGATGGAATTGGATATCACATCTCATGCTATCGGAAGGATCTCAGGTTTGGTATTAGAAGCATTGAGATATCACATCTCATGCTATAGGAATGGTCTCAGGATTGGAATGGGAAGGAGTTGGATATTACATTCTTGCTATAGGAAGGGTCTCATGTTTGGAATGGGAAGGAGTTGGATATCACATATGGTATAGGAAGGGTCTCAGGTTTGGAACGGGAAGGAGTTGGATATCACATCTCATGTTGTAGGAAGCGTCTCAGGTTTGATATAAGCATTGAGATATCACATCTCTGCTATCGGAAGTGTCTCAGGATTGGAATGGGAAGAAGTTGGATATCCCATCTCATGTTATAGGATGGGTCTCAGGTTTGTTATTAGAATCATTGAGATATCATATTGCATGCTGTAGGAAGGGTCTAAGGATTGGAATGGGAAGGACTTGGATATCACATCTCATGCTATAGGTAGGCTCTCAGGTTTGGAAAGGGAAGGCGTTGGATATCACATCTCATGCTATAGGAAGGGTCTCAGGATTGGAATGGGAAGGAGTTGGATATCACATCTCATGCTATAGGAAGGGTCTCAGGTTTGGTATAAGCATTGAGATATCACATCTCTGCTATCGGAAGGGTCTCAGGATTGGAATGGGAAGGACTTAGATATCACATCTCATGCTATAGGGAGGTCTCAGTATTGATATTAGAAGCATTGAGATATCACATCTCAAGCTATCGGAAGGGTCTCAGGATTGGAATGGGAAGGAGTTGGATATCACATCTCATGCTATAGGAAGGGTCTCAGGTTAGGAACGGGAAGGAGTTGGATATCACATCTCATGTTATAGGAAGAGTCTCATGCTAAGACCTGATAGACCCTTCCTATAACATGAGATGGGAATATCCAACTCCTTCTCATTCCAATCCTGAGACCCTTCCCATAGGAGAGATGTGATATCTCAATGCTTATACCAAACCTGAGACCCTTCCTATAGCATGAGATGTGATATCCAACTCCTTCCCATTCCAATACTGAGACCCTTCCTATAGCATGAGATGTGATATCTCAATGCTTCTAATATCAAACTTGAGACCCTCCCTATAGCATGAGATGTGATATCCAAGTCCTTCCCATTCCAATCCTGAGACACTTCCTATAGCATGAGATGTGATATCTCAATGCTTCTAATACCAAACCTGAGACTCTTCCTATAACATGAGATGGGATATCCAACTCCTTCCCATTACAATCCTGAGACCCTTCCGAAAGCAGAGATGTGATATCTCAATGCTTATACCAAACCTGAGACCCTTCCTATGGCATGAGATGTCATATACAGATCCTTCCCATTCCAATCCTGAGACCCTTCCTATAGCATGAGATGTGATATCTCAATGCGTATACCAAACCTAAAACCCTTCCTATAGCATGAGATGTGATATCCAACTCCTTCCCATTCCAATCCTGAGACCATTCCTATAGCATGAGATGTGATATCCAATGGCTCTAATATCAAACCTGAGATCCTTCCTCTAACATTAAATGTGATATCCAACTCCTTCCCTTTCCAAACCTGAGAGCCTACCTATAGCATGAGATGTGATATCCAAGTCCTTCCCATTCCAATCCTTAGACCCTTCCTACAGCATGCAATATGATATCTCAATGATTCTAATAACAAACCTGAGACCCGTCCTATAACATGAGATGTGATATCCAACTCCTTCCCATTCCAATCCTGAGACACTTCCGATAGCAGAGATGTGATATCTCAATGCTTCTAATACCAAACCTGAGACCAGTCCTATAACATGAGATGGGATATCCAACTCCCTCCCGTTCCAAACCTGAGACCCTTCCTATAGCATGAGATGTGATATCCAAGTCCTTCCCATTCCAATCCTTAGACCCTTCCTACAGCATGCAATATGATATCTCAATGATTCTAATAACAAACCTGAGACCCGTCCTATAACATGAGATGTGATATCCAACTCCTTCCCATCCCAATCCTGAGACACTTCCGATTGCAGAGATTTGATATCTCAATGCTTATACCAAACCTGAGACTCTTCCTATAACATGAGATGTGATATCCAACTCCTTCCCATTCCAAACCTGAGACCCTTCCTATAGCATGTGATGTGATATCCAACTCCTTCCCATTCCAATCCTGAGACCCTTATGATAGCATGAGATGTGATATCTCAATGCCTCTAATACCAAATCTGAGATTTTTCCGATAGCATGAGATGTGATATCTCAATGCTTCTTATACCAAACCTGAGATCCTTCCTATAACATGAGATGTGATATCCAAATCCTTCCCCTTCCAAACCTGAGACCCTCCCTTTAGCATGAGATGTGATATCCAACTCCTTCCCATTCCAACCTGAGACCCTTCCTATAGCATGAGATGGGATATCCAACTCCTTGGAATTCCAATCCTGATACCCTTCCGATAGCATGAGATTTGATATCCCAATGCTTATACCAAACCTGAGACCCTTCCTACGGCATGAGATGTCATATACAACTCCTTCCCATTCCAATCCTGAGACCCTTCCTATAGCATGAGATGTGATATCTCAATGCTTATACCAAACCTGAGACCCTTCCTATAGCATGAGATGTGATATCCAACTCCTTCCCATTCCAATCCTGAGACCCTTCCTATAGCATGAGATGTGATGTCTAAATGCTTCTAATACCAAACCTGAGATCCTTCCTATAACATGAGATGTGAAATCCAACTCCTTCCATTCCAATCCTGAGACCCTTCCTATAGCATGAGATGTGATATCTCAATGCTTATACTAAACCTGAGACCCTTCCTTTAGCATGAGATGTGATATCCAACTCCTTCCCATTCCAATCCTGAGACCCTTCCTATAGCATGAGATGTGATATCTCAATGCCTCTAATACCAAACCTGAGATCCTTCCTCTAACATGAAATGTGATATCCAACTCCTTCCCTTTCCAAACCTGAGAGCCTATCCATAGCATGAGATGTGATATCCAAGTCCTTCCCATTCCAATCCTTAGACCCTTCCTACAGCATGCAATAACACTACTCACTTCAGACCTGGGAACGCCAAGTGTACGAATCATGTGAGAGTGACAAGGACTCGATATACTACACAACCTGGCGGCGGTTACAGAGCAAGACTCCTGTGTAGGCTGGTCAGTCTGCTGGATGGCCCAGAGACGCTTCCGAAGGCTTACTAGCAGGAGATGGTGAAAATGCCGAGAATAGCTGTCCCCGCTATTCCAAGGGTCGAAGTACCAGTACAGGCCTTCTGGTTCGATCAAAGGTGAAAAGGGTTTCACAAGGCGACAGCAGTGCAGAGGAGCAGTCCTTCAGCGGGTCACCAGCGATTCCTCGGTTCAGCCTCTTGGTTGCAGGATACTTGGCTCCTGTATTCCTTTGTTCGTGAGAACTCAGGAGATCGACATGGTAGTGGTGTTTCCAGCCCCCTCTTATCCACGGTTCCCTTCGCGCCAAAACGGAGGGGACCCAATGGGAGATCCGCTCATCAACACTCACACCATTCGTGGACCTATCACGGACCACGGTGGTCCCAGGCATTCACACCACCCTAGACTCTCTGGCACCCAGGATGTGTATTGGGACCAGACATCCCAGCCCACATCCTGGAGGCACACACAAGACATGTAGAAGCCTGCGAAAGCATCTGTGTTTCGCGGGAAAGCACATGCCCAAATAAGGAAGGCCCCAGGTCGGCTCGACCTGGGGAAGGTGAAGGGAGCAAGACGGTCAGCGGACAGGACAAAGGAGCCTCGTGGTCTGGCCATTTTGGGATCTAGGCCACCATTTTGGGTTAAGCGCGAGAAACGCGCTTAGCACGCCAAAAGGATCTCAAAACACAAGAAACGATCGCTGCCACCATTCCCGTCCGTGAATCACTTGCACCAATCATTTACAATCCTGAAAGAGTATCTAGGGCCTGTAGAAGGCTAGAGACCCAAGAGAGCAGTAACTTAGCTTACAGTGCCCTCTTGTGTCATGTTGCACGAAAGCTGCAACATGATACAAGAAACTACGGAAACCAGCGTTTCCTGGTACTGACTGTCTTAAGGGCATGACAGTTTCCCCGTAAGAAAGGAGCGAAAGCCCAGAGGAGTGCGGCAGAAGGCTGCACTTCTCGGGCAAAGTCGAGAACAAGGTGAAAAACAACAGCAAAAAGTTTAGGGGTTGCCACATGGAAGGAAAATTACCTACAATTACGAAATCTTTCCTAACACTCGCCCCTCCCAGACTATGGACAGGGGGAACTAATCCACCCCTGGATGAGTCTCTTGTTCAGGTCGGTTAAACATTCTCCACAACCCATCAGCATTGCTATGTTGGACACCTGGCCTATGCTCAATAGTGAAGTCGAAGCCTTGTAGACTTATGGACCACCTAAGCAACTTTGGATTCTCCCCCTTCATGTTTATTAGCCACTTTAAGGGCTTATGGTCAGTTTGCACAGTGAAGTGGGTCCCATAGAGGTAGGGCCTCAGCTTCCTTAGGGCCCACACAACAGAGAAACATTCTTTCTCTACCGTGGACCATCTGAGCTCTCTGTCCTTAAACTGGCGACTAATAAAACCAATAGGGTGTTCCTTACCCTTCTCATCTACTTGCGATAGTACAGCTCCTATCCCAGTGTCAGAGGCGTCCGTCTGCACGATAAAAGGTCTTTGATAATCAGGGGCCCTGAGGACAGGGGCCTGGCACAGGAGTCTTTTAAGCCATTGAAGGCCTTCTCACACTCGTCGGTCCAAGTTACCTTCTTGGGTTTCTTCAGAGTTGTGAGGGCAGTCAGAGGGGCAGCTATGGTGCCATAGTCTGCCACAAAATTGCGGTAATACCCCGTGAGTCCTAAGAAGGCTCTCACTTGGGTTTGTGTAGTGGGGGTAGGCCAGTCTTGTACTGCTTGTACTTTACTGGGTAGAGGCTGTATCCTCCCTCCACCTACTTCATGTCCAAGGTAAAACACTGAGCCTTGTCCAATCTGGCGTTTACTAGCCTTTATGGTCAAGTGTGCTTTCTGAAGAGCCTGGAGCACAATCCCGAGGTGTTTCACATGGTCAGGTGGCACTGAAAACTGCTATATCGTCCAGATATGCAAGACAGAATTCGTCCAACCCATTCAAAACATGATGCACAAGCCTCTGGAAAGTGGCAGGTGCATTCTTCAACCCGAACGGCATTACCCGGAATTGGTAAAGGCCGTCTGGAGTAGAAAACGCTGTCTTCTCCTTGGCATGTTCTGCTAAAGCTATTTGCCAATAGCCAGCAGTGAGGTCAAACGTGCTGAGGTACTTGGAGGCACCCAAAGTATCCACCAGCTCATCTGTTCGAGGCAAGGGGTGTGCATCTGTCTTGGTGACAGCATTCAGAGCCCTGTAATCCACACAGAACCTCAATTCAGAAGTGCCTGCCTTTGGAACGAAAACCACAGGACTGGACCAAGGACTACTAGAGGGTTCAATCACCCCAAGGTCTAACATCTTGTTGACCTCGGTCTTAATATAAGACCGTACTTTGTCTGACATCCTGTATCCCCTACTTTTGGTAGGTACACTGTCTCCTGTGTCTATGTTATGTTTGCACCAAGGTGTCAAACCAGGCGACTGTGAAAACAGGGGGGAAACTGCCTAAGCAAACTTTTCACCTCAGCCTGCTGATCAGAAGTCAGGTGAGGGGCCACTCGGACACCCTCAAAGGAGCTATCTGAAGGACCGCTTTGGAACAGGTCGGGGAGAGGTTCAGACTCCTCTTCCTCAACATCTGAAGCCAGTAACAGTGCTGCGATTTTGACTCTTGGGACGAAAGCCTTCAGCCTATTCACGTGAAACACTTTTGGAGCCTGTCCAGGCCTTCCAAGGTCCACTAAATAGTTAACCTCACCCAGGGGCTCCACCACTGTGTAAGGGCCTGACCATTTGTCCTGTAAAGCTCAAGGCCTTATGGGATTCATGATCAGGACTTGCTGACCAGGTGTAAAGTTGATGAGGGAAGCTTTCTGGTCGTACCAATGTTTCACCAGCGCTTGTACTGCCTTCAATTTATCACTAGCCAAGCCCATCAGAAGTACCATCCGTTTTCTGAGCCCTAGCACATAATCAACTACGTTGGTAGTAACAGGGGGAGTGGGCATCTCCCATCCCTCTTTGACTATGGCTAAGGGTCCCCGTACAGGATGACCAAACAGAAGTTTGAAGGGGCTGAAGCCAACACCCTCCTGTGGTACCTCTCGGTAGGCAAACATTAAGCATAGTAAAAGAAGATAATACCAAACCTGAGATCCTACCTCTAACATGAAATGAGATATCCAACTCTTTCCCCTTCCAAACCTGAGAGCCTTCCTATAGCATGAGATGTGATATCCAAGTCCTTCCCATTCCAATACTGAGACCCTTCCTATAGCTTGAGATGTGATATCCAACTCCTTCCCATTCCAATTCTGAGACCCTTCCTATAGCATGAGATGTGATATCTCAATGCTTATACCAAACCTGAGAGCCTACCTATAGCATGAGATGTGATATCCAAGTCCATCCCATTCCAATCCTTAGACCCTTTAAACAGCATGCGATGTGATATCTCAATGATTCTAATACCAAACCAGAGACTCTTCCTATAACATGAGATGGGATATCCAACTCCTTCCCATTCCAATTCTGAGACCCTTCCTATACTATGAGACTTGATATCTCAATGCTTCTAATACCAAACCTGAGACCCGTAATATAACATGAGATGTGATATCCAAATCCTTCCCCTTCCAAACCTTAGACCCTTCCTTTATCATGAGATGTGATATCCAACTCCTTCCCATTCCAATCCTGAGACCCTTCCGATATCATGAGATGTGATATCTCAAAGCTTCTAATATCAAACTTGAGACCCTCCCTATAGCATGAGATGTGATATCCAAGTCCTTCCCATTCCAATCCTGAGACCCTTCCTATAGCATGAGATGTGATATCTCAATGCTTCTAATACCAAACTTGAGACCCTTCCTATAACATGAGATGGGAATATCCAACTCCTTCCCATTCCAATCTTGAGACCCTTCCGATAGCAGAGATGTGATATCTCAATGCTTATACCAAACCTGAGATCCTTCCTATAACATGAGATGTGATATCCAACTCCTTCCCATTCCAATCCTGAGACACTTCCTATAGCATGAGATGTGATATCTCACTGCTTATACCAAACCTGAGACCCTTCCCATAGCAGGAGATGTGATATCCACCTCCTTCCCATTCCAATCCTCAGACCCTTCCTATAGCATGAGATGTGATATCTCAATGCTTCTAATGTCAAACTTGAGACCCTACCTATAGCATGAGATGTGATATCCAAGTCCTTCCCATTACAATCCTAAGACACTTCCTATAGCATGAGATGTGATATCTCAATGCTTCTAATACCAAACTTGAGACTCTTCCTATAACATGAGATGGGATATCCAACTCCTTCCCATTCCAATCCTGAGACCCTTTTGATAGCAGAGATGTGATATCTCAATGTTTATACCAAACCTGAGACCCTTCCTACGGCATGAGATGTCATATTCAACTCCTTCCCATTCCAATCCTGAGACCCTTCCTATAGCATGAGATTTGATATCCAACTCCTTCCCATTCCAATCCTGAGACCCTTCCTATAGCATGAGATGTGATGTCTCAATGCTTCTAATACCAAACCTGAGATCCTTCCTATAACATGAGATGTGATATCCAACTCCTTCCATTCCAATCCTGAGACCCTTCCTATAGCATGAGATGTGATATCTCAATGCTTATACCAAACCTGAGACCCTTCCTATAGCATGAGATGTGATATCCAACTCCTTCCCATTCCAATCCTGAGACCCTTCCTATAGCATGAGATGTGATATCTCAATGCTTCTAATACCAAACCTGAGATCCTTCCTCTAACATGAAATGTGAGATCCAACTCCTTCCCTTTCCAAACCTAAGAGCCTATCTATAGCATGAGATGTGATATCCAAGTCCTTCACATTCCAACCCTTAGACCCTTCCTACAGCATGCAATATGATATCTCAATGATTCCAATAACAAACCTGAGACCCGTCCTATAACATGAGATGGGATATCCAACTCCTTCCCATTCCAATCCTGAGACACTTCCGATAGCAGAGATGTGATATCTCAATGTTTATACCAAACCTGAGACTCTTCCTATAACATGAGATGGGATATCCAACTCCTTCCCATTCCAATCCTGAGACCCTTTTGATAGCAGAGATGTGATATCTCAATGTTTATACCAAACCTGAGACCCTTCCTACGGCATGAGATGTCATATTCAACTCCTTCCCATTCCAATCCTGAGACCCTTCCTTTAGCATGAGATGTGATATCCAGCTCCTTCCCATTCCAATCCTGAGACACTTCCGATAGCATGAGATGTGATATCTCAATGCTTCTAATATCAAAACTGAGACCCTCCCTATAGCATGATATGTGATATCTAAGTCCTTCCCATTCCAATCCTGAGACCCTTCCTATAGCATGAGATGTGATATCTCAATGCTTCTACCAAACCTGAGACCCTTCCTTTAGCATGAGATGTGATATCCAACTCCTTCCCATTCCAATCCTGAGACCCTTCCTATAGCATGAGATGTGATATCTCAATACTTCTAATACCAAACCTGAGATCCTTCCGATAACATGAGATGTGATATCTCAATACTTCTAATACCAAACCTGAGATCCATCCTATAACATGAGATGTGATATCCAACTCCTTCCCTTTCCAAACCTGAGAGCCGTTCTATAGCATGAGATGTAATATCCAGGTCCTTCCCATTCCAATCCTTAGACCCTTCCTACAGCATGCAATATGATATCTCAATGCTTATACCAAACCTGAGAACCTTCCTATGGCCTGAGATGTCATGGCCTGAGATGTCATATACAACTCCTTCCCATTCCAATCCTGAGACCCTTCCTTTAGCATGAGATGTGATATCTCAATGCTTATACCAAATCTGAGACCCTTCCTATAGCATGAGATGTGATATCCAATTCCTTCCCATTCCAATCCTGAGACCCTCCCTATAGCATGAGATGTGATATCTCAATGCTTATACCAAACCTGAGAGCCTACCTATAACATGAGATGTGATATCCAAGTCCATCCCATTCCAATCCTTAGACCCTTCCTACAGCATGCGATGTGATATCTCAATGATTCTAATACCAAACCAGAGACTCTTCCTATAACATGAGATGGGATATCCAACTCCTTCCCATTCCAATCCTGAGCCGCTTCCGATAGCAGAGATGTGATATCTCAATGCTTATACCAAACCTGAGACCCTTCCTATAACATGAGATGTGATATCCAACTCCTTCCCGTTCCAAACCTGAGACACTAACTATAGCATATGTGATATCCAACTCCTTCCCATTCCAAACATGAGACCCTTCCTATAGCAAGAAAGTAATATCCAACTCCTACCCATTCCAATCCTGAGACCCTTCCTATAGCAAGAGATGTGATATCCAAATCCTTCCCATTCCAATCCTGAGACCCTTCCTATAACATGAGATGTGATATCCAACTCCTTCCCATTCCAACCTGAGACACTTCCTAAAGCATGAGAAGGGATATCCAACTCCTTCCCATTCCAATCTTGAGACCCTTCCGATATCATGAAATGTGATATCTCAATGCTTCTATCAAACTTGAGACCCTCCCTATAGCATGAGATGTGATATCCAAGTCCTTCCCATTCCAATCCTGAGACCCTTCCTATAGCATGAGATGTGATATCTCAATGCTTCTAATACCAAACCTGAGACCCTTCCTATAACATGAGATGGGAATATCCAACTCCTTCCCATTCCAATCTTGAGACCCTTCCGATAGCAGAGATGTGATATCTCAATGCTTATACCACACCTGAGATCCTTCCTATAACATGAGATGTGATATCCAACTCCTTCCCATTCCAATCCTGAGACACTTCCTATAGCATGAGATGTGATATCTCACTGCTTATACCAAACCTGAGACCCTTCCCATAGCAGGAGATGTGATATCCAACTCCTTCCCATTCCAATCCTCAGACCCTTCCTATAGCATGAGATGTGATATCTCAATGCTTCTAATGTCAAACTTGAGACCCTACCTATAGCATGAGATGTGATATCCAAGTCCTTCCCATTCCAATCCTGAGACACTTCCTATAGCATGAGATGTGATATCTCAATGCTTCTAATACCAAACCTGAGACTCTTCCTATAACATGAGATGGGATATCCAACTCCTTCCAATTCCAATCCTGAGACCCTTTTGATAGCAGAGATGTGATATCTCAATGTTTATACCAAACCTGAGACCCTTCCTACGGCATGAGATGTCATATTCAACTCCTTCCCATTCCAATCCTGAGACCCTTCCTATAGCATGAGATTTGATACCCAACTCCTTCCCATTCCAATCCTGAGACCCTTCCTATAGCATGAGATGTGATGTCTCAATGCTTCTAATAACAAACCTGAGATCCTTCCTATAACATGAGATGTGATATCCAACTCCTTCCATTCCAATCCTGAGACCCTTCCTATAGCCTGAGATGTGATATCTCAATGCCTCTAATACCAAACCTGAGATCCTTCCTCTAACATGAAATGTGATATCCAACTCCTTCACTTTCCAAACCTGAGAGCCTATCTATAGCATGAGATGTGATATCCAAGTCCTTCGCATTCCAATCCTTAGACCCTTCCTACAGCATGCAATATGATATCTCAATGATTCTAATAAAAAACCTGAGACCCGTCCTATAACATGAGATGGGATATCCAACTCCTTCCCATTCCAATCCTGAGACACTTCCGATAGCAGAGATGTGATATCTCAATGTTTATACCAAACCTGAGACCCTTCCTATAACATGAGATGTGATATCCAACTCCTTCCCGTTCCAAACCTGAGACCCTTCCTTTAGCATGAGATGTGATATCCAGCTCCTTCCCATTCCAATCCTGAGACACTTCCGATAGCATGAGATGTGATATCTCAATGCTTCTAATATCAAAACTGAGACCCTCCCTATAGCATGATATGTGATATCTAAGTCCTTCCCATTCCAATCCTGAGACCCTTCCTATAGCATGAGATGTGATATCTCAATGCTTCTACCAAACCTGAGACCCTTCCTTTAGCATGAGATGTGATATCCAACTCCTTCCCATTCCAATCCTGAGACCCTTCCTATAGCATGAGATGTGATATCTAAATACTTCTAATACCAAACCTGAGATCCTTCCGATAACATGAGATGTGATATCTCAATACTTCTAATACCAAACCTGAGATCCATCCTATAACATGAGATGTGATATCCAAATCCTTCCCCTTCCAAACCTGAGACCCTCCCTTTAGCATGAGATGTGATATCCAACTCCTTCCCATTCCAATCCTGAGACCCTTCTGATAGCATAAGATATGATATCTCAATGCTTCTATACCAAACCTGAGATCCTTCCGATAGCATGAGATGTGATATCTCAATACTTCTAATACCAAACCTGAGATCCTTCCTATAACATGAGATGTGATATCCAAATCCTTATCTTCCAAACCTGAGACCCTCCCTTTACCATGAGATGTGATATCCAACTCCTTACCATTCCAATCCTGAGACTCTTCTGATAGCATAAGATATGATATCTCAATGCTTCTATACCAAACCTGAGATCCTTCTGATAGCATGAGATGTGATATCTCAATGCTTCTAATACCAAACCTGAGATCCTACCTCTAACATGAAATGTGATATCCAACTCTTTCCCCTTGCAAACCTGAGAGCCTTCCTATAGCATGAGATGTGATATCCAAGTCCTTCCCATTCCAATCCTGAGACCCTTCCTATAACATGAGATGTGATATCCAACTCCTTCCCATTCCAACCTGAGACCCTTCCTATAGCATGAGATGGGATATCTAACTCCTTCCAAATCCAATCCCGATACCCTTCCGATAGCATGAGATGTGATAACCCAATGCTTCTACCAAACCTGAGACCCATATTATGGCATGAGATGTGATATCAAACTCCTTCCCATTCTAATCCTGAGACCCTTCCTATAGCTTGAAATGTGATATCCAACTCCTTCCCATTCCAATTCTGAGACCCTTCCTATACCATGAGACTTGATATCTCAATGCTTCTAATACCAAACCTGAGACCCGTCCTATAACATGAGATGTGATATCCAAATCCTTCCCCTTCCAAACCTTAGACCCTTCCTTTATCATGAGATGTGATATCCAACTCCTTCCCATTCCAATCTTGAGACCCTTCCGATATCATGAAATGTGATATCTCAATGCTTCTATCAAACTTGAGACCCTCCCTATAGCATGAGATGTGATATCCAACTCCTTCCCATTCCAATCCTGAGACCCTTCTGATAGCATAAGATATGATATCTCAATGCTTCTATACCAAACCTGAGATCCTTCCGATAGCATGAGATGTGATATCTCAATACTTCTAATACCAAACCTGAGATCCTTCCTATAACATGAGATGTGATATCCAAATCCTTATCTTCCAAACCTGAGACCCTCCCTTTACCATGAGATGTGATATCCAACTCCTTCCCATTCCAATCCTGAGACTCTTCTGATAGCATAAGATATGATATCTCAATGCTTCTATACCAAACCTGAGATCCTTCTGATAGCATGAGATGTGATATCTCAATGCTTCTAATACCAAACCTGAGATCCTACCTCTAACATGAAATGTGATATCCAACTCTTTCCCCTTGCAAACCTGAGAGCCTTCCTATAGCATGAGATGTGATATCCAAGTCCTTCCCATTCCAATCCTGAGACCCTTCCTATAACATGAGATGTGATATCCAACTCCTTCCCATTCCAACCTGAGACCCTTCCTATAGCATGAGATGGGATATCCAACTCCTTCCAAATCCAATCCCGATACCCTTCCGATAGCATGAGATGTGATAACCCAATGCTTCTACCAAACCTGAGACCCATATTATGGCATGAGATGTGATATCAAACTCCTTCCCATTCCAATTCTGAGACCCTTCCTATACCATGAGACTTGATATCTCAATGCTTCTAATACCAAACCTGAGACCCGTCCTATAACATGAGATGTGATATCCAAATCCTTCCCCTTCCAAACCTTAGACCCTTCCTTTATCATGAGATGTGATATCCAACTCCTTCCCATTCCAATCTTGAGACCCTTCCGATATCATGAAATGTGATATCTCAATGCTTCTATCAAACTTGAGACCCTCCCTGTAGCATGAGATGTGATATCCAAGTCCTTCCCATTCCAATCCTGAGACCCTTCCTATAGCATGAGATGTGATATCTCAATGCTTCTAATACCAAACCTGAGACCCTTCCTATAACATGAGATGGGAATATCCAACTCCTTCCCATTCCAATCCTTAGACCCTTCCTACAGCATGCAATATGATATCTCAATGATTTTAATAAAAAACCTGAGACCCGTCCTATAACATGAGATGGGATATCCAACTCCTTCCCATTCCAATCCTGAGACACTTCCGATAGCAGAGATGTGATATCTCAATGTTTATACCAAACCTGAGACCCTTCCTATAACATGAGATGTGATATCCAACTCCTTCCCATTCCAATCCTGAGACCCTTCCTATAGCATGAGATGTGATATCCAACTCCATCCCATTCCAATCCTGAGACCCTTCCTATAGCATGAGATGTGATGTCTCAATGCTTCTAATACCAAACCTGAGATCCTTCCTTTAACATGAGATGTGATATCCAACTCCTTCCATTCCAATCCTTAGACCCTTCCTACAGCATGCAATATGATATCTCAATGATTTTAATAAAAAACCTGAGACCCGTCCTATAACATGAGATGGGATATCCAACTCCTTCCCATTCCAATCCTGAGACACTTCGGATAGCAGAGATGTGATATCTCAATGTTTATACCAAACCTGAGACCCTTCCTATAACATGAGATGTGATATCCAACTCCTTCCCGTTCCAAACCTGAGACCCTTCCTTTAGCATGAGATGTGATATCCAGCTCCTTCCCATTCCAATCCTGAGACACTTCCGATAGCATGAGATGTGATATCTTAATGCTTCTAATATCAAAACTGAGACCCTCCCTATAGCATATGTGATATCTAAATCCTTCCCATTCCAATCCTGAGACCCTATAGCATGAGATGTGCCATCTCAATGCTTATCCTTGATTCCTGTAGTAAATTGATTTCCTTTGCAGGCCGACTCCTGTCACGAATGCCTTGTCTGCATGCATTCTCTCCTGGCCATTCGCTCACCGTGGCTATTTGCCTACCCCCTTCCTCTCTCAGTGG
Organism: Ambystoma mexicanum; assembly: GCF_040938575.1. NCBI lineage: Eukaryota > Metazoa > Chordata > Amphibia > Caudata > Ambystomatidae > Ambystoma > Ambystoma mexicanum. The sequence goes on along the minus strand of NC_090922.1, from coordinate 5,235,555 downwards.
ATGGACTTCTCCATCTTAGCCTCCTACCACTCAACTCCGCCTACTTGGAGAATTCAACATGAACCTGTATGCTTCCTGACCTGGACTTTTACGAGATCTGCAACTCTTCATGTCGCTGGCCCTACACACTGCAGGGAATACTCAGTGTTAGGAAATATTTCGTAATTGTAGGGAATTTTCCTTCCATGTGGCAACCCCTAAACTTTTTGCTATTGTTTTTAACCTTGTTCTTGACTTTGCCAGAGAAGTACAGCCTTCTGCCGCACTTCTCTGGGCTTTCGCTCCTTTTCTTATGGGGAAACTGACATGCCCTTAAGACAGTCAGTGCCGGGGAACGCTGTTTCCCGTAGTTTCTTTTATCGTGTCGCAGCTTTAGTGCAACACGACACAAGAGGGCACTGTAAGCTAAGTTACAGCTCTCTTGGGTCTCTAGCCTTCTACAGGCCCTAGATACTCTTTTAGGATGGTATTTGATCGGTGCAAGTCATTCAGGGACTCGAATGGTGGCAGCAATCGTTTTGTTTATTTTGAGCTCCTTTTGGCGTTCTGAGCACGTTTTTCGCACTGAACCCAAAATGGTGGCCTGGCTCCCAAAATGGCCAGACCACGAGGCTCCTTTGTCTTGTCCACTGACCGTCTTGCTCCCTTCACCTTCCCCAGGTCGGGCGACCCGGGGCCTTCCTTATTTGGGCATGTACTTTCCCGCGAAACGTGGTTGCTTTCGCGGGCTTCTACATGTCGTTTGTGTGCCTCCAGGGTGTGGGCTGGGATGTCTGGTCCCAATACACATCCTGGGTGCCAGAGAGTCTGGGGTGGGGTGAATGCCTGGGACCACCGTGGTCCGTGATTGGTCCACGTATGGTATGTGTTTTGATGAGCGGATCTCCCATTGGCTCCCCTCCGTTTTGGCGCGAAGGGAACCGTGGATAAGAGGGGGCTGGAAACACCACTACCATGTCGATCTCCTGAGTTCTCACGAACGAAGGAATACAGGAGCCAAGTATCCTGCAACCAAGAGGCTGGACCGAGGAATCGCTGGTGACCCGCTGAAGGAATCCTCCTTTGCACTGCTGTCGTCCTGTGAAGCCCTTTCCTCCTTGGATCGAACCAGAAGGCCTGTGCTGGTGCTTCGACCTTTGGAATAGCAGGAACAGCTATTCCCGGCGACTTCATCATCTCCTGCCAAGTAAGCCTTCGGAAGTGTCTCTGGGCCATCCAGTTGACTGACCAGCTTACAAGGGAGTCCTGCTCTGTAACTGCCGCCAGGTTGTGTTGTATTTCGAGTCCTTGTCACTCTCCCACGCTTCGTACACTTGGCGTTCCCAAGTCTGAAGGGAGGAGTGTACATTTGGCTTGAATACACACGGCCGCTCCGTTGTCCTGCTGCGGCAACAAAACTGTGCTGGTTTCGTCGATTGGGACGTCTTTTTGCTCTACACGACTTCGAGGCGTTCCCTGCTCTTCTGAACCTGCCAGCTGCTGAAACTAACGTGGAGAAGCCTGGGCCTGCTTGCTTCGGGGACCGGTGAGTAGCTTAGCTAGGATCTGGTCGCCCTCCTGCAGTATCCCATTGCTTTTCCCCTGCTGTGTAAAAACAGCACCCTTTTGGCCGTACTCGCGCTCTGCTTCTGCTCGCTGTGGAGGCTGCGCTTGAGTTTCGGAACCTGTTCTCCTTCTGCTGTGCACTAACCCGAACTGCCTGACTTCCTCCGAAGAGCTTCCCCTTTTGCCCGTTGGCACCGGCGTGGCAGGTACTTTGAGCACAAGGCTCCACTCTTCGCAGGGCTCGGACTTCCATCTAGTTAGGTGCCTCTAAAGGCGAACTGAGTCTAAAGCGTTATCGCACTGCCTGTTTTCCTTCCCTGGGAGGTGGACTACATATGTCATGCTTTAAACGCTTGCGACTGTATATTGTGTTGATTTGGTATGTGTTGGCTTAATACTGTGTTATTGTGATTTTCTCGCTACGGTCGTTGTTTTAAAGGCCTTAAAATAAATGTGTTTATATTTTTGATATAACAACTGTTTGGAGTAGTTTGTAAGCGCTCTTGCTTTGTGTGCTCATTGCGGGCTTTCAGTCACCCTCACCCCTCTTGAGACCTAGTCTTGACCGCCGCGATCGCTACCTTGATTGGTCTGGCTTGTCCAGAGGTTACCCTGTTCCAAGTAATTAGGTTGGCCTTCTGAACTTCTGCGCCACCAGGACAGAGTTCAGAAATCCGTCTTAACAAATTGGTGTACAGCGGTGGGATACGACTGAAGGTATCCAGTGTTGCGCTCGAACTAAGGCATTTCAGGTTATTCCAAACAGTACACGTAGTGAATTGTTGTAATATAACTTTAAAAAGGCCATAGTCCTATCAAACAGTATGGAAGCAAATACCTTGTTAACTTTAAATGCTTCCAAATCAGAAACGCTGAAAAAGATGTGTGCGGAGAGAGGTGTTTCCTCTCAAGGCACAAAATTGGAAATGATCCAGAGAATCGTGGCGTGGCAAGAAGCGCAGCTTGACGCTATAACTTCCGAGGACAGTGCAGAAGGTGGTGGGGCTGCTCTCACTGGTAGAACCGACGGTTCTGCCGCTGCACTGATCCATCGCGACCACGAGGACACGGAGGATGTAATGTCTAATGTTTCCTCTGCCAGTGTTGATGGGGAGGCTATGCTTGAATTCAAGAAGCAAGAGCTGCGGTTTAGGCAGCAGGAGCTTGAATTCAGCATAGCCAAACTAAAAATCGAACAGGCAGAAAAACAAAAAGACAGGGATCACCAGTTGGAACTGGCCAAGCTTCAGGTTGCAAATGGATCCAAGGGTCCTGGACATGGTTCTGGGGCTTCCTCTCATCCACGGTTTCCAAAAGATCTGCTCAGTGTGTATGAAGAGAGGAATGACATTATGGACTGGCTGAATGCGTTTGAGTATGCATGCGAGGTCCAGGAAGTTGACAATGCTGATAAGATTGCGTGGTTGCTCAGTAGACTGCACCATTCTGGCTGTAGTGCCATTATGGAAATGTCGAAGGCTGAGCGGGCTGATTTCGCAATGTTAAAGCAGACTCTCATTTTAAAGTTTGGGAAGACTCCGGCCCAATATTTAAAGCGTTTTCGAGAGTATAAGAAAAAGGAAGGTGGTACTTGGGTATCTTATGTCGCTGAATCTTTGAAAAACTTAACTGGCTGGGTCGAAGGCTATAAGGTTTCTACCTTCGACGGCATGATAAATCTTGTCATGCTGGAACACATTTTTGCTTCTTCTTCCCCGGAGCTTAAGCAGCATTTGGCCGATTCGAAGGAGATAGATCCTAAGAAGCTGGCCATTGCAGCAGACTTATGGGTGTCACATCGAGTGTCCCATAAGGACAAAACTCATCCTGGTAAGCAGGAGGAGGGGAAAAAGTCCAAAGATATGGAGGGTGGGGAATCTGCTAAATCTTCTTCCCAAAAGGGCCACAAAAAGAAAAACAAGGGTAAGACACAAGAGAACTCACAGGGTAGTGGAGGTGCGCCTCCGAAACAGAACTCTGGTTACAATAAGCCTCCCTACGTAAACAGACCCACTGGGGCTTGTTTTTCTTGTGGAGCAACTGACCATGTGAAGGGGGATCCCCGTTGTAAGGTTAGACCTTTGGGGGTCCACTCCGCTAATCTGGCCTTCTCCTCCTACGAGGAAGAAGAGATTACAGGAGCATCCTTCTCCTCAGACTCATTTCCCAGCGGAATAGAGGCTAAGGTAGTTTTAGTGTCCCTGGGTTCCTGGGAGCCTAAAGTCGCAGAGGCTTATGCTAGGATTCCGGATAATACCAAGCACTACTTTAAAGACAGTGTGCTGATCAATGGAGTGGATACTCCAGCTCTTAGGGATAGTGGGTGCAGTCGAACTGTAGTGGATTCTACCTTGGTAGACTCAGAGGAAGTTGCCAGAGCTACTCTGATGCCCACTAAGTTGGCTGACGGCCCCCTCCGTATGTTTCCCGTGATCCCTGTAAATCTTACTTTAAATGGTACAGCAGTCAGGATTCCAGTGAGCATTCAGAGAAACGTCCCGGGAAAGGTCTTGTTGGGCAATGATCTCAGAGCTTTAGGGCTCGTAGGAGACACTGCCGAAAGACCCTACACACGGTCTCAAGCACGGGCAGCATTGGCCAAGTCCAATACGCCGCCCCAGCCGAAGGGGAAACCCAAGGCGAAAGGAGTCTACAAGTCAAGACGGGGGAAAGAGAATATTCCCCCGAGCTCGCCTACCACTGCGGTGGAGGAAGTTGGTCAATCGCCCGAGCCTGACGAGGAGGTGGCGATGCCTGAAGTATTCGACCCCAACGATCATCCTGAACTAAAAGACTTGTTAGTTGAAGGAGGTCCTGATAGGGACGAATTCAGTAAAGGCCAACGTGAGTGCCCATCTCTGGAAGGCCTAAGGAGACAGGCCTGCTCCCAGCTTGAGGGTGAGCCTCCTGGGAAGCATAGGATTTATTGGGAAGGTGGACTCCTGTATAGTGAGCCCACAGAGTCTACAGAAGGAGACCATAGGAGGTTGGTGGTTCCCCTTGCTGTTAGGCCCTTCCTCCTGCAGTTGGCGCATGAAGTTCCCCTTGCTGGTCACCTTGGTATTAAGAGGACCAAGCAAAGGTTATCCATGCACTTCTACTGGCCCAAGATGGGGGTGCAAGTAGAAAGTCACTGCAGGAGTTGTGCCTCCTGCCAGTTGTCTGGTAAAGTTGGCGCGACAATCCAAGCTCCGTTGGTACCGCTCCCAGTTGTGGGGGTACCATTTGAAAGGGTAGGGATCGACATCGTTGGTCCCCTTGACCCGCAAACATCCTCGGGCAATAGGTTTATCCTGGTGCTGGTCGACCATGCAACCAGGTACCCTGAGGCCATCCCATTGAAAACTGTAACTGCCAAGTCAGTTGCAAAAGCTTTACTCGGCATATTTACTAGGGTTGGCTTCCCTAAAGAAGTTGTGTCAGATCGTGGCAGCAACTTTATGTCGAAGTATATGCAGGCTATGTGGAAAGAATGTGGGGTCACCTACAAGTTCTCTTCTGCATATCACCCCCAGACCAATGGTCTGGTGGAACGTTTCAACAGAACGTTAAAGAGCATGATTGGGGCTCTGGAGGAGCCTCAGAGAAGAAAATGGGATCTTCTTTTACCATGCCTACTGTTTGCCTACCGAGAGGTACCACAGGAAGGTGTTGGCTTCAGCCCCTTCGAACTTCTGTTCGGTCATCCCGTACGGGGACCCTTAGCCATCGTCAAAGAGGGATGGGAGATGCCCACTCCCCCTGTTACTACCAATGTAGTTGACTATGTGCTAGGGCTCAGAAAACGGATGGTACTTCTGATGGGCTTGGCTAGTGATAAATTGAAGGCAGGGCAAGCGCTGGTGAAACATTGGTACGACCAGAAAGCTTCCCTCATCAACTTTACACCTGGTCAGCAAGTCCTGATCATGAATCCAATAAGGCCTCGAGCTTTACAGGACAAATGGTCAGGCCCTTACATAGTGGTGGAGCCCCTGGGTGAGGTGAACTATTTAGTGGACCTTGGAAGGCCTGGACAGGCTCCAAAAGTGTTCCACGTGAATAGGCTGAAGGCTTTCGTCCCAAGAGTCGAAATCGCAGCACTGCTACTGGCTTCAGATGTTGACGAAGAGGAGTCAGAACCTCCCCCCGACCTGTTCCAGAGCGGTCCTTCAGATAGCTCCGTTGAGGGTGTCCGAGTGGCCCCTCACCTGACTTCTGATCAGCAGGCTGAGGTGAAAAGTTTGCTTAGGCAGTTTTCCCCCCTGTTTTCACAGTCCCCTGGTTTGACACCTTGGTGCAAACATAACATTGACACAGGAGACAGTGTACCTACCAAAAGTAGGGGATACAGGATGTCAGATAAAGTACGGTCTTATATTAAGACCGAGGTCAACAAGATGTTAGACCTTGGGGTGATTGAACCCTCTAGTAGTCCTTGGTCCAGTCCTGTGGTCTTGGTTCCAAAGGCAGGCACTTCTGAATTGAGGTTCTGTGTGGATTACAGGGCTCTGAATGCTGTCACCAAGACAGACGCACACCCCTTGCCTCGAACAGATGAGCTGGTGGATACTTTGGGTGCCTCCAAGTACCTCAGCACGTTTGACCTCACTGCTGGCTATTGGCAAATAGCTTTAGCAGAACATGCCAAGGAGAAGACAGCATTTTCTACTCCAGATGGCCTTTACCAATTCCGGGTAATGCCGTTTGGATTGAAGAATGCACCTGCCACTTTCCAGAGGCTTGTGAATCATGTGTTGAATGGGTTGGACGAATTCTGCCTTGCATATCTGGACGATATAGCAGTTTTCAGTGCCACCTGGGAAGACCATGTGAAACACCTCAGGATTGTGCTCCAGGCTCTTCAGAAAGCCCACTTGACCATAAAGGCTAGTAAATGCCAGATTGGACAAGGCTCAGTGGTTTACCTTGGACATGAAGTAGGTGGAGGGAGGATACAGCCTCTACCCAGTAAAGTACAAGCAGTACAAGACTGGCCTACCCCCACTACGCAAACCCAAGTGAGAGCCTTCTTAGGACTCACGGGTTATTATCGCAATTTTGTGGCAGACTATGGCACCATAGCTGCTCCTCTGACTGCCCTCACAACTCCGAAGAAACCCAAGAAGGTAACTTGGACCGACGAGTGTGAGAAGGCCTTCAATGGCTTAAAAGACTCCTGTGCCAGGCCCCTGTCCTCAGGGCCCCTGATTATCAAAGACCTTTTATCGTGCAGACGGACGCCTCTGACACTGGGATAGGAGCTGTACTATCACAAGTAGATGAGAAGGGTAAGGAACACCCTATCGGTTTTATTAGTCGCCAGCTTAAGGACAGAGAGCTCAGATGGTCCACGGTAGAGAAAGAATGTTTCTCTGTTGTGTGGGCCCTAAGGAAGCTGAGGCCCTACCTCTATGGGACCCACTTCACTGTGCAGACTGACCATAAGCCGTTAAAGTGGCTAATGAACATGAAGGGGGAGAATCCAAAGTTGCTTAGGTGGTCCATAAGTCTACAAGGCTTCGACTTCACTATTGAGCATAGGCCAGGTGTCCAACATAGCAATGCTGATGGGTTGTCCAGAATGTTTTACCGACCTGAACAAGAGACTCATCCAGGGGTGGATTAGTTCCCCCTGTCCATAGTCTGGGAGGGGCGAGTGTTAGGAAATATTTCGTAATTGTAGGGAATTTTCCTTCCATGTGGCAACCCCTAAACTTTTTGCTATTGTTTTTAACCTTGTTCTTGACTTTGCCAGAGAAGTACAGCCTTCTGCCGCACTTCTCTGGGCTTTCGCTCCTTTTCTTATGGGGAAACTGACATGCCCTTAAGACAGTCAGTGCCGGGGAACGCTGTTTCCCGTAGTTTCTTTTATCGTGTCGCAGCTTTAGTGCAACACGACACAAGAGGGCACTGTAAGCTAAGTTACAGCTCTCTTGGGTCTCTAGCCTTCTACAGGCCCTAGATACTCTTTTAGGATGGTATTTGATCGGTGCAAGTCATTCAGGGACTCGAATGGTGGCAGCGATCGTTTTGTTTATTTTGAGCTCCTTTTGGCGTTCTGAGCACGTTTTTCGCACTGAACCCAAAATGGTGGCCTGGCTCCCAAAATGGCCAGACCACGAGGCTCCTTTGTCTTGTCCACTGACCGTCTTGCTCCCTTCACCTTCCCCAGGTCGGGCGACCCGGGGCCTTCCTTATTTGGGCATGTACTTTCCCGCGAAACGTGGTTGCTTTCGCGGGCTTCTACATGTCGTTTGTGTGCCTCCAGGGTGTGGGCTGGGATGTCTGGTCCCAATACACATCCTGGGTGCCAGAGAGTCTGGGGTGGGGTGAATGCCTGGGACCACCGTGGTCCGTGATTGGTCCACGTATGGTATGTGTTTTGATGAGCGGATCTCCCATTGGCTCCCCTCCGTTTTGGCGCGAAGGGAACCGTGGATAAGAGGGGGCTAGAAACACCACTACCATGTCGATCTCCTGAGTTCTCACGAACGAAGGAATACAGGAGCCAAGTATCCTGCAACCAAGAGGCTGGACCGAGGAATCGCTGGTGACCCGCTGAAGGAATCCTCCTTTGCACTGCTGTCGTCCTGTGAAGCCCTTTCCTCCTTGGATCGAACCAGAAGGCCTGTGCTGGTGCTTCGACCTTTGGAATAGCAGGAACAGCTATTCCCGGCGACTTCATCATCTCCTGCCAAGTAAGCCTTCGGAAGTGTCTCTGGGCCATCCAGTTGACTGACCAGCTTACAAGGGAGTCCTGCTCTGTAACTGCCGCCAGGTTGTGTTGTATTTCGAGTCCTTGTCACTCTCCCACGCTTCGTACACTTGGCGTTCCCAAGTCTGAAGGGAGGAGTGTACATTTGGCTTGAATACACACGGCCGCTCCGTTGTCCTGCTGCGGCAACAAAACTGTGCTGGTTTCGTCGATTGGGACGTCTTTTTGCTCTACACGACTACGAGGCGTTCCCTGCTCTTCTGAACCTGCCAGCTGCTGAAACTAACGTGGAGAAGCCTGGGCCTGCTTGCTTCGGGGACCGGTGAGTAGCTTAGCTAGGATCTGGTCGCCCTCCTGCAGTATCCCATTGCTTTTCCCCTGCTGTGTAAAAACAGCACCCTTTTGGCCGTACTCGCGCTCTGCTTCTGCTCGCTGTGGAGGCTGCGCTTGAGTTTCGGAACCTGTTCTCCTTCTGCTGTGCACTAACCCGAACTGCCTGACTTCCTCCGAAGAGCTTCCCCTTTTGCCCGTTGGCACCGGCGTGGCAGGTACTTTGAGCACAAGGCTCCACTCTTCGCAGGGCTCGGACTTCCATCTAGTTAGGTGCCTCTAAAGGCGAACTGACTCTAAAGCGTTATCGCACTGCCTGTTTTCCTTCCCTGGCAGGTGGACTACATATGTCATGCTTTAAACGCTTGCGACTGTGTATTTGTATATATATTGTGTTGATTTGGTATGTGTTGGCTTAATACTGTGTTATTGTGATTTTCTCGCTACGGTCGTTGTTTTAAAGGCCTTAAAATAAATGTGTTTATATTTTTGATATAACAACTGTTTGGAGTAGTTTGTAAGCGCTCTTGCTTTGTGTGCTCATTGCGGGCTTTCAGTCACCCTCACCCCTCTTGAGACCTAGTCTTGACCGCCGCGATCGCTACCTTGATTGGTCTGGCTTGTCCAGAGGTTACCCTGTTCCAAGTAATTAGGTTGGCCTTCTGAACTTCTGCGCCACCAGGACAGAGTTCAGAAATCCGTCTTAACACTCAGGATTTTCTGATCTCAGACCTCCCCCTCTGTAACCCTCTCAACAATCCTCTCCCGTGGTGATCAAGTTCTCATCTCCAAAGAAGGCTAACTGCCAGCTATTCCTCCTCAGAGGAGTTCTCCCTTTCTGTCCCCGCTCCCTGCACAGTTTCGCGTTGCAAACCCTCGCTTTCCTGCTCTCTGGCTTAGACGCTTTTCCTTCTCAGAGGCCTTCTTCCTTTCTGCCCTTTTCGCGTTGCAAGTACTCGCTTCCCAGCTCTCTGGTTTATACGCGTGTTCCCTGCCTTCTCTCCTCTTCCCGCTGCCTTCAAATCAAAAAATGAGCTCCAAAAGATACACAGTGCTCAGAATGCTCTATAACACCCATTATTCAACATATAGCCGTAACCCGCTAGACGTATTGAAACGTGCTGTAAACTAGCAAAAACAGCTAGAAAATGTACTTTCCTCGCGTTTTTGTAAATGCTAATTCTGATGGGTTCCCATGTATGTACTGTCCGTGCGTTTGTTGTCGAATCCTGAAGTTTTTAACCACTGTTCTCCCATACAAGGGGGGGTCAACGTCTACTGCTGTTCACAGGCTGAATGTATACGGCTGAAATCTTCAAGGCATTATCAGCTTTCCTGACTGTTTTGGAACGTGTATTTGCCATCTGTTAATGCAGTCGCCCTGTGTTCATCGTCCCTTCTACTTCACAGGCTGCACTCCCCTGGTGATCACATTCTCCTCTCCAGAGCAGGCTGACTACCAGCTGCTCCTCCTCATAGGCGTTCATCCTTTCTGTCCCTGCTCCCTGCACCGTTCCGCGTTGCATGTACTCGCTTCCCAGCTCTCTGGTTTAGATGCGTGTTCCCTGCCTTCTCTCCTCTTCCTACAGCCTTCCAATGAGCTCCACAAGATAGTGTTCAGAATGCTTTATAACCCCATTATTCAACATATAGCTGTAACCCGCTAGACGTATTGAAACGTGCTAAAAACGAGCAGAAACAGCTCGAAAATGTACTTTTCTCGCGTTTTGGTAAATGCGAATTCTGGTGGATTCCCATTTTGTACTCTGTTCGTGCGTTTGTTCAGTCGAATCCTGGTCTTTTGAACCACTCTTCTCCCATACAAAGGAGGGTCAAAATGTGTTGTTCACAGGCTGAATTTATACTGCTGAAATGCTTGCTTCCCTGCTCTCTGGTTTAGATGCGTGTTCCCTGCCTTCTCTCCTCGTCCTACAGCCTTCCAATGAGCTCCACTAGATAGTGTTCAGAATGCTTTATAACCCCATTATTCAACATATAGCTGTAACCCGCTAGACGTATTGAAACGTGCTAAAAACTAGCAAAAATAGCTAGAAAATGTACTTCCCTCGCGTTTTTGTAAATGCGAATTCTGGTGGGTTCCCATGTTGTATGTACTGTGTCCGTGCGTTTGTGTCGAATCCTGACGTTTTTAACCACTGTTCTCCCATACTAGGGAGGGGGGGGGTCAACATCTGCTGTTCACAGGCTGAATGTATACGGCTGAAATCTTCAAGGCATTATCAGCTTTCCTGACTGTTTTGGAACGTGTATTTGCCATCTGTTAATGCAGTCGCCCTTTGTTCATCGTTCCTTCTAGTTTACAGGCTGCACTCCCCTAGTGATCACATTCTTCTCTCCTATGCAGGCTAATGAAGATTACCCCTGCTATCTGCGCAGGGAGTATTAATTCTATTAAAGACTAGGAGGCGAGCATTATGCTTCATCTTCCTTTATTCTACTCTTCAGCAGTTCAACAAACATATACAACCAAATCATGAAAAAGTGTCTTAAAACTAGCAACTTTTCTCTTGTCCCAAAACTACAAAATCCATGAGCCTCTGTAGTCCATGCTCACTCCACCAGTCACAATCCACTTCCTGTGCCTGGACTCCTCCTCTGCTTTTACTCGCTCTGAAAGTCTCTAACTGATCCTCGACAACTGTGCGAAGACTCTCTTGGACTTTTAACTTAATTGCTGAAACAACTCTGGACTCCTGATCCTCTCTGCTCTGTCCTCCCCTTCAGTTATTCTTCTGATCCTCTCCTATGAAAAGAGCAACAAAAGATTACGTTAGGGTGGTGCAAACGTCTCGTACTGATACATAATAAAGCATTGCCATCGTATACACAGTACCAGACCCGGGTGGGAATTTAATGCTCGCCTCCTAGTCTTTAATAGAATTAATACTCCCTGCGCAGATAGCAGGGGTAATCTTCATTCTATGACAAGACTGGAGGCGAGCATTATGCTTGTTCAAAGCTTACCCAACACCGTACTTGCTAAACTCTCCGCTGGCTTAAAGTAAAATTCTTTAAAAGTCCTATCACTTGACCAGTCTGCTGCCAGCATTATCTCATTCAAAGGCACTCCTGCTCTCACGGCGGAAGAAGCCATTGCTCCTCTCACCGAATGCGCTCCATATGTGCTCACATTCAGACCTGCTGCATGCATAACTTCCTTGACCCATCTTGCTATGGTAGCTGATGCAACTGCGTGATAGGGCTTCCTGCGCGCTATTAATAACTGAGTAGTACTTGCTGCTCTATACTCTGCAGTTCTATTCTCGTACTCCTTAATGCATCGTGCTACGCACCATTTCGAATTACTCGGGAAATACGGATAATGTACCGTAGACGTCCCTGTCTTGGTCCTTCTGACTATGGAGAATGTAACTCCCTCCGGACCGAAGGATCGTCTGTTAACATCTAGCGCTCTTACGTCCGATACTCTCTTGCAGGAGATCAAGCATAGCAACATAGCTAGCTTTCCAGATAATTGCTTAAGCGAGAGATATTTATTGGTCGGCCAACCCGCTAGAAGGCGCAGCACTGTAGTCACCTCCCATGTTGTGGTATACCTGGGCTCCGGCGGCGCTTTAAATCTAGCTCCTCTGATGAGCCTCACCACTGCCGGATGTTCCCCTGCCGGGACGCCCTCTATTGGCAGGTGACCCGCAGAAATCGCTGATCTGTACACTCCTATAGTACGAAAAGCTCTCCCGCTCTGTAATAAGTTCGCTAGAAAGTTCAGAATCTCCACTACAGGTGCAGAAACGGGATGAACACCTCTGTCCTTGCACCAGCTTGTCCATTTTGCCCAAGCTGCGTCATAGCTCCTCCTAGTGGATGGAGCCCAGGATTCCGCGATAAGCTGAGCAGCCTGCGCCGAAATTCCTGGCAAGGCCCACCGTTTCCGGATATCCTGCACGCGACTAGCGGGAGTGTCCCTCTCACTCTCAGAGGATGACACGACCCAGCTGGGTCCGTGAGTAGTCGCTCCTCGTCGGGGAGGACTCTGGGAATGTCCGACACTAGTTCCATTAGGGTGGGGAACCACACCTGAGACTTCCATAATGGTGCTACTAATACCAATTCTGCTTTCTCCCTCCGGCATTTCGCCAATACTCGGCTCAACATCACGAAGGGGGGAAAAGCGTAATGCGGACCTCCTATCCACTCTTGCAGAAACGCGTCTGTTCCTAGCGCTCCCGGATCCAGCCTCCAGCTGAAATAGCTGCTCCTCTGCGTATTGAGCCGGGAAGCAAATAGGTCTACTTGCAATGGTCCCCATCTCGTGTTCAGTCTCTGAAACACTGCTGGATCCAGCCTCCAATCGCTGGAATCCGTCAGGTACCGCGAGTTCCAATCTGCTACTACGTTCAGTGTCCCTGGCAGGTACTCTGCTGTCACCGACGTCCCTGATCGTAGGCAGAAATGCCACAGGTCCTTCGCTAACTCTGCCAGCATCTTGGATCTCGTACCACCCAAATGGTTGATGTAGCGCACTGCTGATATGTTGTCCATCTTCAGCAGGACACAAGATTTCACTCTCTCTTTCGTAAAGGCTTTGATCGCGAATGATCCTGCTAGGAGCTCTAGGCAGTTTATGTGTAGACGAAGCTCCTCTTCGCTCCACTTGCCTCCGGTCTGTAAAGACCCACATCTGGCTCCCCAGCCTTTCCGACTGGCATCCGACTCTATTATCAAATCCGGTTTGTCTCCGAATATGGCTCGCCCATTCCAGGCGTCCATATTCTTTAACCACCATTCTAGCTCTGTAATCGAGTCCTGATCCAGCGGCACTTGTTGATGGTATCTCAGACCTAGCTGCAGATGCTTTATTTTCAATCTCTGCAGTGCACGGTAGTGTAGTGGCCCCGGAAAAATGGCTTGGATAGATGCTGCTAGAAGCCCAACTATTCTCGCTAATGTCCTGAGAGATACTTGTCGCTTCTCTAAGCATACTCTGATCTCTCTCTTGATGTCTCTCATCTTCCGAGCTGGAAGTTCTAAGGTCGCCTTCTTGGTGTCTAGAATGAATCCCAGGAAGTCTAACCTTTGCGCTGGTACCGTATCTGATTTTTCTGTGTTCACTAGAAATCCTAGTGAGGTCAGAAGGTCCTGCACCCATCTCGTTTGGTATACTAACACCTCCCGATCTTCTGCAAGCAGCAGGAGATCGTCCAGGTAAATAATAAGCCTTACTCCTTTCTCCCTGATTGCTGCTGATACCGGCTTCATTAGCTTTGTGAATGCCCATGGTGCCGAAGCAAGACCGAATGGCATCGACTTGAATTGCCAGAATCGACTTCGCCAGCGAAAAGCTAGAAATGGTCTGTACTCCTCGCGAACAGGTACTGTGAGGTAAGCGTCCTTTAGATCTAGACGCGTCAACCAATCTCCTTCTCTTAGGGAGTCTCTGAGCTGATGGACGCCCTCCATCTTGAAGTGCCGATATATGATCCAGCCATTCAACTCTTTGAGATTTATCACCGGGCGTACCTTCTCCTTCCTGTGCACTAGGAACATATTGCTCACAAATTTCGGGGTTGTCTCGCATTTCTCTATCGCCTGCTTGGAGACTAGCTGCGCTATCTCGCTGTCTAGCCATGCTTGTTCCGCTTGCGCTAGCTTCTGACCCCGCGGTTCGTATCGCTGCACTGGGGTTTCTATGAAATCTAGTTGCAGACCGCTGACGGTCTGCAGTATCCAGGAATCGCTTGAAAGCTTGCGCCAATTCTCTAAATATCTGCGCGTCCTCCCCCCTACTGGGGGATACATAATCGCTCTCACCTGGCGTAAATCCTTGACCTCTTCCTGATCCTCTGGGCCTTCGGCCTCTTGGGAATCGCCCCCTGGACGGGAAAAAGGTGTCTTGGCTCTTGTTCTCCCAGTACTGTGCCCTGGTGTTCTGAGGTCTTCTCCCTCCTTGGTAACGACCGGCTGCGCGACCTCTGTAGTGGCCGGTCCCTCCAAAAACTCTGCTGGGGAATATCTTGCGAATAGATGCTTGGGCCTTCTCTAGCGATGCGAATGTTCCTACGAACCGGCCCATCTCCTTCCCAAAGGTCTCTCCGAACAGGAGGCCTTGTGCGCCTTCCCCTGCTTCATACGACGACAAATCGCTCAATTTCGAGTCTATCTTGAGCAATAGGCCCTTCCTTCTCTCTGACGCGATGGCACAATTCGCGTTTCCAAGCAGGCAGACGGCTCTCTGAGCCCACCCTGCGAGGGCTTCCGGATCGACCTCTTCTCCCGTGTCCTTCGCCCTCTCTGCGAGGTCCATAATTTTCGCGAGCGGACCTGCTAAATCTAGTAACTTCTCCTGACAGGATTTCCAGGATCTATCAATCCCCTTCCGGAAAGTACATGTTCTAGCTGTTTCTGCTCGTTTTTAGCACGTTTCAATACGTCTAGCGGGTTACAGCTATATGTTGAATAATGGGTGTTATAAAGCATTCTGAACACTGTATCTTGTGGAGCTCATTGGAAGGCTGTAGGAAGAGGAGAGAAGGCAGGGAACACGCATCTAAACCAGAGAGCTGGGAAGCGAGTACATGCAACGCGAAACGGTGCAGGGAGCAGGGACAGAAAGGATGAACGCCTATGAGGAGGAGCAGCTGGTAGTCAGCCTGCTCTGGAGAGGAGAATGTGATCACCAGGGGAGTGCAGCCTGTAAAGTAGAAGGGACTATGAACACAGGGCGACTGCATTAACAGATGGCAAATACACGTTCCAAAACAGTCAGGAAAGCTGATAATGCCTTGAAGATTTCAGCCGTATACATTCAGCCTATGAACAGCAGTAGACGTTGACCCCCCCCCCCCTTGTATGGGAGAACAGTGGTTAAAAACTTCAGCATTCGACAACAAACGCACGGACAGTATACATGGGAACCCATCAGAATTAGCATTTACAAAAACGCGAGGAAAGTACATTTTCTAGCTGTTTTTGCTAGTTTACAGCACGTATCAATACGTCTAGCGGGTTACGGCTATATGTTGAATAATGGGTGTTATAGAGCATTCTGAGCACTGTGTATCTTTTGGAGCTCATTTTTTGATTTGAAGGCAGCGGGAAGAGGAGAGAAGGCAGGGAACACGCGTCTAAACCAGAGAGCTGGGAAGCGAGTACTTGCAACGCGAAAAGGGCAGAAAGCAAGAAGGCCTCTGAGAAGGAAAAGCGTCTAAACAAGAGAGCAGGGAAGCGAGTGTTTGCAACGCGAAACGGTGCAGGGAGCAGGGACAGAAAGGGAGAACTCCTCTGAGGAGGAACAGCTGGCAGTTAGCCTTCTTTGAAGATGAGAACTTGATCACCACGGGAGAGGATTGTTGAGAGGGTTACAGAGGGGGAGGTCTGAGATCAGAAAATCCCGAGTATTCCCTGCAGTGTGTAGGGCCAGCGACATGAAGAGTTGCAGATCTCGTAAAAGTCCAGGTCAGGAAGCATACAGGTTCATGTTGAATTCTCCAAGTAGGCGGAGTTGAGTGGTAGGAGGCTAGGACGGAGAAGTCCATCCACTGAGAGAGGAAGGGGGTAGGCAAATAGCCACGGTGAGAGAATGGCCAGGAGAGAATGCATGCAGACAAGGCATTCGTGACAGGAGTCGGCCTGCAAAGGAAATCAATTTACTACAGGAATCAAGGATAAGCATTGAGATATCACATCTCATGCTATAGGAAGGGTCTCAGGATTGGAATGGGAAGGACTTAGATATCACATATCATGCTATAGGGAGGGTCTCAGTTTAGATATTAGAAGCATTGAGATATCACATCTCATGCTATCAGAAGTGTCTCAGGATTGGAATGGGAAGGAGCTGGATATCACATCTCATGCTAAAGGAAGGGTCTCAGGTTTGGAACGGGAAGGAGTTGGATATCACATCTCATGTTATAGGAAGGGTCTCAGGTTTGGTATAAACATTGAGATATCACATCTCAGGCTATAGGAAGGGTCTCAGGATTGGAATGGGAAGGAGTTGGATATCACATCTCATGCTATAGGAAGGGTCTCAGGATTGGAATGGGAAGGAGTTGGATATCACATTGGATATTCCCATCTCATGTTATAGGAAGGATCTCAGGTTTGGTATTAGAAGCATTGAGATATCACATCTCATGCTATAGGAAGGGTCTCAGGATTGGAATGGGAAGGACTTGGATATCACATCTCATGCTATAAGGAGGGTCTCAAGTTTGATATTAGAAGCATTGAGATATCACATTTCATGATATCGGAAGGGTCTCAAGATTGGAATGGGAAGGAGTTGGATATCACATCTCATGATAAAGGAAGGGTCTAAGGTTTGGAAGGGGAAGGATTTGGATATCACATCTCATGTTATAGGACGGGTCTCAGGTTTGGTATTAGAAGCATTGAGATATCAAGTCTCATGGTATAGGAAGGGTCTCAGAATTGGAATGGGAAGGAGTTGGATATCACATCTCAAGCTATAGGAAGGGTCTCAGGATTAGAATGGGAAGGAGTTTGATATCACATCTCATGCCATAGTATGGGTCTCAGGTTTGGTAGAAGCATTGGGATATCACATCTCATGCTATCGGAAGGTTATCAGGATTGGATTTGGAAGGAGTTGGATATCCCATCTCATGCTATAGGAAGGGTCTCAGGTTGGAATGGGAAGGAGTTGGATATCACATCTCATGTTATAGGACGGGTCTCAGGATTGGAATGGGAAGGACTTGGATATCACATCTCATGCTATAGGAAGGCTCTCAGGTTTGCAAGGGGAAAGAGTTGGATATCACATTTCATGTTAGAGGTAGGATCTCCGGTTTGGTATTAGAAGTATTGAGATATCACATCTCATGCTATCAGAAGGATCTCAGGTTTGGTAAAGAAGCATTGAGATATCATATCTTATGCTATCAGAAGAGTCTCAGGATTGGAATGGGAAGGAGTTGGATATCACATCTCATGGTAAAGGAAGGGTCTCAGGTTTGGAAGATAAGGATTTGGATATCACATCTCATGTTATAGGAAGGATCTCAGGTTTGGTATTAGAAGTATTGAGATATCACATCTCATGCTATCGGAAGAATCTCAGGTTTGGTATAGAAGCATTGAGATATATCATGCTATCAGAAGGGTCTCAGGATTGGAATGGGAAGGAGTTGGATATCACATCTCATGCTAAAGGGAGGGTCTCAGGTTTGGAAGGGGAAGGATTTGGATATCACATCTCATGTTATAGGATGGATCTCAGGTTTGGTATTAGAAGTATTGAGATATCACATCTCATGTTATCGGAAGGATCTCAGGTTTGGTATTAGAAGTATTGAGATATCACATCTCATGCTATAGGAAGGGTCTCAGGATTGGAATGGGAAGGAGTTGGATATCACATCTCATGCTAAAGGAAGGGTCTCAGGTTTGGTAGAAGCATTGAGGTATCACATCTCATGCTATAGGAAGGCTCTCAGGATTGGAATGGGAAGGACTTAGATATCACATATCATGCTATAGGGAGGGTCTCGGTTTTGATATTAGAAGCATTGAGATATCACATCTCATGCTATCGGAAGTGTCTCAGGATTGGAATGGGAAGGAGCTGGATATAACATCTCATGCTAAAGGAAGGGTCTCAGGTTTGGAACGGGAAGGAGTTGGATATCACATCTCATGTTATAGGAAGGGTCTCAGTTTTGGTATAAACATTGAGATATCACATCTCTGCTATCGGAAGTGTCTCAGGATTGGAATGGGAAGTAGTTGAATATCCCATCTCATGTTATAGGACGGGTCTCAGGTTTTTTATTAGAATCATTGAGATATCATATTGCATGATGTAGGAAGGGTCTAAGGATTGGAATGGGAAGGACTTAGATCTCACATCTCATGCTATAGATAGGCTCTCAGGTTTGGAAAGTGAAGGAGTTGAATATCACATTTCATGTTAGAGGAAGGATCTCAGGTTTGGTATTAGGGGCATTGAGATATCACATCTCAGGCTATAGGAAGGGTCTCAGGATTGGAATGGGAAGGAGTTGGATATCACATCTCATGCTATAGGAAGGGTCTCAGGTTTGGTAGAACCATTGAGATATCACATCTCATGCTATAGGAAGGGTCTCAGGATTGGAATGGAAGGAGTTGGATATCACATCTCATGTTATAGGAAGGATATCAGGTTTGGAATAAACATTGAGATATCACATCTCTGCTATCAAAAGGGTCTCAGGATTGGAATGGGAAGGAGTTGGATTCCCCATCTCATGTTATAGGAAGGGTCTCAGGTTTGGTATAAGCAGTGAGATATCACATCTCATGCTATAGGAAGTGTCTCAGGACATCTCATGTTATAGGAAGGATCTCAGGTTTGGTATAAGCATTGAGATATCACATCTCTGCTATCGGAAGGGTCTCAGGATTGGAATGGGAAGGAGTTGGATATTCCCATCTCATGTTATAGGAAGGGTCTCAGGTTTGGTATTAGAAGCATTGAGATATCACATCTCATGCTATAGGAAGGGTCTCAGGATTGGAATGGGAAGGACTTGGATATCACATCTCACGCTATAGGGAGGGTCTCAAGTTTGATATTAGAAGCTTTGAGATATCACATCTCATGATATCGGAAGGGTCTCAGGATTGGAATGGGAAGGAGTTGGATATCACATCTCATGCTAAAGGGAGGGTCTCAGGTTTGGAAGGGGAAGGATTTGGATATCACATCTCATGTTATAGGAAGGATCTCAGGTTTGGTATTAGAAGCATTGAGATATCACATCTCATGCTATCGGAAGGATCTCAGGTTTGGTATTAGAAGCATTGAGATATCACATCTCATGCTATCAGAAGAGTCTCAGGATTGGAATAGGAAGGAGTTGGATATCACATCTCATGCTAAAGGGAGGGTCTCAGGTTTGGAAGGGGAAGGATTTGGATATCACATCTCATGTTATCGGAAGGATCTCACGTTTGGTATTAGAAGTATTGAGATATCATATCTCATGCTATAGGAAGGGTCTCAGGATTGGAATGGGAAGGAGTTGGATATCACATCTCATGCTATAGGGAGGGTCTCAGGATTGGAATGGGAAGGACTTAGATATCACATATCATGCTATAGGGAGGGTCTCAGTTTTGATATTAGAAGCATTGAGATATCACATCTCATGCTATCGGAAGTGTCTCAGGATTGGAATGGGAAGGAGCTGGATATCACATCTCATGCTAAAGGAAGGGTCTCGGGTTTGGAACGGGAAGGATTTGGATATCACATCTCATGTTATAGGAAGGGTCTCAGGTTTGGTATAAGCATTGAGATATCACATCTCTGCTATCGGAAGTGTCTCAGGATTGGAATGGGAAGGAGTTGGATATCCCATCTCATGTTATAGGACGGGTCTCAGGTTTGTTATTAGAATCATTGAGATATCATATTGCATGCTGTAGGAAGGGTCTAAGGGTTGGAATGTGAAGGACTTGGATATCACATCTCATGCTATAGATAGGCTCTTAGGTTTGGAAAGGGAAGGAATTGGATATCACATTTCATGTTAGAGGAAGGATCTCAGGTTTGGTATTAGAAGCATTGAGATATCACATCTCATGCTATAGGAAGGGTCTCAGGATTGGAATGGGAAGCAGTTGGATATCACATCTCATGCTATAGGAAGGGTCTCAGGTTTGGTATAAGCATTGAGATATCACATCTCATGCTATAGGACGGGTCTCAGGATTGGAATGGAAGGAGTTGGATATCACATCTCATGTTATAAGGAAGGATCTCAGGTTTGGTATTAGAAGCATTGAGACATCACATCTCATGCTATAGGAAGGGTCTCAGGGTTGGAATGGGAAGGAGTTGGATATCACATCTCATCCAATAGGAAGGGTCTCAGGTTTGGAATGGGAAGGAATTGGATATCACATCTCATGTTATAGGAAGGATCTCAGGTTTGGTATTAGAAGCATTGAGATATCACATCTCATGCTATAGGAAGGGTCTCAGGATTGGAATGTGAAGGACTTGGATATCACATCTCATGCTAAAGGAAGGGTCTCATTTTTGGTAGAAGCATTGCGATATCACGTCTCTGCTATCGGAAGGGTCTCAGGATTGGATTGGGAAGGAGTTGGATATCCCTTCTCATGCTATAGGAAGAGTCTCAGGATTTGAATGGCAAGGAGTTGGATATCACATCTCATGCCATAGGAAGGGTCTCAGGTTTGTTATAAGCATTGAGATATCACATCTCTGCTATCGGAAGGGTCTCAGGATTGGATTGGGAAGGAGTTGGATATCCCTTCTCATGCTATAGGAAGTGTCTCAGGTTGGAATGGGAAGGAGTTGGATATCACATCTCATGTTATAGGAAGGGTCTCAGGATTGGAATGGGAAGGATTTGGATATCACATCCCTTGCTATAGGAAGGGTCTCAGGATTGGAATGGGTAGGAGTTGGATATTACTTTCTTGCTATTGGAAGGGTCTCATGTTTGGAATGGGAAGGAGTTGGATATCACATATGCTATAGTTAGTGTCTCAGGTTTGGAACGGGAAGGAGTTGGATATCACATCTCATGTTATAGGAAGGGTCTCAGGTTTGGTATAAGCATTGAGATATCACATCTCTGCTGTCGGAAGCGGCTCAGGATTGGAATGGGAAGGAGTTGGATATCCCATCTTATGTTATAGGAAGAGTCTCTGGTTTGGTATTAGAATCATTGAGATATCACATCGCATGCTGTAGGAAGGGTCTAAGGATTGGAATGGGATGGACTTGGATATCACATCTCATGCTATAGGTAGGCTCTCAGGTTTGGTATAAGCATTGAGATATCACATCTCATGCTATAGGAAGGGTCTCAGGATTGGAATGGGAAGGAATTGGATATCACATCATGCTATAGGAAGGGTCTCAGATTTGGTATAAGCATTGAGATATCACATCTCATGCTAAAGGAAGGGTCTCAGGATTGGAATGGGAAGGAGTTGTATATGACATCTCAGGCCATAGGAAGGTTCTCAGGTTTGGTATAAGCATTGAGATATCACATCTCTGCTATCGGAAGTGTCTCAGGATTGGAATGGGAAGGAGTTGGATATCCCATCTCATGTTATAGGACGGGTCTCAGGTTTGTTATTAGAATCATTGAGATATCATATTGCATGCTGTTGGAAGGGTCTAAGGGTTGGAATGGGAAGGACTTGGATATCACATCTCATGCTATAGATAGGCTCTTAGGTTTGGAAAGGGAAGGAGTTGGATATCACATTTCATGTTAGAGGAAGGATCTCAGGTTTGGTATTAGAAGCATTGAGATATCACATCTCATGCTATAGGAAGGGTCTCAGGATTGGAATGGGAAGCAATTGGATATCACATCTCATGCTATAGGAAGGGTCTCAGGTTTGGTATAAGCATTGAGATATCACATCTCATGCTATAGGACGGGTCTCAGGATTGGAATGGAAGGAGTTGGATATCACATCTCATGTTATAGGAAGGATCTCAGGTTTGGTATTAGAAGCATTGAGACATCACATCTCATGCTATAGGAAGGGTCTCAGGGTTGGAATGGGAAGGAGTTGGATATCACATCTCATCCAATAGGAAGGGCCTCAGGTTTGGAATGGGAAGGAATTGGATATCACATCACATGTTATAGGAAGGATCTCAGGTTTGGTATTAGAAGCATTGAGATATCACATCTCATGCTATAGGAAGGGTCTCAGGATTGGAATGTGAAGGATTTGGATATCACATCTCATGCTAAAGGAAGGGTCTCAGGTTTGGTAGAAGCATTGAGATATCACGCCTCTGCTATCGGAAGGGTCTCAGGATTGGATTGGGAAGGAGTTGGATATCACATCTCATGCCATAGGAAGGGTCTCAGGTTTGGTATAAGCATTGAGATATCACATCTCTGCTATCGGAAGGGTCTCAGGTTTGGATTGGGAAGGAGTTGGATATCCCTTCTCATGCTATAGGAAGTGTCTCAGGTTGGAATGGGAAGGAGTTGGATATCACATCTCATTCATGTTATAGGAAGGGTCTCAGGATTGGAATGGGAAGGATTTGGATATCACATCTCTTGCTATAGGAAGGGTCTCAGGATTGGAATGGGTAGGAGTTGGATATTACTTTCTTGCTATAGGAGGGGTCTCATGTTTGGAATGGGAAGGAGTTGGATATCACATATGATATAGTTAGTGTCTCAGGTTTGCAACGGGAAGGAGTTGGATATCACATCTCATGTTATAGGAAGGGTCTCAGGTTTGGTATAAGCATTGAGATATCACATCTCATGTTATAGGAAGGGTCTCAGGATTGGAATGGGAAGGATTTGGATATTACTTTCTTGCTATAGGAAGGGTCTCATGTTTGGAATGGGAAGGAGTTGGATATCACATATGCTATAGTTAGTGTCTCAGGTTTGGAACGGGAAGGAGTTGGATATCACATCTCATGTTATAGGAAGGGTCTCATGTTTGGTATAAGCATTGAGATATCACATCTCTGCTATCGGAAGCGGCTCAGGATTGGAATGGGAAGGAGTTGGATATCCCATCTCATGTTATAGTAAGAGTCTCTGGTTTGGTATTAGAATCATTGAGATATCACATCGCATGCTGTAGGAAGGGTCTAAGGATTGGAATGGGATGGACTTGGATATCACATCTCATGCTATAGGTAGGCTCTCAGGTGGTTTGGTATAAGCATTGAGATATCACATCTCATGCTATAGGAAGGGTCTCAGGATTGGAATGGGAAGGAATTGGATATCACATCTCATGCTATAGGAAGGGTCTCAGATTTGGTATAAGCATTGAGATATCACATCTCATGCTAAAGGAAGGGTCTCAGGATTGGAATGGGAAGGAGTTGTATATGACATCTCAGGCCATAGGAAGGTTCTCAGGTTTGGTATAAGCATTGAGATATCACATCTCTGCTATCGGAAGGGTCTCAGGATTGGAATGGGAAGGAGTTGGATATCCCATCTCATGTTATAGGAAGGGTCTCAGGTTTGGTATTAGAAGCATAGAGATATCACATCTCATGCTATAGGAAGGGTCTCAGGATTTGAATGGCAAGGAGTTGGATATCACATCTCATGCCATAGGAAGGGTCTCAGGTTTGGTATAAGCATTGAGATATCACATCTCTGCTATCGGAAGGGTCTCAGGATTGGATTGGGAAGGAGTTGGATATCCCTTCTCATGCTATAGGAAGTGTCTCAGGTTGGAATGGGAAGGAGTTGGATATCACATCTCATGTTATAGGAAGGGTCTCAGGATTGGAATGGGAAGGATTTGGATATCACATCTCTTGCTATAGGAAGGGTCTCAGGATTGGAATGGGTAGGAGTTGGATATTACTTTCTTGCTATAGGAAGGGTCTCATGTTTGGAATGGGAAGGAGTTGGATATCACATATGCTATAGTCAGTGTCTCAGGTTTGGAACGGGAAGGAGTTGGATATCACATCTCATGTTATAGGAAGGGTCTCAGGTTTGGTATAAGCATTGAGATATCATATCTCTGCTATCAGAAGCGGCTCAGGATTGGAATGGGAAGGAGTTGGATATCCCATCTTATGTTATAGGAAGAGTCTCTGGTTTGGTATTAGAATCATTGAGATATCACATCGCATGCTGTAGGAAGGGTCTAAGGATTGGAATGGGGTGGACTTGGATATCACATCTCATGCTATAGGTAGGCTCTCAGGTTTGGTATAAGCATTGAGATATCACATCTCATGCTATAGGAAGGGTCTCAGGATTGGAATGGGAAGGAATTGGATATCACATCTCATGCTATAGGAAGGGTCTCAGATTTGGTATAAGCATTGAGATATCACATCTCATGCTAAAGGAAGGGTCTCAGGATTGGAATGGGAAGGAGTTGTATATGACATCTCAGGCCATAGGAAGGTTCTCAGGTTTGGTATAAGCATTGAGATATCACATCTCTGCTATCGGAAGGGTCTCAGGATTGGAATGGGAAGGAGTTGGATATCCCATCTCATGTTATAGGAAGGGTCTCAGGTTTGGTATTAGAAGCATAGAGATATCACATCTCATGCTATAGGAAGGGTCTCAGGATTTGAATGGCAAGGAGTTGGATATCACATCTCATGCCATAGGAAGGGTCTCAGGTTTGGTATAAGCATTGAGATATCACATCTCTGCTATCGGAAGGGTCTCAGGATTGGATTGGGAAGGAGTTGGATATCCCTTCTCATGCTATAGGAAGTGTCTCAGGTTGGAATGGGAAGGAGTTGGATATCACATCTCATGTTATAGGAAGGGTCTCAGGATTGGAATGGGAAGGATTTGGATATCACATCTCTTGCTATAGGAAGGGTCTCAGGATTGGAATGGGTAGGAGTTGGATATTACTTTCTTGCTATAGGAAGGGTCTCATGTTTGGAATGGGAAGGAGTTGGATATCACATATGCTATAGTTAGTGTCTCAGGTTTGGAATGGGATGGACTTGGATATCACATCTCATGCTATAGGAAGGGTCTCAGATTTGGTATAAGCATTGAGATATCACATCTCATGCTAAAGGAAGGGTCTCATGATTGGAATGGGAAGGAGTTGTATATGACATCTCAGGCCATAGGAAGGTTCTCAGGTTTGGTATAAGCATTGAGATATCACATCTCTGCTATCGGAAGGGTCTCAGGATCGGAATGGGAAGGAGTTGGATATCCCATCTCATGTTATAGGAAGGGTCTCAGGTTTGGTATTAGAAGCATTGAGATATCACATCTCATGCTATAGGAAGGGTCCCAGGATTGGAATGTGAAGGATTTGGATATTACATCTCATGCTAAAGGAAGGGTCTCAGGTTTGGTAGAAGCATTGAGATATCACGTCTCTGCTATCGGAAGGGTCTCAGGATTGGATTGGGAAGGAGTTGGATATCCCTTCTCATGCTATAGGAAGGGTCTCAGGATTTGAATGGCAAGGAGTTGGATATCACATCTCATGCCATAGGAAGGGTCTCAGGTTTGGTATAAGCATTGAGATATCACATCTCTGCTATCGGAAGGGTCTCAGGATTGGATTGGGAAGGAGTTGGATATCCCTTCTCATGCTATAGGAAGTGTCTCAGGTTGGAATGGGAAGGAGTTGGATATCACATCTCATGTTATAGGAAGGGTCTCAGGATTGGAATGGGAAGGATTTGGATATCACATCTCTTGCTATAGGAAGGGTCTCAGGATTGGAATGGGTAGGAGTTGGATATTACTTTCTTGCTATAGGAAGGGTCTCATGTTTGGAATGGGAAGGATTTGGATATCACATATGCTATAGTTAGTGTCTCAGGTTTGGAACGGGAAGGAGTTGGATATCACATCTCATGTTATAGGAAGGGTCTCAGGTTTGGTATAAGCATTGAGATATCACATCTCTGCTATCGGAAGCGGCTCAGGATTGGAATGGGAAGGAGTTGGATATCCCATCTCATGTTATAGTAAGAGTCTCTGGTTTGGTATTAGAATCATTGAGATATCACATCGCATGCTGAAGGAAGGGTCTAAGGATTGGAATGGGATGGACTTGGATATCACATCTCATGCTATAGGAAGGGTCTCAGATTTGGTTTAAGCATTGAGATATCACATCTCATGCTAAAGGAAGGGTCTCAGGATTGTAGGCTCTCAGGTTTGGTATAAGCATTGAGATATCACATCTCATGCTATAGGAAGGGTCTCAGGATTGGAATGGGAAGGATTTGGATATCACATCTCATGCTATAGGAAGGGTCTCAGATTTGGTATAAGCATTGAGATATCACATCTCATGCTAAAGGAAGGGTCTCAGGATTGGAATGGGAAGGAGTTGTATATGACATCTCAGGCCATAGGAAGGGTCTCAGGTTTGGTATAAGCATTGAGATATCACATCTCTGCTATCGGAAGGGTCTCAGGATTGGAATGGGAAGGAGTTGGATATCCCATCTCATGTTATAGGAAGGGTCTCAGGTTTGGTATTAGAAGTATAGAGATATCACATCTCATGCTATAGGAAGGGTCTCAGGATTGGAATGGGAAGGACTTGGATGTCACATCTCATGCTATAGGGAGGGTCTCAAGTTTGATATTAGAAGCATTGAGATAACAAATCTCATGATATCGGAAGGGTCTCAGGATTGGAATGGGAAGGAGTTGGATACCACATCTCATGTTAAAGGAAGGGTCTAAGGTTTGGAAGGGGAAGGATTTGGATATCACATCTCATGTTATAGGACGAGTCTCAGGTTTGGTATTAGAAGCATTGAGTTATCAAGTCTCATGGTATAAGAAGGGTCTCAGAATTGGAATGGGAAGGAGTTGGATATCACACCTCAAGCTATAGGAAGGGTCTCAGGATTGGAATGGGAAGGAGTTTGATATCACATCTCATGCCATAGTATGGGTCTCAGGTTTGGTAGAAGCATTGGGACATCACATCTCATGCTATCGGAAGGGTATCAGTATTGGATTTGGAAGAAGTTGGATATCCCATCTCATGCTATAGGAAGGGTCTCAGGTTGGAATGGGAAGGAGTTGGATATCACATTTCATGTTATAGGAAGGGTCTCAGGATTGGAATGGGAAGGACTTGGATATCATATCTCATGCTATAGGACGGGTCTCAGGTTTGTTATTAGAATCATTGAGATATCATATTGCATGCTGTAGGAAGGGTCTAAGGTTTGGAAAGGGAAGGAGTTGGATATCACATTTCATGTTAGAGGAAGGATCTCAGGTTTGGTATTAGAAGCATTGAGATATCACATCTCATGCTATAGGAAGGGTCTCAGGATTGGAATGGGAAGTAGTTGGATATCACATCTCATGCTATAGGAAGGGTCTCAGGTTTGGTATAAGCATTGAGATATCACATCTCATGCTATAGGACGGGTCTCAGGATTGGAATGGAAGGAGTTGGATATCACATCTCATGTTATAGGAAGGATCTCAGGTTTGGTATTAGAAGCATTGAGACATCACATCTCATGCTATAGGAAGGGTCTCAGGGTTGGAATGGGAAGGAGTTGGATATCGCATCTCATCCAATAGGAAGGGTCTCAGGTTTGGAATGGGAAGGAATTGGATATCACATCTCATGTTATAGGAAGGATCTCAGGTTTGGTATTAGAAGCATTGAGATATCACATCTCATGCTATAGGAAGGGTCTCAGGATTGGAATGTGAAGGATTTGGATATCACATCTCATGCTAAAGGAAGGGTCTCAGGTTTGGTAGAAGCATTGAGATATCAGATCTCTGCTATCGGAAGGGTCTCAGGATTGGATTGGGAAGGAGTTGGATATCCCTTCTCATGCTATAGGAAGGGTCTCAGGATTTGAATGGGAAGGAGTTGGATATCACATCTCATGTTATAGGAAGGGTCTCAGGATTGGAATGGGAAGGATTTGGATATTACTTTCTTGCTATAGGAAGGGTCTCATGTTTGGAATGGGAAGTAGTTGGATATCACATATGCTATAGTTAGTGTCTCAGGTTTGGAACGGGAAGGAGTTGGATATCACATCTCATTTTATAGGAAGGGTCTCATGTTTGGTATAAGCATTGAGATATCACATCTCTGCTATCGGAAGCGGCTCAGGATTGGAATGGGAAGGAGTTGGATATCCCATCTCATGTTATAGTAAGAGTCTCTGGTTTGGTATTAGAATCATTGAGATATCACATCGCATGCTGTAGGAAGGGTCTAAGGATTGGAATGGGATGGACTTGGATATCACATCTCATGCTATAGGTAGGCTCTCAGGTTTGATATAAGCATTGAGATATCACATCTCATGCTATAGGAAGGGTCTCAGGATTGGAATGGGAAGGATTTGGATATCACATCTCATGCTATAGGAAGGGTCTCAGATTTGGTATAAGCATTGAGATATCACATCTCATGCTAAAGGAAGGGTCTCAGGATTGGAATGGGAAGGAGTTGTATATGACATCTCAGGCCATAGGAAGGGTCTCATGTTTGGTATAAGCATTGAGATATCACATCTCTGCTATCGGAAGGGTCTCAGGATTGGAATGGGAAGGAGTTGGATATCCCATCTCATGTTATAGGAAGGGTCTCAGGTTTGGTATTAGAAGCATAGAGATATCACATCTCATGCTATAGGAAGGGTCTCAGGATTGGAATGGGAAGGACTTGGATGTCACATCTCATGCTATAGGGAGGGTCTCAAGTTTGATATTAGAAGCATTGAGATAACAAATCTCATGATATCGGAAGGGTCTCAGGATTGGAATGGGAAGATGTTGGATACCACATCTCATGATAAAGGAAGGGTCTAAGGTTTGGAAGGGGAAGGATTTGGATATCACATCTCATGTTATAGGACGGGTCTCAGGTTTGGTATTAGAAGCATTGAGATATCAAGTCTCATGGTATAAGAAGGGTCTCAGAATTGGAATGGGAAGGAGTTGGATATCACACCTCAAGCTATAGGAAGGGTCTCAGGATTGGAATGGGAAGGAGTTTGATATCACATCTCATGCCATAGTATGGGTCTCAGGTTTGGTAGAAGCATTGGGATATCACATCTCATGCTATCGGAAGGGTATCAGTATTGGATTTGGAAGAAGTTGGATATCCCATCTCATGCTATAGGAAGGGTCTAAGGTTGGAATGGGAAGGAGTTGGATATCACATTTCATGTTATAGGAAGGGTCTCAGGATTGGAATGGGAAGGACTTGGATATCATATCTCATGCTATAGGACAGGTCTCAGGTTTGTTATTAGAATCATTGAGATATCATATTGCATGCTGTAGGAAGGGTCTAAGGATTGGAACAGGAAGGACTTGGATATCACATCTCATGCTATAGATAGGCTCTTAGGTTTGGAAAGGGAAGGAGTTGGATATCACATTTCATGTTAGAGGAAGGATCTCAGGTTTGGTATTAGAAGCATTGAGATATCACATCTCATGCTATAGGAAGGGTCTCAGGATTGGAATGGGAAGTAGTTGGATATCACATCTCATGCTATAGGAAGGGTCTCAGGTTTGGTATAAGCATTGAGATATCACATCTCATGCTATAGGACGGGTCTCAGGATTGGAATGGAAGGAGTTGGATATCACATCTCATGTTATAGGAAGGATCTCAGGTTTGGTATTAGAAGCATTGAGACATCACATCTCATGCTATAGGAAGGGTCTCAGGGTTGGAATGGGAAGGAGTTGGATATCACATCTCATCCAATAGGAAGGGTCTCAGGTTTGGAATGGGAAGGAATTGGATATCACATCTCATGTTATAGGAAGGATCTCAGGTTTGGTATTAGAAGCATTGAGATATCACATCTCATGCTATAGGAAGGGTCTCAGGATTGGAATGTGAAGGATTTGGATATCACATCTCATGCTAAAGGAAGGGTCTCAGGATTGGTAGAAGCATTGAGATATCACGTCTCTGCTATCGGAGGGGTCTCAGGATTGGATTGGGAAGGAGTTGGATATCCCTTCTCATGCTATAGGAAGGGTCTCAGGATTTGAATGGCAAGGAGTTGGATATCACATCTCATGCCATAGGAAGGGTCTCAGGTTTGGTATAAGCATTGAGATATCACATCTCTGCTATCGGAAGGGTCTCAGGATTGGAATGGGAAGGAGTTGGATATTCCCATCTCATGTTATAGGAAGGGTCTCATTTTGGTATTAGAAGCATTGAGATATCACATCTCATGCTATAGGAAGGGTCTCAGGATTGGAATGGGAAGGACTTGGATATCACATCTCATGCTATAGGGAGGGTCTCAAGTTTGATATTAGAAGCTTTGAGATATCACATCTCATGATATCGGAAGGGTCTCAGGATTGGAATGGGAAGGAGTTGGATATCACATCTCATGATAAAGGAAGGGTCTAAGGTTTGGAAGGGGAAGGATTTGGATATCACATCTCATGTTATATTACGGGTCTCAGGTTTGGTATTAGAAGCATTGAGATATCAAGTCTCAGAGTATAGGAAGGGTCTCAGAATTGGAATGGGAAGGAGTTGGATATCACATCTCAAGCTATAGGAAGGGTCTCAGGATTGGAATGGGAAGGACTTGGATATCACATCTCATGCTATAGGAAGGCTCTCAGGTTTGGAAGGGGAAAGAGTTGGATATCACATTTCATGTTAGAGGTAGGATCTCAGGTTTGGTATTAGAGGCATTGAGATATCACATCTCATGCTATCAGAAGGGTCTCAGGAATGGAATGGGAAGGAGTTGGATATCACATCTCATGCTAAAGGGAGGGTCTCAGGTATGGAAGGGGAAGGATTTGGATATCACATCTCATGTTATAGGAAGGATCTCAGGTTTGGTATTAGAACCATTGAGATATCACATCTCATGCTATCGGAAGGATCTCAGGTTTGGTATTAGAAGCATTGAGATATCACATCTCATGCTATCAGAAAGGTCTCAGGATTGGAATGGGAAGGAGTTGGATATCACATCTCATGCTAAAGGGAGGGTCTCAGGTTTGGAAGGGGAAGGATTTGGATATCACATCTCATGTTATCGGAAGGATCTCACGTTTGGTATTAGAAGTATTGAGATATCATATCTCATGCTATAGGAAGGGTCTCAGGATTGGAATGGGAAGGACTTAGATATCACATATCATGCTATAGGGAGGGTCTCAGTTTTGATATTAGAAGCATTGAGATATCACATCTCATGCTATCGGAAGTGTCTCAGGATTGGAATGGGAAGGAGCTGGATATCACATCTCATGCTAAAGGAAGGGTCTCAGGTTTGGAACGGGAAGGATTTGGATATCACATCTCATGTTATAGGAAGGGTCTCAGGTTTGGTATAAGCATTGAGATATCACATCTCTGCTATCGGAAGTGTCTCAGGATTGGAATGGGAAGGAGTTG
This sequence comes from Ambystoma mexicanum, assembly GCF_040938575.1. Taxonomy (NCBI): domain Eukaryota; kingdom Metazoa; phylum Chordata; class Amphibia; order Caudata; family Ambystomatidae; genus Ambystoma; species Ambystoma mexicanum. The sequence goes on along the minus strand of NC_090922.1, from coordinate 5,204,090 downwards.
GATATCCCATCTCATGTTATAGGACGGGTCTCAGGTTTGTTATTAGAATCATTGAGATATCATATTGCATGCTGTAGGAAGGGTCTAAGGGTTGGAATGGGAAGGACTTGGATATCACATCTCATGCTATAGATAGGCTCTTAGGTTTGGAAAGGGAAGGAGTTGGATATCACATTTCATGTTAGAGGAAGGATCTCAGGTTTGGTATTAGAAGCATTGAGATATCACATCTCATGCTATAGGAAGGGTCTCAGGATTGGAATGGGAAGGAGTTGGATATCACATCTCATGCTAAAGGGAGGGTCTCAGGTTTGGAAGGGGAAGGATTTGGATATCACATCTCATGTTATAGGAAGGATCTCAGGTTTGGTATTAGAACCATTGAGATATCACATCTCATGCTATCGGAAGGATCTCAGGTTTGGTATTAGAAGCATTGAGATATCACATCTCATGCTATCAGAAGGGTCTCAGGATTGGAATGGGAAGGAGTTGGATATCACATCTCATGCTAAAGGGAGGGTCTCAGGTTTGGAAGGGGAAGGATTTGGATATCACATCTCATGTTATCGGAAGGATCTCACGTTTGGTATTAGAAGTATTGAGATATCATATCTCATGCTATAGGAAGGGTCTCAGGATTGGAATGGGAAGGACTTAGATATCACATATCATGCTATAGGGAGGGTCTCAGTTTTGATATTAGAAGCATTGAGATATCACATCTCATGCTATCGGAAGTGTCTCAGGATTGGAATGGGAAGGAGCTGGATATCACATCTCATGCTAAAGGAAGGGTCTCAGGTTTGGAACGGGAAGGATTTGGATATCACATCTCATGTTATAGGAAGGGTCTCAGGTTTGGTATAAGCATTGAGATATCACATCTCTGCTATCGGAAGTGTCTCAGGATTGGAATGGGAAGGAGTTGGATATCCCATCTCATGTTATAGGACGGGTCTCAGGTTTGTTATTAGAATCATTGAGATATCATATTGCATGCTGTAGGAAGGGTCTAAGGGTTGGAATGGGAAGGACTTGGATATCACATCTCATGCTATAGATAGGCTCTTAGGTTTGGAAAGGGAAGGAGTTGGATATCACATTTCATGTTAGAGGAAGGATCTCAGGTTTGGTATTAGAAGCATTGAGACATCACATCTCATGCTATAGGAAGGGTCTCAGGATTGGAATGGGAAGTAGTTGGATATCACATCTCATGCTATAGGAAGTGTCTCAGGTTTGGTATAAGCATTGAGATATCACATCTCATGCTATAGGACGGGTCTCAGGATTGGAATGGAAGGAGTTGGATATCACATCTCATGTTATAGGAAGGATCTCAGGTTTGCTATTAGAAGCATTGAGACATCACATCTCATGCTATAGGAAGGGTCTCAGGGTTGGAATGGGAAGGAGTTGGATATCACATCTCATCCAATAGGAAGGGTCTCAGGTTTGGAATGGGAAGGAATTGGATATCACATCTCATGTTATAGGAAGGATCTCAGGTTTGGTATTAGAAGCATTGAGATATCACATCTCATGCTATAGGAAGGGTCTCAGGATTGGAATGTGAAGGATTTGGATATCACATCTCATGCTAAAGGAAGGGTCTCAGGTTTGGTAGAAGCATTGAGATATCATGTCTCTGCTATCGGAAGGGTCTCAGGATTGGATTGGGAAGGAGTTGGATATCCCTTCTCATGCTATAGGAAGGGTCTCAGGATTTGAATGGCAAGGAGTTGGATATCACATCTCATGCCATAGGAAGGGTCTCAGGTTTGGTATAAGCATTGAGATATCACATCTCTGCTATCGGAAGGGTCTCAGGATTGGATTGGGAAGGAGTTGGATATCCCTTCTCATGCTGTAGGAAGTGTCTCAGGTTGGAATGGGAAGGAGTTGGATATCACATCTCATGTTATAGGAAGGGTCTCAGGATTGGAATGGGAAGGATTTGGATATCACATCTCTTGCTATAGGAAGGGTCTCAGGATTGGAATGGGTAGGAGTTGGATATTACTTTCTTGCTATAGGAAGGGTCTCATGTTTGGAATGGGAATGAGTTGGATATCACATATGCTATAGTTAGTGTCTCAGGTTTGGAACGGGAAGGAGTTGGATATCACATCTCATGTTATAGGAAGGGTCTCAGGTTTGTTATAAGCATTGAGATATCACATCTCTGCTATCGGAAGCGGCTCAGGATTGGAATGGGAAGGAGTTGGATATCCCATCTCATGTTATAGTAAGAGTCTCTGGTTTGGTATTAGAATCATTGAGATATCACATCGCATGCTGTAGGAAGGGTCTAAGGATTGGAATGGGATGGACTTGGATATCACAACTCATGCTATAGGTAGGCTCTCAGGTTTGATATAAGCATTGAGATATCACATCTCATGCTATAGGAAGGGTCTCAGGATTGGAATGGGAAGGATTTGGATATCACATCTCATGCTATAGGAAGGGTCTCAGATTTGGTATAAGCATTGAGATATCACATCTCATGCTAAAGGAAGGGGCTCAGGATTGGAATGGGAAGGAGTTGTATATGACATCTCAGGCCATAGGAAGGGTCTCATGTTTGGTATAAGCATTGAGATATCACATCTCTGCTATCGGAAGGGTCTCAGGATTGGAATGGGAAGGAGTTGGATATCCCATCTCATGTTATAGGAAGGGTCTCAGGTTTGGTATTAGAAGCATAGAGATATCACATCTCATGCTATAGGAAGGGTCTCAGGATTGGAATGGGAAGGACTTGGATGTCACATCTCATGCTATAGGGAGGGTCTCAAGTTTGATATTAGAAGCATTGAGATAACAAATCTCATGATATCGGAAGGGTCTCAGGATTGGAATGGGAAGGAGTTGGATACCACATCTCATGATAAAGGAAGGGTCTAAGGTTTGGAAGGGGAAGGATTTGGATATCACATCTCATGTTATAGGACGGGTCTCAGGTTTGGTATTAGAAGCATTGAGATATCAAGTCTCATGGTATAAGAAGGGTCTCAGAATTGGAATGGGAAGGAGTTGGATATCACACCTCAAGCTATAGGAAGGGTCTCAGGATTGGAATGGGAAGGAGTTTGATATCACATCTCATGCCATAGTATGGGTCTCAGGTTTGGTAGAAGCATTGGGATATCACATATCATGCTATCGGAAGGGTATCAGTATTTATATTTGGAAGAAGTTGGATATCCCATCTCATGCTATAGGAAGGGTCTCAGGTTGGAATGGGAAGGAGTTGGATATCACATTTCATGTTATAGGAAGGGTCTCAGGATTGGAATGGGAAGGACTTGGATATCATATCTCATGCTATAGGACAGGTCTCAGGTTTGTTATTAGAATCATTGAGATATCATATTGCATGCTGTAGGAAGGGTCTAAGGATTGGAACGGGAAGGACTTGGATATCACATCTCATGCTATAGATAGGCTCTTAGGTTTGGAAAGGGAAGGAGTTGGATATCACATTTCATGTTAGAGGAAGGATCTCAGGTTTGGTATTAGAAGCATTGAGATATCACATCTCATGCTATAGGAAGGGTCTCAGGATTGGAATGGGAAGTAGTTGGATATCACATCTCATGCTATAGGAAGGGTCTCAGGTTTGGTATAAGCATTGAGATATCACATCTCATGCTATAGGACCGGTCTCAGGATTGGAATGGAAGGAGTTGGATATCACATCTCATGTTATAGGAAGGATCTCAGGTTTGGTATTAGAAGCATTGAGACATCACATCTCATGCTATAGGAAGGGTCTCAGGGTTGGAATGGGAAGGAGTTGGATATCACATCTCATCCAATAGGAAGGGTCTCAGGTTTGGAATGGGAAGGAATTGGATATCACATCTCATGTTATAGGAAGGATCTCAGGTTTGGTATTAGAAGCATTGAGATATCACATCTCATGCTATAGGAAGGGTCTCAGGATTGGAATGTGAAGGATTTGGATATCACATCTCATGCTAAAGGAAGGGTCTCAGGATTGGTAGAAGCATTGAGATATCAAGTCTCTGCTATCGGAGGGGTCTCAGGATTGGATTGGGAAGGAGTTGGATATCCCTTCTCATGCTATAGGAAGGGTCTCAGGATTTGAATGGCAAGGAGCTGGATATCACATCTCATGCCATAGGAAGGGTCTCAGGTTTGGTATAAGCATTGAGATATCACATCTCTGCTATCGGAAGGGTCTCAGGATTGGAATGGGAAGGAGTTGGATATTCCCATCTCATGTTATAGGAAGGGTCTCAGGTTTGGTATTAGAAGCATTGAGATATCACATCTCATGCTATAGGAAGGGTCTCAGGATTGGAATGGGAAGGACTTGGATATCACATCTCATGCTATAGGGAGGGTCTCAAGTTTGATATTAGAAGCTTTGAGATATCACATCTCATGATATCGGAAGGGTCTCAGGATTGGAATGGGAAGGAGTTGGATATCACATCTCATGATAAAGGAAGGGTCTAAGGTTTGGAAGGGGAAGGATTTGGATATCACATCTCATGTTATATTACGGGTCTCAGGTTTGGTATTAGAAGCATTGAGATATCAAGTCTCAGAGTATAGGAAGGGTCTCAGAATTGGAATGGGAAGGAGTTGGATATCACATCTCAAGCTATAGGAAGGGTCTCAGGATTGGAATGGGAAGGACTTGGATATCACATCTCATGCTATAGGAAGGCTCTCAGGTTTGGAAGGGGAAAGAGTTGGATATCACATTTCATGTTAGAGGTAGGATCTCAGGTTTGGTATTAGAGGCATTGAGATATCACATCTCATGCTATCAGAAGGGTCTCAGGAATGGAATGGGAAGGAGTTGGATATCACATCTCATGCTAAAGGGAGGGTCTCAGGTTTGGAAGGGGAAGGATTTGGATATCACATCTCATGTTATAGGAAGGATCTCAGGTTTGGTATTAGAACCATTGAGATATCGCATCTCATGCTATCGGAAGGATCTCAGGTTTGGTATTAGAAGCATTGAGATATCACATCTCATGCTATCAGAAGGGTCTCAGGATTGGAATGGGAAGGAGTTGGATATCACATCTCATGCTAAAGGGAGGGTCTCAGGTTTGGAAGGGGAAGGATTTGGATATCACATCTCATGTTATAGGAAGGATCTCAGGTTTGGTATTAGAACCATTGAGATATCGCATCTCATGTTATAGGAAGGGTCTCAGGTTTGGTATTAGAAGCATAGAGATATCACATCTCATGCTATAGGAAGGGTCTCAGGATTTGAATGGCAAGGAGTTGGATATCACATCTCATGCCATAGGAAGGGTCTCAGGTTTGGTATAAGCATTGAGATATCACATCTCTGCTATCGGAAGGGTCTCAGGATTGGATTGGGAAGGAGTTGGATATCCCTTCTCATGCTATAGGAAGTGTCTCAGGTTGGAATGGGAAGGAGTTGGATATCACATCTCATGTTATAGGAAGGGTCTCAGGATTGGAATGGGAAGGATTTGGATATCACATCTCTTGCTATAGGAAGGGTCTCAGGATTGGAATGGGTAGGAGTTGGATATTACTTTCTTGCTATAGGAAGGGTCTCATGTTTGGAATGGGAAGGAGTTGGATATCACATATGCTATAGTTAGTGTCTCAGGTTTGGAATGGGATGGACTTGGATATCACATCTCATGCTATAGGAAGGGTCTCAGATTTGGTATAAGCATTGAGATATCACATCTCATGCTAAAGGAAGGGTCTCATGATTGGAATGGGAAGGAGTTGTATATGACATCTCAGGCCATAGGAAGGTTCTCAGGTTTGGTATAAGCATTGAGATATCACATCTCTGCTATTGGAAGGGTCTCAGGATCGGAATGGGAAGGAGTTGGATATCCCATCTCATGTTATAGGAAGGGTCTCAGGTTTGGTATTAGAAGCATTGAGATATCACATCTCATGCTATAGGAAGGGTCTCAGGATTGGAATGTGAAGGATTTGGATATTACATCTCATGCTAAAGGAAGGGTCTCAGGTTTGGTAGAAGCATTGAGATATCACGTCTCTGCTATCGGAAGGGTCTCAGGATTGGATTGGGAAGGAGTTGGATATCCCTTCTCATGCTATAGGAAGGGTCTCAGGATTTGAATGGCAAGGAGTTGGATATCACATCTCATGCCATAGGAAGGGTCTCAGGTTTGGTATAAGCATTGAGATATCACATCTCTGCTATCGGAAGGGTCTCAGGATTGGATTGGGAAGGAGTTGGATATCCCTTCTCATGCTATAGGAAGTGTCTCAGGTTGGAATGGGAAGGAGTTGGATATCACATCTCATGTTATAGGAAGGGTCTCAGGATTGGAATGGGAAGGATTTGGATATCACATCTCTTGCTATAGGAAGGGTCTCAGGATTGGAATGGGTAGGAGTTGGATATTACTTTCTTGCTATAGGAAGGGTCTCATGTTTGGAATGGGAAGGATTTGGATATCACATATGCTATAGTTAGTGTCTCAGGTTTGGAACGGGAAGGAGTTGGATATCACATCTCATGTTATAGGAAGGGTCTCAGGTTTGGTATAAGCATTGAGATATCACATCTCTGCTATCGGAAGCGGCTCAGGATTGGAATGGGAAGGAGTTGGATATCCCATCTCATGTTATAGTAAGAGTCTCTGGTTTGGTATTAGAATCATTGAGATATCACATCGCATGCTGAAGGAAGGGTCTAAGGATTGGAATGGGATGGACTTGGATATCACATCTCATGCTACAGGAAGGGTCTCAGATTTGGTTTAAGCATTGAGATATCACATCTCATGCTAAAGGAAGGGTCTCAGGATTGTAGGCTCTCAGGTTTGGTATAAGCATTGAGATATCACATCTCATGCTATAGGAAGGGTCTCAGGATTGGAATGGGAAGGATTTGGATATCACATCTCATGCTATAGGAAGGGTCTCAGATTTGGTATAAGCATTGAGATATCACATCTCATGCTAAAGGAAGGGTCTCAGGATTGGAATGGGAAGGAGTTGTATATGACATCTCAGGCCATAGGAAGGGTCTCAGGTTTGGTATAAGCATTGAGATATCACATCTCTGCTATCGGAAGGGTCTCAGGATTGGAATGGGAAGGAGTTGGATATCCCATCTCATGTTATAGGAAGGGTCTCAGGTTTGGTATTAGAAGTATAGAGATATCACATCTCATGCTATAGGAAGGGTCTCAGGATTGGAATGGGAAGGACTTGGATGTCACATCTCATGCTATAGGGAGGGTCTCAAGTTTGATATTAGAAGCATTGAGATAACAAATCTCATGATATCGGAAGGGTCTCAGGATTGGAATGGGAAGGAGTTGGATACCACATCTCATGATAAAGGAAGGGTCTAAGGTTTGGAAGGGGAAGGATTTGGATATCACATCTCATGTTATAGGACGAGTCTCAGGTTTGGTATTAGAAGCATTGAGTTATCAAGTCTCATGGTATAAGAAGGGTCTCAGAATTGGAATGGGAAGGAGTTGGATATCACACCTCAAGCTATAGGAAGGGTCTCAGGATTGGAATGGGAAGGAGTTTGATATCACATCTCATGCCATAGTATGGGTCTCAGGTTTGGTAGAAGCATTGGGACATCACATCTCATGCTATCGGAAGGGTATCAGTATTGGATTTGGAAGAAGTTGGATATCCCATCTCATGCTATAGGAAGGGTCTCAGGTTGGAATGGGAAGGAGTTGGATATCACATTTCATGTTATAGGAAGGGTCTCAGGATTGGAATGGGAAGGACTTGGATATCATATCTCATGCTATAGGACGGGTCTCAGGTTTGTTATCAGAATCATTGAGATATCATATTGCATGCTGTAGGAAGGGTCTAAGGTTTGGAAAGGGAAGGAGTTGGATATCACATTTCATGTTAGAGGAAGGATCTCAGGTTTGGTATTAGAAGCATTGAGATATCACATCTCATGCTATAGGAAGGGTCTCAGGATTGGAATGGGAAGTAGTTGGATATCACATCTCATGCTATAGGAAGGGTCTCAGGTTTGGTATAAGCATTGAGATATCACATCTCATGCTATAGGACGGGTCTCAGGATTGGAATGGAAGGAGTTGGATATCACATCTCATGTTATAGGAAGGATCTCAGGTTTGGTATTAGAAGCATTGAGACATCACATCTCATGCTATAGGAAGGGTCTCAGGGTTGGAATGTGAAGGATTTGGATATCACATCTCATGCTAAAGGAAGGGTCTCAGGTTTGGTAGAAGCATTGAGATATCAGATCTCTGCTATCGGAAGGGTCTCAGGATTGGATTGGGAAGGAGTTGGATATCCCTTCTCATGCTATAGGAAGGGTCTCAGGATTTGAATGGGAAGGAGTTGGATATCACATCTCATGTTATAGGAAGGGTCTCAGGATTGGAATGGGAAGGATTTGGATATTACTTTCTTGCTATAGGAAGGGTCTCATGTTTGGAATGGGAAGTAGTTGGATATCACATATGCTATAGTTAGTGTCTCAGGTTTGGAACGGGAAGGAGTTGGATATCACATCTCATGTTATCGGAAGGGTCTCATGTTTGGTATAAGCATTGAGATATCACATCTCTGCTATCGGAAGCGGCTCAGGATTGGAATGGGAAGGAGTTGTATATGACATCTCAGGCCATAGGAAGGGTCTCATGTTTGGTATAAGCATTGAGATATCACATCTCTGCTATCGGAAGGGTCTCAGGATTGGAATGGGAAGGAGTTGGATATCCCATCTCATGTTATAGTAAGAGTCTCTGGTTTGGTATTAGAATCATTGAGATATCACATCGCATGCTGTAGGAAGGGTCTAAGGATTGGAATGGGATGGACTTGGATATCACATCTCATGCTATAGGTAGGCTCTCAGGTTTGATATAAGCATTGAGATATCACATCTCATGCTATAGGAAGGGTCTCAGGATTGGAATGGGAAGGATTTGGATATCACATCTCATGCTATAGGAAGGGTCTCAGATTTGGTATAAGCATTGAGATATCACATCTCATGCTAAAGGAAGGGTCTCAGGATTGGAATGGGAAGGAGTTGTATATGACATCTCAGGCCATAGGAAGGGTCTCATGTTTGGTATAAGCATTGAGATATCACATCTCTGCTATCGGAAGGGTCTCAGGATTGGAATGGGAAGGAGTTGGATATCCCATCTCATGTTATAGGAAGGGTCTCAGGTTTGGTATTAGAAGCATAGAGATATCACATCTCATGCTATAGGAAGGGTCTCAGGATTGGAATGGGAAGGACTTGGATGTCACATCTCATGCTATAGGGAGGGTCTCAAGTTTGATATTAGAAGCATTGAGATAACAAATCTCATGATATCGGAAGGGTCTCAGGATTGGAATGGGAAGGTGTTGGATACCACATCTCATGATAAAGGAAGGGTCTAAGGTTTGAAAGGGGAAGGATTTGGATATCACATCTCATGTTATAGGACGGGTCTCAGGTTTGGTATTAGAAGCATTGAGATATCAAGTCTCATGGTATAAGAAGGGTCTCAGAATTGGAATGGGAAGGAGTTGGATATCACACCTCAAGCTATAGGAAGGGTCTCAGGATTGGAATGGGAAGGAGTTTGATATCACATCTCATGCCATAGTATGGGTCTCAGGTTTGGTAGAAGCATTGGGATATCACATCTCATGCTATCGGAAGGGTATCAGTATTGGATTTGGAAGAAGTTGGATATCCCATCTCATGCTATAGGAAGGGTCTAAGGTTGGAATGGGAAGGAGTTGGATATCACATTTCATGTTATAGGAAGGGTCTCAGGATTGGAATGGGAAGGACTTGGATATCATATCTCATGCTATAGGACAGGTCTCAGGTTTGTTATTAGAATCATTGAGATATCATATTGCATGCTGTAGGAAGGGTCTAAGGATTGGAACGGGAAGGACTTGGATATCACATCTCATGCTATAGATAGGCTCTTAGGTTTGGAAAGGGAAGGAGTTGGATATCACATTTCATGTTAGAGGAAGGATCTCAGGTTTGGTATTAGAAGCATTGAGATATCACATCTCATGCTATAGGAAGGGTCTCAGGATTGGAATGGGAAGTAGTTGGATATCACATCTCATGCTATAGGAAGGGTCTCAGGTTTGGTATAAGCATTGAGATATCACATCTCATGCTATAGGACGGGTCTCAGGATTGGAATGGAAGGAGTTGGATATCACATCTCATGTTATAGGAAGGATCTCAGGTTTGGTATTAGAAGCATTGAGACATCACATCTCATGCTATAGGAAGGGTCTCAGGGTTGGAATGGGAAGGAGTTGGATATCACATCTCATCCAATAGGAAGGGTCTCAGGTTTGGAATGGGAAGGAATTGGATATCACATCTCATGTTATAGGAAGGATCTCAGGTTTGGTATTAGAAGCATTGAGATATCACATCTCATGCTATAGGAAGGGTCTCAGGATTGGAATGTGAAGGATTTGGATATCACATCTCATGCTAAAGGAAGGGTCTCAGGATTGGTAGAAGCATTGAGATATCACGTCTCTGCTATCGGAGGGGTCTCAGGATTGGATTGGGAAGGAGTTGGATATCCCTTCTCATGCTATAGGAAGGGTCTCAGGATTTGAATGGCAAGGAGTTGGATATCACATCTCATGCCATAGGAAGGGTCTCAGGTTTGGTATAAGCATTGAGATATCACATCTCTGCTATCGGAAGGGTCTCAGGATTGGAATGGGAAGGAGTTGGATATTCCCATCTCATGTTATAGGAAGGGTCTCATTTTGGTATTAGAAGCATTGAGATATCACATCTCATGCTATAGGAAGGGTCTCAGGATTGGAATGGGAAGGACTTGGATATCACATCTCATGCTATAGGGAGGGTCTCAAGTTTGATATTAGAAGCTTTGAGATATCACATCTCATGATATCGGAAGGGTCTCAGGATTGGAATGGGAAGGAGTTGGATATCACATCTCATGATAAAGGAAGGGTCTAAGGTTTGGAAGGGGAAGGATTTGGATATCACATCTCATGTTATATTACGGGTCTCAGGTTTGGTATTAGAAGCATTGAGATATCAAGTCTCAGAGTATAGGAAGGGTCTCAGAATTGGAATGGGAAGGAGTTGGATATCACATCTCAAGCTATAGGAAGGGTCTCAGGATTGGAATGGGAAGGACTTGGATATCACATCTCATGCTATAGGAAGGCTCTCAGGTTTGGAAGGGGAAAGAGTTGGATATCACATTTCATGTTAGAGGTAGGATCTCAGGTTTGGTATTAGAGGCATTGAGATATCACATCTCATGCTATCGGAAGGATCTCAGGTTTGGTATTAGAAGCATTGAGATATCACATCTCATGCTATCAGAAAGGTCTCAGGATTGGAATGGGAAGGAGTTGGATATCACATCTCATGCTAAAGGGAGGGTCTCAGGTTTGGAAGGGGAAGGATTTGGATATCACATCTCATGTTATCGGAAGGATCTCACGTTTGGTATTAGAAGTATTGAGATATCATATCTCATGCTATAGGAAGGGTCTCAGGATTGGAATGGGAAGGACTTAGATATCACATATCATGCTATAGGGAGGGTCTCAGTTTTGATATTAGAAGCATTGAGATATCACATCTCATGCTATCGGAAGTGTCTCAGGATTGGAATGGGAAGGAGCTGGATATCACATCTCATGCTAAAGGAAGGGTCTCAGGTTTGGAACGGGAAGGATTTGGATATCACATCTCATGTTATAGGAAGGGTCTCAGGTTTGGTATAAGCATTGAGATATCACATCTCTGCTATCGGAAGTGTCTCAGGATTGGAATGGGAAGGAGTTGGATATCCCATCTCATGTTATAGGACGGGTCTCAGGTTTGTTATTAGAATCATTGAGATATCATATTGCATGCTGTAGGAAGGGTCTAAGGGTTGGAATGGGAAGGACCTGGATATCACATCTCATGCTATAGATAGGCTCTTAGGTTTGGAAAGGGAAGGAGTTGGATATCACATTTCATGTTAGAGGAAGGATCTCAGGTTTGGTATTAGAAGCATTGAGATATCACATCTCATGCTATAGGAAGGGTCTCAGGATTGGAATGGGAAGGAGTTGGATAGCACATCTCATGCTAAAGGGAGGGTCTCAGGTTTGGAAGGGGAAGGATTTGGATATCACATCTCATGTTATAGGAAGGATCTCAGGTTTGGTATTAGAACCATTGAGATATCACATCTCATGCTATCGGAAGGATCTCAGGTTTGGTATTAGAAGCATTGAGATATCACATCTCATGCTATCAGAAGGGTCTCAGGATTGGAATGGGAAGGAGTTGGATATCACATCTCATGCTAAAGGGAGGGTCTCAGGTTTGGAAGGGGAAGGATTTGGATATCACATCTCATGTTATCGGAAGGATCTCACGTTTGGTATTAGAAGTATTGAGATATCATATCTCATGCTATAGGAAGGGTCTCAGGATTGGAATGGGAAGGACTTAGATATCACATATCATGCTATAGGGAGGGTCTCAGTTTTGATATTAGAAGCATTGAGATATCACATCTCATGCTATCGGAAGTGTCTCAGGATTGGAATGGGAAGGAGCTGGATATCACATCTCATGCTAAAGGAAGGGTCTCAGGTTTGGAACGGGAAGGATTTGGATATCACATCTCATGTTATAGGAAGGGTCTCAGGTTTGGTATAAGCATTGAGATATCACATCTCTGCTATCGGAAGTGTCTCAGGATTGGAATGGGAAGGAGTTGGATATCCCATCTCATGTTATAGGACGGGTCTCAGGTTTGTTATTAGAATCATTGAGATATCATATTGCATGCTGTAGGAAGGGTCTAAGGGTTGGAATGGGAAGGACTTGGATATCACATCTCATGCTATAGATAGGCTCTTAGGTTTGGAAAGGGAAGGAGTTGGATATCACATTTCATGTTAGAGGAAGGATCTCAGGTTTGGTATTAGAAGCATTGAGACATCACATCTCATGCTATAGGAAGGGTCTCAGGATTGGAATGGGAAGTAGTTGGATATCACATCTCATGCTATAGGAAGTGTCTCAGGTTTGGTATAAGCATTGAGATATCACATCTCATGCTATAGGACGGGTCTCAGGATTGGAATGGAAGGAGTTGGATATCACATCTCATGTTATAGGAAGGATCTCAGGTTTGCTATTAGAAGCATTGAGACATCACATCTCATGCTATAGGAAGGGTCTCAGGGTTGGAATGGGAAGGAGTTGGATATCACATCTCATCCAATAGGAAGGGTCTCAGGTTTGGAATGGGAAGGAATTGGATATCACATCTCATGTTATAGGAAGGATCTCAGGTTTGGTATTAGAAGCATTGAGATATCACATCTCATGCTATAGGAAGGGTCTCAGGATTGGAATGTGAAGGATTTGGATATCACATCTCATGCTAAAGGAAGGGTCTCAGGTTTGGTAGAAGCATTGAGATATCATGTCTCTGCTATCGGAAGGGTCTCAGGATTGGATTGGGAAGGAGTTGGATATCCCTTCTCATGCTATAGGAAGGGTCTCAGGATTTGAATGGCAAGGAGTTGGATATCACATCTCATGCCATAGGAAGGGTCTCAGGTTTGGTATAAGCATTGAGATATCACATCTCTGCTATCGGAAGGGTCTCAGGATTGGATTGGGAAGGAGTTGGATATCCCTTCTCATGCTGTAGGAAGTGTCTCAGGTTGGAATGGGAAGGAGTTGGATATCACATCTCATGTTATAGGAAGGGTCTCAGGATTGGAATGGGAAGGATTTGGATATCACATCTCTTGCTATAGGAAGGGTCTCAGGATTGGAATGGGTAGGAGTTGGATATTACTTTCTTGCTATAGGAAGGGTCTCATGTTTGGAATGGGAATGAGTTGGATATCACATATGCTATAGTTAGTGTCTCAGGTTTGGAACGGGAAGGAGTTGGATATCACATCTCATGTTATAGGAAGGGTCTCAGGTTTGTTATAAGCATTGAGATATCACATCTCTGCTATCGGAAGCGGCTCAGGATTGGAATGGGAAGGAGTTGGATATCCCATCTCATGTTATAGTAAGAGTCTCTGGTTTGGTATTAGAATCATTGAGATATCACATCGCATGCTGTAGGAAGGGTCTAAGGATTGGAATGGGATGGACTTGGATATCACATCTCATGCTATAGGTAGGCTCTCAGGTTTGATATAAGCATTGAGATATCACATCTCATGCTATAGGAAGGGTCTCAGGATTGGAATGGGAAGGATTTGGATATCACATCTCATGCTATAGGAAGGGTCTCAGATTTGGTATAAGCATTGAGATATCACATCTCATGCTAAAGGAAGGGTCTCAGGATTGGAATGGGAAGGAGTTGTATATGACATCTCAGGCCATAGGAAGGGTCTCATGTTTGGTATAAGCATTGAGATATCACATCTCTGCTATCGGAAGGGTCTCAGGATTGGAATGGGAAGGTGTTGGATATCCCATCTCATGTTATAGGAAGGGTCTCAGGTTTGGTATTAGAAGCATAGAGATATCACATCTCATGCTATAGGAAGGGTCTCAGGATTGGAATGGGAAGGACTTGGATGTCACATCTCATGTTATAGGAAGGGTCTCAGGATTGGAATGGGAAGGACTTGGATATCATATCTCATGCTATAGGACAGGTCTCAGGTTTGTTATTAGAATCATTGAGATATCATATTGCATGCTGTAGGAAGGGTCTAAGGATTGGAACGGGAAGGACTTGGATATCACATCTCATGCTATAGATAGGCTCTTAGGTTTGGAAAGGGAAGGAGTTGGATATCACATTTCATGTTAGAGGAAGGATCTCAGGTTTGGTATTAGAAGCATTGAGATATCACATCTCATGCTATAGGAAGGGTCTCAGGATTGGAATGGGAAGTAGTTGGATATCACATCTCATGCTATAGGAAGGGTCTCAGGTTTGGTATAAGCATTGAGATATCACATCTCATGCTATAGGACGGGTCTCAGGATTGGAATGGAAGGAGTTGGATATCACATCTCATGTTATAGGAAGGATCTCAGGTTTGGTATTAGAAGCATTGAGACATCACATCTCATGCTATAGGAAGGGTCTCAGGGTTGGAATGGGAAGGAGTTGGATATCACATCTCATCCAATAGGAAGGGTCTCAGGTTTGGAATGGGAAGGAATTGGATATCACATCTCATGTTATAGGAAGGATCTCAGGTTTGGTATTAGAAGCATTGAGATATCACATCTCATGCTATAGGAAGGGTCTCAGGATTGGAATGTGAAGGATTTGGATATCACATCTCATGCTAAAGGAAGGGTCTCAGGATTGGTAGAAGCATTGAGATATCACGTCTCTGCTATCGGAGGGGTCTCAGGATTGGATTGGGAAGGAGTTGGATATCCCTTCTCATGCTATAGGAAGGGTCTCAGGATTTGAATGGCAAGGAGTTGGATATCACATCTCATGCCATAGGAAGGGTCTCAGGTTTGGTATAAGCATTGAGATATCACATCTCTGCTATCGGAAGGGTCTCAGGATTGGAATGGGAAGGAGTTGGATATTCCCATCTCATGTTATAGGAAGGGTCTCATTTTGGTATTAGAAGTATTGAGATATCACATCTCATGCTATAGGAAGGGTCTCAGGATTGGAATGGGAAGGACTTGGATATCACATCTCATGCTATAGGGAGGGTCTCAAGTTTGATATTAGAAGCTTTGAGATATCACATCTCATGATATCGGAAGGGTCTCAGGATTGGAATGGGAAGGAGTTGGATATCACATCTCATGATAAAGGAAGGGTCTAAGGTTTGGAAGGGGAAGGATTTGGATATCACATCTCATGTTATATTACGGGTCTCAGGTTTGGTATTAGAAGCATTGAGATATCAAGTCTCAGAGTATAGGAAGGGTCTCAGAATTGGAATGGGAAGGAGTTGGATATCACATCTCAAGCTATAGGAAGGGTCTCAGGATTGGAATGGGAAGGACTTGGATATCACATCTCATGCTATAGGAAGGCTCTCAGGTTTGGAAGGGGAAAGAGTTGGATATCACATTTCATGTTAGAGGTAGGATCTCAGGTTTGGTATTAGAGGCATTGAGATATCACATCTCATGCTATCAGAAGGGTCTCAGGAATGGAATGGGAAGGAGTTGGATATCACATCTCATGCTAAAGGGAGGGTCTCAGGTTTGGAAGGGGAAGGATTTGGATATCACATCTCATGTTATAGGAAGGATCTCAGGTTTGGTATTAGAACCATTGAGATATCACATCTCATGCTATCGGAAGGATCTCAGGTTTGGTATTAGAAGCATTGAGATATCACATCTCATGCTATCAGAAGGGTCTCAGGATTGGAATGGGAAGGAGTTGGATATCACATCTCATGCTAAAGGGAGGGTCTCAGGTTTGGAAGGGGAAGGATTTGGATATCACATCTCATGTTATCGGAAGGATCTCACGTTTGGTATTAGAAGTATTGAGATATCATATCTCATGCTATAGGAAGGGTCTCAGGATTGGAATGGGAAGGACTTAGATATCACATATCATGCTATAGGGAGGGTCTCAGTTTTGATATTAGAAGCATTGAGATATCACATCTCATGCTATCGGAAGTGTCTCAGGATTGGAATGGGAAGGAGCTGGATATCACATCTCATGCTAAAGGAAGGGTCTCAGGTTTGGAACGGGAAGGATTTGGATATCACATCTCATGTTATAGGAAGGGTCTCAGGTTTGGTATAAGCATTGAGATATCACATCTCTGCTATCGGAAGTGTCTCAGGATTGGAATGGGAAGGAGTTGGATATCCCATCTCATGTTATAGGACGGGTCTCAGGTTTGTTATTAGAATCATTGAGATATCATATTGCATGCTGTAGGAAGGGTCTAAGGGTTGGAATGGGAAGGACTTGGATATCACATCTCATGCTATAGATAGGCTCTTAGGTTTGGAAAGGGAAGGAGTTGGATATCACATTTCATGTTAGAGGAAGGATCTCAGGTTTGGTATTAGAAGCATTGAGATATCACATCTCATGCTATAGGAAGGGTCTCAGGATTGGAATGGGAAGGAGTTGGATATCACATCTCATGCTAAAGGGAGGGTCTCAGGTTTGGAAGGGGAAGGATTTGGATATCACATCTCATGTTATAGGAAGGATCTCAGGTTTGGTATTAGAACCATTGAGATATCACATCTCATGCTATCGGAAGGATCTCAGGTTTGGTATTAGAAGCATTGAGATATCACATCTCATGCTATCAGAAGGGTCTCAGGATTGGAATGGGAAGGAGTTGGATATCACATCTCATGCTAAAGGGAGGGTCTCAGGTTTGGAAGGGGAAGGATTTGGATATCACATCTCATGTTATCGGAAGGATCTCACGTTTGGTATTAGAAGTATTGAGATATCATATCTCATGCTATAGGAAGGGTCTCAGGATTGGAATGGGAAGGACTTAGATATCACATATCATGCTATAGGGAGGGTCTCAGTTTTGATATTAGAAGCATTGAGATATCACATCTCATGCTATCGGAAGTGTCTCAGGATTGGAATGGGAAGGAGCTGGATATCACATCTCATGCTAAAGGAAGGGTCTCAGGTTTGGAATGGGAAGGAATTGGATATCACATCTCATGTTATAGGAAGGGTCTCAGGTTTGGTATAAGCATTGAGATATCACATCTCTGCTATCGGAAGTGTCTCAGGATTGGAATGGGAAGGAGTTGGATATCCCATCTCATGTTATAGGACGGGTCTCAGGTTTGTTATTAGAATCATTGAGATATCATATTGCATGCTGTAGGAAGGGTCTAAGGGTTGGAATGGGAAGGACTTGGATATCACATCTCATGCTATAGATAGGCTCTTAGGTTTGGAAAGGGAAGGAGTTGGATATCACATTTCATGTTAGAGGAAGGATCTCAGGTTTGGTATTAGAAGCATTGAGACATCACATCTCATGCTATAGGAAGGGTCTCAGGATTGGAATGGGAAGTAGTTGGATATCACATCTCATGCTATAGGAAGTGTCTCAGGTTTGGTATAAGCATTGAGATATCACACCTCATGCTATAGGACGGGTCTCAGGATTGGAATGGAAGGAGTTGGATATCACATCTCATGTTATAGGAAGGATCTCAGGTTTGCTATTAGAAGCATTGAGACATCACATCTCATGCTATAGGAAGGGTCTCAGGGTTGGAATGGGAAGGAGTTGGATATCACATCTCATCCAATAGGAAGGGTCTCAGGTTTGGAATGGGAAGGAATTGGATATCACATCTCATGTTATAGGAAGGATCTCAGGTTTGGTATTAGAAGCATTGAGATATCACATCTCATGCTATAGGAAGGGTCTCAGGATTGGAATGTGAAGGATTTGGATATCACATCTCATGCTAAAGGAAGGGTCTCAGGTTTGGTAGAAGCATTGAGATATCATGTCTCTGCTATCGGAAGGGTCTCAGGATTGGATTGGGAAGGAGTTGGATATCCCTTCTCATGCTATAGGAAGGGTCTCAGGATTTGAATGGCAAGGAGTTGGATATCACATCTCATGCCATAGGAAGGGTCTCAGGTTTGGTATAAGCATTGAGATATCACATCTCTGCTATCGGAAGGGTCTCAGGATTGGATTGGGAAGGAGTTGGATATCCCTTCTCATGCTGTAGGAAGTGTCTCAGGTTGGAATGGGAAGGAGTTGGATATCACATCTCATGTTATAGGAAGGGTCTCAGGATTGGAATGGGAAGGATTTGGATATCACATCTCTTGCTATAGGAAGGGTCTCAGGATTGGAATGGGTAGGAGTTGGATATTACTTTCTTGCTATAGGAAGGGTCTCATGTTTGGAATGGGAATGAGTTGGATATCACATATGCTATAGTTAGTGTCTCAGGTTTGGAACGGGAAGGAGTTGGATATCACATCTCATGCTATAGGTAGGCTCTCAGGTTTGGTATAAGCATTGAGATATCACATCTCTGCTATCGGAAGGGTCTCAGGATTGGAATGGGAAGGATTTGGATATCACATCTCATGCTATAGGAAGGGTCTCAGATTTGGTATAAGCATTGAGATATCACATCTCATGCTAAAGGAAGGGTCTCAGGTTTGGAACGGGAAGGAGTTGGATATCACATCTCATGTTATAGGAAGGGTCTCAGGTTTGTTATAAGCATTGAGATATCACATCTCTGCTATCGGAAGTGGCTCAGGATTGGAATGGGAAGGAGTTGGATATCCCATCTCATGTTATAGTAAGAGTCTCTGGTTTGGTATTAGAATCATTGAGATATCACATCGCATGCTGTAGGAAGGGTCTAAGGATTGGAATGGGATGGACTTGGATATCACATCTCATGCTATAGGTAGGCTCTCAGGTTTGATATAAGCATTGAGATATCACATCTCATGCTATAGGAAGGGTCTCAGGATTGGAATGGGAAGGATTTGGATATCACATCTCATGCTATAGGAAGGGTCTCAGATTTGGTATAAGCATTGAGATATCACATCTCATGCTAAAAGAAGGGTCTCAGGATTGGAATGGGAAGGAGTTGTATATGACATCTCAGGCCATAGGAAGGGTCTCATGTTTGGTATAAGCATTGAGATATCACATCTCTGCTATCGGAAGGGTCTCAGGATTGGAATGGGAAGGAGTTGGATATCCCATCTCATGTTATAGGAAGGGTCTCAGGTTTGGTATTAGAAGCATAGAGATATCACATCTCATGCTATAGGAAGGGTCTCAGGATTGGAATGGGAAGGACTTGGACGTCACATCTCATGCTATAGGGAGGGTCTCAAGTTTGATATTAGAAGCATTGAGATAACAAATCTCATGATATCGGAAGGGTCTCAGGATTGGAATGGGAAGGAGTTGGATACCACATCTCATGATAAAGGAAGGGTCTAAGGTTTGGAAGGGGAAGGATTTGGATATCACATCTCATGTTATAGGACGGGTCTCAGGTTTGGTATTAGAAGCATTGAGATATCAACTCTCATGGTATAAGAAGGGTCTCAGAATTGGAATGGGAAGGAGTTGGATATCACACCTCAAGCTATAGGAAGGGTCTCAGGATTGGAATGGGAAGGAGTTTGATATCACATCTCATGCCATAGTATGGGTCTCAGGTTTGGTAGAAGCATTGGGATATCACATCTCATGCTATCGGAAGGGTATCAGTATTTATATTTGGAAGAAGTTGGATATCCCATCTCATGCTATAGGAAGGGTCTCAGGTTGGAATGGGAAGGAGTTGGATATCACATTTCATGTTATAGGAAGGGTCTCAGGATTGGAATGGGAAGGACTTGGATATCATATCTCATGCTATAGGACAGGTCTCAGGTTTGTTATTAGAATCATTGAGATATCATATTGCATGCTGTAGGAAGGGTCTAAGGATTGGAACGGGAAGGACTTGGATATCACATCTCATGCTATAGATAGGCTCTTAGGTTTGGAAAGGGAAGGAGTTGGATATCACATTTCATGTTAGAGGAAGGATCTCAGGTTTGGTATTAGAAGCATTGAGATATCACATCTCATGCTATAGGAAGGGTCTCAGGATTGGAATGGGAAGTAGTTGGATATCACATCTCATGCTATAGGAAGGGTCTCAGGTTTGGTATAAGCATTGAGATATCACATCTCATGCTATAGGACGGGTCTCAGGATTGGAATGGAAGGAGTTGGATATCACATCTCATGTTATAGGAAGGATCTCAGGTTTGGTATTAGAAGCATTGAGACATCACATCTCATGCTATAGGAAGGGTCTCAGGGTTGGAATGGGAAGGAGTTGGATATCACATCTCATCCAATAGGAAGGGTCTCAGGTTTTGAATGGGAAGGAATTGGATATCACATCTCATGTTATAGGAAGGATCTCAGGTTTGGTATTAGAAGCATTGAGATATCACATCTCATGCTATAGGAAGGGTCTCAGGATTGGAATGTGAAGGATTTGGATATCACATCTCATGCTAAAGGAAGGGTCTCAGGATTGGTAGAAGCATTGAGATATCAAGTCTCTGCTATCGGAGGGGTCTCAGGATTGGATTGGGAAGGAGTTGGATATCCCTTCTCATGCTATAGGAAGGGTCTCAGGATTTGAATGGCAAGGAGTTGGATATCACATCTCATGCCATAGGAAGGGTCTCAGGTTTGGTATAAGCATTGAGATATCACATCTCTGCTATCGGAAGGGTCTCAGGATTGGAATGGGAAGGAGTTGGATATTCCCATCTCATGTTATAGGAAGGGTCTCAGGTTTGGTATTAGAAGCATTGAGATATCACATCTCATGCTATAGGAAGGGTCTCAGGATTGGAATGGGAAGGACTTGGATATCACATCTCATGCTATAGGGAGGGTCTCAAGTTTGATATTAGAAGCTTTGAGATATCACATCTCATGATATCGGAAGGGTCTCAGGATTGGAATGGGAAGGAGTTGGATATCACATCTCATGATAAAGGAAGGGTCTAAGGTTTGGAAGGGGAAGGATTTGGATATCACATCTCATGTTATATTACGGGTCTCAGGTTTGGTATTAGAAGCATTGAGATATCAAGTCTCAGAGTATAGGAAGGGTCTCAGAATTGGAATGGGAAGGAGTTGGATATCACATCTCAAGCTATAGGAAGGGTCTCAGGATTGGAATGGGAAGGACTTGGATATCACATCTCATGCTATAGGAAGGCTCTCAGGTTTGGAAGGGGAAAGAGTTGGATATCACATTTCATGTTAGAGGTAGGATCTCAGTTTTGGTATTAGAGGCATTGAGATATCACATCTCATGCTATCAGAAGGGTCTCAGGAATGGAATGGGAAGGAGTTGGATATCACATCTCATGCTAAAGGGAGGGTCTCAGGTTTGGAAGGGGAAGGATTTGGATATCACATCTCATGTTATAGGAAGGATCTCAGGTTTGGTATTAGAACCATTGAGATATCGCATCTCATGCTATCGGAAGGATCTCAGGTTTGGTATTAGAAGCATTGAGATATCACATCTCATGCTATCAGAAGGGTCTCAGGATTGGAATGGGAAGGAGTTGGATATCACATCTCATGCTAAAGGGAGGGTCTCAGGTTTGGAAGGGGAAGGATTTGGATATCACATCTCATGTTATAGGAAGGGTCTCAGGATTGGAATGGAAAGGAGTTGGATATCACATATCATGCTATAGGGAGGGTCTCAGTTTTGATATTAGAAGCATTGAGATATCACATCTCATGCTATCGGAAGTGTCTCAGGATTGGAATGGGAAGGAGCTGGATATCACATCTCATGCTAAAGGAAGGGTCTCAGGTTTGGAACGGGAAGGATTTGGATATCACATCTCATGTTATAGGAAGGGTCTCAGGTTTGGTATAAGCATTGAGATATCACATCTCTGCTATCGGAAGTGTCTCAGGATTGGAATGGGACGGAGTTGGATATCCCATCTCATGTTATAGGACGGG
The DNA here is from genome assembly GCF_040938575.1 of Ambystoma mexicanum. Taxonomy (NCBI): domain Eukaryota; kingdom Metazoa; phylum Chordata; class Amphibia; order Caudata; family Ambystomatidae; genus Ambystoma; species Ambystoma mexicanum. The sequence continues at coordinate 5,181,536 of NC_090922.1, read as the reverse complement.
TCTCAGGTTTGTTATTAGAATCATTGAGATATCATATTGCATGCTGTAGGAAGGGTCTAAGGGTTGGAATGGGAAGGACTTGGATATCACATCTCATGCTATAGATAGGCTCTTAGGTTTGGAAAGGGAAGGAGTTGGATATCACATTTCATGTTAGAGGAAGGATCTCAGGTTTGGTATTAGAAGCATTGAGATATCACATCTCATGCTATAGGAAGGGTCTCAGGATTGGAATGGGAAGGAGTTGGATATCACATCTCATGCTAAAGGGAGGGTCTCAGGTTTGGAAGGGGAAGGATTTGGATATCACATCTCATGTTATAGGAAGGAGCTCAGGTTTGGTATTAGAACCATTGAGATATCACATCTCATGCTATCGGAAGGATCTCAGGTTTGGTATTAGAAGCATTGAGATATCACATCTCATGCTATCAGAAGGGTCTCAGGATTGGAATGGGAAGGAGTTGGATATCACATCTCATGCTAAAGGGAGGGTCTAAGGTTTGGAAGGGGAAGGATTTGGATATCACATCTCATGTTATCGGAAGGATCTCACGTTTGGTATTAGAAGTATTGAGATATCATATCTCATGCTATAGGAAGGGTCTCAGGATTGGAATGGGAAGGACTTAGATATCACATATCATGCTATAGAGAGGGTCTCAGTTTTGATATTAGAAGCATTGAGATATCACATCTCATGCTATCGGAAGTGTCTCAGGATTGGAATGGGAAGGAGCTGGATATCACATCTCATGCTAAAGGAAGGGTCTCAGGTTTGGAACGGGAAGGATTTGGATATCACATCTCATGTTATAGGAAGGGTCTCAGGTTTGGTATAAGCATTGAGATATCACATCTCTGCTATCGGAAGTGTCTCAGGATTGGAATGGGAAGGAGTTGGATATCCCATCTCATGTTATAGGACGGGTCTCAGGTTTGTTATTAGAATCATTGAGATATCATATTGCATGCTGTAGGAAGGGTCTAAGGGTTGGAATGGGAAGGACTTGGATATCACATCTCATGCTATAGATAGGCTCTTAGGTTTGGAAAGGGAAGGAGTTGGATATCACATTTCATGTTAGAGGAAGGATCTCAGGTTTGGTATTAGAAGCATTGAGATATCACATCTCATGCTATAGGAAGGGTCTCAGGATTGGAATGGGAAGTAGTTGGATATCACATCTCATGCTATAGGAAGTGTCTCAGGTTTGGTATAAGCATTGAGATATCACATCTCATGCTATAGGACGGGTCTCAGGATTGGAATGGAAGGAGTTGGATATCACATCTCATGTTATAGGAAGGATCTCAGGTTTGCTATTAGAAGCATTGAGACATCACATCTCATGCTATAGGAAGGGTCTCAGGGTTGGAATGGGAAGGAGTTGGATATCACATCTCATCCAATAGGAAGGGTCTCAGGTTTGGAATGGGAAGGAATTGGATATCACATCTCATGTTATAGGAAGGATCTCAGGTTTGGTATTAGAAGCATTGAGACATCACATCTCATGCTATAGGAAGGGTCTCAGGGTTGGAATGGGAAGGAGTTGGATATCACATCTCATCCAATAGGAAGGGTCTCAGGATTGGAATGGGAAGGATTTGGATATCACAACTCTTGCTATAGGAAGGGTCTCAGTATTGGAATGGGTAGGAGTTGGATATTACTTTCTTGCTATAGGAAGGGTCTCATGTTTGGAATGGGAATGAGTTGGATATCACATATGCTATAGTTAGTGTCTCAGGTTTGGAACGGGAAGGAGTTGGATATCACAACTCATGTTATAGGAAGGGTCTCAGGTTTGTTATAAGCATTGAGATATCACATCTCTGCTATCGGAAGCGGCTCAGGATTGGAATGGGAAGGAGTTGGATATCCCATCTCATGTTATAGTAAGAGTCTCTGGTTTGGTATTTGAATCATTGAGATATCACATCGCATGCTGTAGGAAGGGTCTAAGGATTGGAATGGGATGGACTTGGATATCACATCTCATGCTATAGGTAGGCTCTCAGGTTTGGTATAAGCATTGAGATATCACATCTCATGCTATAGGAAGGGTCTCAGATTTGGTATAAGCATTGAGATATCACATCTCATGCTAAAGGAAGGGTCTCAGGATTTGAATGGGAAGGAGTTGTATATGACATCTCAGGCCATAGGAAGGGTCTCAGGTTTGGTATAAGCATTGAGATATCACATCTCTGCTATCGGAAGGGTCTCGGGATTGGAATGGGAAGGAGTTGGATATCCCATCTCATGTTATAGGAAGGGTCTCAGGTTTGGTATTAGAAGCATAGAGATATCACATCTCATGCTATAGGAAGGGTCTCAGGATTGGAATGGGAAGGACTTGGATGTCACATCTCATGCTATAGGGAGGGTCTCAAGTTTGATATTAGAAGCATTGAGATAACAAATCTCATGATATCGGAAGGGTCTCAGGATTGGAATGGGAAGGAGTTGGATACCACATCTCATGATAAAGGAAGGGTCTAAGGTTTGGAAGGGGAAGGATTTGGATATCACATCTCATGTTATAGGACGGGTCTCAGGTTTGGTATTAGAAGCATTGAGATATCAAGTCTCATGGTATAAGAAGGGTCTCAGAATTGGAATGGGAAGGAGTTGGATATCACACCTCAAGCTATAGGAAGGGTCTCAGGATTGGAATGGGAAGGACTTGGATATCACATCTCATGCTATAGGAAGGCTCTCAGGTTTGGTATTAGAAGCATTGAGATATCACATCTCATGCTATAGGAAGGGTCTCAGGATTGGAATGGGAAGTAGTTGGATATCACATCTCATGCTATAGGAAGTGTCTCAGGTTTGGTATAAGCATTGAGATATCACATCTCATGCTATAGGACGGGTCTCAGGATTGGAATGGAAGGAGTTGGATATCACATCTCATGTTATAGGAAGGATCTCAGGTTTGCTATTAGAAGCATTGAGACATCACATCTCATGCTATAGGAAGGGTCTCAGGGTTGGAATGGGAAGGAGTTGGATATCACATCTCATCCAATAGGAAGGGTCTCAGGTTTGGAATGGGAAGGAATTGGATATCACATCTCATGTTATAGGAAGGATCTCAGGTTTGGTATTAGAAGCATTGAGATATCACATCTCATGCTATAGGAAGGGTCTCAGGATTGGAATGTGAAGGATTTGGATATCACATCTCATGCTAAAGGAAGGGTCTCAGGTTTGGTAGAAGCATTGAGATATCACGTCTCTGCTATCGGAAGGGTCTCAGGATTGGATTGGGAAGGAGTTGGATATCCCTTCTCATGCTATAGGAAGGGTCTCAGGATTTGAATGGCAAGGAGTTGGATATCACATCTCATGCCATAGGAAGGGTCTCAGGTTTGGTATAAGCATTGAGATATCACATCTCTGCTATCGGAAGGGTCTCAGGATTGGATTGGGAAGGAGTTGGATATCCCTTCTCATGCTATAGGAAGTGTCTCAGGTTGGAATGGGAAGGAGTTGGATATCACATCTCATGTTATAGGAAGGGTCTCAGGATTGGAATGGGAAGGATTTGGATATCACATCTCTTGCTATAGGAAGGGTCTCAGGATTGGAATGGGAAGGAGTTGGATATCACATATGCTATAGTTAGTGTCTCAGGTTTGGAACGGGAAGGAGTTGGATATCACATCTCATGTTATAGGAAGGGTCTCAGGTTTGTTATAAGCATTGAGATATCACATCTCTGCTATCGGAAGCGGCTCAGGATTGGAATGGGAAGGAGTTGGATATCCCATCTCATGTTATAGTAAGAGTCTCTGGTTTGGTATTAGAATCATTGAGATATCACATCGCATGCTGTAGGAAGGGTCTAAGGATTGGAATGGGATGGACTTGGATATCACATCTCATGCTATAGGTAGGCTCTCAGGTTTGATATAAGCATTGAGATATCACATCTCATGCTATAGGAAGGGTCTCAGGATTGGAATGGGAGGGATTTGGATATCCCATCTCATGCTATAGGAAGGCTCTCAGGTTTGGAAGGGGAAGGAGTTGGATATCACATTTTATGTTAGAGGACGGATCTCAGATTTGGTATTAGAGGCCTTGAGATATCACATCTCATGCTATAGGAAGGGTCTCAGGATTGGAATGGGAAGGAGTTGGATATCACATCTCAAGCTTTAGGAAGGGTCTCAGGTTTGGTATAAGCATTGAGATAGCACATCTCATTCTATAGGAAGGGTCTCAGGATTGGAATGGGAAGGAGTTGGATATCACATCTCATGTTATAGGAAAGATCTCAGGTTTGGTATTAGAAGCATTGAGACATCACATCTCATGTTATAGGAAGGGTCTCAGGATTGGAATGGGAAGAAGTTGGATATCACAGCTCATGCTATAGGAAGGGTCTCAGGTTTGGAAGGGGAAGGAGTTGGATATCCAATCTCATGTTATAGGACTGGTCTCAGGTTTGGTATTAGAAGCATTGAGATATCACATCGCATGCTGTAGGAAGGTTCTCAGGTTTGGTATTAGAAGCATTGAGACATCACATCTCATGCTATAGGAAGGGTCTCAGGATTGGAATGGGAAGGAGTTGGATATTACATCTCATGTTATAGGAAGGATCTCAGGTTTGGTATTAGAAGCATTGAGACATCACATCTCATGCTATAGGAAGGGTCTCAGGATTGGATTGGGAAGGAGTTGGATATCACATCTCATGCTATAGGAAGGGTCTCAGATTTGGTATAAGCATTGAGATATCACATCTCATGCTATAGGAAGGGTCTCAGGATTGGATTGGGAAGGAGTTGTATATGACATCTCAGGCCATAGGAAGGTTCTCAGGATTGGTATAAGCATTGAGATATCACATCTCTGCTATCGGAAGGGTCTCAGGATTGGAATGGGAAGGAGTTGGATATCCCATCTCATGTTAAAGGAAGGGTCTCAGGTTTGGTATTAGAAGCATTGAGATATCACATCTCATGCTATAGGAAGGGTCTCAGGATTGGAATGGGGAGGACTTGGATGTCACATCTCATGCTATAGTGAGGGTCTCAAGTTTGATATTAGAAGCGCATCTCATGTTATAGGAAGGATCTCAGGTTTGGTATTAGAAGCATTGCGATATCACATCTCATGCTATCGGAAGGATCTCAGGTTTGGTATTAGAAGTATTGAGATATCACATCTCATGCTATAGGAAGGGTCTCAGGATTGGAATGGGAAGGAGTTGGATATCACATCTCATGCTAAAGGAAGGGTCTCAGGTTTGGTAGAAGCATTGAGATATCACATCTCATGCTATAGGAAGGGTCTCAGGATTGGAATGGGAAGGACTTAGATATCACATATCATGCTATAAGGAGGGTCTCAGTTTTGATATTAGAAGCATTGAGATATCACATCTCATGCTATCGGAAGTGTCTCAGGATTGGAATGGGAAGGAGCTGGATATCACATCTCATGCTAAAGGAAGGGTCTCAGGTTTGGAACGGGAAGGAGTTGGATATCACATCTCATGTTATAGGAAGGGTCTCAGGTTTGGTATAAACATTGAGATATCACATCTCTGCTAAACCAGAGACTCTTACTATAACATGAGATGGGATATCCAACTCCTTCCCATTCCAATCCTGAGCCGCTTCCGATAGCAGAGATGTGATATCTCAATGCTTATACCAAACCTGAGACCCTTCCTATAACATGAGATGTGATATCCAACTCCTTCCCGTTCCAAACCTGAGACACTAACTATAGCATATGTGATATCCAACTCCTTCCCATTCCAAACATGAGACCCTTCCTATAGCAAGAAAGTAATATCCAACTCCTACCCATTCCAATCCTGAGACCCTTCCTATAGCAAGAGATGTGATATCCAAATCCTTCCCATTCCAATCCTGAGACCCTTCCTATAACATGATATGTGATATCCAACTCCTTCCCATTCCAACCTGAGACACTTCCTATAGCATGAGAAGGGATATCCAACTCCTTCCCAATCCAATCCTGAGACCCTTCCGATAGCAGAGATGTGATATCTCAATGCTTATACCAAACCTGAGACCCTTCCTATGGCATGAGATGTGATATCCAACTCCTTGCCATTCAAATCCTGAGACCCTTCCTATAGCATGAGAAGGGATATCCAACTCCTGCCCAATCCAATCCTGAGACCCTTCCGATAGCAGAGACGTGATATCTCAATGCTTCTACCAAACCTGAGACCCTTCCTTTAGCATGAGATGTGATATCCAAATCCTTCACATTCGAATCCTGAGACCCTTCCTATAGCATGAGATGTGATATCTCAATGCTTCTAATACCAAACCTGAGATCCGTCGTATAACATATGATGTTATATTCAATCCCTTCCCATTCCAAACCTGAGACCCTTCCTATTGGATGAGAGGTGATATCCAACTCCTTCCCATTCCAACCCTGAGACCCTTCCTATAGCATGAGATGTGATGTCTCAATGCTTCTAATACCAAACCTGAGATCCTTCCTATAACATGAGATGTGATATCCAACTCCTTCCATTCCAATCCTGAGACCCGTCCTATAGCATTAGATGTGATATCTCAATGCTTATACCAAACCTGAGACCCTTCCTATAGCATGAGATGTGATATCCAACTACTTCCCATTCCAATCCTGAGACCCTTCCTATAGCATGAGATGTGATATCTCAATGCTTCTAATACCAAACCTGAGATCCTTCCTCTAACATGAAATGTGATATCCAACTCCTTCCCTTTCCAAACCTAAGAGCATATCTATAGCATGAGATGTGATATCCAAGTCCTTCCCATTCCAACCCTTAGACCCTTCCTACAGCATGCAATATGATATCTCAATGATTCTAATAACAAACCTGAGACCCGTCCTATAACATGAGATGGGATATCCAACTCCTTCCCATTCCAATCCTGAGACACTTCCGATAGCAGAGATGTGATATCTCAATGCTTATACCAAACCTGAGACCCTTCCTATAACATGAGATGTGATATCCAAATCCTTCCCGTTCCAAACCTGAGACCCTTCCTTTAGCATGAGATGTGATATCCAGCTCCTTCCCATTCCAATCCTGAGACACTTCCGATAGCATGAGATGTGATATCTCAATGCTTCTAATATCAAAACTGAGACCCTCCCTATAGCATGATATGTGATATCTAAGTCCTTCCCATTCCAATCCTGGACACTCCCTATAGCATGAGATGTGATATCCAACTCTTTCCCATTCCAATCCTGAGACCCTTCCTATAGCATGAGATATGATATCTCAATACTTCTAATACCAAACGTGAGATCCTTCCGATAACATGAGATGTGATATCCAAATCCTTCCCCTTCCAAACCTGAGACCCTCCCTTTAGCATGAGATGTGATATCCAACTCCTTCCCATTCCAATCCTGAGACCCTTCTGATAGCATGAGATGTGATATCTCAATGCTTCTAATACCAAACCTGAGATCCTTCCGATAGCATGAGATGTGATATCTCAATGCTTCTAATATCAAACCTGAGATCCTTCCTATAACATGAGATGTGATATCCAAATCCTTCCCCTTCCAAACCTGAGACCCTCCCTTTAGAATGAGATGTGATATCCAACTCCTTCCCATTCCATTCCTGAGACCCTTCTGATAGCATGAGATGTGATATCTCAATGCCTCTAATACCAAACCTGAGCTCCTACCTCTAACATGAAATGTGATATCCAAATCTTTCCCCTTCCAAACCTGAGAGCCTTCCTATAGCATGAGATGTGATATCCAAGTCCTTCCCATTCCAATCCTGAGACCCTTCCTATAGCTTGAGATGTGATATCCAACTCCTTCCCATTCCAATTCTGAGACCCTTCCTATACTCTGAGACTTGATATCTCAATGCTTCTAATACCAAACCTGAGACCCGTAATATAACATGAGATGTGATATCCAAATCCTTCCCCTTCCAAACCTTAGACCCTTCCTTTATCATGAGATGTGATATCCAACTCCTTCCCATTCCAATCCTGAGACCCTTCCGATATCATGAGATGTGATATCTCAAAGCTTCTAATATCAAACTTGAGACCCTCCCTATAGCATGAGATGTGATATCCAAGTCCTTCCCATTCCAATCCTGAGACCCTTCCTATAGCATGAGATGTGATATCTGAATGCTTCTAATACCAAACCTGAGACCCTTCCTATAACATGAGATGGGAATATCCAACTCCTTCCCATTCCAATCCTGAGACCCTTCCGATAGCAGAGATGTGATATCTCAATGCTTATACCAAACCTGAGACCCTTCCTATGGCATGAGATGTGATATCCAACACCTTGCCATTCAAATCCTGAGACCCTTCCTATAGCATGAGAAGGGATATCCAACTCCTTCCCAATCCAATCCTGAGACCCTTCCGATAGCAGAGACGTGATATCTCAATGCTTCTACCAAACCTGAGACCCTTCCTTTAGCATGAGATGTGATATCCAAATCCTTCACATTCCAATCCTGAGACCCTTCCTATAGCATGAGATGTGATATCTCAATGCTTCTAATACCAAACCTGAGATCCTTCCTATAACATGAGATGTGATATCCAATTCCTTCCCATTCCAAACCTGAGACCCTTCCTATTGGATGAGATGTGATATCCAACTCCTTCCCATTCCAACCCTGAGACCCTTCCTATAGCATGAGATGTGATGTCTCAATGCTTCTAATACCAAACCTGAGATCCTTCCTATAACATGAGATGTGATATCCAACTCCTTCCATTCCAATCCTGAGACCCGTCCTATAGCATGAGATGTGATATCTCAATGCTTATACCAAACCTGAGACCCTTCCTATAGCATGAGATGTGATATCCAACTACTTCCCATTCCAATCCTGAGACCCTTCCTATAGCATGAGATGTGATATCTCAATGCTTCTAATACCAAACCTGAGATCCTTCCTCTAACATGAAATGTGATATCCAACTCCTTCCCTTTCCAAACCTAAGAGCATATCTATAGCATGAGATGTGATATCCAAGTCCTTCCCATTCCAACCCTTAGACCCTTCTTACAGCATGCAATATGATATCTCAATGATTCTAATAACAAACCTGAGACCCGTCCTATAACATGAGATGGGATATCCAACTCCTTCCCATTCCAATCCTGAGACACTTCCGATAGCAGAGATGTGATATCTCAATGCTTATACCAAACCTGAGACCCTTCCTATAACATGAGATGTGATATCCAAATCCTTCCCGTTCCAAACCTGAGACCCTTCCTTTAGCATGAGATGTGATATCCAGCTCCTTCCCATTCCAATCCTGAGACACTTCCGATAGCATGAGATGTGATATCTCAATGCTTCTAATATCAAAACTGAGACCCCCCTATAGCATGATATGTGATATCTAAGTCCTTCCCATTCCAATCCTGAGACACTCCCTATAGCATGAGATGTGATATCCAACTCTTTCCCATTCCAATCCTGAGACCCTTCCTATAGCATGAGATATGATATCTCAATACTTCTAATACCAAACGTGAGATCCTTCCGATAACATGAGATGTGATATACAAATCCTTCCCCTTCCAAACCTGAGACCCTCCCTTTAGCATGAGATGTGATATCCAACTCCTTCCCATTCCAATCCTGAAACCCTTCTGATAGCATGAGATGTGATATCTCAATGCTTCTAATACCAAACCTGAGATCCTTCCGATAGCATGAGATGTGATATCTCAATGCTTCTAATACCAAACCTGAGATCCTTCCTATAACATGAGATGTGATATCCAAATCCTTCCCCTTCCAAACCTGAGACCCTCCCTTTAGCATGAGATGTGATATCCAACTCCTTCCCATTCCATTCCTGAGACCCTTCTGATAGCATGAGATGTGATATCTCAATGCCTCTAATACCAAACCTGAGACCTCTAACATGAAATGTGATATCCAACTCTTTCCCCTTCCAAACCTGAGACCCGTCCTATAGCATGAGATATGATATCCAAGTCCTTCCCATTCCAATCCTGAGACCCTTCCTATAACATGAAATGTGATATCCAACTCCTTCCCATTCCAACCTGAGACCCTTCCTATAGCATGAGATGGGATATCCAACTTCTTCCAAATCCAATACTGATACCCTTCCGATAGCATGAGATGTGATATCCCAATGCTTCTACCAAACCTGAGACCCATACTATGGCATGAGATGTGATATCAAACTCCTTTCCATTCCAATCCTGAGACCCTTCCTATAGCTTGAGGTGTGATATCCAACTCCTTCCCATTCCAATTCTGAGACCCTTCTTATACCATGAGACTTGATATCTCAATGCTTCTAATACCAAACCTGAGACCCGTCCTATAACATGAGATGTGATATCCAAATCCTTCCCCTTCCAAACCTTAGACCCTTCCTTTATCATGAGATGTGGTATCCAACTCTTTCCCATTCCAATCCTGAGACCCTTCTGATAGCATGAGATGTGATATCTCAATGCTTCTAATACCAAACCTGAGATCCTTCCGATAGCATGAGATGTGATATCTCAATGCTTCTAATACCAAACCTGAGATCCTTCCTATAACATGAGATGTGATATCCAAATCCTTCCCCTTCCAAACCTGAGACCCTCCCTTTAGCATGAGATGTGATATCCAACTCCTTCCCATTCCATTCCTGAGACCCTTCTGATAGCATGAGATGTGATATCTCAATGCCTCTAACACCAAACCTGAGATCCTACCTCTAACATGAAATGTGATATCCAACTCTTTCCCCTTCCAAACCTGAGAGCCTTCCTATAGCATGAGATGTGATATCCAGGTCCTTCCCATTCCAATCCAGAGACCCTTCCTATAGCTTGAGATGTGATATCCAACTCCTTCCCATTCCAATTCTGAGACCCTTCCTATACTCTGAGACTTGATATCTCAATGCTTCTAATACCAAACCTGAGACCCGTAATATAACATGAGATGTGATATCCAAATCCTTCCCCTTCCAAACCTTAGACCCTTCCTTTATCATGAGATGTGATATCCAACTCCTTCCCATTCCAATCCTGAGACCCTTCCGATATCATGAGATGTGATATCTCAAAGCTTCTAATATCAAACTTGAGACCCTCCCTATAGCATGAGATGTGATATCCAAGTCCTTCCCATTCCAATCCTGAGACCCTTCCTATAGCATGAGATGTGATATCTCAATGCTTCTAATACCAAACCTGAGACCCTTCCTATAACATGAGATGGGAATATCCAACTCCTTCCCATTCCAATCCTGAGACCCTTCCGATAGCAGAGATGTGATATCTCAATGCTTATACCAAACCTGAGACCCTTCCTATGGCATGAGATGTGATATCCAACTCCTTGCCATTCAAATCCTGAGACCCTTCCTATAGCATGAGAAGGGATATCCAACTCCTTCCCAATCCAATCCTGAGACCCTTCCGATAGCAGAGACGTGATATCTCAATGCTTCTACCAAACCTGAGACCCTTCCTTTAGCATGAGATGTGATATCCAAATCCTTCACATTCCAATCCTGAGACCCTTCCTATAGCATGAGATGTGATATCCAACTACTTCCCATTCCAATCCTGAGACCCTTCCTATAGCATGAGATGTGATATCTCAATGCTTCTAATACCAAACCTGAGATCCTTCCTCTAACATGAAATGTGATATCCAACTCCTTCCCTTTCCAAACCTAAGAGCCTATCTATAGCATGAGATGTGATATCCAAGTCCTTCCCATTCCAATCCTTAGACCCTTCCTACAGCATGCAATATGATATCTCAATGATTCTAATAACAAACCTGAGACCCGTCCTATAGCATGAGATATGATATCCAAGTCCTTCCCATTCCAATCCTGAGACCCTTCCTATAACATGAAATGTGATATCCAACTCCTTCCCATTCCAACCTGAGACCCTTCCTATAGCATGAGATGGGATATCCAACTTCTTCCAAATCCAATACTGATACCCTTCCGATAGCATGAGATGTGATATCCCAATGCTTCTACCAAACCTGAGACCTATACTATGGCATGAGATGTGATATCAAACTCCTTTCCATTCCAATCCTGAGACCCTTCCTATAGCTTGAGGTGTGATATCCAACTCCTTCCCATTCCAATTCTGAGACCCTTCTTATACCATGAGACTTGATATCTCAATGCTTCTAATACCAAACCTGAGATCCTTCCTATAACATGAGATGTGATATCCAAATCCTTCCCCTTCCAAACCTGAGACCCTCCCTTTAGCATGAGATGTGATATCCAACTCCTTCCCATTCCATTCCTGAGACCCTTCTGATAGCATGAGATGTGATATCTCAATGCCTCTAACACCAAACCTGAGATCCTACCTCTAACATGAAATGTGATATCCAACTCTTTCCCCTTCCAAACCTGAGAGCCTTCCTATAGCATGAGATGTGATATCCAGGTCCTTCCCATTCCAATCCAGAGACCCTTCCTATAGCTTGAGATGTGATATCCAACTCCTTCCCATTCCAATTCTGAGACCCTTCCTATACTCTGAGACTTGATATCTCAATGCTTCTAATACCAAACCTGAGACCCGTAATATAACATGAGATTTGATATCCAAATCCTTCCCCTTCCAAACCTTAGACCCTTCCTTTATCATGAGATGTGATATCCAACTCCTTCCCATTCCAATCCTGAGACCCTTCCGATATCATGAGATGTGATATCTCAAAGCTTCTAATATCAAACTTGAGACCCTCCCTATAGCATGAGATGTGATATCCAAGTCCTTCCCATTCCAATCCTGAGACCCTTCCTATAGCATGAGATGTGATATCTCAATGCTTCTAATACCAAACCTGAGACCCTTCCTATAACATGAGATGGGAATATCCAACTCCTTCCCATTCCAATCCTGAGACCCTTCCGATAGCAGAGATGTGATATCTCAATGCTTATACCAAACCTGAGACCCTTCCTATGGCATGAGATGTGATATCCAACTCCTTGCCATTCAAATCCTGAGACCCTTCCTATAGCATGAGAAGGGATATCCAACTCCTTCCCAATCCAATCCTGAGACCCTTCCGATAGCAGAGACGTGATATCTCAATGCTTCTACCAAACCTGAGACCCTTCCTTTAGCATGAGATGTGATATCCAAATCCTTCACATTCCAATCCTGAGACCCTTCCTATAGCATGAGATGTGATATCCAACTACTTCCCATTCCAATCCTGAGACCCTTCCTATAGCATGAGATGTGATATCTCAATGCTTCTAATACCAAACCTGAGATCCTTCCTCTAACATGAAATGTGATATCCAACTCCTTCCCTTTCCAAACCTAAGAGCCTATCTATAGCATGAGATGTGATATCCAAGTCCTTCCCATTCCAATCCTTAGACCCTTCCTACAGCATGCAATATGATATCTCAATGATTCTAATAACAAACCTGAGACCCGTCCTATAGCATGAGATATGATATCCAAGTCCTTCCCATTCCAATCCTGAGACCCTTCCTATAACATGAAATGTGATATCCAACTCCTTCCCATTCCAACCTGAGACCCTTCCTATAGCATGAGATGGGATATCCAACTTCTTCCAAATCCAATACTGATACCCTTCCGATAGCATGAGATGTGATATCCCAATGCTTCTACCAAACCTGAGACCTATACTATGGCATGAGATGTGATATCAAACTCCTTTCCATTCCAATCCTGAGACCCTTCCTATAGCTTGAGGTGTGATATCCAACTCCTTCCCATTCCAATTCTGAGACCCTTCTTATACCATGAGACTTGATATCTCAATGCTTCTAATACCAAACCTGAGACCCGTCCTATAACATGAGATGTGATATCCAAATCCTTCCCCTTCCAAACCTTAGACCCTTCCTTTATCATGAGATGTGGTATCCAACTCCTTCCCATTCCAATCCTGAGACCCTTCTGATAGCATGAGATGTGATATCTCAATGCTTCTAATACCAAACCTGAGATCCTTCCGATAGCATGAGATGTGATATCTCAATGCTTCTAATACCAAACCTGAGATCCTTCCTATAACATGAGATGTGATATCCAAATCCTTCCCCTTCCAAACCTGAGACCCTCCCTTTAGCATGAGATGTGATATCCAACTCCTTCCCATTCCATTCCTGAGACCCTTCTGATAGCATGAGATGTGATATCTCAATGCCTCTAACACCAAACCTGAGATCCTACCTCTAACATGAAATGTGATATCCAACTCCTTCCCATTCCAATCCTGAGACCCTTCTGATAGCATGAGATGTGATATCTCAATGCTTCTAATACCAAACCTGAGATCCTTCCGATAGCATGAGATGTGATATCTCAATGCTTCTAATACCAAACCTGAGATCCTTCCTATAACATGAGATGTGATATCCAAATCCTTCCCCTTCCAAACCTGAGACCCTCCCTTTAGAATGAGATGTGATATCCAACTCCTTCCCATTCCATTCCTGAGACCCTTCTGATAGCATGAGATGTGATATCTCAATGCCTCTAATACCAAACCTGAGCTCCTACCTCTAACATGAAATGTGATATCCAAATCTTTCCCCTTCCAAACCTGAGAGCCTTCCTATAGCATGAGATGTGATATCCAAGTCCTTCCCATTCCAATCCTGAGACCCTTCCTATAGCTTGAGATGTGATATCCAACTCCTTCCCATTCCAATTCTGAGACCCTTCCTATACTCTGAGACTTGATATCTCAATGCTTCTAATACCAAACCTGAGACCCGTAATATAACATGAGATGTGATATCCAAATCCTTCCCCTTCCAAACCTTAGACCCTTCCTTTATCATGAGATGTGATATCCAACTCCTTCCCATTCCAATCCTGAGACCCTTCCGATATCATGAGATGTGATATCTCAAAGCTTCTAATATCAAACTTGAGACCCTCCCTATAGCATGAGATGTGATATCCAAGTCCTTCCCATTCCAATCCTGAGACCCTTCCTATAGCATGAGATGTGATATCTGAATGCTTCTAATACCAAACCTGAGACCCTTCCTATAACATGAGATGGGAATATCCAACTCCTTCCCATTCCAATCCTGAGACCCTTCCGATAGCAGAGATGTGATATCTCAATGCTTATACCAAACCTGAGACCCTTCCTATGGCATGAGATGTGATATCCAACACCTTGCCATTCAAATCCTGAGACCCTTCCTATAGCATGAGAAGGGATATCCAACTCCTTCCCAATCCAATCCTGAGACCCTTCCGATAGCAGAGACGTGATATCTCAATGCTTCTACCAAACCTGAGACCCTTCCTTTAGCATGAGATGTGATATCCAAATCCTTCACATTCCAATCCTGAGACCCTTCCTATAGCATGAGATGTGATATCTCAATGCTTCTAATACCAAACCTGAGATCCTTCCTATAACATGAGATGTGATATCCAATTCCTTCCCATTCCAAACCTGAGACCCTTCCTATTGGATGAGATGTGATATCCAACTCCTTCCCATTCCAACCCTGAGACCCTTCCTATAGCATGAGATGTGATGTCTCAATGCTTCTAATACCAAACCTGAGATCCTTCCTATAACATGAGATGTGATATCCAACTCCTTCCATTCCAATCCTGAGACCCGTCCTATAGCATGAGATGTGATATCTCAATGCTTATACCAAACCTGAGACCCTTCCTATAGCATGAGATTTGATATCCAACTACTTCCCATTCCAATCCTGAGACCCTTCCTATAGCATGAGATGTGATATCCAAGTCCTTCCCATTCCAACCCTGAGACCCTTCCTATAGCATGAGATGTGATGTCTCAATGCTTCTAATACCAAACCTGAGATCCTTCCTATAACATGAGATGTGATATCCAACTCCTTCCATTCCAATCCTGAGACCCGTCCTATAGCATTAGATGTGATATCTCAATGCTTATACCAAACCTGAGACCCTTCCTATAGCATGAGATGTGATATCCAACTACTTCCCATTCCAATCCTGAGACCCTTCCTATAGCATGAGATGTGATATCTCAATGCTTCTAATACCAAACCTGAGATCCTTCCTCTAACATGAAATGTGATATCCAACTCCTTCCCTTTCCAAACCTAAGAGCATATCTATAGCATGAGATGTGATATCCAAGTCCTTCCCATTCCAACCCTTAGACCCTTCTTACAGCATGCAATATGATATCTCAATGATTCTAATAACAAACCTGAGACCCGTCCTATAACATGAGATGGGATATCCAACTCCTTCCCATTCCAATCCTGAGACACTTCCGATAGCAGAGATGTGATATCTCAATGCTTATACCAAACCTGAGACCCTTCCTATAACATGAGATGTGATATCCAAATCCTTCCCGTTCCAAACCTGAGACCCTTCCTTTAGCATGAGATGTGATATCCAGCTCCTTCCCATTCCAATCCTGAGACACTTCCGATAGCATGAGATGTGATATCTCAATGCTTCTAATATCAAAACTGAGACCCCCCTATAGCATGATATGTGATATCTAAGTCCTTCCCATTCCAATCCTGAGACACTCCCTATAGCATGAGATGTGATATCCAACTCTTTCCCATTCCAATCCTGAGACCCTTCATATAGCATGAGATATGATATCTCAATACTTCTAATACCAAACGTGAGATCCTTCCGATAACATGAGATGTGATATCCAAATCCTTCCCCTTCCAAACCTGAGACCCTCCCTTTAGCATGAGATGTGATATCCAACTCCTTCCCATTCCAATCCTGAAACCCTTCTGATAGCATGAGATGTGATATCTCAATGCTTCTAATACCAAACCTGAGATCCTTCCTATAACATGAGATGTGATATCCAAATCCTTCCCCTTCCAAACCTGAGACCCTCCCTTTAGCATGAGATGTGATATCCAACTCCTTCCCATTCCATTCCTGAGACCCTTCTGATAGCATGAGATGTGATATCTCAATGCCTCTAATACCAAACCTGAGACCTCTAACATGAAATGTGATATCCAACTCTTTCCCCTTCCAAACCTGAGACCCGTCCTATAGCATGAGATATGATATCCAAGTCCTTCCCATTCCAATCCTGAGACCCTTCCTATAACATGAAATGTGATATCCAACTCCTTCCCATTCCAACCTGAGACCCTTCCTATAGCATGAGATGGGATATCCAACTTCTTCCAAATCCAATACTGATACCCTTCCGATAGCATGAGATGTGATATCCCAATGCTTCTACCAAACCTGAGACCCATACTATGGCATGAGATGTGATATCAAACTCCTTTCCATTCCAATCCTGAGACCCTTCCTATAGCTTGAGGTGTGATATCCAACTCCTTCCCATTCCAATTCTGAGACCCTTCTTATACCATGAGACTTGATATCTCAATGCTTCTAATACCAAACCTGAGACCCGTCCTATAACATGAGATGTGATATCCAAATCCTTCCCCTTCCAAACCTTAGACCCTTCCTTTATCATGAGATGTGGTATCCAACTCTTTCCCATTCCAATCCTGAGACCCTTCTGATAGCATGAGATGTGATATCTCAATGCTTCTAATACCAAACCTGAGATCCTTCCGATAGCATGAGATGTGATATCTCAATGCTTCTAATACCAAACCTGAGATCCTTCCTATAACATGAGATGTGATATCCAAATCCTTCCCCTTCCAAACCTGAGACCCTCCCTTTAGCATGAGATGTGATATCCAACTCCTTCCCATTCCATTCCTGAGACCCTTCTGATAGCATGAGATGTGATATCTCAATGCCTCTAACACCAAACCTGAGATCCTACCTCTAACATGAAATGTGATATCCAACTCTTTCCCCTTCCAAACCTGAGAGCCTTCCTATAGCATGAGATGTGATATCCAGGTCCTTCCCATTCCAATCCAGAGACCCTTCCTATAGCTTGAGATGTGATATCCAACTCCTTCCCATTCCAATTCTGAGACCCTTCCTATACTCTGAGACTTGATATCTCAATGCTTCTAATACCAAACCTGAGACCCGTAATATAACATGAGATGTGATATCCAAATCCTTCCCCTTCCAAACCTTAGACCCTTCCTTTATCATGAGATGTGATATCCAACTCCTTCCCATTCCAATCCTGAGACCCTTCCGATATCATGAGATGTGATATCTCAAAGCTTCTAATATCAAACTTGAGACCCTCCCTATAGCATGAGATGTGATATCCAAGTCCTTCCCATTCCAATCCTGAGACCCTTCCTATAGCATGAGATGTGATATCTCAATGCTTCTAATACCAAACCTGTGACCCTTCCTATAACATGAGATGGGAATATCCAACTCCTTCCCATTCCAATCCTGAGACCCTTCCGATAGCAGAGATGTGATATCTCAATGCTTATACCAAACCTGAGACCCTTCCTATGGCATGAGATGTGATATCCAACTCCTTGCCATTCAAATCCTGAGACCCTTCCTATAGCATGAGAAGGGATATCCAACTCCTTCCCAATCCAATCCTGAGACCCTTCCGATAGCAGAGACGTGATATCTCAATGCTTCTACCAAACCTGAGACCCTTCCTTTAGCATGAGATGTGATATCCAAATCCTTCACATTCCAATCCTGAGACCCTTCCTATAGCATGAGATGTGATATCCAACTACTTCCCATTCCAATCCTGAGACCCTTCCTATAGCATGAGATGTGATATCTCAATGCTTCTAATACCAAACCTGAGATCCTTCCTCTAACATGAAATGTGATATCCAACTCCTTCCCTTTCCAAACCTAAGAGCCTATCTATAGCATGAGATGTGATATCCAAGTCCTTCCCATTCCAATCCTTAGACCCTTCCTACAGCATGCAATATGATATCTCAATGATTCTAATAACAAACCTGAGACCCGTCCTATAGCATGAGATATGATATCCAAGTCCTTCCCATTCCAATCCTGAGACCCTTCCTATAACATGAAATGTGATATCCAACTCCTTCCCATTCCAACCTGAGACCCTTCCTATAGCATGAGATGGGATATCCAACTTCTTCCAAATCCAATACTGATACCCTTCCGATAGCATGAGATGTGATATCCCAATGCTTCTACCAAACCTGAGACCTATACTATGGCATGAGATGTGATATCAAACTCCTTTCCATTCCAATCCTGAGACCCTTCCTATAGCTTGAGGTGTGATATCCAACTCCTTCCCATTCCAATTCTGAGACCCTTCTTATACCATGAGACTTGATATCTCAATGCTTCTAATACCAAACCTGAGATCCTTCCTATAACATGAGATGTGATATCCAAATCCTTCCCCTTCCAAACCTGAGACCCTCCCTTTAGCATGAGATGTGATATCCAACTCCTTCCCATTCCATTCCTGAGACCCTTCTGATAGCATGAGATGTGATATCTCAATGCCTCTAACACCAAACCTGAGATCCTACCTCTAACATGAAATGTGATATCCAACTCTTTCCCCTTCCAAACCTGAGAGCCTTCCTATAGCATGAGATGTGATATCCAGGTCCTTCCCATTCCAATCCAGAGACCCTTCCTATAGCTTGAGATGTGATATCCAACTCCTTCCCATTCCAATTCTGAGACCCTTCCTATACTCTGAGACTTGATATCTCAATGCTTCTAATACCAAACCTGAGACCCGTAATATAACATGAGATGTGATATCCAAATCCTTCCCCTTCCAAACCTTAGACCCTTCCTTTATCATGAGATGTGATATCCAACTCCTTCCCATTCCAATTATGAGACCCTTCCGATATCATGAGATGTGATATCTCAAAGCTTCTAATATCAAACTTGAGACCCTCCCTATAGCATGAGATGTGATATCCAAGTCCTTCCC
Source organism: Ambystoma mexicanum (assembly GCF_040938575.1). Classification (NCBI taxonomy): domain Eukaryota; kingdom Metazoa; phylum Chordata; class Amphibia; order Caudata; family Ambystomatidae; genus Ambystoma; species Ambystoma mexicanum. Next base: position 5,161,611 of record NC_090922.1, on the reverse strand, counting down.
ATTCCAATCCTGAGACCCTTCCTATAGCATGAGATGTGATATCTCAATGCTTCTAATACCAAACCTGAGACCCTTCCTATAACATGAGATGGGAATATCCAACTCCTTCCCATTCCAATCCTGAGACCCTTCCGATAGCAGAGATGTGATATCTCAATGCTTATACCAAACCTGAGACCCTTCCTATGGCATGAGATGTGATATCCAACTCCTTGCCATTCAAATCCTGAGACCCTTCCTATAGCATGAGAAGGGATATCCAACTCCTTCCCAATCCAATCCTGAGACCCTTCCGATAGCAGAGACGTGATATCTCAATGCTTCTACCAAACCTGAGACCCTTCCTTTAGCATGAGATGTGATATCCAAATCCTTCACATTCCAATCCTGAGACCCTTCCTATAGCATGAGATGTGATATCCAACTACTTCCCATTCCAATCCTGAGACCCTTCCTATAGCATGAGATGTGATATCTCAATGCTTCTAATACCAAACCTGAGATCCTTCCTCTAACATGAAATGTGATATCCAACTCCTTCCCTTTCCAAACCTAAGAGCCTATCTATAGCATGAGATGTGATATCCAAGTCCTTCCCATTCCAATCCTTAGACCCTTCCTACAGCATGCAATATGATATCTCAATGATTCTAATAACAAACCTGAGACCCGTCCTATAGCATGAGATATGATATCCAAGTCCTTCCCATTCCAATCCTGAGACCCTTCCTATAACATGAAATGTGATATCCAACTCCTTCCCATTCCAACCTGAGACCCTTCCTATAGCATGAGATGGGATATCCAACTTCTTCCAAATCCAATACTGATACCCTTCCGATAGCATGAGATGTGATATCCCAATGCTTCTACCAAACCTGAGACCTATACTATGGCATGAGATGTGATATCAAACTCCTTTCCATTCCAATCCTGAGACCCTTCCTATAGCTTGAGGTGTGATATCCAACTCCTTCCCATTCCAATTCTGAGACCCTTCTTATACCATGAGACTTGATATCTCAATGCTTCTAATACCAAACCTGAGACCCGTCCTATAACATGAGATGTGATATCCAAATCCTTCCCCTTCCAAACCTTAGACCCTTCCTTTATCATGAGATGTGGTATCCAACTCCTTCCCATTCCAATCCTGAGACCCTTCTGATAGCATGAGATGTGATATCTCAATGCTTCTAATACCAAACCTGAGATCCTTCCGATAGCATGAGATGTGATATCTCAATGCTTCTAATACCAAACCTGAGATCCTTCCTATAACATGAGATGTGATATCCAAATCCTTCCCCTTCCAAACCTGAGACCCTCCCTTTAGCATGAGATGTGATATCCAACTCCTTCCCATTCCATTCCTGAGACCCTTCTGATAGCATGAGATGTGATATCTCAATGCCTCTAACACCAAACCTGAGATCCTACCTCTAACATGAAATGTGATATCCAACTCTTTCCCCTTCCAAACCTGAGAGCCTTCCTATAGCATGAGATGTGATATCCAGGTCCTTCCCATTCCAATCCAGAGACCCTTCCTATAGCTTGAGATGTGATATCCAACTCCTTCCCATTCCAATTCTGAGACCCTTCCTATACTCTGAGACTTGATATCTCAATGCTTCTAATACCAAACCTGAGACCCGTAATATAACATGAGATGTGATATCCAAATCCTTCCCCTTCCAAACCTTAGACCCTTCCTTTATCATGAGATGTGATATCCAACTCCTTCCCATTCCAATCCTGAGACCCTTCCGATATCATGAGATGTGATATCTCAAAGCTTCTAATATCAAACTTGAGACCCTCCCTATAGCATGAGATGTGATATCCAAGTCCTTCCCATTCCAATCCTGAGACCCTTCCTATAGCATGAGATGTGATATCTCAATGCTTCTAATACCAAACCTGAGACCCTTCCTATAACATGAGATGGGAATATCCAACTCCTTCCCATTCCAATCCTGAGACCCTTCCGATAGCAGAGATGTGATATCTCAATGCTTATACCAAACCTGAGACCCTTCCTATGGCATGAGATGTGATATCCAACTCCTTGCCATTCAAATCCTGAGACCCTTCCTATAGCATGAGAAGGGATATCCAACTCCTTCCCAATCCAATCCTGAGACCCTTCCGATAGCAGAGACGTGATATCTCAATGCTTCTACCAAACCTGAGACCCTTCCTTTAGCATAAGATGTGATATCCAAATCCTTCACATTCCAATCCTGAGACCCTTTCTATAGCATGAGATGTGATATCTCAATGCTTCTAATACCAAACCTGAGATCCTTCCTATAACATGAGATGTGATATCCAATTCCTTCCCATTCCAAACCTGAGACCCTTCCTATTGGATGAGATGTGATATCCAACTCCTTCCCATTCCAACCCTGAGACCCTTCCTATAGCATGAGATGCGATGTCTCAATGCTTCTAATACCAAACCTGAGATCCTTCCTATAACATGAGATGTGATATCCAACTCCTTCCATTCCAATCCTGAGACCCGTCCTATAGCATGAGATGTGATATCCAACTCCTTCCCATTCCAACCTGAGACACTTCCTATAGCATGAGAAGGGATATCCAACTCCTTCCCAATCCAATCCTGAGACCCTTCCGATAGTAGAGATGTGATATCTCAATGCTTATACCAAACCTGAGACCCTTCCTATGGCATGAGATGTGATATCCAACTCCTTGCCATTCAAATCCTGAGACCCTTCCTATAGCAAGAGATGTGATATCCAAATCCTTCCCATTCCAATCCTGAGACCCTTCCTATAACATGAGATGTGATATCCAACTCCTTCCCATTCCAACCTGAGACACTTCCTATAGCATGAGAAGGGATATCCAACTCCTTCCCAATCCAATCCTGAGACCCTTCCGATAGTAGAGATGTGATATCTCAATGCTTATACCAAACCTGAGACCCTTCCTATGGCATGAGATGTGATATCCAACTCCTTGCCATTCAAATCCTGAGACCCTTCCTATAGCATGAGAAGGGATATCCAACTCCTTCCCAATCCAATCCTGAGACCCTTCTGATAGCAGAGACGTGATATTTCAATGCTTCTACCAAACCTGAGACCCTTCCTTTAGCATGAGATGTGATATCCAAATCCTTCACATTCCAATCCTGAGACCCTTCCTATAGCATGAGATGTGATATCTCAATGCTTCTAATACCAAACCTGAGATCCTTCCTATAACATGAAATGTGATATCCAATTCCTTCCCATTCCAAACCTGAGACCCTTCCTATTGGATGAGATGTGATATCCAACTCCTTCCCATTCCAACCCTGAGACCCTTCCTATAGCATGAGATGTGATGTCTCAATGCTTCTAATACCAAACCTGAGATCCTTCCTATAACATGAGATGTGATATCCAACTCCTTCCATTCCAATCCTGAGACCCGTCCTATAGCATGAGATGTGATATCTCAATGCTTATACCAAACCTGAGACCCTTCCTATAGCATGAGATGTGATATTCAACTACTTCCCATTCCAATCCTGAGACCCTTCCTATAGCATGAGATGTGATATCTCAATGCTTCTAATACCAAACCTGAGATCCTTCCTCTAACATGAAATGTGATATCCAACTCCTTCCCTTTCCAAACCTAAGAGCCTATCTATAGCATGAGATGTGATATCCAAGTCCTTCCCATTCCAACCCTTAGACCATTCCTACAGCATGCAATATGATATCTCAATGATTCTAATAACAAACCTGAGACCCGTCCTATAACATGAGATGGGATATCCAACTCCTTCCCATTCCAATCCTGAGACACTTCCGATAGCAGAGATGTGATATCTCAATGCTTATACCAAACCTGAGACCCTTCCTATAAAATAGAGATGTGATATCCAAATCCTTCCCGTTCCAAACCTGAGACCCTTCCTATAACATGAGATGTGATATCCAGCTCCTTCCCATTCCAATCCTGAGACATTTCCGATAGCATGAGATGTGATATCTCAATGCTTCTAATATCAAAACTGAGACCATCCCTATAGCATGATATGTGATATCTAAGTCCTTCCCATTCCAATCCTGAGACACTCCCTATAGCATGAGATGTGATATCCAACTCTTTCCCATTCCAATCCTGAGACCCTTCCTATAGCATGAGATATGATATCTCAATACTTCTAATACCAAACGTGAGATCCTTCCGATAACATGAGATGTGATATCCAAATCTTTCCCCTTCCAAACCTGAGACCCTCCCTTTAGCATGAGATGTGATATCCAACTCCTTCCCATTCCAATCCTGAGACCCTTCTGATAGCATGAGATGTGATATCTCAATGCTTCTAATACCAAACCTGAGATTCTTCCGATAGCATGAGATGAGATATCTCAATGCTTCTAATACCAAACCTGAGATCCTTCCTATAACATGAGATGTGATATCCAAATCCTTCCCCTTCCAAACCTGAGACCCTCCCTTTAGCATGAGATGTGATATCCAACTCCTTCCCATTCCATTCCTGAGACCCTTCTGATAGCATGAGATGTGATATCTCAATGCCTCTAATACCAAACCTGAGATCCTACCTCTAATATGAAATGTGATATCCAACTCTTTCCCCTTCCAAACCTGAGAGCCTTCCTATAGCATGAGATGTGATATCCAAGTCCTTCCCATTCCAATCCTGAGACCCTTCCTATAGCTTGAGTTGTGATATCCAACTCCTTCCCATTCCAATTCTGAGACCCTTCCTATACTCTGAGACTTGATATCTCAATGCTTCTAATACCAAACCTGAGACCCGTAATATAACATGAGATGTGATATCCAAATCCTTCCCCTTCCAAACCTTAGACCCTTCCTTTATCATGAGATGTGATATCCAACTCCTTCCCATTCCAATCCTGAGACCCTTCCGATATCATGAGATGTGATATCTCAAAGCTTCTAATATCAAACTTGAGACCCTCCCTATAGCATGAGATGTGATATCCAAGTCCTTCCCATTCCAATCCTGAGACCCTTCCTATAGCATGAGATGTGATATCTCAATGCTTCTAATACCAAACCTGAGACCCTTCCTATAACATGAGATGGGAATATCCAACTCCTTCCCATTCCAATCCTGAGACCCTTCCGATAGCAGAGATGTGATATCTCAATGCTTATACCAAACCTGAGACCCTTCCTATGGCATGAGATGTGATATCCAACTCCTTGCCATTCAAATCCTGAGACCCTTCCTATAGCATGAGAAGGGATATCCAACTCCTTCCCAATCCAATCCTGAGACCCTTCCGATAGCAGAGACGTGATATCTCAATGCTTCTACCAAACCTGAGACCCTTCCTTTAGCATGAGATGTGATATCCAAATCCTTCACATTCCAATCCTGAGACCCTTCCTATAGCATGAGATGTGATATCTCAATGCTTCTAATACCAAACCTGAGATCCTTCCTATAACATGAGATGTGAAATCCAATTCCTTCCCATTCCAAACCTGAGACCCTTCCTATTGGATGAGATGTGATATCCAACTCCTTCCCATTCCAACCCTGAGACCCTTCCTATAGCATGAGATGTGATGTCTCAATGCTTCTAATACCAAACCTGAGATCCTTCCTATAACATGAGATGTGATATCCAACTCCTTCCATTCCAATCCTGAGACCCGTCCTATAGCATGAGATGTGATATCTCAATGCTTATACCAAACCTGAGACCCTTCCTATAGCATGAGATGTGATATCCAACTACTTCCCATTCCAATCCTGAGACCCTTCCTATAGCATGAGATGTGATATCTCAATGCTTCTAATACCAAACCTGAGATCCTTCCTCTAACATGAAATGTGATATCCAACTCCTTCCCTTTCCAAACCTAAGAGCCTATCTATAGCATGAGATGTGATATCCAAGTCCTTCCCATTCCAATCCTTAGACCCTTCCTACAGCATGCATTATGATATCTCAATGATTCTAATAACAAACCTGAGACCCGTCCTATAGCATGAGATATGATATCCATGTCCTTCCCATTCCAATCCTGAGACCCTTCCTATAACATGAAATGTGATATCCAACTCCTTCCCATTCCAACCTGAGACCCTTCCTATATCATGAGATGGGATATCCAACTTCTTCCAAATCCAATACTGATACCCTTCCGATAGCATGAGATGTGATATCCCAATGCTTCTACCAAACCTGAGACCCATACTATGGCATGAGATGTGATATCAAACTCCTTCCCATTCCAATCCTGAGACCCTTCCTATAGCTTGAGGTGTGATATCCAACTTCTTCCCATTCCAATTCTGAGACCCTTCTTATACCATGAGACTTGATATCTCAATGCTTCTAATACCAAACCTGAGACCCGTCCTATAACATGAGATGTGATATCCAAATCCTTCCCCTTCCAAACCTTAGACCCTTCCTTTATCATGAGATGTGGTATCCAACTCCTTCCCATTCCAATCCTGAGACCCTTCCGATATCATGAGATTTTTTATCTCAATGCTTCTAATATCAAACTTGAGACCCTCCCTATAGCATGAGATGCGACATCCAAGTCCTTCCCATTCCAATCCTGAGACCCTTCCTATAGCATGAGATGTGATATCTCTATGCTTCTAATACCAAACCTGAGACCCTTCCCATAACATGAGATGGGATATCCAACTCCTTCCCATTCCAATCCTGAGACCCTTCCGATAGCAGAGATGTGATATCTCAATGCTTATACCAAACCTGAGACCCTTCCTATGGCCTGAGATGTCATATACAACTCCTTCCCATTCCAATCCTGAGACCCTTCCTTTAGCATGAGATGTGATATCTCAATGCTTATACCAAATCTGAGACCCTTCCTATAGCATGAGATGTGATATCCAAATCCTTCCCATTCCAATCCTGAGACCCTTCCTATAGCATGAGATGTGATATCTCAATGCTTATACCAAACCTGAGAGCCTACCTATAGCATGAGATGTGATATCCAAATCCATCCCATTCCAATCCTTAGACCCTTCCTACAGCATGCGATGTGATATCTCAATGATTCTAATACCAAACCAGAGACTCTTACTATAACATGAGATGGGATATCCAACTCCTTCCCATTCCAATCCTGAGCCGCTTCCGATAGCAGAGATGTGATATCTCAATGCTTATGCCAAACCTGAGACCCTTCCTATAACATGAGATGTGATATCCAACTCCTTCCCGTTCCAAACCTGAGACACTAACTATAGCATATGTGATATCCAACTCCTTCCCATTCCAAACATGAGACCCTTCCTATAGCAAGAAAGTAATATCCAACTCCTTCCCAATCCAATCCTGAGACCCTTCCGATAGCAGAGATGTGATATCCCAATGCTTATACCAAACCTGAGACCCTTCCTATGGCATGAGATGTGATATCCAACTCCTTGCCATTCAAATCCTGAGACCCTTCCTATAGCATGAGAAGGGATATCCAACTCCTTCCCAATCCAATCCTGAGACCCTTCCGATAGCAGAGACGTGATATCTCAATGCTTCTACCAAACCTGAGACCTTTCCTTTAGCATGAGATGTGATATCCAAATCCTTCACATTCCAATCCTGAGACCCTGCCTATAGCATGAGATGTGATATCTCAATGCTTCTAATACCAAACCTGAGATCCTTCCTATAACATGAGATGTGATATCCAATTCCTTCCCATTCCAAACCTGAGACCCTTCCTATTGGATGAGATGTGATATCCAACTCCTTCCCATTCCAACCCTGAGACCCTTCCTATAGCATGAGATGTGATGTCTCAATGCTTCTAATACCAAACCTGAGATCCTTCCTATAACATGAGATGTGATATCCAACTCCTTCCATTCAAATCCTGAGACCCGTCCTATAGCATGAGATGTGATATCTCAATGCTTATACCAAACCTGAGACCCTTCCTATAGCATGAGATGTGATATCCAACTACTTCCCATTCCAATCCTGAGACCCTTCCTATAGCATGAGATGTGATATCTCAATGCTTTTAATACCAAACCTGAGATCCTTCCTCTAACATGAAATGTGATATCCAACTCCTTCCCTTTCCAAACCTAAGAGCCTATCTATAGCATGATATGTGATATCCAAGTCCTTCCCATTCCAACCCTTAGACCCTTCTTACAGCATGCAATATGATATCTCAATGATTCTAATAACAAACCTGAGACCCGTCCTATAACATGAGATGGGATATCCAACTCCTTCCCATTCCAATCCTGAGACACTTCCGATAGCAGAGATGTGATATCTCAATGCTTATACCAAACCTGAGATCCTTCCTATAACATGAGATGTGATATCCAACTCCTTCCCATTCCAATCCTGAGACACTTCCTATAGCATGAGATGTGATATCTCACTGCTTATACCAAACCTGAGACCCTTCCCATAGCATGAGATGTGATATCCAACTCCTTCCCATTCCAATCCTCAGACCATTCCTATAGCATGAGATGTGATATCTCAATGCTTCTAATATCAAACTTGAGACCCTACCTATAGCATGAGATGTGATATCCAAGTCCTTCCCATTACAATCCTGAGACACTTCCTATAGCATGAGATGTGATATCCAACTCCTTCCCATTCCAATCCTGAGACCCTTCCTATAGCATGAGATATGATATCTCAATACTTCTAATACCAAACGTGAGATCCTTCCGATAAATTGAGATGTGATATCCAAATCCTTCCCCTTCCAAACCTGAGACCCTCCCTTTAGCATGAGATGTGATATCCAACTCCTTCCCATTCCAATCCTGAGACCCTTCTGATAGCATGAGATGTGATATCTCAATGCTTCTAATACCAAACCTGAGATCCTTCCGATAGCATGAGATGTGATATCTCAATGCTTCTAATACCAAACCTGAGATCCTTCCTATAACATGAGATGTGATATCCAAATCCTTCCCCTTCCAAACCTGAGACCCTCCCTTTAGCATGAGATGTGATATCCAACTCCTTCCCATTCCATTCCCGAGACCCTTCTGATAGCATGAGATGTGATATCTCAATGCCTCTAATACCAAACCTGAGATCCTACCTCTAACATGAAATGTGATATCCAACTCTTTCCCCTTCCAAACCTGAGAGCCTTCCTATAGCATGAGATCTGATATCCAAGTCCTTCCCATTCCAATCCTGAGACCCTTCCTATTGCTTGAGATGTGATATCCAACTCCTTCCCATTCCAATTCTGAGACCCTTCCTATACTCTGAGACTTGATATCTCAATGCTTCTAATACCAATCCTGAGACCCGTAATATAACATGAGATGTGATATCCAAATCCTTCCCCTTCCAAACCTTAGACCCTTCCTTTATCATGAGATGTGATATCCAACTCCTTCCCATTCCAATCCTGAGACCCTTCCGATATCATGAGATGTGATATCTCAAAGCTTCTAATATCAAACTTGAGACCCTCCCTATAGCATGAGATGTGATATCCAAGTCCTTCCCATTCCAATCCTGAGACCCTTCCTATAGCATGAGATGTGATATCTCAATGCTTCTAATACCAAACCTGAGACCCTTCCTATTACATGAGATGGGAATATCCAACTCCTTCCCATTCCAATCCTGAGACCCTTCCGATAGCAGAGATGTGATATCTCAATGCTTATACCAAACCTGAGACCCTTCGTATGGCATGAGATGTGATATCCAACTCCTTCCCATTCCAATCCTGAGACCCTTCCGATATCAAGAGATGTGATATCTCAAAGCTTCTAATATCAAACTTGAGACCCTCCCTATAGCATGAGATGTGATATCCAAGTCCTTCCCATTCCAATCCTGAGACCCTTCCTATAGCATGAGATGTGATATCTCAATGCTTCTAATACCAAACCTGAGACCCTTCCTATTACATGAGATGGGAATATCCAACTCCTTCCCAATCCAATCCTGAGACCCTTCCGATAGCAGAGACGTGATATCTCAATGCTTCTACCAAACCTGAGACCCTTCCTTTAGCATGAGATGTGATATCCAAATCCTTCACATTCCAATCCTGAGACCCTTCCTATAGCATGAGATGTGATATCTCAATGCTTCTAATACCAAACCTGAGATCCTTCCTATAACATGAGATGTGATATCCAATTCCTTCCCATTCCAAACCTGAGACCCTTCCTATTGGATGAGTTGTGATATCCAACTCCTTCCCATTCCAACCCTGAGACCCTTCCTATAGCATGAGATGTGATGTCTCAATGATTCTAATACCAAATCTGAGATCCTTCCTATAACATGAGATGTGATATCCAACTCCTTCCATTCCAATCCTGAGACCCGTCCTATAGCATGAGATGTGATATCGCAATGCTTATACGAAACCTGAGACCCTTCCTATAGCATGAGATGTGATATCCAACTACTTCCCATTCCAATCCTGAGACCCTTCCTATAGCATGAGATGTGATATCTCAATGCTTCTAATACCAAACCTGAGATCCTTCCTCTAACATGAAATGTGATATCCAACTCCTTCCCTTTCCAAACCTAAGAGCCTATCTATAGCATGAGATGTGATATCCAGGTCCTTCCTATTCCAATCCTTAGACCCTTCCTACAGCATGCAATATGATATCTCAATGTTTCTAATAACAAACCTGAGACCCGTCCTATAGCATGAGATATGATATCCAAGTCCTTCCCATTCCAATCCTGAGACCCTTCCTATAACATGAAATGTGATATCCAACTCCTTCCCATTCCAACCTGAGACCCTTCCTATAGCATGAGATGGGATATCCAACTTCTTCAAAATCCAATACTGATACCCTTCCGATAGCATGAGATGTGATATCCCAATGCTTCTACCAAACCTGAGACCCATACTATGGCATGAGATGTGATATCAAACTCCTTCCCATTCCAATCCTGAGACCCTTCCTATAGCTTGAGGTGTGATATCCAACTCCTTCCCATTCCAATTCTGAGACCCTTCTTATACCATGAGACTTGATATCTCAATGCTTCTAATACCAAACCTGAGACCCGTCCTATAACATGAGATGTGATATCCAAATCCTTCCCCTTCCAAACCTTAGACCCTTCCTTTATCATGAGATGTGGTATCCAACTCCTTCCCATTCCAATCCTGAGACCCTTCCGATATCATGAGATTTGTTATCTCAATGCTTCTAATATCAAACTTGAGATCCTCCCTATAGCATGAGATTTGACATCCAAGTCCTTCCCATTCCAATCCTGAGACCCTTCCTATAGCATGAGATGTGATATCTCTATGCTTCTAATACCAAACCTGAGACCCTTCCTATAACATGAAATGGGATATCCAACTCCTTCCCATTCCAATCCTGAGACCCTTCCGATAGCAGAGATGTGATATCTCAATGCTTATACCAAACCTGAGACCCTTCCTATGGCCTGAGATGTCATACACAACTCCTTCCCATTCCAATCCTGAGACCCTTCCTTTAGCATGAGATGTGATATCTCAATGCTTATACCAAATCTGAGACCCTTCCTATAGCATGAGATGTGATATCCAAATCCTTCCCATTCCAATCCTGAGACCCTTCCTATAGCATGAGATGTGATATCTCAATGCTTATACCAAACCTGAGAGCCTACCTATAGCATGAGATGTGATATCCAAGTCCATCCCATTCCAATCCTTAGACCCTTCCTACAGCATGCGATGTGATATCTCAATGATTCTAATACCAAACCAGAGACTCTTACTATAACATGAGATGTGATATCCAACTCCTTCCCATTCCAATCCTGAGCCGCTTCCGATAGCAGAGATGTGATATCTCAATGCTTATACCAAACCTGAGACCCTTCCTATAACATGAGATGTGATATCCAACTCCTTCCCGTTCCAAACCTGAGACACTAACTATAGCATATGTGATATCCAACTCCTTCCCATTCCAAACATGAGACCCTTCCTATAGCAAGAAAGTAATATCCAACTCCTACCCATTCCAATCCTGAGACCCTTCCTATAGCAAGAGATGTGATATCCAAATCCTTCCCATTCCAATCCTGAGACCCTTCCTATAACATGAGATGTGATATCCAACTCCTTCCCATTCCAACCGGAGACACTTCCTATAGCATGAGAAGGCATATCCAACTCCTTCCCAATCCAATCCTGAGACCCTTCCGATAGCAGAGATGTGATATCTCAATGCTTATACCAAACCTGAGACCCTTCCTATGGCATGAGATGTGATATCCAACTCCTTGCCATTCAAATCCTGAGACCCTTCCTATAGCATGAGAAGGGATATCCAACTCCTTCCCAATCCAATCCTGCGACCCTTCCGATAGCAGAGACGTGATATCTCAATGCTTCTACCAAACCTGAGACCCTTCCTTTAGCATGAGATGTGATATCCAAATCCTTCACATTCCAATCCTGAGACCCTTCCTATAGCATGAGATGTGATATCTCAATGCTTCTAATACCAAACCTGAGATCCTTCCTATAACATGAGATGTGATATCCAATTCCTTCCCATTCCAAACCTGAGACCCTTCCTATTGGATGAGATGTGATATCCAACTCCTTCCCATTCCAAACCTGAGACCCTTCCTATAGCATGAGATGTGATGTCTCAATGCTTCTAATACCAAACCTGAGATCCTTCCTATAACATGAGATGTGATATCCAACTCCTTCCATTCCAATCCTGAGACCCGTCCTATAGCATGAGATGTGATATCCAACTCCTTCCCATTCCAATCCTGAGACCCTTCCGATAGCAGAGATGTGATATCTCAATGCTTATACCAAACCTGAGACCCTTCCTATGGCCTGAGATGTCATACACAACTCCTTCCCATTCCAATCCTGAGACCCTTCCTTTAGCATGAGATGTGATATCTCAATGCTTATACCAAATCTGAGACCCTTCCTATAGCATGAGATGTGATATCCAAATCCTTCCCATTCCAATCCTGAGACCCTTCCTATAGCATGAGATGTGATATCTCAATGCTTATACCAAACCTGAGAGCCTACCTATAGCATGAGATGTGATATCCAAGTCCATCCCATTCCAATCCTTAGACCCTTCCTACAGCATGCGATGTGATATCTCAATGATTCTAATACCAAACCAGAGACTCTTACTATAACATGAGATGTGATATCCAACTCCTTCCCATTCCAATCCTGAGCCGCTTCCGATAGCAGAGATGTGATATCTCAATGCTTATACCAAACCTGAGACCCTTCCTATAACATGAGATGTGATATCCAACTCCTTCCCGTTCCAAACCTGAGACACTAACTATAGCATATGTGATATCCAACTCCTTCCCATTCCAAACATGAGACCCTTCCTATAGCAAGAAAGTAATATCCAACTCCTACCCATTCCAATCCTGAGACCCTTCCTATAGCAAGAGATGTGATATCCAAATCCTTCCCATTCCAATCCTGAGACCCTTCCTATAACATGAGATGTGATATCCAACTCCTTCCCATTCCAACCTGAGACACTTCCTATAGCATGAGAAGGCATATCCAACTCCTTCCCAATCCAATCCTGAGACCCTTCCGATAGCAGAGATGTGATATCTCAATGCTTATACCAAACCTGAGACCCTTCCTATGGCATGAGATGTGATATCCAACTCCTTGCCATTCAAATCCTGAGACCCTTCCTATAGCATGAGAAGGGATATCCAACTCCTTCCCAATCCAATCCTGCGACCCTTCCGATAGCAGAGACGTGATATCTCAATGCTTCTACCAAACCTGAGACCCTTCCTTTAGCATGAGATGTGATATCCAAATCCTTCACATTCCAATCCTGAGACCCTTCCTATAGCATGAGATGTGATATCTCAATGCTTCTAATACCAAACCTGAGATCCTTCCTATAGCATGAGATGTGATATCTCAATGCTTATACCAAACCTGAGAGCCTACCTATAGCATGAGATGTGATATCCAAGTCCATCCCATTCCAATCCTTAGACCCTTCCTACAGCATGCGATGTGATATCTCAATGATTCTAATACCAAACCAGGGACTCTTACTATAACATGAGATGTGATATCCAACTCCTTCCCATTCCAATCCTGAGCCGCTTCCGATAGCAGAGATGTGATATCTCAATGCTTATACCAAACCTGAGACCCTTCCTATAACATGAGATGTGATATCCAACTCCTTCCCGTTCCAAACCTGAGACACTAACTATAGCATATGTGATATCCAACTCCTTCCCATTCCAAACATGAGACCCTTCCTATAGCAAGAAAGTAATATCCAACTCCTACCCATTCCAATCCTGAGACCCTTCCTATAGCAAGAGATGTGATATCCAAATCCTTCCCATTCCAATCCTGAGACCCTTCCTATAACATGAGATGTGATATCCAACTCCTTCCCATTCCAACCTGAGACACTTCCTATAGCATGAGAAGGCATATCCAACTCCTTCCCAATCCAATCCTGAGACCCTTCCGATAGCAGAGATGTGATATCTCAATGCTTATACCAAACCTGAGACCCTTCCTATGGCATGAGATGTGATATCCAACTCCTTGCCATTCAAATCCTGAGACCCTTCCTATAGCATGAGAAGGGATATCCAACTCCTTCCCAATCCAATCCTGCGACCCTTCCGATAGCAGAGACGTGATATCTCAATGCTTCTACCAAACCTGAGACCCTTCCTTTAGCATGAGATGTGATATCCAAATCCTTCACATTCCAATCCTGAGACCCTTCCTATAGCATGAGATGTGATATCTCAATGCTTCTAATACCAAACCTGAGATCCTTCCTATAGCATGAGATGTGATATCTCAATGCTTATACCAAACCTGAGAGCCTACCTATAGCATGAGATGTGATATCCAAGTCCATCCCATTCCAATCCTTAGACCCTTCCTACAGCATGCGATGTGATATCTCAATGATTCTAATACCAAACCAGGGACTCTTACTATAACATGAGATGTGATATCCAACTCCTTCCCATTCCAATCCTGAGCCGCTTCCGATAGCAGAGATGTGATATCTCAATGCTTATACCAAACCTGAGACCCTTCCTATAACATGAGATGTGATATCCAACTCCTTCCCGTTCCAAACCTGAGACACTAACTATAGCATATGTGATATCCAACTCCTTCCCATTCCAAACATGAGACCCTTCCTATAGCAAGAAAGTAATATCCAACTCCTACCCATTCCAATCCTGAGACCCTTCCTATAGCAAGAGATGTGATATCCAAATCCTTCCCATTCCAATCCTGAGACCCTTCCTATAACATGAGATGTGATATCCAACTCCTTCCCATTCCAACCTGAGACACTTCCTATAGCATGAGAAGGCATATCCAACTCCTTCCCAATCCAATCCTGAGACCCTTCCGATAGCAGAGATGTGATATCTCAATGCTTATACCAAACCTGAGACCCTTCCTATGGCATGAGATGTGATATCCAACTCCTTGCCATTCAAATCCTGAGACCCTTCCTATAGCATGAGAAGGGATATCCAACTCCTTCCCAATCCAATCCTGCGACCCTTCCGATAGCAGAGACGTGATATCTCAATGCTTCTACCAAACCTGAGACCCTTCCTTTAGCATGAGATGTGATATCCAAATCCTTCACATTCCAATCCTGAGACCCTTCCTATAGCATGAGATGTGATATCTCAATGCTTCTAATACCAAACCTGAGATCCTTCCTATAACATGAGATGTGATATCCAATTCCTTCCCATTCCAAACCTGAGACCCTTCCTATTGGATGAGATGTGATATCCAACTCCTTCCCATTCCAACCCTGAGACCCTTCCTATAGCATGAGATGTGATGTCTCAATGCTTCTAATACCAAACCTGAGATCCTTCCTATAACATGAGATGTGATATCCAACTCCTTCCATTCCAATCCTGAGACCTGTCCTATAGCATGAGATGTGATATCTCAATGCTTATACTAAATCTGAGACCCTTCCTATAGCATGAGATGTGATATCCAACTACTTCCCATTCCAATCCTGAGACCCTTCCTATAGCATGAGATGTGATATCTCAATGCTTCTAATACCAAACCTGAGATCCTTCCTCTAACATGAAATGTGATATCCAACTCCTTCCCTTTCCAAACCTAAGAGCCTATCTATAGCATGAGATGTGATATCCAAGTCCTTCCCATTCCAACCCTTAGACCCTTCCTACAGCATGCAATATGATATCTCAATGATTCTAATAACAAACCTGAGACCCGTCCTATAACATGAGATGGGATATCCAACTCCTTCCCATTCCAATCCTGAGACACTTCCGATAGCAGAGATGTGATATCTCAATGCTTATACCAAACCTGAGACCCTTCCTATAACATGAGATGTGATATCCAAATCCTTCCCGTTCCAAACCTGAGACCCTTCCTTTAGCATGAGATGTGATATCCAAATCCTTCCTGTTCCAAACCTGAGACCCTTCCTTTAGCATGAGATGTGATATCCAGCTCCTTCCCATTCCAATCCTGAGACACTTCCGATAGCATGAGATGTGATATCTCAATGCTTCTAATATCAAAACTGAGACCCTCCCTATAGCATGATATGTGATATCTAAGTCCTTCCCATTCCAATCCTGAGACACTCCCTATAGCATGAGATGTGATATCCAACTCTTTCCCATATCAATCCTGAGACCCTTCCTATAGCATGAGATATGATATCTCAATACTTCTAATACCAAACGTGAGATCCTTCCGATAACATGAGATGTGATATCCAAATCCTTCCCCTTCCAAACCTGAGACCCTCCCTTTAGCATGAGATGTGATATCCAACTCCTTCCCATTCCAATCCTGAGACCCTTCTGATAGCATGAGATATGATATCTCAATGCTTCTAATACCAAACCTGAGATCCTTCCGATAGCATGAGATGTGATATCTCAATGCTTATACCAAACCTGAGACCCTTCCTATAACTTGAGATGTGATATCCAAATCCTTCCCGTTCCAAACCTGAGACCCTTCCTTTAGCATGAGATGTGATATCCAGCTCCTTCCCATTCCAACCCTGAGACACTTCCGATAGCATGAGATGTGATATCTCAATGCTTCTAATACCAAACCTGAGATCCTTCCGATAGCATGAGATGTGATATCTCAATGCTTCTAATACCAAACCTGAGATCCTTCCTATAACATGAGATGTGATATCCAAATCATTCCCCTTCCAAACCTGAGACCCTCCCTTTAGCATGAGATGTGATATCCAACTCCTTCCCATTCCATTCCTGAGACCCTTCTGATAGCATGAGATGTGATATCTCAATGCCTCTAATACCAAACCTGAGATCCTACCTCTAACATGAAATGTGATATCCAACTCTTTCCCCTTCCAAACCTGAGAGCCTTCCTATAGCATGAGATGTGATATCCAAGTCCTTCCCATTCCAATCCTGAGACCCTTCCTATAGCTTGAGATGTGATATCCAACTCCTTCCCATTCCAATTCTGAGACCCTTCCTATACTCTGAGACTTGATATCTCAATGCTTCTAATACCAAACCTGAGACCCGTAATATAACATGAGATGTGATATCCAAATCCTTCCCCTTCCAAACCTTAGACCCTTCCTTTATCATGAGATGTGATATCCAACTCCTTCCCATTCCAATCCTGAGACCCTTCCGATATCATGAGATGTGATATCTCAAAGATTCTAATATCAAACTTGAGACCCTCCCTATAGCAGGGGATGTGATATCCAAGTCCTTCCCATTCCAATCCTGAGACCCTTCCTATAGCATGAGATGTGATATCTCAATGCTTCTAATACCAAACCAATGACCCTTCCTATAACATGAGATGGGAATATCCAACTCCTTCCCATTCCAATCCTGAGACCCTTCCGATAGCAGAGATGTGATATCTCAATGCTTATACCAAACCTGAGACCCTTCCTATGGCATGAGATGTGATATCCAACTCCTTGCCATTCAAATCCTGAGACCCTTCCTATAGCATGAGAAGGGATATCCAACTCCTTCCCAATCCAATCCTGAGACCCTTCCGATAGCAGAGACGTGATATCTCAATGCTTCTACCAAACCTGAGACCCTTCCTTTAGCATGAGATGTGATATCCAAATCCTTCACATTCCAATCCTGAGACCCTTCCTATAGCATGAGATGTGATATCTCAATGCTTCTAATACCAAACCTGAGATCTTTCCTATAACATGAGATGTGATATCCAATTCCTTCCCATTCCAAACCTGAGACCCTTCCTATTGGATGAGATGTGATATCCAACTCCTTCCCATTCCAACCCTGAGACCCTTCCTATAGCATGAGATGTGATGTCTCAATGCTTCCAATACCAATCCTGAGATCCTTCCTATAACATGATATGTGATATCCAACTCCTTCCATTCCAATCCTGAGACATGTCCTATAGCATGAGATGTGATATCTCAATGCTTATACCAAACCTGAGACACTTCCTATAGCATGAGATGTGATATCCAACTACTTCCCATTCCAATCCTGAGACCCTTCATATAGCATGAGATGTGATATCTCAATGCTTCTAATACCAAACCTGAGATCCTTCCTCTAACATGAAATGTGATATCCAACTCCTTCCCTTTCCAAACCTAAGAGCCTATCTATAGCATGAGATGTGATATCCAAGTCCTTCCCATTCCAATCCTTAGACCCTTCCTACAGCATGCAATATGATATCTCAATGATTCTAATAACAAACCTGAGACCCGTCCTATAGCATGAGATATGATATCCAAGTCCTTCCCATTCCAATCCTGAGACCCTTCCTATATCATGAAATGTGATATCCAACTCCTTCCCATTCCAACCTGAGACCCTTCCTATAGCATGAGATGGGATATCCAACTTCTTCCAAATCCAATACTGATACCCTTCCGATAGCATGAGATGTGATATCCCAATGCTTCTACCAAACCTGAGACCCATACTATGGCATGAGATGTGATATCAAACTCCTTCCCATTCCAATCCTGAGACCCTTCCTATAGCTTGAGGTGTGATATCCAACTCCTTCCCATTCCAATTCTGAGACCCTTCTTATACCATGAGACTTGATATCTCAATGCATCTAATACCAAACCTGAGACCCGTCCTATAACATGAGATGTGATATCCAAATCCTTCCCCTTCCAAACCTTAGACCCTTCCTTTATCATGAGATGTGATATCCAACTCCTTCCCATTCCAATTCTGAGACCCTTCTTATATCATGAGATTTGTTATCTCAATGCTTCTAATATCAAACTTGAGACCCTCCCTATAGCATGAGATGTGACATCCAAGTCCTTCCCATTCCAATCCTGAGACCCTTCCTATAACATGAGATGTGATATCCAACTCCTTCCCATTCCAACCTGAGACACTTCCTATAGCATGAGAAGGGATATCTAACTCCTTCCCAATCCAATCCTGAGACCCTTCCGATAGCAGAGATGTGATATCTCAATGCTTATACCAAACCTGAGACCCTTCCTATGGCATGAGATGTGATATCCAACTCCTTGCCATTCAAATCCTGAGATCCTTCCTATAGCATGAGATGTGATATCTCTATGCTTCTAATACCAAACCTGAGACCCTTCCTATAACATGAGATGGGATATCCAACTGCTTCCCATTCCAATCCTGAGACCCTTCCGATAGCAGAGATGTGATATCTCAATGCTTATACCAAACCTGAGAACCTTCCTATGGCCTGAGATGTCATATACAACTCCTTCCCATTCCAATCCTGAGACCCTTCCTTTAGCATGAGATGTGATATCTCAATGCTTATACCAAATCTGAGACCCTTCCTATAGCATGAGATGTGATATCCAATTCCTTCCCATTCCAATCCTGAGACCCTTCCTATAGCATGAGATGTGATATCTCAATGCTTATACCAAACCTGAGAGCCTACCTATAGCATGAGATGTGATATCCAAGTCCATCCCATTCCAATCCTTAGACCTTTCCTACAGCATGCGATGTGATATCTCAATGATTCTAATACCAAACCAGAGACTCTTCCTATAACATGAGATGGGATATCCAACTCCTTCCCATTCCAATCCTGAGCCGCTTCCGATAGCAGAGATGTGATATCTCAATGCTTATACCAAACCTGAGACCCTTCCTATAACATGAGATGTGATATCCAACTCCTTCCCGTTACAAACCTGAGACACTAACTATAGCATATGTGATATCCAACTCCTTCCCATTCCAAACATGAGACCCTTCCTATAGCAAGAAAGTAATATCCAACTCCTACCCATTCCAATCCTGAGACCCTTCCTATAGCAAGAGATGTGATAACCAAATCCTTCCCATTCCAATCCTGAGACCCTTCCTATAACATGAGATGTGATATCCAACTCCTTCCCATTCCAACCTGAGACACTTCCTATAGCATGAGAAGGGATATCCAACTCCTTCCCAATCCAATCCTGAGATCCTTCCGATAGCAGAGATGTGATATCTCAATGCTTATACCAAACCTGAGACCCTTCCTATGGCATGAGATGTGATATCCAACTCCTTCCCAATCCAATCCTGAGACTCTTCCGATAGCAGAGACGTGATATCTCAATGCTTCTACCAAACCTGAGACCCTTCCTTTAGCATGAGATGTGATATCCAAATCCTTCACATTCCAATCCTGAGACCCTTCCTATAGCATGAGATGTGATATCTCAATGCTTCTAATACCAAACCTGAGATCCTTCCTATAACATGAGATGTGATATCCAATTCCTTCCCATTCCAAACCTGAGACCCTTCCTATTGGATGAGATGTGATATCCAACTCCTTCCCATTCCAACCCTGAGACCCTTCCTATAGCATGAGATGTGATGTCTCAATGCTTCTAATACCAAACCTGACATCCTTCCTATAACATGAGATGTGATATCCAACTCCTTCCATTCCAATCCTGAGACCCGTCCTATAGCATGAGATGTGATATCTCAATGCTTATACCAAACCTGAGACCTTTCCTATAGCATGAGATGTGATATCCAACTGCTTCCCATTCCAATCCTGAGACCCTTCCTATAGCATGAGATGTGATATCTCAATGCTTCTAATACCAAACCTGAGATCCTTCCTCTAACATGAAATGTGATATCCAACTCCTTCCCTTTCCAAACCTAAGAGCCTATCTATACCATGAGATGTGATATCCAAGTCCTTCCCATTCCAACCCTTAGACCCTTCCTACAGCATGCAATATGATATCTCAATGATTCTAATAACAAACCTGAGACCCGTCCTATAACATGAGATGGGATATCCAACTCCTTCCCATTCCAATCCTGAGACACTTCCGATAGCAGAGATGTGATATCTCAATGCTTATACCAAACCTGAGACCCTTCCTATAACATGAGATGTGATATCCAAATCCTTCCCGTTCCAAACCTGAGACCCTTCCTTTAGCATGAGATGTGATATCCAGCACCTTCCCATTCCAATCCTGAGACACTTCCTATAGCATGAGATGTGATATCTCAATGCTTCTAATATCAAAACTGAGACCCTCCCTATAGCATGATATGTGATATCTAAGTCCTTCCCATTCCAATCCTGAGACCCTCCCTATAGCATGAGATGTGATATCCAACTCCTTCCCATTCCAATCCTGAGACCCTTCCTATAGCATGAGATATGATATCTCAATACTTCTAATACCAAACGTGAGATCCTTCCGATAACATGAGATGTGATATCCAAATACTTCCCCTTCCAATCCTGAGACCCTCCCTTTAGCATGAGATGTGATATCCAACTCCTTCCTATTCCAATCCTGAGACTCTTCTGATAGCATGAGATGTGATATCTCAATGCTTCTAATACCAAACCTGAGATCCTTCCGATAGCATGAGATGTGATATCTCAATGCTTCTAATACCAAACCTGAGATCCTTCCTATAACATGAGATGTGATATCCAAATCCTTCCCCTTCCAAACCTGAGACCCTCCCTTTAGCATGAGATGTGATATCCAACTGCTTCCCATTCCAATCCTGAGACCCTTCCTATAGCATGAGATGTGATATCTCAATGCTTCTAATACCAAACCTGAGATCCTTCCTCTAACATGAAATGTGATATCCAACTCCTTCCCTTTCCAAACCTAAGAGCCTATCTATACCATGAGATGTGATATCCAAGTCCTTCCCATTCCAATCCTGAGACCCTTCCGATATCATGAGATTTTTTATCTCAATGCTTCTAATATCAAACTTGAGACCCTCCCTATAGCATGAGATGTGACATCCAAGTCCTTCCCATTCCAATCCTGAGACCCTTCCTATAGCATGAGATGTGATATCTCTATGCTTCTAATACCAAACCTGAGACCCTTCCCATAACATGAGATGGGATATCCAACTCCTTCCCATTCCAATCCTGAGACCCTTCCGATAGCAGAGATGTGATATCTCAATGCTTATACCAAACCTGAGACCCTTCCTATGGCCTGAGATGTCATATACAACTCCTTCCCATTCCAATCCTGAGACCCTTCCTTTAGCATGAGATGTGATATCTCAATGCTTATACCAAATCTGAGACCCTTCCTATAGCATGAGATGTGATATCCAAATCCTTCCCATTCCAATCCTGAGACCCTTCCTATAGCATGAGATGTGATATCTCAATGCTTCTAATACCAAACCTGAGATCCTTCCTATAGCATGAGATGTGATATCTCAATGCTTATACCAAACCTGAGAGCCTACCTATAGCATGAGATGTGATATCCAAGTCCATCCCATTCCAATCCTTAGACCCTTCCTACAGCATGCGATGTGATATCTCAATGATTCTAATACCAAACCAGGGACTCTTACTATAACATGAGATGTGATATCCAACTCCTTCCCATTCCAATCCTGAGCCGCTTCCGATAGCAGAGATGTGATATCTCAATGCTTATACCAAACCTGAGACCCTTCCTATAACATGAGATGTGATATCCAACTCCTTCCCGTTCCAAACCTGAGACACTAACTATAGCATATGTGATATCCAACTCCTTCCCATTCCAAACATGAGACCCTTCCTATAGCAAGAAAGTAATATCCAACTCCTACCCATTCCAATCCTGAGACCCTTCCTATAGCAAGAGATGTGATATCCAAATCCTTCCCATTCCAATCCTGAGACCCTTCCTATAACATGAGATGTGATATCCAACTCCTTCCCATTCCAACCTGAGACACTTCCTATAGCATGAGAAGGCATATCCAACTCCTTCCCAATCCAATCCTGAGACCCTTCCGATAGCAGAGATGTGATATCTCAATGCTTATACCAAACCTGAGACCCTTCCTATGGCATGAGATGTGATATCCAACTCCTTGCCATTCAAATCCTGAGACCCTTCCTATAGCATGAGAAGGGATATCCAACTCCTTCCCAATCCAATCCTGCGACCCTTCCGATAGCAGAGACGTGATATCTCAATGCTTCTACCAAACCTGAGACCCTTCCTTTAGCATGAGATGTGATATCCAAATCCTTCACATTCCAATCCTGAGACCCTTCCTATAGCATGAGATGTGATATCTCAATGCTTCTAATACCAAACCTGAGATCCTTCCTATAACATGAGATGTGATATCCAATTCCTTCCCATTCCAAACCTGAGACCCTTCCTATTGGATGAGATGTGATATCCAACTCCTTCCCATTCCAACCCTGAGACCCTTCCTATAGCATGAGATGTGATGTCTCAATGCTTCTAATACCAAACCTGAGATCCTTCCTATAACATGAGATGTGATATCCAACTCCTTCCATTCCAATCCTGAGACCCGTCCTATAGCATGAGATGTGATATCTCAATGCTTATACTAAATCTGAGACCCTTCCTATAGCATGAGATGTGATATCCAACTACTTCCCATTCCAATCCTGAGACCCTTCCTATAGCATGAGATGTGATATCTCAATGCTTCTAATACCAAACCTGAGATCCTTCCTCTAACATGAAATGTGATATCCAACTCCTTCCCTTTCCAAACCTAAGAGCCTATCTATAGCATGAGATGTGATATCCAAGTCCTTCCCATTCCAACCCTTAGACCCTTCCTACAGCATGCAATATGATATCTCAATGATTCTAATAACAAACCTGAGACCCGTCCTATAACATGAGATGTGATATCCAACTCCTTCCCATTCCAATCCTGAGACACTTCCGATAGCAGAGATGTGATATCTCAATGCTTATACCAAACCTGAGACCCTTCCTATAACTTGAGATGTGATATCCAAATCCTTCCCGTTCCAAACCTGAGACCCTTCCTTTAGCATGAGATGTGATATCCAGCTCCTTCCCATTCCAACCCTGAGACACTTCCGATAGCATGAGATGTGATATCTCAATGCTTCTAATACCAAACCTGAGATCCTTCCGATAGCATGAGATGTGATATCTCAATGCTTCTAATACCAAACCTGAGATCCTTCCTATAACATGAGATGTGATATCCAAATCATTCCCCTTCCAAACCTGAGACCCTCCCTTTAGCATGAGATGTGATATCCAACTCCTTCCCATTCCATTCCTGAGACCCTTCTGATAGCATGAGATGTGATATCTCAATGCCTCTAACACCAAACCTGAGATCCTACCTCTAACATGAAATGTGATATCCAACTCTTTCCCCTTCCAAACCTGAGAGCCTTCCTATAGCATGAGATGTGATATCCAAGTCCTTCCCATTCCAATCCTGAGACCCTTCCTATAGCTTGAGATGTGATATCCAACTCCTTCCCATTCCAATTCTGAGACCCTTCCTATACTCTGAGACTTGATATCTCAATGCTTCTAATACCAAACCTGAGACCCGTAATATAACATGAGATGTGATATCCAAATCCTTCCCCTTCCAAACCTTAGACCCTTCCTTTATCATGAGATGTGATATCCAACTCCTTCCCATTCCAATCCTGAGACCCTTCCGATATCATGAGATGTGATATCTCAAAGATTCTAATATCAAACTTGAGACCCTCCCTATAGCAGGGGATGTGATATCCAAGTCCTTCCCATTCCAATCCTGAGACCCTTCCTATAGCATGAGATGTGATATCTCAATGCTTCTAATACCAAACCAATGACCCTTCCTATAACATGAGATGGGAATATCCAACTCCTTCCCATTCCAATCCTGAGACCCTTCCGATAGCAGAGATGTGATATCTCAATGCTTATACCAAACCTGAGACCCTTCCTATGGCATGAGATGTGATATCCAACTCCTTGCCATTCAAATCCTGAGACCCTTCCTATAGCATGAGAAGGGATATCCAACTCCTTCCCAATCCAATCCTGAGACCCTTCCGATAGCAGAGACGTGATATCTCAATGCTTCTACCAAACCTGAGACCCTTCCTTTAGCATGAGATGTGATATCCAAATCCTTCACATTCCAATCCTGAGACCCTTCCTATAGCATGAGATGTGATATCTCAATGCTTCTAATACCAAACCTGAGATCTTTCCTATAACATGAGATGTGATATCCAATTCCTTCCCATTCCAAACCTGAGACCCTTCCTATTGGATGAGATGTGATATCCAACTCCTTCCCATTCCAACCCTGAGACCCTTCCTATAGCATGAGATGTGATGTCTCAATGCTTCCAATACCAATCCTGAGATCCTTCCTATAACATGATATGTGATATCCAACTCCTTCCATTCCAATCCTGAGACATGTCCTATAGCATGAGATGTGATATCTCAATGCTTATACCAAACCTGAGACACTTCCTATAGCATGAGATGTGATATCCAACTACTTCCCATTCCAATCCTGAGACCCTTCATATAGCATGAGATGTGATATCTCAATGCTTCTAATACCAAACCTGAGATCCTTCCTCTAACATGAAATGTGATATCCAACTCCTTCCCTTTCCAAACCTAAGAGCCTATCTATAGCATGAGATGTGATATCCAAGTCCTTCCCATTCCAATCCTTAGACCCTTCCTACAGCATGCAATATGATATCTCAATGATTCTAATAACAAACCTGAGACCCGTCCTATAGCATGAGATATGATATCCAAGTCCTTCCCATTCCAATCCTGAGACCCTTCCTATATCATGAAATGTGATATCCAACTCCTTCCCATTCCAACCTGAGACCCTTCCTATAGCATGAGATGGGATATCCAACTTCTTCCAAATCCAATACTGATACCCTTCCGATAGCATGAGATGTGATATCCCAATGCTTCTACCAAACCTGAGACCCATACTATGGCATGAGATGTGATATCAAACTCCTTCCCATTCCAATCCTGAGACCCTTCCTATAGCTTGAGGTGTGATATCCAACTCCTTCCCATTCCAATTCTGAGACCCTTCTTATACCATGAGACTTGATATCTCAATGCATCTAATACCAAACCTGAGACCCGTCCTATAACATGAGATGTGATATCCAAATCCTTCCCCTTCCAAACCTTAGACCCTTCCTTTATCATGAGATGTGATATCCAACTCCTTCCCATTCCAATTCTGAGACCCTTCTTATATCATGAGATTTGTTATCTCAATGCTTCTAATATCAAACTTGAGACCCTCCCTATAGCATGAGATGTGACATCCAAGTCCTTCCCATTCCAATCCTGAGACCCTTCCTATAACATGAGATGTGATATCCAACTCCTTCCCATTCCAACCTGAGACACTTCCTATAGCATGAGAAGGGATATCTAACTCCTTCCCAATCCAATCCTGAGACCCTTCCGATAGCAGAGATGTGATATCTCAATGCTTATACCAAACCTGAGACCCTTCCTATGGCATGAGATGTGATATCCAACTCCTTGCCATTCAAATCCTGAGATCCTTCCTATAGCATGAGATGTGATATCTCTATGCTTCTAATACCAAACCTGAGACCCTTCCTATAACATGAGATGGGATATCCAACTGCTTCCCATTCCAATCCTGAGACCCTTCCGATAGCAGAGATGTGATATCTCAATGCTTATACCAAACCTGAGAACCTTCCTATGGCCTGAGATGTCATATACAACTCCTTCCCATTCCAATCCTGAGACCCTTCCTTTAGCATGAGATGTGATATCTCAATGCTTATACCAAATCTGAGACCCTTCCTATAGCATGAGATGTGATATCCAATTCCTTCCCATTCCAATCCTGAGACCCTTCCTATAGCATGAGATGTGATATCTCAATGCTTATACCAAACCTGAGAGCCTACCTATAGCATGAGATGTGATATCCAAGTCCATCCCATTCCAATCCTTAGACCTTTCCTACAGCATGCGATGTGATATCTCAATGATTCTAATACCAAACCAGAGACTCTTCCTATAACATGAGATGGGATATCCAACTCCTTCCCATTCCAATCCTGAGCCGCTTCCGATAGCAGAGATGTGATATCTCAATGCTTATACCAAACCTGAGACCCTTCCTATAACATGAGATGTGATATCCAACTCCTTCCCGTTACAAACCTGAGACACTAACTATAGCATATGTGATATCCAACTCCTTCCCATTCCAAACATGAGACCCTTCCTATAGCAAGAAAGTAATATCCAACTCCTACCCATTCCAATCCTGAGACCCTTCCTATAGCAAGAGATGTGATAACCAAATCCTTCCCATTCCAATCCTGAGACCCTTCCTATAACATGAGATGTGATATCCAACTCCTTCCCATTCCAACCTGAGACACTTCCTATAGCATGAGAAGGGATATCCAACTCCTTCCCAATCCAATCCTGAGATCCTTCCGATAGCAGAGATGTGATATCTCAATGCTTATACCAAACCTGAGACCCTTCCTATGGCATGAGATGTGATATCCAACTCCTTCCCAATCCAATCCTGAGACTCTTCCGATAGCAGAGACGTGATATCTCAATGCTTCTACCAAACCTGAGACCCTTCCTTTAGCATGAGATGTGATATCCAAATCCTTCACATTCCAATCCTGAGACCCTTCCTATAGCATGAGATGTGATATCTCAATGCTTCTAATACCAAACCTGAGATCCTTCCTATAACATGAGATGTGATATCCAATTCCTTCCCATTCCAAACCTGAGACCCTTCCTATTGGATGAGATGTGATATCCAACTCCTTCCCATTCCAATCCTGAGACCCTTCCGATATCATGAGATTTTTTATCTCAATGCTTCTAATATCAAACTTGAGACCCTCCCTATAGCATGAGATGTGACATCCAAGTCCTTCCCATTCCAATCCTGAGACCCTTCCTATAGCATGAGATGTGATATCTCTATGCTTCTAATACCAAACCTGAGACCCTTCCCATAACATGAGATGGGATATCCAACTCCTTCCCATTCCAATCCTGAGACCCTTCCGATAGCAGAGATGTGATATCTCAATGCTTATACCAAACCTGAGACCCTTCCTATGGCCTGAGATGTCATATACAACTCCTTCCCATTCCAATCCTGAGACCCTTCCTTTAGCATGAGATGTGATATCTCAATGCTTATACCAAATCTGAGACCCTTCCTATAGCATGAGATGTGATATCCAAATCCTTCCCATTCCAATCCTGAGACCCTTCCTATAGCATGAGATGTGATATCTCAATGCTTATACCAAACCTGAGAGCCTACCTATAGCATGAGATGTGATATCCAAATCCATCCCATTCCAATCCTTAGACCCTTCCTACAGCATGCGATGTGATATCTCAATGATTCTAATACCAAACCAGAGACTCTTACTATAACATGAGATGGGATATCCAACTCCTTCCCATTCCAATCCTGAGCCGCTTCCGATAGCAGAGATGTGATATCTCAATGCTTATGCCAAACCTGAGACCCTTCCTATAACATGAGATGTGATATCCAACTCCTTCCCGTTCCAAACCTGAGACACTAACTATAGCATATGTGATATCCAACTCCTTCCCATTCCAAACATGAGACCCTTCCTATAGCAAGAAAGTAATATCCAACTCCTTCCCAATCCAATCCTGAGACCCTTCCGATAGCAGAGATGTGATATCCCAATGCTTATACCAAACCTGAGACCCTTCCTATGGCATGAGATGTGATATCCAACTCCTTGCCATTCAAATCCTGAGACCCTTCCTATAGCATGAGAAGGGATATCCAACTCCTTCCCAATCCAATCCTGAGACCCTTCCGATAGCAGAGACGTGATATCTCAATGCTTCTACCAAACCTGAGACCCTTCCTTTAGCATGAGATGTGATATCCAAATCCTTCACATTCCAATCCTGAGACCCTGCCTATAGCATGAGATGTGATATCTCAATGCTTCTAATACCAAACCTGAGATCCTTCCTATAACATGAGATGTGATATCCAATTCCTTCCCATTCCAAACCTGAGACCCTTCCTATTGGATGAGATGTGATATCCAACTCCTTCCCATTCCAACCCTGAGACCCTTCCTATAGCATGAGATGTGATGTCTCAATGCTTCTAATACCAAACCTGAGATCCTTCCTATAACATGAGATGTGATATCCAACTCCTTCCATTCAAATCCTGAGACCCGTCCTATAGCATGAGATGTGATATCTCAATGCTTATACCAAACCTGAGACCCTTCCTATAGCATGAGATGTGATATCCAACTACTTCCCATTCGAATCCTGAGACCCTTCCTATAGCATGAGATGTGATATCTCAATGCTTCTAATACCAAACCTGAGATCCTTCCTCTAACATGAAATGTGATATCCAACTCCTTCCCTTTCCAAACCTAAGAGCCTATCTATAGCATGAGATGTGATATCCAAGTCCTTCCCATTCCAACCCTTAGACCCTTCTTACAGCATGCAATATGATATCTCAATGATTCTAATAACAAACCTGAGACCCGTCCTATAACATGAGATGGGATATCCAACTCCTTCCCATTCCAATCCTGAGACACTTCCGATAGCAGAGATGTGATATCTCAATGCTTATACCAAACCTGAGATCCTTCCTATAACATGAGATGTGATATCCAACTCCTTCCCATTCCAATCCTGAGACACTTCCTATAGCATGAGATGTGATATCTCACTGCTTATACCAAACCTGAGACCCTTCCCATAGCATGAGATGTGATATCCAACTCCTTCCCATTCCAATCCTCAGACCATTCCTATAGCATGAGATGTGATATCTCAATGCTTCTAATATCAAACTTGAGACCCTACCTATAGCATGAGATGTGATATCCAAGTCCTTCCCATTACAATCCTGAGACACTTCCTATAGCATGAGATGTGATATCCAACTCCTTCCCATTCCAATCCTGAGACCCTTCTGATAGCATGAGATGTGATATCTCAATGCTTCTAATACCAAACCTGAGATCCTTCCGATAGCATGAGATGTGATATCTCAATGCTTCTAATACCAAACCTGAGATCCTTCCTATAACATGAGATGTGATATCCAAATCCTTCCCCTTCCAAACCTGAGACCCTCCCTTTAGCATGAGATGTGATATCCAACTCCTTCCCATTCCATTCCCGAGACCCTTCTGATAGCATGAGATGTGATATCTCAATGCCTCTAATACCAAACCTGAGATCCTACCTCTAACATGAAATGTGATATCCAACTCTTTCCCCTTCCAAACCTGAGAGCCTTCCTATAGCATGAGATCTGATATCCAAGTCCTTCCCATTCCAATCCTGATACCCTTCCTATTGCTTGAGATGTGATATCCAACTCCTTCCCATTCCAATTCTGAGACCCTTCCTATACTCTGAGACTTGATATCTCAATGCTTCTAATACCAAACCTGAGACCCGTAATATAACATGAGATGTGATATCCAAATCCTTCCCCTTCCAAACCTTAGACCCTTCCTTTATCATGAGATGTGATATCCAACTCCTTCCCATTCCAATCCTGAGACCCTTCCGATATCATGAGATGTGATATCTCAAAGCTTCTAATATCAAACTTGAGACCCTCCCTATAGCATGAGATGTGATATCCAAGTCCTTCCCATTCCAATCCTGAGACCCTTCCTATAGCATGAGATGTGATATCTCAATGCTTCTAATACCAAACCTGAGACCCTTCCTATTACATGAGATGGGAATATCCAACTCCTTCCCATTCCAATCCTGAGACCCTTCCGATAGCAGAGATGTGATATCTCAATGCTTATACCAAACCTGAGACCCTTCGTATGGCATGAGATGTGATATCCAACTCCTTCCCATTCCAATCCTGAGACCCTTCCGATATCATGAGATGTGATATCTCAAAGCTTCTAATATCAAACTTGAGACCCTCCCTATAGCATGAGATGTGATATCCAAGTCCTTCCCATTCCAATCCGGAGACCCTTCCTATAGCATGAAATGTGATATCTCAATGCTTCTAATACCAAACCTGAGACCCTTCCTATTACATGAGATGGGAATATCCAACTCCTTCCCAATCCAATCCTGAGACCCTTCCGATAGCAGAGACGTGATATCTCAATGCTTCTACCAAACCTGAGACCCTTCCTTTAGCATGAGATGTGATATCCAAATCCTTCACATTCCAATCCTGAGACCCTTCCTATAGCATGAGATGTGATATCTCAATGCTTCTAATACCAAACCTGAGATCCTTCCTATAACATGAGATGTGATATCCAATTCCTTCCCATTCCAAACCTGAGACCCTTCCTATTGGATGAGTTGTGATATCCAACTCCTTCCCATTCCAACCCTGAGACCCTTCCTATAGCATGAGATGTGATGTCTCAATGATTCTAATACCAAACCTGAGATCCTTCCTATAACATGAGATGTGATATCCAACTCCTTCCATTCCAATCCTGAGACCTGTCCTATAGCATGAGATGTGATATCGCAATGCTTATACGAAACCTGAGACCCTTCCTATAGCATGAGATGTGATATCCAACTACTTCCCATTCCAATCCTGAGACCCTTCCTATAGCATGAGATGTGATATCTCAATGCTTCTAATACCAAACCTGAGATCCTTCCTCTAACATGAAATGTGATATCCAACTCCTTCCTATTCCAATCCTTAGACCCTTCCTACAGCATGCAATATGATATCTCAATGATTCTAATAACAAACCTGAGACCCGTCCTATAGCATGAGATATGATATCCAAGTCCTTCCCATTCCAATCCTGAGACCCTTCCTATAACATGAAATGTGATATCCAACTCCTTCCCATTCCAACCTGAGACCCTTCCTATAGCATGAGATGGGATATCCAACTTCTTCAAAATCCAATACTGATACCCTTCCGATAGCATGAGATGTGATATCCCAATGCTTCTACCAAACCTGAGACCCATACTATGGCATGAGATGTGATATCAAACTCCTTCCCATTCCAATCCTGAGACCCTTCCTATAGCTTGAGGTGTGATATCCAACTCCTTCCCATTCCAATTCTGAGACCCTTCTTATACCATGAGACTTGATATCTCAATGCTTCTAATACCAAACCTGAGACCCGTCCTATAACATGAGATGTGATATCCAAATCCTTCCCCTTCCAAACCTTAGACCCTTCCTTTATCATGAGATGTGGTATCCAACTCCTTCCCATTCCAATCCTGAGACCCTTCCGATATCATGAGATTTGTTATCTCAATGCTTCTAATATCAAACTTGAGATCCTCCCTATAGCATGAGATTTGACATCCAAGTCCTTCCCATTCCAATCCTGAGACCCTTCCTATAGCATGAGATGTGATATCTCTATGCTTCTAATACCAAACCTGAGACCCTTCCTTTAGCATGAGATGTGATATCCAAA
This sequence comes from Ambystoma mexicanum, assembly GCF_040938575.1. Lineage (NCBI taxonomy): Eukaryota > Metazoa > Chordata > Amphibia > Caudata > Ambystomatidae > Ambystoma > Ambystoma mexicanum. Next base: position 5,128,689 of record NC_090922.1, on the reverse strand, counting down.
TCCTTCACATTCCAATTCTGAGACCCTTCCTATAGCATGAGATGTGATATCTCAATGCTTCTAATACCAAACCTGAGATCCTTCCTATAACATGAGATGTGATATCCAATTCCTTCCCATTCCAAACCTGAGACCCTTCCTATTGGATGAGTTGTGATATCCAACTCCTTCCCATTCCAACCCTGAGACCCTTCCTATAGCATGAGATGTGATGTCTCAATGATTCTAATACCAAACCTGAGATCCTTCCTATAACATGAGATTTGACATCCAAGTCCTTCCCATTCCAATCCTGAGACCCTTCCTATAGCATGAGATGTGATATCTCTATGCTTCTAATACCAAACCTGAGACCCTTCCTTTAGCATGAGATGTGATATCCAAATCCTTCACATTCCAATCCTGAGACCCTTCCTATAGCATGAGATGTGATATCTCAATGCTTCTAATACCAAACCTGAGACCCTTCCTTTAGCATGAGATGTGATATCCAAATCCTTCACATTCCAATCCTGAGACCCTTCCTTTATCATGAGATGTGGTATCCAACTCCTTCCCATTCCAATCCTGAGACCCTTCCGATATCATGAGATTTGTTATCTCAATGCTTCTAATATCAAACTTGAGATCCTCCCTATAGCATGAGATTTGACATCCAAGTCCTTCCCATTCCAATCCTGAGACCCTTCCTATAGCATGAGATGTGATATCTCTATGCTTCTAATACCAAACCTGAGACCCTTCCTTTAGCATGAGATGTGATATCCAAATCCTTCACATTCCAATCCTGAGACCCTTCCTATAGCATGAGATGTGATATCTCAATGCTTCTAATACCAAACCTGAGATCCTTCCTATAACATGAGATGTGATATCCAATTCCTTCCCATTCCAAACCTGAGACCCTTCCTATTGGATGAGTTGTGATATCCAACTCCTTCCCATTCCAACCCTGAGACCCTTCCTATAGCATGAGATGTGATGTCTCAATGATTCTAATACCAAACCTGAGATCCTTCCTATAACATGAGATGTGATATCCAACTCCTTCCATTCCAATCCTGAGACCTGTCCTATAGCATGAGATGTGATATCGCAATGCTTATACGAAACCTGAGACCCTTCCTATAGCATGAGATGTGATATCCAACTACTTCCCATTCCAATCCTGAGACCCTTCCTATAGCATGAGATGTGATATCTCAATGCTTCTAATACCAAACCTGAGATCCTTCCTCTAACATGAAATGTGATATCCAACTCCTTCCCTTTTCAAACCTAAGAGCCTATCTATAGCATGAGATGTGATATCCAGGTCCTTCCTATTCCAATCCTTAGACCCTTCCTACAGCATGCAATATGATATCTCAATGATTCTAATAACAAACCTGAGACCCGTCCTATAGCATGAGATATGATATCCAAGTCCTTCCCATTCCAATCCTGAGACCCTTCCTATAACATGAAATGTGATATCCAACTCCTTCCCATTCCAACCTGAGACCCTTCCTATAGCATGAGATGGGATATCCAACTTCTTCAAAATCCAATACTGATACCCTTCCGATAGCATGAGATGTGATATCCCAATGCTTCTACCAAACCTGAGACCCATACTATGGCATGAGATGTGATATCAAACTCCTTCCCATTCCAATCCTGAGACCCTTCCTATAGCTTGAGGTGTGATATCCAACTCCTTCCCATTCCAATTCTGAGACCCTTCTTATACCATGAGACTTGATATCTCAATGCTTCTAATACCAAACCTGAGACCCGTCCTATAACATGAGATGTGATATCCAAATCCTTCCCCTTCCAAACCTTAGACCCTTCCTTTATCATGAGATGTGGTATCCAACTCCTTCCCATTCCAATCCTGAGACCCTTCCGATATCATGAGATTTGTTATCTCAATGCTTCTAATATCAAACTTGAGATCCTCCCTATAGCATGAGATTTGACATCCAAGTCCTTCCCATTCCAATCCTGAGACCCTTCCTATAGCATGAGATGTGATATCTCTATGCTTCTAATACCAAACCTGAGACCCTTCCTATAACATGAAATGGGATATCCAACTCCTTCCCATTCCAATCCTGAGACCCTTCCGATAGCAGAGATGTGATATCTCAATGCTTATACCAAACCTGAGACCCTTCCTATGGCCTGAGATGTCATACACAACTCCTTCCCATTCCAATCCTGAGACCCTTCCTTTAGCATGAGATGTGATATCTCAATGCTTATACCAAATCTGAGACCCTTCCTATAGCATGAGATGTGATATCCAAATCCTTCCCATTCCAATCCTGAGACCCTTCCTATAGCATGAGATGTGATATCTCAATGCTTATACCAAACCTGAGAGCCTACCTATAGCATGAGATGTGATATCCAAGTCCATCCCATTCCAATCCTTAGACCCTTCCTACAGCATGCGATGTGATATCTCAATGATTCTAATACCAAACCAGAGACTCTTACTATAACATGAGATGTGATATCCAACTCCTTCCCATTCCAATCCTGAGCCGCTTCCGATAGCAGAGATGTGATATCTCAATGCTTATACCAAACCTGAGACCCTTCCTATAACATGAGATGTGATATCCAACTCCTTCCCGTTCCAAACCTGAGACACTAACTATAGCATATGTGATATCCAACTCCTTCCCATTCCAAACATGAGACCCTTCCTATAGCAAGAAAGTAATATCCAACTCCTACCCATTCCAATCCTGAGACCCTTCCTATAGCAAGAGATGTGATATCCAAATCCTTCCCATTCCAATCCTGAGACCCTTCCTATAACATGAGATGTGATATCCAACTCCTTCCCATTCCAACCTGAGACACTTCCTATAGCATGAGAAGGCATATCCAACTCCTTCCCAATCCAATCCTGAGACCCTTCCGATAGCAGAGATGTGATATCTCAATGCTTATACCAAACCTGAGACCCTTCCTATGGCATGAGATGTGATATCCAACTCCTTGCCATTCAAATCCTGAGACCCTTCCTATAGCATGAGAAGGGATATCCAACTCCTTCCCAATCCAATCCTGCGACCCTTCCAATAGCAGAGACGTGATATCTCAATGCTTCTACCAAACCTGAGACCCTTCCTTTAGCATGAGATGTGATATCCAAATCCTTCACATTCCAATCCTGAGACCCTTCCTATAGCATGAGATGTGATATCTCAATGCTTCTAATACCAAACCTGAGATCCTTCCTATAACATGAGATGTGATATCCAATTCCTTCCCATTCCAAACCTGAGACCCTTCCTATTGGATGAGATGTGATATCCAACTCCTTCCCATTCCAACCCTGAGACCCTTCCTATAGCATGAGATGTGATGTCTCAATGCTTTTAATACCAAACCTGAGATCCTTCCTATAACATGAGATGTGATATCCAACTCCTTCCATTCCAATCCTGAGACCCGTCCTATAGCATGAGATGTGATATCTCAATGCTTATACTAAATCTGAGACCCTTCCTATAGCATGAGATGTGATATCCAACTACTTCCCATTCCAATCCTGAGACCCTTCCTATAGCATGAGATGTGATATCTCAATGCTTCTAATACCAAACCTGAGATCCTTCCTCTAACATGAAATGTGATATCCAACTCCTTCCCTTTCCAAACCTAAGAGCCTATCTATAGCATGAGATGTGATATCCAAGTCCTTCCCATTCCAACCCTTAGACCCTTCCTACAGCATGCAATATGATATCTCAATGATTCTAATAACAAACCTGAGACCCGTCCTATAACATGAGATGTGATATCCAACTCCTTCCCATTCCAATCCTGAGACACTTCCGATAGCAGAGATGTGATATCTCAATGCTTATACCAAACCTGAGACCCTTCCTATAACATGAGATGTGATATCCAAATCCTTCCCGTTCCAAACCTGAGACCCTTCCTTTAGCATGAGATGTGATATCCAGCTCCTTCCCATTCCAATCCTGAGACACTTCCGATAGCATGAGATGTGATATCTCAATGCTTCTAATACCAAACCTGAGATCCTTCCGATAGCATGAGATGTGATATCTCAATGCTTCTAATACCAAACCTGAGATCCTTCCTATAACATGAGATGTGATATCCAAATCATTCCCCTTCCAAACCTGAGACCCTCCCTTTAGCATGAGATTTGATATCCAACTCCTTCCCATTCCATTCCTGAGACCCTTCTGATAGCATGAGATGTGATATCTCAATGCCTCTAATACCAAACCTGAGATCTTACCTCTAACATGAAATGTGATATCCAACTCTTTCCCCTTCCAAACCTGAGAGCCTTCCTATAGCATGAGATGTGATATCCAAGTCCTTCCCATTCCAATCCTGAGACCCTTCCTATAGCTTGAGATGTGATATCCAACTCCTTCCCATTCCAATTCTGAGACCCTTCCTATACTCTGAGACTTGATATCTCAATGCTTCTAATACCAAACCTGAGACCCGTAATATAACATGAGATGTGATATCCAAATCCTTCCCCTTCCAAACCTTAGACCCTTCCTTTATCATGAGATGTGATATCCAACTCCTTCCCATTCCAATCCTGAGACCCTTCCGATATCATGAGATGTGATATCTCAAAGCTTCTAATATCAAACTTGAGACCCTCCCTATAGCAGGGGATGTGATATCCAAGTCCTTCCCATTCCAATCCTGAGACCCTTCCTATAGCATGAGATGTGATATCTCAATGCTTCTAATACCAAACCAATGACCCTTCCTATAACATGAGATGGGAATATCCAACTCCTTCCCATTCCAATCCTGAGACCCTTCCGATAGCAGAGATGTGATATCTCAATGCTTATACCAAACCTGAGACCCTTCCTATGGCATGAGATGTGATATCCAACTCCTTGCCATTCAAATCCTGAGACCCTTCCTATAGCATGAGAAGGGATATCCAACTCCTTCCCAATCCAATCCTGAGACCCTTCCGATAGCAGAGACGTGATATCTCAATGCTTCTACCAAACCTGAGACCCTTCCTTTAGCATGAGATGTGATATCCAAATCCTTCACATTCCAATCCTGAGACCCTTCCTATAGCATGAGATGTGATATCTCAATGCTTCTAATACCAAACCTGAGATCTTTCCTATAACATGAGATGTGATATCCAATTCCTTCCCATTCCAAACCTGAGACCCTTCCTATTGGATGAGATGTGATATCCAACTCCTTCCCATTCCAACCCTGAGACCCTTCCTATAGCATGAGATGTGATGTCTCAATGCTTCCAATACCAAACCTGAGATCCTTCCTATAACATGATATGTGATATCCAACTCCTTCCATTCCAATCCTGAGACATGTCCTATAGCATGAGATGTGATATCTCAATGCTTATACCAAACCTGAGACCCTTCCTATAGCATGAGATGTGATATCCAACTACTTCCCATTCCAATCCTGAGACCCTTCATATAGCATGAGATGTGATATCTCAATGCTTCTAATACCAAACCTGAGATCCTTCCTCTAACATGAAATGTGATATCCAACTCCTTCCCTTTCCAAACCTAAGAGCCTATCTATAGCATGAGATGTGATATCCAAGTCCTTCCCATTCCAAGCCTTAGACCCTTCCTACAGCATGCAATATGATATCTCAATGATTCTAATAACAAACCTGAGACCCGTCCTATAGCATGAGATATGATATTCAAGTCCTTCCCATTCCAATCCTGAGACCCTTCCTATAACATGAAATGTGATATCCAACTCCTTCCCATTCCAACCTGAGACCCTTCCTATAGCATGAGATGGGATATCCAACTTCTTCCAAATCCAATACTGATACCCTTCCGATAGCATGAGATGTGATGTCCCAATGCTTCTACCAAACCTGAGACCCATACTATGGCATGAGATGTGATATCAAACTCCTTCCCATTCCAATCCTGAGACCCTTCCTATAGCTTGAGGTGTGATATCCAACTCCTTCCCATTCCAATTCTGAGACCCTTCTTATACCATGAGACTTGATATCTCAATGCATCTAATACCAAACCTGAGACCCGTCCTATAACATGAGATGTGATATCCAAATCCTTCCCCTTCCAAACCTTAGACCCTTCCTTTATCATGAGATGTGATATCCAACTCCTTCCCATTCCAATTCTGAGACCCTTCTTATATCATGAGATTTGTTATCTCAATGCTTCTAATATCAAACTTGAGACCCTCCCTATAGCATGAGATGTGACATCCAAGTCCTTCCCATTCCAATCCTGAGACCCTTCCTATAACATGAGATGTGATATCCAACTCCTTCCCATTCCAACCTGAGACACTTCCTATAGCATGAGAAGGGATATCTAACTCCTTCCCAATCCAATCCTGAGACCCTTCCGATAGCAGAGATGTGATATCTCAATGCTTATACCAAACCTGAGACCCTTCCTATGGCATGAGATGTGATATCCAACTCCTTGCCATTCAAATCCTGAGATCCTTCCTATAGCATGAGATGTGATATCTCTATGCTTCTAATACCAAACCTGAGACCCTTCCTATAACATGAGATGGGATATCCAACTGCTTCCCATTCCAATCCTGAGACCCTTCCGATAGCAGAGATGTGATATCTCAATGCTTATACCAAACCTGAGAACCTTCCTAGGGCCTGAGATGTCATATACAACTCCTTCCCATTCCAATCCTGAGACCCTTCCTTTAGCATGAGATGTGATATCTCAATGCTTATACCAAATCTGAGACCCTTCCTATAGCATGAGATGTGATATCCAATTCCTTCCCATTCCAATCCTGAGACCCTTCCTATAGCATGAGATGTGATATCTCAATGCTTATACCAAACCTGAGAGCCTACCTATAGCATGAGATGTGATATCCAAGTCCATCCCATTCCAATCCTTAGACCTTTCCTACAGCATGCGATGTGATATCTCAATGATTTTAATACCAAACCAGAGACTCTTCCTATAACATGAGATGGGATATCCAACTCCTTCCCATTCCAATCCTGAGCCGCTTCCGATAGCAGAGATGTGATATCTCAATGCTTATACCAAACCTGAGACCCTTCCTATAACATGAGATGTGATATCCAACTCCTTCCCGTTCCAAACCTGAGACACTAACTATAGCATATGTGATATCCAACTCCTTCCCATTCCAAACATGAGACCCTTCCTATAGCAAGAAAGTAATATCCAACTCCTACCCATTCCAATCCTGAGACCCTTCCTATAGCAAGAGATGTGATAACCAAATCCTTCCCATTCCAATCCTGAGACCCTTCCTATAACATGAGATGTGATATCCAACTCCTTCCCATTCCAACCTGAGACACTTCCTATAGCATGAGAAGGGATATCCAACTCCTTCCCAATCCAATCCTGAGATCCTTCCGATAGCAGAGATGTGATATCTCAATGCTTATACCAAACCTGAGACCCTTCCTATGGCATGAGATGTGATATCCAACTCCTTCCCAATCCAATCCTGAGACTCTTCCGATAGCAGAGACGTGATATCTCAATGCTTCTACCAAACCTGAGACCCTTCCTTTAGCATGAGATGTGATATCCAAATCCTTCACATTCCAATCCTGAGACCCTTCCTATAGCATGAGATGTGATATCTCAATGCTTCTAATACCAAACCTGAGATCCTTCCTATAACATGAGATGTGATATCCAATTCCTTCCCATTCCAAACCTGAGACCCTTCCTATTGGATGAGATGTGATATCCAACTCCTTCCCATTCCAACCCTGAGACCCTTCCTATAGCATGAGATGTGATGTCTCAATGCTTCTTATACCAAACCTGAGATCCTTCCTATAACATGGGATGTGATATCCAACTCCTTCCATTCCAATCCTGAGACCCGTCCTATAGCATGAGATGTGATATCTCAATGCTTATACCAAACCTGAGACCTTTCCTATAGCATGAGATGTGATATCCAACTGCTTCCCATTCCAATCCTGAGACCCTTCCTATAGCATGAGATGTGATATCTCAATGCTTCTAATACCAAACCTGAGATCCTTCCTCTAACATGAAATGTGATATCCAACTCCTTCCCTTTCCAAACCTAAGAGCCTATCTATACCATGAGATGTGATATCCAAGTCCTTCCCATTCCAACCCTTAGACCCTTCCTACAGCATGCAATATGATATCTCAATGATTCTAATAACAAACCTGAGACCCGTCCTATAACATGAGATGGGATATCCAACTCCTTCCCATTCCAATCCTGAGACACTTCCGATAGCAGAGATGTGATATCTCAATGCTTATACCAAACCTGAGACCCTTCCTATAACATGAGATGTGATATCCAAATCCTTCCCGTTCCAAACCTGAGACCCTTCCTTTAGCATGAGATGTGATATCCAGCACCTTCCCATTCCAATCCTGAGACACTTCCTATAGCATGAGATGTGATATCTCAATGCTTCTAATATCAAAACTGAGACCCTCCCTATAGCATGATATGTGATATCTAAGTCCTTCCCATTCCAATCCTGAGACCCTCCCTATAGCATGAGATGTGATATCCAACTCCTTCCCATTCCAATCCTGAGACCCTTCCTATAGCATGAGATATGATATCTCAATACTTCTAATACCAAACGTGAGATCCTTCCGATAACATGAGATGTGATATCCAAATACTTCCCCTTCCAATCCTGAGACCCTCCCTTTAGCATGAGATGTGATATCCAACTCCTTCCTATTCCAATCCTGAGACTCTTCTGATAGCATGAGATGTGATATCTCAATGCTTCTAATACCAAACCTGAGATCCTTCCGATAGCATGAGATGTGATATCTCAATGCTTCTAATACCAAACCTGAGATCCTTCCTATAACATGAGATGTGATATCCAAATCCTTCCCCTTCCAAATCTGAGACCCTCCCTTTAGCATGAGATGTGATATCCAACTGCTTCCCATTCCAATCCTGAGACCCTTCCTATAGCATGAGATGTGATATCTCAATGCTTCTAATACCAAACCTGAGATCCTTCCTCTAACATGAAATGTGATATCCAACTCCTTCCCTTTCCAAACCTAAGAGCCTATCTATACCATGAGATGTGATATCCAAGTCCTTCCCATTCCAACCCTTAGACCCTTCCTACAGCATGCAATATGATATCTCAATGATTCTAATAACAAACCTGAGACCCGTCCTATAACATGAGATGGGATATCCAACTCCTTCCCATTCCAATCCTGAGACACTTCCGATAGCAGAGATGTGATATCTCAATGCTTATACCAAACCTGAGACCCTTCCTATAACATGAGATGTGATATCCAAATCCTTCCCGTTCCAAACCTGAGACCCTTCCTTTAGCATGAGATGTGATATCCAGCACCTTCCCATTCCAATCCTGAGACACTTCCTATAGCATGAGATGTGATATCTCAATGCTTCTAATATCAAAACTGAGACCCTCCCTATAGCATGATATGTGATATCTAAGTCCTTCCCATTCCAATCCTGAGACCCTCCCTATAGCATGAGATGTGATATCCAACTCCTTCCCATTCCAATCCTGAGACCCTTCCTATAGCATGAGATATGATATCTCAATACTTCTAATACCAAACTTGAGATCCTTCCGATAACATGAGATGTGATATCCAAATCCTTCCCCTTCCAATCCTGAGACCCTCCCTTTAGCATGAGATGTGATATCCAACTCCTTCCTATTCCAATCCTGAGACTCTTCTGATAGCATGAGATGTGATATCTCAATGCTTCTAATACCAAACCTGAGATCCTTCCGATAGCATGAGATGTGATATCTCAATGCTTCTAATACCAAACCTGAGATCCTTCCTATAACATGAGATGTGATATCCAAATCCTTCCCCTTCCAAACCTGAGACCCTCCCTTTAGCATGAGATGTGATATCCAACTCCTTCCCATTCCATTCCTGAGACCCTTCTGATAGCATGAGATGTGATATCTCAATGCCTCTAATACCAAACCTGAGATCCTACCTCTAACATGAAATGTGATATCCAACTCTTTCCCCTTCCAAACCTGAGAGCCTTCCTATAGCATGAGATGTGATATCCAAGTCCTTCCCATTCCAATCCTGAGACCCTTCCTATAGCTTGAGATGTGATATCCAACTCCTTCCCATTCCAATTCTGAGACCCTTCCTATACTATGAGACTTGATATCTCAATGCTTCTAATACAAACGTGAGACCCGTAATATAACATGAGATGTGATATCCAAATCCTTCCCCTTCCAAACCTTAGACCCTTCCTTTATCATGAGATGTGATATCCAACTCCTTCCCATTCCAATCCTGAGACCCTTCCGATATCATGAGATGTGATATCTCAAAGCTTCTAATATCAAACTTGAGACCCTCCCTATAGCATGAGATGTGATATCCAAGTCCTTCCCATTCCAATCCTAAGACCCTTCCTATAGCATGAGATGTGATATCTCAATGCTTCTAATACCAAACCTGAGACCCTTCCTATAACATGAGATGGGAATATCCAACTCCTTCCCATTCCAATCCTGAGACCCTTCCGGTAGCAGAGATGTGATATCTCAATGCTTATACCAAACCTGAGATCCTTCCTATAACATGAGATGTGATATCCAACTCCTTCCCATTCCAATCCTGAGACACTTCCTATAGCATGAGATGTGATATCTCACTGCTTATACCAAACCTGAGACCCTTCCCATAGCATGAGATGTGATATCCAACTCCTTCCCATTCCAATCCTCAGACCCTTCCTATAGCATGAGATGTGATATCTCAATGCTTCTAATATCAAACTTGAGACCCTACCTATAGCATGAGATGTGATATCCAAGTCCTTCCCATTACAATCCTGAGACAATTCCTATAACATGAGATGTGATATCCAACTCCTTCCCATTCCAATCCTGAGACCCTTCCTATAGCATGAGATATGATATCTCAATACTTCTAATACCAAACGTGAGATCCTTCCGATAACATGAGATGTGATATCCAAATCCTTCCCCTTCCAAACCTGAGACCCTCCCTTTAGCATGAGATGTGATATCCAACTCCTTCCCATTCCAATCCTGAGACCCTTCTGATAGCATGAGATGTGATATCTCAATGCTTCTAATACCAAACCTGAGATCCTTCCTATAACATGAGATGTGATATCCAAATCCTTTCCCTTCCAAACCTGAGACCCTCCCTTTAGCATGAGATGTGATATCCAACTCCTTCCCATTCCATTCCCGAGACCCTTCTGATAGCATGAGATGTGATATCTCAATGCCTCTAATACCAAACCTGAGATCCTACCTCTAACATGAAATGTGATATCCAACTCTTTCCCCTTCCAAACCTGAGAGCCTTCCTATAGCATGAGATGTGATATCCAAGTCCTTCCCATTCCAATCCTGAGACCCTTCCTATAGCTTGAGATGTGATATCCAACTCCTTCCCATTCCAATTCTGAGACCCTTCCTATACTCTGAGACTTGATATCTCAATGCTTCTAATACCAAACCTGAGACCCGTAATATAACATGAGATGTGATATCCAAATCCTTCCCCTTCCAAACCTTAGACCCTTCCTTTATCATGAGATGTGATATCCAACTCCTTCCCATTCCAATCCTGAGACCCTTCCGATATCATGAGATGTGATATCTCAAAGCTTCTAATATCAAACTTGAGACCCTCCCTATAGCATGAGATGTGATATCCAAGTCCTTCCCATTCCAATCCTGAGACCCTTCCTATAGCATGAGATGTGATATCTCAATGCTTCTAATACCAAACCTGAGACCCTTCCTATTACATGAGATGGGAATATCCAACTCCTTCCCATTCCAATCCTGAGACCCTTCCGATAGCAGAGATGTGATATCTCAATGCTTATACCAAACCTGAGACCCTTCGTATGGCATGAGATGTGATATCCAACTCCTTGCCATTCAAATCCTGAGACCCTTCCTATAGCATGAGAAGGGATATCCAACTCCTTCCCAATCCAATCCTGAGACCCTTCCGATAGCAGAGACGTGATATCTCAATGCTTCTACCAAACCTGAGACCCTTCCTTTAGCATGAGATGTGATATCCAAATCCTTCACATTCCAATCCTGAGACCCTTCCTATAGCATGAGATGTGATATCTCAATGCTTCTAATACCAAACCTGAGATCCTTCCTATAACATGAGATGTGATATCCAATTCCTTCCCATTCCAAACCTGAGACCCTTCCTATTGGATGAGTTGTGATATCCAACTCCTTCCCATTCCAACCCTGAGACCCTTCCTATAGCATGAGATGTGATGTCTCAATGATTCTAATACCAAACCTGAGATCCTTCCTATAACATGAGATGTGATATCCAACTCCTTCCATTCCAATCCTGAGACCCGTCCTATAGCATGAGATGTGATATCTCAATGCTTATACCAAACCTGAGACCCTTCCTATAGCATGAGATGTGATATCCAACTACTTCCCATTCCAATCCTGAGACCCTTCCTATAGCATGAGATGTGATATCTCAGTGCTTCTAATACCAAACCTGAGATCCTTCCTCTAACATGAAATGTGATATCCAACTCCTTCCCTTTCCAAACCTAAGAGCCTATCTATAGCATGAGATGTGATATCCAGGTCCTTCCTATTCCAATCCTTAGACCCTTCCTACAGCATGCAATATGATATCTCAATGATTCTAATAACAAACCTGGGACCCGTCCTATAGCATGAGATATGATATCCAAGTCCTTCCCATTCCAATCCTGAGACCCTTCCTATAACATGAAATGTGATATCCAACTCCTTCCCATTCCAACCTGAGACCCTTCCTATAGCATGAGATGGGATATCCAACTTCTTCAAAATCCAATACTGATACCCTTCCGATAGCATGAGATGTGATATCCCAATGCTTCTACCAAACCTGAGACCCATACTATGGCATGAGATGTGATATCAAACTCCTTCCCATTCCAATCCTGAGACCCTTCCTATAGCTTGAGGTGTGATATCCAACTCCTTCCCATTCCAATTCTGAGACCCTTCTTATACCATGAGACTTGATATCTCAATGCTTCTAATACCAAACCTGAGACCCGTCCTATAACATGAGATGTGATATCCAAATCCTTCCCCTTCCAAACCTTAGACCCTTCCTTTATCATGAGATGTGATATCCAACTCCTTCCCATTCCAATCCTGAGACCCTTCCGATATCATGAGATTTGTTATCTCAATGCTTCTAATATCAAACTTGAGACCCTCCCTATAGCATGAGATGTGACATCCAAGTCCTTCCCATTCCAATCCTGAGACCCTTCCTATAGCATGAGATGTGATATCTCTATGCTTCTAATACCAAACCTGAGATCCTTCCTATAACATGAGATGGGATATCCAACTCCTTCCCATTCCAATCCTGAGACCTTTCCGATAGCAGAGATGTGATATCTCAATGCTTATACCAAACCTGAGAACCTTCCTATGGCCTGAGATGTCATATACAACTCCTTCCCATTCCAATCCTGAGACCCTTCCTTTAGCATGATATGTGATATCTCAATGCTTACACCAAATCTGAGACCCTTCCTATAGCATGAGATGTGATATCCAATTCCTTCCCATTCCAATCCTGAGACCCTTCCTATAGCATGAGATGTGATATCTCAATGCTTATACCAAACCTGAGAGCCTACCTATAGCATGAGATGTGATATCCAAGTCCATCCCATTCCAATCCTTAGACCCTTCCTACAACATGCAATGTGATATCTCAATTATTCTAATACCAAACCAGAGACTCTTCCTATAACATGAGATGGGATATCCAACTCCTTCCCATTCCAATCCTGAGCCGCTTCCGATAGCAGAGATGTGATATCTCAATGCTTATACCAAACCTGAGACCCTTCCTATAACATGAGATGTGATATCCAACTCCTTCCCGTTCCAAACCTGAGACACTAACTATAGCATATGTGATATCCAACTCCTTCCCATTCCAAACATGAGACCCTTCCTATAGCAAGAAAGTAATATCCAACTCCTACCCATTCCAATCCTGAGACCCTTCCTATAGCAAGAGATGTGATATCCAAATCCTTCCCATTCCAATCCTGAGACCCTTCCTATAACATGAGATGTGATATCCAACTCCTTCCCATTCCAACCTGAGACACTTCCTATAGCATGAGAAGGGATATCCAACTCCTTCCCAATCCAATCCTGAGACCCTTCCGATAGCAGAGATGTGATATCTCAATGCTTATACCAAACCTGAGACACTTCCTATAGCATGAAAAGGGATATCCAACTCCTTCCCAATCCAATCCTGAGACCCTTCCGATAGCAGAGACGTGATATCTCAATGCTTCTACCAAACCTGAGACCCTTCCTTTAGCATGAGATGTGATATCCAAATCCTTCACATTCCAATCCTGAGACCCTTCCTATAGCATGAGATTTGATATCTCAATGCTTCTAATACCAAACCTGAGATCCTTCCTATAACATGAGATGTGATATCCAATTACTTCCCATTCCAAACCTGAGACCCTTCCTATTGGATGAGATGTGATATCCAACTCCTTCCCATTCCAACCCTGAGACCCTTCCTATAGCATGAGATGTGATGTCTCAATGCTTCTAATACCAAACCTGAGATCCTTCCTATAACATGAGATGTGATATCCAACTCCTTCCATTCCAAACCTGAGACCCGTCCTATAGCATGAGATGTGATATCTCAATGCTTATACCAAACCTGAGACCCTTCCTATAGCATGAGATGTGATATCCAACTCCTTCCCATTCCAATCCTGAGACCCTTCCTATAGCATGAGATGTGATATCTCAATGCTTCTAATACCAAACCTGAGATCCTTCCTCTAACATGAAATGTGATATCCAACTCCTTCCCTTTCCAAACCTAAGAGCCTATCTATAGCATGAGATGTGATATCCAAGTCCTTCACATTCCAACCCTTAGACCCTTCCTACAGCATGCAATATGATATCTCAATGATTCTAATAACAAACCTGAGACCCGTCCTATAACATGAGATGGGATATCCAACTCCTTCCCATGCCAATCCTGAGACACTTCTGATAGCAGAGATGTGATATCTCAATGTTTATACCAAACCTGAGACCCTTCCTATAACATGAGATGTGAAATTTAACTCCTTCCCGTTCCAAACCTGAGACCCTTCCTTTAGCATGAGATGTGATATCCTTCCCATTCCAATCCTGAGACACTTCCGATAGCATGAGATGTGATATCTCAATGCTTCTAATATCAAAACTGAGACCCTCCCTATAGCATGATATGTGATATCTAAGTCCTTCCCATTCCAATCCTGAGACCCTTCCTATAGCATGAGATGTGATATCTCAATGCTTCTACCAAACCTGAGACCCTTCCTTTAGCATGAGATGTGATATCCAACTCCTTCCCATTCCAATCCTGAGACCCTTCCTATAGCATGAGATGTGATATCTCAATACTTCTAATACCAAACCTGAGATCCTTCCGATAACATGAGATGTGATATCTCAATACTTCTAATACCAAACCTGAGATCCATCCTATAACATGAGATGTGATATCCAACTCCTTCCCTTTCCAAAGCTAAGAGCCTATCTATAGCATGAGATGTGATATCCACGTCCTTCCCATTCCAATCCTTAGACCCTTCCTACAGCATGCAATATGATATCTCAATGATTCTAATAACAAACCTGAGACCCGTCCTATAGCATGAGATATGATATCCAAGTCCTTCCCATTCCAATCCTGAGACCCTTCCTATAACATGAAATGTGATATCCAACTCCTTCCCATTCCAACCTGAGACCCTTCCTATAGCATGAGATGGGATATCCAACTTCTTCCAAATCCAATACTGATACCCTTCCGATAGCATGAGATGTGATATCCCAATGCTTCTACCAAACCTGAGACCCATACTATGGCATGAGATGTGATATCAAACTCCTTCCCATTCCAATCCTGAGACCCTTCCTATAGCTTGAGGTGTGATATCCAACTCCTTCCCATTCCAATTCTGAGACCCTTCGTATACCATGAGACTTGATATCTCAATGCTTCTAATACCAAACCTGAGACCCGTCCTATAACATGAGATGTGATATCCAAATCCTTCCCCTTCCAAACCTTAGACCCTTCCTTTATCATGAGATGTGATATCCAACTCCTTCCCATTCCAATCCTGAGACCCTTCCGATATCATGAGATTTGTTATCTCAATGCTTCTAATATCAAACTTGAGACCCTCCCTATAGCATGAGATGTGACATCCAAGTCCTTCCCATTCCAATCCTGAGACCCTTCCTATAGCATGAGATGTGATATCTCTATGCTTCTAATACCAAACCTGAGACCCTTCCTATAACATGAGATGGGATATCCAACTCCTTCCCATTCCAATCCTGAGACCTTTCCGATAGCAGAGATGTGATATCTCAATGCTTATACCAAACCTGAGAACCTTCCTATGGCCTGAGATGTCATATACAACTCCTTCCCATTCCAATCCTGAGACCCTTCCTTTAGCATGAGATGTGATATCTCAATGCTTATACCAAATCTGAGACCCTTCCTATAGCATGAGATGTGATATCCAATTCCTTCCCATTCCAATCCTGAGACCCTTCCTATAGCATGAGATGTGATATCTCAATGCTTATACCAAACCTGAGACCCTTCCTATAACATGAGATGTGATATCCAAATCCTTCCCGTTCCAAACCTGAGACCCTTCCTTTAGCATGAGATGTGATATCCAGAACCTTCCCATTCCAATCCTGAGACACTTCCTATAGCATGAGATGTGATATCTCAATGCTTCTAATATCAAAACTGAGACCCTCCCTATAGCATGATATGTGATATCTAAGTCCTTCCCATTCCAATCCTGAGACCCTCCCTATAGCATGAGATGTGATATCCAACTCCTTCCCATTCCAATCCTGAGACCCTTCCTATAGCATGAGATATGATATCTCAATACTTCTAATACCAAACGTGAGATCCTTCCGATAACATGAGATGTGATATCCAAATCCTTCCCCTTCCAATCCTGAGACCCTCCCTTTAGCATGAGATGTGATATCCAACTCCTTCCTATTCCAATCCTGAGACTCTTCTGATAGCATGAGATGTGATATCTCAATGCTTCTAATACCAAACCTGATATCCTTCCGATAGCATGAGATGTGATATCTCAATGCTTCTAATACCAAACCTGAGATCCTTCCTATAACATGAGATTATTTATTTATTTATTTATTCATATTTTTAAGGCGCACGCTCAGCCCGTGGGCATCGTGGCGCTGTTACATATAAGCAATTGGCTGGTTACAGAAGGAAGGTTGTTAAAGTTTACAGGCATTTTGAGTTACGGTATATGTATTAGAAATATACGTTTACAAGGCATTAGATTTACAGTAACATGTTTTAGTTACAAACTTAGCAGTGCAGACATCATGGCGTTTAAAAATATGTCAATCATGTCGGAGAGGAGGGTAGGAGGTGATTATGTGAAGAGCAGGGTTTTGAGGGATTTCCGAAAGGAAAGCAGTGAAGGTTCGGCTCTAAGAGAGTTAGGGAGGTTGTTCCAGAGCTTAGGTGCTATGTGTGGGAAGCCAATGCCTCCAGCTTTAGCTCTTCTTATGGTGGGGACTCGGAGTTGGTTGTCATGGGGGGTTCTTATAGGACGAAGGGAGGATTTCCTGGTGATGGTTTCTGCTAGGTAGGAGGGAGCGGTATGATTGATACATTTGTGTGTGAGGGAGAGTACTTTGAAGTTAATTCTTTCTTTAACTGGGAGCCAGTGAGCATTTCTTCTGGCCTGCGACACATGGTCGAATTTGGGGATGTGCAGGGCAGCGCGGAGCGCATTGTTTTGCACTGTTTGGAGTTTATTCAGGTTTGTGGTTGAAGTGCCAGCTAGGAGGGCGTTGCAATAGTCTAGCCTGGCTCCTATGGTGGCTCTAGCAATGGAGAGGCAGTTGGGAGTGGTAAGATAGGGTTTTATTGCGAGGATGAGTTTGGTGGTCAGTGCGGAGGAGGAGGAGATGGCGTTGACCTGTCTTGTCATGGAGAGAGTAGCGTCTAGATATACTCCTAGGGTCTTCACAGCAGTGGAGACGGGTATGTTGGTGTTGTCGATGGTTATGTGTGAATAGTCTTGGCTGAGCTTGGAGAGGATTTCGCTGGGGGCCAGGATGATGATCTCTGTTTTGTCTCCGTTAAGACAGAGGCCATTGATCGCCATCCATGCCTGTATCGTGGAGTAAATGGTAAGGAGGGCTTCTGTGTCTTGGGCATAGTCTCCAGTGAGGGGGAGGAGGACTTGTGTGTCATCGGCATAGTTGGTATAAGCTATGTCGAGAGAGTCCAGTAGGTCGAAGAGGGGTTTAGTGAAGAGGTTGTATAGGGTCGGTGCGGTGCATGACCCTTGTGGGACTCCACAATTTATGGTAGTCGGAGGAGCATTGGCCTGATCAGAGTACACCTTCATGGCTCGGCCTTCTAGAAAGGAGGTGATCCAAGAGGTTGCTTTAAGGGAGAAGTGGGCTGCATTAAATAGGTGAGATGTGAGGATGTCATGGTCCACTAAGTCAAATGCCGCAGAGAGGTCGAGTAGCAGGAGGAGAGCAGGTTTGCCTGTGTCCATTATTTTGGTGATTTGATTTTTTAAATCTAGTAGGGCAGTTTCGGTCCCATGGCCTTTGCGAAAGCCCGATTGTCTTCTGCCTAGGATAGAGTGGGTCTCTATGTATTGCTGAATTTGGTTGAGATGTGATATCCAAATCCTTCCCCTTCCAAACCTGAGACCCTCCCTTTAGCATGAGATGTGATATCCAACTCCTTCCCATTCCATTCCTGAGACCCTTCTGATAGCATGAGATGTGATATCTCAATGCCTCTAATACCAAACCTGAGATCCTACCTCTAACATGAAATGTGATATCCAACTCTTTCCCCTTCCAAACCTGAGAGCCTTCCTATAGCATGAGATGTGATATCCAAGTCCTTCCCATTCCAATCCTGAGACCCTTCCTATAGCTTGAGATGTGATATCCAACTCCTTCCCATTCCAATTCTGAGACCCTTCCTATACTATGAGACTTGATATCTCAATGCTTCTAATACAAACGTGAGACCCGTAATATAACATGAGATGTGATATCCAAATCCTTCCCCTTCCAAACCTTAGACCCTTCCTTTATCATGAGATGTGATATCCAACTCCTTCCCATTCCAATCCTGAGACCCTTCCGATATCATGAGATGTGATATCTCAAAGCTTCTAATATCAAACTTGAGACCCTCCCTATAGCATGAGATGTGATATCCAAGTCCTTCCCATTCCAATCCTGAGACCCTTCCTATAGCATGAGATGTGATATCTCAATGCTTCTAATACCAAACCTGAGGCCCTTCCTATAACATGAGATGGGAATATCCAACTCCTTCCCATTCCAATCCTGAGACCCTTCCGGTAGCAGAGATGTGATATCTCAATGCTTATACCAAACCTGAGATCCTTCCTATAACATGAGATGTGATATCCAACTCCTTCCCATTCCAATCCTGAGACACTTCCTATAGCATGAGATGTGATATCTCACTGCTTATACCAAACCTGAGACCCTTCCCATAGCATGAGATGTGATATCCAACTCCTTCCCATTCCAATCCTCAGACCCTTCCTATAGCATGAGATGTGATATCTCAATGCTTCTAATATCAAACTTGAGACCCTACCTATAGCATGAGATGTGATATCCAAGTCCTTCCCATTACAATCCTGAGACACTTCCTATAACATGAGATGTGATATCCAACTCCTTCCCATTCCAATCCTGAGACCCTTCCTATAGCATGAGATATGATATCTCAATACTTCTAATACCAAACGTGAGATCCTTCCGATAACATGAGATGTGATATCCAAATCCTTCCCCTTCCAAACCTGAGACCCTCCCTTTAGCATGAGATGTGATATCCAACTCCTTCCCATTCCAATCCTGAGACCCTTCTGATAGCATGAGATGTGATATCTCAATGCTTCTAATACCAAACCTGAGATCCTTCCTATAACATGAGATGTGATATCCAAATCCTTTCCCTTCCAAACCTGAGACCCTCCCTTTAGCATGAGATGTGATATCCTACTCCTTCCCATTCCATTCCCGAGACCCTTCTGATAGCATGAGATGTGATATCTCAATGCCTCTAATACCAAACCTGAGATCCTACCTCTAACATGAAATGTGATATCCAACTCTTTCCCCTTCCAAACCTGAGAGCCTTCCTATAGCATGAGATGTGATATCCAAGTCCTTCCCATTCCAATCCTGAGACCCTTCCTATAGCTTGAGATGTGATATCCAACTCCTTCCCATTCCAATTCTGAGACCCTTCCTATACTCTGAGACTTGATATCTCAATGCTTCTAATACCAAACCTGAGACCCGTAATATAACATGAGATGTGATATCCAAATCCTTCCCCTTCCAAACCTTAGACCCTTCCTTTATCATGAGATGTGATATCCAACTCCTTCCCATTCCAATCCTGAGACCCTTCCGATATCATGAGATGTGATATCTCAAAGCTTCTAATATCAAACTTGAGACCCTCCCTATAGCATGAGATGTGATATCCAAGTCCTTCCCATTCCAATCCTGAGACCCTTCCTATAGCATGAGATGTGATATCTCAATGCTTCTAATACCAAACCTGAGACCCTTCCTATTACATGAGATGGGAATATCCAACTCCTTCCCATTCCAATCCTGAGACCCTTCCGATAGCAGAGATGTGATATCTCAATGCTTATACCAAACCTGAGACCCTTCGTATGGCATGAGATGTGATATCCAACTCCTTGCCATTCAAATCCTGAGACCCTTCCTATAGCATGAGAAGGGATATCCAACTCCTTCCCAATCCAATCCTGAGATCCTTCCGATAGCAGAGACGTGATATCTCAATGCTTCTACCAAACCTGAGACCCTTCCTTTAGCATGAGATGTGATATCCAAATCCTTCACATTCCAATCCTGAGACCCTTCCTATAGCATGAGATGTGATATCTCAATGCTTCTAATACCAAACCTGAGATCCTTCCTATAACATGAGATGTGATATCCAATTCCTTCCCATTCCAAACCTGAGACCCTTCCTATTGGATGAGTTGTGATATCCAACTCCTTCCCATTCCAACCCTGAGACCCTTCCTATAGCATGAGATGTGATGTCTCAATGATTCTAATACCAAACCTGAGATCCTTCCTATAACATGAGATGTGATATCCAACTCCTTCCATTCCAATCCTGAGACCCGTCCTATAGCATGAGATGTGATATCTCAATGCTTATACCAAACCTGAGACCCTTCCTATAGCATGAGATGTGATATCCAACTACTTCCCATTCCAATCCTGAGACCCTTCCTATAGCATGAGATGTGATATCTCAGTGCTTCTAATACCAAACCTGAGATCCTTCCTCTAACATGAAATGTGATATCCAACTCCTTCCCTTTCCAAACCTAAGAGCCTATCTATAGCATGAGATGTGATATCCAGGTCCTTCCTATTCCAATCCTTAGACCCTTCCTACAGCATGCAATATGATATCTCAATGATTCTAATAACAAACCTGAGACCCGTCCTATAGCATGAGATATGATATCCAAGTCCTTCCCATTCCAATCCTGAGACCCTTCCTATAACATGAAATGTGATATCCAACTCCTTCCCATTCCAACCTGAGACCCTTCCTATAGCATGAGATGGGATATCCAACTTCTTCGAAATCCAATACTGATACCCTTCCGATAGCATGAGATGTGATATCCCAATGCTTCTACCAAACCTGAGACCCATACTATGGCATGAGATGTGATATCAAACTCCTTCCCATTCCAATCCTGAGACCCTTCCTATAGCTTGAGGTGTGATATCCAACTCCTTCCCATTCCAATTCTGAGACCCTTCTTATACCATGAGACTTGATATCTCAATGCTTCTAATACCAAACCTGAGACCCGTCCTATAACATGAGATGTGATATCCAAATCCTTCCCCTTCCAAACCTTAGACCCTTCCTTTATCATGAGATGTGATATCCAACTCCTTCCCATTCCAATCCTGAGACCCTTCCGATATCATGAGATTTGTTATCTCAATGCTTCTAATATCAAACTTGAGACCCTCCCTATAGCATGAGATGTGACATCCAAGTCCTTCCCATTCCAATCCTGAGACCCTTCCTATAGCATGAGATGTGATATCTCTATGCTTCTAATACCAAACCTGAGATCCTTCCTATAACATGAGATGGGATATCCAACTCCTTCCCATTCCAATCCTGAGACCTTTCCGATAGCAGAGATGTGATATCTGACTGCTTATACCAAACCTGAGAACCTTCCTATGGCCTGAGATGTCATATACAACTCCTTCCCATTCCAATCCTGAGACCCTTCCTTTAGCATGATATGTGATATCTCAATGCTTATACCAAATCTGAGACCCTTCCTATAGCATGAGATGTGATATCCAATTCCTTCCCATTCCAATCCTGAGACCCTTCCTATAGCATGAGATGTGATATCTCAATGCTTATACCAAACCTGAGAGCCTACCTATATCATGAGATGTGATATCCAAGTCCATCCCATTCCAATCCTTAGACCCTTCCTACAACATGCAATGTGATATCTCAATTATTCTAATACCAAACCAGAGACTCTTCCTATAACATGAGATGGGATATCCAACTCCTTCCCATTCCAATCCTGAGCCGCTTCCGATAGCAGAGATGTGATATCTCAATGCTTATACCAAACCTGAGACCCTTCCTATAACATGAGATGTGATATCCAACTCCTTCCCGTTCCAAACCTGAGACACTAACTATAGCATATGTGATATCCAACTCCTTCCCATTCCAAACATGAGACCCTTCCTATAGCAAGAAAGTAATATCCAACTCCTACCCATTCCAATCCTGAGACCCTTCCTATAGCAAGAGATGTGATATCCAAATCCTTCCCATTCCAATCCTGAGACCCTTCCTATAACATGAGATGTGATATCCAACTCCTTCCCATTCCAACCTGAGACACTTCCTATAGCATGAGAAGGGATATCCAACTCCTTCCCAATCCAATCCTGAGACCCTTCCGATAGCAGAGATGTGATATCTCAATGCTTATACCAAACCTGAGACCCTTCCTATAGCATGAAAAGGGATATCCAACTCCTTCCCAATCCAATCCTGAGACCCTTCCGATAGCAGAGACGTGATATCTCAATGCTTCTACCAAACCTGAGACCCTTCCTTTAGCATGAGATGTGATATCCAAATCCTTCACATTCCAATCCTGAGACCCTTCCTATAGCATGAGATTTGATATCTCAATGCTTCTAACACCAAACCTGAGATCCTTCCTATAACATGAGATGTGATATCCAATTACTTCCCATTCCAAACCTGAGACCCTTCCTATTGGATGAGATGTGATATCCAACTCCTTCCCATTCCAACCCTGAGACCCTTCCTATAGCATGAGATGTGATGTCTCAATGCTTCTAATACCAAACCTGAGATCCTTCCTATAACATGAGATGTGATATCCAACTCCTTCCATTCCAATCCTGGGACCCGTCCTATAGCATGAGATGTGATATCTCAATGCTTATACCAAACCTGAGACCCTTCCTATAGCATGAGATGTGATATCCAACTCCTTCCCATTCCAATCCTGAGACCCTTCCTATAGCATGAGATGTGATATCTCAATGCTTCTAATACCAAACCTGAGATCCTTCCTCTAACATGAAATGTGATATCCAACTCCTTCCCTTTCCAAACCTAAGAGCCTATCTATAGCATGAGATGTGATATCCAAGTCCTTCACATTCCAACCCTTAGACCCTTCCTACAGCATGCAATATGATATCTCAATGATTCTAATAACAAACCTGAGACCCGTCCTATAACATGAGATGGGATATCCAACTCCTTCCCATGCCAATCCTGAGACACTTCCGATAGCAGAGATGTGATATCTCAATGTTTATACCAAACCTGAGACCCTTCCTATAACATGAGATGTGAAATTTAACTCCTTCCCGTTCCAAACCTGAGACCCTTCCTTTAGCATGAGATGTGATATCCTTCCCATTCCAATCCTGAGACACTTCCGATAGCATGAGATGTGATATCTCAATGCTTCTAATACCAAAACTGAGACCCTCCCTATAGCATGATATGTGATATCTAAGTCCTTCCCATTCCAATCCTGAGACCCTTCCTATAGCATGAGATGTGATATCTCAATGCTTCTACCAAACCTGAGACCCTTCCTTTAGCATGAGATGTGATATCCAACTCCTTCCCATTCCAATCCTGAGACCCTTCCTATAGCATGAGATGTGATATCTCAATACTTCTAATACCAAACCTGAGATCCTTCCGATAACATGAGATGTGATATCTCAATACTTCTAATACCAAACCTGAGATCCATCCTATAACATGAGATGTGATATCCAACTCCTTCCCTTTCCAAACCTAAGAGCCTATCTATAGCATGAGATGTGATATCCAGGTCCTTCCCATTCCAATCCTTAGACCCTTCCTACAGCATGCAATATGATATCTCAATGATTCTAATAACAAACCTGAGACCCGTCCTATAGCATGAGATATGATATCCAAGTCCTTCCCATTCCAATCTTGAGACCCTTCCTATAACATGAAATGTGATATCCAACTCCTTCCCATTCCAACCTGAGACCCTTCCTATAGCATGAGATGGGATATCCAACTTCTTCCAAATCCAATACTGATACCCTTCCGATAGCATGAGATGTGATATCCCAATGCTTCTACCAAACCTGAGACCCATACTATGGCATGAGATGTGATATCAAACTCCTTCCCATTCCAATCCTGAGACCCTTCCTATAGCTTGAGGTGTGATATCCAACTCCTTCCCATTCCAATTCTGAGACCCTTCGTATACCATGAGACTTGATATCTCAATGCTTCTAATACCAAACCTGAGACCCGTCCTATAACATGAGATGTGATATCCAAATCCTTCCCCTTCCAAACCTTAGACCCTTCCTTTATCATGAGATGTGATATCCAACTCCTTCCCATTCCAATCCTGAGACCCTTCCGATATCATGAGATTTGTTATCTCAATGCTTCTAATATCAAACTTGAGACCCTCCCTATAGCATGAGATGTGACATCCAAGTCCTTCCCATTCCAATCCTGAGACCCTTCCTATAGCATGAGATGTGATATCTCTATGCTTCTAATACCAAACCTGAGACCCTTCCTATAACATGAGATGGGATATCCAACTCCTTCCCATTCCAATCCTGAGACCTTTCCGATAGCAGAGATGTGATATCTCAATGCTTATACCAAACCTGAGAACCTTCCTATGGCCTGAGATGTCATATACAACTCCTTCCCATTCCAATCCTGAGACCCTTCCTTTAGCATGAGATGTGATATCTCAATGCTTATACCAAATCTGAGACCCTTCCTATAGCATGAGATGTGATATCCAATTCCTTCCCATTCCAATTCTGAGACCCTTCCTATAGCATGAGATGTGATATCTCAATGCTTATACCAAAACTGAGAGCCTACCTATAGCATGAGATGTGATATCCAAGTCCACCCCATTCCAATCCTTAGACCCTTCCTACAGCATGCGATGTGATATCTCAATGATTCTAATACCAAACCAGAGACTCTTCCTATAACATGAGATGGGATATCCAACTCCTTCCCATTCAAATCCTGAGCCGCTTCCGATAGCAGAGATGTGATATCTCAATGCTTATACCAAACCTGAGACCCTTCCTATAACATGAGATGTGATATCCAACTCCTTCCCGTTCCGAACCTGAGACACTAACTATAGCATATGTGATATCCAACTCCTTCCCATTCCAAACATGAGACCCTTCCTATAGCAAGAAAGTAATATCCAACTCCTACCCATTCCAATCCTGAGACCCTTCCTATAGCAAGAGATGTGATATCCAAATCCTTCCCATTCCAATCCTGAGACCCTTCCTATAACATGAGATGTGATATCCAACTCCTTCCCATTCCAACCTGAGACACTTCCTATAGCATGAGAAGGGATATCCAACTCCTTCCCAATCCAATCCTGAGATCCTTCCGATAGCAGAGATATGATATCTCAATGCTTAAACAAAACCTGAGACCCTTCCTGTGGCATGAGATGTGATATCCAACTCCTTGCCATTCAAATCCTGAGACCCTTCCTATAGCATGAAAAGGGATATCCAACTCCTTCCCAATCCAATCCTGAGACCCTTCCGATAGCAGAGACGTGATATCTCAATGCTTCTACCAAACCTGAGACCCTTCCTTTAGCATGAGATGTGATATCCAAATCCTTCACATTCCAATCCTGAGACCCTTCCTATAGCATGAGATGTGATATCTCAATGCTTCTAATACCAAACCTGAGATCCTTCCTATAACATGAGATGTGATATCCAATTCCTTCCCATTCCAAACCTGAGACCCTTCCTATTGGATGAGTTGTGATATCCAACTCCTTCCCATTCCAACCCTGAGACCCTTCCTATAGCATGAGATGTGATGTCTCAATGATTCTAATACCAAACCTGAGATCCTTCCTATAACATGAGATGTGATATCCAACTCCTTCCATTACAATCCTGAGACCCGTCCTATAGCATGAGATGTGATATCTCAATGCTTATACCAAACCTGAGACCCTTCCTATAGCATGAGATGTGATATCCAACTCCTTCCCATTCCAACCTGAGACACTTCCTATAGCATGAGACGGGATATCCAACTCCTTCCCAATCCAATCCTGAGACCCTTCCGATAGCAGAGATGTGATATCTCAATGCTTATACCAAACCTGAGACCCTTCCTATGGCATGAGATGTGATATCCAACTCCTTGCCATTCAAATCCTGAGACCCTTCCTACAGCATGAGAAGGGATATCCAACTCCTTCCCAATCCAATCCTGAGACCCTTCCGATAGCAGCAACGTGATATCTCAATGCTTCTACCAAACCTGAGACCCTTCCTTTAGCATGAGATGTGATATCCAAATCCTTCACAATCCAATCCTGAGACTCTTCCTTTAGCATGAGATGTGATATCTCAATGCTTATACCAAATCTGAGACCCTTCCTATAGCATGAGATGTGATATCCAATTCCTTCCCATTCCAATCCTGAGACCCTTCCTATAGCATGAGATGTGATATCTCAATGCTTATACCAAACCTGAGAGCCTACCTATAGCATGAGATGTGATATCCCAGTCCATCCCATTCCAATCCTTTGACCCTTCCTACAGCATGCGATGTGATATCTCAATGATTCTACCAAACCAGAGACTCTTCCTATAACATGAGATGGGATATCCAACTCCTTCCCATTCCAATCCTGAGCCGCTTCCGATAGCAGAGATGTGATATCTCAATGCTTATACCAAGCCTGAGACCCTTCCTATAACATGAGATGTGATATCCAACTCCTTCCCGTTCCAAACCTGAGACAATAACTATAGCATATGTGATATCCAACTCCTTCCCATTCCAAACATGAGACCCTTCCTATAGCAAGAAAGTAATATCCAACTCCTACCCATTCCAATCCTGAGACCCTTCCTATAGCAAGAGATGTGATATCCAAATCCTTCCCATTCCAATCCTGAGACCCTTCCTATAACATGAGATGTGATATCCAACTCCTTCCCATTCCAACCTGAGACACTTCCTATAGCATGAGAAGGGATATCCAACTCCTTCCCAATCCAATCCTGAGACCCTTCCGATAGCAGAGATGTGATATCTCAATGCTTATACCAAACCTGAGACCCTTCCTATGGCATGAGATGCGATATCCAACACCTTCCCAATCCAATCCTGAGACCCTTCCGATAGCAGAGACGTGATATCTCAATGCTTCTACCAAACCTGAGACCCTTCCTTTAGCATGAGATGTGATATCTCAATGCTTCTAATACCAAACCTGAGATCCTTCCTATAACATGAGATGTGATATCCAATTCCTTCCCATTCCAAACCTGAGACCCTTCCTATTGGATGAGATGTGATATCCAACTCCTTCCCATTCCAACCCTGAGACCCTTCCTATAGCATGAGATGTGATGTCTCAATGCTTCTAATACCAAACCTGAGATCCTTCCTATAACATGAGATGTGATATCCAACTCCTTCCATTCCAATCCTGAGACCCGTCCTATAGCATGAGATGTGATATCTCAATGCTTATACCAAACCTGAGACCCTTCCTATAGCATGAGATGTGATATCCAACTGCTTCCCATTCCAATCCTGAGACCCTTCCTATAGCATGAGATGTGATATCTCAATGCTTCTAATACCAAACCTGAGATCCTTCCTCTAACATGAAATGTGATATCCAACTCCTTCCCTTTCCAAACCTAAGAGCCTATCTATAGCATGAGATGTGATATCCAAGTCCTTCCCATTCCAACCCTTAGACCCTTCCTACAGCATGCAATATGATATCTCAATGATTCTAATAACAAACCTGAGACCCGTCCTATAACATGAGATGGGATATCCAACTCCTTCCCTTTCCAATCCTGAGACACTTCCGATAGCAGAGATGTGATATCTCAATGCTTATACCAAACCTGAGACCCTTCCTATAACATGAGATGTGATATCCAAATCCTTCCCGTTCCAAACCTGAGACCCTTCCTTTAGCATGAGATGTGATATCCAGCACCTTCCCATTCCAATCCTGAGACACTTCCTATAGCATGAGATGTGATATCTCAATGCTTCTAATATCAAAACTGAGACCCTCCCTATAGCATGATATGTGATATCTAAGTCCTTCCCATTCCAATCCTGAGACCCTCCCTATAGCATGAGATGTGATATCCAACTCCTTCCCATTCCAATCCTGAGACCCTTCCTATAGCATGAGATATGATATCTCAATACTTCTAATACCAAACGTGAGATCCTTCCGATAACATGAGATGTGATATCCAAATCCTTCCCCTTCCAATCCTGAGACCCTCCCTTTAGCATGAGATGTGATATCCAACTCCTTCCTATTCCAATCCTGAGACTCTTCTGATAGCATGAGATGTGATATCTCAATGCTTCTAATACCAAACCTGAGATCCTTCCGATAGCATGAGATGTGATATCTCAATGCTTCTAATACCAAACCTGAGATCCTTCCTATAACATGAGATGTGATATCCAAATCCTTCCCCTTCCAAACCTGAGACCCTCCCTTTAGCATGAGATGTGATATCCAACTCCTTCCCATTGCATTCCTAAGACCCTTCTGATAGCATGAGATGTGATATCTCAATGCCTCTAATACCAAACCTGAGATCCTACCTCTAACATGAAATGTGATATCCAACTATTTCCCCTTCCAAACCTGAGAGCCTTCCTATAGCATGAGATGTGATATCCAAGTCCTTCCCATTCCAATCCTGAGACCCTTCCTATAGCTTGAGATGTGATATCCAACTCCTTCCCATTCCAATTCTGAGACCCTTCCTATACTATGAGACTTGATATCTCAATGCTTCTAATACAAACGTGAGACCCGTAATATAACATGAGATGTGATATCCAAATCCTTCCCCTTCCAAACCTTAGACCCTTCCTTTATCATGAGATGTGATATCCAACTCCTTCCCATTCCAATCCTGAGACCCTTCCGATATCATGAGATGTGATATCTCAAAGCTTCTAATATCAAACTTGAGACCCTCCCTATAGCATGAGATGTGATATCCAAGTCCTTCCCATTCCAATCCTGAGACCCTTCCTATAGCTTGAGGTGTGATATCCAACTCCTTCCCATTCCAATTCTGAGACCCTTCTTATACCATGAGACTTGATATCTCAATGCTTCTAATACCAAACCTGAGACCCGTCCTATAACATGAGATGTGATATCCAAATCCTTCCCCTTCCAAACCTTAGACCCTTCCTTTATCATGAGATGTGATATCCAACTCCTTCCCATTCCAATCCTGAGACCCTTCCGATATCATGAGATTTGTTATCTCAATGCTTCTAATATCAAACTTGAGACCCTCCCTAAAGCATGAGATGTGACATCCAAGTCCTTCCCATTCCAATCCCGAGACCCTTCCTATAACATGAGATGTGATATCCAACTCATTCCCATTCCAACCTGAGACACTTCCTATAGCATGAGAAGGGATATCTAACTCCTTCCCAATCCAATCCTGAGACCCTTCCGATAGCAGAGATGTGATATCTGAATGCTTATACCAAACCTGAGACCCTTCCTATGGCATGAGATGTGATATCCAACTCCTTGCCATTCAAATCCTGAGACCCTTCCTATAGCATGAGATGTGATATCTCTATGCTTCTAATACCAAACCTGAGACCCTTCCTATAACATGAGATGGGATATCCAACTCCTTCCCATTCCAATCCTGAGACCCTTCCGATAGCAGAGATGTGATATCTCAATGCTTATACCAAACCTGAGAACCTTCCTATGGCCTGAGATGTCATATACAACTCCTTCCCATTCCAATCCTGAGATCCTTCCTTTAGCATGAGATGTGATATCTCAATGCTTATACCAAATCTGAGACCCTTCCTATAGCATGAGATGTGATATCCAATTCCTTCCCATTCCAATCCTGAGACCCTTCCTATAGCATGAGATGTGATATCTCAATGCTTATACCAAACCTGAGAGCCTACCTATAGCATGAGATGTGATATCCAAGTCCATCCCATTCCAATCCTTAGACCCTTCCTACAGCATGCAATGTGATATCTCAATGATTCTAATACCAAACCAGAGACTCTTCCTATAACATGAGATGGGATATCCAACTCCTTCCCATTCC
Organism: Ambystoma mexicanum; assembly: GCF_040938575.1. Taxonomy (NCBI): domain Eukaryota; kingdom Metazoa; phylum Chordata; class Amphibia; order Caudata; family Ambystomatidae; genus Ambystoma; species Ambystoma mexicanum. Next base: position 5,097,620 of record NC_090922.1, on the reverse strand, counting down.
AATCCTGAGCCGCTTCCGATAGCAGAGATGTGATATCTCAATGCTTATACCAAACCTGAGACCCTTCCTATAACATGAGATGTGATATCCAACTCCTTCCGTTCCAAACCTGAGACACTAACTATAGCATATGTGATATCCAACTCCTTCCCATTCCAAACATGAGACCCTTCCTATAGCAAGAAAGTAATATCCAACTCCTACCCATTCCAATCCTGAGACCCTTCCTATAGCAAGAGATGTGATATCAAAATCCTTCCCATTCCAATCCTGAGACCCTTCCTATAACATGAGATGTGATATCCAACTCCTTCCCATTCCAACCTGAGACACTTCCTATAGCATGAGAAGGGATATCCAACTCCTTCCCAATCCAATCCTGAGACCCTCCCGATAGCAGAGATGTGAAATCTCAATGCTTATACCACACCTGAGACACTTCCTATGGCATGAGATGTGATATCCAACTCCTTCCCAATCCAATCCTGAGACCCTTCCGATAGCAGAGACGTGATATCTCAATGCTTCTACCAAACCTGAGACCCTTCCTTTAGCATGAGATGTGATATCCAAATCCTTCACATTCCAATCCTGAGACCCTTCCTATAGCATGAGATGTGATATCTCAATGCTTCTAATACCAAACCTGAGATCCTTCCTATAACATGAGATGTGATATCCAATTCCTTCCCATTCCAAACCTGAGACCCTTCCTATTGGATGCGATGTGATATCCAACTCCTTCCCATTCCAACCCTGAGACCCTTCCTATAGCATGAGATGTGATGTCTCAATGCTTCTAATACCAAACCTGAGATCCTTCCTATAACATGAGATGTGATATCCAACTCCTTCCATTCCAATCCTGAGACCCTTCCTATAGCATGAGATGTGATATCTCAATGCTTCTAATACCAAACCTGAGATCCTTCCTATAACATGAGATGTGATATCCAATTCCTTCCCATTCCAAACCTGAGAGCCTTCCTATTGGATGAGATGTGATATCCAAGTCCTTCCCATTCCAACCCTTAGACCCTTCCTACAGCATGCAATATGATATCTCAATGATTCTAATAACAAACCTGAGACCCGTCCTATAACATGAGATGGGATATCCAACTCCTTCCCATTCCAATCCTGAGACACTTCCGATAGCAGAGATGTGATATCTCAATGCTTATACCAAACCTGAGACCCTTCCTATAACATGAGATGTGATATCCAAATCCTTCCCGTTCCAAACCTGAGACCCTTCCTTTAGCATGAGATGTGATATCCAGCACCTTCCCATTCCAATCCTGAGACACTTCCTATAGCATGAGATGTGATATCTCAATGCTTCTAATATCAAAACTGAGACCCTCTCTATAGCATGATATGTGATATCTAAGTCCTTCCCATTCCAATCCTGAGACCCTCCCTATAACATGAGATGTGATATCCAACTCCTTCCCATTCCAATCCTGAGACCCTTCCTATAGCATGAGATATGATATCTCAATACTTCTAATACCAAACGTGAGATCCTTCCGATAACATGAGATGTGATATCCAAATACTTCCCCTTCCAATCCTGAGACCCTCCCTTTAGCATGAGATGTGATATCGAACTCCTTCCTATTCCAATCCTGAGACTCTTCTGATAGCATGAGATATGATATCTCAATGCTTCTAATACCAAACCTGAGATCCTTCCGATAGCATGAGATGTGATATCTCAATGCTTCTAATACCAAACCTGAGATCCTTCCTATAACATGAGATGTGATATCCAAATCCTTCCCCTTCCAAACCTGAGACCCTCCCTTTAGCATGAGATGTGATATCCAACTCCTTCCCATTCCATTCCTGAGACCCTTCTGATAGCATGAGATGTGATATCTCAATGCCTCTAATACCAAACCTGAGATCCTACCTCTAACATGAAATGTGATATCCAACTCTTTCCCCTTCCAAACCTGAGAGCCTTCCTATAGCATGAGATGTGATATCCAAGTCCTTCCCATTCCAATCCTGAGACCCTTCCTATAACTTGAGATGTGATATCCAACTCCTTCCCATTCCAATTCTGAGACCCTTCCTATACTATGAGACTTGATATCTCAATGCTTCTAATACAGACGTGAGACCCGTAATATAACATGAGATGTGATATCCAAATCCTTCCCCTTCCAAACCTTAGACCCTTCCTTTATCATGAGATGTGATATCCAACTCCTTCCCATTCCAATCCTGAGACCCTTCCGATATCATGAGATGTGATATCTCAAAGCTTCTAATATCAAACTTGAGACCCTCCCTATAGCATGAGATGTGATATCCAAGTCCTTCCCATTCCAATCCTGAGACCCTTCCTATAGCATGAGATGTGATATCTCAATGCTTCTAATACCAAACCTGAGACCCTTCCTATAACATGAGATGGGAATATCCAACTCCTTCCCATTCCAATCCTGAGACCCTTCCGATAGCAGAGATGTGATATCTCAATGCTTTTACCAAACCTGAGATCCTTCCTATAACATGAGATGTGATATCCAACTCCTTCCCATTCCAATCCTGAGACACTTCCTATAGCATGAGATGTGATATCTCACTGCTTATACCAAACCTGAGACCCTTCCCATAGCATGAGATGTGATATCCAACTCCTTCCCATTCCAATCCTCAGACCCTTCCTATAGCATGAGATGTGATATCTCAATGCTTCTAATATCAAACTTGAGACCCTACCTATAGCATGAGATGTGATATCCAAGTCCTTCCCATTACAATCCTGAGACACTTCCTATAGCATGAGATGTGATATCCAACTCCTTCCCATTCCAATCCTGAGACCCTTCCTATAGCATGAGATATGATATCTCAATACTTCTAATACCAAACGTGAGATCCTTCCGATAACATGAGATGTGATATCCAAATCCTTCCCCTTCCAAACCTGAGACCCTCCCTTTAGCATGAGATGTGATATCCAACTCCTTCCCATTCCAATCCTGAGACCCTTCTGATAGCATGAGATGTGATATCTCAATGCTTCTAATACCAAACCTGAGATCCTTCCGATAGCATGAGATGTGATATCTCAATGCTTCTAATACCAAACCTGAGATCCTTCCTATAACATGAGATGTGATATCCAAATCCTTCCCCTTCCAAACCTGAGACCCTCCCTTTAGCATGAGATGTGATATCCAACTCCTTCCCATTCCATTCCCGAGACCCTTCTGATAGCATGAGATGTGATATCTCAATGCCTCTAATACCAAACCTGAGAGCCTACCTCTAACATGAAATGTGATATCCAACTCTTTCCCCTTCCAAACCTGAGAGCCTTCCTATAGCATGAGATGTGATATCCAAGTCCTTCCCATTCCAATCCTGAGACCCTTCCTATAGCTTGAGATGTGATATCCAACTCCTTCCCATTCCAATTCTGAGACCCTTCCTATACTCTGAGACTTGATATCTCAATGCTTCTAATACCAAACCTGAGACCCGTAATATAACATGAGATGTGATATCCAAATCCTTCCCCTTCCAAACCTTAGACCCTTCCTTTATCATGAGATGTGATATCCAACTCCTTCCCATTCCAATCCTGAGACCCTTCCGATATCATGAGATGTGATATCTCAAAGCTTCTAATATCAAACTTGAGACCCTCCCTATAGCATGAGATGTGATATCCAAGTCCTTCCCATTCCAATCCTGAGACCCTTCCTATAGCATGAGATGTGATATCTCAATGATTCTAATACCAAACCTGAGACCCTTCCTATTACATGAGATGGGAATATCCAACTCCTTCCCATTCCAATCCTGAGACCCTTCCGATAGCAGAGATGTGATATCTCAATGCTTATACCAAACCTGAGACCCTTCGTATGGCATGAGATGTGATATCCAACTTCTTGCCATTCAAATCCTGAGACCCTTCCTATAGCATGAGAAGGGATATCCAACTCCTTCCCAATCCAATCCTGAGACCCTTCCGATAGTAGAGACGTGATATCTCAATGCTTCTACCAAACCTGAGACCCTTCCTTTAGCATGAGATGTGATATCCAAATCCTTCACATTCCAATCCTGAGACCCTTCCTATAGCATGAGATGTGATATCTCAATGCTTCTAATACCAAACCTGAGATCCTTCCTATAACATGAGATGTGATATCCAATTCCTTCCCATTCCAAACCTGAGACCCTTCCTATTGGATGAGTTGTGATATCCAACTCCTTCCCATTCCAACCCTGAGACCCTTCCTATAGCATGAGATGTGATGTCTCAATGATTCTAATACCAAACCTGAGATCCTTCCTATAACATGAGATGTGATATCCAACTCCTTCCATTCCAATCCTGAGACCCGTCCTATAGCATGAGATGTGATATCGCAATGCTTATACCAAACCTGAGACCCTTCCTATAGCATGAGATGTGATATCCAACTACTTCCCATTCCAATCCTGAGACCCTTCCTATAGCATGAGATGTGATATCTCAATGCTTCTAATACCAAACCTGAGATCCTTCCTCTAACATGAAATGTGATATCCAACTCCTTCCCTTTCCAAACCTAAGAGCCTATCTATAGCATGAGATGTGATATCCAGGTCCTTCCTATTCCAATCCTTAGACCCTTAGTACAGCATGCAATATGATATCTCAATGATTCTAATAACAAACCTGAGACCCGTCCTATAGCATGAGATATGATATCCAAGTCCTTCCCATTCCAATCCTGAGACCCTTCCTATAACATGAAATGTGATATCCAACTCCTTCCCATTCCAACCTGAGACCCTTCCTATAGCATGAGATGGGATATCCAACTTCTTCAAAATCCAATACTGATACCCTTCCGATAGCATGAGATGTGATATCCCAATGCTTCTACCAAACCTGAGACCCATACTATGGCATGAGATGTGATATCAAACTCCTTCCCATTCCAATTCTGAGACCCTTCTTATACCATGAGACTTGATATCTCAATGCTTCTAATACCAAACCTGAGACCCGTCCTAAAACATGAGATGTGATATCCAAATCCTTCCCCTTCCAAACCTTAGACCCTTCCTTTATCATGAGATGTGGTATCCAACTCCTTCCCATTCCAATCCTGAGACCCTTCCGATATCATGAGATTTGTTATCTCAATGCTTCTAATATCAAACTTGAGATCCTCCCTATAGCATGAGATGTGACATCCAAGTCCTTCCCATTCCAATCCTGAGACCCTTCCTATAGCATGAGATGTGATATCTCTATGCTTCTAATACCAAACCTGAGACCCTTCCTATAACATGAGATGGGATATCCAACTCCTTCCCATTCCAATCCTGAGACCCTTCCGATAGCAGAGATGTGATATCTCAATGCTTATACCAAACCTGAGACCCTTCCTATGGCCTGAGATGTCATATACAACTCCTTCCCATTCCAATCCTGAGACCCTTCCTTTAGCATGAGATGTGATATCTCAATGCTTATACCAAATCTGAGACCCTTCCTATAGCATGAGATGTGATATCCAAATCCTTCCCATTCCAATCCTGAGACCCTTCCTATAGCATGAGATGTGATATCTCAATGCTTATACCAAACCTGAGAGCCTACCTATAGCATGAGATGTGATATCCAAGTCCATCCCATTCCAATCCTTAGACCCTTCCTACAGCATGCGATGTGATATCTCAATGATTCTAATACCAAACCAGAGACTCTTACTATAACATGAGATGTGATATCCAACTCCTTCCTATTCCAATCCTGAGCCGCTTCCGATAGCAGAGATGTGATATCTCAATGCTTATACCAAACCTGAGACCCTTCCTATAACATGAGATGTGATATCCAACTCCTTCCCGTTCCAAACCTGAGACACTAACTATAGCATATGTGATATCCAACTCCTTCCCATTCCAAACATGAGACCCTTCCTATAGCAAGAAAGTAATATCCAACTCCTACCCATTCCAATCCTGAGACCCTTCCTATAGCAAGAGATGTGATATCCAAATCCTTCCCATTCCAATCCTGAGACCCTTCCTATAACATGATATGTGATATCCAACTCCTTCCCATTCCAACCTGAGACACTTCCTATAGCATGAGAAGGGATATCCAACTCCTTCCCAATCCAATCCTGAGACCCTTCCGATAGCAGAGATGTGATATCTCAATGTTTATACCAAACCTGAGACCCTTCCTATGGCATGAGATGTGATATCCAACTCCTTGCCATTCAAATCCTGAGACCCTTCCTATAGCATGAGAAGGGATATCCAACTCCTTCCCAATCCAATCCTGCGACCCTTCCGATAGCAGAGACGTGATATCTCAATGCTTCTACCAAACCTGAGACCCTTCCTTTAGCATGAGATGTGATATCCAAATCCTTCACATTCCAATCCTGAGACCCTTCCTATAGCATGAGATGTGATATCTCAATGCTTCTAATACCAAACCTGAGATCCTTCCTATAACATGAGATGTGATATCCAATTCCTTCCCATTCCAAACCTGAGACCCTTCCTATTGGATGAGATGTGATATCCAACTCCTTCCCATTCCAACCCTGAGACCCTTCCTATAGCATGAGATGTGATGTCTCAATGCTTCTAATACCAAACCTGAGATCCTTCCTATAACATGAGATGTGATATCCAACTCCTTCCATTCCAATCCTGAGACCCGTCCTATAGCATGAGATGTGATATCTCAATGCTTATACTAAACCTGCGACCCTTCCTATAGCATGAGATGTGATATCCAACTACTTCCCATTCCAATCCTGAGACCCTTCCTATAGCATGAGATGTGATATCTCAATGCTTCTAATACCAAACCTGAGATCCTTCCTCTAACATGAAATGTGATATCCAACTCCTTCCCTTTCCAAACCTAAGAGCCTATCTATAGCATGAGATGTGATATCCAAGTCCTTCCCATTCCAACCCTTAGACCCTTCCTACAGCATGCAATATGATATCTCAATGATTCTAATAACAAACCTGAGACCCGTCCTATAACATGAGATGTGATATCCAACTCCTTCCCATTCCAATCCTGAGACACTTCCGATAGCAGAGATGGGATATCTCAATGCTTATACCAAACCTGAGACCTTTCCTATAACATGAGATGTGATATCCAAATCCTTCCCGTTCCAAACCTGAGACTCTTCCTTTAGCATGAGATGTGATATCCAGCTCCTTCCCATTCCAATCCTGAGACACTTCCGATAGCATGAGATGTGATATCTCAATGCTTCTAATATCAAAACTGAGACCCTCCCTATAGCATGATATGTGATATCTAAGTCCTTCCCATTCCAATCCTGAGACACTCCCTATAGCATGAGATGTGATATCCAACTCTTTCCCATTCCAATCCTGAGACCCTTCCTATAGCATGAGATATGATATCTCAATACTTCTAATACCAAACGTGAGATCCTTCCGATAACATGAGATGTGATATCCAAATCCTTCCCCTTCCAAACCTGAGACCCTCCCTTTAGCATGAGATGTGATATCCAACTCCTTCCCATTCCAATCCTTAGACCCTTCTGATAGCATGAGATGTGATATCTCAATGCTTCTAATACCAAACCTGAGATCCTTCCGATAGCATGAGATGTGATATCTCAATGCTTCTAATACCAAACCTGAGATCCTTCCTATAACATGAGATGTGATATCCAAATCCTTCCCCTTCCAAACCTGAGACCCTCCCTTTAGCATGAGATGTGATATCCAACTCCTTCCCATTCCATTCCTGAGACCCTTCTGATAGCATGAGATGTGATATCTCAATGCCTCTAATACCAAACCTGAGATCCTACCTCTAACATGAAATGTGATATCCAACTCTTTCCCCTTCCAAACCTGAGAGCCTTCCTATAGCATGAGATGTGATATCCAAGTCCTTCCCATTCCAATCCTGAGACCCTTCCTATAGCTTGAGATGTGATATCCAACTCCTTCCCATTCCAATTCTGAGACCCTTCCTATACTCTGAGACTTGATATCTCAATGCTTCTAATACCAAACCTGAGACCCGTAATATAACATGAGATGTGATATCCAAATCCTTCCCCTTCCAAACCTTAGACCCTTCCTTTATCATGAGATGTGATATCCAACTCCTTCCCATTCCAATCCTGAGACCCTTCCGATATCATGAGATGTGATATCTCAAAGCTTCTAATATCAAACTTGAGACCCTCCCTATAGCAGGGGATGTGATATCCAAGTCCTTCCCATTCCAATCCTGAGACCCTTCCTATAGCATGAGATGTGATATCTCAATGCTTCTAATACCAAACCAATGACCCTTCCTATAACATGAGATGGGAATATCCAACTCCTTCCCATTCCAATCCTGAGACCCTTCCGATAGCAGAGATGTGATATCTCAATGCTTATACCAAACCTGAGACCCTTCCTATGGCATGAGATGTGATATCCAACTCCTTGCCATTCAAATCCTGAGACCCTTCCTATAGCATGAGAAGGGATATTCAACTCCTTCCCAATCCAATCCTGAGACCCTTCCGATAGCAGAGACGTGATATCTCAATGCTTCTACCAAACCTGAGACCCTTCCTTTAGCATGAGATGTGATATCCAAATCCTTCACATTCCAATCCTGAGACCCTTCCTATAGCATGAGATGTGATATCTCAATGCTTCTAATACCAAACCTGAGATCCTTCCTATAACATGAGATGTGATATCCAATTCCTTCCCATTCCAAACCTGAGACCCTTCCTATTGGATGAGATGTGATATCCAACTCCTTCCCATTCCAACCCTGAGACCCTTCCTATAGCATGAGATGTGATGTCTCAATGCTTCTAATACCAAACCTGAGATCCCTCCTATAACATGATATGTGATATCCAACTCCTTCCATTCCAATCCTGAGACCTGTCCTATAGCATGAGATGTGATATCTCAATGCTTATACCAAACCTGAGACCCTTCCTATAGCATGAGATGTGATATCCAACTACTTCCCATTCCAATCCTGAGACCCTTCATATAGCATGAGATGCGATATCTCAATGCTTCTAATACCAAACCTGAGATCCTTCCTCTAACATGAAATGTGATATCCAACTCCTTCCCTTTCCAAACCTAAGAGCCTATCTATAGCATGAGATGTGATATCCAAGTCCTTCCCATTCCAATCCTTAGACCCTTCCTACAGCATGCAATATGATATCTCAATGATTCTAATAACAAACCTGAGACCCGTCCTATAGCATGAGATATGATATCCAAGTCCTTCCCATTCCAATCCTGAGACCCTTCCTATAACATGAAATGTGATATCCAACTCCTTCCCATTCCAACCTGAGACCCTTCCTCTAGCATGAGATGGGATATCCAACTTCTTCCAAATCCAATACTGATACCCTTCCGATAGCATGAGATGTGATATCCCAATGCTTCTACCAAACCTGAGACCCATACTATGGCATGAGATGTGATATCAAACTCCTTCCCATTCCAATCCTGAGACCCTTCCTATAGCTTGAGGTGTGATATCCAACTCCTTCCCATTCCAATTCTGAGACCCTTCTTATACCATGAGACTTGATATCTCAATGCATCTAATACCAAACCTGAGACCCGTCCTATAACATGAGATGTGATATCCAAATCCTTCCCCTTCCAAACCTTAGACCCTTCCTTTATCATGAGATGTGATATCCAACTCCTTCCCATTCCAATCCTGAGACCCTTCCGATATCATGAGATTTGTTATCTCAATGCTTCTAATATCAAACTTGAGACCCTCCCTATAGCATGAGATGTGACATCCAAGTCCTTCCCATTCCAATCCCGAGACCCTTCCTATAACATGAGATGTGATATCCAACTCCTTCCCATTCCAACCTGAGACACTTCCTATAGCATGAGAAGGGATATCCAACTCCTTCCCATTCCAATCCTGAGACCCTTCCGATAGCAGAGATGTGATATCTCAATGCTTATACCAAACCTGAGAACCTTCCTATGGCCTGAGATGTCATATACAACTCCTTCCCATTCCAATCCTGAGACCCTTCCTTTAGCATGAGATGTGATATCTCAATGCTTATACCAAATCTGAGACCCTTCCTATAGCATGAGATGTGATATCCTCCTGAGACCCTTCCTATAGCATGAGATGTGATATCTCAATGCTTCTACCAAACCTGAGACCCTTCCTTTAGCATGAGATGTGATATCCAACTACTTCCCATATTCCAATCCTGAGACCCTTCCTATAGCATGAGATGTGATATCTCAATACTTCTAATACCAAACCTGAGATCCTTCCGATAACATGAGATGTGATATCCAAATCCTTCCCCTTCCAAACCTGAGACCCTCCCTTTAGCATGAGATGGGATATCCAACTCCTTCCCATTCCAATCCTGAGAACCTTCTGATAGCATGAGATGTGATATCTCAATGCTTCTAATACCAAACCTGAGATCCTTCCGATAGCATGAGATGTGATATCTCAATGCTTCTAATACCAAACCTGAGATCCTTCCTATAACATGAGATGTGATATCCAAATCCTTCCCCTTCCAAACCTGAGACCCTCCCTTTAGCATGAGATGTGATATCCAACTCCTTCCCATTCTAAATCTGAGACCCTTCTGATAGCATGAGATGTGATATCTCATTGCCTCTAATACCAAACCTGAGATCCTACCTCTAACATGAAATGTGATATCCAACTCTTTCCCCTTCCAAACCTGAGAGCCTTCCTATAGCATGAGATGTGATATCCAAGTCCTTCCCATTCCAATCCTGAGACCCTTCCTATAACATGAGATGTGATATCCAACTCCTTCCAATTCCAACCTGAGACCCTTCCTATAGCATGAGATGTGATATCTCAATGCCTCTAATACCAAACCTGAGATCCTTCCTCTAACATGAAATGTGATATCCAACTCCTTCCCTTTCCAAACCTGAGAGCCTATCTATAGCATGAGATGTGATATCCAAGTCCTTCCCATTCCAATCCTTAGACCCTTCCTACAGCATGCAATATGATATCTCAATGATTCTAATAACAAACCTGAGACCCGTCCTATAACATGAGATGGGATATCCAACTCCTTCCCATTCCAATCCTGAGACACTTCCGATAGCAGAGATGTGATATATCAATGCTTATACCAACCTGAGACCCTTCCTATAACATGAGATGTGATATCCGACTCCTTCCCGTTCCAAACCTGAGACCCTTCCTTTAGCATGAGATGTGATATCCAGCTCCTTCCCATTCCAATCCTGAGACACTTCCGATAGCATGAGATGTGATATCTCAATGCTTCTAATATCAAAGCTGAGACCCTCCCTATAGCATGATATGTGATATCTAAGTCCTTCCCATTCCAATCCTGAGACCCTTCCTATAGCATGAGATGTGATATCTCAATGCTTCTACCAAACCTGAGACCCTTCCTTTAGCATGAGATGTGATATCCAACTCGTTCCCATTCCAATCCTGAGACCCTTCCTATAGCATGAGATGTGATATCTCAATACTTCTAATACCAAACCTGAGATCCTTCCGATAACATGAGATGTGATATCCAAATCCTTCCCCTTCCAAACCTGAGACCCTCCCTTTAGCATGAGATGTGATATCCAAATCCTTCCCATTCCTATCCTGAGACCCTTCTGATAGCATGAGATGTGATATCTCAATGCTTCTAATACCAAACTTGAGATCCTTCCTATAACATGAGATGTGATATCCAAATCCTTCCCCTTCCAAACCTGAGACCCTCCCTTTAGCATTAGATGTGATATCCAACTCCTTCCCATTCCAATCCTGAGACGCTTCTGATAGCATGAGATGTGATATCTCAATGCCTCTAATACCAAACCTGAGATCCTACCTCTAACATGAAATGTGATATCCAACTCTTTCCCCTTCCAAACCTAAGAGCCTTCCTATAGCATGAGATGTGATATCCAAGTCCTTCCCATTCCAATCATGAGACCCTTCCTATAACATGAGATGGGATATCCAACTCCTTCCCATTCCAATCCTGAGACCCTTCCGATAGCAGAGATGTGATATCTCAATGCTTATACCAAACCTGAGACCCTTCCTACGGCATGAGATGTCATATACAACTCCTTCCCATTCCAATCCTGAGACCCTTCCTATAGCATGATATGTGATATCTCAATGCTTCTACCAAACCTGAGACCCTTCCTTTAGCATGAGATGTGATATCCAACTCGTTCCCATTCCAATCCTGAGACCCTTCCTATAGCATGAGATGTGATATCTCAATACTTCTAATACCAAACCTGAGATCCTTCCAATAACATGAGATGTGATATCCAAATCCTTCCCCTTTCAAACCTGAGACCCTCCCTTTAGCATGAGATGTGATATCCAACTCCTTCCCATTCCTATCCTGAGACCCTTCTGATAGCATGAGATGTGATATCTCAATGCTTCTAATACCAAACTTGAGATCCTTCCTATAACATGAGATGTGATATCCAAATCCTTCCCCTTCCAAACCTGAGACCCTCCCTTTAGCATGAGATGTGATATCCAACTCCTTCCCATTCCAATCCTGAGACGCTTCTGATAGCATGAGATGTGATATCTCAATGCCTCTAATACCAAACCTGAGATCCTACCTCTAACATGAAATGTGATATCCAACTCTTTCCCCTTCCAAACCTAAGAGCCTTCCTATAGCATGAGATGTGATATCCAAGTCCTTCCCATTGCAATCATGAGACCCTTCCTATAACATGAGATGGGATATCCAACTCCTTCCCATTCCAATCCTGAGACCCTTCCGATAGCAGAGATGTGATATCTCAATGCTTATACCAAACCTGAGACCCTTCCTACGGCATGAGATGTCATATACAACTCCTTCCCATTCCAATCCTGAGACCCTTCCTATAGCATGAGATGTGATATCTCAATGCTTCTACCAAACCTGAGACCCTTCCTTTAGCATGAGATGTGATATCCAACTCGTTCCCATTCCAATCCTGAGACCCTTCCTATAGCATGAGATGTGATATCTCAATACTTCTAATACCAAACCTGAGATCCTTCCGATAACATGAGATGTGATATCCAAATCCTTCCCCTTCCAAACCTGAGACCCTCCCTTTAGCATGAGATGTGATATCCAACTCCTTCCCATTCCTATCCTGAGACCCTTCTGATAGCATGAGATGTGATATCTCAATGCTTCTAATACCAAACTTCAGATCCTTCCTATAACATGAGATGTGATATCCAAATCCTTCCCCTTCCAAACCTGAGACCCTCCCTTTAGCATGAGATGTGATATCCAACTCCTTCCCATTCCAATCCTGAGACCCTTCTGATAGCATGAGATGTGATATCTCAATGCCTCTAATACCAAACCTGAGATCCTACCTCTAACATGAAATGTGATATCCAACTCTTTCCCCTTCCAAACCTAAGAGCCTTCCTATAGCATGAGATGTGATATCCAAGTCCTTCCCATTCCAATCATGAGACCCTTCCTATAACATGAGATGGGATATCCAACTCCTTCCCATTCCAATCCTGAGACCCTTCCGATAGCAGAGGTGTGATATCTCAATGCTTATACCAAACCTGAGACCCTTCCTACGGCATGAGATGTCATATACAACTCCTTCCCATTCCAATCCTGAGACCCTTCCTATAGCATGAGATGTGATGTCTCAATGCTTCTAATACCAAACCTGAGATCCTTCCTATAACATGAGATGTGATATCCAACTCCTTCCCATTCCAATCCTGAGACCCTTCCTATAGCTTGAGATGTGATATCTCAATGCTTATACCAAACCTGAGACCCTTCCTATAGCATGAGATGTGATATCCAACAGCTTCCCATTCCAATCCTGAGACCCTTCCTATAGCATGAGATGTGATATCTCAATGCTTCTAATACCAAACCTGAGACTCTTCCTATAACATGAGATGGGATATCCAACTCCTTCCCATTCCAATCCTGAGACCCTTACGATAGCAGAGATGTGATATCTCAAGGCTTATACCAAACCTGAGACCCTTCCTACGGCATGAGATGTCATATACAACTCCTTCCCATTCCAATCCTGAGACCCTTCCTATAGCATGAGATGTGATATCTCAATGCTTATACCAAACCTGAGACCCTTCATATAGCATGAGATGTGATATCCAACTCCTTCCCATTCCAATCCTGAGACCCTTCCTATAGCATGAGATGTGATGTCTCAATGCTTCTAATACCAAACCTGAGATCCTTCCTAAAACATGAGATGTGGTATCCAACTCCTTCCATTCCAATCCTGAGACCCTTCCTATAGCATGAGATGTGATATCTCAATGCTTCTAATATCAAACTTGAGACCCTCCCTATAGCATGAGATGTGATATCCAAGTCCTTCCCATTCCAATCCTGAGACACTTCCTATAGCATGAGATGTGATATCTCAATGCTTCTAATACCAAACCTGAGACTCTTCCTATAACATGAGATGGGATATCCAACTCCTTCCCATTCCAATCCTGAGACCCTTCCAAAAGCATAGATGTGATATCTCAATGCTTATACCAAACCTGAGACCCTTCCTATGGCATGAAATGTCATATACATATCCTTCCCATTCCAATCCTGAGACCCTTCCTATAGCATGAGATGTGATATCTCAATGCTTATACCAAACCTGAGACCCTTCCTATAGCATGAGATGTGATATCTAACTCCTTCCCATTCCAATCCTGAGACCCTTCCTATAGCATGAGATGTGATATCTCAATGCCTCTAATACCAAACCTGAGATCCTTCCTCTAACATGAAATGTGATATCCAACTCCTTCCCTTTCCAAACCTGAGAGCCTACCTATAGCATGAGATGTGATATCCAAGTCCTTCCAATTCCAATCCTTAGACCCTTCCTATAGCATGCAATATGATATCTCAATGATTCTAATAATAAACCTGAGACCCGTCCTATAACATGAGATGGGATATCCAACTCTTTCCCCTTCCAAACCTAAGAGCCTTCCTATAGCATGAGATGTGATATCCAAGTCCTTCCCATTCCAATCATGAGACCCTTCCTATAACATGAGATGGGATATCCAACTCCTTCCCATTCCAATCCTGAGACCCTTCCGATAGCAGAGGTGTGATATCTCAATGCTTATACCAAACCTGAGACCCTTCCTACGGCATGAGATGTCATATACAACTCCTTCCCATTCCAATCCTGAGACCCTTCCTATAGCATGAGATGTGATGTCTCAATGCTTCTAATACCAAACCTGAGATCCTTCCTATAACATGAGATGTGATATCCAACTCCTTCCCATTCCAATCCTGAGACCCTTCCTATAGCTCGAGATGTGATATCTCAATGCTTATACCAAACCTGAGACCCTTCCTATAGCATGAGATGTGATATCCAACAGCTTCCCATTCCAATCCTGAGACCCTTCCTATAGCATGAGATGTGATATCTCAATGCTTCTAATACCAAACCTGAGACTCTTCCTATAACATGAGATGGGATATCCAACTCCTTCCCATTCCAATCCTGAGACCCTTACGATAGCAGAGATGTGATATCTCAAGGCTTATACCAAACCTGAGACCCTTCCTACGGCATGAGATGTCATATACAACTCCTTCCCATTCCAATCCTGAGACCCTTCCTATAGCATGAGATGTGATATCTCAATGCTTATACCAAACCTGAGACCCTTCATATAGCATGAGATGTGATATCCAACTCCTTCCCATTCCAATCCTGAGACCCTTCCTATAGCATGAGATGTGATGTCTCAATGCTTCTAATACCAAACCTGAGATCCTTCCTAAAACATGAGATGTGGTATCCAACTCCTTCCATTCCAATCCTGAGACCCTTCCTATAGCATGAGATGTGATATCTCAATGCTTCTAATATCAAACTTGAGACCCTCCCTATAGCATGAGATGTGATATCCAAGTCCTTCCCATTCCAATCCTGAGACACTTCCTATAGCATGAGATGTGATATCTCAATGCTTCTAATACCAAACCTGAGACTCTTCCTATAACATGAGATGGGATATCCAACTCCTTCCCATTCCAATCCTGAGACCCTTCCAAAAGCATAGATGTGATATCTCAATGCTTATACCAAACCTGAGACCCTTCCTATGGCATGAAATGTCATATACATATCCTTCCCATTCCAATCCTGAGACCCTTCCTATAGCATGAGATGTGATATCTCAATGCTTATACCAAACCTGAGACCCTTCCTATAGCATGAGATGTGATATCTAACTCCTTCCCATTCCAATCCTGAGACCCTTCCTATAGCATGAGATGTGATATCTCAATGCCTCTAATACCAAACCTGAGATCCTTCCTCTAACATGAAATGTGATATCCAACTCCTTCCCTTTCCAAACCTGAGAGCCTACCTATAGCATGAGATGTGATATCCAAGTCCTTCCAATTCCAATCCTTAGACCCTTCCTATAGCATGCAATATGATATCTCAATGATTCTAATAATAAACCTGAGACCCGTCCTATAACATGAGATGGGATATCCAACTCCTTCCCATTCCAATCCTGAGACCCTTCCGATAGCAGAGATGTGATATCTCAATGCTTATACCAAACCTGAGACCCTTCCTACGGCATGAGATGTCATATACAACTCCTTCCCATTCCAATCCTGAGACCCTTCCTATAGCATGAGATGTGATATCTGAATGCTTATACCAAACCTGAGACCCTTCATATAGCATGAGATGTGATATCCAACTCCTTCCCATTACAATCCTGAGACCCTTCCTATAGCATGAGATGTGATGTCTCAATGCTTCTAATACCAAACCTGATATCGTTCCTATAACATGAGATGTGATATCCAACTCCTTCCATTCCAATCCTGAGACCCTTCCTATAGCATGAGATGTGATATCTCAATGCTTCTAATATCAAACTTGAGACCCTCCCTATAGCATGAGATGTGATATCCAATTCCTTCCCATTCCAATCCTGAGACACTTCCGATAGCATGAGATGTGATATCTCAATGCTTCTAATACCAAACCTGAGACTCTTCCTATAACATGAGATGGGATATCCAACTCCTTCCGATTCCAATCCTGAGACCCTTCCAAAAGCAGAGATGTGATATCTCAATGCTTATACCAAACCTGAGACCCTTCCTATGGCATGAGATGTCATATACATATCCTTCCCATTCCAATCCTGAGACCCTTCCTATAGCATGAGATGTGATATCTCAATGCTTATACCAAACCTGAGACCCTTCCTATAGCATGAGATGTGATATCCAAGTCCTTCCCATTTTAATCCTGAGACCCTTCCTATAGCATGAGATGTGATATCTCAATGCTTCTAATACCAAACCTGAGACCCTTCCTATAACATGAATTCTGATATCCAAGTCCTTCCCATTCCAATCCTGAGACCCTTCCAATAGCAGAGATGTGATATCTAATGCTTCTAATATCAAACCTGAGACCTGTCCTATAACATGAAATGGGATATCCAACTCCTTCCCGTTCCAAACCTGATACCCTTCCTATAGCATGAGATGTGATATCCAATTCCTTCCCATCCCAATCCTGAGACACCTCCGATAGCAGAGATGTGATATCTCAATGCTTATAACAAACCTGAGACTCTTCCTATAACATGAGATGTGATATCTAACTCCTTCCCGTTCCAAACCTGAGACCCTTCCTATAGCATGAGATGTGATATCCAACTCCTTCCCATTCCAATCCTGAGACCCTTCCTATAGCATGAGATGTGATATCTCAATGCTTATACCAAATCTGAGACCCTTCCTATAGCATGAGATGTGATATCCAACTCCTTCCCATTCCAATCCTGAGACCCTTATGATAGCATGAGATGTGATATCTCAATGCCTCTAATACCAAACCTGAGATACTTCCGATAGCATGAGATGTGATATCTCAATGCTTCTAATACCAAACCTGAGATCCTTCCTATAACATGAGATGTGATTTCCAAATCCTTCTCCTTCCAAACCTGAGACCCTCCCTTTAGCATGAGATGTCATATACAACTCCTTCCCATTCCAATCCTGAGACCCTTCCTATAGCATGAGATGTGATATCTCAATGCTTATACCAAATCTGAGACCCTTCCTATAGCATGAGATGTGATATCCTCCTGAGACCCTTCCTATAGCATGAGATGTGATATCTCAATGCTTCTACCAAACCTGAGACCCTTCCTTTAGCATGAGATGTGATATCCAACTACTTCCCATATTCCAATCCTGAGACCCTTCCTATAGCATGAGATGTGATATCTCAATACTTCTAATACCAAACCTGAGATCCTTCCGATAACATGAGATGTGATATCCAAATCCTTCCCCTTCCAAACCTGAGACCCTCCCTTTAGCATGAGATGGGATATCCAACTCCTTCCCATTCCAATCCTGAGAACCTTCTGATAGCATGAGATGTGATATCTCAATGCTTCTAATACCAAACCTGAGATCCTTCCGATAGCCTGAGATGTGATATCTCAATGCTTCTAATACCAAACCTGAGATCCTTCCTATAACATGAGATGTGATATCCAAATCCTTCCCCTTCCAAACCTGAGACCCTCCCTTTAGCATGAGATGTGATATCCAACTCCTTCCCATTCTAAATCTGAGACCCTTCTGATAGCATGAGATGTGATATCTCATTGCCTCTAATACCAAACCTGAGATCCTACCTCTAACATGAAATGTGATATCCAACTCTTTCCCCTTCCAAACCTGAGAGCCTTCCTATAGCATGAGATGTGATATCCAAGTCCTTCCCATTCCAATCCTGAGACCCTTCCTATAACATGAGATGTGATATCCAACTCCTTCCAATTCCAACCTGAGACCCTTCCTATAGCATGAGATGTGATATCTCAATGCCTCTAATACCAAACCTGAGATCCTTCCTCTAACATGAAATGTGATATCCAACTCCTTCCCTTTCCAAACCTGAGAGCCTATCTATAGCATGAGATGTGATATCCAAGTCCTTCCCATTCCAATCCTTAGACCCTTCCTACAGCATGCAATATGATATCTCAATGATTCTAATAACAAACCTGAGACCCGTCCTATAACATGAGATGGGATATCCAACTCCTTCCCATTCCAATCCTGAGACACTTCCGATAGCAGAGATGTGATATATCAATGCTTATACCAACCTGAGACTCTTCCTATAACATGAGATGTGATATCCAACTCCTTCCCGTTCCAAACCTGAGACCCTTCCTTTAGCATGAGATGTGATATCCAGCTCCTTCCCATTCCTATCCTGAGACCCTTCTGATAGCATGAGATGTGATATCTCAATGCTTCTAATATCAAAGCTGAGACCCTCCCTATAGCATGATATGTGATATCTAAGTCCTTCCCATTCCAATCCTGAGACCCTTCCTATAGCATGAGATGTGATATCTCAATGCTTCTACCAAACCTGAGACCCTTCCTTTAGCATGAGATGTGATATCCAACTCGTTCCCATTCCAATCCTGAGACCCTTCCTATAGCATGAGATGTGATATCTCAATACTTCTAATACCAAACCTGAGATCCTTCCGATAACATGAGATGTGATATCCAAATCCTTCCCCTTCCAAACCTGAGACCCTCCCTTTAGCATGAGATGTGATATCCAAATCCTTCCCATTCCTATCCTGAGACCCTTCTGATAGCATGAGATGTGATATCTCAATGCTTCTAATACCAAACTTGAGATCCTTCCTATAACATGAGATGTGATATCCAAATCCTTCCCCTTCCAAACCTGAGACCCTCCCTTTAGCATTAGATGTGATATCCAACTCCTTCCCATTCCAATCCTGAGACGCTTCTGATAGCATGAGATGTGATATCTCAATGCCTCTAATACCAAACCTGAGATCCTACCTCTAACATGAAATGTGATATCCAACTCTTTCCCCTTCCAAACCTAAGAGCCTTCCTATAGCATGAGATGTGATATCCAAGTCCTTACCATTCCAATCATGAGACCCTTCCTATAACATGAGATGGGATATCTAACTCCTTCCCATTCCAATCCTGAGACCCTTCCGATAGCAGAGATGTGATATCTCAATGCTTATACCAAACCTGAGACCCTTCCTACGGCATGAGATGTCATATACAACTCCTTCCCATTCCAATCCTGAGACCCTTCCTATAGCATGATATGTGATATCTCAATGCTTCTACCAAACCTGAGACCCTTTCTTTAGCATGAGATGTGATATCCAACTCGTTCCCATTCCAATCCTGAGACCCTTCCTATAGCATGAGATGTGATATCTCAATACTTCTAATACCAAACCTGAGATCCTTCCAATAACATGAGATGTGATATCCAAATCCTTCCCCTTTCAAACCTGAGACCCTCCCTTTAGCATGAGATGTGATATCCAACTCCTTCCCATTCCTATCCTGAGACCCTTCTGATAGCATGAGATGTGATATCTCAATGCTTCTAATACCAAACTTGAGATCCTTCCTATAACATGAGATGTGATATCCAAATCCTTCCCCTTCCAAACCTGAGACCCTCCCTTTAGCATGAGATGTGATATCCAACTCCTTCCCATTCCAATCCTGAGACGCTTCTGATAGCATGAGATGTGATATCTCAATGCCTCTAATACCAAACCTGAGATCCTACCTCTAACATGAAATGTGATATCCAACTCTTTCCCCTTCCAAACCTAAGAGCCTTCCTATAGCATGAGATGTGATATCCAAGTCCTTCCCATTGCAATCATGAGACCCTTCCTATAACATGAGATGGGATATCCAACTCCTTCCCATTCCAATCCTGAGACCCTTCCGATAGCAGAGATGTGATATCTCAATGCTTATACCAAACCTGAGACCCTTCCTACGGCATGAGATGTCATATACAACTCCTTCCCATTCCAATCCTGAGACCCTTCCTATAGCATGAGATGTGATATCTCAATGCTTCTACCAAACCTGAGACCCTTCCTTTAGCATGAGATGTGATATCCAACTCGTTCCCATTCCAATCCTGAGACCCTTCCTATAGCATGAGATGTGATATCTCAATACTTCTAATACCAAACCTGAGATCCTTCCGATAACATGAGATGTGATATCCAAATCCTTCCCCTTCCAAACCTGAGACCCTCCCTTTAGCATGAGATGTGATATCCAACTCCTTCCCATTCCTATCCTGAGACCCTTCTGATAGCATGAGATGTGATATCTCAATGCTTCTAATACCAAACTTCAGATCCTTCCTATAACATGAGATGTGATATCCAAATCCTTCCCCTTCCAAACCTGAGACCCTCCCTTTAGCATGAGATGTGATATCCAACTCCTTCCCATTCCAATCCTGAGACCCTTCTGATAGCATGAGATGTGATATCTCAATGCCTCTAATACCAAACCTGAGATCCTACCTCTAACATGAAATGTGATATCCAACTCTTTCCCCTTCCAAACCTAAGAGCCTTCCTATAGCATGAGATGTGATATCCAAGTCCTTCCCATTCCAATCATGAGACCCTTCCTATAACATGAGATGGGATATCCAACTCCTTCCCATTCCAATCCTGAGACCCTTCCGATAGCAGAGATGTGATATCTCAATGCTTATACCAAACCTGAGACCCTTCCTACGGCATGAGATGTCATATACAACTCCTTCCCATTCCAATCCTGAGACCCTTCCTATAGCATGAGATGTGATGTCTCAATGCTTCTAATACCAAACCTGAGATCCTTCCTATAACATGAGATGTGATATCCAACTCCTTCCCATTCCAATCCTGAGACCCTTCCTATAGCTTGAGATGTGATATCTCAATGCTTATACCAAACCTGAGACCCTTCCTATAGCATGAGATGTGATATCCAACAGCTTCCCATTCCAATCCTGAGACCCTTCCTATAGCATGAGATGTGATATCTCAATGCTTCTAATACCAAACCTGAGACTCTTCCTATAACATGAGATGGGATATCCAACTCCTTCCCATTCCAATCCTGAGACCCTTACGATAGCAGAGATGTGATATCTCAAGGCTTATACCAAACCTGAGACCCTTCCTACGGCATGAGATGTCATATACAACTCCTTCCCATTCCAATCCTGAGACCCTTCCCATAGCATGAGATGTGATATCTCAATGCTTATACCAAACCTGAGACCCTTCATATAGCATGAGATGTGATATCCAACTCCTTCCCATTCCAATCCTGAGACCCTTCCTATAGCATGAGATGTGATGTCTCAATGCTTCTAATACCAAACCTGAGATCCTTCCTAAAACATGACATGTGGTATCCAACTCCTTCCATTCCAATCCTGAGACCCTTCCTATAGCATGAGATGTGATATCTCAATGCTTCTAATATCAAACTTGAGACCCTCCCTATAGCATGAGATGTGATATCCAAGTCCTTCCCATTCCAATCCTGAGACACTTCCTATAGCATGAGATGTGATATCTCAATGCTTCTAATACCAAACCTGAGACTCTTCCTATAACATGAGATGGGATATCCAACTCCTTCCCATTCCAATCCTGAGACCCTTCCAAAAGCATAGATGTGATATCTCAATGCTTATACCAAACCTGAGACCCTTCCTATGGCATGTAATGTCATATACATATCCTTCCCATTCCAATCCTGAGACCCTTCCTATAGCATGAGATGTGATATCTCAATGCTTATACCAAACCTGAGACCATTCCTATAGCATGAGATGTGATATCTAACTCCTTCCCATTCCAATCCTGAGACCCTTCCTATAGCATGAGATGTGATATCTCAATGCCTCTAATACCAAACCTGAGATCCTTCCTCTAACATGAAATGTGATATCCAACTCCTTCCCTTTCCAAACCTGAGAGCCTACCTATAGCATGAGATGTGATATCCAAGTCCTTCCAATTCCAATCCTTAGACCCTTCCTATAGCATGCAATATGATATCTCAATGATTCTAATAATAAACCTGAGACCCGTCCTATAACATGAGATGGGATATCCAACTCCTTCCCATTCCAATCCTGAGACCCTTCCGATAGCAGAGATGTGATATCTCAATGCTTATACCAAACCTGAGACCCTTCCTACGGCATGAGATGTCACATACAACTCCTTCCCATTCCAATCCTGAGACCCTTCCTATAGCATGAGATGTGATATCTGAATGCTTATACCAAACCTGAGACCCTTCATATAGCATGAGATGTGATATCCAACTCCTTCCCATTACAATCCTGAGACCCTTCCTATAGCATGAGATGTGATGTCTCAATGCTTCTAATACCAAACCTGATATCCTTCCTATAACATGAGATGTGATATCCAACTCCTTCCATTCCAATCCTGAGACCCTTCCTATAGCATGAGATGTGATATCTCAATGCTTCTAATATCAAACTTGAGACCCTCCCTATAGCATGAGATGTGATATCCAATTCCTTCCCATTCCAATCCTGAGACACTTCCGATAGCATGAGATGTGATATCTCAATGCTTCTAATACCAAACCTGAGACTCTTCCTATAACATGAGATGGGATATCCAACTCCTTCCGATTCCAATCCTGAGACCCTTCCAAAAGCAGAGATGTGATATCTCAATGCTTATACCAAACCTGAGACCCTTCCTATGGCATGAGATGTCATATACATATCCTTCCCATTCCAATCCTGAGACCCTTCCTATAGCATGAGATGTGATATCTCAATGCTTATACCAAACCTGAGACCCTTCCTATAGCATGAGATGTGATATCCAAGTCCTTCCCATTTTAATCCTGAGACCCTTCCTATAGCATGAGATGTGATATCTCAATGCTTCTAATACCAAACCTGAGACCCTTCCTATAACATGAATTCTGATATCCAAGTCCTTCCCATTCCAATCCTGAGACCCTTCCAATAGCAGAGATGTGATATCTAATGCTTCTAATATCAAACCTGAGACCTGTCCTATAACATGAAATGGGATATCCAACTCCTTCCCGTTCCAAACCTGATACCCTTCCTATAGCATGAGATGTGATATCCAATTCCTTCCCATCCCAATCCTGAGACACCTCCGATAGCAGAGATGTGATATCTCAATGCTTATAACAAACCTGAGACTCTTCCTATAACATGAGATGTGATATCTAACTCCTTCCCGTTCCAAACCTGAGACCCTTCCTATAGCATGAGATGTGATATCCAACTCCTTCCCATTCCAATCCTGAGACCCTTCCTATAGCATGAGATGTGATATCTCAATGCTTATACCAAATCTGAGACCCTTCCTATAGCATGAGATGTGATATCCAACTCCTTCCCATTCCAATCCTGAGACCCTTCCTATAGCGTGAGATGTGATATCTCAATGCTTCTAATACCAAACCTGAGATCCTTCCTATAACAAGAGATGTGATATCCAACTCCTTCCCATTCCAATCCTGAGACCCTTATGATAGCATGAGATGTGATATCTCAATGCCTCTAATACCAAACCTGAGATACTTCCGATAGCATGAGATGTGATATCTCAATGCTTCTAATACCAAACCTGAGATCCTTCCTATAACATGAGATGTGATTTCCAAATCCTTCTCCTTCCAAACCTGAGACCCTCCCTTTAGCATGAGATGTCATATACAACTCCTTCCCATTCCAATCCTGAGACCCTTCCTATAGCATGAGATGTGATATCTCAATGCTTATACCAAATCTGAGACCCTTCCTATAGCATGAGATGTGATATCCAACTCCTTCCCATTCCAATCCTGAGACCCTTCCTATAGCATGGGATGTGATGTCTCAATGCTTCTAATACCAAACCTGAGATCCTTCCTATAACATGAGATGTGATATCCAACTCCTTCCCATTCCAATCCTGAGACCCTTATGATAGCATGAGATGTGATATCTCAATGCCTCTTATACCAAACCTGAGATCCTTCCGATAGCATGAGATGTGATATCTCAATGCTTCTAATACCAAACCTGAGATCCTTCCTATAATATGAGATGTGATTTCCAAATCCTTCCCCTTCCAAACCTGAGACCCTCCCTTTAGCATGAGATGTGATATCCAACTCCTTCCCATTCCAATCCTGAGACCCTTCTGATAGCATGAGATGTGATATCTCAATGCCTCTAATGCCAAACCTGAGATCCTACCTCTAACATGAAATGTGATATCCATCTCCTTCCCTTTCCAAACCTGAGACCCTGCCTATAGCATGAGATGTGATATCCAAGTCCTTCCCATTCCAATCCTGAGACCCTTCCTATAGCATGTGATGTGATATCTCAATGCTTATACCAAACCTGAGACCCGTCCTATGGCATGAGATGTCATATACAACTCCTTCCCATTCCAATCCTGAGACCCTGCCTATAGCATGAGATGTGATATCCAAATCCTTCCCATTCCTATCCTGAGACCCTTCTGATAGCATGAGATGTGATATCTCAATGCTTCTAATACCAAACTTGAGATCCTTCCTATAACATGAGATGTGATATCCAAATCCTTCCCCTTCCAAACCTGAGACCCTCCCTTTAGCATTAGATGTGATATCCAACTCCTTCCCATTCCAATCCTGAGACGCTTCTGATAGCATGAGATGTGATATCTCAATGCCTCTAATACCAAACCTGAGATCCTACCTCTAACATGAAATGTGATATCCAACTCTTTCCCCTTCCAAACCTAAGAGCCTTCCTATAGCATGAGATGTGATATCCAAGTCCTTACCATTCCAATCATGAGACCCTTCCTATAACATGAGATGGGATATCCAACTCCTTCCCATTCCAATCCTGAGACCCTTCCGATAGCAGAGATGTGATATCTCAATGCTTATACCAAACCTGAGACCCTTCCTACGGCATGAGATGTCATATACAACTCCTTCCCATTCCAATCCTGAGACCCTTCCTATAGCATGATATGTGATATCTCAATGCTTCTACCAAACCTGAGACCCTTTCTTTAGCATGAGATGTGATATCCAACTCGTTCCCATTCCAATCCTGAGACCCTTCCTATAGCATGAGATGTGATATCTCAATACTTCTAATACCAAACCTGAGATCCTTCCAATAACATGAGATGTGATATCCAAATCCTTCCCCTTTCAAACCTGAGACCCTCCCTTTAGCATGAGATGTGATATCCAACTCCTTCCCATTCCTATCCTGAGACCCTTCTGATAGCATGAGATGTGATATCTCAATGCTTCTAATACCAAACTTGAGATCCTTCCTATAACATGAGATGTGATATCCAAATCCTTCCCCTTCCAAACCTGAGACCCTCCCTTTAGCATGAGATGTGATATCCAACTCCTTCCCATTCCAATCCTGAGACGCTTCTGATAGCATGAGATGTGATATCTCAATGCCTCTAATACCAAACCTGAGATCCTACCTCTAACATGAAATGTGATATCCAACTCTTTCCCCTTCCAAACCTAAGAGCCTTCCTATAGCATGAGATGTGATATCCAAGTCCTTCCCATTGCAATCATGAGACCCTTCCTATAACATGAGATGGGATATCCAACTCCTTCCCATTCCAATCCTGAGACCCTTCCGATAGCAGAGATGTGATATCTCAATGCTTATACCAAACCTGAGACCCTTCCTACGGCATGAGATGTCATATACAACTCCTTCCCATTCCAATCCTGAGACCCTTCCTATAGCATGAGATGTGATATCTCAATGCTTCTACCAAACCTGAGACCCTTCCTTTAGCATGAGATGTGATATCCAACTCGTTCCCATTCCAATCCTGAGACCCTTCCTATAGCATGAGATGTGATATCTCAATACTTCTAATACCAAACCTGAGATCCTTCCGATAACATGAGATGTGATATCCAAATCCTTCCCCTTCCAAACCTGAGACCCTCCCTTTAGCATGAGATGTGATATCCAACTCCTTCCCATTCCAATCCTGAGACCCTTCTGATAGCATGAGATGTGATATCTCAATGCCTCTAATACCAAACCTGAGATCCTACCTCTAACATGAAATGTGATATCCAACTCTTTCCCCTTCCAAACCTAAGAGCCTTCCTATAGCATGAGATGTGATATCCAAGTCCTTCCCATTCCAATCATGAGACCCTTCCTATAACATGAGATGGGATATCCAACTCCTTCCCATTCCAATCCTGAGACCCTTCCGATAGCAGAGATGTGATATCTCAATGCTTATACCAAACCTGAGACCCTTCCTACGGCATGAGATGTCATATACAACTCCTTCCCATTCCAATCCTGAGACCCTTCCTATAGCATGAGATGTGATGTCTCAATGCTTCTAATACCAAACCTGAGATCCTTCCTATAACATGAGATGTGATATCCAACTCCTTCCCATTCCAATCCTGAGACCCTTCCTATAGCTTGAGATGTGATATCTCAATGCTTATACCAAACCTGAGACCCTTCCTATAGCATGAGATGTGATATCCAACAGCTTCCCATTCCAATCCTGAGACCCTTCCTATAGCATGAGATGTGATATCTCAATGCTTCTAATACCAAACCTGAGACTCTTCCTATAACATGAGATGGGATATCCAACTCCTTCCCATTCCAATCCTGAGACCCTTACGATAGCAGAGATGTGATATCTCAAGGCTTATACCAAACCTGAGACCCTTCCTACGGCATGAGATGTCATATACAACTCCTTCCCATTCCAATCCTGAGACCCTTCCTATAGCATGAGATGTGATATCTCAATGCTTATACCAAACCTGAGACCCTTCATATAGCATGAGATGTGATATCCAACTCCTTCCCATTCCAATCCTGAGACCCTTCCTATAGCATGAGATGTGATGTCTCAATGCTTCTAATACCAAACCTGAGATCCTTCCTAAAACATGAGATGTGGTATCCAACTCCTTCCATTCCAATCCTGAGACCCTTCCTATAGCATGAGATGTGATATCTCAATGCTTCTAATATCAAACTTGAGACCCTCCCTATAGCATGAGATGTGATATCCAAGTCCTTCCCATTCCAATCCTGAGACACTTCCTATAGCATGAGATGTGATATCTCAATGCTTCTAATACCAAACCTGAGACTCTTCCTATAACATGAGATGGGATATCCAACTCCTTCCCATTCCAATCCTGAGACCCTTCCAAAAGCATAGATGTGATATCTCAATGCTTATACCAAACCTGAGACCCTTCCTATGGCATGAAATGTCATATACATATCCTTCCCATTCCAATCCTGAGACCCTTCCTATAGCATGAGATGTGATATCTCAATGCTTATACCAAACCTGAGACCCTTCCTATAGCATGAGATGTGATATCTAACTCCTTCCCATTCCAATCCTGAGACCCTTCCTATAGCATGAGATGTGATATCTCAATGCCTCTAATACCAAACCTGAGATCCTTCCTCTAACATGAAATGTGATATCCAACTCCTTCCCTTTCCAAACCTGAGAGCCTACCTATAGCATGAGATGTGATATCCAAGTCCTTCCAATTCCAATCCTTAGACCCTTCCTATAGCATGCAATATGATATCTCAATGATTCTAATAATAAACCTGAGACCCGTCCTATAACATGAGATGGGATATCCAACTCTTTCCCCTTCCAAACCTAAGAGCCTTCCTATAGCATGAGATGTGATATCCAAGTCCTTCCCATTCCAATCATGAGACCCTTCCTATAACATGAGATGGGATATCCAACTCCTTCCCATTCCAATCCTGAGACCCTTCCGATAGCAGAGGTGTGATATCTCAATGCTTATACCAAACCTGAGACCCTTCCTACGGCATGAGATGTCATATACAACTCCTTCCCATTCCAATCCTGAGACCCTTCCTATAGCATGAGATGTGATGTCTCAATGCTTCTAATACCAAACCTGAGATCCTTCCTATAACATGAGATGTGATATCCAACTCCTTCCCATTCCAATCCTGAGACCCTTCCTATAGCTCGAGATGTGATATCTCAATGCTTATACCAAACCTGAGACCCTTCCTATAGCATGAGATGTGATATCCAACAGCTTCCCATTCCAATCCTGAGACCCTTCCTATAGCATGAGATGTGATATCTCAATGCTTCTAATACCAAACCTGAGACTCTTCCTATAACATGAGATGGGATATCCAACTCCTTCCCATTCCAATCCTGAGACCCTTACGATAGCAGAGATGTGATATCTCAAGGCTTATACCAAACCTGAGACCCTTCCTACGGCATGAGATGTCATATACAACTCCTTCCCATTCCAATCCTGAGACCCTTCCTATAGCATGAGATGTGATATCTCAATGCTTATACCAAACCTGTGACCCTTCATATAGCATGAGATGTGATATCCAACTCCTTCCCATTCCAATCCTGAGACCCTTCCTATAGCATGAGATGTGATGTCTCAATGCTTCTAATACCAAACCTGAGATCCTTCCTAAAACATGAGATGTGGTATCCAACTCCTTCCATTCCAATCCTGAGACCCTTCCTATAGCATGAGATGTGATATCTCAATGCTTCTAATATCAAACTTGAGACCCTCCCTATAGCATGAGATGTGATATCCAAGTCCTTCCCATTCCAATCCTGAGACACTTCCTATAGCATGAGATGTGATATCTCAATGCTTCTAATACCAAACCTGAGACTCTTCCTATAACATGAGATGGGATATCCAACTCCTTCCCATTCCAATCCTGAGACCCTTCCAAAAGCATAGATGTGATATCTCAATGCTTATACCAAACCTGAGACCCTTCCTATGGCATGAAATGTCATATACATATCCTTCCCATTCCAATCCTGAGACCCTTCCTATAGCATGAGATGTGATATCTCAATGCTTATACCAAACCTGAGACCCTTCCTATAGCATGAGATGTGATATCTAACTCCTTCCCATTCCAATCCTGAGACCCTTCCTATAGCATGAGATGTGATATCTCAATGCCTCTAATACCAAACCTGAGATCCTTCCTCTAACATGAAATGTGATATCCAACTCCTTCCCTTTCCAAACCTGAGAGCCTACCTATAGCATGAGATGTGATATCCAAGTCCTTCCAATTCCAATCCTTAGACCCTTCCTATAGCATGCAATATGATATCTCAATGATTCTAATAATAAACCTGAGACCCGTCCTATAACATGAGATGGGATATCCAACTCCTTCCCATTCCAATCCTGAGACCCTTCCGATAGCAGAGATGTGATATCTCAATGCTTATACCAAACCTGAGACCCTTCCTACGGCATGAGATGTCATATACAACTCCTTCCCATTCCAATCCTGAGACCCTTCCTATAGCATGAGATGTGATATCTGAATGCTTATACCAAACCTGAGACCCTTCATATAGCATGAGATGTGATATCCAACTCCTTCCCATTACAATCCTGAGACCCTTCCTATAGCATGAGATGTGATGTCTCAATGCTTCTAATACCAAACCTGATATCGTTCCTATAACATGAGATGTGATATCCAACTCCTTCCATTCCAATCCTGAGACCCTTCCTATAGCATGAGATGTGATATCTCAATGCTTCTAATATCAAACTTGAGACCCTCCCTATAGCATGAGATGTGATATCCAATTCCTTCCCATTCCAATCCTGAGACACTTCCGATAGCATGAGATGTGATATCTCAATGCTTCTAATACCAAACCTGAGACTCTTCCTATAACATGAGATGGGATATCCAACTCCTTCCGATTCCAATCCTGAGACCCTTCCAAAAGCAGAGATGTGATATCTCAATGCTTATACCAAACCTGAGACCCTTCCTATGGCATGAGATGTCATATACATATCCTTCCCATTCCAATCCTGAGACCCTTCCTATAGCATGAGATGTGATATCTCAATGCTTATACCAAACCTGAGACCCTTCCTATAGCATGAGATGTGATATCCAAGTCCTTCCCATTTTAATCCTGAGACCCTTCCTATAGCATGAGATGTGATATCTCAATGCTTCTAATACCAAACCTGAGACCCTTCCTATAACATGAATTCTGATATCCAAGTCCTTCCCATTCCAATCCTGAGACCCTTCCAATAGCAGAGATGTGATATCTAATGCTTCTAATATCAAACCTGAGACCTGTCCTATAACATGAAATGGGATATCCAACTCCTTCCCGTTCCAAACCTGATACCCTTCCTATAGCATGAGATGTGATATCCAATTCCTTCCCATCCCAATCCTGAGACACCTCCGATAGCAGAGATGTGATATCTCAATGCTTATAACAAACCTGAGACTCTTCCTATAACATGAGATGTGATATCTAACTCCTTCCCGTTCCAAACCTGAGACCCTTCCTATAGCATGAGATGTGATATCCAACTCCTTCCCATTCCAATCCTGAGACCCTTCCTATAGCATGAGATGTGATATCTCAATGCTTATACCAAATCTGAGACCCTTCCTATAGCATGAGATGTGATATCCAACTCCTTCCCATTCCAATCCTGAGACCCTTATGATAGCATGAGATGTGATATCTCAATGCCTCTAATACCAAACCTGAGATACTTCCGATAGCATGAGATGTGATATCTCAATGCTTCTAATACCAAACCTGAGATCCTTCCTATAACATGAGATGTGATTTCCAAATCCTTCTCCTTCCAAACCTGAGACCCTCCCTTTAGCATGAGATGTCATATACAACTCCTTCCCATTCCAATCCTGAGACCCTTCCTATAGCATGAGATGTGATATCTCAATGCTTATACCAAATCTGAGACCCTTCCTATAGCATGAGATGTGATATCCTCCTGAGACCCTTCCTATAGCATGAGATGTGATATCTCAATGCTTCTACCAAACCTGAGACCCTTCCTTTAGCATGAGATGTGATATCCAACTACTTCCCATATTCCAATCCTGAGACCCTTCCTATAGCATGAGATGTGATATCTCAATACTTCTAATACCAAACCTGAGATCCTTCCGATAACATGAGATGTGATATCCAAATCCTTCCCCTTCCAAACCTGAGACCCTCCCTTTAGCATGAGATGGGATATCCAACTCCTTCCCATTCCAATCCTGAGAACCTTCTGATAGCATGAGATGTGATATCTCAATGCTTCTAATACCAAACCTGAGATCCTTCCGATAGCCTGAGATGTGATATCTCAATGCTTCTAATACCAAACCTGAGATCCTTCCTATAACATGAGATGTGATATCCAAATCCTTCCCCTTCCAAACCTGAGACCCTCCCTTTAGCATGAGATGTGATATCCAACTCCTTCCCATTCTAAATCTGAGACCCTTCTGATAGCATGAGATGTGATATCTCATTGCCTCTAATACCAAACCTGAGATCCTACCTCTAACATGAAATGTGATATCCAACTCTTTCCCCTTCCAAACCTGAGAGCCTTCCTATAGCATGAGATGTGATATCCAAGTCCTTCCCATTCCAATCCTGAGACCCTTCCTATAACATGAGATGTGATATCCAACTCCTTCCAATTCCAACCTGAGACCCTTCCTATAGCATGAGATGTGATATCTCAATGCCTCTAATACCAAACCTGAGATCCTTCCTCTAACATGAAATGTGATATCCAACTCCTTCCCTTTCCAAACCTGAGAGCCTATCTATAGCATGAGATGTGATATCCAAGTCCTTCCCATTCCAATCCTTAGACCCTTCCTACAGCATGCAATATGATATCTCAATGATTCTAATAACAAACCTGAGACCCGTCCTATAACATGAGATGGGATATCCAACTCCTTCCCATTCCAATCCTGAGACACTTCCGATAGCAGAGATGTGATATATCAATGCTTATACCAACCTGAGACTCTTCCTATAACATGAGATGTGATATCCAACTCCTTCCCGTTCCAAACCTGAGACCCTTCCTTTAGCATGAGATGTGATATCCAGCTCCTTCCCATTCCTATCCTGAGACCCTTCTGATAGCATGAGATGTGATATCTCAATGCTTCTAATATCAAAGCTGAGACCCTCCCTATAGCATGATATGTGATATCTAAGTCCTTCCCATTCCAATCCTGAGACCCTTCCTATAGCATGAGATGTGATATCTCAATGCTTCTACCAAACCTGAGACCCTTCCTTTAGCATGAGATGTGATATCCAACTCGTTCCCATTCCAATCCTGAGACCCTTCCTATAGCATGAGATGTGATATCTCAATACTTCTAATACCAAACCTGAGATCCTTCCGATAACATGAGATGTGATATCCAAATCCTTCCCCTTCCAAACCTGAGACCCTCCCTTTAGCATGAGATGTGATATCCAAATCCTTCCCATTCCTATCCTGAGACCCTTCTGATAGCATGAGATGTGATATCTCAATGCTTCTAATACCAAACTTGAGATCCTTCCTATAACATGAGATGTGATATCCAAATCCTTCCCCTTCCAAACCTGAGACCCTCCCTTTAGCATTAGATGTGATATCCAACTCCTTCCCATTCCAATCCTGAGACGCTTCTGATAGCATGAGATGTGATATCTCAATGCCTCTAATACCAAACCTGAGATCCTACCTCTAACATGAAATGTGATATCCAACTCTTTCCCCTTCCAAACCTAAGAGCCTTCCTATAGCATGAGATGTGATATCCAAGTCCTTACCATTCCAATCATGAGACCCTTCCTATAACATGAGATGGGATATCCAACTCCTTCCCATTCCAATCCTGAGACCCTTCCGATAGCAGAGATGTGATATCTCAATGCTTATACCAAACCTGAGACCCTTCCTACGGCATGAGATGTCATATACAACTCCTTCCCATTCCAATCCTGAGACCCTTCCTATAGCATGATATGTGATATCTCAATGCTTCTACCAAACCTGAGACCCTTTCTTTAGCATGAGATGTGATATCCAACTCGTTCCCATTCCAATCCTGAGACCCTTCCTATAGCATGAGATGTGATATCTCAATACTTCTAATACCAAACCTGAGATCCTTCCAATAACATGAGATGTGATATCCAAATCCTTCCCCTTTCAAACCTGAGACCCTCCCTTTAGCATGAGATGTGATATCCAACTCCTTCCCATTCCTATCCTGAGACCCTTCTGATAGCATGAGATGTGATATCTCAATGCTTCTAATACCAAACTTGAGATCCTTCCTATAACATGAGATGTGATATCCAAATCCTTCCCCTTCCAAACCTGAGACCCTCCCTTTAGCATGAGATGTGATATCCAACTCCTTCCCATTCCAATCCTGAGACGCTTCTGATAGCATGAGATGTGATATCTCAATGCCTCTAATACCAAACCTGAGATCCTACCTCTAACATGAAATGTGATATCCAACTCTTTCCCCTTCCAAACCTAAGAGCCTTCCTATAGCATGAGATGTGATATCCAAGTCCTTCCCATTGCAATCATGAGACCCTTCCTATAACATGAGATGGGATATCCAACTCCTTCCCATTCCAATCCTGAGACCCTTCCGATAGCAGAGATGTGATATCTCAATGCTTATACCAAACCTGAGACCCTTCCTACGGCATGAGATGTCATATACAACTCCTTCCCATTCCAATCCTGAGACCCTTCCTATAGCATGAGATGTGATATCTCAATGCTTCTACCAAACCTGAGACCCTTCCTTTAGCATGAGATGTGATATCCAACTCGTTCCCATTCCAATCCTGAGACCCTTCCTATAGCATGAGATGTGATATCTCAATACTTCTAATACCAAACCTGAGATCCTTCCGATAACATGAGATGTGATATCCAAATCCTTCCCCTTCCAAACCTGAGACCCTCCCTTTAGCATGAGATGTGATATCCAACTCCTTCCCATTCCTATCCTGAGACCCTTCTGATAGCATGAGATGTGATATCTCAATGCTTCTAATACCAAACTTCAGATCCTTCCTATAACATGAGATGTGATATCCAAATCCTTCCCCTTCCAAACCTGAGACCCTCCCTTTAGCATGAGATGTGATATCCAACTCCTTCCCATTCCAATCCTGAGACCCTTCTGATAGCATGAGATGTGATATCTCAATGCCTCTAATACCAAACCTGAGATCCTACCTCTAACATGAAATGTGATATCCAACTCTTTCCCCTTCCAAACCTAAGAGCCTTCCTATAGCATGAGATGTGATATCCAAGTCCTTCCCATTCCAATCATGAGACCCTTCCTATAACATGAGATGGGATATCCAACTCCTTCCCATTCCAATCCTGAGACCCTTCCGATAGCAGAGATGTGATATCTCAATGCTTATACCAAACCTGAGACCCTTCCTACGGCATGAGATGTCATATACAACTCCTTCCCATTCCAATCCTGAGACCCTTCCTATAGCATGAGATGTGATGTCTCAATGCTTCTAATACCAAACCTGAGATCCTTCCTATAACATGAGATGTGATATCCAACTCCTTCCCATTCCAATCCTGAGACCCTTCCTATAGCTTGAGATGTGATATCTCAATGCTTATACCAAACCTGAGACCCTTCCTATAGCATGAGATGTGATATCCAACAGCTTCCCATTCCAATCCTGAGACCCTTCCTATAGCATGAGATGTGATATCTCAATGCTTCTAATACCAAACCTGAGACTCTTCCTATAACATGAGATGGGATATCCAACTCCTTCCCATTCCAATCCTGAGACCCTTACGATAGCAGAGATGTGATATCTCAAGGCTTATACCAAACCTGAGACCCTTCCTACGGCATGAGATGTCATATACAACTCCTTCCCATTCCAATCCTGAGACCCTTCCCATAGCATGAGATGTGATATCTCAATGCTTATACCAAACCTGAGACCCTTCATATAGCATGAGATGTGATATCCAACTCCTTCCCATTCCAATCCTGAGACCCTTCCTATAGCATGAGATGTGATGTCTCAATGCTTCTAATACCAAACCTGAGATCCTTCCTAAAACATGACATGTGGTATCCAACTCCTTCCATTCCAATCCTGAGACCCTTCCTATAGCATGAGATGTGATATCTCAATGCTTCTAATATCAAACTTGAGACCCTCCCTATAGCATGAGATGTGATATCCAAGTCCTTCCCATTCCAATCCTGAGACACTTCCTATAGCATGAGATGTGATATCTCAATGCTTCTAATACCAAACCTGAGACTCTTCCTATAACATGAGATGGGATATCCAACTCCTTCCCATTCCAATCCTGAGACCCTTCCAAAAGCATAGATGTGATATCTCAATGCTTATACCAAACCTGAGACCCTTCCTATGGCATGAAATGTCATATACATATCCTTCCCATTCCAATCCTGAGACCCTTCCTATAGCATGAGATGTGATATCTCAATGCTTATACCAAACCTGAGACCCTTCCTATAGCATGAGATGTGATATCTAACTCCTTCCCATTCCAATCCTGAGACCCTTCCTATAGCATGAGATGTGATATCTCAATGCCTCTAATACCAAACCTGAGATCCTTCCTCTAACATGAAATGTGATATCCAACTCCTTCCCTTTCCAAACCTGAGAGCCTACCTATAGCATGAGATGTGATATCCAAGTCCTTCCAATTCCAATCCTTAGACCCTTCCTATAGCATGCAATATGATATCTCAATGATTCTAATAATAAACCTGAGACCCGTCCTATAACATGAGATGGGATATCCAACTCCTTCCCATTCCAATCCTGAGACCCTTCCGATAGCAGAGATGTGATATCTCAATGCTTATACCAAACCTGAGACCCTTCCTACGGCATAAGATGTCACATACAACTCCTTCCCATTCCAATCCTGAGACCCTTCCTATAGCATGAGATGTGATATCTGAATGCTTATACCAAACCTGAGACCCTTCATATAGCATGAGATGTGATATCCAACTCCTTCCCATTACAATCCTGAGACCCTTCCTATAGCATGAGATGTGATGTCTCAATGCTTCTAATACCAAACCTGATATCCTTCATATAACATGAGATGTGATATCCAACTCCTTCCATTCCAATCCTGAGACCCTTCCTATAGCATGAGATGTGATATCTCAATGCTTCTAATATCAAACTTGAGACCCTCCCTATAGCATGAGATGTGATATCCAATTCCTTCCCATTCCAATCCTGAGACACTTCCGATAGCATGAGATGTGATATCTCAATGCTTCTAATACCAAACCTGAGACTCTTCCTATAACATGAGATGGGATATCCAACTCCTTCCGATTCCAATCCTGAGACCCTTCCAAAAGCAGAGATGTGATATCTCAATGCTTATACCAAACCTGAGACCCTTCCTATGGCATGAGATGTCATATACATATCCTTCCCATTCCAATCCTGAGACCCTTCCTATAGCATGAGATGTGATATCTCAATGCTTATACCAAACCTGAGACCCTTCCTATAGCATGAGATGTGATATCCAAGTCCTTCCCATTTTAATCCTGAGACCCTTCCTATAGCATGAGATGTGATATCTCAATGCTTCTAATACCAAACCTGAGACCCTTCCTATAACATGAATTCTGATATCCAAGTCCTTCCCATTCCAATCCTGAGACCCTTCCAATAGCAGAGATGTGATATCTAATGCTTCTAATATCAAACCTGAGACCTGTCCTATAACATGAAATGGGATATCCAACTCCTTCCCGTTCCAAACCTGATACCCTTCCTATAGCATGAGATGTGATATCCAATTCCTTCCCATCCCAATCCTGAGACACCTCCGATAGCAGAGATGTGATATCTCAATGCTTATAACAAACCTGAGACTCTTCCTATAACATGAGATGTGATATCTAACTCCTTCCCGTTCCAAACCTGAGACCCTTCCTATAGCATGAGATGTGATATCCAACTCCTTCCCATTCCAATCCTGAGACCCTTCCTATAGCATGAGATGTGATATCTCAATGCTTATACCAAATCTGAGACCCTTCCTATAGCATGAGATGTGATATCCAACTCCTTCCCATTCCAATCCTGAGACCCTTCCTATAGCGTGAGATGTGATATCTCAATGCTTCTAATACCAAACCTGAGATCCTTCCTATAACAAGAGATGTGATATCCAACTCCTTCCCATTCCAATCCTGAGACCCTTATGATAGCATGAGATGTGATATCTCAATGCCTCTAATACCAAACCTGAGATACTTCCGATAGCATGAGATGTGATATCTCAATGCTTCTAATACCAAACCTGAGATCCTTCCTATAACATGAGATGTGATTTCCAAATCCTTCTCCTTCCAAACCTGAGACCCTCCCTTTAGCATGAGATGTCATATACAACTCCTTCCCATTCCAATCCTGAGACCCTTCCTATAGCATGAGATGTGATATCTCAATGCTTATACCAAATCTGAGACCCTTCCTATAGCATGAGATGTGATATCCAACTCCTTCCCATTCCAATCCTGAGACCCTTCCTATAGCATGGGATGTGATGTCTCAATGCTTCTAATACCAAACCTGAGATCCTTCCTATAACATGAGATGTGATATCCAACTCCTTCCCATTCCAATCCTGAGACCCTTATGATAGCATGAGATGTGATATCTCAATGCCTCTTATACCAAACCTGAGATCCTTCCGATAGCATGAGATGTGATATCTCAATGCTTCTAATACCAAACCTGAGATCCTTCCTATAATATGAGATGTGATTTCCAAATCCTTCCCCTTCCAAACCTGAGACCCTCCCTTTAGCATGAGATGTGATATCCAACTCCTTCCCATTCCAATCCTGAGACCCTTCTGATAGCATGAGATGTGATATCTCAATGCCTCTAATGCCAAACCTGAGATCCTACCTCTAACATGAAATGTGATATCCATCTCCTTCCCTTTCCAAACCTGAGACCCTGCCTATAGCATGAGATGTGATATCCAAGTCCTTCCCATTCCAATCCTGAGACCCTTCCTATAGCATGTGATGTGATATCTCAATGCTTATACCAAACCTGAGACCCGTCCTATGGCATGAGATGTCATATACAACTCCTTCCCATTCCAATCCTGAGACCCTGCCTATAGCATGAGATGTGATATCCAAATCCTTCCCATTCCTATCCTGAGACCCTTCTGATAGCATGAGATGTGATATCTCAATGCTTCTAATACCAAACTTGAGATCCTTCCTATAACATGAGATGTGATATCCAAATCCTTCCCCTTCCAAACCTGAGACCCTCCCTTTAGCATTAGATGTGATATCCAACTCCTTCCCATTCCAATCCTGAGACGCTTCTGATAGCATGAGATGTGATATCTCAATGCCTCTAATACCAAACCTGAGATCCTACCTCTAACATGAAATGTGATATCCAACTCTTTCCCCTTCCAAACCTAAGAGCCTTCCTATAGCATGAGATGTGATATCCAAGTCCTTACCATTCCAATCATGAGACCCTTCCTATAACATGAGATGGGATATCCAACTCCTTCCCATTCCAATCCTGAGACCCTTCCGATAGCAGAGATGTGATATCTCAATGCTTATACCAAACCTGAGACCCTTCCTACGGCATGAGATGTCATATACAACTCCTTCCCATTCCAATCCTGAGACCCTTCCTATAGCATGATATGTGATATCTCAATGCTTCTACCAAACCTGAGACCCTTTCTTTAGCATGAGATGTGATATCCAACTCGTTCCCATTCCAATCCTGAGACCCTTCCTATAGCATGAGATGTGATATCTCAATACTTCTAATACCAAACCTGAGATCCTTCCAATAACATGAGATGTGATATCCAAATCCTTCCCCTTTCAAACCTGAGACCCTCCCTTTAGCATGAGATGTGATATCCAACTCCTTCCCATTCCTATCCTGAGACCCTTCTGATAGCATGAGATGTGATATCTCAATGCTTCTAATACCAAACTTGAGATCCTTCCTATAACATGAGATGTGATATCCAAATCCTTCCCCTTCCAAACCTGAGACCCTCCCTTTAGCATGAGATGTGATATCCAACTCCTTCCCATTCCAATCCTGAGACGCTTCTGATAGCATGAGATGTGATATCTCAATGCCTCTAATACCAAACCTGAGATCCTACCTCTAACATGAAATGTGATATCCAACTCTTTCCCCTTCCAAACCTAAGAGCCTTCCTATAGCATGAGATGTGATATCCAAGTCCTTCCCATTGCAATCATGAGACCCTTCCTATAACATGAGATGGGATATCCAACTCCTTCCCATTCCAATCCTGAGACCCTTCCGATAGCAGAGATGTGATATCTCAATGCTTATACCAAACCTGAGACCCTTCCTACGGCATGAGATGTCATATACAACTCCTTCCCATTCCAATCCTGAGACCCTTCCTATAGCATGAGATGTGATATCTCAATGCTTCTACCAAACCTGAGACCCTTCCTTTAGCATGAGATGTGATATCCAACTCGTTCCCATTCCAATCCTGAGACCCTTCCTATAGCATGAGATGTGATATCTCAATACTTCTAATACCAAACCTGAGATCCTTCCGATAACATGAGATGTGATATCCAAATCCTTCCCCTTCCAAACCTGAGACCCTCCCTTTAGCATGAGATGTGATATCCAACTCCTTCCCATTCCAATCCTGAGACCCTTCTGATAGCATGAGATGTGATATCTCAATGCCTCTAATACCAAACCTGAGATCCTACCTCTAACATGAAATGTGATATCCAACTCTTTCCCCTTCCAAACCTAAGAGCCTTCCTATAGCATGAGATGTGATATCCAAGTCCTTCCCATTCCAATCATGAGACCCTTCCTATAACATGAGATGGGATATCCAACTCCTTCCCATTCCAATCCTGAGACCCTTCCGATAGCAGAGATGTGATATCTCAATGCTTATACCAAACCTGAGACCCTTCCTACGGCATGAGATGTCATATACAACTCCTTCCCATTCCAATCCTGAGACCCTTCCTATAGCATGAGATGTGATGTCTCAATGCTTCTAATACCAAACCTGAGATCCTTCCTATAACATGAGATGTGATATCCAACTCCTTCCCATTCCAATCCTGAGACCCTTCCTATAGCTTGAGATGTGATATCTCAATGCTTATACCAAACCTGAGACCCTTCCTATAGCATGAGATGTGATATCCAACAGCTTCCCATTCCAATCCTGAGACCCTTCCTATAGCATGAGATGTGATATCTCAATGCTTCTAATACCAAACCTGAGACTCTTCCTATAACATGAGATGGGATATC
Organism: Ambystoma mexicanum; assembly: GCF_040938575.1. Lineage (NCBI taxonomy): Eukaryota > Metazoa > Chordata > Amphibia > Caudata > Ambystomatidae > Ambystoma > Ambystoma mexicanum. Next base: position 5,056,237 of record NC_090922.1, on the reverse strand, counting down.
CAACTCCTTCCCATTCCAATCCTGAGACCCTTACGATAGCAGAGATGTGATATCTCAAGGCTTATACCAAACCTGAGACCCTTCCTACGGCATGAGATGTCATATACAACTCCTTCCCATTCCAATCCTGAGACCCTTCCTATAGCATGAGATGTGATATCTCAATGCTTATACCAAACCTGAGACCCTTCATATAGCATGAGATGTGATATCCAACTCCTTCCCATTCCAATCCTGAGACCCTTCCTATAGCATGAGATGTGATGTCTCAATGCTTCTAATACCAAACCTGAGATCCTTCCTAAAACATGACATGTGGTATCCAACTCCTTCCATTCCAATCCTGAGACCCTTCCTATAGCATGAGATGTGATATCTCAATGCTTCTAATATCAAACTTGAGACCCTCCCTATAGCATGAGATGTGATATCCAAGTCCTTCCCATTCCAATCCTGAGACACTTCCTATAGCATGAGATGTGATATCTCAATGCTTCTAATACCAAACCTGAGACTCTTCCTATAACATGAGATGGGATATCCAACTCCTTCCCATTCCAATCCTGAGACCCTTCCAAAAGCATAGATGTGATATCTCAATGCTTATACCAAACCTGAGACCCTTCCTATGGCATGAAATGTCATATACATATCCTTCCCATTCCAATCCTGAGACCCTTCCTATAGCATGAGATGTGATATCTCAATGCTTATACCAAACCTGAGACCCTTCCTATAGCATGAGATGTGATATCTAACTCCTTCCCATTCCAATCCTGAGACCCTTCCTATAGCATGAGATGTGATATCTCAATGCCTCTAATACCAAACCTGAGATCCTTCCTCTAACATGAAATGTGATATCCAACTCCTTCCCTTTCCAAACCTGAGAGCCTACCTATAGCATGAGATGTGATATCCAAGTCCTTCCAATTCCAATCCTTAGACCCTTCCTATAGCATGCAATATGATATCTCAATGATTCTAATAATAAACCTGAGACCCGTCCTATAACATGAGATGGGATATCCAACTCCTTCCCATTCCAATCCTGAGACCCTTCCGATAGCAGAGATGTGATATCTCAATGCTTATACCAAACCTGAGACCCTTCCTACGGCATGAGATGTCACATACAACTCCTTCCCATTCCAATCCTGAGACCCTTCCTATAGCATGAGATGTGATATCTGAATGCTTATACCAAACCTGAGACCCTTCATATAGCATGAGATGTGATATCCAACTCCTTCCCATTACAATCCTGAGACCCTTCCTATAGCATGAGATGTGATGTCTCAATGCTTCTAATACCAAACCTGATATCCTTCCTATAACATGAGATGTGATATCCAACTCCTTCCATTCCAATCCTGAGACCCTTCCTATAGCATGAGATGTGATATCTCAATGCTTCTAATATCAAACTTGAGACCCTCCCTATAGCATGAGATGTGATATCCAATTCCTTCCCATTCCAATCCTGAGACACTTCCGATAGCATGAGATGTGATATCTCAATGCTTCTAATACCAAACCTGAGACTCTTCCTATAACATGAGATGGGATATCCAACTCCTTCCGATTCCAATCCTGAGACCCTTCCAAAAGCAGAGATGTGATATCTCAATGCTTATACCAAACCTGAGACCCTTCCTATGGCATGAGATGTCATATACATATCCTTCCCATTCCAATCCTGAGACCCTTCCTATAGCATGAGATGTGATATCTCAATGCTTATACCAAACCTGAGACCCTTCCTATAGCATGAGATGTGATATCCAAGTCCTTCCCATTTTAATCCTGAGACCCTTCCTATAGCATGAGATGTGATATCTCAATGCTTCTAATACCAAACCTGAGACCCTTCCTATAACATGAATTCTGATATCCAAGTCCTTCCCATTCCAATCCTGAGACCCTTCCAATAGCAGAGATGTGATATCTAATGCTTCTAATATCAAACCTGAGACCTGTCCTATAACATGAAATGGGATATCCAACTCCTTCCCGTTCCAAACCTGATACCCTTCCTATAGCATGAGATGTGATATCCAATTCCTTCCCATCCCAATCCTGAGACACCTCCGATAGCAGAGATGTGATATCTCAATGCTTATAACAAACCTGAGACTCTTCCTATAACATGAGATGTGATATCTAACTCCTTCCCGTTCCAAACCTGAGACCCTTCCTATAGCATGAGATGTGATATCCAACTCCTTCCCATTCCAATCCTGAGACCCTTCCTATAGCATGAGATGTGATATCTCAATGCTTATACCAAATCTGAGACCCTTCCTATAGCATGAGATGTGATATCCAACTCCTTCCCATTCCAATCCTGAGACCCTTCCTATAGCGTGAGATGTGATATCTCAATGCTTCTAATACCAAACCTGAGATCCTTCCTATAACAAGAGATGTGATATCCAACTCCTTCCCATTCCAATCCTGAGACCCTTATGAAAGCATGAGATGTGATATCTCAATGCCTCTAATACCAAACCTGAGATACTTCCGATAGCATGAGATGTGATATCTCAATGCTTCTAATACCAAACCTGAGATCCTTCCTATAACATGAGATGTGATTTCCAAATCCTTCTCCTTCCAAACCTGAGACCCTCCCTTTAGCATGAGATGTCATATACAACTCCTTCCCATTCCAATCCTGAGACCCTTCCTATAGCATGAGATGTGATATCTCAATGCTTATACCAAATCTGAGACCCTTCATATAGCATGAGATGTGATATCCAACTCCTTCCCATTCCAATCCTGAGACCCTTCCTATAGCATGGGATGTGATGTCTCAATGCTTCTAATACCAAACCTGAGATCCTTCCTATAACATGAGATGTGATATCCAACTCCTTCCCATTCCAATCCTGAGACCCTTATGATAGCATGAGATGTGATATCTCAATGCCTCTTATACCAAACCTGAGATCCTTCCGATAGCATGAGATGTGATATCTCAATGCTTCTAATACCAAACCTGAGATCCTTCCTATAATATGAGATGTGATTTCCAAATCCTTCCCCTTCCAAACCTGAGACCCTCCCTTTAGCATGAGATGTGATATCCAACTCCTTCCCATTCCAATCCTGAGACCCTTCTGATAGCATGAGATGTGATATCTCAATGCCTCTAATGCCAAACCTGAGATCCTACCTCTAACATGAAATGTGATATCCATCTCCTTCCCTTTCCAAACCTGAGACCCTGCCTATAGCATGAGATGTGATATCCAAGTCCTTCCCATTCCAATCCTGAGACCCTTCCTATAGCATGTGATGTGATATCTCAATGCTTATACCAAACCTGAGACCCGTCCTATGGCATGAGATGTCATATACAACTCCTTCCCATTCCAATCCTGAGACCCTTCCTATAGCATGAGATGTGATATCTCAATGCTTATACCAAACCTGAGACCCTTCCTATAGCATGAGATGTGATATCCAACTTCTTCCCATTCCAATCCAGAGAACCTTCCTATAGCATGAGATGTGATATCTCAATGCTTATACCAAACCTGAGACCCTTCCTATAGCTTGAGATGTGATATCCAACTCCTTCCCATTCCAATCCTGAGACCCTTCCAAAAGCATAGATGTGATATCTCAATGCTTATACCAAACCTGAGACCCTTCCTATGGCATGAAATGTCATATACATATCCTTCCCATTCCAATCCTGAGACCCTTCCTATAGCATGAGATGTGATATCTCAATGCTTATACCAAACCTGAGACCCTTCCTATAGCATGAGATGTGATATCTAACTCCTTCCCATTCCAATCCTGAGACCCTTCCTATAGCATGAGATGTGATATCTCAATGCCTCTAATACCAAACCTGAGATCCTTCCTCTAACATGAAATGTGATATCCAACTCCTTCCCTTTCCAAACCTGAGAGCCTACCTATAGCATGAGATGTGATATCCAAGTCCTTCCAATTCCAATCCTTAGACCCTTCCTATAGCATGCAATATGATATCTCAATGATTCTAATAATAAACCTGAGACCCGTCCTATAACATGAGATGGGATATCCAACTCCTTCCCATTCCAATCCTGAGACCCTTCCGATAGCAGAGATGTGATATCTCAATGCTTATACCAAACCTGAGACCCTTCCTACGGCATGAGATGTCATATACAACTCCTTCCCATTCCAATCCTGAGACCCTTCCTATAGCATGAGATGTGATATCTGAATGCTTATACCAAACCTGAGACCCTTCATATAGCATGAGATGTGATATCCAACTCCTTCCCATTACAATCCTGAGACCCTTCCTATAGCATGAGATGTGATGTCTCAATGCTTCTAATACCAAACCTGAGATCCTTCCTATAACATGAGATGTGATATCCAACTCCTTCCATTCCAATCCTGAGACCCTTCCTATAGCATGAGATGTGATATCTCAATGCTTCTAATATCAAACTTGGGACCCTCCCTATAGCATGAGATGTGATATCCAATTCCTTCCCATTCCAATCCTGAGACACTTCCGATAGCATGAGATGTGATATCTCAATGCTTCTAATACCAAACCTGAGACTCTTCCTATAACATGAGATGGGATATCCAACTCCTTCCGATTCCAATCCTGAGACCCTTCCAAAAGCAGAGATGTGATATCTCAATGCTTATACCAAACCTGAGACCCTTCCTATGGCATGAGATGTCATATACATATCCTTCCCATTCCAATCCTGAGACCCTTCCTATAGCATGAGATGTGATATCTCAATGCTTATACCAAACCTGAGACCCTTCCTATAGCATGAGATGTGATATCCAAGTCCTTCCCATTTTAATCCTGAGACCCTTCCTATAGCATGAGATGTGATATCTCAATGCTTCTAATACCAAACCTGAGACCCTTCCTATAACATGAATTCTGATATCCAAGTCCTTCCCATTCCAATCCTGAGACCCTTCCAATAGCAGAGATGTGATATCTAATGCTTCTAATATCAAACCTGAGACCTGTCCTATAACATGAGATGGGATATCCAACTCCTTCCCGTTCCAAACCTGATACCCTTCCTATAGCATGAGATGTGATATCCAATTCCTTCCCATCCCAATCCTGAGACACCTCCGATAGCAGAGATGTGATATCTCAATGCTTATAACAAACCTGAGACTCTTCCTATAACATGAGATGTGATATCTAACTCCTTCCCGTTCCAAACCTGAGACCCTTCCTATAGCATGAGATGTGATATCCAACTCCTTCCCATTCCAATCCTGAGACCCTTCCTATAGCATGAGATGTGATATCTCAATGCTTATACCAAACCTGAGACCCTTCCTATAGCATGAGATGTGATATCCAACTTCTTCCCATTCCAATCCAGAGAACCTTCCTATAGCATGAGATGTGATATCTCAATGCTTATACCAAACCTGAGACCCTTCCTATAGCTTGAGATGTGATATCCAACTCCTTCCCATTCCAATCCTGAGACCCTTCCAAAAGCATAGATGTGATATCTCAATGCTTATACCAAACCTGAGACCCTTCCTATGGCATGAAATGTCATATACATATCCTTCCCATTCCAATCCTGAGACCCTTCCTATAGCATGAGATGTGATATCTCAATGCTTATACCAAACCTGAGACCCTTCCTATAGCATGAGATGTGATATCTAACTCCTTCCCATTCCAATCCTGAGACCCTTCCTATAGCATGAGATGTGATATCTCAATGCCTCTAATACCAAACCTGAGATCCTTCCTCTAACATGAAATGTGATATCCAACTCCTTCCCTTTCCAAACCTGAGAGCCTACCTATAGCATGAGATGTGATATCCAAGTCCTTCCAATTCCAATCCTTAGACCCTTCCTATAGCATGCAATATGATATCTCAATGATTCTAATAATAAACCTGAGACCCGTCCTATAACATGAGATGGGATATCCAACTCCTTCCCATTCCAATCCTGAGACCCTTCCGATAGCAGAGATGTGATATCTCAATGCTTATACCAAACCTGAGACCCTTCCTACGGCATGAGATGTCATATACAACTCCTTCCCATTCCAATCCTGAGACCCTTCCTATAGCATGAGATGTGATATCTGAATGCTTATACCAAACCTGAGACCCTTCATATAGCATGAGATGTGATATCCAACTCCTTCCCATTACAATCCTGAGACCCTTCCTATAGCATGAGATGTGATGTCTCAATGCTTCTAATACCAAACCTGAGATCCTTCCTATAACATGAGATGTGATATCCAACTCCTTCCATTCCAATCCTGAGACCCTTCCTATAGCATGAGATGTGATATCTCAATGCTTCTAATATCAAACTTGGGACCCTCCCTATAGCATGAGATGTGATATCCAATTCCTTCCCATTCCAATCCTGAGACACTTCCGATAGCATGAGATGTGATATCTCAATGCTTCTAATACCAAACCTGAGACTCTTCCTATAACATGAGATGGGATATCCAACTCCTTCCGATTCCAATCCTGAGACCCTTCCAAAAGCAGAGATGTGATATCTCAATGCTTATACCAAACCTGAGACCCTTCCTATGGCATGAGATGTCATATACATATCCTTCCCATTCCAATCCTGAGACCCTTCCTATAGCATGAGATGTGATATCTCAATGCTTATACCAAACCTGAGACCCTTCCTATAGCATGAGATGTGATATCCAAGTCCTTCCCATTTTAATCCTGAGACCCTTCCTATAGCATGAGATGTGATATCTCAATGCTTCTAATACCAAACCTGAGACCCTTCCTATAACATGAATTCTGATATCCAAGTCCTTCCCATTCCAATCCTGAGACCCTTCCAATAGCAGAGATGTGATATCTAATGCTTCTAATATCAAACCTGAGACCTGTCCTATAACATGAGATGGGATATCCAACTCCTTCCCGTTCCAAACCTGATACCCTTCCTATAGCATGAGATGTGATATCCAATTCCTTCCCATCCCAATCCTGAGACACCTCCGATAGCAGAGATGTGATATCTCAATGCTTATAACAAACCTGAGACTCTTCCTATAACATGAGATGTGATATCTAACTCCTTCCCGTTCCAAACCTGAGACCCTTCCTATAGCATGAGATGTGATATCCAACTCCTTCCCATTCCAATCCTGAGACCCTTCCTATAGCATGAGATGTGATATCTCAATGATTATACCAAATCTGAGACCCTTCCTATAGCATGAGATGTGATATCCAACTCCTTCCCATTCCAATCCTGAGACCCTTCCTATAGCATGAGATGTGATATCTCAATGCTTCTAATACCAAACCTGAGATCCTTCCTATAACAAGAGATGTGATATCCAACTCCTTCCCATTCCAATCCTGAGACCCTTATGATAGCATGAGATGTGATATCTCAATGCCTCTAATACCAAACCTGAGATACTTCCGATAGCATGAGATGTGATATCTCAATGCTTCTAATACCAAACCTGAGATCCTTCCTATAACATGAGATGTGATTTCCAAATCCTTCTCCTTCCAAACCTGAGACCCTCCCTTTAGCATGAGATGTCATATACAACTCCTTCCCATTCCAATCCTGAGACCCTTCCTATAGCATGAGATGTGATATCTCAATGCTTATACCAAATCTGAGACCCTTCCTATAGCATGAGATGTGATATCCAACTCCTTCCCATTCCAATCCTGAGACCCTTCCTATAGCATGAGATGTGATGTCTCAATGCTTCTAATACCAAACCTGAGATCCTTCCTATAACATGAGATGTGATATCCAACTCCTTCCCATTCCAATCCTGAGACCCTTATGATAGCATGAGATGTGATATCTCAATGCCTCTTATACCAAACCTGAGATCCTTCCGATAGCATGAGATGTGATATCTCAATGCTTCTAATACCAAACCTGAGATCCTTCCTATAATATGAGATGTGATTTCCAAATCCTTCCCCTTCCAAACCTGAGACCCTCCCTTTAGCATGAGATGTGATATCCAACTCCTTCCCATTCCAATCCTGAGACCCTTCTGATAGCATGAGATGTGATATCTCAATGCCTCTAATGCCAAACCTGAGATCCTACCTCTAACATGAAATGTGATATCCATCTCCTTCCCTTTCCAAACCTGAGACCCTGCCTATAGCATGAGATGTGATATCCAAGTCCTTCCCATTCCAATCCTGAGACCCTTCCTATAGCATGTGATGTGATATCTCAATGCTTATACCAAACCTGAGACCCTTCCTATGGCATGAGATGTCATATACAACTCCTTCCCATTCCAATCCTGAGACCCTTCCTATAGCATGAGATGTGATATCTCAATGCTTATACCAAACCTGAGACCCTTCCTATAGCATGAGATGTGATATCCAACTTCTTCCCATTCCAATCCAGAGAACCTTCCTATAGCATGAGATGTGATATCTCAATGCTTATACCAAACCTGAGACCCTTCCTATAGCTTGAGATGTGATATCCAACTCCTTCCCATTCCAATCCTGAGACCCTTCCGATAGCATGAGATGTGATATCTCAAGGCCTCTAATACCAAACCTGAGATCCTTCCTCTAACATGAAATGTGATATCCAACTCCTTCCCCTTCCAAACCTGAGAACCTTCCTATAGCATGAGATATGATATCCAACTCCTTCCCATTCCAACCTGAGACCCTTCCTATAGCATGAGATGGGATATCCAACTCCTTCCAAATCCAATACTGATACCCTTCCGATAGCATGGGATGTGATATCCCAATGCTTCTACCAAACCTGAGAACCATACTATGGCATGAGATGTGATATCAAACTCCTTCCCATTCCAATCCTGAGACGCTTCCTATAGCTTGAGGTGTGATATCCAACTCCTTCCCATTCCAATTCTGAGACCCTTCTTATACCATGAGACTTGATATCTCAATGCTTCTAATACCAAACCTGAGACCCGTCCTATAACATGAGATGTGATATCCAAATCCTTCCCCTTCCAAACCTTAGACCTTTCCTTTATCATGAGATGTGATATCCAACTCCTTCCCATTCCAATCCTGAGACACTTCCGATATCATGATATTTGTTATCTCAATGCTTCTAATATCAAACTTGAGACCCTCCCTATAGCATGAGATGTGACATCCAAGTCCTTCCCATTCCAATCCTGAGACCCTTCCTATAGCATGAGATGTGATATCTCAATGCTTCTAATACCAAACCTGAGGCCTCATGCTAAAGGGAGGGTCTCAGGTTTGGAAGGGGAAGGATTTGGATATCACATCTCATGTTATAGGAAGGATCTCAGGATTGGTATTAGAAGCATTGAGATATCACATCTCATGCTATCGGAAGGATCTCAAGTTTGGTATTAGAAGCATTGAGATATCACATCTCATGCTATCGGAAGGATCTCAGGTTTGGCATTAGAAGCATTGAGATATCACATCTCATGCTATAGGAAGGGTCTCAGGTTTGGAACGGGAAGGAGTTGGATATCCCATCTCATGTTATAGGACTGGTCTCAGGTTTGGTATTAGAGGCATTGAGATATCACATTGCATGTTGTAGGAAGGGTCTCAGGTTTGGAATGGGAAGGAATTGGATATCACATCTCATGTCATAGGAAACATGAGATGTGACATCCAAGTCCTTCCCATTCCAATCCTGAGACCCTTCCTATAGCATGAGATGTGATATCTCTATGCTTCTAATACCAAACCTGAGACCCTTCCTATAACATGAGATGGGATATCCAACTCCTTCCCATTCCAATCCTGAGACCCTTCCGATAGCAGAGATGTGATATCTCAATGCTTATACCAAACCTGAGACCCTTCCTATGGCCTGAGATGTCATATACAACTCCTTCCCATTCCAATCCTGAGACCCTTCCTTTAGCAGGAGATGTGATATCTCAATGCTTATACCAAATCTGAGACCCGTCCTATAGCATGAGATGTGATATCCAAATCCTTCCCATTCCAATCCTGAGACCCTCCCTATAGCATGAGATGTGATATCTCAATGCTCATACCAAACCTGAGAGCCTACCTATAGCATGAGATGTGATATCCAAGTCCATCCCATTCCAATTCTTAGACCCTTCCTACAGCATGCGATGTGATATCTCAATGATTCTAATACCAAACCAGAGACTCTTACTATAACATGAGATGGGATATCCAACTCCTTCCCATTCCAATCCTGAGCCGCTTCCGATAGCAGAGATGTGATATCTCAATGCTTATACCAAACCTGAGACCCTTCCTATAACATGAGATGTGATATCCAACTCCTTCCCGTTCCAAACCTGAGACACTAACTATAGCATATGTGATATCCAACTCCTTCCCATTCCAAACATGAGACCCTTCCTATAGCAAGAAAGTAATATCCAACTCCTACCCATTCCAATCCTGAGACCCTTCCTATAGCAAGAGATGTGATATCCAAATCCTTCCCATTCCAATCCTGAGACCCTTCCTATAACATGAGATGTGATATCCAACTCCTTCCCATTCCAACCTGAGACACTTCCTATAGCATGAGAAGGGATATCCAACTCCTTCCCAATCCAATCCTGAGACCCTTCCGATAGCAGAGATGTGATATCTCAATGCTTATACCAAACCTGAGACCCTTCCTATGGCATGAGATGTGATATCCAACTCCTTGCCATTCAAATCCTGATACCCTTCCTATAGCATGAGAAGGGATATCCAACTCCTTCCCAATCCAATCCTGCGACCCTTCCGATAGCAGAGACGTGATATCTCAATGCTTCTACCAAACCTGAGACCCTTCCTTTAGCATGAGATGTGATATCCAAATCCTTCACATTCCAATCCTGAGACCCTTCCTATAGCATGAGATGTGATATCTCAATGCTTCTAATACCAACCCTGAGATCCTTCCTATAACATGAGATGTGATATCCAATTCCTTCCCATTCCAAACCTGAGACCCTTCCTATTGGATGAGATGTGATATCCAACTCCTTCCCATTCCAACCCTGAGACCCTTCCTATAGCATGAGATGTGATGTCTCAATGCTTCTAATACCAAACCTGAGATCCTTCCTATAACATGAGATGTGATATCCAACTCCTTCCATTCCAATCCTGAGACCCGTCCTATAGCATGAGATGTGATATCTCAATGCTTATACTAAACCTGAGACCCTTCCTATAGCATGAGATGTGATATCCAACTACTTCCCATTCCAATCCTGAGACCCTTCCTATAGCATGAGATGTGATATCTCAATGCTTCTAATACCAAACCTGAGATCCTTCCTCTAACATGAAATGTGATATCCAACTCCTTCCCTTTCCAAACCTAAGAGCCTATCTATAGCATGAGATGTGATATCCAAGTCCTTCCCATTCCAACCCTTAGACCCTTCCTACAGCATGCAATATGATATCTCAATGATTCTAATAACAAACCTGAGACCCATCCTATAACATGAGATGTGATATCCAACTCCTTCCCATTCCAATCCTGAGACACTTCCGATAGCAGAGATGTGATATCTCAATGCTTATACCAAACCTGAGACCCTTCCTATAACATGAGATGTGATATCCAAATCCTTCCCGTTCCAAACCTGAGACCCTTCCTTTAGCATGAGATGTGATATCCAGCTCCTTCCCATTCCAATCCTGAGACACTTCCGATAGCATGAGATGTGATATCTCAATGCTTCTATCAAAACTGAGACCCTCCCTATAGCATGATATGTGATATCTAAGTCCTTCCCATTCCAATCCTGAGACACTCCCTATAGCATGAGATGTGATATCCAACTCTTTCCCATTCCAATCCTGAGACCCTTCCTATAGCATGAGATATGATATCTCAATACTTCTAATACCAAACGTGAGATCCTTCCGATAACATGAGATGTGATATCCAAATCCTTCCCCTTCCAAACCTGAGACCCTCCCTTTAGCATGAGATGTGATATCCAACTCCTTCCCATTCCAATCCTGAGACCCTTCTGATAGCATGAGATGTGATATCTCAATGCTTCTAATACCAAACCTGAGATCCTTCCGATAGCATGAGATGTGATATCTCAATGCTTCTAATACCAAACCTGATATCCTTCCTATAACATGAGATGTGATATCCAAATCCTTCCCCTTCCAAACCTGAGACCCTCCCTTTAGCATGAGATGTGATATCCAACTCCTTCCCATTCCATTCCTGAGACCCTTCTGATAGCATGAGATGTGATATCTCAATGCCTCTAATACCAAACCTGAGATCCTACCTCTAACATGAAATGTGATATCCAACTCTTTCCCCTTCCAAACCTGAGAGCCTTCCTATAGCTTGAGATGTGATATCCAACTCCTTCCCATTCCAATTCTGAGACCCTTCCTATACTCTGAGACTTGATATCTCAATGCTTCTAATACCAAACCTGAGACCCGTAATATAACATGATATGTGATAATCAAATCCTTCCCCTTCCAAACCTTAGACCCTTCCTTTATCATGAGATGTGATATCCAACTCCTTCCCATTCCAATCCTGAGACCCTTCCGATATCATGAGATGTGATATCTCAAAGCTTCTAATATCAAACTTGAGACCCTCCCTATAGCATGAGATGTGATATCCAAGTCCTTCCCATTCCAATCCTGAGACCCTTCCTATAGCATGAGATGTGATATCTCAATGCTTCTAATACCAAACCTGAGACCCTTCCTATAACATGAGATGGGAATATCCAACTCCTTCCCATTCCAATCCTGAGACCCTTCCGAAAGCAGAGATGTGATATCTCAATGCTTATACCAAACCTGAGACCCTTCCTATGGCATGAGATGTGATATCCAACTCCTTGCCATTCAAATCCTGAGACCCTTCCTATAGCATGAGAAGGGATATCCAACTCCTTCCCAATCCAATCCTGAGACCCTTCCGATAGCAGAGACGTGATATCTCAATGCTTCTACCAAACCTGAGACCCTTCCTTTAGCATGAGATGTGATATCCAAATCCTTCACATTCCAATCCTTAGACCCTTCCTATAGCATAAGATGTGATATCTCAATGCTTCTAATACCAAACCTGAGATCCTTCCTATAACATGAGATGTGATATCCAATTCCTTCCCATTCCAAACCTGAGACCCTTCCTATTGGATGAGATGTGATATCCAACTCCTTCCCATTCCAACCCTGAGACCCTTCCTATAGCATGAGATGTGATGTCTCAATGCTTCTAATACCAAACCTGAGATCCTTCCTATAACATGAGATGTGATATCCAACTCCTTCCATTCCAATCCTGAGACCTGTCCTATAGCATGAGATGTGATATCTCAATGCTTATACCAAACCTGAGACCCTTCCTATAGCATGAGATGTGATATCCAACTCCTTCCCATTCCAATCCTGAGACCCTTCATATAGCATGAGATGTGATATCTCAATGCTTCTAATACCAAACCTGAGATCCTTCCTCTAACATGAAATGTGATATCCAACTCCTTCCCTTTCCAAACCTAAGAGCCTATCTATAGCATGAGATGTGATATCCAAGTCCTTCCCATTCCAATCCTTAGACCCTTCCTACAGCATGCAAAATGATATCTCAATGATTCTAATAACAAACCTGAGACACGTCCGATAGCATGAGATATGATATCCAAGTCCTTCCCATTCCAATCCTGAGACCCTTCCTATAACATGAAATATGATATCCAACTCCTTCCCATTCCAACCTGAGACCCGTCCTATAGCATGAGATGGGATATCCAACTTCTTCCAAATCCAATACTGATACCCTTCCGATAGCATGAGATGTGATATCCCAATGCTTCTACCAAACCTGAGACCCTTACTATGGCATGAGATGTGATATCAAACTACTTCCCATTCCAATCCTGAGACCCTTCCTATAGCTTGAGGTGTGATATCCAACTCCTTCCCATTCCAATTCTGAGACCCTTCTTATACCATGAGACTTGATATCTCAATGCTTCTAATACCAAACCTGAGACCCGTCCTATAACATGAGATGTGATATCCAAATCCTTCCCCTTCCAAACCTTAGACCCTTCCTTTATCATGAGATGTGATATCCAACTCTTTCCCATTCCAATCCTGAGACCCTTCCGATATCATGAGATTTGTTATCTCAATGCTTCTAATATCAAACTTGAGACCCTCCCTATAGCATGAGATGTGACATCCAAGTCCTTCCCATTCCAATCCTGAGACCCTTCCTATAACATGAGATGTGATATCCAACTCCTTCCCATTCCAACCTGAGACACTTCCTATAGCATGAGAAGGGATATCTAACTCCTTCCCAATCCAATCCTGAGACCCTTCCGATAGCAGAGATGTGATATCTCAATGCTTATACCAAACCTGAGACCCTTCCTATGGCATGAGATGTGATATCCAACTCCTTGCCATTCAAATCCTGAGACCCTTCCTATAGCATGAGATGTGATATCTCTATGCTTCTAATACCAAACCTGAGACCCTTCCTATAACATGAGATGGGATATCCAACTCCTTCCCATTCCAATCCTGAGACCCTTCCGATAGCAGAGATGTGATATCTCAATGCTTCTAATACCAAACCTGAGATCCTTCCTCTAACATGAAATGTGATATCCAACTCCTTCCCTTTCCAAACCTAAGAGCCTATCTATAGCATGAGATGTGATATCCAAGTCCTTCCCATTCCAATCCTTAGACCCTTCCTACAGCATGCAAAATGATATCTCAATGATTCTAATAACAAACCTGAGACACGTCCGATAGCATGAGATATGATATCCAAGTCCTTCCCATTCCAATCCTGAGACCCTTCCTATAACATGAAATATGATATCCAACTCCTTCCCATTCCAACCTGAGACCCGTCCTATAGCATGAGATGGGATATCCAACTTCTTCCAAATCCAATACTGATACCCTTCCGATAGCATGAGATGTGATATCCCAATGCTTCTACCAAACCTGAGACCCTTACTATGGCATGAGATGTGATATCAAACTACTTCCCATTCCAATCCTGAGACCCTTCCTATAGCTTGAGGTGTGATATCCAACTCCTTCCCATTCCAATTCTGAGACCCTTCTTATACCATGAGACTTGATATCTCAATGCTTCTAATACCAAACCTGAGACCCGTCCTATAACATGAGATGTGATATCCAAATCCTTCCCCTTCCAAACCTTAGACCCTTCCTTTATCATGAGATGTGATATCCAACTCTTTCCCATTCCAATCCTGAGACCCTTCCGATATCATGAGATTTGTTATCTCAATGCTTCTAATATCAAACTTGAGACCCTCCCTATAGCATGACATGTGACATCCAAGTCCTTCCCATTCCAATCCTGAGACCCTTCCTATAACATGAGATGTGATATCCAACTCCTTCCCATTCCAACCTGAGACACTTCCTATAGCATGAGAAGGGATATCTAACTCCTTCCCAATCCAATCCTGAGACCCTTCCGATAGCAGAGATGTGATATCTCAATGCTTATACCAAACCTGAGACCCTTCCTATGGCATGAGATGTGATATCCAACTCCTTGCCATTCAAATCCTGAGACCCTTCCTATAGCATGAGATGTGATATCTCTATGCTTCTAATACCAAACCTGAGACCCTTCCTATAACATGAGATGGGATATCCAACTCCTTCCCATTCCAATCCTGAGACCCTTCCGATAGCAGAGATGTGATATCTCAATGTTTATACTAATCCTGTGGACCTTCCTATGGCCTGAGATGTCATATACAACTCCTTCCCATTCCAAACCTGAGACCCTTCCTTTAGCATGAGATGTGATATCTCAATGCTTATACCAAATCTGAGACCCTTCCTATAGCATGAGATGTGATATCCAATTCCTTCCCATTCCAATCCTGAGACCCTTCCTATAGCATGAGATGTGATATCTCAATGCTTATACCAAACCTGAGAGCCTACCTATAGCATGAGATGTGATATCCAAGTCCATCCCATTCCAATCCTTAGACCCTTCCTACAGCATGCGATGTGATATCTCAATGATTCTAATACCAAACCAGAGACTCTTCCTATAACATGAGATGGGATATCCAACTCCTTCCCATTCCAATCCTGAGCGCTTCCGATAGCAGAGATGTGATATCTCAATGCTTATACCAAACCTGAGACCCTTCCTATAACATGAGATGTGATATCCAACTCCTTCCCGTTCCAAACCTGAGACACTAACTATAGCATATGTGATATCCAACTCCTTCCCATTCCAAACATGAGACCCTTCCTATAGCAAGAAAGTAATATCCAACTCCTACCCATTCCAATCCTGAGACCCTTCCTATAGCAAGAGATGTGGTATCCAAATCCTTCCCATTCCAATCCTGAGACCCTTCCTATAACATGAGATGTGATATCCAACTCCTTCCCATTCCAACCTGAGACACTTCCTATAGCATGAGAAGGGATATCCAACTCCTTCCCAATCCAATCCTGAGACCCTTCCGATAGCAGAGATGTGATATCTCAATGCTTATACCAATCCTGAGACCCTTCCTATGGCATGAGATGTGATATCCAACTCCTTCCCAATCCAATCCTGAGACCCTTCCGATAGCAGAGACGTGATATCTCAATGCTTCTACCAAACCTGAGACCCTTCCTTTACCATGAGATGTGATATCCAAATCCTTCACATTCCAATCCTGAGACCCTTCCTATAGCATGAGATGTGATATCTCAATGCTTCTAATACCAAACCTGAGATCCTTCCTATAACATGAGATGTGATATCCAATTCCTTCCCATTCCAAACCTGAGACCCTTCCTTTTGGATGAGATGTGATATCCAACTCCTTCCCATTCCAACCCTGAGACCCTTCCTATAGCATGAGATGTGATGTCTCAATGCTTCTAATACCAAACCTGAGATCCTTCCTATAACATGAGATGTGATATCCAACTCCTTCCATTCCAATCCTGAGACCCGTCCTATAGCATGAGATGTGATATCTCAATGCTTATACCAAACCTGAGACCCTTCCTATAGCATGAGATGTGATATCCAACTGCTTCCCATTCCAATCCTGAGACCCTTCCTATAGCATGAGATGTGATATCTCAATGTTTCTAATACCAAACCTGAGATCCTTCCTCTAACATGAAATGTGATATCCAACTCCTTCCCTTTCCAAACCTAAGAGCCTATCTATAGCATGAGATGTGATATCCAAGTCCTTCCCATCCCAACCCTTAGACCCTTCCTACAGCATGCAATATGATATCTCAATGATTCTAATAACAAACCTGAGACGTGTCCTATAACATGAGATGGGATATCCAACTCCTTCCCATTCCAATCCTGAGACACTTCCGATAGCAGAGATGTGATATCTCAATGCTTATACCAAACCTGAGACCCTTCCTATAACATGAGATGTGATATCCAAATCCTTCCCGTTCCAAACCTGAGACCCTTCCTTTAGCATGAGATGTGATATCCAGAACCTTCCCATTCCAATCCTGAGACACTTCCTATAGCATGAGATTTGATATCTCAATGCTTCTAATATCAAAACTGAGACCCTCCCTATAGCAAGATATGTGATATCTAAGTCCTTCCCATTCCAATCCTGAGACCCTCCCTATAGCATGAGATGTGATATCCAACTCCTTCCCATTCCAATCCTGAGACCCTTCCTATAGCATGAGATATGATATCTCAATACTTCTAATACCAAACGTGAGATCCTTCCGATAACATGAGATGTGATATCCAAATCCTTCCCCTTCCAATCCTGAGACCCTCCCTTTAGCATGAGATGTGATATCCAACTCCTTCCTATTCCAATCCTGAGACTCTTCTGATAGCATGAGATGTGATATCTCAATGCTTCTAATACCAAACCTGAGATCCTTCCGATAGCATGAGATGTGATATCTCAATGCTTCTAATACCAAACCTGAGATCCTTCCTATAACATGAGATGTGATATCCAAATCCTTCCCCTTCCAAACCTGAGACCCTCCCTTTAGCATGAGATGTGATATCCAACTCCTTCCCATTCCATTCCTGAGACCCTTCTGATAGCATGAGATGTGATATCTCAATGCCTCTAATACCAAACCTGAGATCCTACCTCTAACATGAAATGTGATATCCAACTCTTTCCCCTTCCAAACCTGAGAGCCTTCCTATAGCATGAGATGTGATATCCAAGTCCTTCCCATTCCAATCCTGAGACCCTTCCTATAGCTTGAGATGTGATATCCAACTCCTTCCCATTCCAATTCTGAGACCCTTCCTATACTATGAGACTTGATATCTCAATGCTTCTAATACAAACGTGAGACCCGTAATATAACATGAGATGTGATATCCAAATCCTTCCCCTTCCAAACCTTAGACCCTTCCTTTATCATGAGATGTGATATCCAACTCCTTCCCATTCCAATCCTGAGACCCTTCGGATATCATGAGATGTGATATCTCAAAGCTTCTAATATCAAACTTGAGACCCTCCCTATAGCATGAGATGTGATATCCAAGTCCTTCCCATTCCAATCCTGAGACCCTTCCTATAGCATGAGATGTGATATCTCAATGCTTCTAATACCAAACCTGAGAACCTTCCTATAACATGAGATGGGAATATCCAACTCCTTCCCATTCCAATCCTGAGACCCTTCCGATAGCAGAGATGTGATATCTCAATGCTTATACCAAACCTGAGATCCTTCCTATAACATGAGATGTGATATCCAACTCCTTCCCATTCCAATCCTGAGACACTTCCTATAGCATGAGATGTGATATCTCACTGCTTATACCAAACCTGAGACCCTTCCCATAGCATGAGATGTGATATCCAACTCCTTCCCATTCCAATCCTCAGACCCTTCCTATAGCATGAGATGTGATATCTCAATGCTTCTAATATCAAACTTGAGACCCTACCTATAGCATGAGATGTGATATCCAAGTCCTTCCCATTACAATCCTGAGACACTTCCTATAGCATGAGATGTGATATCCAACTCCTTCCCATTCCAATCCTGAGACCCTTCCTATAGCATGAGATATGATATCTCAATACTTCTAATACCAAACGTGAGATCCTTCCGATAACATGAGATGTGATATCTAAATCCTTCCCCTTCCAAACCTGAGACGCTCCCTTTAGCATGAGATGTGATATCCAACTCCTTCCCATTCCAATCCTGAGACCCTTCTGATAGCATCAGATGTGATATCTCAATGCTTCTAATACCAAACCTGAGATCCTTCCGATAGCATGAGATGTGATATCTCAATGCTTCTAATACCAAACCTGAGATCCTTCCTATAACATGAGATGTGATATCCAAATCCTTCCCCTTCCAAACCTGAGACCCTCCCTTTAGCATGAGATGTGATATCCAACTCCTTCCCATTCCATTCCCGAGACCCTTCTGATAGCATGAGATGTGATATCTCAATGCCTCTAATACCAAACCTGAGATCCTACCTCTAACATGAAATGTGATATCCAACTCTTTCCCCTTCCAAACCTGAGAGCCTTCCTATAGCATGAGATGTGATATCCAAGTCCTTCCCATTCCAATCCTGAGACCCTTCCTATAGCTTGAGATGTGATATCCAACTCCTTCCCATTCCAATTCTGAGACCCTTCCTATACTCTGAGACTTGATATCTCAATGCTTCTAATACCAAACCTGAGACCCGTAATATAACATGAGATGTGATATCCAAATCCTTCCCCTTCCAAACCTTAGACCCTTCCTTTATCATGAGATGTGATATCCAACTCCTTCCCATTCCAATCCTGAGACCCTTCCGATATCATGAGATGTGATATCTCAAAGCTTCTAATATCAAACTTGAGACCCTCCCTATAGCATGAGATGTGATATCCAAGTCCTTCCCATTCCAATCCTGAGACCCTTCCTATAGCATGAGATGTGATATCTCAATGCTTCTAATACCAAACCTGAGACCCTTCCTATTACATGAGATGGGAATATCCAACTCCTTCCCATTCCAATCCTGAGACCCTTCCGATAGCAGAGATGTGATATCTCAATGCTTATACCAAACCTGAGACCCTTCGTATGGCATGAGATGTGATATCCAACTCCTTGCCATTCAAATCCTGAGACCCTTCCTATAGCATGAGAAGGGATATCCAACTCCTTCCCAATCCAATCCTGAGACCCTTCCGATAGCAGAGACGTGATATCTCAATGCTTCTACCAAACCTGAGACCCTTCCTTTAGCATGAGATGTGATATCCAAATCCTTCACATTCCAATCCTGAGACCCTTCCTATAGCATGAGATGTGATATCTCAATGCTTCTAATACCAAACCTGAGATCCTTCCTATAACATGAGATGTGATATCCAATTCCTTCCCATTCCAAACCTGAGACCCTTCCTATTGGATGAGTTGTGATATCCAACTCCTTCCCATTCCAACCCTGAGACCCTTCCTATAGCATGAGATGTGATGTCTCAATGATTCTAATACCAAACCTGAGATCCTTCCTATAACATAAGATGTGATATCCAACTCCTTCCATTCCAATCCTGAGACCCGTCCTATAGCATGAGATGTGATATCTCAATGCTTATACCAAACCTGAGACCCTTCCTATAGCATGAGATGTGATATCCAACTACTTCCCATTCCAATCCTGAGACCCTTCCTATAGCATGAGATGTGATATCTCAATGCTTCTAATACCAAACCTGAGATCCTTCCTCTAACATGAAATGTGATATCCAACTCCTTCCCTTTCCAAACCTAAGAGCCTATCTATAGCATGAGATGTGATATCCAGGTCCTTCCTATTCCAATCCTTAGACCCTTCCTACAGCATGCAATATGATATCTCAATGATTCTAATAACAAACCTGAGACCCGTCCTATAGCATGAGATATGATATCCAAGTCCTTCCCATTCCAATCCTGAGACCCTTCCTATAACATGAAATGTGATATCCAACTCCTTCCCATTCCAACCTGAGACCCTTCCTATAGCATAAGATGGGATATCCAACTTCTTCAAAATCCAATACTGATACCCTTCCGATAGCATGAGATGTGATATCCCAATGCTTCTACCAAACCTGAGACCCATACTATGGCATGAGATGTGATATCAAACTCCTTCCCATTCCAATCCTGAGACCCTTCCTATAGCTTGAGGTGTGATATCCAACTCCTTCCCATTCCAATTCTGAGACCCTTCTTATACCATGAGAATTGATATCTCAATGCTTCTAATACCAAACCTGAGACCCGTCCTATAACATGAGATGTGATATCCAAATCCTTCCCCTTCCAAACCTTAGACCCTTCCTTTATCATGAGATGTGATATCCAACTCCTTCCCATTCCAATCCTGAGACCCTTCCGATATCATGAGATTTGTTATCTCAATGCTTCTAATATCAAACTTGAGACCCTCCCTATAGCATGAGATGTGACATCCAAGTCCTTCCCATTGCAATCCTGAGACCCTTCCTATAGCATGAGATGTGATATCTCTATGCTTCTAATACCAAACCTGAGACCCTTCCTATAACATGAGATGGGAGATCCAACTCCTTCCCATTCCAATCCTGAGACCTTTCCGATAGCAGAGATGTGATATCTCATTGCTTATACCAAACCTGAGACCCTTCCTATGGCCTGAGATGTCATATACAACTCCTTCCCATTCCAATCCTGAGACCCTTCCTTTAGCATGAGATGTGATATCTCAATGCTTATACCAAATCTGAGACCCTTCCTATAGCATGAGATGTGATATCCAATTCCTTCCCATTCCAATCATGAGACCCTTCCTATAGCATGAGATGTGATATCTCAATGCTTATACCAAACCTGAGAGCCTACCTATAGCATGAGATGTGATATCCAAGTCCATCCCATTCCAATCCTTAGACCCTTCCTACAGCAAGCGATGTGATATCTCAATGATTCTAATACCAAACCAGAGACTCTTCCTATAACATGAGATGGGATATCCAACTCCTTCCCATTCCAATCCTGAGCCGATTCAGATAGCTGAGATGTGATATCTCAATGCTTATACCAAACCTGAGACCCTTCCTATAACATGAGATGTGATATCCAACTCCTTCCCGTTCCAAACCTGAGACACTAACTATAGCATATGTGATATCCAACTCCTTCCCATTCCAAACATGAGACCCTTCCTATAGCAAGAAAGTAATATCCAACTCCCACCCATTCCAATCCTGAGACCCTTCCTATAGCAAGAGATGTGATATCCAAATCCTTCCCATTCCAATCCTGAGACCCTTCCTATAACATGAGATGTGATATCCAACTCCTTCCCATTCCAACCTGAGACACTTCCTATAGCATGAGAAGGGATATCCAACTCCTTCCCAATCCAATCCTGAGACCCTTCCGAGAGCAGAGATGTGATATCTCAATGCTTATACCAAACCTGAGACCCTTCCTATGGCATGAGATGTGATATCCAACTCCTTGCCATTCAAATCCTGAGACCCTTCCTATAGCATGAGAAGGGATATCCAACTCCTTCCCAATCCAATCCTGAGACCCTTCCGATAGCAGCGACGTGATATCTCAATGCTTCTACCAAACCTGAGACCCTTCCTTTAGCATGAGATGTGATATCCAAATCCTTCACATTCCAATCCTGAGACCCTTCCTTTAGCATGAGATGTGATATCCAACTCCTTCCCATTCCAACCTGAGACACTTCCTATAGCATGAGAAGGGATATCCAACTCCTTCCCAATCCAATCCTGAGACCCTTCCGATAGCAGAGATGTGATATCTCAATGCTTATACCAAACCTGAGACCCTTCCTATGGCATGAGATGTGATATCCAACTCCTTGCCATTCAAATCCTGAGACCCTTCCTATAGCATGAAAAGGAATATCCAACTCCTTCCCAATCCAATCCTGAGACCCTTCCGATAGCAGAGACGTGAAATCTCAATGCTTCTACCAAACCTGAGACCCTTCCTTTAGCATCAGATGTGATATCCAAATCCTTCACATTCCAATCCTGAGACCCTTCCTATAGCATGAGATTTGATATCTCAATGCTTCTAATACCAAACGTGAGATCCTTCCTATAACATGAGATGTGATATCCAAATCCTTCCCCTTCCAAACCTGAGACCCTCCCTTTTGCATGAAATGTGATATCCAACTCCTTCCTATTCCAATCCTGAGACTCTTCTGATAGCATGAGATGTGATATCTCAATGCTTCTAATACCAAACCTGAGATCCTTCCGATAGCATGAGATGTGATATCTCAATGCTTCTAATACCAAACCTGAGATCCTTCCTATAACATGAGATGTGATATCCAAATCCTTCCCCTTCCAAACCTGAGACCCTCCCTTTAGCATTAGATGTGATATCTAACTCCTTCCCATTCCATTCCTGAGACCCTTCTGATAGCATGAGATGTGATATCTCAATGCCTCTAATACCAAACCTGAGATCCTACCTCTAACATGAAATGAGATATCCAACTCTTTCCCCTTCCAAACCTGAGAGCCTTCCTATAACATGAGATGTGATATCCAAGTCCATCCCATTCCAATCCTTAGACCCTTCCTACAGCATGCGATGTGATATCTCAATGATTCTAATACCAAACCAGAGACTCTTCCTATAACATGAGATGGGATATCCAACTCCTTCCCATTCCAATTCTGAGACCCTTCCTATACTATGAGACTTGATATCTCAATGCTTCTAATACCAAACCTGAGACCCGTAATATAACATGAGATGTGATATCCAAATCCTTCCCCTTCCAAACCTTAGACCCTTCCTTTATCATGAGATGTGATATCCAACTCCTTCCCATTCCAATCCTGAGACCCTTCCGATATCATGAGATGTGATATCTCAAAGCTTCTAATATCAAACTTGAGACCCTCCCTATAGCATGAGATGTGATATCCAAGTCCTTCCCATTCCAATCCTGAGACCCTTCCTATAGCGTGAGATGTGATATCTCAATGCTTCTAATACCAAACCTGAGACCCTTCCTATAACATGAGATGGGAATATCCAACTCCTTCCCATTCCAATCTTGAGACCCTTCCGATAGCAGAGTTGTGATATCTCAATGCTTATACCAAACCTGAGATCCTTCCTATAACATGAGATGTGATATCCAACTCCTTCCCATTCCAATCCTGAGACACTTCCTATAGCATGAGATGTGATATCTCACTGCTTATACCAAACCTGAGACCCTTCCCATAGCAGGAGATGTGATATCCAACTCCTTCCCATTCCAATCCTCAGACCCTTCCTATAGCATGAGATGTGATATCTCAATGCTTCTAATGTCAAACTTGAGACCCTACCTATAGCATGAGATGTGATATCCAAGTCCTTCCCATTCCAATCCTGAGACACTTCCTATAGCATGAGATGTGATATCTCAATGCTTCTAATACCAAACCTGAGACTCTTCCTATAACATGAGATGGGATATCCAACTCCTTCCCATTCCAATCCTGAGACCCTTTTGATAGCAGAGATGTGATATCTCAATGTTTATACCAAACCTGAGACCCTTCCTACGGCATGAGATGTCATATTCAACTCCTTCCCATTCCAATCCTGAGACCCTTCCTATAGCATGAGATTTGATATCCAACTCCTTCCCATTCCAATCCTGAGACCCTTCCTATAGCATGAGATGTGATGTCTCAATGCTTCTAATACCAAACCTGAGATCCTTCCTATGACATGAGATGTGATATCCAACTCCTTCCATTCCAATCCTGAGACCATCCTATAGCATGAGATGTGATATCTCAATGCTAATACCAAACCTGAGACCCTTCCTATAGCATGAGATGTGATATCCAACTCCTTCCCATTCCAATCATGAGACCCTTCCTATAGCATGAGATGTGATATCTCAATGCTTCTAATACCAAACCTGAGATCCTTCCTCTAACATGAAATGTGAGATCCAACTCCTTCCCTTTCCAAACCTAAGAGCCTATCTATAGCATGAGATGTGATATCCAAGTCCTTCACATTCCAACCCTTAGACCCTTCCTACAGCATGCAATATGATATCTCAATGATTCTAATAACAAACCTGAGACCCGTCCTATAACATGAGATGGGATATCCAACTCCTTCCCGTTCCAAACCTGAGACCCTTCCTTTAGCATGAGATGTGATATCCAGCTCCTTCCCATTCCAATCCTGAGACACTTCCGATAGCATGAGATGTGATATCTCAATGCTTCTAATATCAAAACTGAGACCCTCCCTATAGCATGATATGTGATATCTAAGTCCTTCCCATTCCAATCCTGAGACCCTTCCTATAGCATGAGATGTGATATCTCAATGCTTCTACCAAACCTGAGACCCTTCCTTTAGCATGAGATGTGATATCCAACTCCTTCCCATTCCAATCCTGAGACCCTTCCTATAGCATGAGATGTGATATCTCAATACTTCTAATACCAAACCTGAGATCCATCCTATAACATGAGATGTGATATCCAACTCCTTCCCTTTCCAAACCTGAGAGCCGTTCTATAGCATGAGATGTGATATCCAGGTCCTTCCCATTCCAATCCTTAGACCCTTCCTACAGCATGCAATATGATATCTCAATGATTCTAATAACAAACCTGAGACCCGTCCTATAGCATGAGATATGATATCCAAGTCCTTCCCATTCCAATCCTGAGACCCTACCTATAACATGAAATGTGATATCCAACTCCTTCCCATTCCAACCTGAGACCCTTCCTATAGCATGAGATGGGATATCCAACTTCTTCCAAATCCAATACTGATACCCTTCCGATAGCATGAGATGTGATATCCCAATGCTTCTACCAAACCTGAGACCCATACTATGGCATGAGATGCGATATCAAACTCCTTCCCATTCCAATCCTGAGACCCTTCCTATAGCTTGAGGTGTGATATCCAACTCCTTCCCATTCCAATTCTGAGACCCTTCTTATACCATGAGACTTGATATCTCAATGCTTCTAATATTAAACCTGAGACCCGTCCTATAACATGAGATGTGATATCCAAATCCTTCCCCTTCCAAACCTTAGACCCTTCCTTTATCATGAGATGTGATATCCAACTCCTTCCCATTCCAATCCTGAGACCCTTCCGATATCATGAGATTTGTTATCTCAATGCTTCTAATTTCAAACTTGAGACCCTTCCTATAACATGAGATGGGATATCCAACTCCTTCCCATTCCAATCCTGAGACCTTTCCGATAGCAGAGATGTGATATCTCAATGCTTATACCAAACCTGAGAACCTTCCTATGGCCTGAGATGTCATATACAACTCCTTCCCATTCCAATCCTGAGACCCTTCCTTTAGCATGAGATGTGATATCTCAATGCTTATACCAAATCTGAGACCCTTCCTATAGCATGAGATGTGATATCCAATTCCTTCCCATTCCAATCCTGAGACCCTTCCTATAGCATGAGATGTGATATCTCAATGCTTATACCAAATCTGAGACCCTTCCTATAGCATGAGATGTGATATCCAAGTCCATCCCATTCCCATCCTTAGACCCTTCCTACAGCATGCGATGTGATATCTCAATGATTCTAATACCAAACCAGAGACTCTTCCTATAACATGAGATGGGATATCCAACTCCTTCCCATTCCAATCCTGAGCCGCTTCCGATAGCAGAGATGTGATATCTCACTGCTTATACCAAACCTGAGACCCTTCCTATAACATGAGATGTGATATCCAACTCCTTCCCATTCCAAACATGAGACCCTTCCTATAGCAAGAAAGTAATATCCAACTCCTACCCATTCCAATCCTGAGACCCTTCCTATAGCAAGAGATGTGATATCCAAATCCTTCCCATTCCAATCCTGAGACCCTTCCTATAACATGAGATGTGATATCCAACTCCTTCCCATTCCAATCCTGAGACACTTCCTATAGCATGAGATGTGATATCTCAATGCTTCTAATACCAAACCTGAGACTCTCCTATAACATGAGATGGGATATCCAACTACTTCCCATTCCAATCCTGAGACCCTTTTGATAGCAGAGATGTGATATCTCAATGTTTATACCAAACCTGAGACCCTTCCTACGGCATGAGATGTCATATTCAACTCCTTCCCATTCCAATCCTGAGACGCTTCCTATAGCATGAGATTTGATATCCAACTCCTTCCCATTCCAATCCTGAGACCCTTCCTATAGCATGAGATGTGATGTCTCAATGCTTCTAATACCAAACCTGAGATCCTTCCTATAACATGAGATGTGATATCCAACTCCTTCCATTCCAATCCTGAGACCCTTCCTATAGCATGAGATGTGATATCTCAATGCTTATACCAAACCTGAGACCCTTCCTATAGCATGAGATGTGATATCCAACTCCTTCCCATTCCAATTCTGAGACCCTTCCTATAGCATGAGATGTGATATCTCAATGCTTCTAATACCAAACCTGAGATCCTTCCTCTAACATGAAATGTTAGATCCAACTCCTTCCCTTTCCAAACCTAAGAGCCTATCTATAGCATGAGATGTGATATCCAAGTCCTTCACATTCCAACCCTTAGACCCTTCCTACAGCATGCAATATGATATCTCAATGATTCTAATAACAAACCTGAGACCCGTCCTATAACATGAGATGGGATATCCAACTCCTTCCCATTCCAATCCTGAGACACTTCCGATAGCAGAGATGTGATATCTCAATGTTTATACCAAACCTGAGACCCTTCCTATAACATGAGATGTGATATCCAACTCCTTCCCGTTCCAAACCTGAGACCCTTCCTTTAGCATGAGATGTGATATCCAGCTCCTTCCCATTCCAATCCTGAGACACTTCCGATAGCATGAGATGTGATATCTCAATGCTTCTAATATCAAAACTGAGACCCTCCCTATAGCATGATATGTGATATCTAAGTCCTTCCCATTCCAATCCTGAGACCCTTCCTATAGCATGAGATGTGATATCTCAATGCTTCTACCAAACCTGAGACCCTTCCTTTAGCATGAGATGTGATATCCAACTCCTTCCCATTCCAATCCTGAGACCCTTCCTATAGCATAAGATGTGATATCTCAATACTTCTAATACCAAACCTGAGATCCTTCCGATAACATGAGATATGATATCTCAATACTTCTAATACCAAACCTGAGATCCATCCTATAACATGAGATGTGATATCCAACTCCTTCCCTTTCCAAAACTGAGAGCCGTTCTATAGCATGAGATGTGATATCCAGGTCCTTCCCATTCCAATCCTTAGACCCTTCCTACAGCATGCAATATGATATCTCAATGATTCTAATAACAAACCTGAGACCCGTCCTATAGCATGAGATATGATATCCAAGTCCTTCCCATTCCAATCCTGAGACCCTTCCTATAACATGAAATGTGATATCCAACTCCTTCCCATTCAACCTGAGACCTTTCCTATAGCATGAGATGGGATATCCAACTTCTTCCAAATCCAATACTGATACCCTTCCGATAGCATGAGATGTGATATCCCAATGCTTCTACCAAACCTGAGACCCATACTATGGCATGAGATGTGATATCAAACTCCTTCCCATTCCAATCCTGAGACCCTTCCGATATCATGAGATTTGTTATCTCAATGCTTCTAATATCAAACTTGAGACCCTCCCTATAGCATGAGATGTGACATCCAAGTCCTTCCTATTCCAATCCTGAGACCCTTCCTATAGCATGAGATGTGATATCTCTATGCTTCTAATACCAAACCTGAGACCCTTCCTATAACATGAGATGGGATATCCAACTCCTTCCCATTCCAATCCTGAGACCTTTCCGATAGCAGAGATGTGATATCTCAATGCTTATACCAAACCTGAGAACCTTCCTATGGCCTGAGATGTCATATACAACTCCTTCCCATTCCAATCCTGAGACCCTTCCTTTAGCATGAGATGTGATATCTCAATGCTTATACCAAATCTGAGACACTTCCTATAGCATGAGATGTGATATCCAATTCCTTCCCATTCCAATCCTGAGACCCTTCCTATAGCATGAGATGTGATATCTCAATGCTTATACCAAACCTGAGAGCCTACCTATAACATGAGATGTGATATCCAAGTCTATCCCATTCCAATCCTTAGACCCTTCCTACAGCATGCGATGTGATATCGCAATAATTCTAATACCAAACCAGAGACTCTTCCTATAACATGAGATGGGATATACAACTCCTTCCCATTCCAATCCTGAGCCGCTTCCGATAGCAGAGATGTGATATCTCAATGCTTATACCAAACCTGAGACCCTTCCTATAACATGAGATGTGATATCCAACTCCTTCCCGTTCCAAACCTGAGACACTAACTATAGCATATGTGATATCCAACTCCTTCCCATTCCAAACATGAGACCCTTCCTATAGCAAGAAAGTAATATCCAACTCCTACCCATTCCAATCCTGAGACCCTTCCTATAGCAAGAGATGTGATATCCAAATCCTTCCCATTCCAATCCTGAGACCCTTCCTATAACATGAGATGTGATATCCAACTCCTTCCCATTCCAACCTGAGACACTTCCTATAGCATGAGAAGGGATATCCAACTCCTTCCCAATCCAATCCTGAGACCCTTCCGATAGCAGAGATGTGATATCTCAATGCTTATACCAAACCTGAGACCCTTCCTATGGCATGAGATGTGATATCCAACTCCTTGCCATTCAAATCCTGAGACCCTTCCTATAGCATGAGAAGGGATATCCAACTCCTTCCCAATCCAATCCTGAGACCCTTCCGATAGCAGCGACGTGATATCTCAATGCTTCTACCAAACCTGAGACCCTTCCTTTAGCATGAGATGTGATATCCAAATCCTTCACATTCCAATCCTGAGACCCTTCCTATAGCATGAGATGTGATATCTCAATGCTTCTAATACCAAACCTGAGATCCTTCCTATAACATGAGATGTGATATCCAATTCCTTCCCATTCCAAACCTGAGACCCTTCCTATTGGATGAGATGTGATATCCAACTCCTTCCCATTCCAACCCTGAGACCCTTCCTATAGCATGAGATTTGATGTCTCAATGCTTCTAATACCAGACCTGAGATCCTTCCTCTAACATGAAATGTGATATCCAACTCCTTCCCTTTCCAAACCTAACAGCCTATCTATAGCATGAGATGTGATATCCAAGTCCTTCACATTCCAACACTTAGACCCTTCCTACAGCATGCAATATGATATCTCAATGATTCTAATAACAAACCTGAGACCCGTCCTATAACATGAGATGGGATATCCAACTCCTTCCATTCCAATCCTGAGACCCGTCCTATAGCATGAGATGTGATATCTCAAGGCTTATACCAAACCTGAGACCCTTCCTATAGCATGAGATGTGATATCCAACTGCTTCCCATTCCAATCCTGAGACCCTTCCTATAGCATGAGATGTGATATCTCAATGCTTCTAATACCAAACCTGAGATCCTTCCTCTAACATGAAATGTGATATCCAACTCCTTCCCTTTCCAAACCTAAGAGCCTATCTATAGCATGAGATGTGATATCCAAGTCCTTCACATTCCAACACTTAGACCCTTCCTACAGCATGCAATATGATATCTCAATGATTCTAATAACAAACCTGAGACCCGTCCTATAACATGAGATGGGATATCCAACTCCTTCCCATTCCAATCCTGAGACACTTCCGATAGCAGAGATGTGATATCTCAATGCTTATACCAAACCTGAGACCCTTCCTATTACATGAGATGTGATATCCAAATCCTTCCCGTTCCAAACCTGAGACCCTTCCTTTAGCATGAGATGTGATATCCAGCTCCTTCCCATTCCAATCCTGAGACACTTCCGATAGCATGAGTTGTGATATCTCAATGCTTCTAATATCAAAACTGAGACCCTCCCTATAGCATGATATGTGATATCTAAGTCCTTCCCATTCCAATCCTGAGACCCTCCCTATAGCATGAGATGTGATATCCAACTCCTCCCCATTCCAATCCTGAGACCCTTCCTATAGCATGAGATATGATATCTCAATACTTCTAATACCAAACGTGAGATCCTTCCGATAACATGAGATGTGATATCCAAATCCTTCCCCTTCCAAACCTGAGACCCGCCCTTTAGCATGAAATGTGATATCCAACTCCTTCCTATTCCAATCCTGAGACTCTTCTGATAGCATGAGATGTGATATCTCAATGATTCTAATACCAAACCTGAGATCCTTCCGATAGCATGAGATGTGATATCTCAATGCTTCTAATACCAAACCTGAGATCCTTCCTATAACATGAGATCTGATATCCAAATCCTTCCCCTTCCAAACCTGAGACCCTCCCTTTAGCATGAGATGTGATATCTAACTCCTTCCCATTTTATTCCTGAGACCCTTCTGATAGCATGAGATGTGATATCTCAATGACTCTAATACCAAACCTGAGATCCTACCTCTAACATGAAATGAGATATCCAACTCTTTCCCCTTCCAAACCAGAGAGCCTTCCTATAGCATGAGATGTGATATCCAAGTCCTTCCCATTCCAATACTGAGACCCTTCCTATAGCTTGAGATGTGATATCCAACTCCTTCCCATTCCATTTCTGAGACCCTTCCTATAGCATGAGATGTGATATCTCAATGCTTATACCAAACCTGAGAGCCTACCTATAACATGAGATGTGATATCCAAGTCCATCCCATTCCAATCCTTAGACCCTTCCTACAGCATGCGATGTGATATCTCAATGATTCTAATACCAAACCAGAGACTCTTCCTATAACATGAGATGGGATATCCAACTCCTTCCCATTCCAATTCTGAGACCCTTCCTATACTATGAGACTTGATATCTCAATGCTTCTAATACCAAACCTGAGACCCGTGATATAACATGTGATGTGATATCCAAATCCTTCCCCTTCCAAACATTAGACCCTTCCTTTATCATGAGATGTGATATCCAACTCCTTCCCATTCCAATCCTGAGACCCTTCCGATATCATGAGATGTGATATCTCAAAGCTTCTAATATCAAACTTGAGTCCCTCCCTATAGCATGAGATGTGATATCCAAGTCCTTCCCATTCCAATCCTGAGACCCTTCCTATAGCATGAGATGTGATATCTCAATGCTTCTAATACCAAACCTGAGACCCTTCCTATAACATGAGATGGGAATATCCAACTCCTTCCCATTCCAATCTTGAGACCCTTCCGATAGCAGAGATGTGATATCTCAATGCTTATACCAAACCTGAGATCCTTCCTATAACATGAGATGTGATATCCAACTCCTTCCCATTCCAATCCTGAGACACTTCCTATAGCATGAGATGTGATATCTCACTGCTTATACCAAACCTGAGACCCTTCCCATAGCAGGAGATGTGATATCCAACTCCTTCCCATTCCAATCCTCAGACCCTTCCTATAGCATGAGATGTGATATCTCAATGCTTCTAATGTCAAACTTGAGACCCTACCTATAGCATGAGATGTGATATCCAAGTCCTTCCCATTCCAATCCTAAGACACTTCCTATAGCATGAGATGTGATATCTCAATGCTTCTAATACCAAACTTGAGACTCTTCCTATAACATGAGATGGGATATCCAACTCCTTCCCATTCCAATCCTGAGACCCTTTTGATAGCAGAGATGTGATATCTCAATGTTTATACCAAACCTGAGACCCTTCCTACGGCATGAGATGTCATATTCAACTCCTTCCCATTCCAATCCTGAGACCCTTCCTATAGCATGAGATTTGATATCCAACTCCTTCCCATTCCAATCCTGAGACCCTTCCTATAGCATGAGATGTGATGTCTCAATGCTTCTAATACCAAACCTGAGATCCTTCCTATAACATGAGATGTGATATCCAACTCCTTCCATTCCAATCCTGAGACCCTTCCTATAGCATGATATGTGATATATCAATGCTTATACCAAACCTGAGACCCTTCCTATAGCATGAGATGTGATATCCAACTCCTTCCCATTCCAATCCTGAGACCCTTCCTATAGCATGAGATGTGATATCTCAATGCTTCTAATACCAAACCTGAGATCCTTCCTCTAACATGAAATGTGAGATCCAACTCCTTCCCTTTCCAAACCTAAGAGCCTATCTATAGCATGAGATGTGATATCCAAGTCCTTCACATTCCAACCCTTAGACCCTTCCTACAGCATGCAATATGATATCTCAATGATTCCAATAACAAACCTGAGACCCGTCCTATAACATGAGATGGGATATCCAACTCCTTCCCATTCCAATCCTGAGACACTTCCGATAGCAGAGATGTGATATCTCAATGTTTATACCAAACCTGAGACCCTTCCTATAACATGAGATGTGATATCCAACTCCTTCCCGTTCCAAACCTGAGACCCTTCCTTTAGCATGAGATGTGATATCCAGCTCCTTCCCATTCCAATCCTGAGACACTTCCGATAGCATGAGATGTGATATCTCAATGCTTCTAATATCAAAACTGAGACCCTCCCTATAGCATGATATGTGATATCTAAGTCCTTCCCATTCCAATCCTGAGACCCTTCCTATAGCATGAGATGTGATATCTCAATGCTTCTACCAAACCTGAGACCCTTCCTTTAGCATGAGATGTGATATCCAACTCCTTCCCATTCCAATCCTGAGACCCTTCCTATAGCATGAGATGTGATATCTCAATACTTCTAATACCAAACCTGAGATCCTTCCGATAACATGAGATGTGATATCTCAATACTTCTAATACCAAACCTGAGATCCATACTATAACATGAGATGTGATATCCAACTCCTTCCCTTTCCAAACCTGAGAGCCGTTCTATAGCATGAGATGTGATATCCAGGTCCTTCCCATTCCAATCCTTAGACCCTTCCTACAGCATGCAATATGATATCTCAATGCTTATACCAAACCTGAGAACCTTCCTATGGCCTGAGATGTCATGGCCTGAGATGTCATATACAACTCCTTCCCATTCCAATCCTGAGACCCT
This sequence comes from Ambystoma mexicanum, assembly GCF_040938575.1. Classification (NCBI taxonomy): domain Eukaryota; kingdom Metazoa; phylum Chordata; class Amphibia; order Caudata; family Ambystomatidae; genus Ambystoma; species Ambystoma mexicanum. Next base: position 5,022,060 of record NC_090922.1, on the reverse strand, counting down.
TCCTATAGCATGAGATGTGATATCTCAATGCTTATACCAAACCTGAGAGCCTACCTATAACATGAGATGTGATATCCAAGTCCATCCCATTCCAATCCTTAGACCCTTCCTATAGCATGCGATGTGATATCTCAATGATTCTAATACCAAACCAGAGACTCTTCCTATAACATGAGATGGGATATCCAACTCCTTCCCATTCCAATCCTGAGCCGCTTCCGATAGCAGAGATGTGATATCTCAATGCTTATACCAAACCTGAGACCCTTCCTATAACATGAGATGTGATATCCAACTCCTTCCCGTTCCAAACCTGAGACAATAACTATAGCATATGTGATATCCAACTCCTTCCCATTCCAAACATGAGACCCTTCCTATAGCAAGAAAGTAATATCCAACTCCTACCCATTCCAATCCTGAGACCCTTCCTATAGCAAGAGATGTGATATCCAAATCCTTCCCATTCCAATCCTGAGACCCTTCCTATAACATGAGATGTGATATCCAACTCCTTCCCATTCCAACCTGAGACACTTCCTATAGCATGAGAAGGGAATATCCAACTCCTTCCCAATCCAATCCTGAGACCCTTCCGATAGCAGAGATGTGATATCTCAATGCTTATACCAAACCTGAGACCCTTCCTATGGCATGAGATGTGATATCCAACTCCTTGCCATTCAAATCCTGAGACCCTTCCTATAGCATGAGAAGGGATATCCAACTCCTTCCCAATCCAATCCTGAGACCCTTCCGATAGCAGCGACGTGATATCTCAATGCTTCTACCAAACCTGAGACCCTTCCTTTAGCATGAGATGTGATATCCAAATCCTTCACATTCCAATCCTGAGACCCTTCCTATAGCATGAGATGTGATATCTCAATGCTTCTAATACCAAACCTGAGATCCTTCCTATAACATGAGATGTGATATCCAATTCCTTCCCATTCCAAACCTGAGACCCTTCCTATTGGATGAGATGTGATATCCAACTCCTTCCCATTCCAACACTGAGACCCTTCCTATAGCATGAGATGTGATGTCTCAATGCTTATACCAAACCTGAGACCCTTCCTATAGCATGAGATGTGATATCCAACTGCTTCCCATTCCAATCCTGAGACCCTTCCTATAGAATGAGATGTGAAATCTCATTGCTTCTAATACCAAACCTGAGATCCTTCCTCTAACATGAAATGTGATATCCAACTCCTTCCCTTTCCAAACCTAAGAGCCTATCTATAGCATGAGATGTGATATCCAAGTCCTTCACATTCCAACCCTTAGACCCTTCCTACAGCATGCAATATGATATCTCAATGATTCTAATAACAAACCTGAGACCCGTCCTATAACATGAGATGGGATATCCAACTCCTTCCCATTCCAATCCTGAGACACTTCCGATAGCAGAGATGTGATATCTCAATGCTTATACCAAACCTGAGACCCTTCCTATAACATGAGATGTGATATCCAAATCCTTCCCGTTCCAAACCTGAGACCCTTCCTTTAGCATGAGATGTGATATCCAGCTCCTTCCCATTCCAATCCTGAGACACTTCCGATAGCATGAGATGTGATATCTCAATGCTTCTAATATCAAAACTGAGACCCTCCCTATAGCATGATATGTGATATCTAAGTCCTTCCCATTCCAATCCTGAGACCCTCCCTATAGCATGAGATGTGATATCCAACTCCTTCCCATTCCAATGCTGAGACCCTTCCTATAGCATGAGATATGATATCTCAATACTTCTAATACCAAACGTGAGATCCTTCCGATAACATGAGATGTGATATCCAAATCCTTCCCCTTCCAAACCTGAGACCCTCCCTTTAGCATGAAATGTGATATCCAACTCCTTCCTATTCCAATCCTGAGACTCTTCTGATAGCATGAGATGTGATATCTCAATGCTTCTAATACCAAACCTGAGATCCTTCCGATAGCATGAGATGTGATATCTCAATGCTTCTAATACCAAACCTGAGATCCTTCCTATAACATGAGATGTGATATCCAAATCCTTCCCCTTCCAAACCTGAGACCCTCCCTTTAGCATGAGATGTGATATCTCAATGCCTCTAATACCAAACCTGAGATCCTTCCGATAGCATGAGATGTGATATCTCAATGCTTCTAATACCAAACCTGAGATCCTTCCTATAACATGAGATGTGATATCCAAATCCTTCCCATTCCATTCCTGAGACCCTTCTGATAGCATGAGATGTGATATCTCAATGCCTCTAATACCAAACCTGAGATCCTACCTCTAACATGAAATGAGATATCCAACTCTTTCCCCTTCCAAACCTGAGAGCCTTCCTATAGCATGAGATGTGATATCCAAGTCCTTCCCATTCCAATACTGAGACCCTTCCTATAGCTTGAGATGTGATATCCAACTCCTTCCCATTCCAATTCTGAGACCCTTCCTATAGCATGAGATGTGATATCTCAATACTTCTAATACCAAACCTGAGATCCTTCCGATAACATGAGATGTGATATCTCAATACTTCTAATACCAAACCTGAGATCCATACTATAACATGAGATGTGATATCCAACTCCTTCCCTTTCCAAACCTGAGAGCCGTTCTATAGCATGAGATGTGATATCCAGGTCCTTCCCATTCCAATCCTTAGACCCTTCCTACAGCATGCAATATGATATCTCAATGCTTATACCAAACCTGAGAACCTTCCTATGGCCTGAGATGTCATGGCCTGAGATGTCATATACAACTCCTTCCCATTCCAATCCTGAGACCCTTCCTATAGCATGAGATGTGATATCTCAATGCTTATACCAAACCTGAGAGCCTACCTATAACATGAGATGTGATATCCAAGTCCATCCCATTCCAATCCTTAGACCCTTCCTATAGCATGCGATGTGATATCTCAATGATTCTAATACCAAACCAGAGACTCTTCCTATAACATGAGATGGGATATCCAACTCCTTCCCATTCCAATCCTGAGCCGCTTCCGATAGCAGAGATGTGATATCTCAATGCTTATACCAAACCTGAGACCCTTCCTATAACATGAGATGTGATATCCAACTCCTTCCCGTTCCAAACCTGAGACAATAACTATAGCATATGTGATATCCAACTCCTTCCCATTCCAAACATGAGACCCTTCCTATAGCAAGAAAGTAATATCCAACTCCTACCCATTCCAATCCTGAGACCCTTCCTATAGCAAGAGATGTGATATCCAAATCCTTCCCATTCCAATCCTGAGACCCTTCCTATAACATGAGATGTGATATCCAACTCCTTCCCATTCCAACCTGAGACACTTCCTATAGCATGAGAAGGGAATATCCAACTCCTTCCCAATCCAATCCTGAGACCCTTCCGATAGCAGAGATGTGATATCTCAATGCTTATACCAAACCTGAGACCCTTCCTATGGCATGAGATGTGATATCCAACTCCTTGCCATTCAAATCCTGAGACCCTTCCTATAGCATGAGAAGGGATATCCAACTCCTTCCCAATCCAATCCTGAGACCCTTCCGATAGCAGCGACGTGATATCTCAATGCTTCTACCAAACCTGAGACCCTTCCTTTAGCATGAGATGTGATATCCAAATCCTTCACATTCCAATCCTGAGACCCTTCCTATAGCATGAGATGTGATATCTCAATGCTTCTAATACCAAACCTGAGATCCTTCCTATAACATGAGATGTGATATCCAATTCCTTCCCATTCCAAACCTGAGACCCTTCCTATTGGATGAGATGTGATATCCAACTCCTTCCCATTCCAACACTGAGACCCTTCCTATAGCATGAGATGTGATGTCTCAATGCTTATACCAAACCTGAGACCCTTCCTATAGCATGAGATGTGATATCCAACTGCTTCCCATTCCAATCCTGAGACCCTTCCTATAGAATGAGATGTGAAATCTCATTGCTTCTAATACCAAACCTGAGATCCTTCCTCTAACATGAAATGTGATATCCAACTCCTTCCCTTTCCAAACCTAAGAGCCTATCTATAGCATGAGATGTGATATCCAAGTCCTTCACATTCCAACCCTTAGACCCTTCCTACAGCATGCAATATGATATCTCAATGATTCTAATAACAAACCTGAGACCCGTCCTATAACATGAGATGGGATATCCAACTCCTTCCCATTCCAATCCTGAGACACTTCCGATAGCAGAGATGTGATATCTCAATGCTTATACCAAACCTGAGACCCTTCCTATAACATGAGATGTGATATCCAAATCCTTCCCGTTCCAAACCTGAGACCCTTCCTTTAGCATGAGATGTGATATCCAGCTCCTTCCCATTCCAATCCTGAGACACTTCCGATAGCATGAGATGTGATATCTCAATGCTTCTAATATCAAAACTGAGACCCTCCCTATAGCATGATATGTGATATCTAAGTCCTTCCCATTCCAATCCTGAGACCCTCCCTATAGCATGAGATGTGATATCCAACTCCTTCCCATTCCAATGCTGAGACCCTTCCTATAGCATGAGATATGATATCTCAATACTTCTAATACCAAACGTGAGATCCTTCCGATAACATGAGATGTGATATCCAAATCCTTCCCCTTCCAAACCTGAGACCCTCCCTTTAGCATGAAATGTGATATCCAACTCCTTCCTATTCCAATCCTGAGACTCTTCTGATAGCATGAGATGTGATATCTCAATGCTTCTAATACCAAACCTGAGATCCTTCCTATAACATGAGATGTGATATCCAAATCCTTCCCCTTCCAAACCTGAGACCCTCCCTTTAGCATGAGATGTGATATCTCAATGCCTCTAATACCAAACCTGAGATCCTTCCGATAGCATGAGATGTGATATCTCAATGCTTCTAATACCAAACCTGAGATCCTTCCTATAACATGAGATGTGATATCCAAATCCTTCCCATTCCATTCCTGAGACCCTTCTGATAGCATGAGATGTGATATCTCAATGCCTCTAATACCAAACCTGAGATCCTACCTCTAACATGAAATGAGATATCCAACTCTTTCCCCTTCCAAACCTGAGAGCCTTCCTATAGCATGAGATGTGATATCCAAGTCCTTCCCATTCCAATACTGAGACCCTTCCTATAGCTTGAGATGTGATATCCAACTCCTTCCCATTCCAATTCTGAGACCCTTCCTATAGCATGAGATGTGATATCTCAATGCTTATACCAAACCTGAGAGCCTACCTATAGCATGAGATGTGATATCCAAGTCCATCCCATTCCAATCCTTAGACCCTTCCTACAGCATGCGATGTGATATCTCAATGATTATAATACCAAACCAGAGACTCTTCCTATAACATGAGATGGGATATCCAACTCCTTCCCATTCCAATTCTGAGACCCTTCCTATACTATGAGACTTGATATCTCAATGCTTCTAATACCAAACCTGAGACCCGTAATATAACATGAGATGTGATATCCAAATCCTTCCCCTTCCAAACCTTAGACCCTTCCTTTATCATGAGATGTGATATCCAACTCCTTCCCATTCCAATCCTGAGACCCTTCCGATATCATGAGATGTGATATCTCAAAGCTTCTAATATCAAACTTGAGACCCTCCCTATAGCATGAGATGTGATATCCAAGTCCTTCCCATTCCAATCCTGAGACCCTTCCTATAGCATGAGATGTGATATCTCAATGCTTCTAATACCAAACCTGAGACCCTTCCTATAACATGAGATGGGAATATCCAACTCCTTCCCATTCCAATCTTGAGACCCTTCCGATAGCAGAGATGTGATATCTCAATGCTTATACCAAACCTGAGATCCTTCCTATAACATGAGATGTGATATCCAACTCCTTCCCATTCCAATCCTGAGACACTTCCTATAGCATGAGATGTGATATCTCACTGCTTATACCAAACCTGAGACCCTTCCCATAGCAGGAGATGTGATATCCAACTCCTTCCCATTCCAACCTGAGACACTTCCTATAGCAGAGATGTGATATCTCAATGCTTATACCAAACCTGAGACCCTTCCTATGGCATGAGATGTGATATCCAACTCCTTGCCATTCAAATCCTGAGACCCTTCCTATAGCATGAGAAGGGATATCCAACTCCTTCCCAATCCAATCCTGAGACCCTTCCGATAGCAGCGACGTGATATCTCAATGCTTCTACCAAACCTGAGACCCTTCCTTTAGCATGAGATGTGATATCCAAATCCTTCACATTCCAATCCTGAGACCCTTCCTATAGCATGAGATGTGATATCCAAATCCTTCCCGTTCCAAACCTGAGACCCTTCCTTTAGCATGAGATGTGATATCCAGCTCCTTCCCATTCCAATCCTGAGACACTTCCGATAGCATGAGATGTGATATCTCAATGCTTCTAATATCAAAACTGAGACCCTCCCTATAGCATGATATGTGATATCTAAGTCCTTCCCATTCCAATCCTGAGACCCTCCCTATAGCATGAGATGTGATATCCAACTCCTTCCCATTCCAATCCTGAGCCCTTCCTATAGCATGAGATATGATATCTCAATACTTCTAATACCAAACGTGAGATCCTTCCGATAACATGAGATGTGATATCCAAATCCTTCCCCTTCCAAACCTGAGACCCTCCCTTTAGCATGAAATGTGATATCCAACTCCTTCCTATTCCAATCCTGAGACTCTTCTGATAGCATGAGATGTGATATCTCAATGCTTCTAATACCAAACCTGAGATCCTTCCGATAGCATGAGATGTGATATCTCAATGCTTCTAATACCAAACCTGAGATCCTTCCTATAACATGAGATGTGATATCCAAATCCTTCCCCTTCCAAACCTGAGACCCTCCCTTTAGCATGAGATGTGATATCTAACTCCTTCCCATTCCATTCCTGAGACCCTTCTGATAGCATAAGATGTGATATCTCAATGCCTCTAATACCAAACCTGAGATCCTACCTCTAACATGAAATGAGATATCGAACTCTTTCCCCTTCCAAACCTGAGAGCCTTCCTATAGCATGAGATGTGATATCCAAGTCCTTCCCATTCCAATACTGAGACCCTTCCTATAGCTTGAGATGTGATATCCAACTCCTTCCCATTCCAATTCTGAGACCCTTCCTATAGCATGAGATGTGATATCTCAATGCTTATACCAAACCTGAGAGCCTACCTATAGCATGAGATGTGATATCCAAGTCCATCCCATTCCAATCCTTAGACCCTTCCTACAGCATGCGATGTGATATCTCAATGATTCTAATACCAAACCAGAGACTCTTCCTATAACATGAGTTGGGATATCCAACTCCTTCCCATTCCAATTCTGAGACCCTTCCTATACTATGAGACTTGATATCTCAATGCTTCTAATACCAAACCTGAGACCCGTAATATAACATGAGATGTGATATCCAAATCCTTCCCCTTCCAAACCTTAGACCCTTCCTTTATCATGAGATGTGATATCCAACTCCTTCCCATTCCAATCCTGAGACCCTTCCGATATCATGAGATGTGATATCTCAAAGCTTCTAATATCAAACTTGAGACCCTCCCTATAGCATGAGATGTGATATCCAAGTCCTTCCCATTCCAATCCTGAGACCCTTCCTATAGCATGAGATGTGATATCTCAATGCTTCTAATACCAAACCTGAGACCCTTCCTATAACATGAGATGGGAATATCCAACTCCTTCCCATTCCAATCTTGAGACCCTTCCGATAGCAGAGATGTGATATCTCAATGCTTATACCAAACCTGAGATCCTTCCTATAACATGAGATGTGATATCCAACTCCTTCCCATTCCAATCCTGAGACACTTCCTATAGCATGAGATGTGATATCTCACTGCTTATACCAAACCTGAGACCCTTCCCATAGCAGGAGATGTGATATCCAACTCCTTCCCATTCCAATCCTCAGACCCTTCCTATAGCATGAGATGTGATATCTCAATGCTTCTAATGTCAAACTTGAGACCCTACCTATAGCATGAGATGTGATATCCAAGTCCTTCCCATTCCAATCCTAAGACACTTCCTATAGCATGAGATGTGATATCTCAATGCTTCTAATACCAAACTTGAGACTCTTCCTATAACATGAGATGGGATATCCAACTCCTTCCCATTCCAATCCTGAGACCCTTTTGATAGCAGAGATGTGATATCTCAATGTTTATACCAAACCTGAGACCCTTCCTACGGCATGAGATGTCATATTCAACTCCTTCCCATTCCAATCCTGAGACCCTTCCTATAGCATGAGATTTGATATCCAACTCCTTCCCATTCCAATCCTGAGACCCTTCCTATAGCATGAGATGTGATGTCTCAATGCTTCTAATACCAAACCTGAGATCCTTCCTATAACATGAGATGTGATATCCAACTCCTTCCATTCCAATCCTGAGACCCTTCCTATAGCATGAGATGTGATATCTCAATGCTTATACCAAACCTGAGACCCTTCCTATAGCATGAGATGTGATATCCAACTCCTTCCCATTCCAATCCTGAGACCCTTCCTATAGCATGAGATGTGATATCTCAATGCTTCTAATACCAAACCTGAGATCCTTCCTCTAACATGAAATGTGAGATCCAACTCCTTCCCTTTCCAAACCTAAGAGCCTATCTATAGCATGAGATGTGATATCCAAGTCCTTCACATTCCAACCCTTAGACCCTTCCTACAGCATGCAATATGATATCTCAATGATTCCAATAACAAACCTGAGACCCGTCCTATAACATGAGATGGGATATCCAACTCCTTCCCATTCCAATCCTGAGACACTTCCGATAGCAGAGATGTGATATCTCAATGTTTATACCAAACCTGAGACCCTTCCTATAACATGAGATGTGATATCCAACTCCTTCCCGTTCCAAACCTGAGACCCTTCCTTTAGCATGAGATGTGATATCCAGCTCCTTCCCATTCCAATCCTGAGACACTTCCGATAGCATGAGATGTGATATCTCAATGCTTCTAATATCAAAACTGAGACCCTCCCTATAGCATGATATGTGATATCTAAGTCCTTCCCATTCCAATCCTGAGACCCTTCCTATAGCATGAGATGTGATATCTCAATGCTTCTACCAAACCTGAGACCCTTCCTTTAGCATGAGATGTGATATCCAACTCCTTCCCATTCCAATCCTGAGACCCTTCCTATAGCATGAGATGTGATATCTCAATACTTCTAATACCAAACCTGAGATCCTTCCGATAACATGAGATGTGATATCTCAATACTTCTAATACCAAACCTGAGATCCATCCTATAACATGAGATGTGATATCCAACTCCTTCCCTTTCCAAACCTGAGAGCCGTTCTATAGCATGAGATGTGATATCCAAGTCCATCCCATTCCAATCCTTAGACCCTTCCTACAGCATGCGATGTGATATCTCAATGATTCTAATACCAAACCAGAGACTCTTCCTATAACATGAGTTGGGATATCCAACTCCTTCCCATTCCAATTCTGAGACCCTTCCTATACTATGAGACTTGATATCTCAATGCTTCTAATACCAAACCTGAGACCCGTAATATAACATGAGATGTGATATCCAAATCCTTCCCCTTCCAAACCTTAGACCCTTCCTTTATCATGAGATGTGATATCCAACTCCTTCCCATTCCAATCCTGAGACCCTTCCGATATCATGAGATGTGATATCTCAAAGCTTCTAATATCAAACTTGAGACCCTCCCTATAGCATGAGATGTGATATCCAAGTCCTTCCCATTCCAATCCTGAGACCCTTCCTATAGCATGAGATGTGATATCTCAATGCTTCTAATACCAAACCTGAGACCCTTCCTATAACATGAGATGGGAATATCCAACTCCTTCCCATTCCAATCTTGAGACCCTTCCGATAGCAGAGATGTGATATCTCAATGCTTATACCAAACCTGAGATCCTTCCTATAACATGAGATGTGATATCCAACTCCTTCCCATTCCAATCCTGAGACACTTCCTATAGCATGAGATGTGATATCTCACTGCTTATACCAAACCTGAGACCCTTCCCATAGCAGGAGATGTGATATCCAACTCCTTCCCATTCCAATCCTCAGACCCTTCCTATAGCATGAGATGTGATATCTCAATGCTTCTAATGTCAAACTTGAGACCCTACCTATAGCATGAGATGTGATATCCAAGTCCTTCCCATTCCAATCCTAAGACACTTCCTATAGCATGAGATGTGATATCTCAATGCTTCTAATACCAAACTTGAGACTCTTCCTATAACATGAGATGGGATATCCAACTCCTTCCCATTCCAATCCTGAGACCCTTTTGATAGCAGAGATGTGATATCTCAATGTTTATACCAAACCTGAGACCCTTCCTACGGCATGAGATGTCATATTCAACTCCTTCCCATTCCAATCCTGAGACCCTTCCTATAGCATGAGATTTGATATCCAACTCCTTCCCATTCCAATCCTGAGACCCTTCCTATAGCATGAGATGTGATGTCTCAATGCTTCTAATACCAAACCTGAGATCCTTCCTATAACATGAGATGTGATATCCAACTCCTTCCATTCCAATCCTGAGACCCTTCCTATAGCATGAGATGTGATATCTCAATGCTTATACCAAACCTGAGACCCTTCCTATAGCATGAGATGTGATATCCAACTCCTTCCCATTCCAATCCTGAGACCCTTCCTATAGCATGAGATGTGATATCTCAATGCTTCTAATACCAAACCTGAGATCCTTCCTCTAACATGAAATGTGAGATCCAACTCCTTCCCTTTCCAAACCTAAGAGCCTATCTATAGCATGAGATGTGATATCCAAGTCCTTCACATTCCAACCCTTAGACCCTTCCTACAGCATGCAATATGATATCTCAATGATTCCAATAACAAACCTGAGACCCGTCCTATAACATGAGATGGGATATCCAACTCCTTCCCATTCCAATCCTGAGACACTTCCGATAGCAGAGATGTGATATCTCAATGTTTATACCAAACCTGAGACCCTTCCTATAACATGAGATGTGATATCCAACTCCTTCCCGTTCCAAACCTGAGACCCTTCCTTTAGCATGAGATGTGATATCCAGCTCCTTCCCATTCCAATCCTGAGACACTTTCGATAGCATGAGATGTGATATCTCAATGCTTCTAATATCAAAACTGAGACCCTCCCTATAGCATGATATGTGATATCTAAGTCCTTCCCATTCCAATCCTGAGACCCTTCCTATAGCATGAGATGTGATATCTCAATGCTTCTACCAAACCTGAGACCCTTCCTTTAGCATGAGATGTGATATCCAACTCCTTCCCATTCCAATCCTGAGACCCTTCCTATAGCATGAGATGTGATATCTCAATACTTCTAATACCAAACCTGAGATCCTTCCGATAACATGAGATGTGATATCTCAATACTTCTAATACCAAACCTGAGATCCATCCTATAACATGAGATGTGATATCCAACTCCTTCCCTTTCCAAACCTGAGAGCCGTTCTATAGCATGAGATGTGATATCCAGGTCCTTCCCATTCCAATCCTTAGACCCTTCCTACAGCATGCAATATGATATCTCAATGCTTATACCAAACCTGAGAACCTTCCTATGGCCTGAGATGTCATGGCCTGAGATGTCATATACAACTCCTTCCCATTCCAATCCTGAGACCCTTCCTTTAGCATGAGATGTGATATCTCAATGCGTATACCAAATCTGAGACCCTTCCTATAGCATGAGATGTGATATCCAATTCCTTCCCATTCCAATCCTGAGACCCTCCCTATAGCATGAGATGTGATATCTCAATGCTTATACCAAACCTGAGAGCCTACCTATAACATGAGATGTGATATCCAAGTCCATCCCATTCCAATCCTTAGACCCTTCCTACAGCATGCGATGTGATATCTCAATGATTCTAATACCAAACCAGAGACTCTTCCTATAACATGAGATGGGATATCCAACTCCTTCCCATTCCAATCCTGAGCCGCTTCCGATAGCAGAGATGTGATATCTCAATGCTTATACCAAACCTGAGACCCTTCCTATAGCAAGAGATGTGATATCCAAATCCTTCCCATTCCAATCCTGAGACCCTTCCTATAACATGAGATGTGATATCCAACTCCTTCCCATTCCAACCTGAGACACTTCCTAAAGCATGAGAAGGGATATCCAACTCCTTCCCAATCCAATCCTGAGACCCTTCCGATAGCAGAGATGTGATATCTCAATGCTTATACCAAACCTGAGACCCTTCCTATGGCATGAGATGTGATATCCAACTCCTTGCCATTCCAACCTGAGACACTTCCTAAAGCATGAGAAGGGATATCCAACTCCTTCCCAATCCAATCCTGAGACCCTTCCGATAGCAGCGACGTGATATCTCAATGCTTCTACCAAACCGGAGACCCTTCCTTTAGCATGAGATGTGATATCCAAATCCTTCACATTCCAATCCTGAGACCCTTCCTATAGCATGAGATGTGATATCTCAATGCTTCTAATACCAAACCTGAGATCCTTCCTATAACATGAGATGTGATATCCAATTCCTTCCCATTCCAAACCTGAGACCCTTCCTATTGGATGAGATGTGATATCCAACTCCTTCCCATTCCAACCCTGAGACCCTTCCTATAGCATGAGATGTGATGTCTCAATGCGTCTAATACCAAACCTGAGATCCTTCCTATAACATGAGATGTGATATCCAACTCCTTCCATTCCAATCCTGAGACCCGTCCTATAGCATGAGATGTGATATCTCAATGCTTATACCAAACCTGAGACCCTTCCTATAGCATGAGATGTGATATCCAACTGTTACCCATTCCAATCCTGAGACCCTTCCTATAGCATGAGATGTGATATCTCAATGCTTCTAATACCAAACCTGAGATCCTTCCTCTAACATGAAATGTGATATCCAACTCCTTCCCTTTCCAAACCTAAGAGCCTATCTATAGCATGAGATGTGATATCCAAGTCCTTCACATTCCAACCCTTAGACCCTTCCTACAGCATGCAATATGATATCTCAATGATTCTAATAACAAACCTGAGACCCGTCCTATAACATGAGATGGGATATCCAACTCCTTCCCATTCCAATCCTGAGACACTTCCGATAGCAGAGATGTGATATCTCAATGCTTATACCAAACCTGAGACCCTTCCTATAACATGAGATGTGATATCCAAATCCTTCCCGTTCCAAACCTGAGACCCTTCCTTTAGCATGAGATGTGATATCCAGCTCCTTCCCATTCCCATCCTGAGACACTTCCGATAGCATGAGATGTGATATCTCAATGCTTCTAATATCAAAACTGAGACCCTCCCTATAGCATGATATGTGATATCTAAGTCCTTCCCATTCCAATCCTGAGACCCTCCCTATAGCATGAGATGTGATATCCAACTCCTTCCCATTCCAATCCTGAGACCCTTCCTATAGCATGAGATATGATATCTCAATACTTCTAATACCAAACGTGAGATCCTTCCGATAACATGAGATGTGATATCCAAATCCTTCCCCTTCCAAACCTGAGACCCTCCCTTTAGCATGAAATGTGATATCCAACTCCTTCCTATTCCAATCCTGAGACTCTTCTGATAGCATGAGATGTGATATCTCAATGCTTCTAATACCAAACCTGAGATCCTTCCGATAGCATGAGATGTGATATCTCAATGCTTCTAATACCAAACCTGAGATCCTTCCTATAACATGAGATGTGATATCCAAATCCTTCCCCTTCCAAACCTGAGACCCTCCCTTTAGCATGAGATGTGATATCTAACTCCTTCCCATTCCATTCCTGAGACCCTTCTGATAGCATGAGATGTGATATCTCAATGCCTCTAATACCAAACCTGAGATCCTACCTCTAACATGAAATGAGATATCCAACTCTTTCCCCTTCCAAACCTGAGAGCCTTCCTATAGCATGAGATGTGATATCCAAGTCCTTCCCATTCCAATACTGAGACCCTTCCTACAGCTTGAGATGTGATATCCAACTCCTTCCCATTCCAATTCTGAGACCCTTCCTATACCATGAGATGTGATATCTCAATGCTTATACCAAACCTGAGAGCCTACCTATAGCATCCAAGTCCATCCCATTCCAATCCTTAGACCCTTCCTACAGAATGCGATGTGATATCTCAATGATTCTAATACCAAACCAGAGACTCTTCCTATAACATGAGATGGGATATCCAACTCCTTCCCATTCCAATTCTGAGACCCTTCCTATACTATGAGACTTGATATCTCAATGCTTCTAATACCAAACCTGAGACCCGTAATATAACATGAGATGTGATATCCAAATCCTTCCCCTTCCAAACCTTAGACCCTTCCTTTATCATGAGATGTGATATCCAACTCCTTCCCATTCCAATCCTGAGACCCTTCCGATATCATGAGATGTGATATCTCAAAGCTTCTAATATCAAACTTGAGACCCTCCCTATAGCATGAGATGTGATATCCAAGTCCTTCCCATTCCAATCCTGAGACCCTTCCTATAGCATGAGATGTGATATCTCAATGCTTCTAATACCAAACCTGAGACCCTTCCTATAACATGAGATGGGAATATCCAACTCCTTCCCATTCCAATCTTGAGACCCTTCCGATAGCAGAGATGTGATATCTCAATGCTTATACCACACCTGAGATCCTTCCTATAACATGAGATGTGATGTCCAACTCCTTCCCATTCCAATCCTGAGACACTTCCTATAGCATGAGATGTGATATCTCACTGCTTATACCAAACCTGAGACCTTTCCCATAGCAGGAGATGTGATATCCAACTCCTTCCCATTCCAATCCTCAGACCCTTCCTATAGCATGAGATGTGATATCTCAATGCTTCTAATGTCAAACTTGAGACCCTACCTATAGCATGAGATGTGATATCCAAGTCCTTCCCATTCCAATCCTGAGACACTTCCTATAGCATGAGATGTGATATCTGAATGCTTCTAATACCAAACCTGAGACTCTTCCTATAACATGAGATGTGATATCCAAATCCTTCACTTTCCAAACCTGAGAGCCTATCTATAGCATGAGATGTGATATCCAAGTCCTTCGCATTCCAATCCTTAGACCCTTCCTACAGCATGCAATATGATATCTCAATGATTCTAATAAAAAACCTGAGACCCGTCCTATAACATGAGATTGGATATCCAACTCCTTCCCATTCCAATCCTGAGACACTTCCGATAGCAGAGATGTGATATCTCAATGTTTATACCAAACCTGAGACCCTTCCTATAACATGAGATGTGATATCCAACTCCTTCCCGTTCCAAACCTGAGACCCTTCCTTTAGCATGAGATGTGATATCCACCTCCTTCCCATTCCAATCCTGAGACACTTCCGATAGCATGAGATGTGATATCTCAATGCTTCTAATATCAAAACTGAGACCCTCCCTATAGCATGATATGTGATATCTAAGTCCTTCCCATTCCAATCCTGAGACCCTTCCTATAGCATGAGATGTGATATCTCAATGCTTCTACCAAACCTGAGACCCTTCCTTTAGCATGAGATGTGATATCCAACTGCTTCCCATTCCAATCCTGAGACCCTTCCGATAACATGAGATGTGATATCTCAATACTTCTAATACCAAACCTGAGATCCATCCTATAACATGAGATGTGATATCCAAATCCTTCCCCTTCCAAACCTGAGACCCTCCCTTTAGCATGAGATGTGATATCCAACTCCTTCCCATTCCAATCCTGAGACCCTTCTGATAGCATAAGATATGATATCTCAATGCTTCTATACCAAACCTGAGATCCTTCCGATAGCATGAGATGTGATATCTCAATACTTCTAATACCAAACCTGAGATCCTTCCTATAACATGAGATGTGATATCCAAATCCTTATCTTCCAAACCTGAGACCCTCCCTTTACCATGAGATGTGATATCCAACTCCTTCCCATTCCAATCCTGAGACTCTTCTGATAGCATAAGATATGATATCTCAATGCTTCTATACCAAACCTGAGATCCTTCTGATAGCATGAGATGTGATATCTCAATGCTTCTAATACCAAACCTGAGATCCTACCTCTAACATGAAATGTGATATCCAACTCTTTCCCATTGCAAACCTGAGAGCCTTCCTATAGCATGAGATGTGATATCCAAGTCCTTCCCATTCCAATCCTGAGACCCTTCCTATAACATGAGATGTGATATCCAACTCCTTCCCATTCCAACCTGAGACCCTTCTTATAGCATGAGATGGGATATCTAACTCCTTCCAAATCCAATCCCGATACCCTTCCGATAGCATGAGATGTGATAACCCAATGCTTCTACCAAACCTGAGACCCATATTATGGCATGAGATGTGATATCAAACTCCTTCCCATTCTAATCCTGAGACCCTTCCTATAGCTTGAAATGTGATATCCAACTCCTTCCCATTCCAATTCTGAGACCCTTCCTATACCATGAGACTTGATATCTCAATGCTTCTAATACCAAACCTGAGACCCGTCCTATAACATGAGATGTGATATCCAAATCCTTCCCCTTCCAAACCTTAGACCCTTCCTTTATCATGAGATGTGATATCCAACTCCTTCCCATTCCAATCTTGAGACCCTTCCGATATCATGAAATGTGATATCTCAATGCTTCTATCAAACTTGAGACCCTCCCTATAGCATGAGATGTGATATCCAACTCCTTCCCATTCCAATCCTGAGACCCTTCTGATAGCATAAGATATGATATCTCAATGCTTCTATACCAAACCTGAGAACCTTCTGATAGCATGAGATGTGATATCTCAATACTTCTAATACCAAACCTGAGATCCTTCCTATAACATGAGATGTGATATCCAAATCCTTATCTTCCAAACCTGAGACCCTCCCTTTACCATGAGATGTGATATCCAACTCCTTCCCATTCCAATCCTGAGACTCTTCTGATAGCATAAGATATGATTTCTCAATGCTTCTATACCAAACCTGAGATCCTTCTGATAGCATGAGATGTGATATCTCAATGCTTCTAATACCAAACCTGAGATCCTACCTCTAACATGAAATGTGATATCCAACTCTTTCCCCTTGCAAACCTGAGAGCCTTCCTATAGCATGAGATGTGATATCCAAGTCCTTCCCATTCCAATCCTGAGACCCTTCCTATAACATGAGATGTGATATCCAACTCCTTCCCATTCCAACCTGAGACCCTTCCTATAGCATGAGATGGGATATCCAACTCCTTCCAAATCCAATCCCGATACCCTTCCGATAGCATGAGATGTGATAACCCAATGCTTCTACCAAACCTGAGACCCATATTATGGCATGAGATGTGATATCAAACTCCTTCCCATTCTAATACTGAGACCCTTCCTATAGCTTGAAATGTGATATCCAACTCCTTCCCATTCCAATTCTGAGACCCTTCCTATACCATGAGACTTGATATCTCAATGCTTCTAATACCAAACCTGAGACCCGTCCTATAACATGAGATGTGATATCCAAATCCTTCCCCTTCCAAACCTTAGACCCTTCCTTTATCATGAGATGTGATATCCAACTCCTTCCCATTCCAATCCTGAGACCCTTCCTATAGCATGAGATGTGATATCTCAATGCTTCTAATACCAAACCTGAGACCCTTCCTATAACATGAGATGGGAATATCCAACTCCTTCCCATTCCAATCCTTAGACCCTTCCTACAGCATGCAATATGATATCTCAATGATTTTAATAAAAAACCTGAGACCCGTCCTATAACATGAGATGGGATATCCAACTCCTTCCCATTCCAATCCTGAGACACTTCCGATAGCAGAGATGTGATATCTCAATGTTTATACCAAACCTGAGACCCTTCCTATAACACGAGATGTGATATCCAACTCCTTCCCATTCCAATCCTGAGACCCTTCCTATAGCATGAGATGTGATATCCAACTCCATCCCATTCCAATCCTGAGACCCTTCCTATAGCATGAGATGTGATGTCTCAATGCTTCTAATACCAAACCTGAGATCCTTCCTTTAACATGAGATGTGATATCCAACTCCTTCCATTCCAATCCTTAGACCCTTCCTACAGCATGCAATATGATATCTCAATGATTTTAATAAAAAACCTGAGACCCGTCCTATAACATGAGATGGGATATCCAACTCCTTCCCATTCCAATCCTGAGACACTTCCGATAGCAGAGATGTGATATCTCAATGTTTATACCAAACCTGAGACCCTTCCTATAACATGAGATGTGATATCCAACTCCTTCCCGTTCCAAACCTGAGACCCTTCCTTTAGCATGAGATGTGATATCCAGCTCCTTCCCATTCCAATCCTGAAAAACTTCCGATAGCATGAGATGTGATATCTTAATGCTTCTAATATCAAAACTGAGACCCTCCCTATAGCATATGTGATATCTAAATCCTTCCCATTCCAATCCTGAGACCCTATAGCATGAGATGTGCTATCTCAATGCTTATCCTTGATTCCTGTAGTAAATTGATTTCCTTTGCAGGCCGACTCCTGTCACGAATGCCTTGTCTGCATGCATTCTCTCCTGGCCATTCGCTCACCGTGGCTATTTGCCTACCCCCTTCCTCTCTCAGTGGATGGACTTCTCCATCATAGCCTCCTACCACTCAACTCCGCCTACTTGGAGAATTCAACATGAACCTGTATGCTTCCTGACCTGGACTTTTACGAGATCTGCAACTCTTCATGTCGCTGGCCCTACACACTGCAGGGAATACTCAGGATTTTCTGATCTCAGACCTCCCCCTCTGTAACCCTCTCAACAATCCTCTCCCGTGGTGATCAAGTTCTCATCTCCAAAGAAGGCTAACTGCCAGCTATTCCTCCTCAGAGGAGTTCTCCCTTTCTGTCCCTGCTCCCTGCACAGTTTCGCGATGCAAACACTCGCTTTCCTGCTCTCTGGCTTAGACGCTTTTCCTTCTCAGAGGCCTTCTTCCTTTCTGCCCTTTTCGCGTTGCAAGTACTCGCTTCCCAGCTCTCTGGTTTAGACGCGTGTTCCCTGCCTTCTCTCCTCTTCCCGCTGCCTTCAAATCAAAAAATGAGCTCCAAAAGATACACAGTGCTCAGAATGCTCTATAACACCCATTATTCAACATATAGCCGTAACCCGCTAGACGTATTGAAACGTGCTGTAAACTAGCAAAAACAGCTAGAAAATGTACTTTCCTCGCGTTTTTGTAAATGCTAATTCTGATGGGTTCCCATGTATGTACTGTCCGTGCGTTTGTTGTCGAATCCTGAAGTTTTTAACCACTGTTCTCCCATACAAGGGGGGGTCAACGTCTACTGCTGTTCACAGGCTGAATGTATACGGCTGAAATCTTCAAGGCATTATCAGCTTTCCTGACTGTTTTGGAACGTGTATTTGCCATCTGTTAATGCAGTCGCCCTGTGTTCATCGTCCCTTCTACTTCACAGGCTGCACTCCCCTGGTGATCACATTCTCCTCTCCAGAGCAGGCTGACTACCAGCTGCTCCTCCTCATAGGCGTTCATCCTTTCTGTCCCTGCTCCCTGCACCGTTCCGCGTTGCATGTACTCGCTTCCCAGCTCTCTGGTTTAGATGCGTGTTCCCTGCCTTCTCTCCTCTTCCTACAGCCTTCCAATGAGCTCCACAAGATAGTGTTCAGAATGCTTTATAACCCCATTATTCAACATATAGCTGTAACCCGCTAGACGTATTGAAACGTGCTAAAAGCGAGCAGAAACAGCTCGAAAATGTACTTTTCTCGCGTTTTGGTAAATGCGAATTCTGGTGGATTCCCATTTTGTACTCTGTTCGTGCGTTTGTTCAGTCGAATCCTGGTCTTTTGAACCACTCTTCTCCCATACAAAGGAGGGTCAAAATGTGTTGTTCACAGGCTGAATTTATACTGCTGAAATGCTCGCTTCCCTGCTCTCTGGTTTAGATGCGTGTTCCCTGCCTTCTCTCCTCTTCCTACAGCCTTCCAATGAGCTCCACTAGATAGTGTTCAGAATGCTTTATAACCCCATTATTCAACATATAGCTGTAACCCGCTAGACGTATTGAAACGTGCTAAAAACTAGCAAAAATAGCTAGAAAATGTACTTCCCTCGCGTTTTTGTAAATGCGAATTCTGGTGGGTTCCCATGTTGTATGTACTGTGTCCGTGCGTTTGTGTCGAATCCTGACGTTTTTAACCACTGTTCTCCCATACTAGGGAGGGGGGGCTCAACATCTGCTGTTCACAGGCTGAATGTATACGGCTGAAATCTTCAAGGCATTATCAGCTTTCCTGACTGTTTTGGAACGTGTATTTGCCATCTGTTAATGCAGTCGCCCGTTGTTCATCGTTCCTTCTAGTTTACAGGCTGCACTCCCCTAGTGATCACATTCTTCTCTCCTATGCAGGCTAACTACCAGCTGCTCCTCCTCATAGGTGTTCATCCTTTCTGTCCCTGCTCCCTGCACCGTTTCGCGTTGCATGTACTCGCTTCCCAGCTCTCTGGTTGAGATGCGTGTTCCCTGCCTTCTCTCCTCTTGCTACAGCCTTCCAATTTGCTCCACAAGATACAGTGTTCAGAATGCTTTATAACACCCATTATTCAACATATAGCTGTAACCCGATAGACGTATTGAAACGTGCTAAAAACTAGCAAAAACAGCTAGAAAATGTACTTCCCTCGCGTTTTGGTAAATGCAGGGTAAACACGTCTAAACCAGAGAGCAGGGAAGCGAGCATTTCAGCAGTATAAATTCAGCCTGTGAACAACACATTTTGACCCTCCCTTGTATGGGAGAAGAGTGGTTCAAAAGACCAGGATTCGACTGAACAAACGCACGAACAGAGTACAAAATGGGAATCCACCAGAATTCGCATTTACCAAAACGCGAGAAAAGTACATTTTCGAGCTGTTTCTGCTCGTTTTTAGCACGTTTCAATACGTCTAGCGGGTTACAGCTATATGTTGAATAATGGGGTTATAAAGCATTCTGAACACTATCTTGTGGAGCTCATTGGAAGGCTGTAGGAAGAGGAGAGAAGGCAGGGAACACGCATCTAAACCAGAGAGCTGGGAAGCGAGTACATGCAACGCGGAACGGTGCAGGGAGCAGGGACAGAAAGGATGAACGCCTATGAGGAGGAGCAGCTGGTAGTCAGCCTGCTCTGGAGAGGAGAATGTGATCACCAGGGGAGTGCAGCCTGTGAAGTAGAAGGGACGATGAACACAGGGCGACTGCATTAACAGATGGCAAATACACGTTCCAAAACAGTCAGGAAAGCTGATAATGCCTTGAAGATTTCAGCCGTATACATTCAGCCTGTGAACAGCAGTAGACGTTGACCCCCCCTTGTATGGGAGAACAGTGGTTAAAAACTTCAGGATTCGACAACAAACGCACGGACAGTACATACATGGGAACCCATCAGAATTAGCATTTACAAAAACGCGAGGAAAGTACATTTTCTAGCTGTTTTTGCTAGTTTACAGCACGTTTCAATACGTCTAGCGGGTTACGGCTATATGTTGAATAATGGGTGTTATAGAGCATTCTGAGCACTGTGTATCTTTTGGAGCTCATTTTTTGATTTGAAGGCAGCGGGAAGAGGAGAGAAGGCAGGGAACACGCGTCTAAACCAGAGAGCTGGGAAGCGAGTACTTGCAACGCGAAAAGGGCAGAAAGGAAGAAGGCCTCTGAGAAGGAAAAGCGTCTAAGCCAGAGAGCAGGAAAGCGAGTGTTTGCATCGCGAAACTGTGCAGGGAGCAGGGACAGAAAGGGAGAACTCCTCTGAGGAGGAATAGCTGGCAGTTAGCCTTCTTTGGAGATGAGAACTTGATCACCACGGGAGAGGATTGTTGAGAGGGTTACAGAGGGGGAGGTCTGAGATCAGAAAATCCTGAGTATTCCCTGCAGTGTGTAGGGCCAGCGACATG